>NC_134540.1:15686250-16990000 GCF_050624435.1 Tenrec ecaudatus | reverse complement strand
GAGTGAGAGATCATCCTATGTTACTTCTACCTTGTGCTTTCTCTGGGACCCAGGAATTCTTCCAATGAGGGAGGGAGCTATGCTGGAAATGAAAAAAACAACATGTTATGCTATTTTCAGAATAACCATGAGCTGTTCTGTTTTTACAGATCCATGAATGCACCATTGGTGGCTGCTATCAGCCAGGTCAGAAGTTCAAAACCACCAGCTGCTCTATGGGAGAGAGCAGAGGGTTTGTAGTCCTGAGAAAATCTACAATCTCAGAAACTCACAGGGTCAGTTCTACTCTGTCCATAGGGGTTGCTGAAAGTCAGAATCAACTCCAACGGCTGTAGGTTTTTGAAGTTTTTTTGAAGCACAATGGTTCAAATACTTGGCTGCTAATAAAAGATTCGAGCCCGCCAGTCCTTTGCAAGAGAAAAATATGGCAGGGGGCTACTGCAAAGATCAAAGCATCGCAGCACAGACCACTGTTATCAAGCTGTGACTCATAGTGACCCTAAGACTGAGTAGAACTTTCCCATAGAGTTTCCAAGGCTGGAATCCAACTTTTAAAGTTAAGAAGCCTCCATAACCACTGTTGCAGTGCTGCCAACGGCCAAGTAGTTTATTTTCAGCCCGTCGATAACTTCAAGCGCATTCTGTGCTCTATGCCAGGAAGAGTTTTCGTTGTGATGTAAGTTGCATCCACAGATGATTCTGTGGGGGAAATGCAGGCTTTGCTTAGAACAGCGGTTCTCAACCTGCGGTTTACAGCCCCTTTGTGGATCGAACGACCCTTTCACAGGGGACGCCTGATTCATAACAGTAGCAAAATTACAGTGATGAAGTAGCAATGAAAATAGTTTTATGGTTGGAGGGTCACCACACATGAGGAACTGTATTAAAGGGTCACACATTAGGAAGGTTGAGAACCACTGGCTTAGAAAGTTGATGCAACCTTATTATTGAAAATAAATGGTCTCTTCCACTGGTAGATGAGCTAATAGAATTGAAGAAAATGCTCAGACTTTATCTTCTTTATTGTTTTTCTTGTTTTTCACTTCCTCTCTCTGTTTCCCACTAAACCCATTGGATAGAAAGAGATTTGTGCCCAATATTGTAGTTTGATTCCTGGAAGACCCATATAATCTCTTGCATTTTCTATTTCCCTTGAAATTAAACATTAAAAATATTTTTAATCCTTGGATATTTCTTTTGTAAAATTTTATTTTATTCTTTAAAAGATTGTATACATATGTGCATGTGCCTTTTCCTAAAATCAAGCCATAATATTTCAAGTTCATATGCGTGAATTGAATAAAAAATAATGTACCTCAGCTGAGTCTCAAAACATAAAAAAGCACATCTCTTTCTAAAATTACATGCCTATGTTGGATTTTAATGGAAACAAAGACCCATCAAATCACAATTCACGGACTCTGTAGTTCAGAACAAAGCAAAGGTCCCACTTTAGCTTATCTCTAGTACAAGACCATTTTGTCTTGGCATGAAATACAATCTTAAGTTGGCACCTGAGAGATGCCATGGGGTCAGACTGGTTCATCTGTTTCTACGGATAGCTGAAAGCACAATTGGGGTGGTGTGTTATGCTTTGGGCTTCTACCTTTCTGGTCAGCAGTTTGTAACCCAAAACTGCCTCAAGTTGTTGGCCCACTTGTGAGGATTCATAGTAACCCTACGTAAATCCTGAAACCCTGCCTGGTCCGGCACTATCCTTACAAAGTTTCTTATGTTCGAGCCCACTACTGACTGCAGAAGGCTGTGTCAATCCATCTGGCTGAGCATTTCCTTCTCATTTACTGCACCTCTACTTGACCAAGCCTCATCATGTCCTTTCCTAATAACATGTCCGAGGTAAGTGAGTTGAAGTTTCGCCATCCTTGGTTCTAAGGAACATTCTGGCTGTACTTCTTCCCAGACAGATTTGTTTGTTCATTTGGCAATTATGATACTTTTGGTTTTCTTTGCCAGCACCACAATTCAAATGGATCAGCTCTTTTTTGATCTCCCTTGTTTAATATCCAACATTCCCTCAAGCTGTCCTTCCTCAAGCTACAAAGACGGGGGTTTCTACACCTGTAAAAGTTTATAGATGTATCGTTGCCGTTATACTCTGTCTGATAGGTTCACTATGAGTTGGAATCAACTCAATGGAAGATGTATATGTATACATGAAGGAATTGAGAATAACCTGGCTTGGGTCAGGCGTACCTAAGTCCCCAAAGTCAACTCCTTGCATTTCAATATTTGTAAGAGTTCTTGTGCAGAAGATTTGCCCAATGCAATGTGTCATTTCATTCCTTGACTTCTGCTTCCATGAGAATTCATTGTGGATCCAAGCAAGATAAAATTCCTGACTGCTTCAGTTTTCCCTTACAATTCATTCAAGATATATCTGCCAGATTAATGCATCTATGAGAAACCACCAATATCTCAGTATTTCCAAGTAAATAAAATTTATGCTACATATCTTGATATCAAATACTCAAATATATCTGTTGCCCCCAAATTAATAAAGTCAGATTAAATATGCTAATTATAGTGTCTTGCATATCTTGTGTACTTTTCTATTTCATTTAAAAAATAATTTTATTGGGGCTCATACAACTCATCACAATCCATGCATCCATTGAGTCAAGCACATTTGTACATTTGTTGCCATCATCATTCTCAAAACATGTGGTTTCTACTTGAGCCCTTGGTATCAGCTCCTCAAGTACTTTTCTATTTCATTGTTCAAGTTTTTCCTTTTCCCTGGATCCCAAATGTACTTATGACTTGGGAAACTAGACAAGGGAGAAAGGACATTTCCCACATACATTTTAGGATCCAGTTCGTGTATGATCCTTGGAGATGATTATAGTTCCAATCTCTGTTCTAGTATAAAAATGTAATTATACTTCCCTTAATAAGACCGAGTACATTCTGAATTATATATTAATTACTTGTTTACAAATATATTATCTTCTGGGAGACCACAGTCTTCTGGAAAATAAATTTGACTCTTTGGCATTTGTTATTGCAGAATATGTTGTTATCTCTTAAAGTGTTTAAGTCATCAATAAGTATTTTACTGAACAATAAGTATCAGCTATTCTGAAGGATGAATCAATAGACACATGGGACCATTTAGGATGTTTTGAGTTGATACTCTAACTCTCCGATGTGAAGCGGTTATGAGATCATTGCTACTGAGAAGCAGAGAAAAGGAGAAAGATGTAACTTGTGGTTATGTTGCATTTAATAAGGGAAAATGGTGAATGCTTCCCAGTGTGGTTGGGAAAGAGCTGGAAACTGAAGTTGATGTCTAGATTGTTTTCTAACAGCACCCAGCTGCTCAGGCTCCAGATTTAAGCCAGTGAAGGATGAAGGGAATCTATAATTCCTGTTATGAACTGTTTTACCATACTAGAAAAAAAGCTACTGTTTATATAAGATTACAAAAGATAATAAAAAACCAGCAAACCTTCACAGTCTTCACTGAAGCACTGGAAAGTGATTCTATGTATTGCCACTTTACAAAGCTGCTTGCCCCCATGTACCTGGAAAGGTGTCAGGAGGTATAGGAAACAATCAGTAAGGTTAGTTACTGTGCCAGATTAAATTATGATCCTTATAAGAACAAATTCTTTAAGCAGGAGCATGAATGATTTCTTTTGTATAATTAAGACATAATTCGGTAAAACATGCTTCACTATTTCTACCTAAGACCAACGCCGTTGCTATTGTTAGGTGCTATTTAGTTAGTTTGGACTCACAGTGACCCTATGTACCAGAGAAGGAAATATCGCCCCATCCTGTGCCAGCCTTACAATTGTTCTTATGTTGGACTCTATTGTTGCAGCCACTGTGTCAATCCATTTTGTGGACCATTTTCATCTTGTTCACTGCCCCTCTGCTTCACCAGGCCCGGTGTCCTTTTCCAGGGCCTGCTCTCTTCTGATAACATGTACAAAGTAAGTGCGATGCCATCTCGTTCTGCTTGCTTCTGAGAAGCATTCTTGCCATACTTCTTCCACAAGACAGGATTTCTAGGAAGATTTATTTTGACTCACCATAAAGTAAGGACACTTACCCTAAGGTACATACAAATGGGTAAGGCCAAAAGTATTTCCACTAAGGTTCCAGTTCCTATATGCCTGGCTTATTCTGAACAAAATATATTTAAACGTGTCTCTGTGATTAGAGGATGGCTGGAGACTTGTTCTCTCATTAATATGCTTGTTTTAGTCTTATTATGGTGCCTTGGAGAAAGATGTTAGCCAAAACTGTGGTTTACATGAAGATCTGCTCGGTCCATTAAATTCAGGGTTGAGAGATGAGCTCAGAATATTACGGTGACAGTTTCTTCTTGTTTTGGAATCCCCACATGGTAATTTGTTGATGGGGCATGATTCAAAATGAGAATAAACAGCTGCAAACATTCCTTAACTATAAGAACATGAAATGTATGAAATATAAAGGTAGGTAAATAGGAAATCATAAAAAATTAAATGGAATACATAAAGATTGATATACTAGATATTAGTGAGATGAAATAAATTGTTATCGACCCTTTGAGTCAGACAATCCTATGCCAGGAATACCAATTAACAAATTCATTTCAAAGACCGATATTGGAGTACAATGCTGCCTGTGATGGAATAATATCTAGGTGCCTACAAGAAAAATAAGTCAATACATCTATAATTCACATTTATGTATCAATCAATAAAGCTAGTGATGGAGATATTTAAGACTTATACCAAAATCTTAAGGCTGCAATTGATCAAACATGAGCCAGATGCATTGATAATTGCTATAGATGGAATGAAAAAGTTAGAAACAAAGAGGAAGTATCAATAATTGGAAAATATGACCTTTTGATCTAAAGTTTCACCATCAACAATTTTTTAATTGAAAATATCCCAAAAGGAGATGGTGTCAAGGAATCCAGGGAAAAAAAGATTGTCTGGAAACTGACTGTGATAGCAATTGTACAATTCTGCTTTATGTGATTGATTGATCTAAGGAATGGTATGATATATGTGTTAACTCCAAATTAATAAAAAAAGAAAATATCCTTTTCGAAGAATGTAAATGACAATCATCTATGTGGACCTCCCAGAATACACAGGAATAAAATTGATTACATCTGTTGGAAGAAGCAGTGAAGGAATTCAATATTATCAGCCAAAACACAGCCAGGTGGTAGTTGTGAAACTGATAATCAATTATTCATATTTAAGTTCAGGTTGAAATAGAAGAAAATTTAAACAGCTTCATGAGAGACAAAATATGATCTTGAGTATATCCCACCTGAATTTAGAGAACATTCAAGAACAACTTTTCTGAATGGACCCTGTGGGGCTGTGGGATAACGTCAAGAACATCATACATGAAAGCAAAAGGTCGTTTGTTCTCCAAACTCAAAGAACATTGAAAAACGAATTAAATTTTCATACCTGAAGGAGGACCAAACTGTTATTTGGATGTTTTGCAAAAGGTTGCATTATTCTTCAGGGAGGTTTTTGAGAGACAGATTGAAAACAACTCTCAGAAGTGTATAGACCTAGAAGGAGGATAGAAGAAGAAACAATAGCTTCACACTTTGATGCTTATATTTAATCAGGGTTTCTGTGATCTTGTAGCTATATGTTTGATTTTCCTGTGTTTTATGTTTCAATTGATTCCTTGAATAGATTTGCATATGCATCAGATTTAGAGGAAGAATGATTATGGATGAACACAGGAAGGAGAAGACGCTCTTTGCCATTCATTTCAAGGAAACAATTGTTCTTCGGTGGTATCCAGTTGGCTCCAACTCATATTGACCTAATGTACAACAAGCGAAACACTGCCCAGTCCCGTGCCACCTTCACAGTTGTTCATATGTTTGAGTCCATTATTGCAGCCACTGTGTCAATCCATCTTGCCTATGGCCTTCCTCTTTATAGCTACTTCTCAACTTCAACAAGATGAGTCTCTCTTGAAAACCTGTCCAAAGTTCATGAGACCAAATCTCACCTTTAGGGAGCATTAGAATGTACTTCTTCCAAGACAGCTATGTTTGTTCTTCTGGCAGTCTATGACACCTTCAACATTCTTCACCAGCACCATAAATGAAATACGTAGACTCCTCCCCAGTCTTCCATGTTCAATGCCCAACGTTCACGTACATGTGAGGAAAATGAAAATAGCACACTTAACGCCTCAAACTAATATCTTTGTCCTTTCCACTTTAAAGAGGAAAGTATTAGATAAATCTAATTGTTGAATAGCTTCAAATGGATCTATAGTCATATTAATTGTCTTTAAAAATTGCTACAGAACGTGATTGCAAAATGAGTTGCATTCAAAAATGGCTGTGTCGTTTTGAGAGTTAGAATCAATCAATTTATGCTACAGAACTCATGTTTTTTGACCAATTGGTACCAGGAACTGTGCTTATATGTTCTACACATATTAACTCTGTTAATCCTTAGACAATTCCTTTCTCAGAAGACCCCATGCTTTATTAACAGAAGAACTCAGAAAGAATGAAAAATATGGAGGTCAAAATAAGTGTATTATTCTTGTTGTTAGGGCCATCAGTTCAACTCTGACATAGCAATTCATGTACAATTGAATGAAATGTTTGCTGATCATAAGCCATGTTCCCAGTCGCTGTTATGTTAAACTCCATTGTAGTGGCTACTATGTGTATTGAGTACCTTACAACCTGTAGGATTTATCTTCTAGCCCTGTTTTGGGGAATATTCTCTTGTGCCCCATTCAATTTACATTGGCTAATTTTTGGAAGTAGAGGTACGGCCCTTTCTTACTAATCTGTTGTACTCTGGAAGTTCCACTTAAACCCGTCCACCATGGGTAACTGTGCTGACATTTGAATTTCTTGTTTCAAAATTTTCAGCATCGTAAGAAGATGTAAGCCACCAGAGAAGGAGAAACTGACAGACTGTGGTAGTTTTTATTATTAGCAGTAACATTTAGATGGTCCTTCCTCATATATTTTCATTTGAAACTTTTATTAATCTAGAGGTTAAAGGCAGGGTAGGAATCTTGGGATTGTTGGTACACTGCCCAAGTTCATACAACGTGTAGGTTGAGCCTTTATAAATAACATCTTTCTTTTGATTTTTTTCATGGTCCTAGTCTCTGAATCACATCAATGTGGTGAAACCGGAAGCGTAAAAAGCAGGGGGTCTGCAAAATTTAAGTAAAAAGCCAGCCCTACCATGAAGAAATTAGATCTCTGGGTTGGACTTCCTTTTAGAGAATGTGTCATTTCTTATTTGTCCTCTATTGCAAGCGTGAGCCATGACCCTCTTGAAGGAATGTCTGTTTGGTCTGTGGATACCTTTTTATGGAGTCCTTATATTGTACAAACAAGTCTGCATTGGGCTGCTATTCCAAAAGTTAGTGGTTTGTTTTCCTTGTTTCTCTGAAGGCTTTCATCTCAATCTAGGTAAGGCCGTCTTGGAAAAGAGCAGAGGTTTCCTTTTCTTGTTAGCATCATCTTGGGCCCTACCACTTGGGGTTACTACATGCGAGCTGAGGCCCAGGGAGAGTGTAGGAGACTATACAAAGTTAGCTTCGCTATGACATACTGGAGACTGCCCAAAGATGGCCTTCAGCAGTTGGTGGTGAGCAGGAGAACTGGGTGCTAAGTGGACTCCCACATAGCTCATGGTTCTGGAGGAAAAGGGGACAAACGCAGACAATGTCCTAACAAAAAGTTGGTGATTTGAGTCCTTCTGGACTGGCTCCTTGAAAGTAAAGGCTCATGATAGCCCTCTCCCCAAATTAATCATCTATTGAAACCCTTATGGAGAAGAGTTCTATTCTAACACACATGGGGTCACTGTGAACTGAACTTGACTTAGGAACAACATGTTAAGTTTATTAACTTTAAGTGGAATAAAAGGCACTAGGGATCATTTATCTGTAGGAGAGAGGCTAGCTTCGTCAAAGCCATGTGAATCTCTATCATTTCCAAGTACACAGGAAGTGTCCTTGGAGATACCTGGAGGCATTGCATTGCTTGGAAGAATTACATTGCTTGAATTGAAGAGAGTGGAGATTCATTTTCTAAGTCCCGTGGGAAGATTGAGGACAATGAAATTTTTAAAAATCAAAGGAGATGAGCTTTCTTTTTAACCCAAAGAGTAACTTAAACATGTTTTAATTGCTCAGTTATGAAAGAAGCTTTGCTATGACATATCAACGACTGAACTTTATCAGTAACAGCAAATACAATTGGAAAGGGATATCAGCTGGTATCACTGTTACTCTTTTTGAGTAAATGCTAACCATGCAACTTAGAAATGTATTAGTGCCGATACGGGAGAGACTGAGATTCTCAGAGTTGAGGAATTCACCCGAAGGCACGTAGCCAGTAAATAGCTAAAGAGTTTTATGCATTATTTGTGAGGATTTACGTTGCTTGGAAGTGTTAGCATCTAGTGATTAGAATTAGCATCACGAAAGTTTGGACCAGATCACATTTTCGACAAGCAAAAATTACAATCCTGTGAAAGACTGTCTCCTTTGAATAGCTCATGAAGACGTAACCTAATAGTACCTGCGGTTTGGCATGTAAAGAGCACACAACTGACGATACAATACTGACTGCTTCATGAAGCAGATGTAGAAAGGCGTACAGAAGAAGTGATTACTGCCATCTGCCTCACTTCTCAAACATGATATGAGCAAAGGAACGCGCTCCACAGGAGTTCCTTGTGAGTCACTGGGCTAACAGTTAAGTAGAAGAAATGCTTAATGGGAAGTTTATTAAACAATAAACTGGCAAAGAGAAATAGGATCTGATTGTATGCAATTAGAAAATTTTTAAAAAGGAAAACCTAGCACAACGTGGAGTTTATACATCTGATATTTCTGACAATTCTTTAAACAGAAAAAAAATTGAAGTAGCAGAAGAATCATGACTGCAGTAGGTGCAGACACAAGGGCGTTGACCTTTCTCTTCAAGAAAAAGAAAGCCACTTTCACTGAAGCAACTCCACTTAGGGTGACCTTGGGCGTGTGTAGAATTGTGCTCCATGCAGTTTCCAATAGCCTTTTCCCTGATGTCCCTTGGAGGGTGATCGTGTTGCCGGCTTTTCACCTGCGTGAGCGTGCTATAACTATTTGTCCCAACCAGGGACTGCATGGACTTGGTAAAACTTGTTAAACATACAATTTTGACTCTGCAATTTTGTCCAACCATTGGAGCCTAGCCCACTATCTGCATGCCCCTCAGTGCCATGCACATCCTCTTGCCCCATGGGTACACTCAGATTAGAATAGAATGGGTGGTATTGCAGCAGCAATTCTAGAAATTTCAACATGAGGGTGTAGATGATAAAGCACAAAGTATGCTTCAGTCCTGAGAACAACACAAACATGTGGTTCTAAAAACTACGTATGTTGCAACTCGCAAACATCTGAGGCTAGCACATGAAACCTTGTTATTCAAAGTCAGAATTAACACAGTCACAGGACTTGAAAAACTTTATGAGAAAATGGAATTCAAAGGAAAGAAATTTCCCCACCAATGTTTGGAAGCCCTCTGATAGCTTCAGCTACTTATAACATTATCCTAGTAAGAATGGTCACAAACTTGAGTTACTCCCATGAAAAGCTGGGAAGGGTCATTCTACTTGCCTGTCCGAGATCCAGGTGGTGTTACCATGCCCAAATCCTTCTGGTTGGCTACCACATCCACTTCCCAGGATGGAAGAAGTAGAGGGGGAATGGATGGCGACTTGCATACATTCTACTAATCAGAACCTGGTCACGGAGACATATATTTGAAGGAAATTGGAAAATGGAGGCTTTGTCCTGAGCGGTCAGATATTCCAGATAAAAATTCTACTTCGTACTGTGGAAGCAAAGGAGGGTAATTAGCTAAGCTTGTGTTTCTATGGCCACCATGTGTGTACTCTCCTTCTTGTTCTCTTTATCACCACTGTAATTTTTCATAAGACCACACTCCAGGCCTTTTCTAAAAATTACATATTAGTGGTCTCACTCTAGAGACATTCTCAGTGTTTTATTTGGCCATTTTAGAACACCGAACATTTGGTGCCGGCCATCTGGGTGTGTTTAGCTGTGGTAAGCTAGTCATTCTAAGGGAAGGAAGTGTGTCTGTCTGCACAGTGTAACTCTATTGCCGAGCCAGCCCAGCATGGGTTCCAACTGATAAGTCCTTGATTCTGTACTAAAACCCAGTGTCATCAGCTTGACCATGACTCACGGTGACCCCATGTTTCCCTTCATGGTTCAAACAGTTTGTGATCAGTTACTAATCTAAAATTTGGAACTCATAGGACGGCAGTAGGCAGAAAGGCCCCGAAGTTCTAATTCGGCAAGGATTATGGACAAATAAATCCCATAGACAGCATACTGTGTTGGCCTGCAATCAAACTTGGGTCAACTGCTTGGTAGGTCAGTACCCCTGACAAGGTCAAAGTGTAAATAATGTAAGTATTTACATGTAAGTATTTGACTACTAACTGAAAGTCAGTTGTCTGAGCCCCCCAGTTGTTCTGAAAGAGAAAGATGTGACAATATGCTTTGGTAAGGAAAGCAGCTTTGAAATCCATCTAGGGACAGTGATTCTCTGTTCTATAGAGTCACTATGAGCCATGGTGGTGTAGTGGTTACACATTTGGCTGAGATCTGCATGGTTGTCTGTTCAAAACCACCAGTTCTTCAGGAGAAAGACTGGGCTTTCTGCTCCCGTAAACAGTTACCATCTTGGAGACCCACAGGGAGTCACCGTGAGTCAGAATTGGTTCGATGGCAGTGAGTTTACGGAGTCACTATGAGTAGGAATCGACTCAGTGCCAAAGACTTTCTGATTACACCAGACCTGGAAGAAGTTCTCAGAACCCAGGTGGCCCAGTCGGTTATATATTGGGCTGTTAAACACAGGTCAGTAGTTTGAATCACCAGCTCCTTGAGAGAAAGAGGAAGCTTTCTACTTCTGTAGAGATTTACAGTCTCAGAACACCACAGGGGCGGGTTCTCCTCCATCTGATAGGGTTGCTTGCTGTGAATCAGAATCAACTCAGTGTCCGTGAGTTTGAGTTTTAAGGAGCTCTGGTGGTGGAGTGATTAAACATTTGATTGCTAAAACCCAAATATGGACAGTTCAACTTTGAGAGAAACGATGTGGCAATTTGAGATGTTTCTTTGAGAGAAAAGATGTGGCAATCCACTTCCACGAGAATTACAAGCCTTGGCAATCCTAGGTGGGCAGTTCTACTCTGTCCTAAAGTGTCATTGTGGGTCAGAATTGACTTGATGACAATGGAGTTAAACCCTGTGGAGCATCTATCATCTGCAATGCATGGGGTTACCATGAGCAGATTGTAGCAGACAAGGTGAATCTTCTAAGAGACAGTGGTCAGGTGGGAGAAATAAAATTTAGGTTTTATTTAGGAAGCAGGCAACGTACTTTAACGTTCCCCTCAAGAGGCAAACAGGAAATGTTTTCATGAGGTAATCATTAAGTAATCCGAATCTCAATGGTAACTGATAACAATTAGACTAGATAGATAAATAATAGGTAGATAGGTGATAAATAGGAAGAAAGAGAGCTGCCATCCAGTTAACCGACTCTTGAAAAATCATTACCTGGTTTGCATCACTCTCATGGTTACCGATATGTTTGAGTCCATTATTATAGCTACCATGTCAGTCGATCTCATCAAGGGTCTCTCTCGCTCTCACTGTCCTGCTACTGCATTAAGTAGGATGTCTTCCTCTAGCTACTGATCCTTCCTGTTGATGTGTCCAAAGCAAGGACATTGGACAGTGTTCTGTGGTGATCCATAAAATTTCTGTTAACTAATTTTTGCAAGAAAATCAGGAGAACTCTTTTCTTAGGATAAGTAGACTTTTACATAATCCACGAGACAAGAGAAAATATAATAAAATATTGAGAAAAAACATCCAACATTACATCATTATAGAAGAAAAAAGAGAAACACTGAAAACTATAACAATAATCAAAATGGGGCAAAGGTGACTGTGGGTCTGAGATTGGCCAATCTGCCAAAATAGTCTCCAGAGGCTTCAACGTAATAGGGCCCTCGGATCCAGTGATGACCTAATAGGAATCTCTGCGGGGTTCAAGTGGTTAACTTCCTTGACTCTTAACTGAAAGGCTGATGGTTCAAACCCACCCAGGAGGTGCCTGGGAAGGAAGTCTGGCAATCTGCTTTCATGATGTCACAGCCATTGATAACCCCATGGAGTCCAGTTCCACTCCACACATACACAGAGTCAGAGTTGACTATACAGCAACTGGACAAAGGAGAATATACATATATACACGCATACTAATACTAAATTATAGAAACTTTCCTTAAATAAACATAGAATGGGACGCTATTGCTCCTCAACACATCATCCCACTAGGTCTCGAGTCTTCTGAAAACCACCATTCCGCGCTCTGTCATCTCTCCCCTTGTGCTCTGTGCTCCTTGATTTGTGCGCTGGCACCCTCCAGGCACTCAGGTGGCGTTCCTTTGAATTTTCTTTTTTAATTTGGGGAACCAGAGGAAGTCGGAATGGTGAAGTCCAGGACTGTTAGGTAGATGGGGTGTGGTTTCCCAATTAAATTCTCCTAGGACATCTCTGGGTACCTTTGAAGCATAAACAGCTTTGTCATGAGGAGTGGGGGTGGGGGTGGAGACACAGGGATCTCTTGGAACAACATTCTTGGTATTTTCCTCACTGATTCAGTTTCCATGAAAAACAAAACAAAACCACAAAACTCCAGAATGAACGCCTACGATCTTCCTGTGTCCATCGTGCAAAATCTATCAGGATTACTCCTTTGTGTTTCCATAAAACAGTTACCATAACATTATGAGTTGATTTCTCTGCCTTGAATTTAACTCACTTAAGAGATATCCATGAAAGACATTGTTGTGATTGATTCTTTTATTGATTGATTGCTTGAGGCCACCTTAATGAGACTAAGATATGTATTACTGAGAACACTGGCTGGAAGCTATATCCACTGATTACAAGGACTTTCTGAAACATGTTTTGTTTGAAATAAACCTGTGTGTTTACAAACTTGAATCTTTGTAGCGATACTTTAAAAAATGTACCCTCATATATAAATGAACTGGCATTCCATTCTATATACTTCATAATATTTTTACGTTCTTTTATTTCATCTTTAATAAGAACGTCTGATTTTGGAGCAAGGATTCATCCTGAGTACGCTCGGTCTTTGGGAGTTCTACTATGATCAAAGGGTGTGGAATTTTAAAGCTCCGTTTGAGCCTATCATTTATATCTCTGAACACTGAGAAAGAGCTCCTTTCTTTCTTAAGCAGCGAAAGCACCTGAGAAAATAGGCCCTTTGGTTTTTATGTGGATATTTTTCAGCAGATGATGTTTTATTAACCTTGGATTAACCAAAAAGGAACTTTTCCAATACTCACACAGAGTTTGCTTTCATTTGGCAAAGTTCACAGGTGCTAATACGTGTGCTTCCTATAAGAAGGTGAAGATGCCATACGAGAGAGAAGTCTGCCTACTTATTCCTGAACCATTGTTGTGTATAAACATTGCTGAATATATATATATATATTTGTGTGTGTGTGTGTGTGTGTGTGTGTGTGTGTAGGCTTTTCAAATTGCTTAATGGGTTGTTCTTTTACATTTTAGAAAAATAATTTATTTCTTGTGACATTTGAAGACAACAACAAGCTTTGAGTTTAAAGTTTTGAATGAGCCTCGAAAAGAACTAGGATAGAAGCTGCATTTGTCTCCTCTTATTTGTATTTTAAACCAGCTTTTAGGTAAATCATATTTCCTGGTGAGTTTTTCTAATAAACACAAATTATAATTTTATTTTCACACTGGAAAATAACTAAGTTGATGAAGATGTGAAGCAAACTGTGTTAGACCAGGTGGACTAGAGAAACAAATCTAGTGACATTCATATATGTATAAGAAAGAGCTTTATATAAAAGAGTAATGGTATGTTAAGAAAATATCTTAGTCCAGTCCAAATCAAGTTTTAAGTCGGATATTAGCCCATAAATCTAATACTAATCCATGAATCCTTCTTCAGACTCACATAGTCACATGTAATGATGCAAAATGCAGGAAGATCACAGGCTGGCGGGTGAAAAGTCTTATAGATCCAACGGCAGTGGATGCATCTCAGCACTGGCGCAGGTCTCCACGTGGCTCCTCCAGCTCTCTGAGTGTGGCTCTTCAACAGGAAGTTGAAGCAAAGAAAGAGAAAGCTTTTAATGGTACTTGGTATGTTTTTGGGGATTCTTGGGAAATACAGTCATTTGGTAATAGAATAACCGACCAAAAAATGTATGGGGCCATTGCTGGAAAAGTTTGGCCTATAAAGATTATCAGAAAATGCAGGAATGACCTTTTTGAGTGTTCACTATTATGCTGTCTTCAGAACAGAATGAAAGCTACACTCACACACACAGACACAGAAAAACACACACATAAAATCTTTGCTCTTCCCATCAGAAAACATGTATTATATGCTTACCTACATGTTAGGAACAAGCACTCCTTTGACAAGACATTTGTTTGATTATTACAAAGTGATTTGGATCTCATCTTTTCCTTGATGAATGACTTCAGCATGCAATAATGGAAACTTGGGGATTAAAAAAGTATATATAATAAAATTCACCCCTCCTGTGATCAATACATTATACCCATGAGATATTTAATATCTGGATAAAATCTTTGACTCAAAAGTCTGCTTTTTATTCTAAAATGGAAAGACAACGTCTTCGCCACTTCATCAGTGTTTCAACCCAGAAATATTGGTACTGACAAAGGGATAAAGCCCCTCATGCAATTTAAGTGTACCCTTTGAAGTTAGTTATTTGTGAAATTGCTCCTTGATTTTTAAGTTGTCTGGGCAGAACTTCTACATTCTATTTGCCTCCTCAGATGATGCTATACTTCCTCAAATTATTCTCATGCGAAGGTATGATATCATTGTTTTAGAAGTAGAGGGAAGCCATATTGATTTTGGTTCTTTAAAACATATGTATTGTGAGTCAGGAGAAGATTTACAGACAGATCATCAGTATCACATGGCCTATACACATTTATTTCAACTCATCAATTCAATCGGTTCAATGTATTATCTCTTATTCCATATTCTCCCAGTGTTTGCTGTTTCTATCTTTATTTCCTAACCTTCAACTTCCTTGGGTAAATGCTGTCCTTTTGACCTTCAATGATTGATTATTCTGACACAGGTGTGAGTTTAGTTCTAGACGTGCAGGGTAAGTAACGGTCTTGGGGGAATTCACCATCTCTATCTGACTAGTAAGCCTGGTCTGTTAGGGTTTGGGTTTCATCCCACGTTTGTCTCCTAGTCTATCCAGGCCCTTCTACTGGGATCATTGTCCTTAGTTGGCAGTGGTCTCCAGGAATTCTCTAGTTCTTTTCATCTCAGGGTTTTGGAGGCTGGTTGCATTGTCCATCAGTTCAGTGAGCCAAGTGTTTCCATACGTAGTATAATTTTCATCATTCTTCTTTGCTACAGATGGGGAGAGACCCATAGTTGCACCTTAGAAGGCTACTCATGAGTTTCTAAGATGCCAGGAGCTGCTTACCAAAGTAGGATGCAACATGATGACTTTGGGAGCTTTGTTCGGCCAAATGACCCTTGGTGTTCCACGAAACTCCATTGATTTCCTGTGACTGATTTAAAGAGATGGACAGTGGCATAGTGTGTTATACATTGGGCTTCTGATTACAAGGCCTGCAGTTTGAAACCAGCAGCTTCTCTGTAGGAGAGAGATGATATTTTCTATTTTCTTTTTAAAATCATTTTATTGGGGGTTCATACAACTCTTATCACAACCCATACACACATCCATTGTATCAAGCACATTTGTACATTTATTGCCATCATCCTCAAAACATCCTCAAAACATTTGCTTTCTACTTGAGCCCTTGGTATCAGCTCCCCAGTTTTTCCTGTCACTCCCTACCCCTCTTCCCTCACAAACCCTTGATGGCTGCTTGTTTATCTTCAAGCCTTTAAGACCCAGATGCTATATCTTTTGCTAGCCAGGCATCATCAGCTTTCTTCATCACATTTGCTTATGCACTCCTTTTGTCTTCAGTGATCGTATCGGGAAGGTGAGCATCATGGAATGCCAATTTAATAGAACAAAGTGTTCTTGTATTGAGGGAGTACTTGAGTAGAGGTCCAATGTCCATCTGCTACCTTAATACTAAGCCTATAAATACATTCACATAGATCTATTTCCCCACTGTCATATATAAATATATTTATATATGTACATGCCTGTACTTAGACCTCCATAAATGCCCTTTGCCTCCTAGTTCTTTCCTCTATTTCCTTTTACTTTCTTCTTGTCCCACTATCACGCTGAGCATTCATTTGGGTTTCAGTAACTTCTCTCAGTTACATTTCTCTTGATTAAGCCCTACCGGGTCTTCTACACCCTCCTCACCATCGATTTTGAATCACTTTTTGTTCCCTTGTTCCTGGGTTTGTTAACACCCACTTCCATTCCCCTGCTTCCCCCTCTCCCATGTCCCTCCAGAACCATAGGTCCTGTTGTTTTCTCCTCCAGATTGTTTATTCCACCTATCATATCCTGATAGACCTGCAGAGATAATAATATGCACAAAAAGACAAGACAGAGCAAAACAAAGCAACAAAAGAAAAGAAAATAAAACACCAGTGACAAAAAAGGGTAAAGCCTGTGACTAGTTCAAGGTCTATTTGTTGACTTTTAGGAGTATTTTCTGGTCGAGTCTGATGGGGTGCCACACTCTGTCTCCAAACTCTATTTTTGATATTCCCTCAGGAATTCCTTCCTCTGCTCCCCTTGCTGTTCTGTTGCATGCCATTAGTGTTTTTCCTTGGTGTGGTGGGGTCAGATTGGGCACAATTCCTTCACTGTGTCTCCAGTGTTGTCCCCCATAGGGCTATGGGCTAATGAGGAATGTCGGGTTTCAGTGGGGCCGGCCATATGGTCCTCTCTGTGCATTGGCTGCTCTGAGCAGGGATATTGTCCTCAAGGCTTGGTGGGCCAGGATGTGCTCCACTCTCTTGTCCTCCCCCTTCATTTGCTCCTGTGTTCTCTGATCAGACATATCCCTCTCCCTGAGCTGTAGCTTCAATGCTGTCCTCTGAAATAAATTCTTCAGGGGGAGGGGGTCGATCCACATAGTTGGGATTGGGGCCAGTCCCTCAGACCTCTCTGTTGGTTTCCTGATTTATGCGGTATGTTGCATTCACATCTTGGAGCACCGAGTAGAAGTCTGGTCCCTCTTTCTCTGTAGGGATATAAACAATACCCCCCCCCCCATGTGTGGGTTAATGCCCTGTGCCCCCACTACCTATGTCTTTTTTTTTTTTGTCTCAGAAACCCACAGGGCCAGTTCTATCCAGCCCTATGGGTTAACACTAAATCAGATTGATTCTATGACAGTGTCGTTTGGATAAGGGCTCTAAAGATCTAGTGGACTATGCTCTGAGCTGCTAACTCAGTAGCTGCTGTAAAAGGAGAAAGATGAGACAGTTGAATTCTGCAAAGATTTAGATTCCCAGAAACCCATAAGGGGAAGTTCTACTCTATCCTATAGAGTCACTGTGAATAAAAATAAACTCAGTAGTAGTGAGTTAGGGTTTTGGTTTTAGAGCATGCGGGGTACAGGACCCTAAGTATCACAGACACTTTGTACTCAGTTACTAACCAACTAGAGGAGTCACAAAAAAGAAAGGTCTAATGACCTGTTTGTATAAGTGCTATAGCAAAAGCATCCCCAAACCAAATCACTCCCTCTAGAGGACCCCCGGTGGTATTGTAGGCTATGCATCAGGCTGCGACCTGAAAGGTCAACAGTTCGAAACCAGTGACTGCTGTGTGGTAGAACGATGAGGCTTTCTACTCCTGTAAAGATGTAAGGCTTTGGAAATCCACTGGGGGCAGTTCTATTCTGTCCTGTGGGGTGGCTGTGAGTCACTACTCACTTGATGGCAGTGGGTTTTAGCGTAGCGCTCTGTTCTACTCTGTTAGAGATGGGTTGTGGTTTCTTTTCTTCTTTCCTTAGTCCAACCTGTTATCTTTCTGTTTTCTTCCTGATTATAAGTTTACTATGAGTTGGCATCAACTCATTGGCAATGAGTTTGGGTTATAGGCAAAAAACACCTCACTAATATGACAGATGTTTGCATAATCTTACAGATTTTAGTTTTAGAAAAAAACAAATTCTTCCATACAGAGAGAAGATATCCCCCTCTGGAGAACCCTTTTCCATATAGCAATGCTTCAGTGCTTGGAGAAAACTACTTTCCTTTCTCCCTGGATGTTTGGATCTTTCTTCTGTAGCATTCCTGTCTAGTTCGTTGAGTTTTCCTCTCTGCAATGCTTTCTGGATTATCTTCGTTAGTTGCTGCTTTTAAAAGACATTCCCATTTGCCCAGAGGTGATAGCTTTCTGGTTTTTCCCCCCATTTTATATTTTTAATGTACCTGTTAGTATGATATGATTTTGTTTTCAAATAGCAAAGCTATTATTGACTTGTAGTAGAAATAGCAAAGCAAGTCATCAATAACCTTAAACATTATAGTTGTGTGTAATTGATGATTCATTTAGTTCAACTTAGCCTCCATTTAGTTAGATAGGCTTCATTCTTTTCACTCATTGGTATGCATTTTCAGTCTATCAGGAAATGCATTGATATCATATTTTTAAAAGTTTTTTTAAAGACTGTGGCTGTGTGTGTGTGTGTGTGTGTGTGAGAGAGAGAGAGAGAGAGAGAGAGAGAGAGAGAGAGAGAGAGAGAGAGAGAGAGAGAGAGGGAGAGAGAGAGAGAGAGAGAGAGAGAGAGAGAGAGAGAGAGAGAGAGAGAGAGAGAGAGAGAGAGGATCAAGGAAATTTAAAAGATTTGCGGCGGGGTAGTATAATATCATTTCAAACAAACATTTAATCGTTTTCTTAGGTGAATGTGAAGTCTAATACATTTATTTGTAGGTCTTTTATTTTCTTAAGACTTTATTCATCTCAAAGCTCTAATGATTATTCCCGTAAAGAATGTAATCTTTGCTCACATCCTGTCTAAGAAACTACTAAAGGAAAAAAAGAACCCACTAGAGATTGCTTCTTTGTTTCTTTGCCAAAGGTTTTGCACAGTGTTTATTTTGTATCTTTTCCCATTGTAAATGTAAGCAGAGACTCATTGGCACGTTATAAATAAGCAATTAATGTTGAAAAGGGAACAACTTCCAAAGCTATTTTTCCCTAGAAAAGAAGGAAGAGGTGAGATCTGCACCCTGTGGAGATTATACACGTGTCTGCATGTCTTTTGTCGGTTTCCTGAGCGTTCTTTTCAGAATAAAATAAAGATGGTCAGATATTCCAGAGAAAGGAGGTGCACACATCCTGCCTGGCTGTCAGGTGTCCCCAAGTCAGCTCTGGCTCGCTGACCCCATGTAGAACTGGCCCGTTCTCACAGTTGTGGCTGAGCTCATCACCGTGTGCAGCTAGCTCCCATTAAAGGTCTTCCTCTTTTTCACGGAGCCTCCGCTTTACTAAGCATGATGTCTGTTTGCAGCATTTGGTCTCTCCCAATAACATGTACACAGGTCATGAGACTAAGTCTCACTGTGCCTTCTTCTAATGCAGTTCTCACTGTACAGACTTGATTTCTAGACTTCTGCTTCAATGAGCATGAATAATGGATCCAAATAAAATGAAATACTTGACATTTTTGACCTTTACCCCATTTATCATGATATTGTCATCTCGACCAGTTGTGGGGACTTTTGTTTTCTTTACATTGAGTTGTAATCTGTACCGAAGGCTGTTGTCTTTGATCTTTCTCAGTAGCTGCTTCAAGTCCTCTTGGATTTCACCAAGCAAGACTAGGTTCGGTCATCTGCATATCACAGGTTGCTAATGAGCCTTGCTTCAATCCTCATGTCACATTCTACTTCATACATTGCAGGCTCATATGATTTTTTCAGCATACAGATCGAATAAATATGGTGAATGGATACAACACTGGTGTACATCTTTCCTGATTTTATACCTTACATTATGATGTTGTTCTGTTGATCTGTGTACAGGATCTTCAGGAGTACAGATGTACAGAATCCATCATTTGTTTCGATATACTTAGTCAATGACTTTGCATAGTCAGTCAAATGACTTTGCATAGTCAGTGACTTAGTCAAATGACTTTGCATAGTCAGTGAAATACAAGTAAACACATTTCTGGTGTCCTCTGCTTTCAGTCAAGGCCTCTGACACCAGCAATGATATTCCCGTGCATTGCAGCTTACAATTTCTAGGACATTGACCTTTATGTGTTCCATTTCATTTTTGATAACTTGCAACATTCATACTTTGTACATTCCATTTTTAAAGTTAATTGAAGCTTATCGGTGTGTCTTCCCGTTTTAAGTTAGGCCTCATCAGCAAACGAAGAACCCCAAAGCTCTGCTGCTGTTAGTTCATGCAAGGTTAGCCTACTTTGAAGGGGAAGCTTCTCTGAAGTCATACTTTCAGTGTTTTCCAAGTTGAAGGGCTCATCTTGCACGCTAAGCGAGTTTCTATGTTTAAGGTTTCTGTTGCTAACCCCTCAGAAGTGGACGGCCTCTTTCTTCTTTTTATGTGCTCTTGCTCTGGAAGGTCTGCGAGGTTCATCACTCATGACCTGGCATCTGCGACACTGGGGACATAGCTCTCATCACAGCAACACACACGGCCCTACAGTAAAGATTGACCAGCGAGCATAGCATCTTGCTCTAGCTAGCTCAGTTTTCACATAGATAAAACATGCTGGACTTGAATATTATTATTGATTTCCATGTTTTAAACATAACATTGATGGGTTTTAAATGGAAGGAAAAATATTCAATGAAAAATATACTGCATATACTTGTGAATAAGCTGAGTTTTTCAGCAAAATGTGCTGAAAAACTGGGGTTCAGCTTATGCACGGGTCAGTGGTACCCCAGGGAGGTGTAACATCTCGCAGGCGATTGCCTTTCCTCTGCTTTCATTCAAAGCCCCGCTGACACTGCAGGGCTTTGAATGTTTGTTTACTCACATCTAACCAATCAGAGCTGCCCTATGATGTGGACGGCTCCAATTCACATAAGCACCCATAGAGATTCACTTATACCACAGCTGAACTGGTAAGGATGTGTCTGTGGCTGCGCTTCGTCTCTCCCCTCTGGACTCTGTGTTAATTCACATCCTGCATTTCCCACGCTAGGCTTATATTCGAGTCAATCAGTTTTTCTGGTTTCCCAGGTAATAATTAGGAACCTCCTCGGCTTATACTCGAGTCGACTTATATTCGGGTATATACGGTAGTTAATTTTATGTAGCTACTGGCACATGTGCATGAATGTGTCTATGTAGAGAAAGAACATACTGATAATGCAGAAACAGAGTCAGTCCACTGGCTTTAGTAAACAAGTAATGAATGTTGAAAAGGGAGCTACTACTAAGGTCATATTTCCAGAGGAAATAAAGGAGCAGTGCAGTTAGTACCCTAGGTATTTTCACGGAATTTAACTTAAAATAGGGCTCTTTGCTAAAAAGTAGTTTCATTTTTAAACTTTATTAAATTTATAGAGTTAAAACAAATTTGTAATTGATGTTGAGATACACTTTTTAGAAGACATTTTTTTAAAGTAGACTTTTACTGTGAAATTTGGCATTTTGAAGGGGAAAAGGGAGACTCGAAAATGAGATTGACAAAGACGTCTGCACATACTAATTGCTTGAGTTTTTGAGATGTGGTCAATCATTGAGCAAATTATTTCCATGTAATGTGATAATTCCTTTTGGGGGGGCTGCTCCAGCTTCATGGGAGACCAATCAAAAGGTTTCAACAAGTTGATGAAGCATTGGAATCACTCACTCATCTATGCCAGGAAATTTAGGAACAGCTACTTTCCTGACTGACTGGAAGAGATCCCTATTTGTGCCCCCAGGAGAATGCTCAAACCATAGAACAACATGATTGATTTCATATTCAAGGAAAACTCTTTCATACCTTTGCTGAAGATCATCAAAATGTGTTACAGCAGCTCATGGACAGGGAATCGGGTCAGATTCAGAAGAGGACATGGAACAAGGAATACCGGTGCTGATGTCAGATAGTTCTTGGCTGACAGCAGAGAATACCAGAAAGATATTTACTTGTGTTTTATTGGCCATACAATGGCATTCCACTGCGTGGTTTATAACAATCTCTGGATAGCCTTGAGAAGAGTGAGAATCCAAACCATTCATTGTGGTGATTCAGAACCTGTACATGAACGAGGAGGCAGTTGTGGGAACAGAACAAGGGAATAGTGAATGAATTGAAATCAGGAAAAGTCTGCAGAAGGGTTTGTATCCTCTCACCATACTTATTCACTCTGGATGCTGGGCAAATCATCAGAGAAGCTGGATTATAGAAAGAAGAATGTGGTATCAGGATTGAAGGAAGGCTTATTAATAACCAGTGGGATGCAGAGTATACAACCTTGTTTGCTGAAAATGAGGAGGACTTGAAGCACTTGCTAATGAAGATCAAGGATTGCAGCCATCTGTATGAATTACAATTCAATGTAAAAAACTCCAAAATCCTCACCACTGAGCCAGGAGGTAACATCAGGATAAATGGAGAAAAGGTTGAAATTGTCAAAGATTGTCTTGCTGTGATCTACAACCAATGCTCGTGGAAACAGCAGTCAAGAGATCAAAATAATTGCATTAGGTAAGTCTGCTGCACACAATCTCTGCAGAGTATTGAAAAGCAAGGAAGTTTCTCGGAGGATGAAGGTGCACCTGATCCAAGCCATGATATTTTCCATTGTATCATATGCATGTGAAAGTTGGACATCGAGTAAAGAAGATGGAAGACAAATTCAAATGTATTTGAATTGTGGTGCTGGCAAAGAATATTGAAAGTACCAGGGCCTGCTAAGAAGATAAACTGATCTGTCATGGAAATAGTACAGCCAGAGTGCTCTTTAGAGGCTAGGATGGCAAGACTTTGTCTTCCATACTTCGGACATGTTGACAGAAGAGATCAGTCCCTGGAGAAAGTAGTCATGTTTGCTAAAGTAGAGGCTCAGCGTCAAAGAGCTTTGAAGGGCCTCAGGGAGAGAGATTGGCACTGTGGCTGCACTCATGGGCTCATTATGGAATCACTTGTGGGTGGCGCAGGGTCAAGCAGTGGTTCATTCTGTTGTGCATAGTGTCACCATGGGTTGGATTCACCTCAATAGCAACTAACAACAATTACAACTTATTTTTTTCAAAACAAGTTTTATTATTCTCAGAAGAATCACAATAAATTTGAATAAAACTTTTTCAAAGACTTGATTCAACACATTATGATTTTTCTCCAGAAGAAATAAGTAGAGTTGAATACCATTGTGCTTTACTTAATAAGTGATAGAAGAAATGAATTAAATGGAATAAAGATAAAATCATTTTATAAATTATGTTTTGAAGCTTTATTAACTGGTCTAGGACAAGCAGTGTCACACAACAGTGTCACCCAACTGATATGCTGAAGTGTTAACTTCTATGTTTGTGACTGTGGGCTTACGCGGAAATTAGGGTCTCTACAGTTATAATTACTTAGCAGGTGATCATATTGGAATAAGGTGGATCTTAAGCCTGTGTGGGTGGTATTCTTTCATTTTTCCTTAACATTTTATTGTGCTTTAGGTGAAAGTTAACCAAGAAAACTAGGTTCCCTTTTAATAATTCTTATTCAAATTGGTTTCTGACACTGATAAAAGTTTTCGCAACGTGTCAGCCCTCTCACATTATTTCCATTCTGCTTGTTTCTATTGACCTAGATTTCTATTCCTTCTTATTGCTACTTGGGGGATAGTTTTTTTAAAAATTAACTTTGAATGCAGGACCTGAATCTCATTTCTACAAACATTATTATCCTGAAACTAAATCACAAGGATTTTTAAGAAATTCATTTATGTGGGGCCACCTATAGAAATACAGCATCAAGACCTTGCTTATGATCTGGCAAAATTTTGCCATAAATTGTTTCCTACACATAGGGCTAGAAGTCAGTGTCATTTTTTATTCTGTTTAGGGTAACTTCTACAATTTTCACCACAATAATTCTCTTGAAAAGAGAGGAAGAAAACAATGAGTTGGCAAGAATAATTGGGGTTAAATTTTAATGGAATTGATTCCCTTAGAAATAAACTGGCTTATCCCCTGGGTAGATGATGTGTTAATATTTAGGCAGCTTCCAAAATTGCAAACTGTTAGAAACATGAAGAAACTTTGAAGTAGACAACTTCTAATAATTTTCAACATATTCCCTGGTGGAATTTTAGTTTTGTATTATGTTTTTCCAAATTTTATTCCAGATGTTACCCATCAATGTTTTCTTTAGGGAAACATGGCTTGGAGAATAATATTTTTATACAGACATCAAGATTAAAAAAATCTCAACAGTTCAATCATATTAAAAAGAGTTGTACACTCATTAACACAATAAAAAAAAGATAAAAAAATCCCAAGGCGAGAATGGTATCAGAGCTCAAATTGTGAACATGTAGTTTGCAGAAGGCTATGGATGACAGTGGAAACCCAAAATCCATTTGCTGGGTCCCCACATGGATTAAGCCTCTGGTGAATCCCCTCTGACCATAGTTGAGAGCTGTGAATGCCCTTGCTCTCAGACACAAAGCATTGTAAAATAGATTATGGCAGATGAAATTTTCTATTCCTTTTGACCCATTTTGAATTTTTAAAAATAATTCCTGCTTTCTTTTCAACTGAGGTTTTTCCTCTGGCTTATTTTATTATTGTTGTTCTCTTTGGTAGGTTTTCCTGTATATGAAATCTATAGAGATAGTCATTGAAGCAATAGCTTGTTGTGGTTATGAAAGAGGAAGTTGGAGAGAATTAGAGAGCTAAAGCACACAAGAAAGAAGAAAATGTTCTAGAACTGATGGTAGTGATGACTATACAACTTTTAAAAATATGACTGAACTATTAAAGTGTATAATACATGAATAATATGCCAGAAAACTTTTTTAAATGGGTGGATCCAAGATGATGAACTAGGCAGATATAATAGCCAGAACCTCTATAAAGAAAGTAGAGTGACTAAGTGAACACAGATGATAATCCTTGAAGCCAGTTATGTTAGTCCAGGTGGACTAGAGAAACAAATTCATAGACACACCCATATGTGTGTAAGAAATAGTTTTATATAAGGGTATATTAAGATATACTCTTTGCATATTAAGAAAGCATCCTAGCTCAATTTAGTTCAAGTCCATAAGACCAATATTAGCCCATATATCTGATACCAGTCTACAAATTCCTCTTCAGACTCATGAAACACATGCAATGACACTGAATGCAGGAAGATCATAGACCAGTGGATCCAGTGGCAATGGAAACATCTCAACACTGGCAAGGAGCTCCATGTGGCTCCTCAAACTCCAGATCTCTAGCGTAGCTCCATGTGTCTTGTCAGAAGTGCCTCACAGGAAGTGTGCTTGTGTCCTACCTCTAGTGAGCTATTTATCTCCTTAGATGATGATTTCCAAATGAAGTAATCAAGGTGTGACTTGATTGCCAGGCTAAATTCCACCCCTTTACTCTTAAGTCTCAAATTGACAACAGATTATGTAACTACTTCAGACCACCCCTTGTCAACTTGACACTTTCACACAAATCTTTAGCTATGTATAGTTTTTAAACAAACAATAATAAAATCAGCAGTATAAAACTAAAATGCATACAATTCAATATGTGCCACCTTCACTTAAACGTAACATTCTATAGGTGAACAAAAGAAAAATAGCCGATGCCTAACAATTGCCATTAAATAACACCTATGCCTTAATCCTATGAATATGCTTCCCCACATATGAAAGTATGTAAGTCATCCATTTCAAGCCTTTATCCATCCCATTTGGGGTATCTAATTTCTATACTTACCATTTACATCAACCCAGTGCTCTGAGGAGACAATCATATTCTTTGATGTGAAGAATCTTCATTCCAGTTGGAACCTTGTAAATCCACATCCATAAGCAAAGTCAAATCAGGAGAGGCCTTCCATAAAGTCTGCAGTAATATGCACCAGTTCACAGGCTCAAAAGTTTTTTCTTCCTCTGGTCGGGTTCCAGTCAACTCAAGTGGGCTGCCTCACTTAGCCTCACCAGGGTGCCCATTGGTCACCTCACCTTTAAACCATGGATTTGTCATGAATTCTCAATAAGCCTAGCCCCCTCGTGCTCGGTCATGAACTTCAGACCAGTTAACCCGCTGTTATCTTCTCCTCTAGTTCTTATAAATCAGGTCCATGGGTGTCAGTGGTCAGACCCAACCCGTCTCTTACAGCTGTATTTCTTTCACTTCAACTGAGCAAATGGATCCAGGTGGTCCCTTAGCAAGCATTTCAGCCTCCCCATAGGCTCTCTTTAACATTCAGTCCTAGAGAAGAGTTTTCTTCATGGTTCCAGATTTTTTCAAGCTTTGAACAAAAACCACCAATTCAAACTTCAAAAATCCAAAGTGTTCCTTTTTTCCTTCAATCTGTCAACAATTTCCTAGGCAGGTCTCTTGGAATGAAAATATCATGAGCACTCCAAACACTGGGTAGGGTTTATCTTTTCAGAGTCTTCATTGCGGGTGTGTCCTAACCCATATAAAGATAAAATTTTAATGGCTCAAGGTAAGTGGGCTTACAAGCTCTCGATTTTCATACTTCCCAATAATCATTTTTATCAATCATTGTATCAACAATAATAAGCAGAAAAAATCAGTATACACAAAGTAGTATCAGATACTAATCTCAATTCTTAAAACAGCCAAGTTCAATCCACATTTAACTTACCTTAATTCTTTATCTAAATGGATTCTATTAATACAAAAATATGATATTAGGCCTCTGACAGCATCAAGCCAGGGCCAGGCTTTCTGTCAGCCATTTGACCTTCTGTCAGACATTTTCCCTAAGCAGTTCTGAGAAATTCAAGGGGTGATTTTGTCCCCTGAGCTCAAATTATACATTAATCATATTCATTTTTTGCCATTTCACACAGGAATAACCAAAGATTACAGCCAAATAATCAAAATAATCAAAACTTTAACTTCCCATCTTCTTTCCAGAGAACAACCCAGTAAACTGCATGACCATATCTGGCCTCTGGATAGCCAACAAAGAAAAACAACCATGAGGCAGAGGTCAAACCAGGATCTACCCTCCATCTTTATGATTTGTTTCTCTAGTACCCCACTCCCAAGGTACCATAATGTGTTAGGCCAGGTAGACTAGAGAAACAAATTCATAGACACATTCACACATACATTCATATAAAAGAGTAATTGTACATTAAGAAAGCATCACAGCCTAGTCCAGTTCAAGTCCATAAGTCCAATATTAGTCCATATGTCTGATACCAGTCTATAAAGTCCTCTTCAGACTCATGAAGATCACAAGCCAGTGGGTAGAAAGTCTTGTGGATTCAGTGGCAATGGAAATATCTCAACACTGTCAAGGGTCTCCACATGGAACCTCCAAATCCAGGGCTCTAGCATAACTCCACGTGTCTTTTCAGAAGGAATGTCTCACAGAGAGTGAGTGTGCATTCTGCCTCCAGCAAGCTATTTATTTCTTTAGCCCCTCCAAATAAGGCCATCAAGCTGTGACCTGATTGCCAGGCTAAACCCCACCCGGTTCACTCCTAAATCTCAAATTGGCATCAGATTATCTAATCACCACACCAGTGCTTCAATTCTTTGGATAACGAAGTAGATGAAATGCAACCATCAGGAAGAAGTTGAATGGAATTGGTGAAGGAGACATAATGAAAAGGAATTGGCAAACAGCATAATGTGGCTGCTTTGAATTACTACAAGCAGCTTTCCAATTGGAGCCAGACAAACTAGCACCCACACCAGTGATGGGGATCAGAGAGGTATGATCTCTCTTCTCAATCATCACAACCTCCTAGTGACCAGAGACATGATCCCCCTACACACCAGTAACCCAACAATTGATCCATCTAACTCCCCATCTCTTTCCCACCAATGCTGTTTTTATTTTATTTTTCCCCTCACTGCCCCATTTTTAAATTTCATGAAGCAGATGCCCTTAATTAGGAGCACCCGCCCAGTCCCCTTCCCGGTCAGTGGCATGTGTTTCCACAGAGTGAATGCTACTTCCTCTTGCAGCTGCATTTGGTAGACAGAACTGTCAGTGCTGGGCTATTTCCCCCCCTTCTTTTAATTTTTTCCTCCCTTGTTATTCTTATTTTTTCTTCTTATTCCTCTCCTACTCAACTTTTTTTGGGTTGTAATCCTACAAAGCAGGTACACGCGCACTTCATGCCACCCCTGGCCAGCGTCTTGAGACCCACGTTTCCATGGCAGCCATGCTCACTGTTTGACTGACAGATCTATTGCCGGTACTCTGCCTCCTGTTAAAACGTCTTTTAGTATCTTTTCACCTCTCTTATTCACTACAAAACAACCAACCAACCAACCAACCAGCCAGCCAGCCAGCCAGCCAGCCAGCCAGCCAGCCAGCCAGCCAGCCAACCAACCAACCAACCAACCAACCAACCAACCATCACCGATCAATTCTGGCTCATCATGATAGTTACAGGGTAGAACGGCCACTGTGGGTTTCTGAAACTGTGTTTACAGAAGTAGATAGCCTAGTCTTTCTCTTTTACAACAGCTGGTTATTTCGACCTGTTGCCCTTATCGTCCGCAACACAATGCTTAACTTCTATGCCACAGAGCTCCATTCTTATTCACTATCTGCTCCTTAATTTTTAATGTTCTAGTTTGCTCCTCTTCCACACACACCCACTCACCCTTTCTCATACACAACAGCAGATGATCCCTTCCCCTGGCACCTCTCCTTTCAGTAGTGCCCACCCTGATGTCTCCATTCAGCGGCCAGCAGTGTGGACGCCCTCCCCTGTACTGGGCATGTGAGGGCCACATTCCCATGACAGCCATGCTTGGCAGCTAGCTCTTGTGCCAACACTGGGGCACGTTTTGTTTTCCTTTTGTTCTCTTTAAAATGTTTCTTCCTTTCTCGTTAGGTTTTCCCTATTCCTCCTCCCCTTTCTTGTTGTTGTTTCTCTTTTATTTTTCTGCATATTCACTTCTACCTTTCTCTATTTTCCCCTGAAGTTGGGATTCAGCGAGGTTACCCAGCTTTTCACACCACACCTGCCATACCTCTATGGAATGAGCGCCCCCAAGGGCTCCAGCACCAGGTACTTGATGGCCGACCGCACCTAACACGTACCAAGCTTATCCTCAGCTGCTGAGCATGGACAGAGATCACAGCCACATGCTACAAAAATGGACTCAGACAGGCAAGGAGGGTTGCACTGCTTGTGAAGGAGCAACGAAGTAGTACATCTGCCCCCTAGACGGGATACATTAAAAAACACAAAACAAAAACCTAGGGTGAAGTGAGCCAACATGAAAAATGGCCAGAGTCAATTCATACTTTTTGATGATTATGCCGAATATAGATGGCTACTAGACAAGAGACAAAGAGTAGGTGAATGGCGAAGAAACCAGTGCCTATTAATAGGTGAACCCAATCTCAATAAATTGTTAAAAAAGTAATATATAGGTTACTTATTAGAGCCATTTTTAGGTAATTAGACTTGTGACATCCCACCCCCTTTTATCCCCATACTTAAAAAAAAGACTGAAAAATGAAACTGTTTGCTCCAATTTATAAAATAATAATAATACGGCTCAAAGTATTTTATTGAAAAGTAGTGGGGTCATTCAAGCAGCAGCTTTTATTCAGTTCCCACATATAAATAGCTTCCTTGAAGTCCTACATAATGTATGTCCTCATTCCCAAGTTAAGAAAAAAATGCACCTGTGATTACAAACACGTCTCAAGTAATGTTTCTGACTTTTTGTGCTTGTAAATTACTGATTGCAGTTGATATATCAAAGGAAAATTCTTACCATCAATTACACAGATAACAGAATGCCTGAGACTCTTCAAGAAAAATGAATGAGCTATATGCATCGTTAAGGGGTAAAGGTGTATCAGTGGTAACATGCTTACCTTTTACGCATGATGCTGGTTTCCATTTCTAACCCAGGTGACTCTGCTGCAAGCCATACCCATCTGTTGGTGGAGATTTGTGTGTTCTGATGATGATGCACAGGTTTCCATGGAGACTAAAGGCGACTAAGGAGAAAGACCTGAGATATCATGTACAAATCAATCAGTGAAAACTCTATAGATCATAACTCTACCATCCACAACCCCTAATGGGAATGGCACAGTGTACATGGGGTCTCCAGAAGTTGAGGAGCTGACTTGATCTCAGCTAACAAGTCTGCTTAATACACAGTCTGTAGAAGGTAGTGGTTTAAAATACAGTGGAGAATAGAATTACATCTTAGGTCCACAGTCATTTGTCAAAGACCATAGAGGCAGCGGTCACATTTCGATGATTCAAGATAGGGACTCAAGCAAGGACATGCAGTCTTTGAAGGAAATAGATTCCTTTGACTAAAGAGGATTTTATGTTCATGGGCGTTAAGAGTGTTAGTTTGAGAACAATTCATAGAAGACCTTGAAATAGTAAAATAAGACAATTATATAAATTTCCCAGGCAATGAAGAGCCTCCAAAGGTTCCTATGGGACTCTGAAGAGTGTATCTGGCAGTTGCATTAGGGATGGTTGGGGTCTTGAGGCAGTGAAAGCAGAAATACTGGGATATGCAGGAAGCAGTAGAAAATGAAGGTCGCTAGGTGACAATATAGCTGCTTTGATAAGCCTTCCCCCCCCACACACACACACCAAATGCACTGCCATTGAATTGATTCCAACTCATAATGTCTCTACTTAGGGTTTCCAAAACGGTTCATTCTCAGAACAGGTGGCCTCTTCTGTAGGGCAAGGGCAGCTAGTAAATTTTCACTGTCTGTCTTTCATGAGCAGGCCAGTGCCCAGCCCACTGCACCCCCAGGATCCTTTGATAAGGCAAGAGGAGTAAAGGATATAAAGTGTGGGTGAGTGGTGCCAAAGAGCAGATATCTTGACCACTGGAAAAAAAATCATTTTTTAAAAATAACAGTTTGAAAGGTAAATTGAATTGTACAGATAGACTCAAGGTTGTGTCTAGTGCATTGTGAGTGCAGAGTGTATGTAGTGGAGACTGTGCTATTACCCTGAGGCTATTGTTCCCCATCAGCTGGCTGATCCTTCTTCAAATTCCTGCGGACAAAAAACATGCTTTTAAAGACACAAGTCTTTCACACAGGAGTGACCAAACGACCTAGCCTACTGGACACACTTGGGATTTAAGCCTGTGCTCTGAAAGACATCCTCAAAACGTCCCAACTGCTCTCTCCACATTCCTCCAGCTAGTTTTCAGCTCTTTGTTCTAATTTGGATAACACCTATTTTGAGTATAGTCATTTCTCTACAGCATGTTTTTGGCTCTGTTTTGTTTTTAAAGTACAACCAGTACTTCAAAGTACTCATTAACTACCCAGCAACAAGTGGCAACAACAAAAGCAAAGGGCTACGCAAATGCAGTTAGAGAAACGGGAAGGCTAAAGGCCACAGCTGAGCTTCTCTGGCTTCCCTGTTGCCTCAAGGCGGAAGTCCAGCATCTTTCCTTAACTATTCTAACACCTATGGTTCCTCCCATGACACTCTACTTCTACTATGGGTTCAACAATTTAAAAAATTTTTTATTGAAAGGTCATTTTATTAGGTGCTTTTACAACTCTTATAACATTCCATACATCAATTGTATGAAGCATATTTGTACATATGTCGCCATCATTCTTTTCTAGACATTTTCTTTCTATTGAAGCCTTGGTATCAACTACTCTTTTGTCCCTCCCCCTCTCTGCCGACCCCTTGGTAAATTGTAAATTATTATTGTTTTCATATCTTACACTGACTGCTGCCTCCCTTCTCCCATGGTTTCTGATGTTTGTCCCCCTGGGAGTGTGGTGGTGGTTACGTGTCAATCATCACTATCAGTTGCCCTTCCTCCCCTACTTTCCCCCACCTTTCCCCTACCCTTCTGGTATCGCTATTCGCATTCCTATTCCTGGATTCCATGTGTCGTGAGCTCTTATCTCTTATCCATACCAGTGCACATGCTTCAGTCTAACCCACAATAAAAGGCAGGCCTGGGACCAGAATAGGAGGAGGTGAAGAGGTCTCAAGGAACAGAGGAATGATGTGTGTTGCTTCAGTGCTTTACTGCACCCTGGCTGACTCATCCCTTCTTCGTAACCCCTCCTCCATGAGGGGATGTCAATGGGTTCAGCAGTTTGTTGGCAATGGCCACATAGAACTCACAGACAATACTCACAATGAAGGGGGCTTATTCGTTAAGGAGCCCTGGTGGTGTAGTGGTTATGCCTTGGGCTGCAATCTGCATGGTCAGAAGTTCGAGATCACCAGCAGCTCCTCAGGAGAAAGATGGATCTTTCTACTCTACTCCCACCCACCCACCCCCACAGTTATGGTCTCAGAAATCCACAGGGGGGGTGTCACTATGAGTCAGCATTGACTCCATGGAAGTGTGTTTGGTATTAGATTTTATTGGGGAAGTTAACTGGTTACCACAAGCTGAGATCAGAAAAAGGTTTAAGGATATAGTCATTGGTCCATGGCAAAACCTGTCCTCAATCAGCAGCGAAGACTCTCTCTACTCCTCAACCTCTCTGCCACTTGGTCCCTTGGCGTCTAGAGACTGGGCCAGGAAGCCTGCCTGTTGCTCTGCCTCGCGGTTGCATAGTCTCGGCGCTGCTCCTGTGTACTGGCTCATGGTCTCCCTTTGTTGGCCTCTGGGCTCAGCCTGGCAAGGCCTCTGCTGCCCCTGGTCTCAGCCTCAGCCACTTTAGAGAGAACCCTCCAACTCTCCACTCTGATGGTCCTGGGAGTTTTCTGACTTTCTTCCACGATGGCTCATCCTTAGAGCTAGGGTAATGGCAACTAAAATTGACCAACCTCTTTCTTAGTGCTACTTACACATTAGTTGCGGAGTACCACCCAATCATTGGTGAGAGTTACGTAGACCTGGATAGAAAAACTGTATTAAGAAATTCTACTCCACCATATATAGTATGCCTAGCTGTAAACTTCAATCTACTGTGTATTAGCTGGAATGAAAAGATTTAAAATAAACAAAAGGTCACAATTTCCACTTTGATCTTAAAGGTCAACAGTTCAAAACCACCAGCTACTACCAGGTGAAGATGCAGCTTTTCACTCCTTTAGAGGGGCAGTTCTCCCCTGTCCTAGAGGGTCACTATGAGTCCACATTGAGTCAATGGCAGTGAGTCGTTGGTACTTGAAGTGCTGCATAATTTACATAATATATTTCTTATTGTCCAGATATTATTTAACTATTTTAAATTAACTTAAATCTTAGTAAAATCTGTCCCTCCTAAACAAAACCAAAAGTTAAAAAAGACTTTTACTCTAATTCCATTCTTATCCAATTCATTAAAAATAGCAAAGCAGGAGATGGGGACTGGGGAGAATGAGTTGCCTTGAAGTGGAGAAGGGAAGAAAGGAAAGGAGAGGGGTCCTGATTGGGCAGGAATGCCTGTTCCAGGCACTGTACCGGTCACCGCGCCCACAGGAATCTATGGACCTGAAATCATAGTCCCAGAAAAGGTGCCCTACTCTTTGCATCTCTATTCATCATGCTAGGACCTTAGTAGCAGAGCCCCGGCTAGTTTCTGAGAGGATAGAATACTCAAAACATTGTTTACTCTAAACTTCAGGAGGCAAGGTCTAACATATGGCTTTGATTTAGTATAGTGCAATTTTCTTCAGTAGCTTCGGGGCTTGAAGAGGGCAGTTTAGGGCACATGTGTAGGTGTTGATTCTAAGGTATTTTCAAAATATGGTCCAAGTCATCCACTGTTCTCATGACATGATCAGACAGATTACTTCATAGATGCTCAGTGACTCTCACAGGCTTTCTCTGTGCATTAACAAAGATCAACTGAAAACAACACTTGGTTGAGTGGAGTATTTTGCCGTGCCAGAAGAAACCAGCGGTTTTAACAAAAAGAAGTCTCTTTGAATGGATTGTTTTTATGTTTCTGAAGTCATTAAGAGCCCCGTTAGAGTTAATTATGAATTGGAGAAGCTCTCGTGTTTGCTCTAAAATAGGCTGTCAGATGATGATGTGTTAAGGGAGATGTACACGAGAGTTACAGAAAGAAACAAAATGGAATGCTTTCTGAAAGCAGAAGTCTAGCAAGCCTGAAAATATGTATTTCCAGCTCAGATGGGGCTGATCATTAGTTCCAAATACCATCTCCACACGTGTAATTCTGACAGGATATATGTATAAGAAATTGAGATATTTTGTGTCTCCTAGTTGTTTAACATTGGTTCATTTGTTATAAATTCATTCATTCATTGCCTTATTAAGCACCCTGGTCAACAATCTCCTCTTGTCAGCCATTCTTTGGAACACTGAGGAATTGTGAAGAAGGTCTCACTACGGGCCTCACGGAACATCCATTCTATTGGAGGATTATTTTACCTTTATGAAAAATACTCTCAAATATCCTTAAATGGCAGTTACAATCTACATGTTTATATCTCTCACTCTCAAATTTTATCTCTCTCATTTTTTTGCCAAGTCTGATCCAGTTTGCAAACATTTTCAAGGGAAAGCAAAGTGGGTTCTGAGTACTAACAATGAGGACCTTTGGCTCTTTGTGCGCGGAGCTTACTCATCTTTGGCCCAAGGGTGAAGCACCACATTCCCGTGGTGCCGGTTTACTGCCGACATGCTTTCCACAGGTTTAACAACATCCGATGCAGACAGGTCCCGCTTGCTGAAATGCCTTTTTAGGTTTGTATTACTTTTCTCCTTGGGCAATCCTGTGCAGCCCACACTCCTGCTTCCTTAAATAGGCTGCTGGGTTCAGACTCTATTCCAGTCTGGAATTCCCCTTCCAAATGCCCCGAGGTCTTTCTAAATTTTCATAAACACCAGTGAAACTTGGAGATTGAGGTGAATAGTGGCCAGACCAATGTTCAGTAGCAAGTTTTAAAAAAAAAAAAAAGAAAGAAAGAACTTTTTCGGAGACTTTTCCAGAGTGGTTGCAAGTAGCAATAGTTTGCTTCTTGTTATGGCTGAGTAATATTCCATGGTGTGTTAGTCTGGATTGACAAAAGAAACAAATCCAGAGATACTTATATATACATAAGAGAGAACTTTATATCAAGGAGCAATTGTAATTGAGAAAACATCCTGGCTGAGTCCAGATCAAGCCCTTAGTCCGATATTACCCTATATGTCAATACTAGTCCATAAATTCCTCTTTAGACTCAAGCAGTCATGCAATGACGCTGAGTCCTGGAAGATCACACAGGACCATGGCTGGAAAGGCTTGTGGATCCAGTGGCAGAGGAAGCATCTCAGTGCTGGCAGGAGCCTCCACATGGCTCCTCCAGCTCCAAGGCTCTGGCTGTATCTGTGTACCGCCATCTTGCTTGTCTTCAGGAATGTTCGTCAGGGAGAGTCTTTGTGTGTCCCATCTCCAGCGAGCTGCTTATCTCCTTAGCACCTTTAAATGAAGTCATAAAGCTGCGACCTGATTGACAGGCTAAACACCACCCCTTCACGCTTAATAGTCTCAAGTTGACACCAGATTGTGTAACTACCACACATGGTAGGGATATACTGCTGTTTGTTTAAACATGTACCCTTTAAAGAACATTTGGGCTCTTTTTGGTTTATGGCTATTACAAATAAAGTGGCTGCAAAAATTTGTGTACAAGTTTTTGTGACCATGTCTGGGATAACTATCTCGCATGACAATTGCGTATAGCATGTTAGTTGCCAAACCGCTCTTCAACATACCAATCTCTGTTCCTCTAGTAATGGATGAGTGATCTAGTTTCTCTGAATCCTAAGCAACATATTTTACTGTTCTGTTAGCTGTGTATGTTTTTAAATCTGCTTTTCCCCAATGGCTAATCATGTTGAACATCTTCTCATGAACTTTTGTTGCTAGTAAAGCATTTCTTCATGTCTTTTCTCCATTTCTCAATTGAGTGCGTTGCTTTCTCACTGTTGAGTAAGGAAGACTAAAGGAATTCTGCAATCAAATTGTCTTGTTGGCAAACAGCAGTGACTGAAGAAATGGTGGGGGAAGGGGCACATATGACCTCTGACTAGGCAAGGGAGGAGAATCCACCTCCCCATCAGCACCAGGCTGATTGCCACAAGGCAGAAGCCAGACATGCCTCCACCCTCCATCCTTGTTGACCTTGCTCTGACACTATCCATCCTCTCACAACACTTTGTTTCTCTGAGGGCTTCGATAATTCATTCAACAGCCAACAGCATGGACAGAGGATACTCACCAGGATAGGGCTTCTGAGGGAAGCTAACAGGTTGTAAAATGCTAAGGAGGCAGCTCGTTTGTCCACAATGCATCTTCTCAGTTGTGCAGGCAGATACGTCTCTCTCTGGTCCTTGGACTCTCAGCTAAGTGGTTCCTTGGTCTCTGCCTTGTTCTGTAAGCCAGAAAATCGATTGCTGCCTCATGGTCTTGGTGCTGTTCCTCTGCTGTTCCTCACTGTCTCGGTGCTTCAGATTCTGGTGCCCTTGCTATTGGAGGCAAAGATCTCATATGTGCTTGGCTGGTGGCTTTTCATTTTCGGGAGAGGTGGATTGTCCTGGGATTCTTTCTTCCTGGTTCTGAGACAGCTCACTCTCATATCCAGCAGAGTGGCTCACGCATTCCTTGGAGCTGATCAGAAGGGAGAAAGGTGGTCAGACCAACATTGACAGTGCTGCTGGTTTTTAAATGCCTCAGCAGGAAAGCAGGGATGTGCAGGGAAGCAGGAATGTGCTGGGAAGCAGGGATGTGCAGGGAAACAGGCACAGTGCTGTCTAGGAAAGCAGGCTCCACTTACAGGGGGCCTTTCTGTAGCTATTCAAAGAACCTGGCATTCAGCAGTTACCTGGTGGGGAGGTGCTGGTACTCTTCCAACAGAACCTTAGGGAGGTCTGCCTGGTTGACTTTAGAACAGAAGTTTAGAGGTTTGTTTTTTAGCACAAGCAGGGAAATGTAGTTACTAAGGAGGTAGTTTCTTTCTTTCTTTTTTAAAACGGGGTCTGTTTCCCCAGCTGATGACCAGCATGGCTCAGGAGAGGGCAGGGAGATGAAGAAGAGATGTTCCCACTCATGTGACTCCCTGATTTGTTGATTCTTACCTGTCTGTAGTTTGCCACTGCTGTCTTCTGTTCCCTCATTCGGGTGCTCTCAAGGCCAAGTACTGCTTACTTACAGTTTTTATTTTTTTGTATTTCCCCAAATAGTCAGTATGTATCTTATATTTCAACCAGCTATCTATGGACTAAAAATTTAAAGCATACATTTGACACCATCCTAATCAGATATCAGTGATTAAATTTCAAACTTCTGGTATTAGGGCCAAAATATGTTGTTGACAATTTACTTACTTTTAAAAAGAAAAACTTCTCTCCATCCTTTAATCTAATATGTAATCTGAAAATATTCCCTTTAATTTGAATGAATACACACACATTAATGTTTAAGAGCAGCTGAAAATATGAGATGTGTATTTAATATATGAAGTAATCTCTTTACGGCTTTGTGAAACAACATTTTACTAAGCTAAGGCGGGGAACACACATAGAAAACAATTTGTAAAGTAAAATTGCATCGATGCATCTTGTAAGTAAAGGGTAGCTTATTCATTAAATTAAAAAGTGTTGACAAACAGATGCCATGCTGCAAATATCTAATTTTAATCTGTGTTAATAAAGTTTTATGTTCCAAAGTGTTCATCAGCCTACTATTTTTTATTATGTAGACACAACTGCTAATATAGGAAATAAAATAAAATACATATTTTTATTGAATATCTGGAAGTTATCCCCAAAGATTCTGAGATAGACAGAAATAGGCTGTTGTATGATCATTTATATATCATATGTTTTCATGCCCATCGCTATTATCCAGCAAAACCAGTCATATGTAATGCTAATTTTAATTGTCTTTTCTATTTGCTTGACATCTTAAAACAAAGGATTGTTAAAGTGATCATTTTTAAAAAGTTATGATGTAATAAAATCTTTCTATTATATATTTTCTTAAATATTTTGATAGATAAATTTCAAAATGCCAGCTACATCTTTCAGAATGGAAATAATTAAAAAAAGGATTTTAGATCTAGATTAAGGTCTCTATCTGGAAGCAGCATGGGCATTTTTCATGTTCACAATATAACAAAGTTTTATAGGGTCGTTTGTTATGAGTCAGAATCAACTTGATGCAGTAAAAGTTAAAAAGTGTGTGAGATTGCATGAAACAAACTTCTAAATTTATTCCACAGAGCATTCTATTTCTGTTGTAAGAATTAAAATGTGATCACGGCAATTTACTTTTCTTCCAGTCCTCTGAGGCCGTCAGACACTGCACACGCAATTTAATTCATTGTGAATCTGATGATCTCTCTCGAAGTACAACTTAATTTCTATACTCAAAGTTAGCTTTGAGCTAGTACAGATAAAATGCTCAGTATCGCAGTTTACAGTTGTCTTCTCAGCAACCAAACATCAAAAACAAATAACCAAAAGTCATACAGACTACTGGAACTCCACAGAGAATTAAAATATTACTGTTTTATATATGTAGTATGTGTCAAAAGACAAACATATTCACTACCACTGAGTCAATGCTGACCCACAGTGACCCCGGTGGGTTTCTGAGACTTAGTGTTTACAGAAGGAGAAAGCCAAGTCTTTCTCCGGAAGAGCTCTTGGTGGTTTTGAACTGCTGACCATGTGGGTCTCAGCCCAATGCGTAACCACTGCAAGCCTTTCCTCCCCATTTTCGACAATAACAGTATTTCCAATGTTATACCTATGTTAAATGCTCTTCTGGTGTTTAAAAATTATTTCTAATTACGTAACCAGAAATATCCCACTCCACAAAGAGGTATTGAAAATATTGTTATTTCAAGAATTTTATGTGAAGTTGATGCACTTGAACCCTAAAACAAGTGGTATCAGTAATGTTACAGACAGCCTAGTTCAGTAATTTGTGGATTATGGTTTGCTGAAAATTGATATTTCAATGCTTTATGACTTCTTTTCACTTAATCTAAGTAAATGCAAAGTGTACACTTAAAATACAAATCAAAATACCTGCTATATTCCATGCGGACAAAAACAGAGGATTAAAAAGAAATATTGGGTATATTTTTAAAAATTCAATATACTGTCTTAGGAACCCCAAACCCAAAAGGCGTATCTCTGAAATTTGACCCTGTCAAGGTCTGTAAACTGATTTTGAGCAATTTATAATTTTCATTTACATCAGAAGTTCAAACTCCCCAGCTGCTCTGAGGGAGAAAGTGGAGGCTCTCTGCTTTGTAAAGACTTACAGCCTCAGAAAGGCAAGTGGAGGGCGGTGTCTACTCTACCCTCCAGGGTCCTTGTGAGTCAGAATGGACTCAAAGGCAGTCAGTCGAGTGCACTGGCAGCTCCTTGACTGAATGACCACTAGGATGTGGAAGTGCGGGTCGTATTTGATTCACAGTGAACGTCCAGCAGATAAGTAGTCACTGACATTATTACTTCTCTTTCCTTGTTCATGAAGTGATTCGCTGTGCTACATCATTTGTTTTCCTTCAATGGTTCATGAGTGCGTTTCTTTAGCATCCATGTGCTGGGTCAGTCAAACGCAAAGACCAAAGCGAAAACTATCCTGAGAATTAGCATTATGAAATCTAATGTAACCTCGTGAACCTGGGATTAAGGGAAGTGAAGAGTAATTTCTAAAGTGTTAAAATAGCCTCCCCCCACGCCCCGAGGATGACTGATTTCAAGACAATTCTTAAAAGATGAAACTTATGACTCACCTTTTTCTTGTTCTGGGTGTGTTTCTACTATAATTTTCAGTGCCAAGCAATGAGTCAAACGTGTAAAACACACAAACAAACAAAAAATGCCCCAACTCACTGCGATCTAGTAGATGCGGGCTCAGTGGCCAACCCCGGTGCGTTTTGGAGACTAGAACTGTTCACTGGAGTTTATAAAAAAGAAAACAAACACCTTTCTTTCTCACACAGAGTTCCTGGTGGTTTTGAACAGCCAACCTTGAGGATCTTAGTACAACACATAACCACCACATCACCAGACCTCTGGCAAACCTGTGAAATTTCCATTAAATACAAGGGAGAAGGTGTATCTGACTACAGTGAAACCCGTGAGAACCCGAATTGACTGAACTGCCTTGGTTTTGAGAATTTTCTGTCTTAGACTGTCTTCCTCCTTTCCTTCACTCTCGATGAGTGGAAAATATTTTGAATTTTTCTGACAGGTTTTCATCTTGCGCGGGTCTGGCTTTTACAGGTTTTCTTGCTTTTTGGCTCAAGATTCTGGTTTGCTCTAAGCCTTTAAGAAGTCACTTAATTCAAAGCTGTTATGATTTTGAAAAAGGGAGCAGAGTACATTTGACCTTCAAAAGAACGCACAGGGAACCACAGACGCTGCAGACAGAAAAGGCAAGGGTGAGATCTGTGGTGCACTGGCTTTTTCCCCCCTGGCTCTTAGAAGGTGAGATTGCCAAAATCAGAAGAGATTTTATCTAAGTGTTTGTTGTTGCTCTGTACCTTGTAAAGAAAGAAAGGACAGACTTTGTTGACACTAAAATGATTCTCAGTAAGCTTGCCTTCCAAACATATTTACGCCATGCCGGCTTGGCTCTCCCAGGACTATGGAGTGGAGGACGTGGACATTTCACAAGACGTCATTCATTCATTCATTCATTTGCTGTGTGGGTAAAAGTTTGCAGAGCAAATTGATTCCCCGCTCAACACTGTGTCCACATTTTCTTCCTGACTCTGGCTGCAATCTTGCTTTCTTTCCTGGTTCACTCTGCCCATCCCGATCCGTGTCTCTTTCTTGTATTTTCTGTTGACAGAACTTTGGGGACAATTGCTGCCCTTTTTGGTCTCTAACGACCCTTCCTGGGGTTATTATTCACGTTACAGGGCTATCTATTGTTTGGTGGAGAGTTGATCCCCACAAGGACTGGAGCAATGTTTGGGGGATGGGGTAGGCGTTGGGTGGGGATATTGGGGGTCCAAGGTGGGGCAGAATGCCAGGCAGGGAAGGAGCATTAGGGGGCTGATTTACCAACTTCTAGGTAGTTGGGGGTGCAGGGCATGGTCACACCCCTGGTCAGTGGGTCGTGTGCAAGAGAATTGGGTGAGGGCACTTCTATGGTTGCCAGTTACTGCCATGGCTCCTGGCTTCTCTATGAGTGTACCCAGTTATATGGTTCCTGTCCTTACTCACTGCTACAGGGCTCCCCAGTGTGCGACTCCCTGATCCAAGTGGTCGGCACCACAGCCAGGCACTGAATCTCTCCCTAATAACTTGCTCCCTCCCCTCTGTCTGTTGCCTGAATCTCAGAAATTTCAGCAGGTTTCCTCTCCTGTGCTTCTCCACCAAAGGACTAGCTGCTGGTCTGCTCACCTTGCTTCCCTCGGTGTCTCTGATTGCCTGGGGATGCTGTGGAGTTGGTTTCCTGTAACTCAAAGTGGCTGCACTGGGCCAAGTGAGAAGCCACTTCCACGTGGCTGTTTTGCTCAGTGTCTTCTTGCAGTTGCCATGTGTATATTTCATAATCTTTCATTTTACAGTTCCGCTGTCCAGGGTTCTTTCTCCTCTGTCTCTGTCTCACTTGCAGTGTGTGGGCAGGTCTGGAGCATCTGGTTTGCTCGCTGTCTTAGCTACAAGCCCTTCCCAGTGCTTCTTAGTTCTCATGCCTCTTCTGTTGAGTGCTTGGGACATTCCACAGAGTTCACACTTGGAACTCAGAGGAGCAAGGGGAAAAGGATGAAAAATTCTTTGTTTTCATATATAATTTTAACATGAGGAGCAGAGGACTCATAGTCTCATGCAAACTGGTCACTGTAGTCTACATCTTTTTTTTTGTTTGTTTATTATTGGCCCCTCTCGCTTCATGTTCTTGTGGAGGGAAACTATATTTATATACGCAGTTTGTGTGTGTGTGTGTGTGTGTGTGTGTGTGTGTGTAAAGCATTGGGGTTTACTAGTAGAGCTCTTGCTTTCTTTATGAGACACCAAGGAGCCCTTGTGGTAAACTGGGATGCGTTGGGTTACTAACCACAAGGCTCAAAGTTGGAAACTACCAGCTGTCCCACAGAAGAAAAATGAGGCTTTCTGTTTCTGTGAAGATTTGCAGCTTCAGAAACCAAAAGGGGGAATTCTCTTCGGGCCTAGCGAGTCACTATGAGTTGGTATGAATTTCATGGCACCGTTGTGGCCTGTCATGGGGGACCTTGATACAATTCCCTGCCAATGTACCTCCTGTGCAGCCACCAGCAATATGTCGGCGGAAGCTTGTGTGCTGCTGTCATGCAGAGGAGATTTCAGAATCAGCCAACTGAAACTTTTTAGATCTCAGCAGGACGGTCTGCTTGTATATGGAGTCACCGTCTGGTGAGGGCTGATTCAATGGCAGCTAAAGCAACAACAGTTTTGTATTTGCTTTAAGGAAGATACATAACATCTTTCTTTAACAAATATTTGTTTCACATCATGGCTTAGGGTTTACTTTACCAGTGTAATATCAGTTATCTTAAAAGCCAGGACTGTGTCTTATGAAAATTATCCTTGTATCACTCTCTACGGTTGCATTGCTTCTCAGTAAATTCACTTCACTTGAGCATAGAACTCGGGCTGCCTTGACAATACCTCCTCTGTTCTATCAAGACCTGAGCTGTGTTGCTTTTGGGGATAAAACTAACAGACCAAATATCCTGTGCATAGGTTACTGCAAGCAGAAGTTGAAAAGAAGCATTCAACAACAACACTGATGTGGGGAAAGTCTAAGAGCAGCAAGTGAGTCCACACAAATGTCCCTGGGAAGAGATGACAAATGAGAGAATTGCACATTAAAAAGTCTTCGTTTATAAAAAGATGCCCATAGCCCACCCCTTAGAGAAAGTCAATAGGACAGATCCAAACTCTGAAAACTCTTATTTATAACTACAAACAAGTCAGCCCCAAATGTATGATAGATCTGTACCTTTCAAACTCAGTTTACATGAGCATTTACCATGTATATGCGTATATAAGCCAAGATTTTCGGCACATTTTTTAATGCAGTTTTGTGGTAAAATTAGGTGCCTCGGCTGATATTCGGGTTGGCTTGTAGTCGAGTATATACGGTATGTTTCTTCATCAGCCTACAAGAATCAGTCAGTCTCTATATTTCATTCATTTGGTGATGAACACCGAGTTGAGGAAAAGGGTCATCCAGACCTCTGACTCATCGAAACAGGAATCTGTCTGGTGCATTACAAACCCCTGGTGAGAAGCCTGGGAAATCTGAAGGAAAAGGGGAAATCTGTGGCCACAGGAGACAAGATAAGCTAGCGCTCTGAAATTTTAGATAAAAAATGAGGGCATGAGCCCAAACAGTCTTCTTGTCATTTCATAGAAGCAGAGAGAAAGGCCAGCTTGCTGCCATTAGCAGTGGCTGCAACAGGAACGACGCCCCAGCACTGTCCATTTGTGGGAAAGCTGCGACCTCAGGAAGACATTCCAATGACTTGTTGCGGATGGAGATGCCTGTTTCAGAAATGTTTCTTCCCTGATTCAGTGTTCTTCTTTCCATTGATGTTTCTATTTGCTGCCTTTATTCAGACCACTGCAGCGCTTCTGTGGTCATCTTCCCGCCACAAGCCTCTCTTCCCATTGTCCTCAGTTCTCGGGTTTAGCTCTTCTTCCTTTAAGCAAACCAAATGTCTCAGACCGTAGCAAATCAGATATCCCTCAAGGAAGGGTACTTTTAGCAGCTGTTTAGATGAAGAAACAGAAGTTTAAACTCCCAGGTATTTAATGATCAGTTCAATACTTTGATCTTTTTGTTGAAGAGAAGCCCTGGGTATATAGTTGTTTCTGACTCATGGCAACATTTTGGGGTCAGAGTAGAACTGTGCTCTTGAGAGTTTTGAATGGCTAAATTTTGGGAAATCGGTTGATCTTTTAGATGGCACCAAGTCCGTCCCAACCCATAGCAACCATATGCACCACAGAAGGAAACACACTTGGTCCTCGACCATCCCTACAATTGCTCCTAGGCTTGAGCCCATTGTAGCAGCTACTGGGTCAATCCATCTCATTGAGGGACTTCCTCCTTTTCACTGACCTTCTACTTTACGGAGCATGATGTCCTTCTCTAGGGCCATAATATGTAAGACAAGTCTCTCTCTCTTTGCCTCTAAGGAGCACTCTGGCCGTACTTCTTCCAGGACAGATAAGTGTCCTTCTGGCAGTCTGAGGTACTTTCAATATTCTTTGCCACACCACAATTACAACTTAAAAGCATTGATTCTTTCTAGGTCTTCCTTATTCAGGGTCCAATTTTCAAAGGCGTATGAAACTATTGCAAATCCTATGGCTTGGAGCAGGTGCACCTTAGTCTTCAAAGTAATCTCCCTGCTGTCCAACACTCTAAAGAGGTCTGGTGTCTTACTTTTACACAATGCAATGTGTCCTTTGATCTCTTGACTGCTGCTTTAAGGAGCATGGATTGTGGCTCCATGCTGAATGAAATCTTTGACCACTTCAAACTTTTCTCCCATTTATCATGGAGTGATTTATTGTTCCAGTTGTAAGGTATTTGGTCTTCTTTTCATTGAGTTGTAATCCATACTGAAGTCTGTGATCCATCTTCCTCATCAGAACAAATGTTTCAAGCCCTCCCTGATTTCAGAATGTGAGTTGGTGTCACTGGCACATCGCAGGTTTTTAGTAAAGCTTCCTCTAAAACTCGTACCTCCGTCTCCTTCCTAGACTCCAGCTCAGTACACAGATGGAACGAGTAAAGTAAAAGGGTACCACCTTGTCACACACCTTCCTAATATTTAAAAAAATCATTTTATTGGGGACTCTTATAGCTCTTATCACAATCCATCCATCCATTGTGTCAAGCACTTTTGTACACATGTTGCCATCATCATTTTCAAAATATTTTTTTCTACTTGATCCTTTTGTATCAGCTCCTCATTTTTCCTAACCTTCCTGATTTTAAACCATAAAGTATTCCTTTGTTCTGTTCTGACAATCGCCTCTTGATCATGTACAAGTTCCCTATGAGTACAATGAAGTGTTCTGGAATTCCTGGTCTTCTCCAGGTTATATCCAGAGTTTTCTATGAGCCACACGGTCAAATACCTTCACAAGGTCAATAATCCACAAGTAAACATATTTTACTTGTAGGTTGATAGCAGCCCCTTTTGCCCCACCCCCTGAGGAGTCCTAGTGGCATAGTGTTTATATGTTGTCTGCTAACTACAATGTCAGCAGTTTAAAACTAGCAGCCATTCTGAGGGAGAAAGATGAGACTTTTGACTCCCATAAAGGGTTAGTCTTGGAAACTTACAGGGGGAGTTCTCCCATGTCCTACATAGGGACAACATTGACTTGATGGCAAGTTGGTTTTGGTTTGTGGAAACTCTGGGTGGATTTGACCTTCCAACCTTTCACTTATTAGCCACACATGTTAACCATGTACACCACTCAAAAGGAAATGTAAGGAACATTTAACAAGCGATTTCACCATGTGAATTCTGATGGAGGTTTGCACATGTTACAGAAGCATATATGGCGCAGCGATTAAGCATTCCGCTATGAATTGAATGGTTGTAGTTAGAACCCACCAATGGCTGTATGAGAGAAAGAGAGGCAGTATGTGTTCATAAATATTTACAGCTATAGAAACCTTATGGGGACGGTTCTAGTCTGTCCTAATTGTTGCCTACGAAACAGAAACAAGTTGATTGCCATGAGGAATAATAATAGGTTGTAGTATAGATGGAATGACCAGGAAGGGTCCTCATGCAGCCTCATCCTCCACAATAATACTAATTAAAAACAATTACAATTGCCACCGCCACTCATTGTTTGCAATGTCAAATGATCCATCCAACTTTAAAGTTTTGTAGGTACCAAACTGTGTCAAGTTGTTAGTGAAGATATTCAAATACTGAGTCTTTATATATAGCCAAATAATATTTGGTCCCTTGCCTTATTAAGATTCAAACTGTTAAAACAAGCACCTTCCCAAATTAGAAACACAAAATGCCTTTCCGATAAGACAATTTACACTGTATTCTCCAAAGTCGGTTGGACTTTCTCACAACCCGCTGAATCTACCAGAGACATAGCAAAATTATCTACACCATCAAAACGCCTCTAGAAACAACATATTTTGATCTGGATGCAACTGTGGCACTGGTTTGTCAGTTTTATTTCTATCTTCTCTTCTCCTTGGAGCCAAGGACATGGAAGTTCAACTGAACTGAAAGCCTGGCCACTTAGTGGTTGTTAAAATTCACAACCAGGAAGTAAGGAAGTGAGAACAGTGGAGAAGCAGAGTCCTATGACCAGACTTTGAAATGTGGGAGGGGTGCTCTGGCCCAGAAGATGACAATGCCACAGAAGTGACTGTGGAAGTGACAGATACATAGCATTGTCCAGTGAGTTAGACCCTCAATCCCATGTTGCTATTGAGCAACAAATGTACAAACGTGGCTAAATAAACATGAAATTAAATTGAAAGCAATATACATTTAAATTAAATGCTCAATATATCTCTCTAACTGCCATCAAGTCGATGCTGACTCATAGTGACCCTCTGGGCAGAGTAGAACAGTTTACAGTTTCCCAAACTGTATATCTTTATTGGACCAAGCAGCCTCATCTTGTGGGTTAAGATTGCTGACCTTCTGGTTAGAAGTCTAGCATACAACCTACTATTCCCTCACTGTTCCTCATCATTATATTCAGGGGCGGATGTATTGAAGAGCAGAGTTCAATATTATCTTCCTCTATGATTTATTTGTTGATAAGCCCACATTGGAATTTCCATGCCAAAATATAGTCCTGAAACATGCTAATGTATTGGGCTATTTGATATCCCTTCCAGAGTAAGCCATAGTTACATAAATTCAGCTCGTTAATAATGATTCTGCCTTAAAAATGGTTTCTCCCACTACTATTCAGCTCAATTAATACCAGTGTCACTATTTCTACAGCAGAGCTCTGATATAACCAAACTTTTTCATGTCTCATTTCCCAATCTTAATTGTTTACTAAGATTTAAATCTTATGTTCAAAATAGTTCTTGATATATCTTTTCTCTTCATCTTCATTGCCTTAGTCCACAACTTGTTGATCCATCATAGTATATAATTCACTATATTTACCATTTGATACTATTTAGACCATTCTTCATATTGATGGCAAAGTCGTTGTTTTGTTTTTATAAAAAGAACACTTCTGTGCAAACAATTAATGATCATGCTGAGCCCTCACTACGCTTGTTTTGTGTACAACACAATATCCATCTTCCCTGCAGTGGTGGACCCTGCCTAGCTCAAGAAGGGCAAACATGGAGACATCCCCTAGCCCTTCTGCATAGGGTCTCCGGTAAGTTTGCCTGTAATTGTTCAGCCTGCTGTTTGTCCCTTACTCAGTCTGGAATAATTTATTTTGGTTCATCCTTTATGTGTGTCTCTGTGTGAACATACATGGCTTACATATGTGCACACCGATAAAACTAGCAAGTGTTAACATATCCCAACATATGGAAATGCATTTATAATTACAAATAAAGTTTCGTTTATTATAGTTATGTATATAGTTATAATAAAATATTTCCTAAGTACATACCAAACAACAACAAAAACCCCAGATTCACGACTGACTCATAGTGACCCTCCTATAAGGGTTTCCTAGACTGTAACTGTTTAAGGGAGTAGAATGGCTAGTCTTTCAACTGCAGAGTTGCTGATGGTTTCCAACTACTGACCATGCAGATGGCAGCCGAATGCATCACCGCTACAAGACCAGGGATCCATGAGTTCATACCAGGGGGACCAAAAGTAATTTAAAATCAAGGCAAAGCTTCCAAAAGAATGTGATTTAAGTGGATCCGATCCAACCTCCTTGCTTAAATATTTTAAGCATCCTGTCATCTTGTAGGCTAGCAGATACATTCCAAGGCCCTGGAGTTGAATACCTAGGGCCCTTCATAGCCTGAACTTTCCTTGTCCTTTGTGTATAAGCACCATGTTTTCATGTGGAATTGCTTGTGGCCTTTTACAAAATCACTTTATTAGAGGCTCATACAACTCTATCAAAATACATACATACATCAATTGTACAAAGCACATTTGTAAACCCATTGCCCTCATCATTCTCAAAACATTTTCGCTCCACTTAAGCCCCTGGCATCAGGTCCTCATTTTTTCTCCTCCCTTCCCACTTCACTCTCCCTCATGAACCCTTGATAATTTATAAATAATTATTTTGTCATATCTTGCCCTGTCCGACGTCTCCATTCATCCACTTTTCTCTTGTCCGTCATCCAGGGAGGTGATCACCTGTAGATCCTTGTAATCGGTTCCCCCTTTCTAACCCACCTCCTTCTACGTACCGAGTATCGCCACTCACACTACTGGATTCCCTGTGTTTCTGGTTCCTCTCTGTACCAGTGCCCATCCTCTGGTCTAGCCAGACTTGCAAGGTAGAATTGGGATCATGATAGTGGGGGCAGGAGGAAGCATTTAGGATGTAGAGGAAAATTGTATTTTTCATCATTGCTACATCGCACCCTGTCTGGCTTGTCTCCTCCCCGAGACCCCTGTGTGAGGGGATCTCCAGTGGCCTACAAATGATCTTTGGGTATACACTACACATGCCCCCCCACCCTCATTCACTATGGTAAGATTTTTTTGTTCTGATGATGCCTTATAGCTGATCCCTTCGACACCTTGTGATCGCACAGGCTGGTGTGCTTCTTCCATGTGGGCTTTGTTGCTTCTGAGCTAGATGGCTGCTTCTTTACCTTCAAGCCTTTAAGACCCCAGTTGCTATATCTTTTGATAGAAGGACACCATCAGTTTTCTTTGACACATTTGCTTATGCACCCATTTGTCTTCAGTATCATATCATGGAGGTGTGCACACAATGATATGATATTTTGTGGTTGCATCTTTTCTTCTTGTTTACCATCTACTTATTTCTTTTCTTTCTGTCACCACAGCTTCCAATAGATGCTTCTATTCCCACTGCCAGTGAATGGAGCCTGCCTCACAATAGCCCTATAGGACACTGTCCATAGAGTTTCCAAAGCTGGAAGTTTTTATGAACACAAGGTACCTTATCTTGTTGCTGTGGGAAAGCTGATGGCTTCCAACCTTTCTGTTAGCAGCCCAATGGGCCAGAAGAGATCTCCCATATATCTTTCTAAAACTATCTCATTCCCATATTCAAATTATAGATACTTTGTGAGTAGAACATTCATTCATTCCTTGGCTCTATTGTCCAGTGGTTCATTCCTGTCTCAATTCAGCATACTCTACCACCTAGCTCTTCTATACTAAAGATCGTGTTTTTGGTTAGCAATTTCTTTGGCATAGAAAAGAATGTTGCTAAGTTGTGAACAAGATTTTGATTAATAAATGAGGGACCTTTATTAATACTCTCATTTGTGTTTAGTAGACTTTATTTGATTTTCTGATTTCCTGAGACTTTCCAATTAAATACATGTTTATTTACTGCTTTCTAAGCCACACATTGGAAAGTATTATAAAATGTAGTAAATATTTCACAATGAAAATAGAAGAAAAGTTCTAGAAATAAAGTGTTTCCATGTGTGGCCATGAGTAATTGGGACATAGCGTGTCAGATTTTTCAAATGAACACATTATTTATTTTAGGCAGACATCTTTAGGACTAAAAAATGAACAATAGAGATTAGGGTGCAATCTACCTCTGACAACCTGCTTCAATCTCTAGCATATGGGCATATCCATTTCCACCAGGAGCTCTGGGTAGATGACAAGGCATACATTTAGCTCCTGAAAAATAACAAGTCTCTTATTACACACTTGGAATAGTTGTCTCTAAACTTTATTACACACTTGGAATAGTTGTCTCTAGACCGTTTGGATCTTAAAACTTAGAAATACAGTTTCTCACAAACAATTTCCCATTCCAAAGCAAGATGAAGTAAATTAAATTGTTTTCCAAATAACCTATAGTGGTTTTATTGGGGAAAGTTTTAAAAGTAGAGCCTCTCTATTGAGAGAAATGCCATCTGAATTATACAAATCAAGTAAAATACTAAATGTAGGCCTGTAAGGAAATTAGTTTAATTGACGGTTGCTTTGAAGAATTCTTTGGCTAATCTTTCATTCTATAGCTATTAAATAAATGTGTGTTACTCTTTTCAGCTTGGGGACATTACACACACATATACATAACAAAGGCATGTCCTAAGGCATTGCTAGCAGGGTTTCACATAAACCTGGGTTTAGTCCAAACAAAACATGTTTTAAAATGTCTCTGTAATCAGTGATGGCTGCAGATGAACTTTATCAGGACTACATTCACCATAACCTCCTCGGATGCCTTAAAAGGAGGAACTTTGTGTGTGTGGGAGAAATTTTTGCAGGCAGGAGTAATATAATATTTTAAACAAAAAGCAAAGTGGAATCTTCCCAAATCATTGAAGCTTTGAAACAACTTTATGGGAATGCTGCCCAACAAAAAACAATAATTTTAAAATAGATCGGGTATTTAAGGAATGTCAGGAAGATCTCAAAAATGAACCAACAGAAGAGGACCATTGGCCTCAGCAAAAGGAGACACTGGGGTTTCAGAAAGTTCTAGAAGAAGACAAAAGGATTACCATTGATGTGATAGCTACTGAAGTTGGAATCTCACGGGGACTGGCGTTTCCATTTTAAGCAAATATTTGGCTTCAGCAAGTGTTTAGGTCAGGAGGGGCCAAAAGTGTTCATGAAGATCAACTATCTCCAAGAGTAGATCATTAGCTCTTTTAAGCAAGATGGAAATTGGTGATTAGTTAATTGAATTAAATAGGGATAAGCTTTGAATTTCCCAATATAATTGAGAGGACGACGTTCAATTAATGGGGGTATCTGCTTGGCTACTTAAAAGGAGTCAGTTCAGGGGTTTATTATGACTGTCTTTTGGAATTTCAAAGGGACAATCATGATAGGTTTTCTCAAAGGGCACAGGATCTAGCAGGGCTATTATAAAAATATTTTAGGAGCATTGGAAACTGCATTGATGGGGGAAAGCCCAGGAAAGTTTTACTAAAAAAATTTCCCGCCATCATGACAATACACCTGTGCATTCTTCAAGGATAGCATGGGCTATCTTATGAGAATTTTGGGGGGAAATCTTTCCTCTATCCACGCTTTTGTTCTGATCTTGTCCATTTCAGATTTCTTTTTGCTTGGAAATCTCAAAGAACATTTAAATGGCGTATTATTTGAGCACCTCAAAGATGCCAAAATTACTCTTTTGACATAGTATAAATTGACTAGAGAGAGGCGGAAACTGCCTCCAGACGAGTATAGACCTAGAAGGTGGATATATTTAAAAATATATATCTTCACAGTCTCATATTTTTGTTTAATCAATGGTTTTATTATTTAATAGCAAAACTTTCAACTGAATCTCACATACATATATATTATAGATGCATGCATATATATTTAACTGTACACACATATATCCACTGTCTGTCAGTTCATTTTACTCTTTGGTGACTTGCATAACCACAAGCATTCGTGAGCTGAAATGGATGGATAATGGTCATTTTGAATCAGAAAATCACATGCTTTACTTTGCTTGGATTGGAAAATTCAAGAGGAATGACACTGCATTCATCTTCCCAAGATCTGTCGTGACGTACAGTGCTGTTTGTGACAGGATAATAACCACGCACACCCCAGACAGCCATGTTAATGCAGCTATTATTCAATTTTACTTGCCAACCCCTAGAACCAAGGTCGAAGAAATTGAAGAATTCTACCAACTTCTTCAGTCTGCAATTGATCAAACATGAAAGCAAGATACACTAGTAATTATTGGCAATTGGGTTGCAAAAGGTGAAAGCAAAGGGAGGGAAAAAGAGTGATAGAAACAAAGCTGGGGAATGCAGGAGGGGATTCACAAGACCAAGGACTTCTTCATTGCACATACGTTTTCCTACAGTGTAATGGTGACTACACACATGGGATTTACATGATGTAATACACAAAAGTCAAACTAGCTACACCGGTGGGAAAAGATAATAGAGAAGCTCAACATCAGCAATAAAAATGAGGTCAGGGAAAGACTGCAGAACAGGCTGCTAATTGCTCATATATAAGTTCAGATTGAAGGTGAAAAAAATGAAAACAAGTCCACAGGACCCAAAATACAACCTTGAATATATGCCACCTGAGTTTCAAAACATCTCAAGAATAGATTAAACTTATTGAATACTAATGATAGAAGACCCAGCAAGCTGTGGGATGACATCAAGAACATATCATGAAGAAAGTAAAGGGTCATTTAAAAAATAGGAAAGAACTGAAAAAGCTAAAATTAGTGTCAGAAGAGACTCAGGAACTTGCTCTTGAACCTAGACCGAGTAAAGAAATAGAAGAAATGATCAAGTAAAAGCACTGAACCGAAAATTTCAAAGGGCAGCTGGAGAAGAAAAAGAAAAGTATTATAATCTCATGGGCAAGGACCTGGATTTGAAAACACAAAGTAGAAGAAGGTTCTTAGCATATCACAAGCTGGAATAACTGAAGAAATAATTCAAGTCTGAAGTTGCAAAATTAACGATTTTGCAGGCAAAATATTGAATGATGCAGGAAGTATTAAAAAACAAGACGAAGAAAATACACAGAATCACAGGACCAAAAGGAAGTGGTAGACAAATATTTCAAGAGATAATATGCAATCAAGAGCTAATTGTTCTGAATAAAAAGTTCAAGCAGCACTAAAGACATTATGGAAAATAAAAGTTCCAGGGATTGCCAGAATACTACTTGAAATGTTTCAACAAGCTATTGAAGCACTTACCAATGCCAAGAAATTTGGAAGACAGCTATATGTCCAGATGGCTGACCGAGATCCATATTTGTACCCATTATAAAGAAAGGCAACTCAAAAAATGCCAAAGTCATTGAAAATATTAATAATATCATATGAAAAATTTTCTTGAAGGCCATTCAACAATGATTGCAGCCTTCCTAACATCGCCACCCTTTCATACAGCTCCTCATGTGGTGGGGACCCCCAACCACAACATTATTTTTGTTGCTACTTCATCACTGTCATTCATCACTGTCATTTTGCTACTGCTATGAATTGGACGACTTCTGTGAAAGGGGCATTCGACCCCCAAAGGGGTCGCAATCCACAGGTTGAGAACTGCTGGCATAGACCGTGAGCTGCCATAATTCGAGCCAGCCTCAAAAGAAGACATGAAAGAGAGGATGTCATTGCTGCTGTGAGATGGATCTTGGCTGAAAGCAGAGAAGGCTGGAAAGGTATTTAATGGTGTGTGACTGACTATGCAAAAAAATCCCACTTTATGGATCATAAGAAAATATAAATAGCATTGAGAAGAATGGGGATTCAAGAACTTTTCACTGTACACATGTGGAAACAATACATTGAACAAAATGAATTAATTTAACAGAAAAAAATGGCTATTGAGTGGTTTAAAATCAGGAAAGATTGTACCTTTCACTGTACTTTTAAAATCTGTATTCTGATAAGAATCTTGGATATGTGGGGATATTAAGTCTTGATCCACTTCCAAGTGGAAATTAGATTTATGCCAATCCTTATCATATAGTAATAAACCTGGGCTTGCCCACATTACCACTTTACACCTATACTTTATAACCAGTAATATTGTTGTTAGGTGCCACGGAGGTGAGTCAGATCCATAGCCATCTTATGCACAATAGAATGAAGCACTGCCTGGTCCTGTGCCATCCTCACAATTGTTCCCATGCCTGAGCCCATTGTTGCAGCCATGTTGTCAATCCATCTCCTTGAGGGCTTTCCTCATTTTTTGCTGCCCCTTGACATTTCCAAACATGATGCCCTTCTTTAGGCACTGGTCTCTACTGAAAACAGGTCCATGTATGTAAGACAAAGTGTTGCCATCCTTGCCTATGAGAAGCACTCTGGCCGTTCTTCTTCCAAGATTTAATTGGCTTGTCTTTTTAGCAGCCCATGGTACTTTCATTATTCTGCACCAGCACTGCAATTCAAATGTACCATTCTTCTTCTTTATTCAGTGCTCAACTTTCACATGCATGTGAGACCATTGAAAACACCGTGCATGGCTTGCTTTAGGCACACCTTAATCCTCAAAGTAACATCCTTGCTGTGTTAGGCAGCATTCTCTAGAGAAACAAAATCAGACATTTATTACGCACACACACATACACCATACAGGAATATAACAGCTAATGAGTTCACACAGCAGTACAGAGGGCTCAGTTCAACTCACTTCCATGGAACAGTTAATAGACTGAAAGCCGGGTCCAAGATCCAGGAAGTAGACAGTTAAGTTTCCCCTTGGGAAATGCAGACAGAGTCCACATAGAGGCAGCAAACATCAGGGTGGGTTAGCAGTTAGCAGCTCAGGAGCTTAGTCAAGCAGACCCAGATGGGATATCGAACTCAAGCAATGCAAGATGACAGGATCCACTAGCCACAAGCTTAAGCAATGTACACATCAGCATTGTGGTGACGCAGGTCTAAAAGAAACCTCAAGTTCTAGTGACACACAATCCATGGGTTGGCTTGTCCCACCAGTAGTGTAGCTCACATATTGAGGCAGAGAACTAACTAAAGGAGTCACATGCTGGTCTGATTACCAGAGAGCAAGAGAGTGAGGGATGGGCCCGCCAAGCCATTTATCTCTTTGCCCTCCAATCAAATTGTGACCTGATTAATCCCATATGTTCCCTATTGACCAGGTTGGTACAATAAACCCTACTTATCACATTTGCTTTTCAATCTTCTAAAGAGGTCTTGTATAGCAGATATACCTATTATAGCTTGTCTTTTGATCTCTTGACTGCTGCTTCCATGAGCATGGATTGTGAATTCAAGCAAGACAAGATCCTTCACAATTTCAGAAAGCTGATGGTGTCCAGCTATCAAAATATATAGTGTCTGGGGTCTTAAAAGCTTGAAGACAAACAAGCGGCCATATAGCTGAGAAGCATCAAAACCCACATGGAAGAAGCACACCAGCCTGTGTGATCATGAAGTGTCCATGGGATCAGGTATCAGGCATCAAAAGACCCAGAACAAACAGTCATATTGATGCAAATAAGGGGAAGGGTGGAGTGGAGACTCAAAGCCCATCTGTAGAGAATTGGACATCGCCTTACCAAAGGGTCACAAAGAATGGATGAGCTAGTCAGGATGCAATATAGCACCAACAAAACATACAGCAATCATCTAGTTCTTTAATGCTTACTGCCCCCCACTATCATGACTCCAATTCAAACTTACAAATTCACCTAGACCAGAGCATGTACACTGGTACAGAGAAGAGCTCGCAACACAGGGAATCCAGGAGAGATAAGCCTCTCAGGACCAATAATGAGAGTAGTGATACCATGAGGGTAGGAAAAAGATGGGGAGAAATGGGGAAACCTCCTCCCCACCCCATCAGGGACAAACAACAGAAAAATGGGTGAAAGGAGACAGTGGTTCATGTAAGATATGAAAATATTAATAATTTATAAATTATCAAGGGTTTGTGAGGGAGAGAGTGGGGAGGGAGGGGAAAAATGAGGAGCTGATAACAAGGGCTAAAGTAAAAAGAAAACATGTACAAATGTGGTTGACACAACGGATGATTGTACGTATTGCTATAAGAGCTTAAGAGCCCCTAATAAAATGATTAAATCAATAATTTTTTTAAATCTTCATAATTTCAACCTTTTATCCTTTTCTCCTGATGTTACCTACTGGTCTAGTGGTGAGGATTTGGTCTTTACATTGAGCTTAATCTTTAATAAAGGATGCAATCCTCAATCTTCATTAACAAGTGCTTCAAGTTCTCCATAGTTTCCAAAAGCAAGGTTGTACCATCTATACATCAAAAGTTGTTAATAGGTGTTTCTCTAATCCTGATGCCACATTCTTCTTTATGTAATCTACTTCTTTGATGATCTTCTCAGCACACAGATAGAATAAGAATGGTGAGAGGCTATAACCTTGTGGTACACCTTTCCTGATTTTAAGTCACATGGTAATCCCTTGTTCTTTTCACAGAACTACCTCATATACAAGTTCCACAAGACCACTATGAAGTGTTCCAGAATTCCCATTCTTCTCAAAGCTATCCATAATTTATGATCCACACAGTCCAATGTCTTGGCATATTCAATCACACACTATCTACTTTCAGCCAAGATCCATCTGACATCAGCAAAGATATTCCTTGTGTTATATCTTCTTCTGAATTGGGCCAAAACCTATGGCAGCTCCCCGTCCATGCATGGCTACAACTAGATGATATCAATGATCTTGTTCAATAATTTGAGCATTCTGTTGTCTCTCTTCCAGTTAGTTGGTCAAGTAGCGGTCATCCAAATTACCTAACCTAGACTAGTGAATAGACTGGTGAGTACTGAAATTACTTCTTCAGCTTGTGAAACATTTTTGTTAGTACTCCATGAAGTCCTGATGCCTAGTTTGGGGTAATACGTTCAGTGCAGCTTGAGCTTCCTTCAGCACCATTAGTCCTTGCTCATACACTACCTTCCGACGAGGTGGAATGTCACTAGTGCGTTTTGTGTGTTCTTTCCATCTTCTGTCGATGCTTCCTGCATCGTTCAGTGCTTTGCCCATAGACTCTTTAAGTAATTCCGTCAAGTCTTGAATATTTTCTTGGTTTATTTCAATTTAAAATATGCTGATCATGTTCTTCCCCTTTGGTTTTCTAATTATAGGTCTTTGGTCATTTCATTAGAATCTCTGGATGTGTCTTCTCAAGCTGCCCTTTGAAATTTCTGCTTTGTTCTTTGACTGCATCATTTTCCCCATTTACTGTAGCTACTCTACATTTAAGACCAAGTTTCAGAGTCATTTCGGACATTCCCTTTGTCTTTTCTTTATTTCCTGTCTTTTAAACGACCTTTTGCTTTCCTGAAGAATGATGTTCTTTATGTCCTTCCACAGCTTGGGATAGACTCAAAGTCATAATCTGACTCTTTGGGACTTGTTTTTATTTTATTTAGCTTTTTCGATGTGCTTATTTCGTGTAAGTGAAGTCACACATATGTGTGCTTTCGAAATTTACTTATGTCAATCAGTATATTTTCAAAGTTCATCCGTATTGTGACATGTATCAGGATGTCATTTCTCTTGGTGACAGAAATATGCCATTATATGTATCATTAAGAAACATTAAGGAAAAATATAGATTGATGCTTACATAATATATGGTTTTCAAATGAACATAACATTCCCAACTATTGTACTGCAGAACTGTTTTGACTCATACTGACTCTGTTTTCAACAGCATAAAACATTGCCCGATCCTGTACTACCTTCCAACCCTTGCTATTCTTGAGCTCATTATAGTAGCCAATTCATCTTATTGAGGGTTTTCCTCTTTTTTGCTGACCCTTTACTTTATCAAACATAATGTCATTTTCCAAAGACTGGTTGTTAATGATAATATATCTGTGCTTGAGACAAAGTGTCACCATCCTCTCTTCCAAGGAGCATTTTCGCTACTGTACTTCTTCTAATACAGATTTGGCAATTCTTCTGGTAGTTATATTATATTAATATTAATATTAATATTATATTAATATTATTTGCCAACACCAAAATTATTCTTAGATTGTCCTTATTTTTTTGTACAGCTTTTGCATGCCTATGAGGCATTTGAAAAGATGCCTTGGGTTAGATGTATCTTGGTCCTTGAAGTGATATCTTTGTGTTTTTTTTAAGACTTTAAAGAGTTTTGTGCAGCACTTTTGCCTAATACATTATTTGATTTCCTGATTGCCGCTTCTGTGGTCCTTGATTGTGGATGCAAGTAAAATGAAATCCTTGACACTTCAGATGTTTCGTCATTTATCATGGGAATTCTTATTGGTCCAGTTGGGAATTTTGTTTTCTTCATGTTAAGGTGTTATCTGTATTGAAAAGGATTAGAGGAAGGCTTATTAACAACCTCTGGTACGTGGATGGCACCACCTTGCTTGTTGAAAGTGATGTGATCTTGAAGCACTTGCTAAAGATCAAAGAGGGCAGCCTTCCAAATGGATTACAATTCAATGTAAGGAAAACAGAAATTCTCACAACTGAACCAATAGATAACATCATGCTAAATGGAGAAAATCTTGAAGTTTCAATGGTTTCATCTTGCTTGGATTCACAATCAATGCTCATAGGAGCAGCAGTCAAGAGACCCAAAGACACCTTGGAGTGGATAATCTTCTGCATAACACCTCTTTAAGGTGTTGAAAAGCAAAGATGTTACTTTGTGCACCATGGTGTGTCTGCCCCAAGTCCTGGTATTTTCAATTGCCTCATATGCATGTGAAACTTGAACACTGATGAAGGAAGATCATAGAAGAATCGATGCATTTGAATTGTGGTGCTGGCAAAGAATATTGACAGAACCATGCACTGCTAGAAGGACAAACAAATCATTATGGGAGGAAGTGCAGCCAGAATCCTCCTAGCAAGTAAGCATGATGAGACTGTCTTAACATTTGGACTGGTTGTCAAGAGAGACCAGTCCCCAAGAAAGACATTATGCTTGGTAAAGTAGAGGGTCCCTGAAAAAGAATAATTGTGAGAATGACCCAGGACTGGGTGGTGTTTCATCCTGTTGCACATCGGGTCTCTATTAATCAGAATGGACTTGATGAAATCTAACAACAACCACAACCACATAATCCTTTAGTATCTCAAGTCAAAGCTTAATTTTCTTCTTAAGTTCTTTACAGCTTGAGAAATACACAATGCATTTTTCACTTTTGGTTTTCTAACTCCAGGTCTTTGCATATTTTCATACTCTGTCTTCTTGAACCACCCTTTGAAATATTGTCTTCAATTCTTTTACTTCATTTTTTCCTCCCTTTGCTTTAGCTTCTCCTTGCTCTACAACAGTGGTTCTCAACTTGCCTAATGTTGTGACCCTTTAATACAGTTCCTCATGCTTTGGTGACTCCCAACCATAAAATTATTTTTGTTATTAAGTGGATTCCTGCCCCTCCCCCGAGAAGAATTTGTTTCAAAGGACGACATTGATTCTGCAGCTCCGGGAGATGGACATATCTGATCAGAGCACATGGGAGCAGATGAAGGGGGAGGAGGAGAGAGTGGAGCACAGCCTGGCCCACCAGACCATGAGGATGATGTTCCTGAATATAGCAGCCAGTCCACAGAGAGAACAACATGGCTGGCCCCACTATGAGACATGATGCCACTCAGTGACCAAGGGAGATACAGGGGACAGCACCGGAGACACAGTGTGGGAATTCCACCTGACCTGATCCCACCACACCGAGGCAAAGCACCGGGGAAGTGCAGCAGAACAGCAAGGGAATGGAGTGGCAAGGTCCCCAGGGAATGCTGAAAGTGGACTTTGGGGCCAGGGCGTGGTGCCCCAACAGACTGGACTGTAAAACACTCCTAAGGGCCAACAAACGATCCTTGAACTAACTACAAGCTTTTCTTTATTGATGTGTTTTGTTCTTTGTCAGTGGTTTGTTGTTGTTTTATTGTCTGGTTGTATACTGTTGCTTTGTTTTCCTCTGTCTTGTTTTCGTGCATGTTATTGTCTCCACAAGTCTGTCTAAATAAGACAGGCTGGATGAACTATCTGGAGGAAAAACAATGGGACCGACAGTTCCGGGGGGACTTGGGATAGGGGGAAGTGGGGGGTCAGGAAGTGTTGTTAACAAACACAGGGAAAAGGGAACAACATAGGACCCAAAATGGTAGAGAGGGGGGGAGTGGCATGCCTGGTAGGGAATGATCAAGGGTAAGGTTATGTAAAGAAGAGGTATAGTTGTAACCCAGGTGGGGATGGAGCATGGTAGTAGGGCAGGAGGAAAGTTCAGGGAGATGGAGGAAAGAGCTAGGAGTCAAAGGGCATTTATAGAGGTCTAGCCAAAGACATGTACATGTAAATATATATATGAGGATGGGGAAATAGACCTATGTGTCTGTATTTATAGGTTTAGTATTAAGGTGGCGGAAGGACCTAGGGCTTCTACTCAAGCACTCCCTCAATGCATGAATACTTTCTTTTATTAAATTGGCACTCAACGACTCTCACCCTCCCGACACAACTGCTGAAGCCAAAGCAGGTGAACAAGTAAATGTGGTAAAGAAAGCTGATGGTGCCCCGCTATCAAAAGAGATAGTGTCTGGGGTCTTAAAGGCTTGAAGATAATCAAGCAGCCATCTAGCTCAGAAGCAACAAAGCCCACATGGAAGAACAGACCAGTCTGTGTGATCACGTGGTCCCGAAAGGATCAGTTATCAGGCATCAAAGAATAAAAAATCATATCATTGGCTGTACACTTCCATGATACGATCACCGAAGACAAACGGGTGCATAAGCAAATGTGGCGAAGAAAGCTGATGGTGCCCGGCTATCAAAAGAGATAGTGTCTGGGATCTTAAAGGCTTGAAGGTGAACAAGCGGCCATCTAGCTCAGAAGCAAAAAAGCCCACATGGAAGAAGCACACCAGCCTGTGTGATCACGAGGTGCCAAAGGGACCAGGTATAAGGCATCATGCAAATATATATATATACCATAGTGAATGAAGGGGGAAGTGCAGAGTGGAGACCCAAAGCCCATTTGTCAGCCACTGAAGATCCCCTCATAGAGGGGTTTAGGAGAGGAGATGGGTCAGTCAGGGTGTGATGTAGTACTGATGAAGAACACAGCTTTCCCCCAGATCCTGGGTGCTTCCTCCCCCAAACTACCATGATCCGAATTCTACCTTGCAGAACTGGATAGGGCAGAGGTTGTACTGGTGTATGTGGGAGCTGGAGGCACAGGGAATCCAGGGTGGATGATACCTTCAGGACCAGGGGTGTGAGGGGCGATACTGGGAGAGTAGAGGGTGAGTGGTTTGGAAAGGGGGAACTGATTACAAGGATCCACATGTGACCTCCTCCCTGGGAGATGGAAGGCAGAGAGGGGGAGGGGAGGAGGGAGACTCCGGATAGGGCAAGATATGAAAAAATAACAATCTATAAACTATCAGGGACTCATGGGGGAGGAGGGAGCGGGGAGGGAGGGGGGAAAAAAAGAGGACCTGATGCAAAGGGCTTAAGTGGAGAGCAAATGCTTTGAAAATGATTAGGGCAAAGAATGTACAGATGTGCTTTATACAATTGATGTGTGTATATGTATGGATTGTGATAAGAGTTGTTTGAGCTCCTAATAGAATGTAAAAAAAAAAGAACAAAGAAAAAAAATAAAATGCGAGTTCAAACAAAAAAAATATTTTTGTTGCTACTTCATAACTATAATTTTGCTGTTATGAATCTTCATGTAAATATCTGATATGCAGGGCATATTTTCATTATTACAAATTGAACATAATTAAAGCCTAATGATTAATCACAAAAGCAATGTTTAATTATATATAGCAAAATATTTATTTCTAATGATAAATCAATGAAATGTTGTCTTGAAGCATGGTGTAGCCTGGGGTAACAGTCTTCACACCGGGTACTCATATGTGGAAGTACCTGCACGTGAATGGATCCTTCTGGAGATGGATAGAGGAGCAATATCTCCATTCTTGAGACCATTGGAAATATGTGTTTTCTGATGATCTTAGGTGACCCTTGTGAAAGGGTCATTTGACCCCCTATAGGGGTCGTGACCCACGGATTGAGAAGCACTGCTCTATAACAAATTTCAGAGGCTTTTCTTACATCCTCTCTCTTGTTTTCCTTTTATTTCCTGTCCTTTTAATAATTTCTTTGTTTCTACTGGTGGTGTAGGCGTAGAGATTACAAATTGAGCAGATAACCACAAGCCTCAAAATCACCAGCCACTCCTTGGGAAAACGATGAAGAAGTTTTCTACTCCTGTAAAGTGTTCATTTCACAAAATATGTTAGACAGGATTCTCTAGAGAAATGAAACCAAGACACTTATGATTTTAGATAGATAGATACATAGATAGATAGATAGATAGATAGATAGATAGATAGATAGAGCAGCATGAAGGAATATAACAGCTACTTAGTCCACACAGCAGTACAGAGGGCTCAGATCAACTCACTTCTGTGGAACAGTTAATATACTACCAGTTCTTCAACTCACGAGGGCTGCTGGATTCAAGGTCAAGGGAACAGACAGTTGAGTCTTCTGTAGAGCAATGCAGGCAGTCCAGCCACAGGCAGCAAACAGCAGGCAGGTCACCAACTGTCAGCCAGATGACAGGATTCGACAGTTCCAAACACAAGTGATGTATACACCAGCAGTGTGGCGAAGCAGGTCTCTAAGGAACCGCAAGCTCCAGTGACACTTTTTCATGGTTTGAGTGTCCCATGGGTAATGTAGCTCATAAGTTAAGGCAGAGTGCTAGCTAAGACAATCACACGCTGGTCTGATCACCAGAGAGCGAGAGAGAGACAGGCAGAGCTTGCCAAGTCATTTATCTCTTTGCCCTCCAATCAAACTGAGAATTTATTAATCCCACATGTTCTTATTGGCCAAGTTGGCACAATAACCTACCTATCACAGAAACCAACAGGGGAAGTTCTACCTTGTGCTACAGGGTCGCTATGAGTTGGAAGTGACTTGATGTCAGTGAGTTTGGAATTTGTTTGAAAGAAAAGATCCTGCCTGGAACCCTTTGTTCTCCTGATCCAAGCTGAACAGGCTTACTGAAGAATTTCTAACTTAGATTTTCAGCCCTCATCATTTGAAGAATCTCTCCTCTGTTTGCTGATTTCATAATTGTTTATTCTTTGGTTGCTAATTTTCTTATATGGTACAAATCATATAGTCCAGTAGCTTCCTGAAGAGTGGGGCATGTGAGAAAAGTATTCTGAGAACTAACCTGCTCAAATTTATCATTACTTTCCCTTTGCAATTATTGAATGGTTTGGCAGGGTGTCACATTCTAGGTCGAAAGACCTTGAACTGAAGATGGGGAATAAAGCATTGCTCCCAATTAGGGTGCAATATAGCACTGATGAAAAATACAACTTTTCTCTAGTTCTTTAATGCTTCATCCCCCCCCACCCCCAATTATCATGATTCCAATTCAACCTTAAAATTCTGGCTAGACCAGAGCATGAACACTGGTACAGATAAGAGTTGGAAACACAGGCAATCCAGGACAGATAACCCCCTCAGGACTAATAATGAGATTTGTGGTACCAGGCGGGTAATCGAAAGGTGGGGGAGAAAGGGGAAACCTATCACAATGATCTACATATAACCATATAACTACCCCCCCGGGGGACAGACAACAAGAAAGTGGGTGAAGGGAGATGTTGGACAGTGTAAGACATGGAAAATAATACATTTATAATAATAAAATATAAATATATAATTTATATAATAATAATAATCTATAAATTATCAAGGGGAAAAATGAGGAGCTGATACCAAGGGCTCAAGTAGAAAGAAAATGTTTTGAGAATGATGATGGCAACAAATGTATAAATGGGTGTATGTATAGATTTATGTATGGATTTTGATGAGCTATAGGAACCCTTAATAAAATGATTTCTTTAAAAGTATTGCTCCCTCGTCTTTAAGGGTATAATATTTCTATTGGACTTTCATTTTCCAATCATGTTTCAATTTGGGTTTGGATGTAGGATATAATCAGCCTTCTCTAGTCTTTTCAGCTTGCTAACATTAAGAATTCTATTTTTTTATAGGTTTGACCAAACCCCCCCAAATAATTAAATAAATAAATAAATAAGCTCACTTGCTATCAAGTAAATTCTGACCCATAGCAATCCTATAGGGCAGACTTCCCCTGTGGGTTTGTGAGACTGTAAATATTTATAGGCATAGAAAGCCTCATCTTTCTCCTGTAGAGAGGCTGTTGACTTTGTGTATTGACATGGTGGTTACTACCCCGACCCATAACCCATGACCCTACCAACTTCCAACTGTTCCTGCCATCCTTTCTCTCGTTACCTTTATCCTCATGTCTCATTCAGGAAGTCATACATCCACAAGGGAAGGGTGGATTCAAGGAATGGTATAGAAACCAGAAATGAGAAAACAATTTCTAATCTAATATCATAGTACAAAATATAAAAAACAACAAAAAGGAACAAACTTGACCTAATAATCAATACATTGAGAATAAAAATCAGAAATATCTTCTTTTTCAAGAATATGGGAGTTGACCTTTTAAAACCCTCTTGTGCTTACCAGGAAAGAAAAAAGCAAGACAAGATGAATGCATTTGAAATATTTATGGGCGATTGTGATTTTAGGGCTGGCATTTTTCCTTACAGATTTTGATACTTAAAGTCATAGGGAATTGTGGAAGAGAATGTGAAACCTAGCAGGAAGGCAGACTCATAAGTTGGATATAAACCCTGGAGTGTCTCACTTGGCGGTGAAATGCATCTTGGCCAGCCACAAGAGTTGATCAAATGACCATGAGTATCCAGTGACACACCGTGGTTGGGCCATCCCATGGTTTATTAGTCTCTTATTTCACTGGTGCTGGTGCTTTACAATGGATCTTAAATTTTGTGATGTTCTTTTCCTATTCCATAAAAATTCCCTCCAAGAAAACTCACTGTATGGTTGATGACTGATAATGGGAATTTAGGTCCATATCCAGTGACTTAGAGGAAATGGATCAAAGTAATAACATGTTATTTGATGGACACATTCCATAACCTCACCGCTACTGAAGCCACAGAAGATTGCTACTTTAGTAAAGAAATAGAAAACGTTCATTGAAAGCTTTTCTACAGAAGATTCTGTGCTAGTTCAAAAAAAAAAATCTATGTAGTGTGAATGTATCTAGTACATACATCTTAGGACAAAGAAATGCCCGTTTCCAATGTTATCATTTAGCAGACGGAATAGATAAAAGGATGTGCTGGTTAGAACACACATAGTCAAGTCCGAACTTCATCTCTGAGTCCTGGATGTTGTACTTATACCAGGATTCCTTTATTCCAAACATTTAAGGAGATTATCTGCATCTAATTTCTGGAATTTTCTCCCTTCTATTAAAATATGAAATCTCTCTGAGCACTTAGATTTCATATTTTCAGGTACATTAAATTAAATAGTGATGTAATAGATGTAGCTTTGGCGTCTTTATCTTGAGACAGCTAATCATGCCATTTTTCCTTCCTTCCTTTTCTCCTTTCTTTTTATGTCGAAAAAAAGGCGGGGGTGGGGGGGGTGGGGGGGAGAAAAATTCAGATTCCAAATTAGGAAGTAGGAAGTTTTCTGTAATGTACTCTAGTAAAAGTGACTCTTTATGACTTAAAAAAACCCCTCAAACATAGTATTTTATTCACTTAAGGCGAAAAATGAAGAACAATTAAATGAAAGAAAAATTAAAGAACCTGGACCTCAAATGGTCAATGCTTCTAAGGCGTGAGCATCTTAATAGTACTGTAGACCTGCCTATAAGATCAACGTAACATCGCCCTCCTGTGTTCTCTGGTTCTTCTTTCAGTCCTGACATAGCATAGCTTTGTTCTTCTTTTGATTTCAAATGGTTGCGTGTCACTAGTATCACCTTTCTACTACCTGTTTATTATTTAGCAGAAATTGATCCACGAGAGTAAGCTCAGTTCCAGACCAGAAGTATGACAAAGGGCCATAGTCTCAGGAGTTCCACCCATCGCAAATCTGCGAGTACCCTTGGCCTTTTCATGACATTAGGTTTTGTTCCACATTTTCCTCCCACTCTAGCCTTCTAATGTGGATCCCTTACAGGGCCATTGGTAGTGGTCGCGGGGCGCTACCTGGTTCTCCTTGTGTCGGGGTCATGCTATTGTGGTGGGGTGCCCCCGAGTCAGTTCCGTGTTACAGCGACCTTATGGATGACAGAATCACATGCCGCCTTGTGCCGCACCACCCTCACAATTGTGCTTTTGTGGAAGCCCACTGTTGAAGCCACTGTGTCAATTCTTCTAATGGAGAGACTTTTCTCTTCTTCACTGCCCCTCGACTTTAATTGGCATGTGTCCTTTTCCAGGAACTTATGTCTCCTGACAGCGTGTCCAAAGTACATGAAAGGAAGTCTCTAAGCAGCATTCTTTTCATGGTTCTCCCAAGGCAGATGTGTTTGTTCTCTTGGCAGCCCGTGGCGCCATTACTGCTCCTCACCAGGACCCACATTGAAGTATCCCGAGTCTTCTTTGATTTTCCTTATTCAATGTACAATTTTCACATGCATGTGAAGGGAATTGAAAATACCATGACTTGGGTCAGGGGTACCTTAGTACTCAAAGTGACATCCTTATTTCTCAACACGTTAAAGAGGTCTTGTGCAGCACATTTGTCCAGTGCAGTGAATCGCTTGATCTCTTGGCTGCTGCTCCCATGGGCACCACTTGTCTGTCATTACGTGGCTTACCGTGGTGGCTTGTGTTTTGCTGTGATGCTGGAAAGGACGTCACTGGTGTGTTAACTACCAGCACAGTCACCCAAACTGGATCTGTTTCAGCAGATCCAGACTAAGAACAAACCAGGAAGAAGGAATTGGCTGTCTGCTTTGGAGGGATTAGCCACTGAAAACCCTGTGGCTGGCATGGAAACATGGTCAGAAACTCAAAACTTAATGAATAGATGCTGAACACTGTCAGCGTCACGGAGACTGACATTCATGTGGTTCGTTAGTCCATTGCACTAATTCTTTCGATGTGTCTTTGATTTTCTTCATTTCTTTCCTCTGGGCATGAAGAGACCCAGCATTGTAACTTTGATGGCTGTTCACCGGCGTTGAAGACTGCAGTCATCACGTATGAGAGTGAACAAATGGGCTAGGCGAAGGTCGTACCTGACCTCCTCTGGCTACCCTATTGCCAGAAGGCAGAGGTCAGACAAGCCACACTGCAACATACTTTTTTAACCTGTTCTAACCCTAACTCTTCCTCCACAACATTCTTCTTTTCTGTTGAGCTCACTACTTCATTGCAATGGCCACTTGAAACTCATAGACAATATTCACAATGAAGTGGATTGATTAGGGGAGTTATTAGCAGGATACCATTAGCCAGGGGTAATAAACAAAGATTCCATCAGTGGTCCACAGGAATAACTATCCTTAGCCAGTAGACAAGCTTTCTTCAGTCTCCCGCCTCTCATCCACGCGTTCTCTTGGCCTCTGCCTGGGTGGGCCAGGAAGCCTGTCTACTGCTTTTCCTCAGAGTCTCTGCACTGCTCCACAGGACATACAGGATGGTGACTTTTGTTCCTTCATGGGCTTCAAGAAATTTGTGGGGAAAATCCCATTAATCTTTTAATTCCCTTTATCACAAATGTTTTCAAGCCTCCGTTGTCTTTCTCTCTTGTTTGCTTTTAATACAATAGCTTAAAGAACCTTCTCAGACTTCAGCTTAAATGATTTTAAGTTGCCACTCTACCTGCCACAACCAACATTTCAGCAAATAAAAGTTGACTGAAATTTTTCCATTGTCCATTGAGAAAATTAATAAAAGGCTCTCAAACTCTGATGGGGGCCAGGATTTACCAGTGCACATTGAACAATGGATCATCTAGAGCAGTGATTCTCAACTTTCCTAATGCCACGACCCTTTCATACAGTTCCTCATGTGGTGGTGACCCCCCCCCCAACCATAAAATTATTTTTGTTGCTACTCCATCACTATCATTTTGCTACTGTTATGAATTGGGTGACCCCTGTGAAAGGGTCATTGAACCCCCTAAGGGGTCGCAACCCACAGGCTGAGAGCTGCTGATATAGACGGTTAATGGAGAGGAGACATCGTATGGATGCTAGCTATATAGTTAACTGACTGCAACCATTACTTATAATTAAACTGTCATTATAATTTTCTTCATAACCTCCAAAATTAACCTACCTCAACTGTCTTAAATTGTCTTTCATGTCCATGACGATTTCTACATGGCATCACACAATTCAGTTTGTATCTTTCTTTTCTTTTGTATCAATCAGTTTTGTTCATCTTTCTTAAGACGCACAGAAAACCACATCTATGTATGTTTGGTTTCTCAGTTTGATGACACTTGAGAACAGAAACTGCCTTTACCCCCTGGCTTTGAATCAATCTAGCCTAGGTGTACAGTGAAGTGACGGTCACGTTAGATGCTAGCATAACGATGTGAACAGATTGACTTGGCATGTTATGTTTCCCTTTGAAGAGAGTTCCTAGGTTATATGTAATATGGAGTATACAAAAGAGCACATACATATTACAAATTATTTAATAAAGAGCGCTGACTTACAAAGTACCATGCTAGGCATTGAAGAGTTATAAGTGAAAATGAATATGATGATGTTACCCTGTGCCATCATGCAGACTGAAACAAACAACCCAGACTTCACCAAAAACAGCTTTGGTAACCTGGTTCAAACTTGTGAAAACTATCTTACAAGAAGACATTTTAGTATATTTTGGAATAGTAAGTTTATGAATCATATCCATATAAAACAAATTATAGAAAAAAAACAGTCTTTATCTCACTTTCTAATTATTGAAGGAACCTGTGTTATCTTGAAGAGGGAGTTATTTATTCTTCATTCCATTTATCTATTTAACCATACATTTATTATTCCAAAACATACTAAGCATATGCTATCTGCAATATTGGACACCTGCTAGTGTAATCGATTAAACTTTGGGCTGATAACTACAAAGTCAAGAGTTCAAACCAAAAGTCACTCCAGAAGAGAAAGATGAGCCTATGTGCTCCTATAAATATTTATAGTCTTGGAAACACTAGGAAATAGTTCTATGCTGCTTTATTGTGCTGCTTAGAGTGGTATCTACTCGATGGCAATGGACTTTTGTTACTGCTTGCTATTTATTTTTCTAGATGTTAGGATACAAAAGAAATTAATGTACCTATTTACTTTCATCAACGAGTTCACGTTTTAGTATGCATGATTTATCTTTCACAAGAACCAGGCCAGTCCATAGATTGGGGGCAAATCGTGTTCCAGGAAGATATTGTTGCATCCAGGTATTCACAATGTCATCCATTAATTATTCTACCATATAGCTGGCAATTCATTCATTATATATTTCCAAGGTCTGTAAGGAAAAATGGCAATAATTACAAGTGCCGGTACTACTACTGATGTTGTTGTTGAGCACCATTGAGCCAGCTCCCACTCACAATGACTCCAAGTTCACAGAACAAGACAATGCCTGCTCCTGGGACATTTTCAAAATTGCTGTTATGTGTGTAAAGTAAATTATGCATCTCTTCTCAACTAAACGGTGATACTTTGGCTGACAATAAACAGGCACATTGATTTCTTTTGTTTGTCAGTACTAATACTATTATTGTTATTGTCAGTACTAATACTATTCTGACCAACTGTGATCCCACAGCAGAACAAAGAACTTCCCGGTCCTGCACTATCCTCACAATTGTTAACATGTTTAACTTCTTTATTTCAGCTACTATCTCAATCATCTACTTGAGGGTTTTCCTCTTTTTTGCTGACCCACTACTTTACAAAGCATGATGTCCTTTCCAAGGACCAGGCTCTCCTGGTAACATATACAAAGTACACAAAATCCTCCCTGGCTTCTAAGGAGCATTCTGTCTGTACTTCTTCCAAGAGAGATTTGTTTGCTCTTTTGGTAGTCCGTGGTAGTTTTAATATTGTTTGCTGATAATATAATTTGAATACATCAATTCTAGTAACAGTACTAGATGCCAACAAGTGAGATGATTCGGATAAACAATCTGGAGGAGAAAACAACAGGATCCACAGTTCTGGGGGACACAGGAGATGGGGAGGCAGAGAAAAGAAGAAGCCCCCCCCCCCCCCCCAGAAACCTCCAGGAACAAGGGAACAACAAGCGATCTAAAATTGATGGCATGGAGGGTGTAGTAAGCCTGGTAGGGCTTGATCAAGGGAAATATAACTAAAATAAATTACTGAAACCCAAATGAAGGCTGAACATGATAGTGGGACAAGAGGAAAGTAATAGGAAATAGAGGAAAGAACTAGAAGGAATAGAGAATTTATAGAGGTCTAAATACAGGCATGTACATATGTAAATATATTTATATATGACAATGGGGAAATAGATCTATGTACATATATTTATGGGTATAGTATTAAAGTGGCATCAGATGGACATTGGGCCTCTATTCAAGTACTCCCTCAATGCAAGAACACTTTGTTCTATTAAACTGGCATTCCATGATGCTCACCTTCCTGACATGATCTCTGAAGACAAAGCGAGTACATAAGCAAATGTGGTGAAGAAAGCTGATGGTGCCTGATTATCAAAAGATATAGCATCTGAGGGTCTTAGAGGCTTGAAGATAAACAAATGGCCATCTATCTGAGAAGCAACAAAGCCCACATGGAAGAAGCACATCAGTCAATGTGATCATGAGGTGTTGATGGGATCAGGTATCAGACATGAAAGACCAAGAACAAAAAAATCATATCATTGCGAATGAGGGGGTGAGCAGAGTGGAGACCCAAAGTCCATATGTAAGCAACTGAACATGTCCTTACATAAGGGTCATGGGGAGGAGAGGAGCCAGTCAGGGTGCAGTATAGCACCAACACCAATGAAACATATAACTTTCCTCTAGTTCTTTAGTGTTTCCTTCCCCCCACTATCATGACCCCGATTCTATCTTACAAATCTGGCTAGACCAGAGCATGTACACAGGTACAGATAAGAGCTGGAAGCACAGGGAATCCAGGACAGATAAACCCTTTAGGACCAATATTGAGAGTAGCCATACCAAGAGGATAAGGGGAAGGTTGAGAGTGGGGAGAGTAGAGATGGGGAGTCAATCACATGATCTACCTATAACCCCCTCCCAGGGTGATGGATGATAGAAAAATGGGTAAAGGGAGGCATTGGTCAGTGTAAGACATGAAAAAATAATAATCATTTATAAATTACACGGGTTCATGAGGGAGAGAAGGTGGGGGAGGGAAGGGAAAATGAGAAGCTGATACCAAGAGCTCAGGTAGAAAGACAAAGTTTTGAAATTGATAATGGCAACAAATGTACAGATGTGCTTGGCACAATGGATGCATTTATGGATTGTGATAAGAGTTGTACAAGTCCCCAAATAAAATGATTTAAAAGAAAAACACAAAAACCAAGTCAGTTGACTCTAAACTCATGGTCATCCCATGTGTGTCAGAGTAGAACTGTGCTTCCTAGATTTGCCAGTGGCTGAGATTCGGAAGTACCAACAGCTTTTCTTGTGAGGTTCTTCTGGGTGAACATGAACTTTCAAACTTTCTTTTTTCTTTCAAGTCATTTTATTGGGAGTTTTTACAGATATCATAAGATTCCATAGTTGAATTACATCAAGCATTATTATACAATTGCTACCACAGCAGCCAAATGTTTTAATATTCGTACAGCACAGAGATTCCAATAAAAAATAAACACTGGAAAAATAAATGATGCAATCACCATTGGGAGAAGTTAATTGAAATGTTATTTTAGAGTTATAACTATTATCAGGTAAATATGTTTTTCACAAAATGTTGTAAGTGAAAAAAATAATAAAAAGCATCAGCGTATGTAATATATTCCATTAAAATATATATAAATACATATGCATAGAAAAAATATATGAGCAAAAAATTCTGTGATATGACTCCTGAGCTGTTAAATAGATTTATAGCTGATTTTAGAGATTTTCTCTTGATTTTTTGGAGTGTGTGCTACTTCTATTGTTAAAAATATATATTTTAAACTTTTTCTTGAGGTATTATGTACATATACAAAAGTATATGTATACAAAATCAATTAATGCTTGGTATATCCAGAATGAATACCTAGAATCCAGAATCCAGAGTCATGCAAATAGGTAAAATCTGTTGCGATCTTGTTAGAAAAAGTATCATCATCTTAGAAGTATGTCCCCAACCTGGTCCCATTGCCTATCTCCCTCCCATTCAGTACCTTGAAATAATTTTCTTATAGTTATTAATGTCAGCCATGGGTAGAGGGCTGTGTGAACATCCTCTTTGTGATTATTTCCTTATATGTGCAGTGCACAAAACCCAAACCAAGCTCACTGCCATGAATTGACGCCAATACATAGAGACCCTGTAGGACAGGGTAGAATTGCCCTGTGAATTCTGAGAGTAGAAAGCCCGCCCTGCCCCCAACCCCCTTTCTCCGGGCAGAGTACAAAGTTCCTACTATTGAATTCAATCAGTATTTGTGAATGTACTTTGTAAACTTAAATATTTTGTGTGAGTTCTGGTAAATCATTATTTTAAACTTTTCATGACTACTGTGTAAATCCCACTAACAGGTTTTAGTATTATTTTCTTTCTATTTTTAAAATATACTAATAAGTGTTTTGCACAACCTCATGGAGCTCATAGAATCTTTAAAAATGCAACTCCAGCCTTTTCCTGTTCTAACACAGTGACCCAAGATTTTTTTTTTTTGTCACAGCTAATGATTACACTGGAAAGATTATAGTTTAGTTTGGATATGTGTCTGCCAGCTTTCCAAAATGATCGTCAGAGACCAAATCCCCAGGGGAATGAACACACATGCAAATAATATTTGGAAAGGCCTCTGAGCTAATGGATGTGAAATCCCTAACAGACTTTCAGCTGGGGAACAAGCTGGGAACTCTGAGTGGATGTCGCTGCATCCCAGTGATTGCTTCCCCAGGCTTCTCTCCATTTCTGTAAGAGTGGAATGTTTGCTAAATTTCAAGACAATCATACATCATTCCAAATATGGTTTTCAAACTTTGAATTAAGAGTCATCTAAATAACTATAAGTTGAGAGCCAACTTGACAGCTTCTAACAATAGAAAATTATATATACAAATATGCATAATATATAAAAATATAGAAATTATATATGGTGCTAATTTTGAAATTATATTACATTTTTAGAAATGATAAAAGTTAAAAAAATCAGCTATGAGGAAGTATATGATATTGCCCACTAGCTAAGCAAGTGAATTTTATATGTTTTGTATTTAATCGATTGTTTTTTATTAACTGGAAAACTATGGAATTAGTGTCAGAGAAGCAAACTCTACAAAGCTTGGGAATCTTTAAAAACATTATAACTTTATATGAATTCTTATGAAAGTTTTTCACAATATATTACAAATTAAAAGAGAAGATTGGAACATGGCAGTTATGGAAATATTACTATATATACAAATGATAGATAGATAGATAGATAGATAGATAGATAGGTGATACATAAATAAATCCTGTTACCATCCAGTTTCTAAGACCCATAGTAACTATATAGGACAGAATTGAACTTCCCCAGAAAGCTTTCAAGGCACCAAGAGTTAAGTGTTGGACTGCTTACTACAGATTGGCAATTCAAACATGTCAGCCTCTGCTTTCAGGAGGAAGATGAGACTGCCTGCTCCTAGATAGATTTTCAGTCTCAGAAACCCTGAGTTGGAACTGCCTGTAGAGTAGTGGGTTGTTGATAATCATTACAGAAGATTGTCACATCTTTATCTTACAGAACCACTGATGGGTTTGAACAACCAACCACCAGTTAAAAGCCAAGTCACTGGCTTTTGTCGCTGTCATCAGACCTCCTTAGAAAGAGATGCTAATATTTGCATTGTATATTGCTTGAAGAGAACAAAGGAATTTGGAAAGAATGAGTGGGGGTAGACTTTCTTTTTAAATCATAGTCATTTGTACTTCTGTCATATGTTTATACATTACATCTTGCAGGGCAGCACATTTTGCACTGAGGCTCTTCTAGCCATAGTTTCTGTAACTCCCAACAAACGATCTTCTTATGAAGGATGGGTCTGCAGATGAGAAGGTGGTCAACCTTGCAGATGGATTTTGGACTTTCACTGTCATCCACAGTCTTCTGCAAACCAAGTGTTCACAGTTTGAGCTATTCCTAGTGGTTTCCATAGTGGTTGTACATGATTGCAAGCCCACCAGCAGTGTGGAAGAGTTCCGATTTCTCCACATCCTATCCAGCCTTGGTTTTCTGGGGTGTGTGCGCGCGCGTGTGTGTGTGTGTGTGTGTGTGTGTGTTTTCCCCAAATTGGGCTATCATTGTGAGTATAAGGTGGTATCTCATTGTAGTTTTGATTTGTGTCTCCTGAATGTCTAGTGATCGTGGGCATTTTTTCATGTGTTTGTTAGCCATTTGAGTGTTATTCTTTTTGTGTGAATTGTCTGTTCATGCCTTTTACCCACTTTTTAATTGGATCATTTTTTATTCTTATTGAGATATGGTGCAGTTCTATAGATTTTGGTTATTAAACCCTTGTCCATTGTGTCATTGTTAAAAATGCTTGCCCAATCTATGGGCTCTCATTTTACCCTTTTAATGAAACTGATATGAATAATGATTTATTTTTAGTAGATTCTATTGACCTATTTTTTCCTTCACTTTGTGTGCTTTCTTCAGTATACTTGGTAGTCTGTGTATGCCCTGCAATAGGGCCCAGAAGTTTATCTCAATTTTCTAACTGATGACCTGTAGAGCTCCGGGATTTACATTTAGATCTTTCATACATCCTGAGTTCATTTTGTGCCTAGGGTCCTGTTTCATTCTTCATCACATGGAGATCCAATCATCTCAACACCATTTGTTGAAGAGGCTGTCCCTATCCCATGTAATAGTTATTGTTCCTTTGTCAAAGATCAATTGCCTGTAGGTGGATGCATTTGCTTTGGGTTTTCTATGCTACTCCATTGGTATATGCATCTATCGCTGCACAAGTGCCAGGCTGTTTTGACTATTGTGGTTATGGTGTAGGTTTTGATTTCAGGTAGCGCAAGTCCTCCTATCTGTTTTGTCTTTATAACAAGTTCTTTGCTTTTGGAGTTGTATGTTTTCTCCTGCTTTGGAATTATAATCACACATAAGTTATTCATCTTGAAGTTTCTTATGTAATTATTAAGTTATATAATTTACTTTTTTGGTTTTTCTACTAGTTTCTCCAACAGATTAATATTAAGAAATTTGTCTTTTGTTTCACTAATTGTGTCTTCCATTCATTCAGTTTTAAGTTTTTGCTTTTACAACACATCTATTTCTAAAATTTTAGCTTTCTTTTTCTGGATTTCTATTTGCTGTTCTTGTATGGTTATAAATTTTTCATTCGCTTTTAGAACTTATTTTTCAAATATTTTCTTGAATTTTTCTAAAGACTGTGTATGTGATATCTATGATTTTGTTTTTGAATCATTGAAATACCTATCCTGTACATTTTAGAGATTAGATCCTTGTTAGATGGGTAGCTACTAAGATTTATTTTTCTGTCTGTGGGGCCTCTTTCTGCTCTTTTTGTTAAGTCTTTTGATGAGCATAGGGGCTTAATTTTTCAGAATATCCTTTTATCTGCTTGTTTTCTGGTGTCTGTATATTTTTAATTGTGTGTGATAGTTTATTTATGCTGGAAATTAGGCTCCCTGGTTTTGTCCTTGTCTTATTGTTCAGGAATTTGATAGGTTTAGTTTTAACCATTGGGTCTTTAAACCATTTTGAGGGTTTTTTAAATAAAATAATGTGTGATGTGGATCTTTTTCCATTTTCTGAAAATTATTATTCAGCTTTCCAGCACAGTATGTTTTATGTGCTGTTGAATTCTATTGTCTAAAATTTTTTAGATAAAATTTGCAGCTATGTTTATAAAGGATATTGGTCTTAATTTTCTTTGTATATGTGATATCTTTGCCTGGTTCTGGTATCAAGGAGCAAGTTTATGATGGTGTCCTAGAACAGAGTAAGAAGGATTCATTCCTTTTCTATGGACTGGAATTGTTTGAGTAGATGTGATGTCAACTCTTTTCTGAAGGATTAATTGTTCAGAAGGATCTGAGACAGAGCTATGATTTGTTAGGAGCTTTTTGTTTGAGGCTTACTTTTTATGACATCTTCATTTTCTTCTTTTTAATAGGCCTATTTAAGTTTTTTTTTAACTTTTACTTGTGTTGTTTTAGGTATGTTGTATTTTCTTAGAAATGTATTCATTTCTTCCAAATCTTCAGAAAATTTTAAAGTACATCTCTTCATAACATACTGTTGGTCTGGATAGACTAGAGAAACAAATTCATAGACACTCATATGTATATAGGAAAGAGTTTTATATACAAGAGCAATTCAAAATTGAGAAAACGTCTCAGCCCAGTCCAGATCATGTCCGTAAGTCTGATATTAGCCCATATGTCGGATAAAAAGTCCTCTTCAGACTCATGAAACACATGCAATGACGCTGAATGCAGGAAGATGACAGGCCAGAGAGTGCAAAGTCTTGTGGGCTCAGGGGTGGTAGAAGCATCTCCATGCTGGCAGGGGTCTCCACATGGCTTCCCCAGGTCAGGGCACTAGCGCAGTTCCATGTGTCTTGTCAGCTGCAAAGTCTCTCAGGGAGTGAGTCGAGGGAGAGAGAGAGAAGTGTATTCCACCTCCAAGAAGGAAATAAAGAAGCTCCCAGAATTACCAGGAGAAGGCCATGCCCACACAGAGGGCTCATTGGCTATGACCCAATGGATAGACTAGACTCCACCCTTGATTCTTAATCTTCTTAAGTCCCAAATGGACACAAGAATATGTAACTACCACACATAATGTTATGATCATCTTTATCTCAGTTGATTCTGTTGTAATATCACACATTTCATTTCTTATTTTGGTTATTTGTATCTTCTCATTTCCCCCCTTGTCAACTTAGCCAGTATTTTGTCAATTTCATTCATCCTCTAAAAGAACCAAGTTCTAATTTTTTAAAATTCTGTTATTTTTAAAATTTTATATCTTTCTCCTCTCACCTTTGTTGCTTATCTTCTAGTACTGTAATCGTTTCATGTTTCTTTTCCATTTTTTCAAGTTGCTGAGTTTATTTATTGATTTTGGATCCTTTTTTGATATGTATATTTGTTGCTATGAAATTTTCTTTGAAACCTGCTTTTGTTCTTTCTCAGAGTATTTGGTGTGCTGTATCTTCATTCTCATTAAATTATAAGAAATGTAAGTTTCTTCCTGTTTTTCAGTAATATAGTTTTCAGTTTATATGTATTTAATTATTTCCTTGTTCTTTCTGTTATTGATTTCTATGTCAGCATTTTTCAATTCATTGGTATTCGTCTGTGACCTAGAATATATGCTATTCTGGGTAATTATCCATGTGAACTGGAGAAATATGTGTACTCTATAGATGCTGAAAGGATTTTGACTTTAAGTTTATTTTATCTACAATCATTATTAATAATCCTTCTCTCTTTTGATTATTGTTTGATTGAAATATTTTTCCACTCTCATATTTTTAAAAACATTTTATTAGGGATTCATACAACTCTTATCACAATCCATACATACATCAATTGTGTAAAGCACATCTGTACATTCTTTGCCCTCAACATTTTCAAAGCATTGCTCTCCGCTTAAGCCCTTTGCATTAGAGCCTCTTTTGCCCCCCTCCCTCCCCAATTGCCCCTCCCTCATGAGCCCTTGATAATTTATAAATTACTATTTTGTCATATCTTTCCTTGTCCGACGTCTCCCTTCACCCCCTTTTCTGTTGTCCGTCCCCCAGGGAGGAGGTCACATGTAGATCCTTGTAATCCGTTTCCTCTTTCCAACCCACTCACCCTCTACCCTCTCAGTATCGTCACTCACACCCCTGGTCCTGAAGGTATCATCCACCCTGAATTCCCTGTGCCTCCAGCTCCTATCTGCACCAGGGTACATCCTCTGCTCTATCCAGACTTGCAAGGTAGAATTCAGATCATGATAGTTGGGTGGGGGGAGCGTCGGGGAGGAAACATTTAGGAACTGGAGGAAAGCTGTATTCTTCATCGGTTCTACATCGTACTCTGACTGACTCATCTCCCCCCTAGACCCCTCTGCAAGGGGATCTCCAGTGGCCGACAAATGGGCTTTGGGTCTCCACTGTGCACTTCCCCCTTCATTCACCACTCTCATATTTTTAATTTATTTAGGTCTATGTGTCTCATGTAGGCAACATAAATATGGGTCAAATATATTTTTTACTCATTCTGCCACTCTTTGTCTCTTGCCTGTTGTATTTATTCCATTTACATTGAGTGTGATTTATGACAGCTAAGAATTCATTACTGTCATTTTGTTACACAACTTTTGGAATGTTAACAGTTTCATTTTCTCTTAATCTTTGTTGATTCATTTTTCTATATGGATTTTCTTTTCCTGCCGGTTTTTGATATAATCTTTGTGTTTACTGAACCTTAAACAATGTTTTTCCTTCTTTATTTCCTTCTTTTGTTTTAGCTCTACTCATTTTCTTTGTGGACACCCTGAAGCTTACCTTTATCCTTTTGAATTCAACACAATCTATTGTATCTTGAAATAACTGTGGTTTCCTCTCCACATGTAACTTCTATAGCCATACCTTTTATTCCTATTTTTGTTCTTAAGCTGTCGCTTACAGTGTAATAACTCTGATTACCTGTAATCAGTTTATAGGTCCATTTGACTTTTGTACATCTGTATCTCACTTGGTAGCTAGGTGACACTACCACATGTCTGTATTTCAGGTTGTTGTCTGATGTTCTTTGCTCTCTACCCAAATTATCACCTTTAGTGTTTCTTTTATTTACATAGAATTAAATATTTTCATAGGGTGCTCTTAAAAATCATATCACGATCCATACATTCATCCATTGTGGCGAACACATTTGCACGTATGCTCCTATCATCATTTTCAAGGCATTTTGTTCCTACTTGAGATCTTGATATCTGCTCCTCAGTTTTACCCCTTTCTCTCCCATCAGACCCCCCCATGAACCCTTGATAAGTTATAGATTATTATTTTCATGTCTTACATCATTCTCTGTGCCCTTCACCCACTTTTTAAGTTGTTTATCCCTCTGGGAGGGGATTATGTTTCTCCTTGTGATCAATTCCCCATTTATCACCCCGCCTTCCACTAAATCTCTTCATATCTCTGTTCTAATTGTTGGCCCGGAGGGGGAGTATGTATCCTTGATTATCTGTGTTGGAGGCTCTTATCTGTAGCAGTGTGAATGCTCTGGTCTCATCCGGTTTGTAAGGTAGGATTGAGGTCATGATAGTGTGGGGAAGGAAGAATTAAACAACTAGAGGAAAGTTGTGCGTTTAATCGGTGCTATACTTCACTCTGATTGGCTCATCTCTGTTCTGTGTCTTAGATGCCTGGTATCCAATCCCATTGACACCCCATGAACACACAGGCTGGTGTGCTTCTTCCATGTAGGCTTTGTTGCTTCTCAGTTAGATGACTGCTTATTTATCTTCAAGCCTTTAAGACCCAAGATGCTATATCTTTGGATAGGCTGCTACAATAAGTTTTCTTCACATTTGCTCATGCACCCATTTTGTCTTCAGTGATCATGTCAAGAAGGTGGGCATCACAGAATCCCAATTACTAGAACAAAATGTTCTCATACAAAGTGTTCTCATGTTGAGGGAGTGTTTGCATCGAGGCCCAATGTCCATTTGCAACCTTAATTCTTAATATATATATATATATATATATATATATTCCCCTCTCGTGATATGCAAATATATTTACATATATAAATATTTAACCTCTATAAATGTCCTTTGCCTCCTGGTTCTTTCCATTTCCTTTTACTCTCTTCTTGTCCCAACATCATGTTTGGCTTTCTTTTGGGTTTAGTAATTCCTCGCTGCTGAATTGCCCTTGATTAAGCCCTGCTAGGCAACCTACACCCTTTTCTCCATTGATTTTAGTTCATTTGTTGTTCACTTGTCCCTGGGTTGGTTCCCTCCCATTTTCTTTCTTCCACCTCCCCTCCTCCTGTTTCCCCCTTGGAACCATTGGTCCCATTCTTTTCATCTCCGAATTGTTTATCCTTCTTATCTTAACTAGATAGACATGTGGAGACATTAATAAGCACAAAAATTAGGCAAAGCCAAACAAAAGAACAAAGGAAGTTAAAACCAACAAAACAATAACAACAAAAAACCCCAAAATAACAGTAACAAAAAAAAGCCACTGCATTCCAGGGTGCTCATGTTCCCAACACTATTGCTGAAGACAAAGAGAGTGCATAAGCAAGTGTGGTGAAGGAAGCTGATGGTGCCCGGCTATGAAAAGATATAGCATCTTGGGTCTTAAAGGCTTGAAGGTAAACAAATGGCTATCTGGTTCAGAAGCAAAAAAGTACACATGGAAGAAGCACACCAGCCTGCATGCTCATGAGGTGCTATAGGGATCAGTTATTAGGCATCAGAGAACAAAAAAAATCATATCATTGTGTTCTTACCTCCCTGATATGATCGCTGAAGACAAATGGATGCATAAGCAAATGTGGTGAAGAAAGCATATGATGCTCAGCTATCAAAAGATATAGTGGCTGGGGTCTTAAAAGTTTGAAGGTAAACAAGCAACCATCTAGCTCAGAAGCAACAAAGCCCACATGGAAGAAGCAGCAGCCTGTGCAATCAGGAGGAGTAAAAGGGATGAAGTATCAGGTATCATCAGAACAAAAAATCGTACCATTGTGATTGAGGGAAAGTGCAGAGTGGAGACCAAAGCCCATCTGTAGGCAATTGGACATCTCCTTACAGAAGGATCGTGGGGAGGAGACGAGCCAGTCAGGGTGCAGCATAACAACAATGAAACATATAACTTTCCTCAAGTTCCTAAATGCTTCCTCCCACCTCGCACTATCATGATCCCAATTCTACCCTACAAATCTGGCTAGACCAGAGGATGTACACTGGTACAGATAGGAACTGGAAACACAGGGAATCCAGGATGCATGATTCCTTCAGGACCAGTGGTGAGAGTGGCGATACCAGGAGGGTGGAGTGAAGGTGGCGTGGAAAGGGAGAACTGATTACAAGGATCTACATATAACCTCCCTGGAGGACGGACAACAGAAAACTGGGTGAGGGGAGATGTCAGATGGTGCAAGATATGACAAAATAATAATTTATAAATTATCAGGGGTTCATGAGGAAGGGGGGAGTGGGGAGGGAGGAGTAAAAATGAGGAGCTGATGCCAGGGGCTTACAGGGAGAGCAAATGTTTTCAGATTGATGAGAGCAATGAATGTACAAATGTGCTTTACACAATTGATGTATGTATAGAATGTGATAAGAGTTGTATGAGCCCCTAATAAAATGATTAACAGGGAAAAAAAACCCCAGAAAGCCACGGACAAAAGTGGAAAACACTCTAAATAGTTAAAGGTCTGTTTGTTGGTCTTTATGAGTGTTTTCCAGTTGAGTTTGATAGGGTGCCACACTGTCTCCAAAGTCTATTTTTGGTATTCCCCGGGGGCTTCATCATTTTCCTCCCCTTGCTGCTTTGTTGTGAGCCTTTAGTGTTTCGCCCCAGTGTGATGGGGTCAGATTGGGCACAAATCCGTACTGCGTCTCCAATGTTGTCCCCCATAGTGCTTTGGTTCAGTGAGGGACGTCGTGCCTCCTGTGGGGACAGCCCTATGGTCCTCTCTGTGCATTGTCTACTTTGAACAGGAATATCGTCCTTGGGGCTTGGTGGCCAGGAGGTTTCCCCTTCCTCTACATCCCTCTTCGTTTCTCCTGTGTGCTCTAATCAGACGTGCTCCTTTTCCCAAGCTGTAGCTTCAGTGCTGTCCACTGAGGTGCATTCTTCTGGGGGCGAGTTCTATATAGTTGGGATTGGGGCCAGCCCCACAGACCTCTCTATTGGTTTCCTGGTACATACGGGTATATTGTATTCACGTCTTGACACATCAGGTTAAAATTTACATCTCCTGTGGAGATGTGGGTTAGTGCACTGCCCCCACCACCACCTATATATTTTTTCTCTCTCTTTCTTCCCCCCTCCTATTTAGTTGGCTGCTGTATGTATCCCTGGATTGGGGTTGGCCCCTGAGATAATACCCTGATCTCACCCCAGGAATGTAGTATATAGTAGCTTTTCCCCTGTGTCCCATTTTTTAAAGCTTACCTCAGTGTACTCATGTTGTACTTGTCCTTTTGTGTTTGGCTTACTTTGCTTCACATGATTTTCTCCAGTTCTTCACATGCGATAGCCTGCTTCATGCGTTCATCACTGCTTTTTAGGTATGCATAGTACTCCATTGTATGTATGTATCACAGCTTTTTGATCCATTCATCTGTTGATGGAAATGTGGGTTGCTTCCAACTCCTTACAATTGTGAACTGTGCTGTGGTAAATCTTGGAGCGAGCACAGATTTGTGGCTGTAGTTTGTTTCTTGCCTCTTCTGGATATATGCCAAGTAGAGGGCTTGCTGGGTTGTATGGTAGCTTGATTTCCATCTGTTTTAGCTGTTGTCAAATAGATTTCCATAGTGGCTGTACATACTTACAGGTACACCAGCAGAGGACGAGAGTTCCTATCTCACCACAGCCCCTACAACACTTGTTATTTTCTGATTTTTGAAATGGGCTATCTTTGAGGGTGTTAGGTGGCATCTCAGAGTTGTTTAATTTGCATTTCTCTTATGGCTAATAATCGGGAACATTTTCTCCTATGTTTATTGGCCATTTAGATTTCTGCCCTTGTGAAACTTCTGTTCAGGTCCTTTGCCCACCTCCTCAGGGGGCAGTTAGTTTTTTTTCCTTAGTGTAAGCTTTCAAAGTATTGCAGATTTTAGTAATAAGGCTTTTGTCTGATGTTTCATTGCTAAAGATGTTTTCCAAGTCCATGGACTCTTTTATTACTCTCTTGGTAAATTATTTTTATGTACACAGGTTTTTTAACATCAGTAGATCCCATTTGTTAATTTGCATATGTATCGTTCCTTATTTCTGATAGGCTATGTGTTCCTTGTGCCAAGCTTCTCGGGTTTGTCCCAATTCCCTTATTGATGGCCCTAATAGTTTGGGGTTTTACCTCAAGGTTTGTGATCCACCTTGAGTTTATTCTTGTGCATAGAGTGAGGTAAGGGTCTTGCTTCACTTTTCTGCAGGTAGATATCCATTTTTTCCAGCACCATTTATTGAAAAGGATATCCACTTCCCATTTGATTTTGGGCGGGGGCTTATAAAAAATCAGTTGTCTGTAAGCTGATGTTTTTATTTCTGGGTTTTCAGCTCTTTTCCACTGGTCTGAATATTTGTCATTATACCACTATCACACTGTTTGGCGACTGTGGCTGTGCTAAAGTCAGGCACAGAAAGCCATCTCACTTTGTCCTTCTTCTTGAGGAGTTCTCTGCTAATTCTGGGCTTCTTCCCTCTCCATATGAAGTTGTTAAAACATTTCTTCAATTCTTTGAAGGATAATAGTATTTATATTGGGAGGGCATTAAACATTTATAGTGACTTCGGTAGAACTGGCATCTTTACTATATAGAGTCTTCCACTCCATGAGCATGGGATATTCTTCCATTTGTTGAGGCCACTCATGATTTCTTGTGATAGTGTTTCTGTAGTTTTCCTGATACAAATCTGTTGGGTTTTTAAAGTCAGGTATATCCCTAGATATTTTAATTTGTGCTTGGCTATTGTAAAGGGTACTACCTTTTAAATTGCCTCTTCTGTGATCTTGTCTGATATGTATAACAGTCCAATAGGCTCCTGTTTGTTGATCTTTGTCCTGTCATTCTGCCATATTCCTCTATCCCTTTCAATTCCACTTTTGGAATTTTGGGGATTTTCAATATATAAAATCATCTGTGAATAACGAGAGTTTCACCTCTTCCTTTCCCAGATGAATACCTTTGATGTCTTTTCTTGGTCTTATGTTGTTATCTAGGACATCCAGTGTGATACAAAATAGGAGTGGGGACCGGGGGCATCCCTGTCTGGTTCCCTTTTTCAGTGAAATTTTTTTTTCATCTTTTCTCCATTGATTACCACCATAGCTATTGGTTTTTCATATGTAACTAGTATAACATTGAGGAATTTTCCTTCCATTTATATCGTCTTGTCTTAAATAGGAATGGATGTTGGATGTTGTCGAATGCTTTTCTGTATCTATCAATGTTATCATGGGGCTCATAATTTTTCATGTCAATATGTCGAATAATACTAATGGTCTTTCATATGTTGAACCATTCTTGCATCCCTGGTATGAATGCCTCTTGGTCATGGTGAATTATTTGTTTTATATGTTTTTGTATTCTATTGGCCAGTATTTGGTTAAGGATTTTTGCATTGATGTTCATTATGGATATTGGTCTGTAGTTCTCAAATCTTGTGGGATCCTTTCCCGCTTTAGGCATCAGAGTTATATTCGCTTCATAGAAGAGTTTGGGAGTTTCCTGTCTTTTTCTATGTTCTGGACAAGTTTGTGTAGGATTGGTGTCAGTTCTTCCCTGAATACTTGGTAGAATTATCCTGTGAAGTCATCTGGCCCCAGGGATTTTTTGTTGGTAATCCCTTGATAACTTTGTCTATTTTCTCTGTTGATATGGGTCTGTTCAGATTCTTGACAATGAGATAGTTCTAGGAAGGGATTGTTTTTCCAAGTATTTGTCTATGTCTTCCAAGTTGTTGAATTCATTAGAGTACAGGCCTTTGTAGTACTGCATGGTTTTCCTTTTGATTTCATTAAGGTCCATTGTAATGTCTCCTGTTTCATCCCTCATCCTTGCTATTTTATTAGGTTTGTCAGAGGTCTATCAATTCTGTTAATCCCTTCAAAGAATTAACTTTTAGCTGCATTAATTTTTCCCATAGTTTTCTTGTTTTCCCTCTCCTGTATCTCAACCCTGATGTTTATTATCTCCTTTCTGTTGCTATTAGTAGGATTTTCCTGTTGATTCTGCTCTAAGTAGTGTAAGTTTTGGGCCAGCCTATCAATCATAAGCCTCTCTTCCCTTTTCATGTGTGTATCTATTGCTATCAAACTTCCACTTTGAGAAATGCTTTTGCTGTGTCCCAAAAGTTTTGGTATGTCATACTTTCATACTCATTGGTTTCTAGAAACTTCCTGATTTCATCTCTGAGCTGGGCCAATACCCACTCCTTTTGCAATAGGGAGTTATTCATCCTCCAGTTGTTTGCCCTTGTTATTTTCATTATCCTTTTGTTGATTTCCAGCCTTATGGCAGAGTGGTCAGAGAGCAATCTGTATAGTCTCTATGTGCTTTAATTTACTCAGGTTCTTCTTGAGTCCCAGCAGGTGGTCTATCTTCAAGTATGTGCCATGTGGACTTGAAAACACCATGAATATTTTTTCATTTGCGTGGAAAGCTCTGAAAATATTTATCAGGTCAAGTTGTCCAATTATGATGTTTAGATCTGTAGCCTCCTTATTAAGTTTCTTTCCCTGTGATCTATCTTTTTCAAAGTGTTGTATTAATATCCCTTACTATAATTGTTGAGCCTGTGTTTTCTTTTTTTTATATTTTGGATTGTTTGGGTGCATATATATTTATTATGCTCATTGGTTCTTGGTCTACTGTTCCCTTGAGCATTACATAGTGCCTCTCGTCTCTTGTTATGGCTTGTACCTTCAGATTGACTTTGTCAGAAATTAAGATTGCTACTCCTGCTTTTTTGAATTGCCATTTGCATGCTATATTTTTCTATACCCTTTAATAATCAGCCAGTTTTTGTCTGTGAGCTTGAGATATCTCCTGTAGACAGCAGATCAATGGGCTATGTTTTCTAAGCTAGTCTGCTAACCTCTACCTTTTAATGCCTGAGTTCAGCCCATGGATTTTCAGTGTCATTACATCCATTTGTGGACTCTATGATGGCATCTTTTACCTTTTGTTTTGGGTGTTGCCCTACCTACCTACCTATCTTTTCAGTTTGTGTCGTGTGTATGTGATTCATTCTTGCCTTCTTTCCATTATTGAGCTAATGCTATCTTTGACCTGTTTTCTCTTTTTTTGCCCTATGGGTGGAGTTGTGCTTTGTGATGGTCTCTTATTTGTGCTTGGTGAGTGTTGATCTTCTGCTCATACAGGATCAGCAAGGATCTTTTATAGGGATGGGTTTCTTTTACATGTTCTTTGAGGTTGTCTTGGTCTGGGAAGACTCTTACTTCTCTATCTTAACATAATTTGGCTGGATATAGTATCCTTCAGATCGCCTTATTTTCCTTCAGTTTTTGGAATATGCTACTGCACTCCCTCCTCTTCTTCATCATGTCTGCTGATAGGTCTGAACATATTCTTATTTGGGTATCTTTATAAGTGACTATTTGTTTTTCCCTAGCTGCTCTTATGATTTTCTCCTTTTCCTCATAGTTGGATAATTTAACTATGATGTGTCTTGGTGACTTCTTCTTGGGATTCAGTGTGGCTTGAGTTCTTTTGTCCTCCTGAATGATTGCCCGATTTTCATTTATTAAGCTGGGGACGTTTTCCTCTAAGAATTCCCTTGCTATTTTCACTTTGACTTCTTTGTTGTGTCTTGTTCCAGTAGTCCTTTTATTCTAATTTTGTTCCTGTTCATAACATCAGACATGGTTCTCAGGTTTTTCTTCAGCTTCTCTGATTACCAAATTGGACCGCCTATCCCATTTGTTCAAGTCTGTCTGGTTATCTTCTAGGTCACTGGTGTGATTCTCTGCCTCCTCAAGTCTGTTGGAAAACTCTGTTAATTTTCTATTGGCTTTTGTTATCTCATCCCTTAGGTCTTGTGTTTCCTTTTGGTGTGTGGCATTTATAGCCTCTATCATTTCATCCCTTTTCTGTATTGCTTTACTCATTCTGTATGACTCCAAACAGCATTCTGAAGATTTCTCTCTGTGGCAGGTCAGTGTATGCTTCTCATATGCACACTGTTAGGTTCATGCTTTTTCCAGCATTGGCTTCTGTTTCTACTGCTTTTTCATTGAGGCTGTTGGGGATGGTTGCTATCTATGTGTTGTTTTAGAGGATCCCAGCACCATCTTCCAGAGTCAAAGAGCACTGGGTTCTCTCTTGGGGGACTCATATGAGGGCTTCTTAGAACTACCTGCAGGTGGCTGCACTGAGAGTTCAGGCTACCACTGTATCTTCCTATGGTTTCACTTTTACCCCAGCCAACCAGTATTGCCGTATTTGTAATGTGAGTTGGATATTCCTCTCACAAGATGCTGGCCGTGTGGCTGTGGGCCCATGAGAATGGTGTTTCACTGGCTGGTCTTTCAAGAAGCCATGGGGATGTGTCCCATGGGGCTTGGAGTGCTTTGATGGCATGTGGTGTTTCTCCCTGCAACAGGAATGCCACGAAGTGGGGATGGGTGTACCCCACTTGGTGTAGAGCCCTGGGATGGCAGGCACAATAACCCTCTTAATTTTCTGGTCTGGCAGCAAGAGCGATGGGTAGGTAAACCTACCTGGATGCCATCTTTGGATGTTCACCCTTTTAATGTTTCTGTAAAACTGGTTTGCCTAAAATATTTGCCCTTAGTTTCTGCTTATCTGTGAATATATTAGAGATTCTCGGTTGAAATGCTTGGTCTTATTCTTTTGTACATCTCCTTTTCCTGAACCACTTTCAGTATTCTTTCTTTGTCTTTGATATTGGAAATTTGTTTTTGATTACATATATGTCATGGTGAATTTCTTCTGAGGCCCCTCTGTCTGGAATTCATTGGCCTTCTTAGGTAAAAATATTCTTACTTTTGAAAACATTTGGGAAATTTCCTACCAAAAGGTCTTAAAGGTTATCTCTTTACTTGATTTCTCTCATACAATTTATAACATGCATAAATTATTCCCCTGGATGTTGTTCACATAACTCTTAATCTTTTTTCATTTTTACTGGTAGTTTATTGAACAAATTAATATTGAGGGATTTGTATTTTTATTATTATTGATTCTTCAGTAATTCAATCTTACCTCTGTATTCTTCAATTGTGTAATTTATTTCTGATGTTTTATTCCTAATTTTTTGAGTTTTTAGCTATTGTTTTGTATGACTTCAAATTGTGTTATCTATTAAGGTTATCACTTTGTTTTTTACATTGTTTCCTGAAATATTCTAAGTCCCCCACCCCTTGTGTTTTCTTTCAGTATTTTAAATATCAATCTTTAAAGCTCCTTCATATGTAATTCTAATCTCATATATTACCCAGGGAAGTTTTTTCCCTTTAATTTTGCTTATTCCTTTTTAACTATCTTATTCTGTTACTGCATATGCTCTAATATAATCTACCACTTCTGTGGCATTGTGTTGTTATTAAAGTGTTATATTATGAATAGATTGATGATTGTATTCTTGCTTGTTTTAATATATTGGGGCAGGTGTGGTTGGTGTAATTCACCAATCATGTGTCTGGCATCATGGGAGTATACACCTTAACCCAGATATATGGGTGGTGATTGGTGCTGGGTGGAGTGCAGGTATGCCATAATTTGCTGGGTTGATGGGGCGGTGGGTGGGTGGCATGAAAATTAGGGCAGGAAGACACTGATGGTCAGCATTATAGTGTGCAGGAGAGCATACCACTACTCACAGGGCAGTAAAATGGTTTGGGTACTGGCTGCCACTGGTCATCATCAATCCAGTGAAGGTGCAGCCCACGTTAACGAAAAGCTGATGATCATTAAGGTTATTTTGATTTATCTCCAACCATATATCTGTTTCAAATAGTGAATTTCGAACTTTTTTTGTTTGGCAGTTTAACTGCAAATTTGCCAATATCTGACATCTGTGTTTCTTAGTATATGCTATGCTAAGAAAAACAAAATCTTCTTTTAATTAAGCATGATTTTAGACTCACAAACAAAATAATTTTTTCCCTCCTTGTTTCTTTTCAGTGGATTGGTGGCATATTAGAATTAATATCCACTTGAGACTTCCCTATATTATAAATCTTCCCTTTCTCCCTGAAATACTCTTTTACCTTTCCTCTGGATATTCTTTTTGGCTTGTGTTAACTATTAGTGCCCTAAGTTATGTATACATTTAAAGTATTTTTCATAAAGATAAAAATAAAGAATATGGAATAATGTACTTATTTTGGTTATTCACACACTAAATATTTAATGTCTATTTGCCAGTAATTATGCTACATCAGGGTTTGTAAACCATTGCCATATCCTTCAAGGACTACCATTTCTCCATATTATATTAAAAAACAAAAAACCTCAAAATTATATTGGGCTCACAACTAAAATTCCTTGCAAAAGAAAGAAGCAAATGACAGCCACATAAAAACAATGGGGTTGGCAAGCTTTAGAGCTTGGTTAGGATCCCTGGCTTAGCGGGTAGTCCATGAAACTTTGTCCAGAACCACCATATCTTTGCTATCTTAATGTCCTCCTTGCTTTAGAAGGAGATATATTAAGCTGATAACAAAGACATGCCCTTTAAAAGGAAGGTCACTGAAAATTTCCCCCAAGCACTAACCTCCATGTTTAACGTAAGCAGAGTTCAATCATTAAGGAATTAAATCTGTATAAAGCAACAACTTACATATGTAGTTCACAGCTGGGGCTATACTTCCATAACATCCTTTTCTCAGCAGTATCTTATATTATATGCCATTGGATAAAGTATTGATACTTTCAATGAGATTTCCTTATGTCCCAGGGGGATGATTGACAATTTTGTTTGTTATAATATCATAACAAGACTGCTAAAGTACAGCAGAGTCATATATAATTTGTGGACAAGTGAATGGATTCTGTGTTCCCACTTAATTCTAGCCCCAATCCAAGAGCAGTTAGTTCTTCTGACATGGTCCTGCTTGATACTCACCTTCATGCAAAAAATCACTGAAGACCTGAATGGTACAGCAAAATGTGGTGAAGCAAATAAATAGTGCCAAGTTATCAATAAGAATAGTGTCTGGGGTCTTAAATCTTGTATTCAAACAAGCAACTACCTAAATGAGGCATCAACTAACACCAATTGGAAGAAACACACCAACCTGTGTGATACAAAGAAGAGAAAGGACAAAATGCAAATATGCTGGAGGAAAAGGTATCAGAGCTTAAATTGTGGACATCCAATTTGCAGAAGATGATGGAGGACAGTGGGAGCATAGAGTCCATCTGCAGAGCACCTATGCAGATTAAGCCTCTGGCAAATTACATCTGGACACCATGGAGGGACATGAATGGCCTTACTATCAGACAGAGATGTGTAAACCTGACTATGGTGGATGGGAATAAGTATAATAGGATATTTTGTCAGCTGGTCTCCCACTTCCCCCATTCTAGATTTGTTCTAGCTTTAAATATTTCTCAGTTGTTTATAGACACAGGTTTCCTTTCTGGCTTATTTTAAGATTGCCAGTGGTCTTTTTCTATGCCCCCCCCACCCTATTCCTCCTCTATTGGTCTTTGGTATGTTTCCTAGTATGTAAAGCGTAGAAGGGTTAGTTGTATAGAGATAGTAATTGATGTAATGGCTTGTCAGGGAAATGGAAGTGGGATGGGTGGGGACTGAGGGGAATTGGGGAGCAAATGGTGTATACCAAAGTGGAAAGGATGTGCCAGAACTGATTTTGGTGATGTCAGAACAACTATTAAAATATGAATGATTGAACTATGGAATTGTATGATATATGACTTTTATCTTAGTAAAACTATAGGTGGAGATGAAGAGGAAACAATTTCATGATAGAGTGGGATGAGAGGTTAAATTATCCTCTATGGAACTATATTTTTAAATAAACTAATATAAACACTTATTTACTCTGTAAACCTTTAATCAATTCACAGAAATAAGTATAATAAAGTAAATGAATGATTCAAGGAAAGCTTATTGGAAAAGGTGGCAATTAAGTTAAGGTGTGAAAGATAACTAGCTAGTAAGAAGGCTTCTTGTTTGAGTGTGAACATGTTTGTGTTTAGGGGAAAGGTTTGAGTTTCTGATCTCTTGTAAACAACTTATGTAGAGAGAACAGCATATACAGAATTCTAATTAGGGAGTCAGGATAATATAGTGAGCAGGGCATTTTGCCTGGGTGGAGTGAGAGATGCCAGAAGGTAGTTTATGATTACTACATGTTTTATGCCTGAGGCAAAGGATATTTTACCCTTATCCTAGAAGCCTAGGAGGCAACTTTAAGTCAAAATAAGGCATAATTATGTTTGTGTTTTTATTACTGATAACAAAGAAACAAGAATAAAGACAGTAGGAAGGCAATGGAGCATATAAAGTAAAACATTATCATAGAAAAAAACCCCACACCAACGTCATGAGAGTGGCAATGGAGAAAAGTGGATGAAAACAAAAATATTGGATCCATATTTACCTAAACTAGTCATAGACAAAGGATCCCTGGTAGCATTGTGGGACAAGTATTGGGCTGCTAACTGCTGGGTCAGTGGTTCCAATCAATAGTCTCTAGGAGAATGATGAGGCTGTCTGCGCCTATAAAGATTTATGTCTCAGAAACCCAATAAGGGTTGGAATCATCTCAATGGTCATAAGTTAGAATTTTTTATGTAGTCATAGAAAATATTTCATTAAAACATTTTGCTAGTCTGGGTGGACTAGAGAAACAAAGTCATTAACATGATATATATGTAAAAGAGAACTTTTTTATCAGAGAGCAATTGTATATTGAGAAAACATTCTAGCCCAGTCCAGTTCAAGTCCATAAGTCCATCAGTAGCCCATATATCTGATACCAGTCTATAAATTGCTCTTCAGACTCATGCAACACATGCAATGATACTGAATTCAGGAAGATCACAGGCCAGTGGGTAGAGAGTTTGTGGATCGAGTGGTGGTAGAAAGATCTCAGTGCTGGTGTGGGTCCAGCTTGTATGGTGGCGCCTCCAGCTTCAGGGCTCTGATTTCATCAGTGTGTCTCCATGCGGCTTGTCAACAGGAATGTCTTGCAGGGAAACAAAGCAGAGAGTGTGTGTCTGGCCTCCAGTGAGCTATTTTTCTCCTTTGTTTTTTCAAATGAGGTCATCAAACTGTGGCCTGATTGACAGGCTAAACTCCACCCCTTCATTCTTAATAGTCTCAAATTGACACCAGATTATGCAGCTGCCATAAACATGTTCAAAGCTATTTGCCTCCTAGAATTTGTTCATTGGCAATTTGTTGCATACACTGCTTCAGTTCATGTACTATTTATATAATTTTGTTTAGAGTCTTTCCCATAAACATATTCCTTTACTTTCCTTTTGAAAATCCCTCACTTCATTCCCTAACTCTTTTATGGAATTGATTAGCTTTTTTGTTCCTTTAATAATAAAAATTCTCAAAAAATGTTGTTTATTTATGATGTCTTTATGATCTTATATGTTATTTACTTGTCAATTCATAAGTGGTATTTATACCCAACACTGACCATACCAACACCAACGATAATATCTTTGATGAAATATTCAGTGAATGTTACTGTCATCATCTTATGTATTGTCTGTGAAATACTGCTTCCTTTGGCATTATGACCTAGGCTTGGTTCCCATAGTTCTTGCCACTCTACCTTAATTTTCTCTCCAGCATCTCATTTTATGACAAATATCCTGACCCTGAACTTCTACAGAGTCTATGCCTGCTGTACCCTCTCTCATTCCTCTCCAAATCTACTACATATTTTGGTATTAGAAAATATCAGTGTGCCACAACATGTAATTTATATTTACTCATAGAATATTTTTGTAACTTCTATACTCTTATGTTAAAAATGTATATATCCCCTCTGTTATTTATAGAGATCTCAAAAGTAACAAATAGAAAACTGATCATTTTGTTTTCCTTCTGAAATCTTAATTTAGGATTTCTGGTTTCTGTAACTGGTACCACCATCCACTCCATTGTTTAAGGAATCAGAGAATGTGGGATCATACTCGATTCCCACCTCTCCTTCAACTGTGTAGCCAAAGCATCACCAAGATCGGTCACTTTTACATTTAAATATATTCCCAAACTGTACAAATATTTTTTCATGTTTACAAAAACAGTAGTTCTCACCGAGTTACATCACTTGCTTTCTAAGTGGCCTTCATTGTTCTTTTATGGTAAACAGTGTGCCAGATGCCACTAATCCATTAATAGAAAATAAGAATTATTTGCTCCCAGCTCTACTTATGGCTATAAAAACAAATATTAGTCCCAGTCTATAAAAAAGGAAATAATCTGTCCCTTGCTAGCATATCAACTAATAATTTACTGTTTCCTTCAATGGAAATGAATTTTTTGCTATTTCAAAACTAGTGAATTCTGACTAAAAAGATATGTGGATTTAAAACTGAGATGTGATATTAAAATATGTTATATTTCATTAGATATTTAAATGTTATGATCAATGAATACTGTGAGAGCATAACATTTAAATTAGTCCTTTTCCCCCTGCATTCCATTTTTAATAGGTCTTAAAAGTTGAGATAAATGGCATACTATATTAAATTGGGTATCATTCTGATGTCTGCATAGGTTTGGATATATTCTATGACCAACCTGAGGTCTCATACTAAATAAAAATGCAACATTTTAAGGATAACATTTATCAGTCTATGACCAATCAGGAACTCACATCCTTGAAGGGGTCTGTGCTAATGAATGTGCTTCTCAGTGGCGCCATAAAATCCCTATACATGCTCTGACCACAAGATGGTAAAATACAACAAGCAGGAGTTCTAAAGCAAAAATTTTGTATGAAGGAAAGAAAGGGGAATTTGAAGTTCTATGAACTGGTTAAATCTGATACTAATTATAGGGTTTTTGTTTGTGACATTTAAATAAGTAGAAGGAAAACCCCAAACACGGTTTCAAGTTCATGGTGAGGGCCCGTATACTCATGATCTAGTAATGATTAGCCAGTATAGATAGACTCTGAAGGGGATTTAAATAAGACTCCTAAACTCTTAGCCATATTCCCATGGTTAATAATTATCCACAGGTGATGTGTACAGATAAACAATAGCATGAATTCCAACATAGTTTGTTCTCACCAAATGTCTTGTTTACAATTTTATTGTCAAAGATTGTTAAACATGGAGAGACGTTGGAATGATTCATAATGGGAAACACTCCAACATTGGAGAAATCATTGACTAGCTTTCTTTCAAACTCTGAGCATGTATATGTATTTCAATCCACAGTTATTCAATATAATTTGTATGGCTTACTCCTCTTTATGAGTCATGAGGACACAAAAATGAAGACCATGTAGTGATTTACCTAAAGCATAAAGTTTGTGGAACGATTGTGCAAGTTTATGCCTTTGTTGAATTAATGAAGATTGATATACTCAGTTGCTATCACATGGCCTGACAACATCATGCGTCAGCTTAGAACTGTGATCTATGAGGTTCACAATGGCTGATTGTTTGCTTTTAAGCAAGTGTTTAGGTATTTGTTATAAAGCACTTGAGGGTGGCCTTGAAGCTCCAACTTTTCTGTGAGTGCATTGATTATTGCATTACCCAGAGACTCTAGATGGAAATAAGGTTGGGTGTTTGTGTGGCAAAAATGCAGAAGAGGAAGACATAATTTGGTAGGAATATAAAGTTAGGTGTGGTGAAGGATCTGGGATGGAAGTTCAGTTTTCAATCAGTGGAGGAAAAGGACTTGGTAAAATTCGATGGGACATCTCTAGCAAAGCAAAGGTAACACTATGCGTTGATACATGCAGCATTGGACTAGTGTGTCGTTAGGATAATGTCACATTTTGAAGGCCTTTTGGAGGCCAGAGAATTGTACAATTGCTTTTATAGCTAAGTGGACGTTTCTATGCCACAAGGCAATGGAATGATATTATCAGAACTCTGTTTTAAGGGGAAAATGAATTGACTTTTCACACAGGAAATAAATCTAAGAGACACCAATGGTAAGAGGTACACATGTGATACTGTTTTCATGGATCAGTCAATACATGATCAAGATCCAAAGGACACAGTCCTGAGGTTATGAATATCCAACTTATTTACAACCCATAGTTGAAACCAACTACCGAAAACGCTATTATATTAAAAATTTGAGGTACAAATGAAGTGGTACCCAAATAGAGCTGGTAATTTTTTCAAAACTATATATTTAAATATTTTAACAAAATAACCTTATCACCTTCAAAGTATTCTCTATTACACTTAATACATTTGTCAAATCTGTGATTTCATTCTTGGAAACATTTTTCAAACTCATCTGTTTGGATGGCTGACAGCACCTCCCTCATAATTTTCTTCACCTCTTCTATGTCATCAAATTGCTATCCTTTCGTGTCCCTCTTTTTTCCTGGAAACAAAAAGAAGTTTCACAGAGTGAGGTCAGGTGAGTAAGTTGTGTGCTACAAGAGAGGCTTTCTGGTTTTTCTTTCCCCAAAACCTGGCACACTGAGACGGCTGCATGAGCAGGCGAGTTGTGGTGGCAAAACCTGTCCCCCGTCTGCCACAAATCAGGCCATTTTTTGCTGCACACTGTTACACAATCTTTTCAGAATCTCCAAATAGAAAGCTCAATTAGCAGTCTGACCCGGTGGAATGGACTCCAAATGCACTGCAAGTTGACTTTTTTGTCTATCAGGGAAGTTGACAGACGTCCAGAAGCAAGTTTGTCATCAGTTGCCATTTCACATTTTTGGAAATGAGGAAAGCACTTGAGCCCTTGAGTTTTCCCCGTAGTGCTATCCTTGGAAGCTGTGTCCAACATCTCAGAAGTTTCTGTGGCATTTCTCTTAATGCCACACTGTTCTCTTCAATTGGCCATCACCTGTTCGAGCAAAACTGCTTTTATGAAAAAATTCACAGAGAGAATCTTCCCAGGCAACGCCTGGGGTGCAATCACTCAGAGTGAGTTTCTTGATGCTTGTCTAGCAGGAAAAAATGCGTATTATGAAAGTGTCGGAGCCAGCCAAAGAGTCGAACAGTCCTGAAAGGGGGAGTGAGGATTAAGGAACAAAAAGAGAGACAGAAAATATTGGGAGGGCAGCAGTCTGATGGACTGAAGCACCCGAGTGTATTCTGCACACTCCTTACATCCATGCAGAAACAACCCGGTTCATTATCTCATTGCTAAGCAAGCACATTTGATGCACATAGCAACTCTATCTTCTTCCAAGCCAGACATCCTTGAGAAAATTAAACCACCTGTTTTTCCCAGACCTTGCGTACTTTCTTGTTCTTGACAGTCTGTTCAAAACTTAAGTCACAGAAGAAATCAGCAACCCTGACACATAGGTCATGAGACTTCTCAGTCGTTTCAAGGCTGAGTCTTAATGGCCTTCAACACAAAAGCTCCACTCTGTCCACGCAATTCCAGTTTGGGGGATACCCTCTTGTACTATGGATTGCAATCACAAATGGCTGCTACTTTGCTGCTTTCATCGAGACGTTATCATATTACTACTTCTATATTTTTATGGTGAAGGCTTTTAGTGTATCTGAAAGTGCTTCTTTAAGTACACAATATGCTATGCATACCAAGACAAACACTTCACTAACAGGTGTCAGATACAAACTGTACCCAAGTGCTGCAATTTACATATAAATTCAGTTAAAAGACAGACTTAGAAACAGTGCTGATTCATAACGCAGAGACTACCTATTGTTTCTTAGTACTGCTAGAGTGTAAATGCCATAAATTGGTGGATTTAATTTAATCCAAATTAAACAATATTTATATTATTAATATATTTATAACATTATTAATAATATCCTTTATATTATTAATAAAATAACCTTTATTTTCTTAAATTTTAGGAAGCTGTAAGTCCAAATTAAACACTCCAGGTCGACTGGCAAGGTCAAGGTCTATTTTTGAGTTTTGGATCCTCTATTATTAGCAGTCTTCATGTGGTCTACATCTTCCCCTTCATTTGTGGCCTGGTGTCAGGCTGGGTTACTCTTTGGGCTGCTAACCACAAAGTCAGCAAGTTAAAACCACCCACTGTTTCTGAGGATAAAGATGAGGTTTCTGCACTCTTAAAGATTTACCACCTCGGAAACCGCAAGGGTCAGTTCTACTGTTTTTATTATATGGTCACTATGAGTGGAAACTGACTTAAAGTCAGTATGTTTTTGGTTTTTGTTAATATTTTAATTGTTTAACTTAGTCTGCTTTATATATGCCAAAGCCTTGATCTTAAGACACACTCTAAGTGATAGGTCTCATTGACATAAGAAAGAATATTCTATACTTAAATGGCTTTACAAAGAATTCTGGAGCCTTGTAAAGGTTGGCAGTTTGAAACCACCAGCCTCTCCTTGGGAAAGAGATGAGGTTAACTGCTCCTAAAAAGATTTTTATAGCCTCAGCAACCTTATATATTGTTGCTGTGAGGTAGAAATGATTCTATGGCAGTTGGATTTTTAAAAAATGGTATTACATTCACAAGTACCGGAGTTTATGATTTACAGTGTTTTTTGGGGGGTGCGGAGGGGACACGATTCAACACACAACATTCTCCCCCTTGGCTCTATAAAATTCCTATTCTTTCCATGTGACAAGTACATCCACACTAGCATTATCTTCGAATTCTCTGTTCTAGCACCGACTCTAAATCTAAACTTTCATCTTCTGGATCACCTAGATCAAGTATGATTCTCATTGTATTTTATCCCAGGTAAATTCCTCTTCATTTATGAATCTGTGAAATCTAGAATCTATTTTATCTTCTTTCAAAGTATAATAGGCACAATATGCAAGGTAAAAAGGCACAAGATAGCCATTTTCATTAAAAATGGGAGAGATTAAATGAAAAAAAAATTGTAGACACCAAGCAAACCCAAATCCCCAAAAGGGCAAATTTCTTTAGCTTTCAAATATTGAAAATAATCCCCTCTTTTCTGAGATAAGGTCAGGTAGCTAGATTAGTAATAGAGGGGTTGTCTGGCTGCCTGAAAAGGTCTCCCTAGAGGAAGTTGGAAAGAAATCAGGCAACCACTGAACCCCGGTGAATCCCCCAAACTGAGCATGCACAGACTACAAGCCTCCTAGGCCCAGGTAAAACCAATCTCTTAGACACACCCACCTTCCGTACTTCACCCAGGCGGGTTTAACGCTGTCAAAAGAGGTCAACCAACATCATCAACCACGCCTCCCCAGCCAGAGGTTTGAAACATACTGGCTATGGGAAGACCTTTCCCTCTTACCTTGCTCCTATTCAGCGCCAGGTGGAGGGTGAGGGTCTCTCTACTCAGGACCCACAGTCTCTGGGACCATATGCTTTTAGCCTCTAGAGTTCTTGGGCTTCTGGATCCACTCCAAGACCTGCATGCATGGGTGTTCTTTTCCACGTGTTTTTTCTTGCCCAGCTGTGAGCCCCAGCGTGGCTTCGATGTGGCTGGGAGCGCTTCCCAGAAATAGCGTGTATCCTTTTGAGACTGTGAAACTTGTCTTGTCCTTCATAAAAATCCAGTTGGATCACACAATGGGCTTTGGCATGAATTCTTTCAGCATGTGAAGCAAAGAACTGAGGTATCACTGACTCCTGCAACCTAACAATAATAGCAATACGTTCTGGATGATGGGTTGGTCCATGCTCACTGGATTCTGGGTGGGAGGGCTCTGAACCATCAGGTCTATCTTCCAGACACACTGGGATTGCAATTTTGCTCACTTTACATTGGGTGCCCCTATGCTCCTACAGCAGTGGTTCTCAACCGGTGGGTCGTGACCCCTTTGAGGTTGAACGACCCTTTCACAGAAGTCACCCAATTCATAACAGTAGTAAAATTATAGTTATGAAGTATCAACAAAATTAATTTTATGGTTGGGTGGTGACCTTAGGTTGAGAACCACTGTCTTACAGTTATGATCCTTGCCCTTTGGCCTTATTTGACTCCTCTTTCCTAGGCCTTCTTTGGTAATGTTGATCCTATCCTCTAACCTTTGGGTGTAACTCCATTCTCTTGGTACCCTCTCTTGGTACCTTCTCTTGGTACCCTCTCTTGGTACCTTCTCTTGGTACCTTCTCTTGGTACCTTCTCTTGGTACCCTCTCTTGGTACCTTTTCTTGGTACCTTCTCTTGGTACCTTCTCCTGGTACCTTCTCTTGGTAGTAGCTCCTTTTCAAGAAGCAAGCAGGTGGCCTGCGCTCCACCTTTTGAAACCCAGGTGGTGTGGCTCCACTATCGAAAACCAAGGTCTCCTGACTTGCACAGCACCTCCCAACCATGTGTTTATCTCATACCTTGTCCTTGACATTCTTTTACTTTTCTTAGAAAACAAAAGATGCTGGAAGTGACGCAGCTTATTTCCTGCCCGAAAAATTCTAACATAGCCAACCTTTTAAAAATTTTTATCCTATCTCTGCCCCACTTCTATCTCAATTTGCTGGTTATTTGTTGTGAGAGCTGACTTGATACTTCAGTTACAGGCTTAACCTCTTCAATAAAAGACTGTGTCAGCATTCCTTTATCCCAGGGCATGCGTCATTAGTTTGCACAACAGTCTTTTTCCCCCCAAATCTTTAAATTCTGTTTGTTTGGTTTTTTTTTGACACAGAAAGGCGTTCTCTACAGCTCCAGTCAGTGCTTTCTGAGAACTATATGGAATTGCCTCTGAGCCCTTGATTTTGTCAACAGTCTCTTCTAGGCAATGCGGGCACATTATACCTCTTGCAATCTCTACTTATTACCGAATAACCGAAATCACTTCCACACGTCGATATCTGTTAGAGCAGCACCTGATTTGATCTTAGTTTCTTAATACTCCTAATGTTTCTTTGCTGTAGCAGAATGGCTACAAGTGACTGTCTTTAACAAAGAGATACGCAGGGCACTGGCTCTAGGCAGAAGCTTTCTCTATTGTTTCTGTGGAAAGTTCTTGACCTCTTGTCTCTTCAGTGATAGCGATGCAAAGACTACATCCAAGAAAAAACTGACAACAAGATAAAGCCCTATTCTCCAATTTATTAGGTCTTTTCATCGTTTTTCCATGAAGGTGTTTATGACTATTTGTATGTTAATGAAAATACCACACTTCTGGGGAACTTTTCTAATAAAAAAGAGATAACCTGGGTAGGGGAGTAGTTTTATAACAGGAAAAATAATAATGAAAGCTGAAATTTACATAGAAAAATTTGTAATTGAAAAATATTGTTAAAAGCCTTTTAATATCAGATATTGTTTGTATCAATATCAGTGTGTGACATTAGTGTTAGACATCAAGTTGGCTATGCTATGGTTCTCATTGATTTGGTAAAGATTGCATCCTCATCCATAAATGATGTGATATGACCAGCTAATCAGTTGGAAGGGAAGTTCCTAGTGGGTGTTATCTGGCACCAGAATATCTTCAAATCTGTATTCTTCTCCTTACCTGACCTCTGGTTCCTACAGATATAAGCCTGCAGGAGTCTCATGCCTACTCTCTGGCCTTCAGGTTAGGATTCACCTTCAATCCCATGAGGCAACAGAGGTCTCTAGGCTGCTACCTGACTTTTGATAATTGCCAGTCCCATAAGGACCAAAGTGGATGTCAGATGATACTCTGAAATTTTCCCTTAAAGATAGAATACTCTAAAAACTCATCACCATTCAGTCGATTCTGACTGAGAGCCATCCTGTACAACAGAGTAGAACTGCCCTGTTGCATATTTAAAGATGTAAATCTTAACAGGAGCAGAAAGCCTCATCTTGATTCCATGGAGCAGCTGATGAGTTCAAACTGCCAACCTTTCACTTAGCAGCCCGGTGCATAGCCCATTATGCCCCAGGGCTCATATACCCATCAATAGAATAATAGATAAAGAAACCCTGGTTCATGCACACAATGGAATACTTTGTATCCCTGAAAAACATTGATGAAATCATGAAATACCTCATGAATGAATGAACCTGGAAACCATTATGTTGAATAAGTTAGTCAATCATTAAAGACAAATATCGTATGAATCTACTATCATAAGAAAAAAAAAACCCTCCAAAGCAATGAGGCAGTAAGTCTGCTTAGGGCTCAGGAACAATACATTACTCCTTTTATTTGTACATCTTAAGTACTACTTTGACAAAAGAGACCTCCTCTCAGCTGGTATACCTGAGTCACGCTTTAATATTGTCATTCACCTCATATGCATATGAAAGTTCACCAATGAATATGGAAAATCCCAGAAGAATTAGTCCCATTTGGATTTGGATTTTGGTGAAGAGTATTGGAAATACTGTTGACTGCAAGAAGAAGAAACAAATCTGTCTTGGAAGAAGTACACCCAGAGGCAAGGATGGCAGACTTTTTCTCACATACGTTGGACATGTTATCAGGAGAGACTAGTCCTTGGAGAAGGACACTATGCTTGGTAAAAGAGTCAGAAAGCAAAACATAGAAAAAGTATCAACAAGATGGATTGATGCAATGACTTCAACAGGGGCTCAATGACAACTGAGATTTTGAGGTGAGCATAGGACTGGATAGTGTTTCATTCTGCTGTACATAGGGGTGCTGTGAGTCAGAAGTTACTCAATGGCATCTAACAACCACAAACATTCTCAACTATTGCATGAACCATTTTCTTGAAATAAATATGTATCTCTATTTCTAAAATATATCTATAGTTTTATCTATGAAATATGTATAACTGTAGGTACACACATCTATCTATCTACCTATCTATTTAGTACACAATGAATATTAACCAAAGTCTCTGTTCTCTAATAACTTATGTACTACTTACAAATAAAAGATACACACTTCCAATATTAATATAACTAAAATACAGATGTTTATCTTTGTTCATTGTACTATCATTTGACAAGTTGCCACAGGGTTTAAAGTAGATGGCATAGTGGTTATGAGTTGGGATGCTAATCTGAAAGTTTCCAGTTCAAAACCACCAGCCACTGCATGGGAGAAGACAAGGCTTTCTACCACTGTAAAGGGTTACAGTCTTGAACACCCACAGTGACAGTTCTATTCTGTGCCACAGAGTCACTATCAGTCAGCATTGACTCAATGGAAATGAGTTTGCTTTTTTGGTGTCTATTTTACTTGCATCTAGGGGCTGATCTTTTATCTCCTATGCAGAAAGACATCTCTGATAGTCAATATGGTGAGACTTCATCTTCTGTATTTTAAACATGTTATCATCAGGGAGCAGTTACTCGGCAAAGGGCATTATCCGGAGAGGGATAGCAAACATAAGGAATCCCCTCAACAGGATTTACACAATGGCTACACAAATTGGTTCAAAAATACCAATAATTGTGAGGACACTACAATGTAAGTCAGCACTTCCTTCTGTAGTAAAGTGTGGAAGGGAGAGTAGGAGAACACTGTATGTAGGAGTATGAAGATATATAGGCTTCCCAGAGGATATTTGTACATGAGCATTTACCTTGTGGAATGTAGTGGAACAAACAGGGAACAAAGGTAAGAAAATATAGATATAACCAAACCCCTTGTGCCTGTGGCTCAGGACCATGATGGTGTGAGGGAGAAGGTCACGTAAAATAAATAGTTTTGCATTCCACTCTGGTGAGTAGTGACTGGGGTCTTAGTGCTGTTATTTAATCTGCAATTGATCTCTCTGTGTCCAGAGGAAAGAAGCGTGAGGAAAATTGCAAGACACACACACACACACACTATTGCCGTGAACTAACAGTACATATGCATGTCTGTCTCCATGACCCTGATGCCCAAATCACTACATGTTGTCTGCATTGAGAGAGATTACATTGGAAAGTCTTGCATGGAGGGAGAGAAAAGTTTGGAACAAAACTCAAAATTATATATGTAAAAAAAACCCAGACTTACTGATAGAATAGAAACTGGTGGAATTCCCAAGACTCTGGCCCTTAGTTACCCTTCAGATCTAGAACTGAACGGAGTCCAGCTGGATTTTCAACCACCAGTGGATGCTACGGAAAGTAATGGTGTTAGGGAGGTATGCATACCTTGGAATGGTTAGACGTGTGTCATCCAAAGGGAAGCATTCGCCCTAGGGCAAAGTTAGACAAGAAGAACGCGGAATGGAACCAGAACATGCAGGGAGTGACATTTACTGTGAGGATTGCAATCAACAATATGAAAGAAACACGCGTGAATTGTTTAGCGAAATACTGACTACCTGCTTGTAAAGCTTCCTTCGGGTCACCCTAAAATTTTAGACTACTTGTTTCTTTCCAAAATTTAACACAATTAAATTACAACTACTTCTAGGAATAGGACTTTCAGAAGGCAATTATTAACATTTCTTCCACCCAGCTAGATCCTTTGTTTATATAGTTTTTTATTGACCATTTCCCTTTCTTTGTGTTTTTCAATTTCTCACAAACTCTTTCAAGCTAATCGTTGTCAACCATTGAAGGAAATTATTTTGAAATTGCTGTATGTAAGTTTTATAGATTTCCTTCGTTGCCATTTTCTTTCATAGTTTTTCTGTGTTTACATATGACTTTGTGAAACCTCGTAAGAGTTTAGGAGATACATTAGGTAATTCTCTATTGCTAAAAATAAAACTCATCTAATAGCCTTATTCACAGATGGTCTAGCTTTCCAAGTGTTGTTTTTGAACCGTGTTTTGTTATAAACGCTCCAGTCTTTTATCCTCGTGTTATAGAAATCTCATTGGTGACTACTTGTGCTAGATTACATAATACCTTACAGAGACCTCACAGTGGGTAGGGCAATGATTCCACTTTCAAGAAATATTTATAAGTATTTTCATTTTAAAAATAGTCCTAATCTTGATAGACAAAGAGAACTATTCGATGAATATTAAGGAAATATCTATAAAAGCTAGCTACCTTTGTTTCTGAAATGTTTCCACTTGGTGTGTGTGAATGCGCGCACATTTTGTGCAGCAATGACAGCAACTGAAAAAAATCTCATTTTAATTTTTTCCTCTCATTTTTTATAGAACTGTGTGTGTGTGTGTCCACCAACACTTTCTCATCTGGATCCTCTTATGATTAGCATTTTCCAGTTGGTTACTTACAGTTAAAGAAGAAGCTTATGATCAAGAAAATGATTTCATATAATTCAATTCCATGAAGGAATTCTAAAAGTTTTTGGACAAATGGAATTAAAAGAGAATAGCATTTTTCTACAAATATCTTGAAGTTTCCTCACATGTCAGAAAAATGTGCACTTCTGGGAAAAGGGGATTCACAAGAACACAATTTACTCTTCCGACTAAAACAACCAAAATAATAAAAAAAAGAAACAAACAAATCAGAAACTATGATTTTTCAAGACGGTGACAGTGTGTTACGCAACAAAGAAAATCAGGGCAGGGGTGTCTGTGAGAGAGAAAGCAAGTGTGATCAGTGCCCCAGTTTTCTGTCCTGAGAGGTTTTTCACTATAATCCAGACAGTGATGGGACCCAGGTGGATGGGAGAAAACTCCCTGAGGTGATGGAGCTAAGGGCTTAGGGAGACCCAGAGGAGAAGTCTAGAGTTCACAGGACATAACATGCGCCAGGACAGCGCTGCACAGAGAAAACTGTCTGCTCCCCACTAGTATTCAGCATAGTGATGGATACATTCTCAAATTGAGGGTGGGATGGTTTCACAGACTGATACTACGTTACAACTAATTGTATTGTACACTTAAATATTGGGAGGTGGTTGTAGCTGTAGTATACTAAATAAAACCTTAGTATTTATTAAAATATCGAAGAGAAGTCGCTCAATAGAGTCTCTAGACTAAATGGTAAGTGGAGCTCCAAGTCTGCATTTGAAAATAGCCCACGGTGCTTCTGACACAGAGGACCCAGAGCCTTCATTTCATGAAACACTTTTGATTACGGTTTCTACTGACATCGCTCAAACCTCTCAATGTCATTTGTGCAGAGCACAGTTAGGCAGCGAGCTGAGCATCAGGTTGTATGAAGAATCAGTGCACTTGTAACGGGCAGATTTGCTTACTATTTCCTTAGGTTGATCACTCTGTGGAATGAATTTACAGATGGCAGGTCAAAAAAAGTAAAGACATTATGTAAACTTGTTGAGCCTCATTTCCTCATATAAAAGTAGAGATGATACAATTTTCTAGAATTGTTGAGGATTCAAAATTACATTCTACAAAGCTTGATGCATAAACCCCAAACCAAACTCACTGCCATCAAGTCGATGCAGACTCTTAGTGATTCTCCTATAGGACAGGGTAGAAGAGCTGCCCCTGTGCGTTTCTGAGATTGTGTGTCAGTCTGGGTACTTTAGAGAAACAAATCCACAGAAACTCATATGTATAAGAGAGTTTTATATAAAGGGTAAGTGCACATCAAGAAAACATCCCAACCTAGTGCTGCCCAAGCCCACAAGTCCAAAATTAACCCATATGTCTGACACCAATCCACAAGTCCTCCTGCATCTCACAAAACACACATTATGATGCTGACTGCAGGAAGAAAGCCTAATCAGTGAATGTTTAAGCATCTTAGCGCTGGCAGCGTTCTCCAAAGGGCTGCTCCAGCACCCAGGGCTGCATCCGGGTGGGTCCATGTGGCTTCTCCTTGGGAATGTCTTGCAGGAAGTGAGCCTTGCCAGCTTAAGCAGGGAACTGGCTAAGGAAGCTGCACCCTGGTCCGACCATCACAAAGCAAGAGACCCGAGAACTCGAAAGGCGAGGCTCACCAACCATTTATCTCTCCACCCTTCAATTAACCCCACATGCGTTTATCTGCCAGGTTGGCACAATAAATTTTAATTATATCAGATGGTAATTCCTTATCACATTAGAAAGCCCTGGCTTTCTCCCAAGGAGTGACTGATGGCTTCAAACAGCTGATCTTATGGGTAGCTGCCCAAAGCTTAAGCACTACACTACCAGGGCTCATTGCTTGGTGCATGGTACTAAGAAATATTACTCTCTGTCCACAATGTCAAGTCGCTGGTTCCTGATCAACTTGTCTACTAGTTTTCTAAGTATGTGGGCTAAGCCACTGCGACTTCCTGCTGATTGGTTTTGAGCCACTGCTTGGCAGCTGCTTCCTTTGCTTAATTTTTCTATCTTATTTGAAGGTTTACATGATTGCTGTTCACATTTTTGTATTTTAATCTTAATACTTTTGGTTTCATTTAACTAATGTCTGTTATTGATCATTTAATTAAAACATGTGCATACATGACACAAAAGACTGTATTTTGCAGGAAAAATATAAAAAGATTTATGCGTGTGCTAGCAATGCTGATTTATCTTTTCTTCATATGGTAAAATAAGACCTCCATCTCTAAATCATTTCTATGATAATCGTTCCTCGATGATCATGTCTAAAGCCCAGCTCTGGAATAGCCAGTTCATCACCAGATACAAACCCTGAAAGGGGCTAAATGAATATCTACCTTTGATTTTACACAACCAATTTGCAGCTAGAAGATCACGGAGAACATATTACCTGTTTGGAATAGCCACTTCTGTTGATGGTAATTTAGTCTGGCTGTCCTGCCAGTACCAGTGTACGTAAGGAGCTACTTTCACTCATCCAGGGACGATCATGGCAAGTACAGAGTTAAGTCCAAAAACTCTGTTTGAGAATTGAGATGGTATGATTGTTTTCTAGCAGACAGACAGATGTCAGTGCCAGATATCAAACCCATCCCTGTTCTGGTGCAAAGAACATTCTTGAAAACCAAATCACTTGTGCAGTGTGGGACACTTTCAGAATTTTATATCTTATTTCATCATTCTTATCACTCTTTGGAGCACTGGTAGTGTAGTGGTTATACACTACACTAGTAGTTGGGCTTCTAACTGCTAGGTCAGCAGTTCAAAACCACCAGCCACTCCTAGGAAGAAAGACAAAGTTTTCTACTCATTAAAGAGTTTTTCAGTTTGGAAACTGAAAGGGATAATTCTACTCTGTTCTGTGGGGTTAGTATGGGCCAGCTTCGATTTCATGGAAGCAAAGTGGTCGCTCTTAAGACAGAATTACTATTTTGAGCTACCAATGTGGGTTTTTAGGCCCTTTAGTATTTCTTAAGTGTGGAATCTATTTTTTTTTCTCACACATACTGGATATCTAGGATCAAGCCTGATATCATCAAAGTGGTCTCTTTGTTTTCCAGTTTCTTATGTTGGTCCTTAAGTTGACAGAAGAACTTTGCTATAAGATTGCCAAGCCCCTAGCCATCTGTCAGTTTGTCCTACTGTGGTAGCTTGCATGTTGCTGTGATGCTGGAAGCTGGACCACCGGTATTTCAAAGACCAGCAGTGTCCATAGATTTCAGTGTCCATAGATTTCAGCAACACCTCTACTCTAAGGCAGACTAGAAATGAAGGCTTGATAATCTACTTCTGAAATTAGCCCACGGAAAGCCTATGTGTCAACAACAGAATATTGTTATGCTTTAGACATGTCATTAGGAGGAACCAGTCTCTGGAGGAGGACTGCTCGTTTGTAAGGAAGAGGACCAGTGAGGTGAGGGAGAACCTCAGAATGATGGCTTGATTTAAAAGTGTTGGTTAGCCTGAGCGTGGTACATGGCTAAGTAATGTTTTATCTTATTGTGCTTTAAGCTGCCATGAGCTGGAGTTGACCTAGGACATCTCTCTGTCAGTTGATCTACGGATTGATCAATCTTTTAATTGAATTATCACCAATTTAGTTTATTTGGGCGTATGAATTCATTCCCTGAATGTCCTTCTTTCAACCATCCCAAGCTGAGGATGATGAGTAGATTTGAAAAGGTCAAGCTAGTCCCTGTATAGTTTCCAAAATAAATATTTGTCCTATCCTTTGCAATGCAATGGGCTCTTCAAAACACACCCACTGCCATTGAATTGATTCGAACTCGTAGTGACTCTAAAGAGAAGGTAGAACTGCCCCTGTAGGTTTCAGAGACTACACTCTATACAGAAGTAGAAAATTTCAATTTCTCAATTTTTTCCCTTTGGGTGACTGCAAGCTGACCTTGCAGTCAGAAGCCTGATACATAACTCACTATGATACGAAGGCCATTGGCCTATTACGATATATCAAATCTTAATCAAGTGCCTTTCTGTGACTCCCCATTTCATGCATTTCCCAGGTAACATTGAGTGATTTGTATTTCTGTTTTTATTAAAGCCCAGGATGTACTATAGATTTTTGATAATTTGTCTCTTACTTTGAGCATAGGGACTCTGTCTGATTTGTCTTTGAATCCTCATAATTTAGCACTAAGACATATTAGGTGATTTAATGGTGGCTTCAATCTCTAATATTTATTTAAATAACATTTATAGTTTTATAAATTCAAGAAACACAAAATTGATTCAATTTCCTTTAATGAATATTTGTTACAAAAACAGAGGTATAAAATCTTCTTCCCACATTCAAACCACTTATTAACTTAAGCATTGAGTTTTCTGAATCACTGAATGTGAAGTAATTCTCCTTATACCCTCTAAAATTGTTTGATTGAGGAGTTGGAGATAAAAATGTGTATTAGAAGAAGCATATAAAAAACATTTTAAGAGTACAAAATAAATTGTAAAAATAACGTAATTTACTGGTAATCCCACATTGTATTAGAACCGTTCCAAGCCTTTTGATGCTAAATTTGTGGGCTTTGTTTTTTAGTACTGAGCACCTCTTTTTATAACTTAGATTCTCATGGAGAGGTAATTACATGCATTTTAATGTATTTTATATTTAATTCAAGGCTCAATATTTTCAAGGCTATAACAGCTTATTACACCAAGACTTGAATTGTAATGAATTCATGACCAGGTTTGTCACCGACAGCATCTACAGGTAGTTAGAAGTGACAGTGCCAAGACACAGGCATCTGTAAGGTGCTATGCTTCTCTCAGTTCCTAACCAACAGAAGACTAACCCCACCATTTCTTCTATGGTTCTGGTGTACTAAAAGAAGGCTACACTTTCATTCAAAATTGCTTTTTTATATGTGAAAGATTCTGAAGTGTTTGAAGTCAGAATGGTTCTCATAATTTCTCTTCAAGGTCAGGTTATTGACTTAGGGTTTTGTAAACTTTGGTATCTGGTTAGTGGATTTTCACTGAGAACGGCGACCTTCCCTGGATCGTCTTCTTGGTCCTGATTAACAAGGAGAAAGAACAGACCATTTGTAAATGTGATTAGAATGTAGAGTTTAAGTTTATGCTATTCTACACATAAATATTTTTCCCACTGCCCATCATTTCTGAATGTAATAAATGTTAGATAGCTTCTTTTTATAATTTTCAGTCGAGAGTGATAGAGCCAAGTTGTGTTTGATCAGAAATGTAAGTTAAAATGTGGATGTTTAGAGGACATTCCTGATAAATCCTTCACTTAAAATATATTTCTTTGATTGATTCTTTAGGTCTAAAGGTCTAAACATTCCAAAACTCAAAAAAAAAAAAAAAACTCACAGCATCAAATAGATTATGACTCATAAAAACCCTGTAGGTCAAGGTAGAAATACTCCTGTGAGTTTCTGAGACTAACTTTTTATGGGAATAGAAAGCCCTGTCTTTCTCCATTGGAGCAGTAGATGGTTTCAAACTGCTGAGTTTGTGGTTAAGAGCCTGACTTGTAGCCACTGTGCCACCGAGGCTCCTGTCTGTACATGGAAGTGACTTAAAATCAGATATGCCTATAAAATCAGAAATGTTTATAGTCTTGCAACTGCTTGCAACTATGAACATGCAATATTCTCAGACTTTTCAAATGTGCTATTGCAAGAGTGCAATTTACTCTAAGTTCTAAGAGGAAAATATTTGATTTTGAATGCATGCAAAGACATTAGAAAAGCACGTAAATATAGTTATGAAGAAAAATGAACCACCCATGGTCAGCAGTTCTAATCTACCAGTTGCACCAGGGGAGGAAGCGGAGGGTTGTGTTTTGTTTTGTTTTGATTTTTGGTAGGTGGGTGTCCCTGTGAAGCTGCATAACTTTGAAAACCTGTAGGGACATTTCTACTCTGTCCCCCAGGGTCCCAATGAGGCAGAATCTACTTGGTGGCAGTAAGAATTTTGAGTATGGGATGCATGCATATCTACATATCTACACATAAAATCAATAGTCATTTTAAGTTTTCTGTATGTATGCCTTTCAAATTTATACATATTACCTCAAGATAACACAACAGAGACATAATTTTTAGAGTGATCAGTTCACCCTGTAACATCCAGTCACTATTCTGTTGCGGGAGGATCGTGTTTTTGATTGGACTACGTTTGATTGTATTTCCTCTGAGTCTTCACCCAGGGACACCGTGGAAGAAAGGTCTAACCATCTACTTTGGAAATCACAGTCCTTGCCATCTTATGACACACTTTACCCTGACGCTCATAGCATTGAGTCAGACTGGTTCCACAATAGCCGGTTTTATTCCACCGGTAGGGTCGAACATGAACAATTTGCATTCTGATTCTTATTAGCAAAATACTTTATCTCACAATTTACTAAATTTCTTTCCTGTCAGACCACAAAATTCAATAAACTATGTTAGCCTATTTTGCTTTACTTTGATTTTTTCTTAACATAAGAAAACGTATCAGTGTAACCACGACTGCAGTCGATATACTTGCCTTGGACTCTCTTGTTAGCTGGCACTGTCCTCACGGGTGTGTCTAAAATTAAGCAAGTCTAATTAGAACGACTTTGATTTAAGTAGAAATTTAATCTGAAAACAGATGTGTGACCTTAACTAAGCAGAAAAGTATAAAATTTTATATTATGATTTACATAGGTAAGTTTTCTTTTGGAGTAATAAATTTGATTATTATGAGAGGTTTGCATTGGCAAATAGACAGTAGTTTTCCATATATCATAATAATGAGTGTTTACCATTTTCAAAACCATTTTCATTATGATCTTTGTGATATTTTTGCATAAGATACATTATCTACATGCCATTTTCAGCCTTTTGTAAGAAACGCCACTTCCCAGAGTTATGCACCTATCTTATAAGGCAGTCACCTCCAGGTGCAATGCATCAGTGAAATTCCAAACCAAATTGTGATTATGTCATAGGACATGAGGACAACAAAATAGCATTGATCTAATAACTCTAACCGTGTAATAACATAAAATTCAATAAGTACATGTCACCAGCCCTCTAAATGTAATTCCAATTCAAGACAATTTTAAAATGTAAACTAGCGAACAAGATTTCAAAATCTTATTAATAAGAACTTCACATTTCACAATTGAATGATTGTGGTTTTCATTGTGACAGTTGCAAAGTATTTCTCAATGTCCTTGTTTTTCTTTTAATTTATTGACAAGATTCCTTGGTACATCTAAGTGGAAATTTTCAGACACTTGAGATCAAAGAGTAAAGTTGGTTCCTGCAGCAATTTAGTTTGTCTGCTTACCTTTATTTTTTTTCTCCAGATTTTGACATCATCTATGTTGAGTAATGAAATCAATGCTTTTTTTATTCTATGAATCTTAGATTTTCTGAAATCCCATAAAAAGTAAGCATGAAGCAATCACCAAGGGTAACATTAGCTGATTCCCACCAAATAAATTAAAGAGGAACTTAAAGTAAATTTTTAAAGAATTTTTTTCACATCTAGAAGAACTCGGCTCTTGTTTAGATATCTCCCTTTTCTCTCCCACTATAGAAGGTGTACTTACTATCCCAAATTAATATTGTAATAAAATTTAGGGATAGAAAATCTCAGACTCTCTGAGGGAAATATATGATGAAACCAAAATGTTTTATGTCTCAAGTGATGTTTCCTCTCTAAGAAAAGCAAGACTAAAGGGCTAAAAACCAGGCTTTTTAACTCCTGGTTCTCTGCCATCTTAAATCGAATACAAGCTGCATTAGGTCATTTCAAGATAAGCACAATCAGGGAGGAGGAATCTGTGATATGAATCCTTTGGCACAAATGGCCTTGCCCAACACATTCCTAAAACATGCATTGTGCTTCAGCCCAATTGTTTTCAAGTTTCTTCATTTTAAAATTGCTATGACCTTTGGTAATTTAAGGGAAGGATGTTCAATGTAGCTTTCACGACAATTATCATGTTAATTAGAAATAATGTTGATAGGAACTATTACTGGGAGTTCATTATGTGCTGAACATTATTTCAAGTGTCTGCTTGTACAGGTGTTAACACTCACAGGTTCCATAAAAAGCAAGGCTATCTCCACTCTGTGCCATCTCATAGGATCTCTATGAGTTCAAATAGATTAAATGGTGGTTGGTTTGGTTTTGGTTCGGCGTATTATCAACATTCAGAAAGAAAAATAACAAACTTGTAAGAGGAAGACCATGGTTTGGATACATAATAGTTAGATAACTTCTGATAGACCCAGAAAGTCAGTCTTGAATATTATTTATGTTCACATCAGTTTCTTTGTAAAGCAGTGTCCCTTAGCACCTAGGCAAGAAGACATCTGGGTTTTACATGGTTGGGGAAATATAAATCCTAGCATGTCCAATTAATGACCAGATGCACTTCCACTGTCTTCTCAATGGGAAAGAAAATACTAGACATGTTTTGCTGAAATCTCACATTCTGGCACTGTGGACACTGACCAACCGATCTAGTAGAGAAACCACATAGTGGAGATTAAAAGAATTGATCTCTAGAATATTCATATAATAATGAATAGAATAATCCATTAAATAGGAAACAACAGACTATCACACGCTAAACTTGTAACAGAGTTCTTTTTACCTGAAGTATTTTTTAACTACCCAGTTGCATTGTCTATAATGAATTTATTATCAAGGGTTTGTGGAAAAGGAAGAAAATATACTTACTTACCTGAAGTTTAAGCCTAAATGAATTAAGCAATATAAACAGTTGCAGCGACTAATTGATTCATTCTCTAAAAAGCACTGCCATTCTATAAAGCTGCCATTCTATATACTAAAGCAAGGATTTTATATACATAAAAAAAGAATTCAATTGAATCTCCATAACATGTCGGCCTGTCCCTTCTAAAGCCTACTGCACGTGAGGTGATGATTGAGTTCTGCAGAGGACCCTGTGGGGACGTAGGATGCTGCTTGCATGGTCTTTTCCCTGTCATATGAAAGGAACCCTGGTAATTTTAGGAAACTCTACTGAGTCTATTGAGGGGATTTTCCATTTCAATCATTGCTTGCATGAAAATGATGTATTTTTATTACAAATGGCCAGTCTCTAAACAGAATAAAGTGTCAAGAAATAATGCATGCCCAAATTATACAAGGTCCTAAGAGCATTTACATCCTCTTGAACCTATAGATTTATCTACTTACATTATCTGTAAGAAAAACATCTGGGCTATATTTTAGATATATATCAAACTTGAGCTTTGTTTCTTATTCATGTAAGTTTCAAAGAATATAATTATTAAAAAATAATTTAAAATACTTGTATGTCAAAAACATTTTGACATCTTACAAATTTAATTATTAATAAAATAAGTTAAAGTATTTGTATTCAAATTTCTATGATCCAGGAGGAGGGCAAGCCGGTAGAGCACAGACCATTTCTAAGAAAATGAAATTAGTCTGTGTGATATTTTAGTAGTGAACACACGCCATTAAGCATTTAGAAAAAGTCATATAGCTGCACAGCATAAATAAATTATCTTAATGTAAACTGTGGACATAAGCTAATAATAAATCAATTTGTTCACAATTTGTAGCAATTATGCACCAGGGGTGTAAGGTGTTCCTAAGAAGAGAAACTGTACATGGTGGACTGGGAAAATAGTAATTCTACACGTTGGGCAATATTTTCTGCAAATATAAAAGTGTTCTAAAATATAAATTCTATTATTTTTTTTAAAAATACCAATGACCAAACTAGAGTTTATTAACATAAACTATTTCTTTGAATAACTACCATTTTGAGATTGGGTAAGATTTTGAATTCTTTTTTTTCCTCCTTTGCTCTTATAATAGGTATATTTAGTGCCATAGACAGGAACATTCCATACTTTAAAGATTAAGGCTAATTTCATATGCAGAAGTTATGTGATCCCAGGAATAGATTGCCACCCACTTTGTTAGAAGAAACAGATACCCATTCCCAGCAATGCAGTTTGGAAAAGAAAGTGATTAAAATGCACTGGATTCTACCATTGCTTTCACTTAAGGAGCCTAGCAACATGCCTTTGATTATTTTCATGGGGGCAGTGAATACATTTTTTTAAATATGAAAAGGATATAAATTTGAGTTTGTTTCAGTGTCAAAGCCAAAAACAATAAAAATATATGTATTCATATATATTCATTGCTCCCCAAACTTTAAGTCATAAAACTTTTTAAAGACTGTTAAAACTCACAATCACTTCTTCATCTCTATAGCTTTTAACTGTGATAAGACCAATCATCACGCTTAGACAGTACATGATCTTGTCTTTTCAACCCTAGTTTAAAACAAAATTAAATAAAACTTTGTATGTTCAGTCTTTAAAAAGCTGAAGAAGTCAGTCATCACAACCTAAGGGTGTTAGTTTTTTTTTCCTTTTTACTAACCTCCCTGAAGTAGTCTCTTAATTTCTTCATCTTCAAATAAATGACCATCACCACCTTCAATGAATTTGGTGACCTTGGTGACCTCTGAGTAGATACATGTTTATAGCAGAAATTGGTTTATGTGATACAGGTAAGACATAATGGCATCTGACCAACACCCAGATCGTTCTGAATTTTAGGGTTGCTTTTGGGAAATCAATCAATTTTCGCATACGTCTGACAACATAAAAATCATGCAATCGATACAACTGCCAATTGAGCTTCATTCGCACCTTAGCTATTTCTTCTTATATTGGCATGGAATATGATATACTAGAAAGGATGCGGTGTACAGCCTAGATCTTTTAGCTTTTAGACTCTGACACATTCCTTCTCTAGATATGCTGACCTTCTTGCAGCAGTCTCTTCAGTGTTTCTTCTGCGTCTCCTCCACCAGCAGAAATTCTAGTGTATTTGATTTCAGGACCTGAAAGGAACGCCACAGAAAGGGCCGCAATTCAGGGTAGGGGAACTTTCATTGCAAAGGGCAAGGTCAGTAAGCAATTTTGGCTTTGTGGGGCCAATTGCCTTCTGTTGTGACCTTGATCTTGGCTGTTGTCTTGTGGATTGGTGTCCCACAGTTGCTACTGGGGAGGAAAAATTCGGCTGACTGCTGGTAACACAAGCTGGGCTGCTAACCACAAGATCAGCTGTTCGACGCCACCAAACTTCTCTTCCTCAGGAGAAAGATGAGGCTTTCTGTTCCCGGAGAGAGGTGTGATCTCAGAAACCCCAAGGGGCCTCTAGGACCCCTAGGAGTCAGACTCAACTCAAGGGAAGGGGGTCTGGAGTTTGCTGCCATCAAGATCTGCAGTCTCAAAATCCTTGTGTACCCTGATCAGAAGTTGGCATTCCCTTCATGAAAGTGCTCTTGGGTCTTGTAGTTGTACTGGGAAAGCGGCCTTTGAAATTACCTAAACCAATTAGGATGGCTGCATCCCATTTCAGTTTTATACACAGATAGGCCACGCAGGTCATTATTTTGTGACAAAAGTAACGGACAAAACAAACAACAACTTGAATTCAGAAATTTAAGTTAATGGATAAATGGGAGACTAGGTTTACTAAAGTTTCTCATCAATTGCTTGATACAAACTGAAGTGCATTTCAAATAGGTAAATCTATAGACTTTGAGATCAATGGAGGGAGTGGTTTTGCTTTTAGGGTTTTTAAAAGTCTTTAACAAAGTAACGTGACCCTAATAGATCTTGTATTATTCATGCACATAGTCATGTGAAGTGGGTTATGAGTTGTGTTGCCAACTGGAAGGTCAGCAGTTTGAAACCACCAACAACTGCACGGGAGAAAGATGAAATTTTCTACTCCTGTACAGTCTCAGAAACCCATAGGGGAAATTTTGTCCTGTCCTATCCTATAGGCAATGAGTTTGAGCTACTTATAGTAAAAAATATATATGTATATATGCTTATATGTTTACCTATGACATATCCAATTCAGAATAAATCATAGATTCCATATTTGAAATGATCTTATTTGTGACAAATGAAAACTCCGACTTTGGTGACTACCATGACAATAATTTAGTTTGTCTAGTGATCCTTACAGAGATAGTATAATATTAAATAGGGGTTGTTCTTTATAATTGAGACATGTTACAAGTATAAAATGAAAAATTACCTTTGATAATTCTTTCTTCCCGGGTCTCTTTCTCAGTTATTTCTACAGGCCTCCCTTCAATCATCTTGGTGTACTTTTTAATAATTGGTTCTGAAAGTAGAGGATTAAAGGCATTTGATTTCTCCCCAAATGCTGTGTAAGCTGCCCTCAGATCGACCTAAGCTTTTAAAACGGTAAATGGGGTGATTTTTTTATGGAGCAGATCGGGGTTATCATTCAAGAATTCATAGCCAGTTTGTTTGATCCCACTGACGGCAATCACCGAAATGAAACATTGGCTTTAGCCACTGCCACCGTGCGCTCCGGCACCCATCCCTCTTTCTTCTGTAGCCTTTCCAAAGGTGATTCTTTGCCAGATGCTTCCCTTTCGAGCTGCAGTGATTGTACTATGCTGCGCTGTGGAAACCTCCGCAGTGTTGTTGCTGTTCACCCCGAGATCTGTCTCTTGTTTGGTTGAACTCGAGCCCCATGTTCCTTAAAAGAATGTGATTTAGTTTTTAATCATAATCATTCTTGAACATGTCAAATAAAATCGGATTCTTGGAGTCCTGAAAATTAACAGCGATAGCCTAAATGCTACACGGTGGAGAGGGCCAGTGGTACCACCAACTCTCCCCGCCATACTTGTTGCCTGGCTATGACATGAGTTTTTCGTGAGAATCCAGGTCACTATATGTCATTAGAATGAAAGTTTTACAAGAAGTTCTTGCAGTTGCTATTGATTCAATTCTGATGCATGGCAGCCTATTGCGTTTCAGAATAAAACTGTGCTCTAATTGGTTTCAAAAGCTAAATTTCTAGAAGTAGGTCAATAGCTCTTTCTATTGAGGCACCCTGGGTGAACTCGAGCCTACAACCTTTTCATTTGCAACAGAGAGGAATAATCATTTTCATCATTCAGAGACTCCATAGTAAGCTCTGCTGTTATATGTCCTCAAGCCAGTTCTGACTCGTAGTAACAGCAGGGACAGCAGAAGGAAACACCGCCCCTCCCTGCACTGTCTTCACAATGGTTGTTATGCTTGAGCCCGTTGTATTGTCACAGTCACTGTGTTAATCCATCCTTTGAGGGCCTTCCTCCCTTTTTTTTTTTTACTGTCCCTCCATCATGTCATTTTTTAGGCACTGGTGTCTTCTGGCAATGTTTAAAGTATGTGAGATGAAGTCTCACCATCCTTGCCTCTACAGATCATCCTGGCTGTACTTCTAAGTCAGATTTGTTAGTTTTGGTTTTTGACCCTTCATGTACTTTCAATACTCATCACCAGCATCACAATTCAAATGTATCTATTCTTGTGCCTTGGTCAATGTCCAGATTTCACATGAATGTAGGGCAATTGAAAATACAACAGCTTGGGTCAGGCGAATCTTAGTCCTTAATGTAACCTCCTTGCTTAGAGCACTCGAAAGAGGTCACGTGCAGCAGAGTTGCCCAATGCAATGTGTCACTTGATCTCTTGACTGCTGCTTCCATGCGAGTTGATTGTGGATCCAAGAACGATGAAATCCTTGACAACGTCAACCTTCTTCATTTATCCAGATGTTACCTGGAGATCCAGTTGTGAGGATTCTTTACACTGAGTTGCAATCCACACTGAAGGCTGCCCTCCTTGCTCTTCATTAGCCAGCGCTTCACATCCTTCTCACTTCCAGCAAGCAAGATTGCGTCATCTGCATAATGCAGATTGCTCATAAGACTTCCTCCAATCCTGACACCACACTCTTCTTTATATAAGCTCTTTGTATTATTTGATTAGCATAAAGATTGACAAAGTATGGTGAAAATATACAATGCTGATGCACAACTTTTATGATTTGAAACAAGGCAGTTTCCCTTTTTCTGTTCAGATAACTGACTCTTAACACATGTATAGGATGGCTAATTAGCCAGAGCTCTATATACTTGCTGCTCTATATTCATCTTTTTTTCTGACTATAGTATATCCTTTTGTATTGATTTTGTTTTTATCACAATTTTTTATTATTCTCACTGGATTATTAAGAATTAATGGAAGCTTTGTTTGATCTGGTAACTTAATGATTAAATTTATGCCAACTAGATCCAAAATAAAAAAGTTTTATATCTGATTGGACAACAAGAATTTACACACAGGGAAGATGTTAAAAGCAACAAAGACAAATCCTCTTTTACATACAATCCTGCAATAACTGTGCCCTACAAGCAGATGCTTGAATGGAAACACAGGATGAATAGCTGTGGGAAGAAAAATGGTAGTATACCCATTGTCATATCTATTGCTGGCCTGTATGTGCATTTATCTTTGCTTCAAATGTACCCGTGACTATGCTGGTTCTTATGTATAACCAAAGAGTTTGAGACACTGTGTTGCTGGACCGACCAGGCAGATTCCCTTAGTCTTAGGGACACCAAGTCCATTAGAGCAACATGGTCCACATTTTTACATCCTCATTTGGTGAGTAGTGACTGGGGTTTTAAAAGCTCCTGAATACAACCATTAGTTTCTTTGTTTCCAGTGAAGAGAGGAGTGATGAAGTCAAAAGTTAGATGAACACAATCCAGTGGACTAATGGACCAGGCCAACCTAGGTCTCCAGCACCCTGAGAGAAGACTAACTCACTGACTGATGATCACTACCAACTCCTCTGAAAAGAATCACATTAGAAGGCGGGTTCTGGATCGAGAACCTATGACAGGCAAATGACAGACCCTTGCGTGCAGAAAAATGTAAAGCAAAACTACAAATCACAGAAGAGACCAGGATTGCTGGTAGAAGAGAAATTGGTGAGCCTCCCAAGACTGACTCTCTCCTTTGTAACCTTTCACACCTAGAGCTGACTCACACCCACAGCTCAATTGGAAACCAAAGAAGAGACAAGCCTATCATAGGAGCAACACCAATAGTGTTGTACATACACCTTAGAACAATCAATCAATCAATCATTTAAGATCCTAAGGGTTGCAGAAGTTTAAGGAGTTAGGAAAGAGGAAGGAATGAAAGCAGGGAACAGAGGGATGGAGTGGAGTAAGTGAGGGTCCTTTAAGAAGCTGCGACAGATGGATTGAAACAAAATGTGTATGGGTTCTTGAATATAAAACTGATGATATGCTCTGTAAATCTTCACCCAATTCACATTGAAAATTAAAAAGGAAAAAAACCCTCATAAATGAGATGTTCATTCCAACAATTAATATAAAATAAAGATCAAAATAGAAAATATGAGGGCAGATATTTTCAATCCAGTCTTTCCCCAAATCACCCCAAATATACCAATTAGGTATAAGAAAACATATGGCACACACCTTCACGAATCACTTCAGTTATTGTTTCACCTTCTTTAACCACTCTGAATTCAGGGTCACCTTCGAGTCTGACCTTTGTTATTGTGGGTCCTGAGACATTATTTTAGGAGACAAATGGTCATGTTAGCAATAATCCTTTGCATGTCATCTGAATAGAACATTTACATTAACACTCGGTGATACTTAAATACCTAAGTAATTTCAGAGTTTTAAAATCAATTTTAAACATGTCTTAAAATTAGTCAATATTTATGTGTAGAAATGACTCAGTTTACTGACGTGCTATTAAAATTGCTTGCATCTGCATTTAAAGTAATGGAAAAGTCTGTTCAGTAGTAGTGGTAAATTATGGTTTATGTAAAATACTTCATGTGGCAGTCCAACATACTCTGTGACTGCTACAGCACGGACACACGTGAGTTGCTCTAATCATAACGCTCCTCAAAGCGTCATTCCACTGACCACAGCTCTGGGAATGTAATAGAGTATGCAATGGGCTATCAGCTTCAAATTGCCAGTTCAAGGCCACCAGCTGCTCCATGGGAGAGAGGGAGGGTTTCTGCTCCCTTCAAGATTGACGACCTCAGAAGCCCCCGGAGCAGCTCCACTCTGTCCCTCGGAGTAACTGTGAGTCAGAATCAACTCTACGGCAGTGATTTTTCAGTTTGGAATGTGAAGGCTAGTGAAGACATGACCTTAAAATATCCATATCAAATACACTTAATTTAATTCTATATGACTCATTGTAATTTTAATGTAAAACAGGTGTGGGACTGGATATAAGAAAATGTCAACTTTAGGTCTACCATTAAGATACCAAGTTTCAGGTCTTAGGGAAAAAAATAACTTTAAATACTTACGTCTACCTGGAAATTGTGCAAAAATGGACTAATTAATAATTCAACAGTCCTGTTAATGTAAGAGCTAAACAACACTGTATTTGACTTGCAAAATGATTTTACTCCAGGAGAAAATCATTCAAATGTTAGAAAGCTAATTGCTATATTAGGTAATTGAGACTATGTCACAGAAAAGAAGAAAAATAGGGTTCAGTACATTTAACTCATACTGTAATACCCATCAATAATTGAATGCCGTTATTATTATTATTATTAATTTTTGATATGATTTATTTGCTTGTCCAGAAAATGTCAATGTACACCACTACCCAGAGCTAAATAGTATGAAAGAATCTAATTAAGGAAAAGAATACAGTTTTAAAAACTATAAATTTTTCACATCATGATATTTGCTTGACGGGGCAGCCAGAATGATGTAACTCTCAAATTGTAAAGCCAGATTTGTAAGGTCCAACAACCTCAAAAAAGAATATCTACCTAAGGAATTTAAAGATAAGAATCCAGCTAATAAAATAACCAAACTAACATTACTTTAGAAAAATCTTGATTGAAATTTCAGAAAAATTCAATTTCAGAAAAAATTGGAATGCAAGTTCTATGAAAGCAGGGTTCTTTAGAAATTAGTGTTTTCATATTGATTCTCAGCACATTGAAAAGTAGCCTGAGCAAGGGATTCTCAATACATATTTTTAATTGAAATTCGTATGTTTTTTTCATAAGTGCGAAGCTTGGTTAAAAACGGAATTTTTTTTTCTTGGAGTCTCATTTATTCAGTAAGAATTTAGTCATCAGTCAATCTGCAGAAGTTCAATGAGAAGAAAATGCCAGTAATCTCCTTAGAAGTTAGATAGTCATGAATGCATGTAAAGGCATTTGCTTCTTTCACGATGCTAACTAGAAATAGAACTTCTGAACTTTTGACTGAATGAGTTATTAATGAATAGGTGACATGATGCAAATTTTAAATCTATAGTCTCTTTTTGGAAGAACCTGCTGCAGTTTCAAGTCTATTAATGGCAGAGAGACGAAAACATGTAGAATCCTGCTGACAAAGATTGGGACGATTAGTGAGGAAGACTGAAATAGACAGAAATTTTCGGAAATAAGAACAACAGCACAAATGGATAATTTCAATCATGGAAGCTGTGTTCAAGTGGTAGCATTTCAGGAACTCTGACTGTTAGAAAAATGAACTCAGATTTTTGAAATGGAGCATATTATTTTTAAATTAAAATGATCAAGAAATAGTCCCCTAATAAAAATTGTAATTTTAATTTCTTCTTAAGACATCAAATTTTCTTTATCAATATGTGAAAATAATCACAGTCCTAGGTATAGTATTAAAAATAGATAAGCACACATTTCAAAGAATAATTCAATTTTAGATCTCAAAGGTAACTGATATTATAATTAACTCATGATGATAGAAGCTGTTACTCGGTTGTGTTCAATACTTAAATTTTAAGTCAACTCTTGCTTTAAAAGTCAAGCCTTGTAACACAAAAGCATTACAGATATTGCCATCTCATTTTACAGAATGAGAAGAAATACCAAAATCAAAGATGATTATAATAATGGTTTGGGTGATATTCAATCAAGAACATTCTAATTACTTTTTTAGAAGACAATTTGCATTATGAAATGAAGATGATAACCAGGTTTTTCTCTGTGATAAGATACCACAGAAAAGTACTTGAACATGGCAATGAAAAATTCTTAAGATCTGATTTTCGGAGATGGCTGAACTAGATGAAATGAAGACGGCAATCAAGGATGTTGATTTGGCAGCATACGAAGAGAGAAAAGGGATTGCTTGTTCCATACTCTAATCTAAACCAATCATGAGAAGTTAGATATGGATTCAAAACTGGAATTGTGGTTGATATGCTTCCTTTCAGTGTGCCACGTTTTTATTTCGTCTTCTGTCCCTTACCTAGTTACTACTGCTTCTATGCTGTAATATAGGAGCCCTGGTCACTCGGTGGCTTCAAATTGCACTGCTAAGGTCAGTGGTTTCAACCCACCAGCCACGCCAGAGGTGAAAGAGGAGGCCATTCGATCATCTCCGAAACTCTGTCCTATGGGGTCACTCTGAATCTGAATTGGTTCTATGGCATTGAGCTTTGTTTTTGTCTTGGGGGTGTTGTATTAGGATACAGAATGAAAACAACAAAACGCTCTTGTAGTTTTTATAATCATAATAAAGGGATTCATGCCAGAAGATTCCGAACAAGGCTATAAAATGGCTAACTATGAAACATTTTAACTACAGCCACAACAACAAAAATCCAGGACTTATTTGTTTACTGAATGTCTGGGTACTAGTGATAATGCACAGTCAATTAGATTAAAATGAAATTAAGTACCAGCAAATGTACTGAAAGTATTAGGAATGCACCCCAGCACCATCTACTATGCTAAATAATTTGCATTCTGCATTCTATGTTCTACAATTACATGAGCATGCCATGGATATAGAATGTTTAGCATGTTAGTTTCAAAAAGAACATAAATGCATCCATAGAAATCAGTCTATGATATGCATTTTCTTTCACAGTTACAAGGAACTGTGAATAACATTGGTGTTTACCTTCCGTTTTGATAATAGGCTGAAGACTGCCTTCAATCACTTTAAATTTTGGCTCCACAATTTTGGTAATAATTTTAGTTGCTGAAAAGCATAGAAAGTGTAATATGAATGATGTTCACATTAACATAAACTGAACTTATGTGTCCCTTTTCCCTTTGTCTTTGAAGAGTGCACTGAGTTATCAGATGTGGAAACATTTAGGCAGTCATAGGTGGGCACAGTTTATGAGCAATTCTTTATATCTTCTTATGTCTAGATGCTGAACTCTGAATTACAGTGGCTTGGAGTTGTCCCAGGGAAAATATGTGCTCAGTAAATGAGGACCTCTAGCTAGAAACCAATCCATTCTGAATGGTGCTACTAAAATCCTTTACCTTCATTTGTACCTCTTGAAAATATTGGCTGCATAGCAACAGAAGACAAAGAAACATAATTAATTTTATACAATTCATAACATCTAAAATTACTTGGTTAGAATCTTGTTCATTTCAAAGGGGAAAGTGACAGAAAAAGGCTACATATATTTTTTGTTTTTTTCCCCATGCATTTGGTACAGTGATAGAGAAATGAAAATAGGAAAAATAGCTCAGAATACTTAAAAATAAATTTTCATTAGCCAGACATAAGCTCTATGCAACAAAAATGTATGATTAGCACTTCAAGTTCTAAGATTGAATGCTTTTGTTTTTTCAGCTCCATTATCCAATTGTTTAAAGATTTTAAAATATGAATTTTAAATTTATGTCATGTACGTACGTTGGATAATAATGTGCAGGTCTTATTTAAAATGAAAGCGATGCGGTTGACTTTGGTTATATACGTTAATAGAAAACGTGCCTCTTATACTTTGCAACTTCATTTACTGGCTGTTGAGGCATTTTTAATTGGAAGGTTTAAAGAGGACTTCATTAGACTACAGGGTTTCACAGATGTTGATGGTGTTAGATTAATTAAAGATGAGATGTAAGAATGCTTTGAGTTCGTGTGGTATTTGATCTCGGGTTTCAGCGATATTTCACTGCCCGAACTGTTTGAATGAATTTGGGAGCTTAACTGAGACTATGCTTTAGTTGTTTCAGATCTGTATCTTGAGATCTCAAGTTATGACACTCTAAAAACTCTAAACTGTATGGAAACTGTTTTCTTGATTCTTCCACCCTATATTACCTCAACTTAGAATTTCTCCACCAAGGTAAAATTCATAGAGGTCTCCATTATACTTATTGTTGTGGTTAATAATGTTGAGCTTAATTTTTGCCTATGTAGAAAGCTGGAGGTTTAGCATGCTTAATTATTGGTATATTTGTCTTAATATTGCTTTTATGAGGATCTAAATGGTTTTAGCAGGTTATTCGTGAAAATTAAATAATTGATCTTCAACTCAAAAGTTATTCTGTTTTACAACAAACTGATCCACTAGAGAGCATTTCTCCCTTATCTGGTTTCAAATTCATGGTTTTTGGTAATATAAAAGTAATATACAGCAAGGAAATTCTAGGAGCTTGGGAGGAAAGTCAACAAAGGAACCCAGATTGAAATCTGTGGTTTAATAAGTGTCTACCTCGGTGTGATCTATACCCCAAAAATAACAGTCTGCCCCCGACAAATTGCACATTGGAATGTAAACATCAGAGCTGCTTCCAGAGGCATACGGAGGTAGAAGTGATTCATTAGTCTTGAACAATTTCATAAAGTTTAACCATGCTTAATGAGTGTGTATCCAATTTTAATAGAAGTCCATACAAAAATGATAAAGATACTATCTCTATATATATTGAGAAAGATGTCATACATTTCTGATGAATAGAGCCCATGAGGATTCTTTAATTTGTTATGAAATATAATTTTAATAAGATCCCATACTCTCACACTAAAATATGTATCATTGTGCAATACATTCACTCCAGCTGAATCTTTGAGCACGGTATGCATTATTACACAATTAAGATCCATAAGAGCAGCAGAAGCCATTTTGTTTTGCTCTTTATATTGCCATTATCCTCTTACAATAGAAGGTGCAAATTTTTAGGAAAAATTTCTTCATTAAATAATTGAAAGTTCATGGTATAAAGGGTCCTGTTTAGTAAATAAATGTCAGAATCGAACTAAAGTTTTAGCTACTGCTGTATTGTGAGTAGGAGCCCTGGTGGAGAAGTAGTTATGAAGTTGGCTGGAACCTCAAGGTCACCAGGTTCTCCATGAGAGAAGGATGAAAGTGTTTGACCCGGGTACAGAGTTAGAGGCTTAGAAACCCACAGGGGCTGCATTAGCCTCTCCTATAAGGTCTCTTTAAGTTGAAATCAACTGACAGTGAACTTTAAAAAAAAATGTTATTTTGAGTGTTTAATTTTAGAGTCAAAACAAAATGAAAATTATTTCTGCTTTTGAAAGCTGTAATGGAAACAGTAAAAGGACAAAAGAAGAAAAAGACAATGAAAAAGAGGACTTATATAAATTTTATAACAGAATAGGATCTATGGTCCTTATTTTGCTAATCTAGACATCTCAGAGGCGGGGCAAGAAACCTTGGAATCGATGTTAAATTTATCAACTGACAGGCGTTTTTTCAGTTCCCTGTTTATAGATGAAAGAGATTGATTATGTGTTGGATTGCTAACCTTAAAGGTGGGTAGTTCAAAACCACCAGCAGTCCCATGGGAGAAAGAGGACACTTTCTATATCTATGAAGCATTACATTCTCAGAAACCTACAGGGGCAATTCTACCTTGGCCTAGAGGGTCACCATGAGTTGGAATCAAGAATTCTTGGGGGTGTTGACCCCACTGAGTTTTTTTTTTGGGGGGGGCAGGGGGTTGCTGTTGAGAATTTAAGTCCGGAGAAAACTTTCTAACCACAGCTCATAAGTACTACTCTTGGTCACATCCCCTTCCACCCTGCCCTTAGATCACTTATAGTTTGAAGAGCGAATGAAGGACAAGCCCTTCAGTTGCTTGGTTTCAGCGTTCACACATGTGAATTTTCAAATAGCTCCAGAGGGCTCTTTTTGCTCTATCTTCCTCCCTTTTGTTTCCCTGTCTCCCCCTTTTCCCCCTCTCTTTCTCTACTGGGCTAGCCTTTATGATTTACAGCCCCAGTGGTGCAGAGGTTATGCATTGGGCACCAATCTTCAAGGTCAGCAGTTCGAAACCACAGCAGCGCCATGGGAGAAAGAGGTGACTTTCCACTCCCCTTGAGAGTTACAGTCTGAGAAACCCCCAGGGGCAGTTCTACCCTGTCTTATATGTAGTGGTAACTTAATCTGTGTACTTGTGAAGGGGTGGAGTCTAGCTTATCAATCAGGTCACAGCTTAATGACCTCATTTGGAGGCGAGAAGGAGATCTTTCTTCTACACATACGAGTGTCCTGTTTCTCTAGTCAACCCAGACTAACCCAGGGGGCTTAAGAAAAGAGCAAGGGCAAGACTGAGAGCTCTTTCTCCACCCAGACTTCAAACCCTGTCTCAAGTGGGAGTTACCATTACTTATAATCCCAAGTATGAGAATATCAAGAATTTCTATTTGTAAACACAAAAGTATCATTACTGTATTATCTTCCCATTTGAATTTGACAGAGGTTCATTAGGTACTTACTGTAGACAGTCATGGGGATCTCTTTGAAGGAACTCCCACGAACAAACTGAAAGCAAATGTTGTGTTTAGTTCCAACATTGTAGCACTGATATTAGAAAAACAATATTATTTTAAATCTTATTAAAGTAAAAGTAATGGAGTTATCATCACATCTAATAGAAATCAAGTGAAGTTTCCATAGAAAGCTTATTTTTCTTCTTTTATATAGATTAATATTTTTCTTTTTACTTTTCTAGATGAGAATAAACAGATTTGTTCATCTTTATTAATTTATTAAGTAATACATTCCTTATGTTTTACTTTGATACGATGAGGAACAAACTATGTTTCTGCCTTTTAATTCTGTCACTGGCCACAATTTTTATAAAAATACATAAACTTCCCTAATTTTTGGTAGTAAAAGTATTTGATAATAGGAAGTTTTATTTATTTATGTACCTATTGGACAGTCAATATTTGGGGTAAGGGTCATCTTATTGAAATTAATATTTTTTCATAATATTTTAATTACTGACAGGTTCCAAGTAGCATTTTCACAGATATTTGCTGAATGAAATCATGGATATAGTATGTTGTTGCTTCTTTACAGATGGGCCATTTTTTAAAACAATATTTTAGTATGTGTAATGTAAAAATTTGCATCTCAAAGTATGTTCCCATTTAACAATTTCTACACAAATTAGGAATGTTGGTTGCAGTTTAGTTGAAAATAGACTCACTGACAGTGAGTTGGGAGTTTTTCAATCATCCTTCTTATTCATTTCACTCTAGTTGTACCGTTCTGGTGACCTACTTTCCCTACCTGCTCACCTCTTCATTTCCTTTCATGTGTCTTTCTTATCTGTTGTTTTACTATGTTTTTGCATCTTTGGTCTCTTATTGATGGTTTCTTTAGGAGATGATTATTCATGAGTGGTATTCTTCATTTATGAGTCAATCTATTATTTCACTAAAAGGTGACCTCAAGGGATGATTTTGGTTAACTTTTAAAGAGTATTCCAGGATAACAGAGTGGGGGAGTCCACTAGTCTTAATTAGTTGATTGAGCATCTCTCTCTCTCTTGCTCTCTCTCTCTCTCTCTCTCTCTCTCTCTGTATCCTTTGCTCTCTTTTTTCCTCTCCTACTGTACCTCTGCCTTTTAATACATAGATTTCTGGTTTGCTATGTCAAAATATTAAACATAAATCCAGTGTTATTTTGTACCTTAATTTGGATGTACTTGATCAGTTTATTAAGTATTGATAGCAGCTGATCATTTCCAACTGGTGTGTCTGTGAAGAGAAAAATTAAATGAGTATTGTTACACAAATATGAAATAAAGATATAGGTGCCAATTGGAAAGCAGCAGCAGAAGAGGAACAGAGTTCAACAACCACTAACCTGCGGGATAGAGCAGCTTATCTACAACATGAATGACACCGTTCGTTGTCATGATGTCAGATTCTTTTGATTTCAATTCATTCACCAGAAGTGTATCATTCACCTATGGCCACAGGGAGGTGATGTCAGTGAGACGTATAATGGGGAATGACTATTAAGAAGATGGGTGGATGACTCAATGCTACTTATGCAGTTTTGGTTGACAACTTACTCCTTTCACAAAAATTTTGCTTCCTTGTGTCGTCTTTAGGATGTTCGTCACACCGGGTTCAAATCCCTTCCCAATGAAAATGCCTGGAGTCAAGTGGTAAAGAATGATGTTCTGAAGAGCATTTTTATCCCCTATAGGAGAAAGAGATATATTTATTTAATATTGTCTCACGCAAGATACTGCAAAGACCCTGGAGCAAACTTCTGGTTTGTCTTTATTTTCCCACACCCTATTATTTCTCTAACATCATGGTACTCTAAATTTGATATTAATATTAATACCCTAACAAAAAATTAGTCATTTCAATGAGATCAATAAAAGTATTACCCAACTAATGGAGAGAAAAAACAAATTATTAAAATTATGAGAACTGCCTTGTCTTTTATTTAATTGCATGATCTTTCATGAAAATGACAAGGCGAACATCTAGCCAACACCTTGACATGCTAGCTGTCTGAGCTGTCTCTAACCCATTGAAAGCCTATGCACAACAGGATCGAATTGTTGTGATCCATGGGGCTGGTCTACTGGAAGCAGATCACAAGTCCTTTCCTCCTAAACTGTCTTAGTCTGTAACTTCTGCTGAAATCTACTGAGTATCATACCAATATTCAAGCCTCCATTGACAGACAGTGGTGATTGTGCATGATAAGACACATTGGCCCAGAATAAAGAATCGAGTCTTTTCCATAAAAGACAAGAATTCCATCTTTGAACCACCACTGACCTGTAATAGTATGATAAGAAATGATTTATTAAGATCATTAATGAGTAACTTCCCACTTATCGCAAGTGGGATGAAGGAAACTGAATATCGACCATTAATATAAGTTCGAGGCTCCCATCTGAGCTAAAAGATGGATGGAAATGTCGCAGGCGGGGACCACAGGGCGCATGTCTGGTAATCCCTCTACTCACGCATCAGAATTTCCTTTTCTTCATTAGTCATTCCCTTAAAGGCATCGTTGGTTGGCACAAATAATGTCCAGTCTCCTGGTTGTGTCAGAAGATCTTTCATGTCTGCAGCTTCGAGTAGGCTGAGGAAGATGCTGTACAAGGAGGGCAAAGGTACATTTTTCTAGTTAAAAGATGGAAATGTGCTCACCTGAGTGTTGATCAAGAGCTGGGTGAATCAACAAAATGCAGTGGCTACATATGATGAAATATTACTCCACCTTAAAGAAAAACGCTATGACAGGGATGAACCTTGAAAAACCTTATGCTTTGAAGTAAGTCCATCACCAAAGAGCAAACACTGCATGATCTCACTTACATGAAATAACAAGAAGAGACAAGGGTATAGAGACCAATGCATTTTGGTGGGAAACTGGGCAAAAGGAGGGTGAAAGTGTGACCCTTTCTTAGGGAACAGTGAGACGGATGGTGCTAGAAAATTGAGCAGCATTATGGGTAGTGGTTATTTACCACATGGCCAATGCAATCAACATCACCAAATTGTACACCTAACCAATTGTACTGAACCGGCAAGTGTTGTGCTCTACATGTTTTCACAACAATAAAAATAATGCCTGTGTTCACCCACAATGCATTCACATGAATACACCAATTACAGAAAGCATGAAAACCCATTTTCATCTATTTCAAATGCTATTTACTTTTTAAGAAATTGGTATCATAAGCAAAGTCTTGAGCTATACATTGTAATGTTTAGATTTCTCAATCTTAGTGTTTCATGTATCACAAAGCTGCATTCTATGAACTATTTGCTCATATATTCCATCATCCTATTAAAAAGGAATTGAAGAAGTAGTAAAAGAGGCCAGTAGCTTTTTGAATTTGTTTTTGTTTTGTCTCACAAAGTCATGATCTGTTGCACGTGGAAAGCAAAAGAAGTAGTGTTCAAGACATATTTCAGTTTTGAAACGTCCACGCCCACTTCTAAATTATGTTGTTAGTAAAACAAGAGGCTGAATGGCTTTTGTGATCTTAACTGAGCAACAAGAGAAAAGGCCCATTGGGCCATTGTCTGTGGAAGCTGAGCTGGTAAAAGCTCACCTAAAGCGCTTGTCCTGTTTTAGTCTGTCGTGTAGTGACTTCTCTGCTGGTTTGATGATCTCCCGGAATGTGTGAATAGCACCGTTTCTTCCTTGCTTGCTTCCTCTCACCATGCAGGCATTTTCAATGCAGACAGCCTAGCAAGGAAAAGAGATGTCTTACACTGAGACATGGCACAATAATAATAATTTACAAATGATCAAAGGTTCAAGAGAGAGGGAGGGGGCGGGAGGCAGGGGGGAAATGAGGAGCTGATACCCAGGGGTCAAGTAGAAAGAAAAGGTTTTGAAAATGATGATGGCAGCAAATGTACAAACGTGCTCGATACAATAGATGGATGCATGGACGGTGGTAAGAGTTGTATGAGCCCCCAATAAAAGGTTTTTTTAAAAAAGGAAAGAAAAGAGAGATATCTGTTCTCCATTTCCTTACTTTAAATGTCCTATGTGGATACAGATGAATAATTAAACTTCTAGACTGACACCCTCTGACCTCTTAGGCCACAGTAAATATGAGTAGCTTTTTCCTGTTTTGAATCCGATCTTACAGGTCTTGTTCAAATAGGTTTTCTACTGCTGGCAGAAAGGCCACCTCATGCATTCTGGCATTTAGCTTTGTCAGTAATTTCTGAAAATCTCATAGACTTCACTTCTAGTTTCTAGAATTCTCTCTGATGTCTAACTGTTCCTCCTAAATTCTTTTCAAAAAGCCAGACCACTTGCCATAGAGTGGCATTCAACTCCTGGGGACCTCCTGTGTGGCAGGGCGAGCTGGCTGGGTTCCAGGGGTTTTCAATGGCTGCGATCGATCGTTCAGATGTAGATCACTATGCCTTTCTTCTAAAGTATTTCTGGTTGGGTGGAAACTGTGAGCTTTTCAGTCAGTAGCTGATTATTTCAAAGTTTCTACCACCCAGGGACTTGCCACCATCTCTTTTAAGTCAATAATAAGAATAAAAGTTTCCAGAGACACCGGTACCCTCTGTGGTCTTTTACTCTTTTAGATTCAATTGAACAAAATTTACTTTATTGTCTTGACTATTTGATTTAATCAACTGTAAATCAAATCTGAGATTTAGTGACAGCATGTGAAAATATGCTTACGCATGATATAGGCCATTTTCCCAATCATTAAAATTGCATGTGTTGGTAAAATTGATTGTGGTGATGGTGGTACAACTTTTAAACATGATTGAACTATTGAATTACATGATATGTGAATTATAAGCAAATAAAAATGTTAACATTGCATGTGTTAGAAGAATGAGAATATAGTGACATGCATCTGTGTGTCACATACAATTCTAGATAAGTCTTCCTTGACTTCTAATGAATTTTATAAAATAAGAGCTGCATGTGTTATCTGGGCAGAAAGTGGATAGTACCACTGGTGTGCTGTATTTTTTATTTATTTCCCCTAGGTAAGGATTTTATAGAAATTTTCCTCCAGATAAAGATACATTTGAAGCATGTTAGAGGCTCCAGAAATCATCTCTACATGCCTCTTTAATCTTCAGTGTAATCCAAAAAGATTAAATTGTGAAGTAAAGCTTATTATAAAACATCTTAGTTAAGAACAGCAACCTACATATTTAATTCTAATGTTCTATCAATCAAATGATTGTGAGGCATTTTAGTGCTTTCTGAAGTTAAAATAAGTGATGTCATATAACAAGTTAATTGATAATAAACCGGGTGAAAATGATCTGAATTATTAATGCACAACATTTTTTATAAACTTTCCAAATAGTGTGTTTTCATCCAAAATTCAATTCCCTGATCTTCATCCTTTGTTGTTAAAGTCGCACCTAAGTATTCTGGGAAACATTTTCGGTAGCAACGTTCTCTGACACATGTTTTTGCTTTGGCATTGATGTCAGTGGGGCCACTTGGTCTCGCTCTGAATCACTTACTGTGCGATACACAAAGACTCTGAGCTGTTTGCCTCCAATGGTCTCAAGTACTTGTCCATTGTAAAGTTCATTCAGGTCAACCTTTACTTTCAATATGTGATTCTGCAAAATCAATTTAAGAAGGCGCTGATCCATTCTCAGAGTATCATCTATAAATAAAAAAGAGAGCATTATTACACTTCCCCTTAAAAAATGAAATCAGGAAGGTGTCTCTTCCCTGGATACTCTTGACATTATAGATCCTACAGGCATATAATGCTTGGGTCAATTAAAGGTTTAAGATTGGAAATTCTCTTCCCCAGTGAAAAAACTGTGAGCTAGTATGTCCAGTGACCAGTACATTGTCTTAATCAGCTCAAATAGTGGACTTAGTCTCTGTAAGGGCTACCTGGTTTTATGGTGGCCATCAGCAATACCCAAATATTACTGCTGGCCAAACTCCTCCCCAAAATTATATATCTGTGCAACACACCTATTCATTTCTGTCAATTAGATATTCAATGGACTCACTTTTGATGAACTATTAGCAAATTCATTTTTTATTATTGGGAATAGAAGATACACAACCTCTTAAGGGTGTGTTGGTGCCAACATAGATGAGCATCACTATTACAAATGAAAACAGCACGATCAAGGATTTTTTGCTAACAAATAATTTTCTATCTCATTATTTAATATTTGGAAAATGTGAAAAAAGTAACACTTGCATTTTTTATTTAATAGACATAGCTTAATGTAAACACAGCTACATAAAATATTTCTTTGGAAAAAAGCAATAGATTTCTTTAGTCTAAACATTGTCTCTAAATATAAACTGCTAGGTGAAATACTTTTATACATCACATAATAATTTGAAAGTATGTGATAGTCTCTCATTTTCTATCTATAATATGAGGTAAAATTATCCCTTTTCATTTCTAAGCTTTATGATGTTGCTATCGAAGAAACAAACTAGATTTAGTTATCTTCAGATTTATTAATGTAGTGATCTGAGTGTTGTAAAGACGATTATCTTCACAGAATGACGGAATTCCCTATATCATGAACTTTCATGGCCTCATGATTCATTTCACTCCCTATTCATTATCATGAAACTGTTGGCATGACAGACAGGCTAACAGAGACAGCATCGTTCTGACTCATCGTATATGTAGCACATGTAGCAACTTATCAACCCCTGGCAAAACTTCTATTATTTCTCAGGGCAAGTGATCACAGGGCAGTGGCAAGTTGTGGGAGGGAGAAGAGCAAAACCCAGACATACCAGAAAATGCATTATTCACAGGTGCCAGCAGAGTATATTGTCCTTCCGGCCTTAGAGAAGATGCCAAGCCCAATTGGGCCACGAGGTCTGTGAAAGTGGTTTGCTGATTTCCAGCCAGCTCAATGACTTGCTTGGCTGCAAAAGAAACCATCACCATCACATCACTGTCATCAGTGCTGTTATCATCACGATATGAGTAGTAAATACATCCTTGGTTGTGTTCTCATACGACAAGCTATTTATTGCATCAATGCCATCAATGCATCAATTTCGTTTTAGGCATCAATTTTATTTTATGCATCAATGACATCTTGCCTTTCCCGGAAAAGAGGGTATCAGCTTCCCTTTCATGGCTTTGATGAACCACAAAAAATTTTCACAAGGAGAATACCTCTGTTTTCTGATCTTCCATTTTCTTTTTTCCTCTATTGCTCATCGTGCTTGGTCAAGTGGAGGGGCAAAGAAAAATTGGAAGGCCCTCAGCAAGCTAGATTGACAAGTTGTTGCAACAATGGGCTCAAGCATAGCAACCTCGTTGAGGATGGGACAGTGCTGGGCAGCGTTTGATTCTGGTGTGCATAGGCTCCCTATGGGTCCACGCTGGTTTGATGATACCTAACAAATCATCATCCACAAATGTTCTCTACCCTTGTGACTATCACAGCTTTCATTCATCCAAGTCTATTTGGTTGTATCTTTACTTGTTGTTGTTTACTCAAAACACTTCCGGTCACTGTGAGAATTGATATGACTGTTGCTGCTATGGTTAGTGCCACCAAGTTGGCTCTGTTTCTTGGCAGCCCCACAGCCAACAGCACCAAGTGGCCAGTCCTGCCCATCTCCTGCATCGTTCGTATGCCTCAGTGCACTGTGGCAACCCCTGTGCTTTTTGAGTGTCTTCAGTCTCCGGGGTTCATTTTCCAGTACTGTATTGAACAATAGTTTTAGTTGCTGTTGGTTAATTGTCAGAAGTAGATCACCAGGATTTCCTTCCCGGTCTAGCTGCTCCACTCAGACCCACCCACAGTGGAAGCCCTGTTAGTATTCAAAAGTCACTGGGATAGTTTCCAGCAGCATCGTAAGCTATCGCAGTTTGGCAAGGTGGCAGAGAGGTGGGGGCTTATAAATGCTAGGCCTTAGAAACCCAGGAAAGCCAATGTTCCATTTATGGACTGTAATTAGACAGCCTGATGACTCGGTCCCCAGTTCACTGTTTACTTCTTGTGTGTGCCTCACATTCCATTCTTTATACTGCACAACCATCATTCATGCACTTACTGGGAGTCACTCTTGAGTCACCATACTTGGTCAATAGCATTTAGAAGCAGAATGTGAAAGTGTTGCTCACCAGAATCAGGGATCAGGACCTCATCAATCAAGTGGATGACACCGTTATTTGTCACAATGTCTTTTTTGTTCACCATTTTGATTCCATTGACTGTTATGCTGTCACCATCACATCCTATTTCAATTGTGTTTCCTTCCAGGGTTTCAAAGACTGCTCCACCCATAATGGCCTCAGAACACTGGAGCGTGTTTAAGATGTGATACTTCATCAAAGCTGGGGGACAAGATACAAAGAACAACCATTCAGATCAAAGGGAATGAAGGATATTTTTCTTAAACATATGTCTCATTATGGAAGATGAGAGCACTAAGAAATTCAGTAACTGTCTAATACCTCAGGATGGACTGTATGCGTATAATGTCTTACTGTTTAGGTTTTGGAATATGTTGCTTGTCGTTGGTTGTTTGCTTGTCATTAGCGATACGACAGCAGCATTTCAACTCAATGTGATGAGGGGGACACGTGACGATCTGCCTAAGGTAATCCTTTGTTCAGTAGTGAAAAAGTATTAGGCTGAATGTAGCAGGTCAAATTTCAGCTAACAGAATAAGGTATGGTGAAGCGCAACAATGTAAAAGCAATATGGATTACGGTTTCACAATACCTGAAAAGCTATTTATTATTGACAGTGGAGTTATTTCTGACTCGTGGTGATCCCAAATGTATCAGAGACTTGTGTTTAAGGTAGTTTTCAATGGTTGGGACCTTTTGTAAGTAGAACGCCAGCCCTGACTTCTGAGTGAATTCTACCACAATCCTATTGGTTCGTGGCCAACAGTATTAATCATTTTACCACCCAAGGACTAACAGTTCCCAAAAGCCTAAATAGTATTTTGCATTAACTGTTCATAACAGAATATCTATATGTGACTTGTAAGAGGATTTAACAGAAGTTGAGGATAAGTCCCTAAGCGCAAATCTAGAAAGCAGCTCAAATGAAGATAATTTCTCTAAGGATTCTGATGATTGGGAGGAATTCTTTCATAATTATATCTACATTTAGGTCTTTAAAATTTCTCACTTAAAATTGATTAAATGTGTTTTTAAATCAAGAGTAAATGGTGTATAAAACATATTTTAAAATAGAGAATTTGGAAAGAAGTCAATTTTTCTGTATCATCCTAAATAAGCACCCAAGAGAACCATGCAGTTTTCTCAATTCAAATGTCATCTAGCACTAAGAATTCAAAACATTGCCTAAAATGCTAATTGAATAAAATTTTGATGAGTTCATATTTATTTTTAACTCTTGTTTTCAGTGATTGCTGAACATGGGTCACCACAGGAATGTGACCTGTAGGATTGCCTCACTAGTTAAGAATCACATTCTATCACCTCTCTCAAGGATTAGTTATTGAGAGTTTTTATTGTCCATCTCAGAATAAAGCCTGTTCTTTGTCTTTGCTTATCAAAGCATTGGCATGAATGGGTCTTTAAAATTGTTTCCTTTTCTTCCCGATATTTTAGGAAGTTTTTGAGAGGGGACAGTTCAGTACCTTCAGATGCCACTTTGTCGCCCATGATCCTTTCTAGGACACCCCGTGGGAGTTTCTCAAAAGCCTCGTTGGTGGGAGCAAAGAGGGTAAAGTGACCGTCTCTTCCAAGGGCCTCCAATATGTCCGATGTAATAGCGGCTGCCTGAAACACAAGTGTATGTTTTAGACGCTTTCATATTGCAAATCCCAGAGAGGACAGCAACGCTCTGAGCCTAGTCCATGTCTGGCACCTGATCTTCACCAAAGAGAGCTCTTCTCGTTAGAGCTTTAAAACATGGCCCTCTTTGGGCACAAACAATTGTGCTTTCTTTCTAACTTTCCTGAAATTGTTTTCAAGAATGGGAGTCCTGCCAGTGTTAATGGGACTATAGCAATAAGCAGCGGTACATGTCCTAACCGAAAGGAGCATTTCCCGAAGCAGTGAGTTGTCCCAGGGACAGAACTAAACATTCTTTATCAAGTCCACCTCAATATTATTATTTTAGCTGATGAGATCATCTTTCCTGGGTAAAATTAAAAGCCTTATTGCAATAAATACATTTCATACACTTTGGCCAGATTTATTTAATAACATATTTATTGTTCTTGGACTTTGATAGAGAAAGAAGAAGCATTCCAAAGCTTGAAGTCAATCTGCTATTACATCTTGTACTTACTCTAAAGGATGAGAGGTCATCTTCGGCTTCAATGAAGTCTTGAATGGAGGTGCCGATTTGCGTAAGGACGCGGTCAATGACATGGACGACACCATTTGTTGCGATCTGGTTCCCGTGGATGATTCGAGCGCAGTTGACGGTGACGACCTGTAATTTGTTTGACAATCAAGGGTAAAAAAGTCAGTTATGCCATAACCACTGACAGTGCAACCTCCCCGAGTTTTTTATTTGTAGTAATAAATGCAACACGAAGGACCTGCTGTTTTGAATATTAGTGCTAAGGGTGAAGATTTACAAATTGGTTTGTCTTGAAAAAAAAAAGACAAGAAAATAAAACCACTTGAGAACCCATTTAACTTATCTAAAATTATATGGGACATCTTTAAAAATTTGCTCTTTCAGTAGCAATACTCATTGTTTTTATTCTCTCCTTTTAATAGAGATAACCTTGAACTATTTTAATGTACATGAGTGTATTATAGAAAGAAGTCAATCTAATTAATTCCTAGAATAAATTCTGTATAAATGTGTGATTAGTTATATTTCAAATACTGCCTCCTACTTTATCCTTTATCTCCCTTTGAAATTTTATTTTTGAATGAGCCTGTGCTCTTCTTGGCAATTTGCCACAAAGACTTTCTTATCCCAAAACATAGAGGCCTATCAGTAGAAAAGCCAGAGACTGGATGATATATATATTCTTTAACTAACATATATATCTGAATAGAAAGTATATTTAAACACATTAACTAGTAAACATTTCTTTGTACTAGCATTAAGCCCACTGTCAATGAACTGTACCTCAAATCACTCTTTCACAGTCATTCTTTAGGGGAGAGCAGTCTCCCCTCTTTCTCACTATATTTATTATATCTCTGAACACTATACAGAAGGTGCAGACAGTATAAAGATGTAACTGAGAAATCCAATGTTTACTAATGTTACATACCCCATTAGGATAATGATTAATGAAAAGCCCCAAATTATTGTACATGGAAGGAACCACCATGCCATTTTTTAAGTCCTTGGTCAGCATCCTCTTATTGACCATGTGGCTGTGTAAAGCATTCAGCAGCTCGACATTCACATTGCTCTCCAAACCTCGACGGATATCCTAGGAAAAAGCGAGGGACGGAAGTTTACTGTATGGTTATTTATTCGTAGAGTTCTTTGACTCATATTATGTCTACTTTTCCATTACTTTCTGATTGTTTTCTGACATAAATACCCTAAAGTGACTTTACATCAATCAATTAGGAATTTTTAAAATCCAGGTACCCAGTTAAAAATAATGAGTCTGACAGAGTTACTGCACATTGCTAGTCTTACAGCCTTTGCGTCTGTCCGTATGCACAGTGAGTGTGTGCGCAGCAGGACAAGGCATGGCGTGGCCTTGCACCAGCTTCCTAATTGTTGCTGTGCTGGAACATAGAACAGAGTTGTAGCCTGTGGCAGTCCATCTCATTGATGTTCTTCTTTTTCTCTGGCCATTGACTTTAGCAAGCAGGGGACTGGTTCCTCCTGATAATATGTGCAAGAACGTGAGATTAAGGTTCTCTATCTTTGTTTCTAAGAAGCATTTTGTTTAGACTTCTTCCAAGACAGAAGTCTTCATTCTTCTGGGAGTCCATAGCACCGAAGGCTGAGTACTTGAGAGAACAAAAGCAGTGGAGCCTATATGCTTACAAGGGCACTTGAAACAAGTCGAAGAAATACCCCATTCTCTTTAAAGTTCATTTTCCCCGTGAACTCTTTGAAGCCCCCACACATATATAGAGAGATTTAACTAAAGAAAAAGGTTCAAATGGCTGTAGGGGCTGGTAAGTCCCACGATTGTGAGTTAGGTGTCATGTTGGAGATTTCTCCTGACTCACACAGTCACAGGCATGGATGGCCTAAGGAATGGAGGGTCAGAGAGTAGGCTACCGACTTATGAGCTGCAGAGCCTGACAAATCCACCATTGGCAGGTAAGATGGTAACCTGCTGACACACAGGCTGCAGAGGCTAAGGAACATCAAGATAAACAGGCAGCACGTCAGGCCACTGGCTCAAGTTCAAAGAACCAGAGTGGCCAGAAGATAACAGTCCAGATGGAGAATCCAGATTGAATAAAAAGCAAGAGAACTTTGGCAGATCATCCATATATTGGAATCAGGTCGTAGACCGAGGGAATTTCCTTGCAACTGACTGGTTACTCGGAGCAGATCTCATCATGGAAGTGATTACATTATATCAAAATCATCATGAGGAACGAATACATCCAAGGTGTAAAACCATTGGGAAGAATGACTTAGTGATGTTGACACACAATCCTAACCATCACAGATGATACATTTAATGTTCTGTCAATACCATAATTCAAAGGCATTGATTCTTCTTTGATATTTTTAATTCATTGGTCATAAATATCAGATGGCATTAATAGAATTTTTAAAGTTTTGTGGGACAATAATGAAGGGGACTTTGACAACTCAGAAAGCAGTAAATTAAATATGTAATGGAAATTCACTGAAGATTTGAAGCCACAAAGCATAATGATTTAGTTTGGTAATGCTTAGCAGAAATGACAGTATTAGCTAGGAAACAATTCAATCACTTTAAACCGAATTCAAAATATGCCTCACTAACACTAACGGGAAAGAATTGGAAAAAGAAGAGGTAAAGATGACTGCCAATTTTCAAATCTGAACAGTGAATGATTGATACTGTTAATTATGGAAGTGAAAAGCATAGAAGAGGAATTTTTTTACTGTAATTAAGAAAATGGAATGTAATTTAGATAGTTTTTCAACATAAAATGCAAATGAAACACTTAAAAATAAACTAAGATTTTCATAAGAAATATTCTTCTGGAATTCTAGGGGGAAACAACACAAGAAATGCATATTTCAAAGTTATGTACACTTAAATGATAGTTGAAGCCCTCAGTAGTGTATATAAAGATGAGATTTGCCTTCCAGGGGAAACTTTAATTAGATCTCTTCTTACGCCAGAAGGTAGGTGACTTAATCACAAGTGACAGCAATATTCTTAAAGTAGGAGGGTTAAAAATAAGCCACACCAATGGCTATCAAGTTGATTTCTTTTTATGGATACTATACAGTTTAATATTTGTTTCAAATACATTAAAATGAACTAATGGTAAAAATGATTATAGTGAGAAAAGAGTTACCGAATCCAAGTTGTCCCACGCTTCATTGCTGGGTGCAAAGTATGTGAAAGACCCCTTTCCTTCTATCTCTTCCCTCAGTTTGGAGAGATCAGAGTAGTACTGTGTTTTGGTTGCTCCCACAATGCCCAGAGTACCATAAACATGGTCAATAGGCATAACTGAAATAATCAAAACATTAATAAAGGGTTAGTATAGTTTTTCCAAAATACTATTGTTTTTGCATTAAGTATCTTGATGCGTTTAACTGAACAACTTAGCAATAACATTCTATGCACCAACTCTTTATGAAAGTTATCTTTGAGTATCAAATAGTAAAGTACACTTTACAACCATTATTTCATATACTCTCATGTTGAGGGAAATATATTGAATTACCATTCTAGTTTGGTTTATTTAGTTTTGAATTTTGATGTGTCAAAACATTAAAAGTTTAATGTTTATGATCAGACGTTTCTTATTTATTTCAATAGAAAAATAATGAGATATTATGCACACTTCATTGAGAATAAGGACAATAATTTCCATTCTGTTGGCTGATGACCTTTAATCATATGATAAGATCAGGTACAGGAATAGATATTTTATAATATTGGATCCCTTAAAGATACATGGAGACCTGATTATTTTCATCCTAATAGGAAAGGGCTAAAGGAAAGCATGTCACTCTTCCAAAATCAGCTTCTGCCCCTCAAGGGAGAAGGACGTGGAGTAATGTCAGTGCAAAGGGGCATTAGGTGTGACACAGTCAACTTACTGTTGTCTCTTTAAGATTTGAAATCAGTGCTATTTAGATAATATCGTGGGAGGGATTAGGTATCACATTTGTGAATCCACAAAGACTCGATGAGGAAACTGAACATTTAAATGATAAAGTTAAGATTTAAAAGGATTTTAAAAGAATGAGGAAAATGAGTCAGAATTAACAAAGTTAAGATGTACCTTAAGTTTTAAACTTAAGTCACACACACAAATCCTAGAGACAGCCCCCAAGTTGATAGTATTCATGTTTAAAAAACGTATAGTTACTCTTAATTGATTTTAAACACCAGATGAGCTAATAATAGGGCATGGTTATCAACTGTATTAATTGAAGTGAGTGAGTGAGTGAGTACATGAGTGTGTGTGTGTGTGTGTGTGTGTGTGTTTGTGCATGTGTGTGTCAAAAGACTTCAAAAAGCCCAGGGAAAAAATTCCATAATCCCTTAATAAAATTTTTCCACAAGCCCTTTGACATCCCCTCATACATATTAAAACACACACACATAAAGGGACTTTATAATTTATATAAAGAGGACATCAAAAATTTTATGAAAAATGGAATTACATGCTAAAGTGATTTTTTACATAAGATTTAAAAAATTGTATGTGTGTATGCATATGTATACATCTACATGCAGTTGCAATGCATATATATATAACAGAGAGGTATGTGCATATATACATATCTCTCTCTAGCTATGCCAGCTATTTATATGAAACAGTTGCCACTGAGTTGCTGCTGACTCGTGACGAGCCGCTGTGTGTAAAGAAGGGTTATGTTCCACAAGGTTTCAAATGACTGATTTTTCAGAAGTAGATGTCCCAACTTTTATTCCAAGGCACTTCTAGGTGGACTTGAACTTCCAACTTAAATTATTAGTGTAGAATTGTGTGTGAACTATGTGTACCACCCAGGGACTCCAAACCAAAGTAGAGAGTCCTCAAAAGGTGAGAAAAGGCGAGGTCTTGGTCAACAGTCCTCTGAGATGACATTCAGGAAAGTCTCTGCACTGGAGACTTTCCGTGAGAGGGTGCCCATGTTGGTGAGGACTCCAGAGTCCACGCCACCCTGGAAGCACCAGGGATTATTAGTCCAAAGAAGAGAAGATTCTAGTGGGGGAGAAAGTTAGTTGGGAAAGGGTCATGATAATGGGCAAAGGCAATTTTTTGACTGCTTTTTCAAAGAGGAAATAGATGAACTGTTACCCACTCCCACCCTGTCTACTGGGCAGAGCTTCTTAAGCTACATTTCAAAACCAAGAACCTTCTAGAAGAAGTCTTCAACAAGAGAAAATCATTTCTTGCCAACAGCAGCTCCTTGTTTCTAAACAAGTTCAAAGACATGGAAGTTTTAGGTGGTAGGGGTTTTTATTCTTGCAGGGAAGTGGAACTACTTTAAACTTATGGCTACAGTCACGCAAGTAGTAATGCCCAGCATCCACTGTTTAGGCAATGGTTTCATGTTTTGTTACCACAGTACATTTTAATAAATAGTGATTTAATAAGTAATAATTGAGATTACCTGCTGGGCAGCCTTTCATACCTTCCATTCTCATATAGCCAGGGCAGCATTCATACACCACGGTCCTGTATGTTGGAATAAAATTAGTATTAGGGGCTTAAATAGGATATGTTTTGACATACATTTAGATAAACATATCATTTATTTGCCATGATTTCTTTTTTGAACATCTAGAAATCACGGTTTTTGCTTGTGTGCTTTTGTGGCTTCACATCATTCGAATTGGTTTTGTTTCTCTCCACGGGGCCTGAGCATCGTGAAAAGATCTTAAGATCTAGATTTACCTAAAAAAAGTGAGTTTTTCCCCGGTCTGTCATTTGGTAGATGTGTGACATTGAGCAAGTAATTTCAAGGATAAGAGCTCTTTAATATGAATAATAACTGAAATATGTCCTCTTAGGGTATTTGTAAATCTCAACATGATTTTGAAGCTAAAAGGAACTCAGATTTTTAATTAGTGAAAGTTATTAGAAACATCAGAAAGCATATTAGCCCATTTCAAATACATGAAATGCGATGTAGTGGATAATTAAAAGAACTATTTTGTTAGAATTAATTAAATTAATTAATTAATTATATTAGATTCCAGAATGTCTTTAAATTTTTATTTTACAAGCACTTGAATAATTTAAATAAATTTGATTTGTTACTCAAGTACACATTTTAAGAAAATGCTATGTCTTGGTCCAAAGACTGATTACAATTGTATTAAGTAAAATAATGATTCCAAGGAATATTGTTAGCTTAATACACATTTCTACACAAAATGCTAATAAAATACAAGAATCAGCCTTAATATAAAGATTTTAATTCACCAGATAGTATAAAATTCAAAAGCAGTGAAAATGATATCCAGTGATAGAACAATATGGCCCTCAGAGTCACTTTTTTATTTTCAGAGTTGATACTTTAAAGATAAAAAAAGTAGCTGTTCCAGGGGAGTATTTTTGAGACTGGAGACTGAAAACTCTATGTTTCCACTAGTGGGACATATTTTCAGTGTGACCCGTCTTGTGTAAAGACATATTGTTCGATAAAGCAGAGGAACAACGGAAAAGCGAAAGACCTTTAAGAAACCTTGATACAGGGGCTTCAACCATGGGCTCAAATTTAAGAACAATGATCAGGACGGAGTAGAACTGGGCAGTGGTTGCCTCTGTTGCACACAGAGTCTATGAATCAGAGCTGACTCGATAGCACCTAACAACCACAACGATAACTGAACAAAGGATATATTGTAATGTCTGTGGCTTTTTTTTAAGTCAAGTTTTAAAGTAGGGATTAAAAAATAAATCCAGAAAGAATCTTGGCGTATGCTTTGTACAAGTCGTAGCATCTCAAAAATACTTAATTGGTTTAAGTAAGATTATATCACACTTCACTAACTTCCAGACAGAACGCAATAAAAAAAATTTCCCCTCGAAATATTTTAGAGAGCAGGTCTTTCTTATCTAGTTAGTCTGCAATTCAAACTTTGCCTCATGCTCTCCACAAATCTAACGAACAAATGGAAAGAACTCAAAGCTTTGAAGTTGCCAACTGGGGCCTGGCCTGAAGCATGGGCTGGCTCATTGTAGCCACTGACTAAAACTGTAATTGTGTGAATGACTCATGGGTCTAGTAGTTTACAGGAAGAAAGTCCAAGTCAAAAGATAATTTTAAGACTTTTACACCAGTACCTTCTGCTAAAGAGTAAAAAGAATCTATGAGCCTACCCACAGATGCCAGGATAAACAAAACACGCTCTAACCAGATAGTGGAAGAGCTTTCGTTTGTTGAGAAAAATCCAGTTTTGATACCTGATCCAACATAGATAATCCTAGAAAACAGTATGTTGGGTGAAACCACACAAGCACAAAAGCACAAAAATGTTATAATCCCATTGCTCCTATCTAGAAATGCTCAGCTCACTGCCATTGAATCTATTCAGATGCACCGTGTCCACACAGGACACAGGAGAACTGTCCCTGGGGGGTTGGGAGACTCAGTCTCTTCTGGAGCAGACAAGCTCATCTTTCTTCCACAGAGGGGCCAGTGGGCACTGTGGACCCTGTGGGTAGTAGCTTAGCGCATAGTCCACACCATCATCCAGGGTCCTTGAGAAATATAATAGGCAAATGCATAGACGTAAAGGTTTAGCAGGGTTGAGAAGGAGGAGCAGCTTCAGAGGCATTGCCAGAGGGGTGCTGGATTTTCCATCTAAGCATCACTAGACTATTTGGAAATGGATAGTGGAAAGGAACAGTTATACACGAGAGTGATCTCTCTGCTTTGGATGTAAGTAGCCCAGCAGATCTCCTCCTAGGCCACTATTTAGATTGGGTCTTTTCCAGGTTAGTCTTGAAAGCCACCTAATGAGATTGACAGGCATGTGACTGAGAGAACCGTCCACCAACCACAGAGACATGTTTAAACACGGTTTGTTTGGAATAAACACATACACCTGTGAACTGGACCCTCGTAGCAAGATTTCTCGGCTTACCCTCATGTACCATTATCATTCCTTCAGGCATCGATATATTAAACATAGGCGTAGCCTTCCACTATGACTGCTCCGAGGGCCTGGGGAACTGCTGGCTAAAGGCTGGGCCGCTGGATAAGTCCTTTCTAGTCCTTTCTGCTTTGATGGCAGCTCTGAAGCCAACAGAAACCATTGGGATAATTTCCAGATGGCCAGGGGTAAATATCAACGTTGAACCCCAAAATGGATTATTTCAGATCATTTTCCCCCGCATCTACTTTATTTATAAGGAAACGAGGACACTGAGGCACAAGGGTTGCTTGGCTTGCCCGAGATCAGAGAGGGCAAGCAAGACCCAAAGAGTTAACTGATAAAGGAGAGGCCGTCTTCTGGCTGTTTGTCAGCTCATATTCCCATGTGATTTGCTCCCTTTGGCCCGAGGAACACATGCATTCAGGGGGGAATTTGAGTTGCGTGACTAACAGCCAGCAGATGCCGGCAGAATGTCTTTCCTCATGTGTGTGATCCTTTCTTTTTTTAAAAAAAGGGGGGGGGGCAGGGAGGCTCACAATTTTGAAGAATATTCTCAGGAAGAAAGCCGTGTCTTCACGTGAAAAGACACATAAGTGATCGTGTTACCTTGAAACTGGCACATGATAACAAAGGTGAGACTTACGCTTTCTTTCCACAGATGGCACCTTGATACCAGTTCTTACAGGTGCTGAAGTACTTCTTTTTGGTGCCTAAAATCTGCTGAAGGGCACAGACATTTGGGCTGGAGGGAGAGACAAAGAAAGAGAGTTAATGTCCTAAGGATGAGGAGTTGTCTTTCATAGCTCATGTGGGATGGTTAAAAAAAAAGAAAGAAAGAAGCATGTGGATTTGATTTTCAAAAATGTGATTGTAGCCTGTTTCTTGGTCCCATTCTGCTGATTCATCGGAAAAGCTAATCCTTGGAAGAGAGAGAAAGAGAAAAAAGTTAACTTCCCTGGGAATAAAATACCATTGGGACAAAAGTTAGCTTAATGGGAATATCCAAGCTGTATTAAATTTAACCCGATCCTGTGCTTATTATATCTAATAGCGGATTAGGTATTGACGCTGTGTTTTAAAGAAAACATCTGCTCATTTTGAGAGGGAGAGTGGCTTTCAGTTTCCCTGGGACAACGAGAAGTCGGAGAGGCAATGACATAAATTGTTCACATGCACAAAGACATACACAGATTCTGTAATTGGTAAATAGTCTCAGAAGCAAGGGATCCCTGGTGACGGCTAAAATGAACTTGTGAGCAATATGTCTGCCATTAGCAAAATTAAAATTTTGAATGTGAGTAATAGAATGATCTCTGGTACAGCTTAATGTATTTTTCTCTTGACAAGAGATGGGAGCCTGCCTTACCCTCACTGCAGAGCAAGGGAGATCTTTGTATACTGTGAAACTCCCTCAGAGACAGGGAAGAGTGTCAAGTCCATTAAAATAATGATTTAAAAATGCTAAGCTGCAGTTGGCTGGCTTCTACAACATATGAATTGCCTTTTGGGAACTCTATGGGGTGCAGAATTTAAAATGATTTAGATCAAATGCTTTGGAGAACTAGTTAAAGGATTCATTGCTAAACTCTAATATACAATTTAAATGAAGTAAACAGGAAGTTTGCTTTCACGATCCATAAGATGTTTGCAAACTGTTCACATAAGCATAGCCTGTAATCACTAATAATATAATTTTGATACTTCCAGACATTTCAGATTTCTGGAAGAAAATAGCCAACACAAATAACAGTCACAAAACAATGCCTTGTTATATTTTGCTATTTTAAAACCATGTGAGATTTCATAAAAATGCAAGAGTAACAAAATACTTTGACAGTGATTCTGAAAGTTAAAATACACTTTGTCATAGAATGTTCATCTTCTCTTCATTGTCTTGTAATGCATTGTTTTAAATTTTTACTTATTCCTTTGTAAGAACTTTAAAATAAGGAGTTCTGAGGCATTTTAGAGATAATCATACATAGGACAAGGTAAGAGAAAAATTAATTTTGACTTACCCCTGATCCCGGCCCCTGATCCGACTATGAGCCAAGATTTTGTCATAATGACCGTTGGCATCTGCAGGGTTAATCACAAACAGCAAGAGGAGGGAAAATATGGGTAAGAAAGGAATCATTTTTTCAGTCCCTCCGTTGCACTCAGTCCACGAAGAGAACTGACAGTGGGCTTTGGAGACCTGAGTTTATATACATGTCAGAGCTGTGGGAGGGAGCTCTGTATCAACCTGGGAATCTGAACGCTCTCCAAGAAACATCAGCAACTCATAGCTGCCCCGCTCCGTCTGCTGGGGCTAGTTACATTTACTCAACTTAGCGCGCCCCTTTTTTCTTCTCAATATGAATAAACATTTTTATCATATGAATACGTGATTTGTTGAATGTTCACATTCCAGTTTTATTCATTGAAAATGTAGGGTTTCTTATTCATTGATAATGTAGGGTTTCTTTTACAAAACTTGAATGTGAAGTGTTTAAAACAATCCTCAGCAGTCACATTTGCAGTGTACTGGGGATAGAGCTAAGATTAATGACGTTTGGCAAGTTGCCCTAACTCTTGAATTGAAACAGAAAGCAGACATATGTTTCATTTCTTTATTTTTACATTACATATATCGCACGGTGCTGAAAAATCTCTGGGAAGGGCATCTGCTGAGAAGTGCAGGCAAAGCAGTGCTTTTTGGAAACAACTATTACTAATCCAAATGTAAGAGGTTAATTAAGCACACATTCAAACGCAGGGGTATGATCCTTTTTTCCAAGAATAATTCAAGTCTCTGAACATTAAACTAGACCACCTGTAGCCAAGGAAATGGCCACTCTCACTGGTCCTAGTTATATATTCAGCAGCTTTGGATAAAATTAATCTGAATGGTAGAAATCATCAACTAGCACTGTCACTTTAAATAAGCAAGTTATTCAAATCTCCTTGAATGATCACATTATAAACTATCCTAGAGTAAAACCCAAATTCATTATTTTTGAGTCAATGCTGACTCAGCAAGCCTGGTAGGATAGAATTTTCAAAGGTCATAAATCTTTATGGAAGCAGACTGCCACACTTTTTCTTCCAGCGGTTGTGGATGGTGGATTCAAATCACACACCAAATGTTTCATGCAACCCAAATGACATCTAGTTGTGAACTAATGGTGCATCGCTAGAATGGCATAACGTGGCGCTTTTTTTCTGATGATATGTAAAATATTTGCATGAACTTTGCATATTGTTGAAGTGAAAGGGCTTTCAGGGCGGGACTGGACGGGAAGAAAGCCTCACAGAGCCAGGAGTCTTGAGATTTGTGAGCTGTGAGATTTTGCCTAGATCATTAAAATAAGTCTCCAAGTTACTCTGAATTTATTAAAAGAACTTATGATGAAGAAATAAGGAATTCTGAAATTTCTTTTAGTGCCCCTCCCCTTTAAATGTGAACACCTTGATATTAAAATGTAGGAAGTGAATGGACCTTGTGAAGGGATTGCTGGAGAGAATATCGCATAGTGGAAGAGTGACTGGCATATTCTCCCCCTGAGCCTGGTGGGAGAAGACCTGTCACTTATAGCTCTCTGGATGAAAGAAGCCCAACTCCATCTGTATTTCCCTGTTTGTCTTATTTCACCATTTAATATTATTTTTATGTCACTGAAAATGCCGATGTTGTGCAAAAATTAAAAGAAACAGTTTGATGGCAGTAAAACATAGCTAATAGTATCGAAGCTATTTTATAAATATCAAATAGAATATCAAAGCAACCAAGCCAATTGCTGCCAAGCAGATTTCAACAGCCGGTGTGAATGAAAGGCAGCATTGCTTTCTGTTGTATATAGGAGCATTCTGAGTCTGAAACAAGAATAACGAGAAATATAAGATAGACGACTTATCCTTAAAAAATCATTATAGGATTTCTAAACCACTGAACAATAAATCAAACTCAAAATAGAGACTTTTTTCAACATTACCACCATATATAATTGTTACAACCCCCTTTTCACTTGTAATTAGCTGGGACTAGTTACAAGTATGTCTCAAATGCTGAAATCTATGAACTCCAATGGGTTTGATGGAAGGCAGAGGGACACTTGTCTAAGACGCAGAGCCAGCTGCTCCTTTCCATTTCCCGTGGCTGGGAGTGTCACGGGGGCAGAGCCCCAGGTTCTTTCACTGTGGGATACTCTTGGTGAATTGAACCTGGATTTGAACGGACCTTTGTGTTTGCAACTGGAAAATAAGCCATTAAACTACCAGGTCTCCTTGAGATAGAGACAGACTTAGATATGTTATTACAAGAGTGAAAAAAGTATCTCTTGAATTCACCACCAAATGATTCTATTTAGACTCAGTTATGAGCATTGGGTTAAAGGCAGAATCAAGCATTTCCTGACATGCTACGACTTTGTCCCGGATGCCTACAATAAATTGAAATAGTATTGATTCAGGTAAAGCATTTTTTTAACCCAGTTGTTTCTGGTGAACATCTTTTTGTGCCGGCTCAAGCACTGGGTGTCATTCATCCCCACGCCATTAGTGATCTAAGCAAATAGAGAGTTGAATGTAATGTACAGCATAGACAAACTTCTATCTATATTCGAGATACTTTTAAAATCTCCTGTCTGGCAGACCTTGCGCGTTTATTTTTAGTCAAAGGCATTTTGCGTGCTCACACAAAAGTGAAGAGTTCTTAAACTTTCATGTCAAATTTCAACTATGATGACCTCTGAAGTTTATCCTCCCTGCTTGGGAATCTAGGTCTAAGCTCCACGGAAGGCAACCCCTGCTAGTCCTCAACACAGATTGACTCTTAGGTTCAGTCATGCCACCCAGGAACAATGCTGAACATATGGGCCAGGCTGTGCACAGAACCTACCTGTACATTTAAAGGTTGGAAAACTTTCCAGGGGAGGAGAAACTTTGGGGTAACCATAACAAAATGTCATCCGTGATTTCCACCGAGGACCTGATGACAAGGACTTCAATCTTCATCCAACTGCTAGACATCGGTGAGTTGTGGGGCCGATTCATCGCAAGGAAAAGAGCCGAGGGAAGCGCAGAAGTGGGACGTCATGTGCTGAATAATGGATGAAAGTTCAGGCAACTGTGGTAGCCAGTATCCTGGTCTCAGGGAGGTTCATTGAACTTTGACTTGCACTTGACAGATGTGGGTAGAGTGAGGAATGGAGAGGGTTCCAGAAAATGGGAAGAAAATATACATCTTAAGAGGGACACAATTTTCTCCTTTCGAGGGACTTACCAAAGGTCGCTCTCTTTCCTCTTGGCCCCTCCCCTCTCCACACAGAAGCCTATTCTTCTGCTTCATGAAAGCATCCTGGCCCTGGCTTGGCACACAATCCGCTGATCCCCAGCTGCCTGAAGGAAGATTAAAGCCTAGTAATTAAGTCTGACTTTCAGGGTTGCTGTGTCTGACCCGAAGAAGTGCGTCAGTCATGAAAAAGAACTGGTTTATTGCCAAGGAAGGGAAAAATGATGTGCCCGAAAGACAGAGACTTTTGTTTCTAGAAATCAGGCTGGTAATTTACTGGCAGTTCACGAATTACCCAGTGGATCTGTAAAGAGCGTTGTAGCCTCTGGAAACATGAAGTCATTGCAGAATTATGCTAGTGTCACCAGTTTGTAACCAACCTTAAACTTGCTCCACACAGTGTAGCACTGGATGGGGGACAGGGATTCAATAAACCTGCAGAGGCTAAGCCAAAAGCAGTTTGGAAAAATGAGACTTTCCTAGGTTTTGAAGCATCACAGGGGTTCTTTCCATCATGGTCTCTGAACCCCACGTGGTCTTGAAAGCCTCTTCTTTTTTCACACATGGACTTGAAAGCCTCTTCTGAGGGTCATTGTGTTTCCTCACTGCCCTGTTTGTGAAACAGGAGTCACTGGGTGGCACAATCAGCTACGAACCAGAAAGCTGCAACCCACCAGAGGTGCCTCATAAGTAAGGACTGGCAATCACAACAGCTAGAAGCCTAGGGATCCAAGTTCCACTCTGACACACCTGGGGTTTCCATCAGTCCGAATCAGCCTGATGGCAATGAGTTTGGTCCATTAATCCAATGTGGGTGATAGAGCTGACTGACAAAGTGTGCACGTGTCCTCAAGACCACACTTCCTTGAAGACAGCATTCTCCTGTGCCGCTCCATCGTTCTTGAGTCCATTGTTGCAGCCACTGCGCAATCCACCTTGAGTCTTCCTCTTGTGTTCACTGCCCCTCTAGTTCAGCAAACACGCGGTTTTTCACTCACTTCCCTGGGGTCAATGCTGACTCCAAGCGACGCTGTAGAGCAGAAAAGAGCTATCCCTGTTAGTGCCCGAGACGGTAGGAGCCCTGGCGATGTGGCCGTCAGTTTCTTTGAGAGAACGACAAGGTTTTCTTACAATCATTACGTTGTGCTGAATTAAGTCAAACGTGTAAAAGATTCAAATTAAACAAGACTTAAATTTTGTGATTTCCTGAACACTCTTTGAAAAACGCAGACAACATATAATTCCATAGCCAAGGCAGATTTAAAGATACCGGGCAACATGTAAGCTCCTACCTTGGTGCCGGAGGCATTAGCAAAGGCACAGAAGGTGCCCACAGTCTGTCTCCTGGTTTCTTACCAACAGATTTTCTCTAGCCAACTTCATAGTTCTTTCAGGCATACACTGACCCAACATCTCTAAGATAAAGAAATAATATTCTGAGAAACCATGAGGACCGTCTCCAAAGCAAGCATTAAATGATATCACTTTAGGGCTGGTTCATTTAGATGGGAAATCTATGATAAGAGTGGTTTTTCCTGCCATTTTCCCTGTATACATTTCTACTTTTAATTCCTTTACTAGCCTATCACGTGCATCTTTCACTCTCACCTCCACAGTGCAACCGAAAATACTCACTGCCATGGGTCGATTCCCATGCACAGTGCCCTGATAGGACAGGGTAGAGCTGCCCTGGTGGGTGTCAGAGTTACTTTCCGGGGGTCCTAGGCTGCCTCTTTCTCTTGAGGAGTCTGGTGGTTTAAAACTGCTGGTTTGGGGTTAGCAGCCAAACATGTAACCACTACCAGGCTCTCCCTTAATGTAAGTCATGTGTCACTTGTACCCTTGATTTGGGTACTTTTGAAATGTAAAGCTAGGCACTTATTAGCAGTGTTTCTTACTTTCAGAATTTACTTGTCTTCCTCTGGAGACATCTAGTGGAGAACTTGCAGTATGGACTCATCCAGAGAACACATTCAACATCACATAATTTTAAGAAAACATTTTACTTCTCTCAAATGAACCGACAATGAAGCAGTGACTGACAACTTCCATTGATGAGCTGCTCACCCAGAGAGGCCTAGTGTTGGTGTTGAGGAAGTGGTGACTGCTAACTCCAAGGTGGGGGGTTGAAATCCTCCCATGCAGTTAAGGTGACCAGACGTAAGCGGGACAGTCCCGCTTTTGAACAATTTGTCCCGCGTTCCACGGCGTTTTAAAGAAGTCCCGATTTTTGAAAAGAATGCACGACAAGCTAGGGGACGGCGGGAGAACGGGAAGTGACTATATGGTTTTCGGCTGCCATGTGGCTATTTCGCCAGGATATGAGTTTTATATTATTTTTGTTAATTTTATAATGTTAAACTTTAATAGTAACAAATAATTGTTGAGAATCTATTATCTAGAACTACTTATCAAAGTTGGCATTGTTTATCAATTGTTAGAATTCAACTACCATTGTTTGGACTTAATGAACAATGGCATTTTTTGGCATTGGCAACGACGAAAACATTTTGTAACTGTCTTTCAGATGATACACATCCTACTGCGTGCTAGTGCAAGTTAAACAAATGATGCCAATAAATCAGCTATTCAGATAATTTAGGTAAGCAATTTGTTTATTTATTTCATAAATACATAAATTTTCTTAAATTTAGCAGATGTATTCGTATTATTTATATTTTATAGTGGCTGCAAGCACCGGTCTTGAAAGTGACACAACTTATGTTATGGCAAATTCAGAGAAAAAATAATACAGGTCAGTATTGTTATTATTTAGAAAGAAATATAGGATTAAAATTAAAATAATTTTAAATATATAGCTACTTTATAACAATCAAATTAATTTAATTTATACATTAACAATAAAATGTGTTCATATAATTATGTACCTACTTGCTGTGTTTTTAAGCAATATGTATACAATAATTTATAATATAATTTTTTATATTTTTAATATAATGAATAAGAAAAGAGGATGCAAATTCAATGATGATCTAAGAAGTGAATTTCCTTTTATTAAAAAAACCAAAAGCGATTACATGGCAAAATGTGAGAAATGTAATGGTGAATTTTCTATTTCACACGGCGGGAGGAATGACATTTCAAAGCACTTGGAAACACAGAAACATGAAATATATTTAAATATTGCTACATTTTCCTCCGAAATATAGGAACTTTTTTCCTGAAAACTGCTTAGGGAGACGAAGAAAATAAATTAGCATTAGCAGAAGGACTTATGTTTTTTCATGCTACTAATCAAAATCATTCCTTCAGCTCTATGGACTGTACATCACAAGTTGTCAAAAAGTTAATCAACAAAAAATTTGCCTGTGCTAGAACAAAATCCGAGGCAATTGTGTGTAATGTGCTTTCCCCATTTGCATTTTCAGAATTAGCAAAAACCTAGAAAAATATATATCCATATATTCTGATGCATCTAATAATAAGGATATAAAGTTATTTCCAACTATTATTAGAATTTTTGATTCAGAAACTAAAATAAAAATTAGAATTTTTTATTTCATTGCTGTGCCTGGCGAAACTTCTGAGATAATTTTCAGTTACATTATTAATATTTTGGAAAAAACAATTTAAAACATAAAATGATTGCATATTGTGTAAACAACATGAACTCAAATTTTGGAGGAAAAGCGAGAAGAGGTACAAATAATATTTTTTATAAATTTAATAAACCTTAATCAAAACAACAAATGTGAACAAAAATCTAATCAGATCATCAGAGAAGCTGATGAAAACCTAAGAGCTATGTCTGATGCTATGAAGTGGAACAACATTAGAATTATTGGCTTACTGGAGGGAGACACAACAAAGAAGACATCTGCAACAATAGTGAGAGAATTCTTGGAGGAAAACTTCACCAGCTTAATGAATGAAAACCAGGCAACCATTCAGGAGGCTGAAAGAACACCAGCTAGACTGAATCCCAAGAAGAAGTCACCAAGGCACAGTAGTGAAACTACCCAACTTTGAGGAAAAGGAGAACATCATGAGAGCAGTTAGGGAAAAACAAGCAACTACATGTAAAGGTTCCCAAATAAGAATATGCTAAGACACATCAGCATAAACTATGAAGAGGAGAGAGTGGAGTAACATATCCAAAAATTGAAGGAAAGCAAGGCAAACCCAAGAATACCCTACCCAGCCAAATTATTGATCAAGATAGATGGAGAAGTAAGAGTCTTCCCAGACAAGGAAAAACTCAAAGAATACGTTAGATGAAACCCAGCCCTACAAAAGATCCTTGCTGACCCAGTATAGGCAGAAGAACAACACTCACAAAGCATAAATAAGAGACCACCACATAGAACAACCTTATCCAGAGAACAACAAAGAGAAAACAGACCCCAAGAAAGCATTGGCTTAAGGATGGAAAGAAGTCCAAAATGATACACAGACACACACGAACAACACACTAATGAGAAAGGAAAGTAGGAAAACACCCAACACAAAAGGTATAAGATGACATCACAGAGTCTGCAGATGGAGATAATAGCCCTGAATATCAATGGCCTGAACTCAGGCATTAAAAGACTGAGATTAGCAGACTGCCTTAGAAAACACAACCCATTAATCTGTTGCCAACAGGAGACACATCTCAAGGCTACAGACAAAAATAGGCTGAGAATCAAAGGCTGGAGAAGTCATACCAAGCAAACAGCAATTCAAAAAAGCAGGGGTTGCAACCCTAATCTCGGTTAAAATTGACCTCAAAGTGCAAACCATAAGAAGAGATAAGGAGGGACACTATATGATGATCAAGGGAATGGTAATCAAAGAACCACTAAGCATTGTAAATATTTATTCCCTGAATGAGAGACCCGCTGAATACATCAAACAAACACTCCAAAAGTTGAACAAAGAAATTACAGCCTCAACTATTATAGTGGTGACTTCAATACACCACTCTCTGCGAAAGATTGATCACAGGGAAAGAAACGGAACTAGGAGGCTAGAGATCTAATCACCACAATTAGACAATTTGACCTGATAGATATCTACAGAGCTTTTCATCCAAACCAAAAAATTCACATTCTTTTCAAGCCTTCATGATGCATATTTGAAGATAGAACACATACTGGGACATAAGGCGATTCTACATAAATTTAAGCATATTGAAATCATACAGACCTCTCTCTCTGACCACTGTGCCATAAGGCTAGAAATAAACAAAAGGAAGACAATGTGAACAAGAGCCAACAATTGGAGGATGAATAACTCTCTGCTGCAAAAGGAGTGTGTACTGGTGCAGATCAGAGATGATATTAGGAATTTTCTAGAAACCAACGAGAATGAGCACACAAGATACCAAAACTTATGGAACTCAGCAAAGGCAGTGGTCAGAGGAAGTTTGATAGCAATACATGCACACCTGGGAAAGGAAGAGAGACTCATGATTGATATGTTGGCACAATATTTACAACAACTAGAGCAGAGTCAGTTTGACAATCCTACTAATAGCAAAAGAAAAGAAATTATAAAAATCAGGGCTGAGATTCAGGAGAGGGAAAATAAGAAAACTATGGAAAAATTAATACTACTAAAAGTTGGTTTGTTGAAAGGATAACCAGAATCAACAGACCACTGGCAAATAAAACCAAAGAAAAGAGAGAACAAATTTCAATAGCAACAATAAGGAATGAAAGAGGGGACATTACAACAGACCCTAATGAAATGAAAAGGATAGTTACATAGTAATATGAAGGATTGTACTCCAATGAATTCAACAATTTGGAAGACATGGACAAATTCTTGGAAAACCAATCCCTCCCTAGACTATCTTCGATGGATGTCAAGAATCTCAACAGATCCATAGCAATAGAAGAAATAGACAAGGTTATCAAGGGATTACCAACAAAAAATCTCCTCGACAAGATGGTGTCACTGGATAATTCTACTAAGCACTTAGGGAAGAACTAACACCAATTCTATACAAACCCTTCCAGAACATAGCAAAAGATGGCAAATTTCCTGAACTCTTTCTATGAAGCTAGTATAACTTTGATATGAAAACTGGGCAAGGATCCCACAAGAATCGAGAACTACAGACCATTATCCCTAATGAACATTGATGCAAAAAAAACCCTTAACAAAATACTAGCCAACAGAATACAAAAGTATATAAAACAAATAATTTGCCATGACCAAGTGGGATTCATACCAGGGATGCAGGGATGGTTCAACATATGAAAGACCATTAGTATCATTCACCACATTGACATGAAAAACTATAAGAACCACATGATAATATCGATAGATGCAGAAAAAGCATTTGACAACATCCAACACCAATTCTTGTTTAAGACACTTGAGAAAATAGGAATGGAAGGAAAGTTCCTCAAGACAATACAAGCTATATATGAAAAACCAACAGCCAACGTGGTAGTCAATGGAGAAAAGACTAACACAATCCCACTGAAAAAGGTGATCAGACAAGGATGCCCTTTGTCCCCACTCTTATTTAATATCGTGCTGGAAGTTTTAGCTAACAGCATACATCAAAGAAGAGACATCAAAGATATTCGTCTGGGGATGGAAGAGGTGAAACTATCGTTATTTGCAGATGATATGATTTTATATATGGAAAATCCAAAAAGTTCCACAAGGAGAGTACTGGAAGCTATAGAAGATTGTGGCAGAGTGGCAGGATACAAGATCAACAAGCAGAAGTCCATCGGACTGATATAAACATTGGATAAGACCAGAGAAGAAGAGATCAAAAAGGCGGTACCCTTCACAATAGCCAAATACAAATTGAAATATTGAGGGATTCACCTGACTAAAAGAACAAAAGATCTATATGGGGAAAACTACAGAACACTCTTACAAGAAACCAAGAGCGACCTCAACAAATGGAAGACTATCCGATGCTCATGGATTGGAATACTCAATATAGTCAAGATGTCAGTTCTGCCAAAGGCACAATATAAGTTTAATGTAATCCCGATACAATTACCCTCATCTTTCTTCAAAGAAATGGAAAAACTGATTACCAACTTCATATGGAGAGGGAAGAAGCCCAGAATTAGCAGAGAATTCCTCAAGAAGAAGGACACCGTGGGAGGGCTTGCTTTACCTGACTTTAGCACATACTATGCAGCCACAGTTGACAAAACCGCATGGTAGTGGTACAATGACAGATACTCAGATCAATAGAAAAGAACTGAAACCCAGAAATAAAATCATCAGCATACAGACAGCTGATCTTTGATAAGGGCCCCAAAAATATCAAATGTGAAGCAGATGCCCTCTTTAACAAGTGGTGGTGGAAAAAATGTACATTTACCTGCAGGAAAATGAAGCAAGACCCTTATCTCCCCCAATGCACAAGAGTAAACTCAAGGTGGATCACAGACCTTGGATTTAAACCCAAACTATTAGGACCATCAGTGAGGGAATTGGGACCAACTTGAGAACTTTGCCACAGGGAATGCATAGACTATCAGAAATAGGGAAGGACACAAACACAGAGTCACAAATTGACAAATGGGATATACTGAAGATAAAACACCTGTGTACATTGAAAGAATTCACTAAGAGTAATAAGAGAGTCCACTGACTGGGAAATCTCTTTATTAATGACACATCAAAGGCCTTATTGCTAAAATCTACAACACTCTGCTACCTTTCAAAAAAAAAACAAAACTGATTACCCACTTGAGAGGTGGACAAAGGACCTGAACAGAAGTTTCACAGGGGCAGAAATCCGAATGGCCAACAAACATATAAGAAAATGTTTCCGATCTTTAGCAATAGAGAAATGTGAATTAAAACAATAATGAGGTACCACCTAACTCCCTCAAAGGTAGTCCAATTCAAAAAATCAGAAAGCAACAAGTGTTGGAGGGGCTGTGGGAAGACAGGACTCTCATCCATTGCAGTGGACTTGTAAGTATGTATGACCACTATGGAAATTGATCTCGCGATATCTAAAACAGATGGAAATTGAGTTACCATACAACCCAGAAATCCCCGAACTGGGCATATACTCAGAAGTGGCAAGAAACAAACCAAGGCCAGACATCTGTGCTCCAATGTTCATTGCCGCACAGTTCACAATTGCAAGGAGTTGGAAGCAACCCAAATTTCCATCAACTGACGAATGGAAAAGGTTAAATCTTGGACATCAGCAAAAATCACAATAGAGAACAAATGGTTAGAAATATTTAATCATTTCATCATTTTGTTCCATACAATAATGCACTAAAAATTGTAGAATATGCACTGTCCTTACCAGGAACTAATGCTACTACTAAATGCATTTTTTCTTCGGTAAATAAAGTGTGGACATCAGAAAAATCACAATTAATTGTTGAGACTTTGAAAGCAATTTTATGTGTGAAATATAATTTAACAAATTCTTGTGAAAATTTTCATGACCTTTTAAGCAAAACAGCAATCCACTAAAAAAGTTCACTCAAATGAGAAATATGCCAAAGAATAAAATACTACACATAATTTTAATGTATTATATTTGTATATTGTACTTATGTTGAAATTTAAAAATATATATTACAATACTATTTTGTGTTCTATGAAAATTTTTGTTGTTCTATATAGACCAAATTTTTAATCAAGAACACTCCCCCCTGCATCCCCCATTAATGGTGTCCCACTATACCATTGTTAAAATCTGGTCACCTTACTCATACTCCGCAGGAGGACGTTGAGGGTATCACCTCACCGGAGCCCTAATGGCGTAGTGGGGCATGATCTGAGCTCCTAATGGCAAAGCTTGCCTCAGAACCCTGTCTGTTTGCCATTAGTTGGAACTGAATCAGTGGAAATAGGTTTGGTTTTCGGATGAGATCCTCAATATTTTTTTATTAAAATGATATCACATGAGAAATTAATATGCACATTGCTTAAATGTTTTACACATATCTCAAAATGACAAAGAGTGAAAGATTAATAATTTTTACTTATACAAAACCATTCAAAGCAGCCTTGGCTAGATCATAATATGCGATGCAATATATGAATAAAATGTGAAAATATATAGGTTTGCTTTTTAATATAGATGACAGAAAACAAAATTGCTTCACTTTTTATACTAGATTGTACTTTGTTTTGTTTTATGCTGACCTGTGACTGAATTTTTCCATATCAAGTGAACTATTTCAAATAATTGTCTGGGCAGTCAGATTTCACCCATTAATTCCTTTTTACATTCAGTTATCTTTCAGCCCCCCCTTCTACCCCCATTGACATATTGATATTCGCCGTTCTTCTTCATCATTTGTATTGGAATGAATCTATTTCAGACACTGTTAAGTACTTAGATAGGCATACATAACCTCCACCCATAAGTAAGTATATAACAACCCATACATCATATAACAATCCATGTAACAATCCATACATCAAGCACACTTGTACATCTGTTGTCATCATCATTTTCAAAACATTTTCTTTCAACTTGAGCCCTTGGTATCAGCTCCTCTTTTCTTCCCTCCCTCCCTCCCACCTTTAGGAACCCTTGAAAATGATATCATTATTGCTATTTTCATATCTTACAATGTTCACTGTCTCCCCTCACCCCTGTTTCTGTTATTTGTCCCCCTTGGGGAGGGTTATACCTTGACCCTTGCGATTGGTTCCCGGTTTCTCTCCCACTTTTCCCTTCCCCTCATCGTATCACTGCTCCCGCTACTGTTTCTGGGGGTTATCTGTCCTGGATTCCGTGTGTGGAGAGCGCTTATCTGTACCAATGTACATACTCCATTCTAGCCGGATTTGTCCTCCTACTGAACTTATTTTCATGTTGATGCTGGAAGTTTTGTCACCAGTGTTTCAAATACCACCAGGGCCACCTATGATGTACATGTTTCTCCAGTGCTTCTAAACTAAGACAAGATCTGGTTGATGTAGGTCTGGAAGTTGGCCATTGTTAGCCTTACAGATTACAACAGAATACTATCAGACATGGTGCTGGAATATGAACCCTCTGGTTTCAAAGGCTCAAGAAATATTCAGTGACTGTAACAACAGACTCAAGCATACCAATCATAATGAAGATGGCTCATGACCAGGAAGAGTTTTGTTGTATCATATGTGGGACTGTCGTGAGTTCAAGCCAACCCCACTATTATCAATATTCATAATGTTAGTCTAAACCCTGATGGGATGAATAAAGGCTGCATTGAAAGATCCCTGTAGTTATCCATCCCTAAGAGTAGTAGAGTTTCAACATACCACCTAGTGCACCTGGTCCGTTAAAGAATGGGCTGAATGATGATAAATCTAATTAATAATCTATTTATCATTCCCTTGGAGGCATGTGCCTCTGAAGCATAAATGTACTAAGGTCTCATGCTTAGATATAAATATACTAATATCTTATGCTTAGACTATTTTCTATCTGTGACATCTCCTCTTTGCAATTTTTTTCTATATTCAATATACCCTCAAAGGTTCTTCATTTTCTACTTTCACTATTAGTATTATATTATGCATTCCCTCTCTCTCTCTCTCTCTCTCTCTCTCTCTCTCTCTCTCTCTCTCTCTCTCTCTTTGCATTTTAGTAGTTTCTTATGCTTCTTAGGGAAAACTACAAACAAAGTGGAGTTATCCATCACTGCCAAGTTGATTCCAGTTCAGGGCAACCTCATGCATGTAAGATCAGAGCTGCGCATCATAGTTTTCAACGGCAATGTTTTGGGGGAACAAATGTCCAGACCTTTCTTCCTAGGAACTTCTGGATGGGATCACTCTTCCCAACATTTGGTTAGTGGGAAAGCATGTTCACCTTTTTCATGTCCAGAGACTCCAAAATCGAGTGACAGCACGTCGCTTCTTCAACCACGATCTTCAGCTATCCTCAAAGGCACTGAAAAACATTTGCTCTAAAATAAAGTTTCTCCACTTCTCGAGACATTAATCTTATTCATTTAGTTCACAATTGCAATATTTTTAACATTAGTGATTTCTTCTTCCTCCCAATATACAATAGTCCTACCCAGATATGCCTCTCTAATACATCCAATGCCTCCCTCATTCAAATGGACTTGAAAACCAGGACACCACCCATTCTCTAAAGGTAGGCACCTGTAGAAGGCTTTCTTTTACTACTATGTTCCCAGGTGGAAATCAGTCTTGACATGCTGTGTTCAATCCTGTGGGAGGAAAAAGATGATAAAGACCTGCTCGTCTCTTACTGGGCTCAATAGAGGGAAATTTCTGGGCTCTAAGGGATGTCTTTGTACTTAGCAAAAACTTATTATGTATGATGGTTAGTCTTATGTGTCAGTTAAGTGAGACATCTTAAAGGATTTGCTCATACACTTATAACAAACCAAGAAACCTATTGCCATCAACTCATAGTCACTCATAGTAAGGGGGTAGAACTGCCCCTGGGTTTCCAAAATTACTGTATGGATGCTAAGCAATAGTATTTAATTGTATTTAATCAAATACTGATCTAGGACTTGCTTTGGAAGGATTTTGTAGTGATGTTTAATATCTACATTAAGCTCACTGTAATAAAAAAGAATTAACCTTCATCATGTGTGTGGATCTTATTGACTTGATTTCATTAAAAGCAAAACCTGAGATTTTCTGTAGGAAAAGAAACCCTGCCTAAGTCTTCATCCTGATAATATTGAGTGTACCAGTCCTCATGATTGTATAGTTGTGGGAAACAGAAAGATTTCTCCCAAGTAGCCTCTCTCAAACATATGCCAAACTCAAGACGCTGCTTGCTACGCATGGTAAATGTAGGTCAGCCATTATTCTCCTTAAGGGTATCTAGAGCAACCAGACTGTACAGTCTGACTCACCCTAAGTAGGGCCCACTCCCTTCTGATATTGTTCCTTTGAAGGAGAGCCCAAAGGCAAGCCCGGGACCACTAAAGGATGACTAAGGTCATTGAGTCTAGGGCCCACCCATCTTGCCACATATGTACCCCTAACCCCTCCCTTTGCTTTTGCATGTACACCCCTAGGACATTCCCCTCCTATTGCTTGTATTGCCTGTTACAACCCATGACGTCGATTGTTATCTATAATCAGAAAGCTTTTATGCCCCCCAAGATATATAAGCCTTGGTTAGTAATAAATCCTCCTCCTGCACTCTCTGCCTGCACTGTGCATAGGCCTCGCTGGTGAGATCATGGCCATCCAGGAAGTGAACATGCTACCATGAAATGTGTCTGACTTCTTTATTTTGTTCTCTCTCCCATCTCTCTATGACTTTACTATAATCTTTACATATCTTAAACATACAATTGTGCCTATCAAATCTGTAATTAGTTGTGGGGTGCTGGCTACCCCCACATATAAGAGCATCCCTGGTGGTGTAGTGGTCACACTTTGGACTGCTTAACTCAAAGTTGGCAGTTCAAAACCACCAGTGAGAGGCTCCATGAGGGAATGGGCTTTATACTTCTGTCAAAAGTCAGTCTTGGAAACTCACAAAGGCAGTTCTACCCTGTTTAAAGGGTCACTGTGAATCAGTATGGACTCCATGGCGGTGTTTGTTTTTATCACTGTATGAGCTTATCCTTTAAAATAACTATTTCTATATTTACAGAACTACACATATTTATAGATAAAGGTCTCCTCTAAGGTTTTCTGGAGAATCCTTTCCAGTATGTAATGAACAACAAAAAAGAAGCTGATCTAATTTACAGAAATCTTTGGAAAACAAAACAAAACAAAATATTCAAATAGATAAAGATTCTTTCCATGTTTTATATTCTGTACAAAATAGAGGAAAAAATTAATTAATGGCATAGTTCATGGAACTTTGGTCTTTAAAAGAGAAAAAGACCTTTGAGTCTCTGAATCTGTTTTAACTTTCAAACACACACATACACACAGAGGTCCTTTTTTACATTTATAAAAATATTTTGAATTAAAGTAAAATAAACTCTTAAGAATGAAGAAATTGGTTAACATAATAACAACAAGAATGGTTCAAACCAGTAGCATTGCTAGGGTTAGTGTCCCCATGTGCTCACTTGTGGTGTCCAAACAAATCTCCCTCCCTGTGAGCACGGACAGTCAAATACCCTACGTGGTGGGCAGCGGGGCCTGGTCCCACCTCTTCCCCTCTCCATTTGGCCAAGCCCAAACCATCTTCTCCAGCCAATGGTGTAGCCTTTGATCGCTCAACCTCATTATGATTGGTAATGAATTAACACACTGAGTGTGGGCTGAGGGGTAGGGAGGTGGTGGTGACAAGTGACCCCACTGGTTGAAGGATGATGTCAACTTCATCCATTGTGATGCCATTGTTTTGGCAGCGTCTTCCCCCGGGGCAAAGGTTCTCCTACAAATGGATCCTTGGGCCACACTGGTCCCACTCCTCTTTGGTCAGTGTTAGGGAGTCCAGTTCATGCCCCCTGAACTCTCTAGTGATGTCATTGGCTTAAGCTGACTCTATCACTCTTTGCAATTCACCCACAAAGTCATATATGATAGGAAATCCATTATTTTGTGTTGAGGTTGACAATATATGTTTAACTAGAAATTCCCTTTAACCATGAAAAACTGGTGGATGTAGTTGGCTCCTACACATAGGGACTTTGTGTAAGACAGAAGGAAACAGTGTTCAGTCATGCGCCAATCTTAATTAACTCTAGTTATGTTTGAGCACACAGTTGCAGCCATTGTGTCAATCCATTTCCTCAAGGGTTTGTCTTTTCTCCACTGACTCTCTACCTTATCCAGAATGAAGTCATTTTACAAACACTTGTCTCTCCTGATAATGGGTCCATACCATGTGAGATGAAGTTTTGCCATTCTGGATGCTAAGGACCATTCTGGTATAGTTCCTCCAAGACTGATATACTTGTTCTTCTGGAAGCCCATGAGACTTTCAATATTCTTTGCCAATGATTCAAAGGCATTGGTTCTTCTTTGTTTTTGCGTGTTAATTTCCCAGTGTTTGGATGCATCTGAGACCATTGAAAACACCATGGCATGGGTCATGTACAGCCTGGCCCTAGAAGTAACATCCTTCATCTTGGACACTCTAAAGAGGATTTTTATAGCATATTTACCAAATAAATTAAGTCATTTGATCTCTCAATTTCTTGATTCAATGATGAGCATTGATTATGGATCTAAGCAAAATGAAATCCTTGACAATTTCAGTCTTTATTCATTTATCATAATTTTGTTTATTGGTCTGTGAGAATTTTATTTCTAAAATTGAAGTGCAAACCTTCCTGAAAGCCAACCCTTCAAAACTGGATTTTCTATTTTTTTTCCTGATCTGTTCTTGATCTAGTCTCTAGTGGGGGTAGGGTGGGAGTGAGGAGGGGAGGGGCGGATTGCTGGTACTAGAAACACTGGTAGCACAGCTCCAGCATCACAGCGACACACAAGTCACTACAGTACAACAAATGGACAGATTAGGGGATTATCACCTTAGGAAAAACAAAAATCAATATTTAGTGTCTCTAGAGATACACAAATAATGAGTGTGAGAGTGAGAGATAGAGAGCATGAGAGAGATTTATTTTTAAAACTGACTAATGCAATTGTGTAGGCCTGACAGTAAAAATCCTCAGGTCTGTCTACAAAGCAGAGGTTTTTTCAGGCCTATGTACCAACCTCCATAGTTCAGGTGATGGGAAAGAGATAATTGTTCTGTCAAAACTTGTATTTATAGTCTAGAGGCAGAATACCCTATTGAGAATCCTTACCACCCCCATGTTTTCCCCTCTTATTTAAGACTTTGAGATGCTTGTTTGATTGATTACATTACATCATATTATTGAAGGCATTCAGCTTTCCTTATGCTGACTAATTTAATCACTTGTAATTACTCTAGGGAAGCACACATAACTACTCCAACAGTTAACTATGGTTTTATTTGTCTAAAAACTGTGAACCACAGCTTCATAAAGTCGACACATAAAAATTAATGATTACAATTCAGAAAACAACTATGAGCAACCAGGATTGAGAGTTACTGGTTCAGGTGATTCTGACACAAAAGTAATTGGTTGGATTTCACTGTTACATTTTAGTTATTCAGACAAATAACTTCAGTTTTCAATTAATTTGGTATGTATGTAAATGTGTTTTAATTAGACAAACCACTTAAAACTGAAGATGAGGGTTGTGTTTTTTCAGAAGTGTAGTTCAAAATAAGACAAGTAGATTAGGTGATCCTTAGAAGCACCTTTGATTTATTACCATTACATAACTGAAGGACGGAAGGGTCAGAGGGATGATGTCTCAGTCTATCCACAAGTAGTGATGCAAATTATCAAATTAAAGCAAGGAGAATAGGGAAAGGCTGAGTAGAAAAAGTCTTTTCTTAGGAACCAGAATAGATTATTTTTAACTTACCTTTCAAATTCTTCATCCTCCTAATGTCCTCCAAACGATCAATCATGTCTATGCATGGAAACATTTTTTTAAAGGATTTCCTTTATTAAGATAAAGCTTACAAGAGATGGAGGAATACGATTTTAAGCAGTTCTCGGCTACCTTTTCTGAAAGGCATGGATGAGTTTATGTCCTTTCTGTTTGGGAACAGCCGGTGCCTGTGAAAGGAGCCCAGCGTGAGCAGTGGTAAGCGTTGGGTGGACGAATGGCAAGATCAGCAGTTTCAAACCCTTAGCTGCTCCCCAGGAGAAAGACAAAGTTTTCTATTTTCATGAAGAGTTCCAGTCTTGGAAGCACATGGGAAATTCTGTCCTGCCTATATGAATCATCATCTATTCAATGGCAGCGAATTGGGTTTTGGGTGCTTGTGGAAAATTAAGGCAAACCCTATGCAAATTTATGAATTCGATGCCATTTTAAACCTTTGGCAAGGATTATTTTCTCTCCAGTTCTTTCATCCTGCTTTTTAAATGTATTATTAGATTATGTTCCTATGAAAAAATAACAGTCCTTATATGAGTTCCTGACTTTCCAGGTTGACTGCAAGGGAAATCATGATGTAATCTCATTACTAGGCTGCATTAAGTTGAAGTTCAGGTTTCTGCTCATGATCTCTGGAGACCTTACCTATGTGCCAACGTGGCCTATCACCCTGTGTCAAGGTAAGCATTGTGACTTCCACTGGGGATCACGTCTCCATAGCAATACAATGCTCTTGGTTACAAAAAGGCTCATTTGCTAAACTGCTATTTTTATTTTATACAAAAGAAATAAAATTATATATATATCATTAAAGCCCTCAATTTAAAGTAAGTTTCAGGGAGAGGATTAAGGCAGTGGGCACATATCTCTTTTTAGCAACTTTCTTACACTACGTGCAGGTTCCTGAGTTCAGGAGTGTCAGAAGAATGACCAGAAGAATGGGAACTATTGCCTGGGCACGTTTTAGATCCACATGTTCTCCCATTCTCATAACAGAAACAATAATTGCTAATAAAAGAAGTACACTGAGTCATTTCTCTATCCTACCCCATCCCCCAACAAAAGGCATTTACAGCTATAAACCCAATACCACTACCCACAAGGGGCCCTGGTTGTAGAGCAGTTAGCTGTTGGCCTGCTAACCACAGAGTTGGCAGTTTGAAACCACCAGCCACGCGGAGGGAGAGAGATGGGGTTTTGCAATTCTGTAAAGAGTTACAGTCTCAGAAACCCAGAGGGGCAGGATTTCCCTGCCCCATTAGGTCACTATGAATTTCCATTGACTTGATGGCAGTGAGTGAGTAAATGTGAGCCCTACCAACAATACTCTATTCAGTAGAATTCAAGATGATTTTCAGTTCTTTTTTAAATCCTGAGAATAAAACCAAAACCCCAAATCACTGCCATTGAGTCAACTCTGACTCCTGGTGACCCTATAGAATCTATTACCCCAAATGGTATATAGTCTGAGTATTATGCCTGGAGTAAATGGAATTCATTTCTCCTCTCTAATTTATCATTGATTGCATTGATTTAGAAATCAACAGTATTTAAGTGGATAGTCTTAGATCTACTCTACTTTGATGTTTCTCTTCTCAATTCTATAGCAACCCACGCAGAGAAGTGCTTGCACTGATGTCCCTAAGTGAGTTTTGTTTGTAGTTGTGAGTGTGCGTGCACATGCAAATTTGTTTTTTAATAAGGTTGGACCTATGTTATACCAAATTTAGAGAAAGAACTCAAATGCGTTCTTTCTCTTCTTATGTTTTAGGATAATTTAAAAAGCATTGAAGTGATATAACTTTTGTAGGTTGACTAGAATTCCCCTGTGGGTCCTCCTGGATCTAATGTACAATCGCAGGGTAAATTTGCTACAAAACTTCTTGGTTTCCTTAAAGAAGATGAGCCTGGTTAAGGTTTCCATCCCTATGGGGGCCTGTTATAGCCTTTTGGTTAGTAGCTGAAGGAAACAATCATTTATACCATCCAGGAACTACATATGTATAAAACAATGCTTATTTTTAAAAGTATATAACAGGAGCTAATATGTTCTTATTATCATTAATTTTTTTTAATTATGTAACTTCAGTTGATATTTTTCACTTTTGACCCAAAGCTAACATATTAGAAATTTTTGTCTATTTTCTATGTGGAACTTCAGATGAAAGAGGTACTCACATAAAAATAAAACATATTCTTTAATCCATTACAATCATAACTATTTTAAATATACACTTAATTTAAGTCTCTTTTTGTGACTTACAATGTGAAGATTCTCTCTAAATCCTGCATGCACTGTTTAAGAGAAATGCAAACTCAATTATCTGCCTACAAAGTGGACTGTATATACATATGATCTATGTCAGACTTACATTATTGTGATAGAGTATATTGTGATAGACTGAAGAAAAGTTAGGCATTCTTCCCATCTATGTTTTTGCATTTAGGTACCATGGAGATGGTTCTAACTCAGAGTGGGCCTAGGCACAATCGAATGAAGCCCTGGCTAGGACTGTGCCATCCACATCCTCTTTGCTATGTTTATGCCCTTGTTGCAGCCACTGTGTCAATCCATTGTCTCTATTTTGCTGACCCTCTACTTTAGTAAGCATGCTGTCTTTCTTCAGGGGCAGTTCCTCCTGAGTGAACATCCAGAGTACATAAGATCAAGTTTAGCCATCCTCAAGTCTAAGGAATATTCTGCCTGTAGAATAAGGAATTACCTACAGTCTCATTTAATCTGCCTATTCAATCTAAGTTTAATGTTGTTACTTGTTTTTTTGTAAACAAACAGAAGTAAACATGGTGTAAATAGGGCCTGGTTATTGAGGCTATTTCTATTATCGATTCACTCTGTGAGTTGCTTCATGCTAGAGATATGAATTGTGGAGTCAGACCAGCCAATCACTAAGCAGGCAAATGTTTGGATCCCAACCCTTAGCAGGCAAGCTGCCATCTGACCAGTAATATGCATGAGCACAAATAAGACAAGCAGAAACCACATGCCTTAGCTCACTGCAAATTATAAACCAATAGGTTGGGGTACACCACTAAGCTAATTGATATTATTGAGTCTTGAAATACAAAAGAAACTTTATGTATCCTGGATCCAGGACATATAAACCCCTCAGGACCAATTTTGAGAGTAGCCAAACCAGCAGGGGAAGGGGAAGGTGAGGGGGAAAAGGGGGATCTGATCACACTGTTTTACATACAAGGCCCTCCAAGGGGTGAAGGGAGACATGGTCAGTGTAAGACATGAAAAAATAATAATAATTTAGAAATTATTAAGGGTGCATGAGGGAGGGAGGGAAAAATGAGGAGCTGATACCAAGGGCTCAAGTAAAAAGGAAATGTTTTGAAAAGGATAATGGCAACAAATGTACAAATGTGCTTGACAAATGGATGGAAGGATTGTGATAAGAGCTGTATGAGTCCCCAATAAAATGATTAAAATAATAATAATAAAAATTTTAAAAATCCAAAATTTATGACTGAGTTGGATTTTTTCAGTGATATAATAAGTTATTGTTTCAATGCTTTGGACAACACCAGGAGAAACATGATCCACACAATTGTAAAATGTTCTAGTTATTAATTTTTAAATTCCTATTATCTCTGAGGATATTACTCTTTTATGTATTCTTATCTTTTATTTTTATAGTTAAAATATTACTTGGTCAAATCTCAATTGAAATTAGAGTGTCTCAGATACATTTTCAAAGGGCCAGGTAAGCATAGAGTCATTCAACTCTGTTCTTGATTGGAGTTCCCAATTCCTCCTCTACTCAGGAGCAGAAGTTTGGCATGTTGAAAAATCGTTCCAGGACTCCTGGTCTCTCCTGTATAACAATCCCCTTGTAGATATGAATTGCTTCTGAAAGTGTGAGATGTTGGAATAAATAGAAGTAGATTGCTATCGCAATGGCTTGTGCTAGACAATGACAACTGTTGTTATTCCTCTTCTTCAGGTGAAACGAACATTTTAATAGGAGGGAAGTCCAACTTCTGAGAATCAGTGGTCCCGATGCACGAGAAGATGAGGGCTAATAGCAGAACACAGTAGACAAAAATCCTGTGCCATGCTTCTTCTCTCAAACTGTCAATAGCCACTTCTGTTTCATAGATTACATTTAAAATACCTTGCATAGTTTGCGGTAAGAATAAAATATTCATTTTGAAGTAATAAATCATGTAGTGCATTTTTCATATGAGGAATATTGAAAATATGGTACTTTGAAAGCCCCAACCTAAAAGACAGCACTAGAAGACGTTGTTCTAAGTTCAAATTCAGACAATTAGCCTTTGTACAACATCACGGCATAGCATGACTTGACTTTACAGTTTGTCACTGTTGCTTGCTTTTTAGCACACAGAACTAATTTTGGCTTATGAGGTTTTTGAGTTTTATTTGCTTCTGTTGTATACATCACTGATATCGGATGATAGAGATCATTTTTCGGAATATACAGAGGTTACTTTTGTTGATGACATCCATCAACTGAACACAGCTTGGAAGCCCAGAAAAGACAGAACAGGAGGCAGAGGTTATTAAAACTATTCAGCTTTTATTAGTTAAGAATTCAATAATTCCAATATATTATGAATGAAAAAGACACTAAAATGATCCACATACTCCAGTTTTCATTGCTTTAAATCACTTCTGGAACTAATTTCAGGGTGAGATTTTTAAAACTTCCATGATGCTGCTATATGCTCAGGTTGTCAAGAGGCTAAAAGCAAAGAAGAATGTTTGCGTTGTCTGTTTGTGTTTATAAAATGCATGCCTGACAGGTTTTTCCATGTGAGAGGAATTTAGTCATCATGGTCATCAGAAATTGTCAATGTACTTGGACGCAACCATCTGGCCAATTACCTGGAAGAGATCTCTATTTGTGTCCATTCCAAAAAAGATGATCCTAAGGCATGTGTATTGTATCAAACAATATTATTAATGTCACATGCAAGTAAAATGTCATTGAAGATCATGAAATAAGATTTGCAGAACAGCCAGAGATTCAAAACAAATTTAGAAGCGGCCACGGAAGGAAGGGTGTTATGGCTGATGGCAGAGAGACCTTGGCGGAAAGTAGAGACTCTGAGAAAGATGTTTAGTTGTGCTGCATTCACCATGCAAAGACATTGACCGTGTGAAGAATTCTAGAACACTTGAATTGGGCTCGCGTAGAACTTGTACACAGACTGAGGGGCAGTCATTTGACCAGAACAAGGAGGCGCCCAGTGGTTTAAAATCAGGAAAGGTGTGTGTAGAGGTACTGCTTTCCCTTCCATCTTCAACCTGGATGTAAGTTTGTAAATATGTAAGCAAATAATCAGAGAAGCTGGTGGTTTTAAATGGCTAAACTTGTGGCTGGCTGCCCACTGAGTAACCACTCAAGGACTCAGAAGAAACACATCCGTCTTCGAAGAAATGCAGCCAGAATGCTCCTTCGAGGCAAGGATGTGGAGACGTCCTCTTGCATTTTTGGACGTGTTCTCAGGAGGCACCAGCACCTGGAGAGGGTTCACATTCAAGGTCACACAGAGGAGCAGTGAAAGGGGCAGGCCTTGGAGAGAAGATGCATCGACACAGCGGCTGCCACAATGGGACCTTGGTGAGGGTGGCCCGGGCCAGCGTTGTTCTGCTCTTCTGTACACGGCGTGGCTGCGAGTCCGAACCGTCTCGATGACACCTAGCAAAGACATCAGTCTTCTGATGGAGGGTGACATCAGTAACTGCAGTGCATTCACACTTACCGTATGTGCTCGAGTAGAAGCCGACCCGCATATCAGCCGAGGCACCTAACTTTACCACAACGACGGCATTAAAAATGTGCTGAAAAACTCAGCTCATACACAAGTATATACGGTACATGTAGTTAATGCCAAACAGCTAGAAAGTTCTTCATTCCAAAGGAAACATATTTTTGTATATATATATATATATATATATGTATGTATATATATACATACACACACACACGCATGTGTGTGTGTGTATGAACTCGTCATATCTTTGAGTTCACATTACGGTATGGTGAAGTGGCTGAGAAGGCTACATACACTTAGGTATTGATGGATGTGAGCACACTATAATTTAAATTGACATAAATTATAGATATGACATATGTGGCTTAAAATGAGACCATTTGTAAAAATTTGAGCAAGAATACAGAATCTCATGCCTAAATACAGTTTATTTTATTCCTGACACACAAACATAGCACCTTGAGAATAACTGGAATGGCTGGCCTTATGAATTAAAAAAAGACAAAACTATATTCTCAGCAACTGTGTCTTTGCTTATTTCATCTTATCCAGTGTTGTTAATTGTAAAATTATAGTGTCAGTGAATTTCTTTAAAGTAATGTATATAGTCAATAGTGTGTATTTAGCTTTGACAACATTTTATAGAATTATCACTTCATTTTCTAGTTTGAATGGTTCAATTTATACCAATGAAGTAATTTTCTTTCAAACCGGATGATGATTTTTCTTTGTTGTGTGATGTCACAGCTAAAGCGAGACAATCTTAAACAGTGTTTACTGGTTAAGAGTTCGATGTACGTACCAACTTCAAAAACAGCGCCCCTTCTTCAGAAGCGCCCCTTCTTCAGAAACAGCGCCCCTTCTTCAGAAACAGCGCCCCTTCTTCAGAAACAGCACCCCTTCTTCAGAAGCGCCCCTTCTTCAGAAACAGCGCCCCTTCTTCACGAGAACTGTGGTGAAAGTTTTTGGGTGTCCTTCAGCCTAATCACTGCAGTGTTTCTCATTCTCCACTGCTTCTCTGTCTGACTCAGGAAGCTCGGGAAAATGTAATGGAACTGACATATCACATGAGCTTGTTTTCATCCTTATGAAAAATGCTTGCCTAAAAATCTCTGGTAAACAAGTCAGTTTTCATGTCATAAAGATGATTTGCCTTTCTTCTTGTCACTCCAATTTCACTACTATCCACGTTAGCATACAAAAAATGATCTCCATGTCTTTGTTTAGGTAATGTCCTCCGTATGACCCTATTCCTCAGAGTGGCTTTCCCTCATGAAGATTTTAGACATCTGACTAAAACACTCTGGAAAAGAGGTGAAACAAGCAAATAGCAAACATATGGAGCAGGAAGGAAAATCCCTCTTAATCAATGTCAGTCTTAATCTAGAAAAAAGTTCTCAGAGTTTTAATCAAAAGAAAGTTTGAAAAATTGGACTTCATTGAAATATAAACCTTGGCCCTGTGAAAGGTCCTTGTAAGCAGATAAAACTTCAGGCCATATACAAAAAGAAAATATTTTTAAGCTGCATGTCTGAGGAAGAACTAGTACCTAGTATATATAAAGAAGTTCCTTGATATCAACTCCTCCTTTTTCACCTTCCCGCCCTCATGAACCCTTGATAAGTTATAGATTGTTATTCTCATATCAATGGGTCAGTAGAAAAAAAATGCTTTGAAAATGATGATAGCAGCATACGTACAAATGTGCTTGACACAATGGATGAATGTATGGATTGTGATGGGAGATGTAAGAATCCCCAATAAAAGTATTTAATAATAATAGAATGGACATAGAATAGTGATGGTTATATGACGGGCTATTTTAAACAGTGCTGCTGAATTATTGATGATCATGCCTCTGAAATTTTATATGCTAAATAAACTCTTATTACATCTTTAAAATAAAGAAGTCCCAAAAGGCACTGCTTAAAAACCAAACAATCTGATGAAAATTAACTCCCCAAAATGACCAGCCATGTCCATGAAAATGGCATATAGATGGGAAATATGTACATCAAAAGATTTTGAATGTCATTAGTCATCTGGAAATGCAAATGAAATTGAAAGGGCTACAATAAAAACCAGTGACAACACCCAATGTTGCCAAAGATGCAAAGAAACAGAATCGCTCCATCTTTGCCGGAAGGATGGAAGCAGATACAGCAAGGCTGGAAAACATCTTGGCTCTTAAATATGGACCCAAACATGCCATTTTTATATTACTCATCAATTATAATCTTGGCTCTTTATTCCATAGAAATGAACCTTCTGTACACACACACACACACACACACACACAAATCTGTATATAAATGTTCATAGCTTTATTTATAAAGGCCCAAAGCCTGAAGCAGTCCAGGTATTATTCAATGGGGAAATAGATAAAAAAAACATGGGCATCTATCTATACCATGGAATATTACTCAGAAGGAATGTCATTGATAAATGTCAGAACTTGGATGAATCCCAGAGAATAATGTCGAGTGAAAAACATTAACCCCAATAGAGTACACACTCTTATGATTTCATTTATATAACTTTCTTGAAATAACAAATTTGTAAAATGTTGTTATCCCTAGAACTTAGGAAAAGCAAGTGGTTATTTTTATCAAAGGCCAACAGGAAGGATCTCAGAGTGATGGAATTGTCCTGTTTCTTAACTGTGGATAGTGGCTATGCAAACTTACCCGTGGGTATTAATACAACAGCTTAACCACGCTATTGGCTCTGATAGAATTCACTCAACTTACTCTGATTTCCCCAGTTTTACTGGTACTTGTTTGAGTGTGTGTTGTGATATGGCATAATAACTCGAAAGATATTTCCATATGCGGGAAATAGGTAAGAGGGAAATGAAACCCCTCTGTATTAGTTTTTATAATTTTATTTGAATCTATTAAAGAAAACAAACACAATGCCCTCAAGTGGATGCTGACTCAAACGACAGGGTAGAAATGCTCCTGTGGGTTTCCAAGTCTGTAACACTTTATCAAAAAAGAAATTCCTGTCTTTCTCCCACAGAGCAACGGATGGTTTTGAACTGCTAACCTTGCATTTAACAACCCATGTGTAACCACTATGGCACCATCAACAGCGATCTCAGAATGAAAAGTTTAACTTAACAAAGCAGAAGAAATAACCAGACCCTGAGTATTTTATGGTGCCTGTGGTGTAGTGGTTACACATTGGAATCACAGGTTAGGCTGCTAACCTCAGGGTCAGCAGTTTGAAACCATGAGCTGTTTTTCAGGAGAAAGGGCTGTCTACTCTCCTAAATAATTAGTCTCAGAAACCCACAGGGTAGTTCTACCCTGTCCTATAGGGTTGCCATGTTTCCGAATCAATTCGATAGCAGTGAGTTTGGTTTGGTTTGGTTACTACAGGGACCCCAGTACGTTATCTGTCAGGCTACTAACTGCAAGGTCAGCACTTTGAACTCACCGGCCACGCAGCAGGAGAAAACTAAGGCTTTCTGTAATGAGATTTACAGGCTTGGAAGTCCAAAGTGGCAGTTCTACTCTGCCCTATAAGGGTGTTATGAATCCGCTAAACTTGATGGGCAATGAGCCATTTTTCTATATGAAAAATGTCAGTGTCTATTTGTTGGATTCTTCTGATTTTTAAAAACATGCATTATTTAGCATGATTCACTATTTTTCTTGCAATACATGGCATGTTTTCATCCAGAAATTTCAAATATTAGCAACAGAAGTCTGGAGAGGTAAAATAAGGTTATGAAGAGATTCTGGGATCACGCCTTCCTGTGGGCCACATGGAATTTTGCATTCTCAATGATTAGGCAACACAGCTATTTCTTGGAGTAAGTTAAACTTTGCTAAGTACAATATCAAAAACAACAACAACAAACAAAGTCCTCACTGCCATAAAGTTAATTCAGGCTCAGGGCTTGTTACTCCTGAAAGGAGTTACAATCTTGGAGATCCACAGGGACAGTTCTGCCCTATCGCGTACTAGAGAGAGACACAAAGGACTATCGTGACCTGAAAAGAAGTCAGTGCAGATCACCTCTTACTCCAGAGAGGGACAAACCTGACTCACTTTCTTCCAAGTCAGGGAAAAGATAAATCTTACAGGAAAAAAATTAATAAAGTGATTAGACTTAAAGGAACCCATAAAAACAGATCAAGGTGAATTAATTAAAGTCCTGGCTTCTAGAAGGTTCTTAAAAGGAAGAAAATTGTGGTAGCTGTCTGAGTCAAGGCTGGGGAAACTGCAAATGTCTAAAGAAAGAGAAATATTGACTCTCAGTACATAAATATCCAGATTAGCTGAAGCTCCGTGTCTAAGAGGGATGTTTGAGAAATTATGCTGATAGGCCACACTGGGTAGAGTTTATAAAGTCCTCTTAAGGAACCTGACTTTCACCGTGAGGATAATGAAGAGACCTGTAAGGGTTTAAACAACAGACGTACCAAGTGTTTCTCATCGCTTGAAAACTGTGTGTTTTAAGCAATATTTCACTCTTATGTAGTCATTTAAAATATATTCCAATAATATATTTTGGCACAGAAAACATCCCATGAAGATAACTTTTTAAATGGATTCAAATGACTCAACTGAGGGTCTAGATAAAGATTTCCATGATTCACATTAAGGATGAGAAATACAAAAGTTATAGGTATAGTAGGATTCTATCCTGGAAAAAACAAAACCAAACAAAAACATAACATGTATCTATGTTTATCTATTGATGAACTAATGACCAAATGAGCATATGAAAAACATAGCAAATTATTGACAGGGATGCCATGCAGGAACTAGATTAGAAAAAAAATGCAAATTTTAATCGGGACACATCTGTATTTTTTCGTAGTTTAACTTACAGAATTTTTACCTTTGCAACTCAAAGATGGAAATCCATGACTTGAGTTAGTCTTCACGTGATGCACTTGAAGCCATCTAACAACAGACATGCAATGCACGTTACACGGGTGAGTCCCATGCACATTCTAAAACTTCCTCATCTCAAAGAACAAATAATCATATCATTGTGCACTCACCTCCCCGACATGATCACTGAAGACAAATGGGTGCATAAGCTAGTGTGGTGAACAAAGCTGATGGTGCCCAGCTATCAAAAGATATAGTGTCTGGGTTCTTAAAGGATTGAAGGTAAACAAGAAGCCATCCAGCTCAGAAGCAACCAAGCCAACATGGAAGAAGCACACCAGTCCATGTGATCATGAGGTGTTGAAGGGATCAGGTATCAAACAACAAAAAATCATATCATTGTGAATGAGGGGGAATGTGGAGTGGGGACCCAAAGCCCATTTGTAGGCAACTGCTGGATATCCCCTTATGGAAGAGTCGCAGGGAGGAGATAAGCCAGTTAGGGTGCAGTGTAGCAACAATGAAACATACAACTTTCCTCTAGTTCCTAAATGCTTCCTCCCAAACCCTCACTCCCACCCCCGCCACTACCATGATCCCAATTCTACCTTACAAATCTGGCTAGACCAGAGGATTTACATTGGTACAGATAGGAACTGGAAACACAGAGAATCCAGGGTGGATGATCCCTTCAGGACCAGTGGTGAGAGTGGCAATACTGGGAGTGTGGAGGGAGGATGGGGTAGAAAGGGGGAACCGATTAAAGGTATCTACATATAGCCCCCTCCTGGGGGACAGACAACAAAAAAAGTGGGTGAAGGGAGACGTTGGACAGTGTAAGATATGAGAAAACAATAATTTATAAATTATCAAGGGTTCATGAGGGAGGAGGGAATGGGGAGGGAGGGGAAAATGAGGAGTGGATGCCAGGGGGTTATGTGGTGGGCAAATGTTTTGAGAGTGATGAGGGTAACAAATGCACAAATGTGCTTTACACAATTGATGTATGTATGGATTATGATAAGAGTTGTATGACCCCCAATAAAATGATTTATAAAATTTCCTAGTCATCATATTCAAAAAGTAAAAAGAAACAAGGTGAAATTAATTTTACACCATGCCTATGAAATACCATCTCAACATGTAACCAATATAAAATATTTTATATTATTTTCTTACTCTTTGAAATGTGATGTGTATTTTATGTTTACAGCACATCTCAATTAGGACTGGACACATTTCCAGGGCTCCAGAGTCACCCCACCTGTGCTCAGTGTCTCCCGCAGCTTAGAGGACACGTTTGTGATGGCTCTGCTGCTGGTAGGTCATGGAATCAGACGCTCCTGCACAGTTTGTCAGTACAGGGACAAGATGGTGCTGGTCCCAGGTGTCAATCTTGGTTTGACTTCACAGGATTCTGTGCTATCATTTCTCATTTTTAAGGAAAAACCGTGATGCTCTTTAATATATTTTATTATGTACTCATGTGTGTACATAGCATTACCACACAAGCTCCAGTTGTAGTGAAACTGAATAATGTGTACTCATAGAAAAGTGTAAGAAATCAACTTCAAAATATGTTAACATAATTCTGTAAGAAAAAAATATGATTTGAACTCTGAATTTTTTTCTGTAACAATTTTTAGCAGTAGTATGTCAATTACAGGAGGAAGAGAAAATGGCAACATTTCTTTCCAATTAAAAAAGTCATCAATCAAACCATTGCAACCAGATGTCTTATTCAAATCTCTAGATGATGACGTTTTTTGTTTTGCTTTCTTTAAGCTGAAACTTAACCACTGGGTAACTGGATAAATTTGAAAAATTTTAAATCACTTGAATCTTAATTTCTACAGCAATCTATGAATAAGGTAAAGTTTTTGTAAAATAACACATGCGACAGTACTATATAAACAAAGTGCACTGTCATTATTGTAAAATAATCCAAATAATACGTTAAGTTTAAGGGTGCTGCCAAGAGAGATAACATGTAAAAATCTTGTGTTTCCCGGTAAGTCTGAACTTTGGAGATTACCACACTTATACACATGACAAAGGAAACAAAGTCGATGGTTTTTTGCTAGGTTGAATCGTTGAGCAAAGAAGGCAGCTGTTCAAACAGAACACGTTCCTCCAACCCGGTATCCAGTGACTAAGAATGGACAACGTTCAGTACTGCGGTCTACTCTTCAAGGTGATTCAAGGGACTAACCAATCAAGTCACTCAGCTAAATCCCAGACTGATTACTGAATGCTCATACACTGCTAATACAGTTAAGTAAACCAATAGCGCTTCTGATAGCTATTCGGTTAGAAGCTGGTGATCTACTGCCAAACACTCAACCACTGAAGCAACCCCGTGGACCATCATTCTCCTCTGATACCCACAGCATCCTCAGGGGTTGACTTTCCCTGACAGACACTGGCTACTAAAGGTTAAAACAAACCCCACTATCATAATCCTAATTTTACCTTACAAATCCAGCTGGACCGGAGGATGCACACTGGTACAGATGGGAACTGGAAACACAGGGAATCCAGGACAGATGACCCCTCAGGACCAGTGGTGAGAGTGACCATATCTGGGGTGGGGTGGGTGGTGGTGGAGGGAAGATGAGGGAGAAAGGGGGAAAAGATTACAAGCATCTATGTAAAACCTCCTTCCTGAGGGATGGACAGTGGAGAAGTGGGTGAAGGGGGACATTGGATGGTGTAAGATATGACAAAATAATAATACTTTATAAATTATCAAGGGTTCATGAGGGAGGGGGAGGGATGGGAAAAATAAGGAGCTGGTACCAACGGTTCAAGTAGAAAGCAAATGTTTTGAGAATGATGAGGGAGACAAATGTACAAAAGTGCTTGACACAATGGATGGATAGATGGATTGTAATAAAAGTTGTACAAGCCCCCAAATAAAATGATTTCTTTTAAAAAAGAGTGTATTTTTATGCCATTGTAACCGACATTCCCTCCACATTTATTGGAAAATTATGTTTGCTTTTTTTGGAAAACAGGAGAGCCTGTTGCCCTTGATGTTCCATATATTTCTATAATTACACCTCAAAAGTGACCCAATACTTTTTTTGGTATGTGTGTTTGTGTGTTTGGTTCCTCAAGTATGTCAAGATGCTATCCAGCTCAAGGTAGGAAAGTAAAGTTTTTGTATTTATTTGTTTGTTTGCCATATTTGGATTGCCAGCCAGTAAATAAAATATCTGATTTAAGAACATTTGATATACAAATATCCAACTTATGAAGCAGATACATTTTGGAGATGAATATCACTTTGAAAAATTAATTTTTCATGTTACAAAAGAGTTCACCATCATGTTTTTTGTTTGCTGTTTTAAAAAACATAAACAGTTTCTCTACTAAAGTGAATACAACTGTTTTTACAAACAATTTTCAGGAATACATCAATGGTAATTGGTAACACACACCCTTTACAGTATAGTTCCTTGTAAATGGGTTGCCCCAAAAGGATCTGGAACAAGTGAAGTATGGTGAATTTGACCTTCGATGAAAAGTAAACTGAATTTCATGACACATTCCACTCACTCCAAGGGGGCAGGTGGGGAGGGGGAGGGAAGGGTAGAGTTTAAGATAAGGGTCATAGTGTGCCTAGCAGGGAAGCTAGTCTGGACAACCTCCAGTCTAGTGTTAAGGAATTCCTGTGGACTTGAATAGATCTAGGAAGTTTCCCTTGCAGGGACTGGTGGTTTCGAGCTGCTGACCTTGTGGTTAGCAACCTTATGGGTAACGCACTGGACCTCAAAGAAGGGCCATTTCTTCACTGCAATTTTCTGTTACATTGTGTTTTCTTATTCTACCCTTACTGATGATGTTTTGTAATGATATGCAATATCACACATGTAGGATAATGCTAAATGTTAGTATATCCGTTATTACCAACGGGAATCCTGGTGGCACAGTGGTTAAGGGGCTTGACTCCTAACTGAAAGGTCTGCATTTCGAACCCACCAGCTGCTCTGCAGGTGAAAGATGTGGCAGTTGGCTTCAGTATCAAGATTATAGGCTTGCAAACCCTATGGGGCACTTCCTCTCAGGCTGAGAGGCTTACTCTGGTCCTGACTCCATTTAAAGGCAGTGGATTTTTGACTGTGCACTGACAATATCACTTATTTCATAACCAGAATATATTTGTAAGTAAACACTTGACGCTGTCAGCTTCCCCCCTCCCCCAACTGGGCAGAAAGTGAAAGGCAAGGTATTGCCCGAACCAATTCCTTCACTGGCACCAGGCTCACCTTGAACAGCATTCTAACCACTGATCCAAATGCACGAATGCGAAAAAAGAACGTGGGTTTTTTGCAGATTTTATTGTTTGGTGGTGATATTAGGAATAACCGAGGGAAATTTTTGTTTAAATTCTGGCAAAATGGTCCAGGGGTGAGGAATATGGTCTTCACTTTGAAATAGGAAGCAAACCGGAATCCAGGAGAAGCCCCCTCACCGTCCACCCCCAACTGCAGAGATGCCCTTTTGTCTGCCTCTCTGGCTTAGAGCACTCGGATCTTTCACTGGCTCCCAGCCTTACTCTGAGCCCTAAAGGACCCAAGTTAAAGTGTGAAGCAGCAGGTGCATTCATAGGACCCGTTCATCACCACTCTACATTTATTTTTCTTTGTCTGTTATGTTCTGAGAAGCAAGGCAGTACAGTTATGAAGTGCCTTCCACAGAAAGACTAGCCCAGCCCCATCACCTTACCGAAGTTAGGGTTCACGCGGCTCTGTGCACTGGCAGGTAAGGGAAGCAGCTACTGACGAGAGTTCCTATCGGCAGCCCCTACTTGAGTCCGTTAACGCCCGTACGGCAGACAGAACCGTGACTAGCCCGTTGCTCTTCGATGTCCAGTAGTCAGAAACGGAACGTCACAGCATTAGGTTTTTTGGTCAATGCAAATGACATATACTCTCACTAATCCAGGGAGTCCATTTTTGGAGGTAAAATGAGCTCAGAATTTTTCTATTGATTGGGAATAAACGCTAACTGGATACAACGAGGAGCCAGTTCATTCTGGGTTAGATGGGTAGAAATAACATAATAATAGAAGTATGCTTTACGAATTTGCCAGTAATGTTTTTATATCAGGTGAGAACACTTCTTTGTAGTGGCTCAATGTAGGAACATAGTATAGCCCTGGTGGGGTAGTGGATTATGCACTGGGCGGCTCATCATCAGCTGCTCTGCAGGAGAAACCTGAGGCTTTCTGCTCTTGTGAAAACGTGCAGCCTCAGATACCCACCAGGGCAGTTCCTCAGATACCCACAAGCGCAGTTCCTCAAGTTCCCACCAGGGCGGTTCTCCTCTGCCCTGCAGAGTGGTTTTGAGTCAGAATTGACGGGATGGCAGTGAGTGGTGGTTGAATTACTTTGCCAATCATAAAAGAAACACATTTTCAAACTCTTCTATAGGAAAAGCCATATATCTGGATGTGCTGATAAAATTAATAATGGTTCACGAGTAGCTTTGCTTTTTAAAGAAGTATATGATATACCAGCCACCAGAGGATGACTATGGGGCAATCAGTCAGATTTCGTACCTCTTTGAGTTCACAACCATCTTGGGTTGATTGATAACATGCGACGTAGACATTGCTTAGATTTAGACTGCTTGAATAAGTACATTTTAATTTAAGTATAATGAATATGTGGCCATTTCATTCGCTTGCAGGAGCTTCAATGATCTGGACTGGCTGTTATTTCTTGCTAGCTTGGAGACCCTCTGTCATATTTTTGAAATGAAGTCATTCTATAAGAGCTCCTATTTGTACGCATACGCAGTCGAACTTAAATCGGTCATTTCTTATTGTTGTTTTTAAACCTGGAGACATAAGATTTTTTTCCTTTTGGGAAAATGTCATGAAAGAACCATCAGTCATCAAAATGTATTAATAGAAGCATGTCTTGCACTAACTGGAAGGAGCAGTGGGACAATTGAAAACGCTCCCGCATATCCCCTTGCTGTCAGGTTCAGAGTGTGTTTGGGCAGCATTCCACGAGAAGAGATGTCCTCGCTTGAATTCTGTACTCTAATGACTTACGCATACTTAGGAAATAATTGGGAAAATTTGGTGTTCTAAAACCAACCTCTTCGCCTGGGTGAAAAGTCCTAACCATCTCTCGAGACCCTAAAAAGTTACGAAAAGCAGTACTCGTTTCGCCGCACAGTGTTTTGCATATAAAAATATCGATGATAGGCATCCGCTACCACAAGAAATCAATTGCATCTCTTTTCCCTGAAAAAGACAGCTAAAAATCTTCCGAGGGTTATTGCAACAGTACAAGAATACAAGGTGCTTTTATTTATGAACCCCAAACCAAAAAAAAAACAACCCAAAACATCATAAAACAAATGGTGGAAGCAAAGGCAGTCTACCAAACAGAAGGATTTCTGATAGCCTTGTTCTTATTCAAATAGGTTACAAGTTATTATGCCACGATATGCTAGAAAGTGTACATCAGCATTTGCTAATTTAATTTTAAACATATCCTCCCCACCCCACCCCACCCCACCCCACTGCCCTGAGCAGTGTGGAAACTATGTATATGCACGGGATACACTGTCTCCTCTAACCATCACAACCGTGTGGTCACATAGTCCTCCTGGGCTTCTGGGAGGGGTTCGTCATAGTCTGTACTGGGGTCCTCCTCCTTGGGGTGCTTCTCCTTTGGTATGATCGGGACAGTGTCCTCGACCACCACCTTCTCTGACTTGAAGGAACACATCCTCTTGCCTACCTGCAGAGCCAATGTGTCCGTAATCCTTTCTCTGTGGTCTACTAAAACACACTGTTCACTGAGACCAGGGATGTTCAGGTCACCCCTCGAAGCTAATGCTCGGGATTCCAGGTGAGGATTTCTCTCAGGGGGTCCTCCTTCAGCCTGTTGGCGAGCAACTTCTTCTGAAACAGAGAAAATATGGCTTGCATTTTGCTCCGCAGCGGTTTGTTTCGACCGTCTATGAAATAACCCAAAGTTTTTTATATCGGTCACAAAATTGACTTTTCTCTGCTTCTCCCTCGGGGGCTCCTGCACCACCAGGGCAGAGCCATTGCTTATGTTATGTCTTTCGGAGGCAATTGCCGCTGACCTTGGATGAATCAGAGTAGTTAAATCAAAAAGGCTGAAATTCTTTTTCTTGTCCTTACTAGTACCTTCGCCGTCACTCTTTTCATCCGAGTCTGCGGAATTGGAAGGTTCCTTGGCGGCACTGGCGGACTGTATTGTGGCAAGTTTGCTTCCTCTCAGTAATCCCAGGACTTCAAAGCGGAAACTAGAAATGTCTTGTTTGAGTTCCTAAAAACATTTACAAGAGACAGCGTTAGTGTGTGGCTTAGAGAAACACACATTGGGAAGCAGCGTTCTCACTTCATGGATGACCCTGACATGTGCCTCTTCAATTTTAAGCATGAACAGCCTGCAGCGGATCCATGGGAGGGACAAATGTTTGCCCCACTTAGCTGCTGTTACTGAATGGTTGACAGTGAAAACACACCTAGAAGTCACTTGCAAGAAAGACCTGGTGATCGATGTACAGAACATCAGCCATGGAAAGCCCGTGGACCCCAGTGCTGCTCTGCAAGCCGCAGGCTCACCGTGAGTCAAAGACAGCTCAAGGACAATTGGGACTGGGACTGGTAACCAGATGATGCAAGTCATGGGGGCCTCCTGAGGCCAACCTATTTCCCATGCCTGTCTCCAAACAATGGAAATTATTTGGATCATGGCTTTTAACTTGTGCTTTTAGCTTTTGCTATTTATCTATCTACCTTCCTGACTAGCCCTTTATCTTCATTAATGCAACCAAACCTGCTGCCTTTAATTTCTGTGCTTAAAGAATCCTGTAGAGTTATTTATTTAGTTCATTTGGTGGTTTGCCAATAAGATCTTTTTTTAAACTTTCATCACATTCCCCAATTCTCTTATGAAGAGATAATATTCCTGACCAATAACAACGTTACACTGATGGATGTGATTTTAACATAGATTGCACATGTCCCCTTTGAAAGAATTATAAGAAAAACAAAAACAAATCTCACCTAAATTACGGTTAAACCTACTGTTGGATCCCCTGCTCCCAAAGCAGTGCTGGGTACGCACGAGGACACTTTTTGCTTTGTTAGCACGTGGCTTAAGAGAGATTTCCAATTGCGAACTCAACATGAGGCTTTAAATTATAAAAATGAAGCGGGGAAGGCATGGTTGGGATCAGAAAGGCAGAACACTACAGGGAATTTCTTTGTATCCAAGCAAGTTCCCTCGACAGTTTAGATTATGTAAGTTCGACAATGATTCCCTTTGAGGAGAAACTGCAAATCAATCAGGGTTTCATTTAAAAACCAGGATAATGCTGACTCTGATTCCGAGCTCTGCTGAATTCGCCCCTGGTCAGGATGCAGGAGAACAGTTACCTTAAAATTCTCTTCGGTCAGGCCTTCTTCTGTCTTAGCATCTCGGATCATTGCAGCGACGTATCTTTTCACCAGGTTCCTCATAACTTCCTGCGGTATTTAAAAAGAGCGGTATTACTGGACACAGAGGGTGTGAAGGCAATTTCTCTTTGGCATCAATCTTGGAAAAGGGGGTGTATTTTCATGCCATTGTGGAGTAGATTGTGTGGCCCAGGACAGTGTGTTGGGATGTGTAACCTGGTGCCTGTGAATGGAATTCTGTTTGGGGATGCTCTTTTCTTTGTTGTGTTACTGAGGCCATATCCCTGTTGTGTGTGCCCTGACCCAAGTCTCTTCTGAAAGACAGAGTAGCACAGGTGCAGAGGGACACAGGAGCCCTGGAGGTGTGGTGGTGAAGCTGCTAAGAGGAAGGTCTAGTGGTTTGGCTGTGCCAGTCACTCAGTGGGAGACAGCTATAAACGTGTGCTTCCAAAAGGATCACAGCTCTGCCTGGGGAGGCAGCGAGGGCAATTGGCCCAACAGAGTTCACAAACCCCAGGTTCTATAAAAACTGTGATAAGTAGTCACTAGAGTCTTAAAAGCTTGAATAGATTCCCTCTATGTTCCAACTAGTAGTTTCTCCTCGTCTGGAGGAAAGCAGGAAGGATGAAGAAAATAAACGACTCCAGGAAACAATTCGTCCAAAGGAATCATCGATTCTAGAAACCGCAGCCTCGACTAACCACCTGAGAGCAGAGGTAGATGGGGCCTCTCTACCATTACTGACCACGCTGATAGGGACCACAGAAGGGTCTGGACAGAATGGGAGAAAAATGGAAGAAAAGCGTAAATCATCCACAAAGCCAGATTTGTTGGTCGGGTAAGTGGAACCCCGAGACTGAGAACCTTAGCTAGTCTTCCAACCTGAAACTGACCATATCCCTGGGGGTGTCTCGCACACCTAGACGGTGGACAATATCCCTTGTGAGAAATGTCCTCTTCCCCACAAACCACCATCAGAGGGCAAAATGGCAACATTTCCCCCCAAACACAGCCCAGAAGGCAGGAAGGGGCAGGAAGAGGAAGCAAATGGACCAATGAAAAGCAGGGAGGAAGAGGGCATAGCATTGAAGGTCACAAGACTAATGCATACAAGTTATTGAATGGCAGACTAATTTGTTCTGTAACCGTTCATTCAAACCACAATAAAAACAAAACCATAAAATATTTTAGCACGGGAATCCTATGGAAAGGTTCTACTTGGCCCTGTATGGTCCCAATGGCAATGTCTTTAGACGCAGAGAGAAGCAAGTCCAAGCTGAGATAGCAAGGAGAGATAGAAGCCACCTATGAATAATCATAGAACCAAGGACCATCATCAGACTAATATGCTGAAGGGATAAGGATCTCTTGCAGCCTCTTGAAACATAAATAATCTCTATCCTTTAAAGCCATCTGACTGTGGTATTTCCGTTATCGGGACACTAGGAAACCAAGCCAAATAAAAACCCATGTCAAAATATGGTACCAGGATAACTTACTTGATATTGGTGATGTCTCCTCAAATTGTCAGCAGCTCGCCTCTGAGAAGAAAAGGGACAAGTTACTTCAGTCAAGAATTCTTTTTCCATCTATTCCACAAAGTGGGAGTTTTGCTCAACAATGGACAATAGCTACCAAGTGATGTGCCTGAATCAAAAACATGACTGTGTAGACGCGCCGAAAACCAGTGGCATTAGGTGTGTGCGAAAACTAGAGTCTTCAAGTGGAGCCTTTGTTATATCTTAATGTTTGACAGGAGTCTAGAACACATGGTCCATTTTAAGGCTGCCTTTTCTTTACAGCAGGGCCACTCTGGTGGTGTAGCGTGTTACACACTGGGCTCCTAACTGCAAGGTCAGCAGTTCAAACCCACCAGCCTCTCTCAGAGAGAAAGATGAGGGTTTCTGCTTCCATGAAGATCTGTAATTTCAGCAGCCCACGGAGGCCGTTCTACTCTGTCCCCTAGGGTTGGTGAGAGTCAGAATGGCTCATTGGCGGTGAGTTTCTAACAGCAATTCTTTGTAATAGTTTTTAGTTTTCTTTTGGTTCACCGCCGATTTATTCCTAAGATAAACAACTCTTTCTTGTGAACTGGGTGAAGATTTACAGTGCAGATCAGTTTTCCACTCTAGAATCCACCCACAGTGGTGTCATTGTTTGCCACTCTCTCTATGTAACATCACTCATCTCACTTCCTCCATGTGCCTCCACCTTTCTGAACACTTCTGAACTTCATCATTTGGTAAATTCTGTCCCTTGGATCTCAAATGGTTGATTATTCTAAGATGTAAGTACCTCCCTAATGTCATTGCTCCCCTGATAGGCCTGTCTTTTGTTTGACATGGGGGAGAGGAGGTGGGGGAAGGGAGCAGTGAGCAAACAACACCATAGACAGGGGAACAACTAGGGAATTAAAATCATCGAGGAGGACAAAGAGATTCTGAGAGTGTTGTAGCAACAGTAATCTAGCTGAGAAGAATTACTAAGAGGCAGAAGGGCGAGTAAGATGGTGGGGCAGGAGAAAGGTCAAAGGAAACAGAGGAACAATTTAGGAAGCAAAGCTAAGGGTAGAGGTATAAGCACAGGTGTGTGTTTAAGAACACATTAGTTCTTAAAAAAAGAGGTATTGGCCTATGTACATATATTTATATGGTAATACACTGACACATGATTGGACATTGGGTTCCTGCTGATAAGCTCTCACATTGCAAGAACACTCTGTTCTAACTAGCTTTCTGTGATACTCACCCTCCCAGGATAATTGCTGAAGACAAAATGGGTGCAAAAGCAAATGTGGTGAAGAAAGTGGATGGTGCCTGGTTATCAAAAGACAAAGCATCTGGGATCTTAAAGGCTTGAAGTTAAACAAGCGGCCATCTAGCAGGGAAGGAACAAACCCACATGGAAGAAGCACACCAGCCTGTGTGATCATGAGGTGTCATTGGGACCAGGTAACAGACATCAGAAGACCCCAAACAAACAAACAAACAAACCAAGAAAACATATTGTTAAGAACAAGGGGGGTCAGACCCAAAGCCCATCTGTAGATAATAAGATATCCCCTCACAGAGGGGTCACAGAGAAGGGATGAGTCAACCAGGGTGCAGTAAAGCACTGATGAAACAAACAATATTCCTCTGGTTCCTTGAGTACCCCCCACCCCCTGCTATCATGACCCAAATGCTAACTGAGACTTCAGGCTAGACCGGAACATGCGTGCAGGTAAAGATAAACGAGAAGAGCTCATAATACACGGCATCTGGGAACAAGAATAGGTGTAGTGACATGAGGAGAATGGGGGGAAGGTAGGAAGAGGGGAGGAAGTGCGAACCGATCGCAATGTTTGCAATAATCACACAGCCCCCTTCCAGGGGGAAGAACAACAGAAACCACGGGAGGGAGACAGTGGTTGGTGTAAGATATGAAAATCATGATAATTTATCATTTATCAAGGGGTCACGATGGTGGCAGGAGGGAGGGAGAGGGAAATAAAGAGGAGCTGATACCAATACTCAATAGAAATGAAATGTCTAGAAAAGAATGATGGTGATATATGTACAAAATGTTTGATACAACTGATGTAGGGATTTTTATAAGAGTTGTAAGATGCCCCAATAAAATACTCTTTTAATTAAAAAAGAAATTGAGCCATGAGAGTAAGCTCATTTCCAGACCTTAAAGGTAAATAAATAAAAGTCAGTCTGGAGGGTTCCACCAGTTTCTATCTGATGAGTCAGTCTTTGAAGCAAGTGAAGTTCCAATCATGATTCATCCCCCTACCAAGATGCTCAGAGGGCCCTAAGTCAACCGCGTAAGCGCTTCTGATCTGCAATCGTGCATGTGGGCCAATCATGGTCTCTTTCCTGCTTCTGCAGCCCCGCCTGCAACGGCGATACCTCGATTTGCTGCCATTCACTTCCGTCTGCAATCTATCCCCCTTTTAAGCAGCCACTCTGGCCGTGGGTCTCTGGACACTACTATGGCCTTGGGTTAATGTTGGCTCGCATCCACATGATTTATCTTTGTCCTGTTTAGGGCTGACTAAATGGGTCTCTTTAAAACCAATGTGAATCTGGGGTCTCCCTTTCCCCCAAACACAGTAAGCACACAATTTGAGATTATGTGGAATAGGCTTTCTTTGACAGGTCAATTCGAAAGGGTATCTTTTGACCTTGACAGTTGGCCCTGACAGAACCACCAGTCACTCACTCAGCCCGAGAAAGATATGTCAGCCTGCTTCCATAAGCACCTCTGGCCTTGAAAATCCTGCCGGGCCCTATAGGGTCGCTGTCGGATGAAATCCCCTCAATGGCAAGGGCTGGGCTCTGCTCTTAATATATACAGCATGTAATAAATGACTTTGTTAACAGAATGTACCCCCCAAGTCTGGTTTCCATCAGATGGCGGTTGAGGGAATTCTTGTTTAGATTATGTGGCTGCATTTAACAACCATCCCCCAAATCTTATGCTCAACTATAGGATTAACGTATGGTTTTGTACACTGATCCCGGCCCGAGCTATCATTCTGAAGAGATCAGCAGAGGCCCAGGTAGCACAGAACGGTATTTTGGAATTCAGGGTGAACAGGATGTTTAATTCAATCACTGAAAAAAAATTCCATGATAATTTGACTTAATGTCCTACTAAAGTGATATGTGCAGATTTTTCAAGTAATCTAAAGGTAAGAGGAAAATGTTATCACCGCAACCATTTTTACACATGCTGGATAAATATCCGTGCTGATCCTTAAGGATAAAAGCTTTCCAAAGAAAACGATCTTATTGTTGTGAAAAAGGGATGAATTAGTTAAACTGTGAAAACATGAAATGTTTCTTTTGAGCTTAAATAAGTCCTTTTGATTTTCTTGCAAACTAGATACTGTTTCACAGACTGGTAAAATGACATTTTGAAAAAGGTTGGACACATGTGAACGTGAAACAGTATTAAAATAACCAAAGAACAGCGAAATGAAAACTGCGTTTCCACCCTCCATGGAATAGCTTAACAGCATATTCATAAGCCATGAGAACGGGTTTGTTTATATGGGTTATTAGTGATTTTTGGAGCAGATGAACACATAAATAGGACCAAGCTATTTTATATGACAGCTGGAGGAGGAAACAGCCAATGGTTACGGCATCCATTCTGAAACTGAAATTTAACATTTGTTTCAAACAACAAAGGCGGGGGGTGGGAATCACATCACTGTGAATGAGGGGGAGTGTGAGATGGGGACCCAATGCCCATCTGTGGACAGCTGGACATCCCTTGCAGAGGGGTAGTGGAGAGGAGATGAGTCACTCAGGGTTCAGTGTAGCAACAATGAAACTCAAAACCTTCCTCCCCTCCCAAGTATCATGTCGCCAATTCTACCTTGAGGACCTGGTTAGACCAGAGGATGTACAGCGGTGCAGTAGGGATCTGGAAACACAGGGAATCTAGGACAGACGAACCCCTCAACACCAGCGGTGGGAGTGGCGACACTGGGAGGGAAGGGGGTGTAGAAAGGGAGAACCGATCTTGGAGATCTATGTGTAACCTCCTCTCTGGGAGATGGGCAATGGGGAGGTGGGTGAGGGGAGATGCTGGGGAGTGTAAGATAAGATATAATAATTATTTATAAACTATCAAGGGACCAGGGGGAAGGGGGCAGCGGGGAGGGAGGGGGAGGGGGGAATAAAAGGAAACCGAGCTGATTCCAGGAACCTAAGTAGAAGGTAAATTTTGAGAATGACGAGTGCAACGAAAGTATATAATTGATGTATGTATGGATTGTGATAAGAGTTGTATGAGCCCCAATAAAAAGATTTATTAATAAAAAAAGAAGGGAAATTAAAAAAATTGAAAAAAATTAATACATTTTGAGCAAATACAGGAAGTGTTACGACTGGGCCACCAGATGGAGGCGTCTGACTCCTGTTAAGTCAACTCAGTTGTCATCCAAGAGCAAAAGCACTTCCGGGAGGAAACTGATGCCCTTCTCATTGTGAGGGGCTGCAGGCTCAGTTCCAACGCACAGCAACGCCCTCTGTGTGTAACACAGGGAAACATTTCCGGGCCTCGGCCAGCTTCACCCCTTCCTGAAGCGTGAACGAAAACACTAAAGGACACTACACCAACTCCTTTCTCACACTCACTCCAAGCATGGTGCAGCTAATCCATTTCTATGGAAACTCTGCATTTGATTTAGAAAATAAACGTGAGCCTTATTAAGCGTACTGTTTCAGAGTGGATGGCAGTTCAGTGTTGTTTTAGCCTGTTTAGAAGCCAACAGAACTGTTTAGGAGCACGCCGTCTGAGCTAATGATTTCCTTCACAGATAACGACAAGGCTGCCAGGATTGGGAGGACACGAGGGGCCCTGAGAGTGTCGTGGGTGACGCTCTGGGTCACAGTCTTCTACATGGTCAGCGTTTGAAAGCACGGGCCCTTCTGTCGGAAAAAGAGGACGCTTTCTACTTTCAAAAAGAGGCACAGAATCAGAAACGCACACTACCTTTCCCTTCAGGAAAAAGCCAGTCTTATACAAATGTACAATTCCTAGTCTGAATATAAACATACCAAAGATCACATATGTGAAAAATCCTAGCTTTCTTTTTCTAGGGAAGAATCATGTAGGTCAGAGGGCCTTCCCCTTGAATACCTTATTAAGATGAGTACAGGCATGAGTGCTTTTTACTTGACCAACCAGGCCGGCTCCACATACTTTGGAGGGGCAGATTGGTAGCAGGAGCCAGCAGACCATTGGAATCTGTACTGTGACGGAAAGAAACGCTTCTCTGATAGACGCAGCAGCCAAACCCTTCCTGCTTCCTGCTGTAAAGCTCACTTGCAGGTTTCCTGGAGACCGCCCTGTCCTGAGCCTGGGGTCATTTCGGATGAATAGTCGCCTAAGACCCTGACCTCATTATTTTTAACCAAAGGCCCTTCAAAAAACAAGCCTTTGCTCCCAAACCACAAAAAGGAAAAAACACTTCTAATTTTTGAAGCCAAGAGTTCCTGCTTTGGGCCCTGGGTTGCTTTCATGGCGATCAGCTATAACTGCTTTCTCTTCTCTTTTATACTTGCTCCACTGGGTAATGAATCTAAAATAAAATTCTGTTGTAATTTTATAACAAATTGGGCCTTCTGTATCCGAACAATTCTTGGTAACATGGGAGTCCTGGAAGCCTGTATACCTGCACAGTAAGTCAGGGCTGGGCAGGGGTGTGTGTGTGGTGGGGGGGGGGGATGTGGGGGGCGGGCGTAGGGGAGACTGACCTTGAAGCTACACAGGATTCCTTGCATTCCCAACCGCTGTTTTGCTGAACAAGAAAATCCCATCAGTCCAATATGAGTTCCCAAGATCTCGGTCTAGTCTGGTGGGGGTAATTCTTGCTTTCCTAATGCGTAATCGTTTTTGTTTGTGAGACGGTATACATGCTGTGAGAACTATCAGGTTTATCTTTGAACAAAAGCTAGCCAGAGAACTTATCAAAGGCAGTGGGACATTCTAAGAGTCAGGAATGGCTACAGCTATTATGAAAAAGAATGATGAGCTTGGGCCTACAAGTGAATTTTAAGTCTACGGATTGTGCTGAGCTGCGGGTAACCTGAATGCCACCAGGGCTCCTTCAGGCCATGGCATTGTGTGCATCTACTGATTCCTGTTGGGACTGCTGGCCCACAGAGTACATGTAAACAGAGGAGTGAAGTATTGGAGTCACATAATTTCATTTAATTAAATGAATATGAGCTGTTAGAGCAACAATCACAAAGTTTAGTATTGCTTTAGATTAAAAGCCGAGATGTTGTCTATAATTAAAACAAACAAAGTCACTTTTAGTCCTGCCTCAGAGGGAAACTAATAGGATAGAACAGAACCACCCCTACTGGGTCCAAGCCTCATCTTTCTCTCTCGGGTGGCGAATGGGTTTGAACAGGTGATCTTGAACTTAGCAGCCCAATGCATAATCCACTATGTCTCCAGGCTTGCTCTCTTTAATAGTGACTTCTAATGAAGTGAAGAGCTGGGAGAACCGCTGCTTGAATTTGAGAAGTTTTAGAAGAGTCTCTGCTCTTAAGGCAGGGTTAGGGGAAGACAAATTCGACAAGGAGTAACGTTAAAATCACAAACCAGAGCTTATTTTTCATTTAATCCTGGCATTGTGGGCAGGTTGCTCTTTTGGTGGATTTTCATGCTTGGGTTTGTAGAATTTCTACACTGAAGGTTTTGATCAATAAGGCAGCGATGCTTCATTTATGCTTTCCCTGGGAAAGCACCTAAAGTGGTTTGCCCACAAGTCCTAAACAGACATAAAAGGAAATGCAAGAATCCAAACCAAAACAGCAAAGAATTTTTATCGGAATAACCCAGAAATCGTAAACTGTCAGAACAGATCATTAATAACGATGCTCGGGAGTGCCCAGTTCTATGACCCTGAAGAACATGGGTTTCAGTCTGCCGAGCAATGTGAAGGGCATGGATTTCAACGTGGCATTTGGGAAGCAGCTCAGGGACAAGCTTAAGCAAGTGGGAGGTGGGAAGACCAGAGAAAATGTCTCAAGGAAGGAGCTAAACTCCAGCTCCAGGGTAGCTTCATGTTTCTGCTTTAAAGCGTGGCACAGATGTAAGCAAGCTGAGGGTATGAGCAGAAGATAAGCCGGCCTGGTTAACAAGGGCTTTCCACCTAACATTCCGGGAGGCCACCAATCCACGGGATCACTGTAGTTAGCTGTCTTGGAGTCAGTTCCCGCTCAGAGGAAGCCCACCTGTGCAAAGCAGAACTGCTCCAGAGGGGGTGATCCTTCAGATGTCGCTCTGGGGTTCCAGCTACCAGCCTTTTGACTAGTGGGAGAGCACTTAAACATTTGTGACACCTAGTGACGCTCAACTTACTGAAAACAGCACAGCAAAGCCTGCTGCTCCCAAGTCACTTCGGAATCATAACGCCCCCACAGCCACCTCCATTGAGCTGATTGCCCGCCAGAGGGACCCGAAATGGGATTCTTTATAGAAGCAGATAACCTCATGTTTCTCTTGTAGATGCTGGATTTGAACCAGCTACCTTACTGTTAGCAGTCCAAGACGTACATGAGAGTTCTGACGCTAGCAGCCCCACAGGAGAGGGAACAAGCATCCCTTTGTATTTTTGAGGCTGTAATCTTTGGGGGAGCAGAAAGCCTATTTCTCCCTGAAAGAGGCAGATGGGTTCAATATGCTGACCTTGAGGTTAACGGCCTAACACATAACTCGCTCAGTCACCAGGACTCCTTGGACCTAACGATCAGATCTGATAAAACTTTGGGAAATTCAACATGGAAAGGATGGAGAAGAGACTGGGTAATGGAAAGTACAACGACTTGGGGACAAAACCCCAATTTCTCTTCCCAGCGACGTCTCTTAAGTACCCTTGAGACAGGAAACCAGGCTAATAAGTTCTCCTTTAAGGAAAATGATTGCGCTAAGTGACCTCTGCAATCTACGTGTAGTGAAAGGCTAGACTCTACGCCAGCGGTTCTCAGCCTGTGGGTCACGACCCCTTCAGGGGTTGAACAACCCTTTCACAGGGGTCGCTTAAGACCATCGGAAAACACTTTTCCAATGGTCTTAGGACAGAGACACTGTCCTCTATCCCTCTCCAGGAGGGTCCGCCCACATGCAGATATGTCCACCTATGAGTACCCGGCATGAAGACTGTTAACCACGCTACACCATGCTTCAAGACAGCAGTTCATGTATTTGTCATTAGAAATAAATATTTCACAATATACAATTATATATTGTTTTTGTGATCCACCACTATGCTTTAATTATGTTCAATTTGTAACAATGAAAATACACCCTACATATCAGATATTTACGTGACGATTCATAACAATAGCAAAATGACAGTGATGAAGTAGCAACGAAAATAACGTCATGGTTGGGGGTCCCCACAGCATGAGGAACTGTATGAAAGGGTGGCGGCATGAGGAAGGTTGAGAACCACTGCTCTAAGCCCTGCTTTAGCTATATAGTAACAGCCGCTGATACCTGAGTGTCACCCTTTAGGTAATGGGTATGTGCGCTTCTCTATCTTTCGACACCTGCATCAGTGATTCCCAAAGTAGAGGACGTGGGAAGAACCCAGGGATGGTGGGAAAGTAGATGTTCACACTTTTTCCTGGACGCAGGCCTGTAGCACAGGAGCGTTAATTGCCAGCTGAGTGCTGAGTAATTTTTTTTTTTTCTGAAAAGGAGGCAGTAGGCCACATAATTTTGGGAACCTATGAGCTCCTCAATGAACTAATATGCTAGTTACAAATGAAATTAATTCACAGCAAATCCAATTACTTTTTTGGATAGTTACCTTAACTCACGCTAGTGTTACTTTGCGGTTCATTAACTTCGTATTCATCTTACTACTTTGTTAGAAATAGAACTTCTTTATAAATATGATCTATCATTTATTTCCATGTAAATTAAAGAGAATGAAATGCAAAGAAGAATATGCAAATCAAGGTATTCAGTCCTCTCTCACTGAGATAGCTGTACAGATAAAGGGGCTGTTTCCAGAGCTTTGGCTTTGATTAGACTGATGCTCTCCCATGGTCTTAGCTTGGCAGAGGACATGCAGGATTGAGAGTGGGAGGAGAATGGGGAAAAGAGAATTATTAATTCAGAATATTTATTTACATCATCTGCTGTGAATTCCTAAAGCATAAAATGCCCATGGATCAGAGTCAGCAGCAGAACAATGATTTGAGGTCCTAGTGAATTTTGAATTATCTTACTTGAAACAAAATCATCCCTTTCAGGCATAGAGATGCAACATTTTTGTTTGTCTGAGATGAGCACTAACGAGAAAAGGGGACACTTAATGGTGTAAATAGGTAAAGTTAGAAACGCCTGCAGTTCTGATTCACCCAGAGGCACCTCTGAAGAAACACTGGTGATCTACTTTCAAAACACCAGGCATTGGAAAACTAAGAAGCACAGACTGGCAACGTTCTTATTTTGTTTTTATTTGTTTTTTATAGAAAAGAAAGCTCTTTCATGGATGCCATCTACCCTCTCTCTCTAAAGATGTGGACATCAGGTTTGCTAGATTGAAACAGCAGAAAAGTGGGTGAAATGAGGCAGCAGTCGGTGTAATACATGAAAAAAAATTATACATAATCAAGGGGCATTGGGGAGGGAGGGGAAAATGAGGGGCTGATGCCAGGGGCTCAAGCAGAAAAAAATGTTTTGAAAAAGATGACAACGTATGTACAGATGTGTTTGACAAAATGGATATATGTATGGATTGTGATAATAGCTGTAAGAACCCCCAATAAAATGATTTTTTTAAAAAGCAGGATAAAAATAAAATATTTGGGAAACATAAAAAAACAAAAAAACCTTGTTGACAATTGAAATTTTCTTGGTCTCTAGGGGGAGAGATTGAATGTGAGGGAGGGGGAGAAGTCAAATTCTTAGAGTGACTCTTCATTATTTTTGTTGGAAACTCGGATGGATCTCCTAAGATATTGCAGCAGGGCTGTTAGTCTGCAGAGGTAAATAGTGGCAACCTGAGATGATTTTTGTGATCACTTAAAGCTCAAGAGACCACCTTCTGTTGCCTAAATTTTAAATATTAAAGAAACATTTCTTTGGCAGGTGTGTGTTTTATTTTGTTTTTGTGTATTTTTACCCACAATTTATTTAAAAAATAAAAACACTTCTATGAGTGTTAGTATTCATTGTTACTACCTGATAATGGTCTGATTGAATAAAAGCCTTATAAAGTTATGAATAAGATGGACAAAAGACAAATATAAAATATACTATGATCTCCCTAGAAGCAAGCAGGAGTTACATTTTTCTAAAATATTTTCCTGTTTATCTAAAAATAAACCACCCAGAAATTGTTTCTTCCACTCTTCTTTAAGGTATCTGTGGTGGTTATATAATCTATTGTCAATTTAAGACTAATGAGTGAAGGGGTCCAGTTTGACCTATCAATCAGGTCGCACCTTGGTGCCCTCATTTAGAGGTGCTAAGGAGATAAATAGCTTATCGGAGGTGGGACACACACTCAGGCACTGTGAGACATTCTTGTTGACAAGCCATATAGAGACAGACTGATGGCAGCCAGAGCCTTAGAGCTGGAGAAGCCACATGGAGACCTCTGCCAGTGCTGAGATACTTACAATGCCACTGGATCCACAAGACTTCCCACCCACTGCTCTGTGATCTTCCTGCATTCGGCATCATTGCATGTGTTTCGTGAGTCTGAAGAGGACTTTATTGATTGGTATCAGACATATGTGCTAATATAGGATTTATGGACTTCATCAGGACTGGGTTGGGAAGGTTTCTTAGTGTACAATTACCCTATATATAAAACTCTTTCTTATACACATATTAGTGTCTATAAATTTGTTTCAACCCGGACTTACACAATATCTTATAAGTGATTATATTAAATGTTAAACATATTATATACCTTGTATTATAGCAATATGTTCTCACATTGATATAATCCACATAGAAATGATGTCCCCAAGGATGGGAACCGTATCTCTGTATGTTTTGTCACTCTCTAATTGCTGAACTAGTTATTAGCGTATGAGGCATGAGTAATAATTTATTAAATCCTAAATCACTGAATTTATTCTATAGCCGTATTCCACTTATAATGTTAAGTATAAAGTTCTTAACAAACAAAATAATTGGATGAAAATTATGCAATTTTTCCTAAATTCAGTGATAGGAAGATTTCAAATCTTCATCATAATTTTATTTTGGTTCAAAAAATAGGTTATTATCCCAGTTTTCAGTGCCCCAATTCCTCAACGTAACAGCATACAGAAAAGAGTATAAGTGGTTCCCCTATCTCTTTATCTGAATTATCTGTTTGCCAGCCAATTTCCCTCAGAATTGGAATTGTTATTTAGAAATATCAGTGTCACTTTCAATCATCGAACCATCCATGCTGACAAAAAGTTCTAACGGGTCTGGATGTCATCCAATACAAAGGATCATTGAACATAGTCATATTAAATAAAATTTTAAAAATACAAAACTTTGATTAAATAGCTAATATACTTGCAGTTCTAATATGAATTCTAAATGATTCTTCTAAATCATTTTAAAAGTCATTAGTGAGCACTAGCTCATTGATTTCCAAAGCATCACTATCTTTACAAATTAGAAAGCTCAATGAGAAAGAAGTGAAAAATGACTTCTACCAGTGGTTTATTTATATCAAAGGTCTATGTCTATATATTTTGTTATAAATGCTAGAACTCTTGATTTTCAACATTAAAGATATTTCCAAAGGAAATAACATCTTCCAGAGTACCCGCAACATGACTCTAAGCAGTTTTAATGATTTAAAAACCAACCCACATTTTTTTTGAAATAGACTATGATTGAGATAACGTGTTAGACTTGAATTTCATCATACTCTGAAATCACTGCCTATACTTGGTACAGAATATGATGTATACTTCATCATTTGATGGAGAAATATGTGTCAATATATGTGCTCTGTTTCCACCACGGGAAATCAGGTGATTAAAACAGACCTCTTCCCCCATGGTCTGGTACCCATCTTCAGTTTGTCACACTGTGCCTGCTGCCGGAAGCCATGCCACCAGTAGTGCAGATACCAGGATAGTCACCGTGGTGGATAGGTTTCAGCTGAGCTTCCCGACTCAGCTGAAACACACACTAGTAAGAAAGTCCTGGCAATCTACCTACGCTGAAAAGGAGCTGACAAAATCCCTGTGCATTACAGTAAAATATGATCAGATCATCAGATAGAGTGCTGGAAGGGGAGCCTCCTAAACTGGGGGATGATCAAAATGCAGAGTGGCTCCCAAGACGATGAGAGCATATGCACGGCACTGGAGACAGCACCGCCCCAAGCAAGGCTGTCTTGGGTTTGTCATGAACCGAAACCTGCTCCATGGTGACTAGTCACAACACAACTCTTCTAGAATTTGCCATCCAGGGGGAGTAAATGATGTGAATAATTAATAGGAAAATAACCTCTGGTGAAAATACTGAAAATGCTAGAGATCATGGTGATAAACGAGAAGGCATCAGTTCCCTATGGCTTGATTTGTGGCACTCGGGAGGCCTCTTTGAGTCCTATGAAATAACAGCAATTGCCCTCAATGTAAGGCCTCGCTCTGTTGCAGGGGGTTTGCAATCAGCTGTTCACCTAAAGGTTGATGGTTCCAAAATACCTCATTGTACACAAAAGAAAGACAAAAAGAACTGTGTTTGTAAAGTGTGTTGTCAAAAATACCCCATCGAGGCATTCTGTGCTCAAACACATGGGTTCTCATGGGCTGGGTTTGGTCTGGTTGCCCGCAATGTAGGAGATTTTTTTTGGGGGGGGGGAAACGTTGTATTTATATCGTGTCTTTGACATGGTAGATGTTTAATAAATGTTCACAAAATGCAATCAACAAGAACACAAAGGCTAGACATCTGAGAATTCTCAGTAACAAATATAAATACACCTAATCCTCACTTTTTGATGATCGCATCACATATTTCACATTTAGAACCATGGGTGAAAAAAGATCTATGGCATGATTATTTTGTGCATTAACAGTGTGTATCAAAAGTAATGAATTCTGAGGTGTTTGGCAAGAGCAATAACATTGGCTTGTGAATGCCGATGCTACGTGCCGACATGGTTTGGCAATTCTGTAAGCATATAATGTGGCAGGTGTGTCATGATGCAGTCATCCTCCATTTTGTGATCAGATGTGATCATCCTCCATTTTCGACTAATGGTGTCTTTTTCACCGAACTGCCTTGTCTTTGGATCCTAATGAACCATGTCAATAAGTGAGGAGTGAGTATATGTTCAAATGCATATTGAAAAAAAAGTACAATGCTAATACTGTGGGCACTTACCCCTATTGTTCCGAAGCTTTCTGGCTTTCGTCTCATCTTTTTCTTGCACAGGTGTGTCCATAGCCATTTGATCAGGTACCAGAGAGACTTGGGGCTTGGGATGACATTGAAGGGAGTCGGCAGAGTACCTCCTTCTTCAAAATAACTCATCCAAAGCTTTGTCCGTGCAAATTTCCATTCTATATCTGCGTGGTCCTGAACAGGAGAACAGAACAGCGGACTGGGTTCTTAATCAAGAAGGTGAGGTAAGTCTCACAGAGAGCTTGTAACATGACTTTGAGTGGCTCTTGGAACAGGAATGAAATTTCTTATAAAAATACTGCTGACGCCCGGTGATAAATTATCTAGCCATTCAGGGTATGGTTTTCTCAGGGAAGAAGACACAGTACGCATGTCACTTTCCATCCTTCCTTTCTCAGTGGGATGGACAGCTAAGGTAATTCCATGTTAAATAGATGTCAGGGGCGAATTATGACTGAAGATGACTTTGGATTTCCTGCAGTGCGGGCTTATGTTACTCTGTCTCATTAGAGTCAGGCCAGAAAAAAAAGAAGACTTTTATATTTTACCTAATCCATGAACCCCTGCCCAGGTGAGTGCCCCTGCACAGATGCTCAGGAAGGCTGTCCTGTGTGTCAGGGCTGGGGGTGGGGTGGGTTGGGGGATTTTCTTAATATGTTTCTATGGCGGGTAACTCCTGAGAACCTTCAGGCATCAGGCACAAAGTCCGAAAGAAATTCTTTGAACAAATGTAGAAATAAGCTTCACTGGTACAGTGTTGGGAGCTCTGGAGGCCCAGTGGGTTATGCATTGAGCTACTAAACACAGAGTCATGGAGTTGAGACCATCCACCACTCCAAGGGAGAACGATAAAGCTCCACTCCTGTGAAAATTTAAAGCATCAGAAACCCAAAGGAGTCTTTCTACTACAGCCTATAGGGCCATCATGAGTTGGAATCTACTCAATGGCAGAGAGGTTGGCTCTTTAATCAGCGGCACAGTATTGGGCCTTGCTATAACTTTGGCCACATGGTGGTGTCCCATAGCCTGAGACCATCCTCCTCCTCCTCCTCATGTATCACTCACAACTTTTATTAGTCGCCTGGAACTACTCTGGATCATGTTCTTAGTTGTTGATTAAGGTATGTAGAAAGATAACAGCATGTGCCATTTCTCAATCGTCCTTCGCACAGTATAATGACGTGGATCGCATTCATCTTGCTGTGCAAACATAATCATTGCCTTTGGAGTGTTTGTGGAAATGGTATATAGGTCATCATTATCCCCTTAAATTAGCCATAAATCTGATTTAAGCAGAAAATCTGGAAAGTGGTGGAAGAAAGTACAGATGCATGACACTCCAAATAGTTCATTAGAACGATTAATATTAACAAAAAGAACTCTAATTTTAGAGTAAGAGAATAATCTCAGACTGCATTTAATTCCACTACCACTACTCCTGAATTGCGATGTGCTGGTGAATGCACGTATTTTATATAAATTTAAACTCTGAACACTAGAGATTTTAACCTAGACATCGAGCAGCTTGATTTTTTTAATGAGACCCACTGTACCCACAAAAGGCCTAGAGAATGTGCTCAATGTCTTAGTAAAAGAGATAAAAGTGCTTGCTTGTGAGGACCAAGGACCCTTTTAATTATCTGATTCTTTTGGGGTCCAAAATTGATGACATCCAAACATTGCATTCTCTTAGTTTTATCTTACCACAGACTGCTTTGTGGCTTATGAGTCTGAGAGAGCCCATTACAAAATCTGCAGTGGTTAGAAAATGACGGAGATGGGAAATTCTAAGGTGGTGATATCAAAACCCACTTTCCTTTCCACAAATACCACAATCTCACTCCTAGTCAACACTTACAACTGCTTCAGTAGTTCCTCTCCTAGAACCCGCATCGACTTCCCTCAACCCTTGCCTCTCTGTCTATTCCCAAGCCAAGTCATGGTGCTCTTTTCGGATGTTCTTCATTGTTTGGGTTCAATTCTCCATCTCAATCCTAAAACTGTGCTCTGATTTTTCCTTTTGTCCCTAATATAATCTTTCTTTCTTGAGAACAGAGGTGTTGTTCATCCCCTGCCTTTGCAAACTCGAGCTGTTATGTGGCATATCGTAGGTGTACAGTAGATACTTGATGGACAAATGATATTGACCGAGCAGCAGGTGATAGTCATGGCTATAGACGTGGTGTTCATTTCAACTGCTGACTATTCGTTAACCCTGATTTCATTCAACACCTTTGAGTTAAGGGCAACCAATCAACCAGTTTGTTGCCATGATTACAACTCATGGAAATCTCCTGTGTACTGAGAGAACTAAAGTCCCTATTGTTTTCAAGGATATACCCTTTCAAAAGCAATTAGCCAAGGTTATCTTCTAGGTGTCTCATGACTAGTTGTCAAGCACTCAACGGTTTACTCCACTCAGGCCCTCCTTTAGTATATAAGGGCTGCAGCTCTCACGGTAAACTGCACTCTTCTGGGACACGTGACACTAAACATTCTTGGCAGGCTATGGTCAAGGAGACATCAGATGTAGGGGGAGGATACTCCTGCCTTAGGTTCACAGTGTCTCCTATCCTTCCAAGTAGTTTCAGAGTTTGGTCTAAATAAGGACAGATACTTGATGAGATTTGTCTCCTATAACAACACAACACTAAAGGAATCAAAACCAGAAAATGTCATACTATTCTCATCTAATGTTCTTTTCTTGATGAACTTAGGACATTGTTGGAGTTATATAATTGTCAATTTAAGGATTAAGCCTGTAAGGGTGGAGTCTAGCCTGTAAATTAGGTCATAGCCAATGAGGCTTCTGTGTAGACAAAGCCTTCCCCTAAGGATTCTGGGAATTCTGGTATTTCCTCCTTGGAGGTGGGCGACTCTCAGCTCACACCCTGGGAGACATCGTAGCTGACAAGACACATGGGCCTATACTGATGCAGCTCTGGGTACTGGAGAAGCCAAGCAGAGATTCCTGCCAGTGATGAGGTGTTTCCAGTGCCACTGGATCCAAAGACTTTCTACCCACTGGCCTGCGATCTACATTCAGCATCATTGCATGTGTTTAGTGAGTCTGAAGAGGACCTTATAGATTGGTATCGGGGATATGGGCTAATATCGGACTTAGGGACTTGATCTGGTCTGGGCTTGGATGTTTGCTCAATGTTCAATTGCTCTTGTATATAAATCTCTTTCTTATGCACAAATGTGTGTCCATGGATTTGTTTCTCCAGTCTACCCAGACTAACACAGATGTTTAAAGTTCTAAAGGATTCAAATCGTTGGCAGTTTCAGTGTCCATATAGCTTGATAATTAAGCAGAATTCTACATACTTTTTAACCTACAAAAGAGATTCCAAATTTGGAAATGTATTGACTAGAAGCAACCAGAACTTCTGAAGTAAATATAGAGATACGATCTCTAAAAATAATATTCTCAGCTCGGTAAGATATTTAAATGAAGTTCTACCTTTGCACACATTTTGATAATCCCAGGCAAATCCTAAGGGCTAGGTAGACCCAGAGGATTAATAACATATTTAAAATACTTTAGTCAACCAGTAAGTAAAAATCTATTCTCAGGTTTATATATCCGTGAGAAGTGCCATATGAAAATATTTGCCTCCATAAAGAGTTTAAATAAAATTTAGAGTGCCATTGCTCCAAACAATGCAAACACCACTCCAGAGGTTTGGCAAGAGATTCAAGGATGTGATATAATATGTGGCGTAGGCAGAGACATTATAATTAGGCTGGTGAAATGCTACCGGTATAAGCTATAACTATAAAATCATTAAGAAATGTGAGAATATTTCATACTACCATGCATTTTGTTTTATTGCTATTGGTCACTCACATGTAAACTCAAGGGGATAAATGGCTACTTAGTCATTGCTCAATTCTTCATTCCCTAATTGTTAGTGAATTATGTGTTGGGCTAGTAACCCAAAGGCCAGATGTTCTAGTCCACCAGTTACTCAATTTGAAAAACATGAGGCTATCTCTTCCAGTCATGAGTGATAGTCTTGGTAGCCCTACAGAGTAAGTCATCCAACACTGTCCTGTAGGTTAGCTATGGGTAAGAACTGACTTGATGACAGGTGGGATTTTTCTGTTTTTTTTTTTCTCCACCCTTCTCTCTCTCTCTCTCTCTCTCTCTCTCTCTCTCTTTCTGTATGCTTTTTTTTTTACAGAAAAATGGCTGGTAATCATTTGTACTTAATGACTATTTGTTGTATGGATGAATAAATAAATCAGGCTATGTGGTTTGGATTCCAGTTATTCAAATAAATGTCCATGAACAAGGTTATTGGAATATTTAAGGGGTACTAGTATATTAATTTTCCTAAATTTCAAGAAATTGAAAATCTGTGATTTTTTTCCTTCTTAGAGGACTTTTTTTCTGGGCTCTTTTGTATCTAGGTCTGTGGCAGGAGTTTGCTGACATGGAGATTTTAAATGAAAGGGCAAGGCTAGTGCAAAGTGCGAAGGATACAGTGTCGAGGCGAGCTACTTATTTATCAATCATATCTCACCCACTGTCTGCCAGACTTAATGATTGCCCAGTAAGGAATAGCTAGTCTGATTTGTAACCACATGTAAGTAACAAATATAGAGCCTAATAACTGCTTTAAAACTGAAACAAAATCATTGATATTTTAATTCCACTCTCTTTCACCAATCTAGCTGATTATGGATTTTATTTCTTAGTATGGTAGGATGAAGGAGAAAATGTGATTTAGGGAGAACATAGAAATAAAATCAGTCAACTTACAGCAATAAGTTGGTAAGAATTATTCATCATTGCTATTAGCATGTTGAGTAGGACAACAAGAGAGATGACATTATATGTCCCAAACATGGTGGCACCAACAAACTCAGTGAATTCATGCTGCGCTTTGACATTGGTCACATACAAATTGATGAGCCCAAATATTGACCAAAACAGGGACTGCAGGGTCTCAAATAACCTGGAAAACAATACAAAATTATACTAATAGTTACATTAACAGAAGGAACATAGAATAATATAGGCTATAACAATAGATTGTGGCTCAGCTACACACATTTCCTTTAAAAAACATGCACAGTAAAATAATAGTTTAGAGCAGCAATTCCGTTTGGAGCAGTCCTGACAGTGAGCTCCATAAAAAGAATTTGAGGGAAATTCTGAACAATCACGCAGTATTAAGATGAATAACGTGTGACACCCGTTGGTCAGTGCATTTATTAGGAATACAGCCCCAATAGCATAAAAGAGTCTTGCGTACTGAGACCACAACATGAGGTCTTAATCCCAACGCATGCCTTCTCTGTGTAGGAGTCCCTTCCCCAAAGATCAATGTATTAAAATTAGATGGAAAATAATTTCATGTTTCTTTTCATGATATGTAATTCTTCTCATAATAATAAGAAAACATGGAAGCCACAGGTAGAACTGGTCATAAGCTGCAAAACCACACGCAACGAGAGAGAGACAAAGCAAACCAACCGAACTGACCTAGAAAGAAGACGGATATTGAACTCACTGGCGCAGGCCATCAGGTAAGGGCTCCTGGAAAAGGTACAGCTATGTTTGGTTTTGAACCAAAGAATACACTTTGGTCAAACAGAAAGACAGAAAGGGGCCTTTGGAATGAAGGAGTATGATATGTTTGAAAATCTATGGCTTTGGAGCCATCAGAGAATGTTAAAGGGTACATTGTTCATAAAGAATGGAGAAAGATGAGATTAGCAAAAGGAGGCAAAGGCTACACCATTGCAGGCTTAATATGCCGATCTTAAACGACTGAAGGGAACCAGAAGGAAGGGAAAGGCGTTTGGTTGTTTTAAACAGGGGGTGGCAGATTTAATTAAGAGGAAGTAATCATGTGGTAGGATGGAAGGCGCCTATAGGGAGGCACGGCGAGACAGAATGGCGATAATGAAAAGCAGGAATAGAGATTTATTGACTGGTTGAACATGTGTGGGTGGAGGAAGGAAAAATACAGGATAATACACAAGTTTCTGATCTAAGTAACTGAATGGGGTGTGTTAACAATGACTGAGAAAGGACATTTAGTGAATGAGCTTGAGAGAGTTCTTTTTTATTGAGTTTAAAAGTCCTTTTGAGCCTTGCCCAAAGAGTATCCAATACGCAGTTGGCCAGAGAGGTTTGGGAGAGATTTATGTTTGCTATTTATATGCATATGGAAGTCCACTCCTATAGGGGAAACTCATACATTAAATAGGTTTGCCTAGGGGTATTTTGAGGAAGATCTGAGGTGTGTATGCTGAATCACACCACTATTTAAATAACATTAATTAAAATATAATTATCACAGGAAAGTCAGAAATATTAGAGAAGGTATGGAATGAGAACAAATGACATAGGAGATACAGAATTATGAAATAAAAATCAACTTGATGGCTAATTGTAGTGACCCTATAGGACAGGGTAGAACTGCCCTGTGAGTGTGAAAATTATAACTTTTTACAACAGAAAACCCCATATTTCTCCCATGGAACTGCTGGTGGTTTTGAACTGCAGAACTTGAGGATCACAGCCCAACCAGTAACCACAGTGCCACCAAAGCTCCTAAAGGATGAGAGTCCTTTAAAAATAAAAGTGTTAAAGAAGGTAAAATGAATCAGACACATGGAGTAAGGTATAAACAAAGTGTGCATTGGTTATAGTATTATGAAGACTTTAAGTGACATTTTATAGAATATTTCAGTTAATTTATGCCCAGTGCATTACGGATCATAATACTAGGGATTATTAGTATATTTTAAATTTAGAATAACTATGAGCAAACATATTCATTGATTACAGATTTATACTTACATATCTGGAAGAAAAAATAATTTAGGTAGAATGCTTGATTTGTATGGGTTGAATGATAACTAAGTTACACAATTACCTGGTGCTTCTCATGATAACAGAGGAAGTTTGGTATGGAGAAAGCCAACATAGTAACTACTCCCAGCAATTCAGTGTGTTTCTTTTGGAAGACAATTTGTCATATGTATTTTGCATACGAATTCTCCAGCTGTAGTATTCTTGGACGATTATTCAAATTAGTTTGCAAGATATAATAATTTATCAAGAAGCCAGTCATAGAGAAAGACGATGATTGGGGATCTGAAAGGATCATAGTGCACGGGAATCAGGTAGCTGACACGGGCTGGGTTTTGGAACAGAGCTATTTCCTGAGGTAAAGAGATATGTAGAGAGGTAAGACGGTTCTGGGTGGAAGCTCTTTTGGTAAAACAAAGCCTAGTCTCAGAAGGATGTTGCACCAGACCGGTGGTATAATCTTTGCAAGTGATTTCCTCAGAGAAGCCAGTATGAAGGAACAAGAGAATTGGGAAATGAGGATATTCGGAAGGGTAAGGTTTTGAGTATCGTCTGAGGGTTCTGTGTGTGAACGACAGCAGATGATCACACCCGGCAGAAGCAGAGTGGTGCCCTAGCAGGGACAGCTGGTGTTAGAAATGGAGGAAAAAGGAGGGAGGATGGAAGCATGTCTGAATTCTCTGAGAAGTCAGCCTTGGGTGGGTGTCTAACTGAGTACTCTGTCTCCCTTGTGTCACCAGAGGAAGTCAGACGTGGCCTCCATACCATCATTCATTATGACACAGAATTCTGAAGGAATTTGAGGCATTTAAGGCTGAGATTCAAATTTTATTCACATGAAAGCAGATTTTGATTATTAAAGTGACTTTCTACATATTGGCATCAAAAATAAAACAAATACTGAAATAAACCAACAAGAAGGTTCTCAGAATTAGCGGTTAAAAATGACAACAACTAGAACCCACTGTCATTGGTCCATTCCCACTCGTAGAAGTCCTGTAGAAGATGTCTGAGACTGTATACTTTTATAGGGGCAGCCAACCCATTTTTCCCCACAGAGCAGTTGGTGGATTTGAACTGCTAACCTTTGAGTGGACAGCCCAAAACCTAACCCACAGCACCCCAAGGTTGCTCCCAGATAATGCTGGATAAGTGACTTAGTTAATGTGAAGGTTTGATTTCTTCCCATCTGAGGAATTGCTGTACTCTAATCTTACAGTAGCCTCTCATTGGACATGTCCAGAGTATTAGGAAAAGTCCCTGAAGAAGAACACCATGCCTGGTAAACTAGAAGGCAGGAAAAAAGAGGGAGGCCCTTGACAGGATGGATTGATACGATGGCTACTGTAAGGGGTTCAAACATAAGAAGAATTATGCAGATGGCATAGGACCAGGCCGTGTTGTGTTCTGCTGGGCTGTGAGTCTGCACTGACACAATGGTACCTAACAACAACAGCAGCAGCAAATTATATTGCATTCTACAACTATCCACACTTCAGGCCTAAGTATGAAAGTCACCTACAGAAATGATTCTGTTTTCAGCTCGTGGTCACTTTATAGAGGAAAATGACCCCCAAACTGTATCAATCTGTTAATGAAGCAAAACCATGCTCATGTGAGTATGTACACACACACACACAACTGACATCAAAAGAAAACAAGCCAGCTACCATGACCACCCGCTTTACGTAGAGTAGAACTGTGCTTATTTCCTTGTTTTAGCCCCGTAAGGTTTTCAATGTCTGATCAATCAGAAGTAGATCGCCAGGCATCTCTAAATCGGAAGTGCAATTCTTTTAGTTAGCTGCTGATTGATTAAGGGCTTGTCACATTGCAGGCTCCTCTCTGATAATTCATTACCTACAGGTCACTTTCGGTCAGAAACTGGCGCCAGCTATGTAGGGCTGAGTGAGGAGCCAACTGGCAACGAGCCCAGCATGCCAGCAAACTTAATTATGACAATTACGAGACAGTGAAAGTGGAGAGGGCTTATTGCTCATGTAGGTGTAAAGGCACAGAGAGCTTTGTGTGAATGATGACGATGACCTAGATTTGTCTTGAGTTTCTATTTTGCTTTTTTGTTTTTAATGCTAAGATGTTTTCGTAGGGAAATTAAAAGAGACACGTAAAGATAACAGGACCTAGAAAACACATGAGAAACGATTTGAGAATTTTCAAATTTTCTTAAAGGACCAATTTTTCAGACATGCTATTTTTTATGTATTTAAAAATTGTCATCCACTTTGCCTGTCAATGGTGTTGTACTGTGGTCACTTCCCTGTTCCCGTAATTTGGGAAGCTCTGTAACCAGTATATCAATACCAGCAGGGTCACGTAGCATGAACAGGTTTCAGTGGATCTTCCAAACTAAGAACAGATCATGATAAAGGAACAGGCTGCTCACTTCTGAAAGATTAGCCCCTGAAAACCTTGAATAGCATCCAAAGGTTGTCAGAGAGAGGCCAGCAGAGTCAACCTTAATAATGTGGATGGCCAAAGTTCCCAGGCCTTCGTCTGCTGATGGAGCATGACTCAAAATGAGAAAAGATAGCTGCCAATATACACCAATAATCTGGGCTTTAAATCTAGGAAATAGAAAGCTAAGAAAATTGAAGGTTGTCAAATAAATGGAACACCCACACACAATTACACCCCAGGTAATAGTGAGGTGAAAGTCTTCTCTTCAATTTGAATTGGGCAGTTGAGTGGTTTCATATGCCCTCAGGGACCTATTCAAGGGGAATGATGTCATATTCGCCCTCAAGAAGAGCATCTCAAGATCTATCCTGAGGTTCCGCGCTGTGTGTAATAGAATCATAATTATGTGTACACAAAGCAATTCAGTCCATACAACTGCTACTCAAATACGCACACAAAACACTAAACTAGGAATAAAGAATCTGAAGGATTCTATCAATCTCTTTCATCAGAAATTGAAAAAACATACAATTAAGAGGCATTAAAATTATTGACAAATGGAAAGAAAAAGTAACAAAATGGAAGCAATGGTTGGAAACTATAGCCTAAAGGATAGAAACAATGCTGGACATGACTTGATATAATTTTGCGAGACCAACAACTTCATCATAGCAAATATCAGCTTTTCAACCAAATAAATGATGGTTATGCATACGGACTTCTCCTGAGTAAAAAAGAATAAAATTGATTACATCTGTGGGAAGAAATCAAAGAGAATCTCAATCTCAGTTGCCAAAATGAAGGCAGGGAACAACTATGGGAAAATCTTCAACTGCTCAAATGTTAGTTCAGGTTAATATTGAATAAAATTAAAATGAGTACACAAGAGTCAAAATCTGACCGTGAGAGTACCCCACATGAATTTCAAGACCATCTCAACAATACATTTGACTCATTGAACACTGATGAATAAGACTAGACGAGACATGGCATGACATCAAGGACGCCATACATGAAGAAATCAAAAGATCATTGAAAATACAGGAAAGAAAGAAAAGACCAAAGTGGATTTCAGAAGAGACACTTATACTTTCTCTTATTTATAGAGTGGTTAAGGCAAATAGAAGAAGAGATGAAGTAAAAGAACTGAACGGAAAAATTCAGAAGGCAGCTCAAGAAGGCAAAGCATTATAATGAAATGTGCAAAGACCTTGTGTTAGAAAACCAAAAGGGAAGAACACACTCAGCATAGCTAAAGCTGAAAGACCTGAACGAAAAGTCCAATTCTCAAATGACAATACTGAAAGACTCTAAAGGCAGACTTTGAAAGATGCAGGAAGCATCCAAAGAAGGCAGAAATACAGAGTCCCTGTAACAAAAAGAACTGGTTGACATTCAATGACTTCAAGAATTAACATATGATCAAGAACTAGTAGTACTAAATGCATAAATTCAAGTTACAATGAAGGAAATAGTCAAAAAGAAGTCTCCAGGAATTGACAGACTTTCAAATGAAATGTTCTACAAATTGATGAAAGACTGCAAGCAATCATTTACCTATGCTATTAAATTTAGAAGACAGCTACCTCCCGATCTGACTGGAAGAGATCACACTTTATATCCATTCCAAAGCAAGGTAACCCAAGAGAATACGCAGATTATAGGACCATTTCATTAATATCACATGCAAGTAAAATTTTGCTGAAGATCATTCAACAATGGTTGCAGCAGTACATCGATAGGGAACTGCCAGAAATCCATGCTAGTTTCAGAGGAAGATGTGGTATGAGGGCTATCACTGCTGATGTCACAGGGATCTTGGCTTACAGCAAAGACTACCAGAAAGATGTTTACTTGTATTTTATCCACTCTGTAAAGGCATTAAACTGTGTGGACTCTAAACAACTATGAATAACATTGACAAGAATGGGAATTCCAGAACACTTCATTGTGCTCATAGAGAACTTGTGCATAGACCTAGAGGCAGTTGTTTGAAAAGAACAAAGTACCGTGTATATACTCGTGTATAAGCCGAGTTTGTTTTTAGTTTTTAGAGAAATGTACCATTTTTTATTCCTAAGGTCTTCACAAACATGAAAATAGTATCTGAAAAGGGAAAACTTGACTGGTGACCTCCAGCTGCAGAGCCGGGGTCCTGGAGGACAGGCAGGGAGAGTGGGTGGGCTCACTTGGGGCTAGGCTGCAACAGTGGGGTAGGGCTGGGGGTTGTAAATAAGAAAAGAACCTATCCAAAATCTTAAGGAGCCTTGAAGAAAAAGTACAAGGGTACTTTAGAGGCCCAGCCACCCCTAGACTATTCAGTATGGGTGTCTTTCCAAAGGAGGTCCCCTCATAGGATTTTGTCCTGTGACGACCTAAAACTACTTTCTCCACTGAAAAAGAACAGCCGAGTTGGCGTGGCAGCTGCTGGAGGTTTACCTAGCCAAGCTGCCTGGGGCCAGCTTAGGGCCCTGGTTCCTGACTATTAACTGGAGATATGTAAATTTAATATATTTTATATAAATACACAGAGAATTAGAAAATATAAATTCCAAGGTGTTAGAGAAGAAATGTTGGAAAATTTGCAAGAATCTGGAGCTGGAGAGGTCTGCTGAGGCCAACTTGACTTCCTCCTTGACCCCTTTCGCTTCAAGCTTTTCATCCTTGGCTTTCTTCTCTTCTGACTCTTTCTCTTTGTCGTCTTCTCTTTTGACTCTCAGATTTTTTGGAGTTGGCAGAGCTTTTGTGTCCACCCTCTCCCTCTTCATCAGAGTCAGAGAATTCTTCTTCACAAGCAATTAGCTTGTCAGAGGAGCAGAGTGAGATGCGGTTCTCGGGGTCCTCTTCGTCCTCATCGCCACTTTCCTCTGGGATGGCATCCTCGGGGATGAATTGCATCTGGACCCCAGGGGCGTGGGGAAGCATCCTCAGGTTCTCAGTGTCTCTGCTTGATCTTCTCCAAATACTCATTAGTGTTCAGGTTGGTCATGTTGGCAGGGCTGATGTGAAGCTTGAAATCTGGTCTGAAGTATCCAGAGGAGTCCTTGTATAGAAGCTCATTGGGAATCTCTGTGCTCAAGACCACAGTTGTCTCAGCACTGTGCGACATTGAGAATGGTGTAACCACCTCCTCCCAGCATCAGTATTGGCAGGTTGAAATTCCTCACAAATTCCACACACTTGGCGTGCCCTTTGATGCTCAGGTTGAAACCACCTAGCTGATCCCCAGACAGGGGGTCAGAGCCACACTGGAGGATGACCACACTTGGCTGGAACATCTCCATGACCTTGGAGATGACTGGCCTGAAAACAGCTTCATAGGACTCGTCATCAATCCCAACTTGGAGCGGGTAGTTAACAAGCATACTACTTGCCTTTGCCAGCGCCACTGTCCCACAAGTCCCCGGTCCCTGGGAAGTACTCCCCATATTGTGGAAGGACACGGTCATGGCCCGGTCTGTGGTAGAGAAGGCCTCTTCTATGCTGACTCCATGGAGAATGTCGATGCCAATGTATAGCACCCTCTGGTGATATTTTAGCAGCTCCAGGATGGCCAAGATGATGTCATTGACATAGCAGAAGCCAGACACCTCGGACTTCTTGGCATGGTGCGGGCCCCCGGCCCAGTTCACAGCGATGTCTGACTGCTGCTTATTCAGTTTCACAGCACTTGCCACAGGGCTGCCAGGGGACAGCCGACAGAACTCAAACAGTCCATCAAACACCGACAGTCCTCACCAACTCTGAATCTCTGCAACTGCTTGCTGTACCCTGAAATGTTACCCGGGTGATGGAGCACAAGAACACGATGTAATCATCACTGGGGGACGTGATCATCTCCTCTGCGTTGGCTTTGTTAGGGCTGTAGATTTCCATCCTTCGGTTGAGTAGCAAATTGTGTCACGCGAATTCGATGGGGCTTCATCGGATGACCTTGTCTGTCATAGTAATTTCCAACATCCCCATCGTAGTAGTAACAGACCTTCCTCTGGGTGCCCTGGGTCTGTATCATCTTGCTCGCCTAACATCCCTGTCTTCAGTTGGTCCATCTGCCCTCCCGCCAGTGGCTCGGTGCCTGACCCAGGGAGGAGGGGGCGGGCCCCCAGCCCGCCTAAGCCAAGTTTTTCAGCACATTTTCAGTGCAGTTTTTTGTGGTAAAATTAGGTGCCTCAACTGATATTCCGGTCGGTTTATACTCGAGTATATAAGGTAATATTGTGTGGGTTAAAATCAGGAAAGCTTTGTGTCATGGTTATTCAAATCTGTATGCTAAGAAAATCATCAGAAAAGCTGGGCTAATTAGGACAGAAGGAAAGCTTATAAACTACGCTTGATATGCAGATGACCCAACCTTGCTTGATAAAAGCAAGAGAACTTGAAGCACTTGCTGATGAATACGAAGGGTTGCAGCCTTCAGGAGGGTTTGCAACTCACTGGGATGAAAGCCAATGTCCTTACAACCAAACCAATACACAAGATCATGATAAATGTAGAAAAGAGTGATGTGATCATAGATTTTTCTTGAACCCGCAATCAATGCTCCTGGAAACAGCAGTCAAAAACATAAACAATACATTGCATTGGGCAAATCTGCTGCACCAAAGCACTTTAAAGTGTTGAGGAGCTAGGATGTTACTTTGAGGACTAAACTGAACCTGATCCAAGCCATGGTATTTTCAATTTCCTCATATTCATGTGAAAGCTGGGCTTTGATTAAGGAAGACTGAGGAACGGGTGCCTGCGATTTCTGGTGATGGTGAAGAATATGGAGGCACCATGGGCTGTCAGAAGGATAAGCAAATCTGTCTCGGAAGACGGACACCCAGGATGCCCCTTAGAAGCAATGATGGTTGAGACTTCAGCTCATGTACTTTGGGCCTGTCAAAAGCGGATAATCCCTGTAAAAAGACGTAATGCATGGTAAAGTCGGAGAGAAATGCAAAAGAGGAAGGCCATTGAGGAGGTGGATCGACACAGGGTCTGAAACAATGGGCTGGGATTCAACAATTGTGAGGATGGAACAGCACCAACGTGTCCTGCTTTTGCATATACAGCTGCTGAGTTGGACTTGAAGGCATTTAACAACAACAATCACAGCTACAACAAGGAAAGTTGTCAAGAGTGCTTGAGCAGGGCACAGAACACTTTTGGCTGATAATTACAAGGCTGGCTTTTGAAAGAAAGGGTCACCCCAGAAGAAAGCCTTGAAGATTTATTTCCCTAAAAAGCAGCCACTGGAAGCCTTCTGACCCACATGGTATGACCACGAACCCGTGGCCACTCAGGGGTGAATGGCTGGGGTTTGGCTTTTAAGTGATCACTTGTGCACATCTGTTTTCTTTGTGTTTCACATTTTAAGAGTATATATTTGCTTTCCTTTTTTGAAGCAGTTTAAAAGGTCACTTAACTAAAACATTATTGTGCAAGTATACTTCATGTCAAATAGATTCATTTATATTCAATTGCATGTTCATTTTATTTTCTGTATTAAGCATAACTGTAATTTCCTCTTTCCTTCCCAATCACGTCTGTGATTTTTCAAGTTCATAAGCAGATACACATTTTGTGGAGTTGCCCACCGGAATCTTTCTTCTACTTACGTCGAAAAGGCATTGTTTTGTTTTTCACATCTTATCCCTTTGCAGCTTAACCCTTTTGTTTCTTCATAATAGAAGTACAATTGATTCAGGCCATTGGCAAATGCCAGCAACACCAGGCAGTATATGAAGAGAAACTTCAGAATATCCAGGAGCATCCGTCCTAGAGAGATCTGCAGAGGTCCCAGGTGAGAATTTGCAGTAAACAATGAGATCAGGCGCAGGGAGCTGAAGATGTTTGCAATTGCGAACAATGCCTCCGCTACCAGAGTGGGATGCCACATGTCCCAGGATTCTCGTGGATTAAGAGCACTGTACTGGGGAAACAGAAGAGAAGAGACAATAAACCAAACTGGTGAATTTGATTCCATCAACTTTCCCAATTCCTCCCATCCAGTGATTTGTTGTCAAATCGTTAGCATCTTCCATGATAATGGGAAAATATTAATCTACACAAACATAAAATACCACAGAATAACTCATACTTCATGGGATAGAATTTAAGTGACGTGCACTGTTTCTTAATCTGTGGATGACATCTTTACTTGAATTTCCAAAGGATTTTTAAACAAAAAGGAAATATTTGTCAGAAAATAATAAATCTGATTTTACATTAGAAAAAGATAGCATCAGTTGAAAAGTAAGAACATTTCTCTATAAAAGAAAACTCAAAATTTAACTTAATAACAATGGCTTTATAATATTTGACATTCTTGGCTACTCTACCAAAACACATGTCTGATACAAATTGCACAAAAATGAGGATGAGCAGTGGTCAATTGCTTTGGAAATAATAGTGGCTGAAATGGGCATAATTGTTATTGCTTTGCACCTGCTATATTGTAAATGCAAATAAAATCCAACTTGGAAATAGGCATGAGAGTCAACTAATTGCTATGTTTTTTCTATCTGAGATGTGGAGAATGTAACATTTACCTCAACAGTAATTATTTAGCAAAATGCCTTATATAGAAATACATTCACTACTTTAAAACATTTGCTTCTTTGACCAAGTCATTTAAAAATAAGATTTAATTTAATGAATTAAATGGAGCCTTATAAGAATATAATACATTTACTCCTAGCCTTCTGGGATACATTTACATTCCTCATTAAAAAGGAAGAGATGTTCTTTGAAATGATGTAATAAAATACTTGTAATTAAACCTGGGAACTGAGCAATAAATTCAGCTAGCACTGCTATAAAAGAAATACCACCAGTGGATGGCATTAACCAACAGATCATTATTTCCTCATAGTTTAGAGGCTACAAGTCCAAGTTCTGTATCTCAAATGAGATGGATTCAAGATACACTGCACATTGATCATGACTCACTAACAGAAGAGAGGCAACCTGTTCCCAAATGAAACTATCACCATGGGCATGAAGTTTGGTTTATAGCACATATTTTTTGTGGTACATGTTTCAATCTCTAACCGGTGCTTTGTCCCCCAAAGAACCCAGTTTCTGACACATACAAAACACATTCACCCTATCACATTATCCCCCAAAGTCCTAACTCATCTCGAAGTCTAAAGTCTCATCTTTTGAAGCATCCCGATCAATCAAGTGAGAGCTCAGGCATATTCCATAGTGTGGCAAAATTTCTCTTGATTTTCAAACCTGGGAGATCTAGTTTACAAGTGATGAGTTTCCAAGGCATCGTGGTAGAACCAGCACTAAATACACACTTCCATTACAAATGGGAGATATTGGAGGGAGAAAACAGATCATGGGCTCCCAGGAAATCCAAACTGCAGCAGATCCATTTACATTAGCTCGGAAGGCTTGGGCGTGATCTTCTCTTTCTATCCTTCCCTGAGTTGTCCACGGATGGTTCTTTTCTTTTGTAGAGACCAACAGAGATAGCTCCTTTGGCTTGTTTCCTTTCTGTGGATTTCCAAAAGGGGAAATGCTCTCTCCTTCTGTTCATTCTTGTGGGTCCTTTAGTCTAAACGATTACTGGCTTAATCTCTTTAACGAAAGTTTGTCTAGACATAGCCTTGGTGAGTATTAAGACGCATGTCCTTAGACTGTATAATAGAATTTTCGAATCTTTAACTTTGTTTTGATTTTACACAGTTCATTTTTAAATCCATCTCTTTCCTCTTGCATTTCCCTATAATTAGCACGGAGGAAATGCACAGACCCTTTAAGGTCTAGTTTAGAAATCTCCTCACCCCAGTACCCAAGTTCAACACTCACAGGTTCTACATTCTATCAAACTTTGAACATATTTCAGACCAATCCCTTGCCATTACATAAGAAGCATTTTATCCATCAATTTTGCAGCACTTGCTCATTTTTTTTCGTTTAAAGCCTCACCAGAAACATTAAATAGACATATTTCTATCAACAGCCTTTTGCTGGTTCCGTACACATTCTCTAGATGACAGACTTTCCATTGAGCGATCCTCACTTCCGTGACTAAAACCGGTGTCAAAAATGTTCCCAACAGTCTCTTCAAGGCAATCTTAGCTTTTGCCATCTTCCAACCAACCCACTGCCATCAAATAGAACGGTGCAGTAGGTTAAGTACTGGGCTGTCAACCATCAGCCAGCTGTTCAAAGCTTCTCCGGAAGAGGCAGAAGAGGTTATCTGCTCCAGTAAATAGTGATAGGCTCAGAGAACTGCCCGGTGCTGTACTAAGCTGTGCTGTCTAGCCATCTGCTTCAAGGCTTTTACTCCTAAGCACCTTGAAACTCTTACAGCCTCGACTCATCACCCAATTCCAAAACCATTTCCACATCGTAGGCATATGTTAGAGCAGAAGCTCACTCCTCATGCCTCAACCTGTGTGAGTTATCTAAAGCCGCTATAGCACAAATACCACAGTGGATGGCTTTAACAAACACATTTACTTTCTTAGAGTTTCCAAAATTCCGAAATCACTACCATCGAGTGAATTCCAACTCAGAGCAACCCTGTAAAACAGGGTAGACTGCCCCTGGAAATTTCCAAGATTGTAACTCTTGGAGAGTACAAAATCTGATCTTAAAATCTAGTGCCATGGTGGGTTAAAAGTTGGATTATGAACCATAAAGTCAACAGTTCAAAACCACCAGCTGTTTCTCAAATGAAAGATGAGGCTTTCTACTCCTATAAAAAGTTAGTCTCAGAAACCCACAGGGAAAGTTTGATTCTACCCAATAGTCACGAGGAGCCAGAATTAACTTGATGGCAGTGAGTTTTCTTATAGTTTTGAATGCAAAACCAAACTCACTGTCATCTGGTCAATTCAGACTCAGAGCCATGCTATAGAGTTCAGGAGGCTGGAATCTAAGTGAAGGGGTAGATTTCTCTCTCTGTTGGCTCTGGAAGAAGGTTTGTGTTTCTTCTGAGCTTGTACCCCTTTGCAATCTTCATTTGGGTTGGCATTACATTCCCTTTATCTTTGCTTCATTGCTTGCTTTTAATTTCTTTTATATCGTAAAAAGAACTGACTCAAAATATACCCTACTCTAACCCTGTCTCATTAACATAACAAAGACCCAATATCCAAATGGGATTAAAACCAAAAAAAGGAACATATTTTTTTTGTGGGTCCCAGTTCAATCCATAATGATTGATTTCTTCATGATCCCAACTAAGAAATGTCTAGACAACTTACTAGTTTTCTTAAAGACCACTTCAGAAAACAAAACAACACAAAAAACCCCAACACCAGACAATCAGAAGCCAATTATCCATCAGAATAGTTTATTCTTTTGTATTTTTATACCAAAGACCTTTAGAAATGTTAATCAATTGATTCTCCTTGACACTAGTATATAGTATTTTTTTTTCTCTCCCTCAGGAGAAAAATACTGCACAAGCTCTTATCTTATTCCACATTCAGATTCTTGCGTGACAACGTAAAACAATCTATTGTGAACAAGAGGGAAATGATTTTCTATTTTAAACCCGGGTAACTCTGCTTGAACATTTCCAAGCATAATTTCAGTGTGAAATAGTTAATGATTGAAGTTGCAGAAAATATTAAGATTCTTTTCTTAATCTTTATCACAAATGAGAGTGGGGGTTGGGCTACTAGACACTATGGAATTCTCGGCACTCCAATGTCCTTTAGGATGACATTGCCTTCCTTTCTGAGAATGACACACATTTTTAACTGAAGAATGGCACTTCACATGGTGATAGCTCTGGCCATCTACTTTTAAACCCTAACATGGTTTATGACTTTACAACAGATCTGCAAAATCTGAGCGTAAACCTGGTGTCTACTACTCCTCTGCTAGTTTGTCCTTTTGTGGGAGAATTGGTGTTGCTGTGGTGCCCGAAGCTTTGCCTCTAGGTTTCCAAACACCAGCAGGGTCAACCTTTATGGACAGGTTCAGCGGAGTTTCCAGATGAAGACACACAGAGAAGAGTAAAGGAGAAATTCACAGAGCCTTGGTGACCAAACCAGAATGATTAAATTTAACTCAGTTCTTGCTAAATTAGACTATTCTTTTTGTCTAACTGCCTGTCTGAGAATCATGTGTGCTTCACTGACAAGCTCCTGTTATCTGTCTATGCTAATTATCAGAAGCCATAAATAACTAAAAGACAGTCTCTTTTATTGTCAAGCCAACATATGGAAGGAACACACCTAAAGAAGAGGTTTTAGCACAGCTCTATTGGTGGCAAATGGCCTTTAGGAAAATCCCTTATATGAGCAGGCTATGGAAGGAGTTTCAGGAAGAGCTTTAAACTGCTGAGGGTTTCACCTAAACAAACAATTTCTGAAGAAAAAGCCTTGGTGTTTTGATCAGCTCCAGCCGCAGAGAATGCCCCCATTAATGTTTTCATAGCCTATTTTGGAGAGTATGCGTTGTGAGCATTTTGTGACCAGACACATAGATTTTGTAGGCTAGACACATGCAAGCATTTTTATTATTGGGTGGCTTTCCCCACTTTTTAATTCTTCCATCTGTGACTTTATGCAAAACTAAAAGCAACTGGTTTTGTCATTACCTCTTTGTTCCTTACCCTATAAGCATCCTGTTGAGAATCAACCCTGAACCCCCATGTTTTCTGACAGAAGTTGGTGATTCCCTTCTATTCAGGGGTCTCCCTAGTACCAAATAAATCCCGTGAATGTCCTTTTAAAGTCTGAGTGCAGTTGTTGTCCTATGACAACTGGGGACTCGTAAAGGATTCAAAACGTGACCCCCTTTTGTGGACCCAAAGAAGCAGGGACTGGATTTTAGTGCTGAATTTCAAAGCCCATTATTTCCCCCTTACTGGGAATGTGGTGCTGCTGTTTAGAGGTGAACCCTTCTGAGAACTGGACTGGGTAGCGGTTCCCTGAGGACGGGTCTGCTGAACCCTTTCTGTTCAGATCTTGAACATCATGGATAACCCTGCTATTTGCTGTGGAGCTGGTCTATTGCCTCCTTTCTTTATTCCTTCTCTTCCTCTAAGAAAGACAAGGGTACTGGATGAAATTAGGAACAGCAGGTTCAAATGACACTTGGGTTCCCCCTGATTGGACCCCTTCAGTGCTTCTGTGGAAGAAGCTTTATGGTTTGAGCCTCAAGTTCAGTGGTTCCTAAATGGCGGCATGCACACCTCCAGTGAACTCTGGAAAAGCCAGAAGACACTCTTATCTCGGTAAAATAATTGGCTAAGAAAAGCTTCCATTTTTCTTTCCTTTTGTTGTTAAAGGTTTGCACAGACAGGTAAATTTATGTAACGGTCTCCTTTCATGTTTACATGTTTTGCCTCCGGAAGCGATGACTAACGATGACTAATTTTCTCTCCTAAGTCTATCTTTGTTTTGTACGTCTCAGTGTTTAAGCCCTGGTAGTGCAGTGCTTACACATTGGGCTGCCGACCACCAAGTCAGCAGTCTGACACCATCTGCTGCTCCTGGGAAGTTGTCTTTACGCTTTCACAAAGAGTTACGGGCCCAGTCACCCACAGGGACAGTTCTACTCTGTCTTATACACACAGTCACTAAGCGTCAGAATCAACTTAATGATACCGAGTTTGATTTTTGAGTGTTTAAAATAAAGAAAATAGTTCTTCTACCATCACCAGAATAAAAAAAAGGTAATCGTTCTATTTTAAGTTTTTATATGTTATTGTAAGTTAGGAAAAGTTTCTGAAATCTTTTCAGAAACTTGATACTACTAAATGAATATTCTTTATACTTTTAAATGTTATACTCCCTTGCTTAAGCCACAAGAGAGAAGACTATATTTAAGTCTACTGATCAGAATGTCCATCAGTGTCATTTAAAAGTAATAGAAAAAAATGAGTGTAGGAGATTTATTACAATAATTTATTAGTCAAAAGTTTTATCCTGTTGGCTAAGGCTTAAAAGGTTAATTTACTCAAAAAAATTAAAGCTTAAATGTCAACTAAGTAGTTTCACACAGTAAGACAACCTCCTGCAAAACTCTCCTTTCAACAGTCAGCGTTTGTCTGCTCCCAGTGAACACACACATGCCTCGCTCGTCTCTCACTTCCAGTGACACAGACACGATAGCGCATGCTTGTCTTCATTTAACAGACGAGCCAGTGACTTCTAAACAGGATTTACACCAAAGTTCTCCTGCTCGTCCTTATTTCTTTTTTGAAAACGACTTATTCTTAAAGCCAAAGTCCTCCAGTTCTTCGTAAGGGAAGGTAGGTGCCGTGCCTGCCTCTACGAAAGGATTCAAAGACCCTGGCCCTGCAATACCTTCTGCCTGACAAACTGAATGAATTGAATTCTCTAAATTTACGAACTCATCTCTAACATTCAGTAGCCATTGAGGTAAACTTTGGGTATGAATTTAAATGCTTAACTCTGAGTTTCAAAGCCATGAGGCAATATTCAGTTGTTGCGTTGGTTTGGACTGGTGGCCCCATGTCCACAGAAATGCTGCCCGCTCTGTGCCATCCTCACAACTGTTGAATGCTTGAGTGCACTGTGGCAGCCACTATGTCAATCCTTCTTCTTAAAGGTCTATCTGCTGAAGCAAGCATCATGCCTCTCCGGATAACCTGTCCAACGCACATGGAATGAAGTCTCACCATCCTAGGTTCTAGTACCATTCTGGCTGTACTTCTCCCAAGACAGAGTTGTTTGTTTTGCTTTTAAACCATGTAGCATTCCTTTCTTCTGTTGAATGGCTGTTCTCAGTTTATGTACAGGTTCCACCACACACAAGTGACATTTCTAGAATCCCCATGCTTTGCAATGTTATTCGTACTTCGTTATAATTAACACAAGCACATGTCTTTGCATGATTCATAAAACACAAACAAACATCCGTCTGGGATTCTCTGCTTTCAGCCACGATCCATCAGACATTAGTGATGATACCTCTTACCCCCAATACTACTCTGAATCTGTCCTGAGTTTCTGTCAATTCCTTGTCAATATACTGTTGCTCATTTTTAATTAATTTGCACAGTATTTTACTTGAGGGATATTACTGATATTGGTAGATAATTTCTGTGTTCTGTTGTGTCACTCTTTCATTTGGAATACATGAATCTCTTCCAAATGACTGGCCAGGTAGCTGTCTTCCAAAAATCATGGCAGAGATCCAGCTTGTTGAAATACTTTCAATCAGTCTTTTGTCAATTCCTGGATGCTTGATTTTCACGAATTCATTCAGTGCAGCTTGGACTGCTTCCTTTAATACCAAGCCTCAGCTGCTACATAGTTGTAAATAAATAAGACCATGACAATAAATTTGTCATTTAACTCTTCTCTTACTCTAGACTTGCATTACAAATATGAGAGATATGTTTGATAATACGATTATTTGTTAAAGTACTATTTTTACTATCTTACATTTTAGCTTAAGTCAATCATATATGTAGGAGGGATAGCCCCCTAAAAATAAAAACAAAAGCTCCACTGGACACAGCTTTTGTAGTATGCAAATTTCCAGTTAGGTATTAGTGCACCCAGTGGCATCACCTGGGAAGGTTCTCTGTGGTCTCAGTGAATTTTTTTGTGAAAGCAGTTTACTTTGAACCTCATTTTTTGTGATGGTCAATGTTAAGAGAACAGTGTGAGGCTGTGGAAATTTATTTCCTACTCTGGAAAATGCTGCAGAAACTGCTGCGATGTTGAACATAGCTCACAAGGGCAGTGCTATGGGAAAAACTCAAGTGTACCAGTGGTTTTCTTGTTTCAAAAAAGGTGAAATGTTGATTGATGACAAACCCTGTTCTGGACATCGTCAACTTCCTGAACAGATAAAAATGTCAAGTTGTAGTGCATTTGGAGTTCTCTCCACCAGGTCAGACTGTTAATCAAGCTTTCTATTTGGAGGTCCTGAAAAGACAGCATAACTGTGGGACAAAAAAGGTCTGATTTGTAGCAGACGGGGTGGGGGTGGGGGATCTGGGTTAGCCACCACGACAATGCACCTGCTCATGCAGCCCTCTCGTGTGCCAGTTTTTGGGGAAAAAAAGAGCATGTCTTTCTTGCTCCATGCACCTTCCTCAGCTGACCTTGCTCCATGAGACTTCTTTTTGTTTGAGACTCAAGAGGGACATGAAAGGACAGTGATTTGATGATATAGAAGAGGCAAAGAAAAGACTGAATGAAGTGTTGTCAGCCATGCAAACATGAGTTTGAAAAATGTTTCCAAGATTGGGATCACGGATTAGATAAATACATTAAGTGTAATGAGAGTACTTTGAAGGTGATAAAGATGTTTTGTAAAAAAAATTAAATACATAGCTTTTGGGGGGTTCTTTTTGAGGGGGGGGATACCTCCTCATCAAGGAAAACCTCTGAAATAGCCAAGAGGCTCTTGTTTGGCATGCTTTAGCCTACCACAAAAAATATGCGCCTAAATTAAAAGTAGCACAATTCTTTCTTAAAAAGCAGCGATTTAACAAAAATTCTTCCTTATGAGAAGAACCTGATAGCTAGCCTGTTGTTCCCAAGATTTGAATATTCCCTTGCCACCGTCCTCCATATGCTGGAACACTTAGGCAGAGACAAGATAACAAAAGTATTAAGAACATGCTTTTCAGGACATTTTTCAAAAGCTGAAAACCAAATAAGCTGTCAATGTTCTCTCTGTTTAGAATTTATATAACACCACCAACCTCCATGTATGAAATATCATTTTCCCACTGGCACAGTGCTCAAAAGGCAAATAGGTTTCATCCAACTAATACCTGCCAATAGTTATATATTTGTACCAGTTATGATTTACAAGTTTTCACACTGAGTTAACTCCGTTCCTTTATTGAAAGGCCACAGTTGCATTGGCTAGAAACAAAACAAAACAAAACACCAAGAGCTACTGGAAAAATAATTATTCTCTGCAATAATTGGTGAATCTTGTTTAACTGGACAAATAATGAAGTTTATCTGTTATAGTTTTCCCATTTTCTAAATATCCCATTTTCCTATCACTCCCAGTCTTGTGAACTTGTCTAGAAAACTGATAGAATTATAAAAACAATCGACAAAACTCACAGCATTAGTGGGACTGATTTAAATGTAAACCTTCTTTTAATGTTCACAAAGTTACTCCTTGTTGCTTGCCAAAGTTAATTTATGAAACTCTTATTAGACAACCCATGCCCTATTATCAGCTATCTCTGATTCCAGTTTAATAGGCGAAGGAACAAAAGGAAGTGTCTGAGTAACTGGTCAATGCACATTCCCCCGATCCTCCAGATTTATAATGGACATTTTTATTAGGCTAGTACTTCATAACTTCTAAAAATAACAGTCCAGAGATGACCAAGACTAACAGAATGTGAATCCTAGGACCTCTAGTGTTGCTACTGGGTAAGCACTAAAACACTCATTATAGGGTTGGTGGTTCAAACCCACAACCTTGTCCTTGGGAGAAAGAGGAATCTATCTGGCTCCATAAAGACTTACATCCTGAGAGACCCTACATAGGGTCATTATGAGTTGGAGTCAACTGGTGACAGCTGATCTTTCTCTCTCTCAATATATACACACATATATGCATATATATATATATCCATATATGTATGTATGTTTATGTGTATGTGTGTCTATATACATATCTGTCTCTATAGCTATCTTTCAAGAGAAGGTTATTACCATCTCTAATAAAGTAGAAAAAGACTAAGCTCAATTCAACCACCCAGCAAGGTCACTGGGTACTATGAACCATTAAACATCTTCCTACCTTTAAAGTTTTATAATATATAGTGGGGAAAAAAGGGGGGGAGATCCTAATGGCCAGAAACTTTTTGTAGAAGATTCCTCTTGGTGGGTAGCATGAGGCCAACTCACCTTGAAGACGAGAGTTTCCCTAAAGCAAGGTAGAAGTCAAATGCTTGGTAATGCACAGAGTGTAACTCATGGTGGTTTACATTAAGTCTACGAAGAAGAACGATTTCTAAAATTGATCAGAGGGTGTTCAGTGATATCCATGATCAAACGGGGAATTAAAAAAGAAATATTGTGACCCAAACTTAATAATTAAATTTAATATGTTTCTTGCTAAATTAGATTGGTTATTATCCCAACTACCTGTCTAAGAATTCATCTTTGCTTGTCTGATAAACTCCCCTTATATGACTCTGATAATTGCTGGAAACCATAAATAATTTAGGGAATAATTTCTCTGTCATCAAAATGGAATGTAGAAGGAAATATGGGAATATTGGCATAGCTAGATTGTTGTAAATTGGCTTTAAGAAACATTGATTTAATAATAAGGATAAACTAATAAAGTCTCAAGTTAGAAAGTTAAACTGCTAAAGGTTTCAGTTAAGAATGGGATTTCTAAAGAAAGGTTCTTAGTGTTAATTCTTCTTACCAGCTCAGCTTTAACAACTGTTTATATCAACTTTGGACATTTTTATAGCCTCGAGATGCTTATGGTGGTCTAAGTTTCACCACCAAACCAATGATGTTCATTGCAGATCCTTCATCACATTGTAATGAATTCATGATCTAGAGTGGAACATTGTACTCCCAGTGCCCAGAGTCCTTCCTCAAGAATTGTCTCAGCTGGGTCACACCAACATGAAAACGTTTTCCATCATGTGTTGCAAGCTTTTCTCCTGGTCCGCTTCAGAATTTAGCACTTCTGGCCATGAAGGAGGAGCCCTGGCTGAAACATCAGCAGTTAACCCCAGCCTTCTTATCCCATAAAAAGTTACAGTCTCAGAAACTCAAGCAATTCTACTTTGTCCAGAGAGTCACGATGAGTTGGTATCAACTCAATGGCAGCGAGTGAGGGAGCGTCTGGGAAATAGAACTCCATGAATGTGTTTATGTCTCCTCAAGGTAGGGCTTTCAGAGCCAAAGATTCTGCTATCTGTGCTAAAGAATGATTGATTGGGTAACAAGTCTGGAAAGTGCAAGATGCAGAGCTCTGAGAGATTTAGAAACACGTTTCCTGGGTCTGCCTGCTTACATTCTATAGATAGCCAATGTGGGGACCTTGGATCTTCAGAGAAGGTCTGTTTGCCTTAGAAAGCTACGGACTTTCTCTTTTCTTTTTTTCAGAGAGGACGTTGGGAAGTTGGCACAGCTGACAAGTTTAAATTTTGAAATTAATAATTTTAGAGTTTCTCCCCTGAGGTATAAAGTCCTGTAGGTGCTGAGTACATCTGGATCCCTCATGGCACCCAATCCGGGATGAGAAATGGATGCTAAGACTGCTATGAAGTAATGGATTTGGCCTCTGATTCAGATACCTCTTATTTCCTGTCAGGATAAAATAAATAAAGATATAAACATTATCATACACTCTGGTTTCATTCTTCTGACCTTTGCTTTTAAACGTTTCTCTTGTCCATCCTTACTGTACTAAGTAAATATTACATTTACTTAGGTTTTGAGGCTGGGCATTGCTTTACAAGGTGATTTTTCCAATCTTAGAACTCATGATAGTCCACTCATTTTTAAAGAATAATTTCAATTCCTTGCTTCTCAAATGTATGTCACATAATAATTAGAAATTAATAAGTAAACTGATTTTAAAAGATAATCTTTGAATCTATTGTCTAAACTATTTTATAATCTACATTCTCTTTTCCTACCACTTGTCGGTCAGTTTATTGCAGTGTGGTGGCTTCTGTACTACTTTTGTAAGAGACATAATGACATCATTCTCACCCATACCAGCTTCATCAAGAAAACTTTCAGGCTCCTTGACTAAGGCAGATAAGGAAAAATAACCCGGAGAGATCACCTGAAAAATATGCCTTGTAAAACCTATGGAACACAACAGAATCCTATGTGATGCACTAGATCCTAGAAAATGCATTAAAATACAAACCAGTCAAACAATGAAGCAGTTATACGAGTCATCATAAAGATGGTACAGGATTGGGCAACGTTTTGTTTTATTATAATAATATCACTGTTGTGCCAATTTAGTGGCCACTGAAAACTGTTATTGATTGTTCTCACCCAAGGTCAACAGGTTTCAGCAGAGCTTCCAGACTAAGAACAGACTACAAAGAAGTCATGAAATCACTTCTGAGAAATTGACTACTAAAAATGTTATGGATATCAATAGAACCTTGCATAACCTCATAAATCGCAATGGAACATGCTCATAGAATGCCAGAAGATGAGCCCCTCCACCAGAAGGCACTAAAACTGATGACCGAGAAAGAGCTGCCTTCTCAAACTAGGGTCGACCATAGCCACATGGAGGGAGTAAAGCTTTCAGGACCTTCATTTACTGATGAGACATGGCTCCTAGTAAGATGAAAGAGCTGAAAACATCTATCAATAATTAGAACTTGGAATGCAAGCAGTACAAATCTAAAAAAATATGGAAGTCATAAAAATATAAAAAAGAACACGAAGATTAATATCCCAGGGATTAGTGAGCTGAAATGGACTGTTACTGGCCATTTTTAATCAGGCTATCATTTGGTTTAGTGACCTATTGGTCTGAGGTACCATCAGATTGGTCTGACTCATAGTGATCCTATGTACAACAACAGAATGAAACACAAAACAACAGAATGAAAGATCCTCATAATTGTTCTTATGTTTGAGCCGACTGATGTAACTACTGCATCAAACCATTGAGTCGCAGGTCTTCCTCTGTGTCACTGCCCTCTACTTCACCCAGCATGACGTCCTCTCCAGGGACTGGGCTTTCCTGTCAACATGTCCAAAGTAAATGAGACAAAGTTTTGTCATCCTTGCTTCTAAGGGCAGCATTCTGGTTATCCTTCTTTCAATACAGATCATTTGTCTCCAAAAATATCACCCAAAGTGAAAATGATTTCAATTGTGACTACAGAATACAAATGTTTTATGTAAATTATGCGGTTTGGGATAGATTGATGTACCAAATCTGAGGGAGTAATACTTGTGTGAGATTTCAGGCACTGTCATATTGAATGGAGTAAGGAGAAAGACGTTATATTATGTTCTAATTAAACCAAACTATATTAATTTAAACTGAAGCAATAATTTCAGGGCTGTGAAAGAGTGATATTTTGATCTGTCTATGACTTTCTTCTCTATTCATTATAACTGTAAAAAAACAGATATTCTAGTTGCCAAAATTAAATAGAACTGTTACGTAGAATGTTGAAGGTAGAATTCCACTAGAGATAGGAAGAATGATAAATCACAGCAGCATTCATGAATAATTTTGGAGTAACATTCAATCGAGATGCAAGAAAATTTGGTGACAACTTCTCCTAAATGATTTTTTAAGTTACTGTGACTATCAATGAAACATTGTCTACACATAATATAAATCTATCAATAAAGTCATGGGTTTATCATGGGCGAACAGCTAAAGATCTATGTAATGGTTAACATCGACAGCAATCAAAACCATCCAACCTAATGATCAAATGTTATGCATTACCAACAACATAAATGGTAGTTACCTTTACAAATGCAACAATTTTCAAGGAGATTGTTGCTAAATACAAGGAGTTCATCACAAAATCCATTAGATTCCACCAATCATGGATGTAATCTTGGAGTCCACCATCCCACATTTGCTTAATTTCTCCCCATATAAAACCTGCAATCATAGAAAGATTCATTGTAAGCATGACTTTATCATTGGATAACTAAAGAAATGCAGAGATACAATTCGGTAAGGACAGAACCTTAAAGCTGTGAGTTAGTCTAGTTGTAATGTATTTATTTGATGGGTGAAAATGTTGAGCCCTAGTTTGAGTGTTCAGCTTTCATCGGAAAGATCTCCGTGAAGTACAGAGGAAGCTTTGGGAGCAAATTCACATTCTTTTATCTGTTTGAAATTTATATAAGATTGAAAGATTGCATTTAATGATAATGTCCTTAGAACTATATTTCTGTCTTGAAAAATGTTCCATGTTCTCATAAACATGATTTTGAGACTTTCCCCCACTCCAAGTCAAAATGGCTCAAAGGCTCCATCCAACACAGTGTATGTAGTGATCGTGATTGGCTTTGGCAATTGTGCATTGTACCTGTACCTCTTTGAGCTGTCAAAGGGCTGATTGCAGCTCTGGGGAGAAGATGGTTATAACATTCACCACAATGTATTTAAAACTCTTAAATCAAGCAACCGAGCACCAGTAGTGGAGTGGGTTCTGGGCTAGGCTGTTAGTCTCAAGTTCAGTGGTTCATACCCACTGTCCGCTCCACAGAAGGAAACTGAGACTGCCTGCTCCTCCAAAGATGTACAGTTTCAGACATCCGAAACGGCAAAAGGCAATATCCAGAGGAAATATAAAACCTTTTTCCTTGGGAATGGTCACATTTTAATAGAATGTGGTTTTTTTTCAAATTCTATGAAATAATAAAATATTGATTTATCTCCAAAATCTTCTATTTTTATACATCTCTTTTTACTGCCAGTGATCAAAAGAGAGATATTGAAGTATCTGAGGAGCAGGACATATTAAAAGTATGAGTATAATACTGTAGCAATTGATGAGATGCTTTTCACGGTGATACCTGATGGGTCACGTAAGCCTAGAGCAGAGTTCCACCTGCAGAGGATGTAGAAAGTTAGAAAAAAGTATTGCCTCCACAGTTAAAATGAGAAAGTTGGAAGTACAAAATCCGATTACCTATTTTTTCTAGAGTTCACTGGAGGTCTGAAATCACAGGGAAACTATCCAAATGCCATGGAAAGGGGTCTCTCAAGGGATGCCATGTGAACATTAGCTCACTAGTGGTGGAGAGCAAGAGTCAGGGACATTGGCACCACAAAAAAAGGAGTAAGAAGGATTCTCTAAGATCTTTAAACTAAAATAAATGCCAGAAACTTAAGTGTGGGTTAGCATGGCAGGAGTGAACGTCACTGACCGCATCTATTGCTTAAGAGAAAGCAGATGGCTCAAACCATGCCTGTGGGAACCTCACACAGCTCGTCTCCCCGAGGGTCCTCTCCTCTAAAAACCAAAGAATTTAGTCCTATGGGAGAAACAGGAAATAGTCCTTAGCCGTGTCTTTCTACCACTATCAGAGATTCCCTAATATGGCAGAGTAGGACCTTGATTCTGCACGTGATCTCTAAAGATTGGCAATTCTTGCTGCTGCAGCAGCAGCAAAAGAGCTGGGAACCACTTCTAAGTTCTGTCCCCAAGACCCATGCAGAGAAGGTCTGCCGAACTCTGACCCTGGAACAGGACCTCGCCGTTCTTCATTATGAGGCTAACAAGCACCAGGTAAGAAGCAGCATGTGCCCATCACTGGAAGAGAGACAGGAATGTAAACAGAGCCATACGTGTAAAGAGGAGGCTAAACATCGTAGGTGGGATCATTGAGAAAATCCTCCTTCACACTTCCTACCCAGGCAGAAGCATATGGTACACTAGGGCTCACTGTACCAACAATACCTAAATTCAGCTGAGCTCCTGACTACACGATATCAACCCCCTAGGCTTATGCATCTCTGTGTCCAGGTGTACATGAAAATGGATAGGCATCGTTTCCTTACCTTACAGCTACACATAAAGAGAGGAACAGGCAAATCATTGCCAAGAGGCACCTCATTCAATAGCACTAGACTTAGAGATCTCCCATGTGTGTGTCTACTATCAGAGAAGAAACTAATATAAGAGTACTTACGGTGAAAAATATAACAAATCTGCAGGAACAAATGACTAAATTGATCAGATACTGAACCTGTGCAAGTGAGTAGAGCAGAAATGCATAGAGCATAAATTATGGTAACAGAGATGAACAATGATTATGGCTAGAGTACTCTGAAAATAATCAAGGGAAAGGTCAGTGAACTGGTAGGTTGACTGGTCCCTAATAAAAAAGTACACGAGAAAAAGTCTCTATGTCCTCACTTCTAAAAAACATTCGTGCTGTGCTTTTTCAAAGATAGATCTGTTTGCTTTTCTGGCAGTCTATGCTCATTGCTATTGAGTCAGTGTCGACATATAGTGAGCCCCTGTGGGTTTCCAAGTAGGAGCCCAGGTAGTGGAGTGGTGGAGTGCTGACCATTCAATTGGCATGGTTGGCAGTTTGAAACCACCCGCAGCTCCAAGGGAAAAAGATGGTCTCAGAAGCCCACAGGGAGGGTCACTGTGAGTCAGCATTGATTTGATGGTAGTGAGTTGGATTCCGGTAGTCTGCAGTATATGAAATATCCTTTGCCAGGTCAATAGAACAAAGTGTTCTTGCGTTCAGGGAGCACTTGAGTAGAGGCCCAATGTCCATCTGCTACCTTAATACCTTAATACTAAACCAATAAATATATGCACATAGATCTATTTCCCCAATGTCACATAGAAATATATTTGCATATGCATATGCCTGTATTTAGACCTCTATAAATGCCCTTTTGCCTCTTAGTTCTTTCCTCTATTTCCTTTTACTTTACTCTTGTCCCACTATCAGGTTCAGCCTTCATTTGAGTTTCAATAATTCCTCTGGGTTATATTGTCCTTGATCAAGCCCTACCATGCCTCCTACACCCTCCTCGCCATCAATTTTAGATCATTTGTTGTTCCCTTGTACTTGAGTTTGTTAACACCCACTTCTTTTCCCCGGCCTCCCCATCTCCCATGTCCCGCCAGACCCATTGGTCCTATTGTTTTCTCCTCCAGAATGTTTATCCTACCTAGCTTATCTAGATAGACAGGCAGAGATAATAATATGCCCAAAAACAGAAACAAAAGAAAACAAAACACCACCACCACCACCAACAAAAACCTGGCATTCCATTATGCTCACATTCCTGACACGATTGCTGAAGACAAAGCAGGTGCATAAGCAAATATGGTGAAGAAAGATTATGGTGCCTGGCTATCAACAAATATAGTGTCTGTGGTCTTAAAAGCATGAAGATAAACAAGTAACATCTAGCTTCGAAACAACAAAGCCCACATGGAAGAAGCACACCAACCTGTGTGATCACGAGGTGTTGATAGGATCAGGTATCAGGCATCAAAGACTCAGAACAAAAAAATCATATCATTGTGAATGAGGGGGAGGGCAGAGTGGAGGCCCAAAGGCCATCTGTAGGCAACTGGACATTCCCTTCTGGAAGGGGGAGGAGATGAGCCAGTTAAGGGTGCAATATAGCACTGATGAAACATAAAGCTTTCCTCTAGTTATTTAATGCTTCCTCCCCCACCACTAACATGATCCCAATTCTACCTTACAAATATGGCTAGACCAGAGCATATATATGGGTATATATAAGAGCTGGGAGCACAGGGAATCCAGGACAGATAAACCTCTCAGGACCAATATTGAGAATAGCCCAAGCAGGAAGGAAAGGGGAAGGTGTGGGGAAATAAGGGGAACCGATCACAATGATCTACCTATAACCCCCCTCCCAGGGGGACGAACAACAGAAAAGTGGGTGAAGGGAGACTTAAGTCAGTGTGAGACATGAAAAAAAAAATAATTTATATATTATCAAGGGACCATGAGGGAGTGAGGGAAACAATGAGAAGTTGATACCAAGGGCTTAAGTAGAAAGTAAAGGTTTTGAAAATGAAGATGGCAACAAATGTACAAATGTGCTTGACATGATGGATGGGTGTATGGATTGTGATAAGAGTTGTAGGAGCCCCCAATAAAATGATTTTTTAAAAAAGAGAGAGAGAAATATCCTTTGCCAACACTATTATCCAAATTCACTATTATCCATCAATTCTTCCTCTTCAGTCCTTTGCATGCATATGAGGCAAGTAAACATTTTATGGCTTCAGGCAGCATAGCTTTTCTTCATTGCAATGTCTCATCTTTAGTTTTCAACACTGGAAAGAGATCTTTTAAGGATATTTGCTCAATGCAATGTGTTGTTTGAGTTTCTGATGGCTGCTTCCATGGACATTGATTAGGGGTCCAAGTGGAAAGAAATCTGTGGCAACTTCCATCTTCTTTCCATTCATCATATTATTTCTCACTGATCAAGTGGATTTTCTGTTTTCTTTATGTGGGGGGCTGGTAGTTCATACAGAAGGCTATAGTAGCAGTTGATCTTCATTGGCCAGGGCTTCAAGATCTCTTCATGTTAAGCGAGCAAGTTTGTGTGGTTTGCATATTTCCGGTTGTCTTCCTCTGATTTCGATGCTAGATTCTTAATCATATCATGCAGCATCTTATATAGCATACAGATTAAATGACTATAGTGAAAGGACACAACCCTGGCTCACACATTTCCTGAGTTTAAGCCCTGCAGTATTCCCTTGCTCTGTTTGGATGACTGCCTCTTGTACAGGTTCTTCAAGACCATGTGAAGTGTCCTGGATTTCCCATTCTTCACAGTGCTACCCATCATTTGTTAATGTCCACACAATTGAATGCCTTTGTAGAGTTAATGTGACAAGATCATAGCCAAGCATCTCCCTTGCGATTTTACGCTTTCAGCCAAGATCCATCGTGTACCAGCAAATTATTCTGTATTCTAGATCTAGTTTGGCTTGAATTTCTGGCAATTGTCATTTTGGGATTATCTTCAGCAAAATATTATGCAGGTGCTCAACTGATAATACAGTCCAAGAATTTCCACTTTCTGTTACATCACCATTTTTTCCAATGGGGATGTATATGGATCTCTTCTAGTCAGTTAGCCAGGTGACTACCTTCCAAATTGCATGGTGCCCATCAGTGAAGGACAGATTGAGAAACAATATCTTTACACTTTGATGTTTTTGTTTAACACAGGTTTTTGTGAATTTTTAGCAATATTCTTTGACTTATCCTGGTACATAATTTTTATATTTTAATGTATTCTTTTGTATAATCTATCCAAAAGAATGCATAGCTCATATACAGTTTAGATATAGATATTGCTGTTATGGGGCTCAGTGAGTCAGTTCCGACTCATAGCTACCCAAGCCCTACATCATCCCCACAATTGTGCTTAGTTTTGAGCCCATTGTTGCAGCCACCATGTCAGTCCATCTTGTCCAGGGCTTTCCCTTTTTTTGCTTCCCCTCTATTTTACCAAGTGTGATATTTTCCCCCAGGGACGGGTATCTCCTGAGTACATTCCAAAGTAGATGAGCCAGTCTTGCCCGCCTTACTTCTGAGGAGCATTCTGGTTGTACTTCTGCGAAGGCAGGTGTGCTTGCTCTTTTGCCAGTCTGTGGTACTTCCAATATTCTTCTCTAATACTGCAAGTCAGGTGCATCAATTGCATCAATCTTTCTTCAGTCTGCCTTATTTAATGTCCAGGTTTCACGTGCATATGTAGCAATTAAAAATAATAGGGCTTGGGTCGGGTACACTTTAGTCCTAAAGCCTCCTTCCTTTTCCACACTTTAAAAAGGGCTGTAGAGTAGATGTACCCAATGCAATGCATTCTTTAATTTCTTGATTGCTGCTTCCATGAGCATTGATTGTGGATCCAAGCAAGATAAAATCCTTGACAATTTAAATCTTTTCTCTGTGTGTCAAAATGTCACTTGTGGTCTAGTAGTGAGGGCTTTGTATTTCTTTTGAGTCGTAATCCACATTGAAGGCTTCAATCCTTTATCTTCATCAGTAAGTGCTTCAATTTCTCCTCCCTTTCAGCAAGCAAGGTTGTGTCTGCATACCCCTGGTTGTTAACAAACCATCCTCCAATCTTGCTACATCCTCCTCCATATAATCCAGCGTCTCTGATTATTTGTTCTGCATACAGATTGAATGAGTACGGTGATAGGGTACATCCCTGATTCACATCTTTCCTGATTTTAAACCATGCAGCATTTCCTTGTTCTGTTCACACAACTGCCCATTGAGCCATGCACAGATTCGGTATATGGCACGAGGAAGAGTTGTGGAATTTCCATTCTTCTCAAGACTATTTTCCAGAGTTTACTATGACCCGCACCACTGAATGCTTTTGCATACTCAATAACACACAAGCGAACACCTTTCTCGTAGTCTCTGCTTTTAGCCAGCTCTCTCTGACCTCAACAATGATGTCTTTTGTTCCAAGTTCTCTTCTGAATCCAGCTTGAACCAATGGTAACTTCCTGTCAATGTATTGCTAGAACCATTGTTGGATAATCTTTAGCAAAATGTTACTCTGAATGTAATAGTAATGATATTGTTCTATAATTTGAGAATTCTGCTAGGCCATATTTCTTTGGAAAGGGTACAAATATGTATCTCTTCCAGTCAGTTAGTTGGCCAAAGGTCTGTTTTACCAATTCCCAAGTGTAAGAGGATTGAGGGCTTCCAGGGTCTCATTGGCTTGTTCAAACATTTCAAATGGTATTCTATCAATTCCAGGCAACTTGTTTTCATTAATGCTTTCACTGCAGCTTGACTTTCTGCCTTCAGCACCACTAGTTGCTGATCACATGCTACCTCTTGAAATGGTAGAATGTTAACTAGTTCTTTTTGGTACAGTGTCTCTTTTGTACTCTATTTTCTCTTGATGCTTTCTGTATTAGTCGATATTTTGCCTGTAGAATCATTTAATATTGCAACTCAAGGCTTGAATTTTTCTGGAGTCTGTTCAATTTAAGCGATGTTGAGCATGTTCTTCCATTGTGGTTGTCCAACTCTAGGTCTTTGCGCATGTATCACACAGTTTGACGTTGTCTTCTCAAGCTGCTCTTTAAAATTTTGGTTAAGCTCTTTGACTTTATGATGTTTTCCATTTATATTAGCTACTGTATAATTAAGATTTCGTTTCAGAGTCTTCTGGCATCACTTTGATCTTTTCCTTCTTCCATGGATTTTTAATAACCTGTCGCTTTTTTCTTGTAAGATGTTCATATGTTCTGTCATTGTTGTTCCATACATCAGCTCTCTTCTTGGGATATTCTCCAAATTTCTGATATTGAATTGTAACCTCTTAACTTTCCTAATAAGTTTTCAACTTTCCTGAGCACTGAGTGTGAGTTCTGTGTGGTCATTGCAGTGGCTTATCAAACCCAGTGAAGGAGTAGTGAGTCTTGGGAAAGATGCTTGGTGGCACACTTGGTCAGGGAGGAGAGTGGGTAGACACATGTCTGGCCTCCATTTCATAGGAACTGGTCAAGGAGTGATAAATGATTATGAGTCGTCCCCTCTCTCCTTGAGGAGCTGGAGGAAATCAGATACAACCCCTACTCCATATTTATAGTTGCTAACTAAAGGGTCCGTGGTTCTAACCCAGTAGCTGCTCTGGGGGAAAAAGTTGTGACAGTCAGTTCCTATAAATATTTACATCCTTCAAACCCCTAATGAATACTTTTGGTGTGTCTAGAGGTCACTGTTAGTCAGTCAAATCAATGGCAGTAGATTGTTTATTATATAGGTGAGGGCTTCAAAAATTTCATGGAAATAATGAAGTTAAGAGACCACGGAATTTTTCTATGAACTTTCTAAAGCCTCCTTATATATACGCACACACACATGTACATGTTTTTAAAGTTCATGGAAAAAGTAATTATTCTTTAATTCTATCTTCCAAAATCTTTTTGAAACTCCCCAATATGCATACATAAGAAAGACAGATTATATAATGTATGGTATTATACACACACACAAGCTTATCTTTAGAAATAGCTGCAATGAATAATAAAACGAATATTTAAATTTTTTTCTCACTTTGAATTTTTCTAAAAGGTAAGTAAGAAGCAAGCAAAATAGTAATATATTCTGGGTTTGTAACAAATGCAAAAGTAAAATGCAGTATATTATCACGATATGGGAGAGAGGAATTTAAAGCATACTACTGTAATGACCTTGCACTACAAATAAAGCAGAATAACATTTAAAGTTAGACTGTGACAAATTAAAGTTTATATTATAAATACTAGCATAGCCTTTTAAAACTTTATAAATAGAAAGCCAGCAAAAGGAATAAGTATGACATTATAAAAATACCAATTAAGCCAAGAACAGGAAGAGAAAAGTATAACCAAGATGTATAATCAAACAGGATAAACAATTATAATCTCTTCATTTTAAACTCACCAATATCAATCATTACACTGAGTGAAAGTAATCTGTGGCCTAAATACACTTAAGAAGCAGACTTGGTCATGTAGGGTAAAAACACAATACAACTAATTATATGCCATGATTGCTTATTAAAAGCAGAGGGATAAAGAGATATACCATTAAACTCAAATGAAAAGAAATTATAATGTCTGTCTTAGATTTCAGAAGAAGGATACCTGAATAGGGATTAATACATCAACTGACCAAGAAGATAGAACAATGGTAGATGTGCAAGCAGCTAACAAAAGAATCTTATAAAGCATGATGTAATAATTATTAAAACTTAAATAAGACATGAATACACACACAATTTCATTGGGAGATTTCAGCATTCTTCTCTCTATTATCAATAGGACCAATTGACTGAAGTATAAGGATAGAGAATACCTGAACCCCACCATCAATCAAACTGGTAATATTACAATACTCTTGTCATTTAAAAAATCATTTTATTGGGGTTCATACAACTCTTATCTTTTTAAGTGTACATGGAATATTTACCCAGAAAAATCCTCTAGTGGGCCATAAAGTATAACCAATTGTAACTCTAACAACTGAAATAACACAATGTGTTATTTCTTGATCTCAGAGAAATAAACAACAGATTAAAAATGACACATATATGAAAATTCCACAGAGATTTGAAATTAAACAAAATGCTTCTAGCAAATCTTGAATCAGAGGGGAATTCGTGAGAAGTCTTATGAAATAATTTAAAAAATAACATTAATAAACATTTAACCAGACTAATCAAGAGAAAGGATAGAGGCTATAAATGATCAGTATCGGAAATGAAAGCATGAACACCAACGTGAATCTCACATAGTATTTTCAGTTGCTGAATATGCATGTGGAAGTTGGACATTGAATAAGGAAGACGGAAGGAAATTGATGTACACTTTGTTCTAATAAACCGGCATTCTTTGATGCTCACCTTCCCAACAATATCGCCAAAGACAACATGGGTACATAAGTAAATGTGGTGAAGAAAGCTGATGGTGCGCAGCTATTAAAAATGGTGTCTTGGGTCTCAAAGGCTTGAAGTTAAACAAGCGGCCATCTAGCAGAGAAGCAACAAAGCCCACATGGAAGAAGCACACCAGCCTGTGTGATCACAAGGTGTTGACGGGATCAAGTATCAGGCATCAGAAGCCCCAAAACAAACAATCATATCGATGTGAATGAGGGGGTCGGGGTGGAGACCCAGAGTCCATCTGTAGAAAATTGGGCATCCCCTTACAGAAGAGTCACAAGAAAGGGATGAGTCAGCCAGGGTGCAGTATAACACCCACAAAACACATAACATTCCTCTAGTTCTCTAATGCTTCCTCCCTCCCCATTCACTATCATGACCCCAGTTCCACCTTAAAAATCCAACTGGACCAGAGCATGTACAGTGGTACAGATAAGAGCTCTTGACACACAGAATACAGGATAGATGCACCCCTCAGGTACAGGAATGGGAGTAACGATACCATGAGGGTAAGGGGAAGGTGGGGGAAGAAACCTGGAACCAATCACAATGGTTGAAGTGTTACCTCACTCCGCCCAGGGATATGAACAACAGAAATGTGGATGAAATGAGACAGCAGATGGTGTAAGATATGAAAATAATAATAATTTATCAATTATCAAGGGTAGGTGAGGGAGTGGAAAAAAAGAGGAGCTGATACCAAGGGCTTAAGTAGACAGAAAAGGTTTTGAAAAAGATGATGGCAACATATGTACAAATGTGCTTGATACAATTAATGTATGGATTGTTACAAGAGCTGTAAGAGCTCCCAATAAAATGATTTATTAAAAAAAATAAGTGGAAGAAGAACAAACAAATCTGTCTTGGAAGAAATAGAGCCAGAATACTCCTTAGAGGCAAGGATGTCAGTGTTTCATCTCACATACTTTGGACAGCTATCAGGAGATGCTCGTCCCTGGAGAAGACCATCAAGCTTGGTCAAGTGGAGGGGCAGTGAAAAAGAAGGCGGCCTTCTACAAGATGGAGGTACACAGTAGCCTCAACAATGGGTCAAACATTGGTCTAATTGTGAGGATGGCACAGGACCAGACCACACTCTCAGTGTTTAGTTCTGCTGTCTATAGGGCCTCTATCAGTCTGATCCAACTTGATGGCATCTAACAACTAAAGCTGCAGATCCAAAATCTCATGGCCATCAAGTGAATTGCTACTCAGCACTCCCCGACAAGACAGAGGAGAGCCACTGATTTGGCTTTCTGAGATATAGAATCCTCACAGGAGTCGATGAGCAGGTCAGTATGTAAACCCCTACTGCTGTGTAGCTTTACCAATGGATGGTCCGCGTGTAACAGCGTTTAGGGGCTTTTATTTATTTTATGTTTTATAATTTAATTTATTTTTTGATGTTGGGAGTATATCCAGCAAAATATACACTAATTCAACTCTTTCTGCATATACAATTCAGTTCCATCGATAGTCCTCCCTCATTAACATCAACTCCCTGTTCAGATGTCTAGCTGCTATTTTGAGTGGTTGCTGCCAGTCTCATCTCATATAGGGGGACCTTCAAAGAGCACCAGGCTCAAGATCGGTAGGCTTCACGAGCCAAGCTAAAATGTTGTTCGATTTTAAGACTGCTTTCGGTGATGTTTTGGCCTTCCTGGCTTCCCAACGTCTGGATTTTGCAAGAATTAGAGAATCTTTTCTGCATCTTGCTCCATTGGAAGAGGAGTCGTTCCTGAGAGCATTGATCAAAATATCCCATAATGGCACCCGGGCAGCATCCAGGTTGGATCTCATGGCAAAGAAGGCAGACATTCATGGAAACAAGTCGCCACGCATGCCATGTCCTCTCCGTGCTCCTAATTCTCCACTTCCCTCTGTTGCTTCAGTTCAGTAGAGACCAATTGTGCTCTGGACGGCTGCTCACAAGTTTTTATGGGGGGCCCTTTTTGTTTTAACTACAAGATTTGAGTACCATTTTCTGTAACTCAAATCTCTGTGTACCTGTGTGAGAGCTGTTGATTTTTACTTGGTATGAGCATGTTAATGAAACACCACATCTCACCACTTCTGGAAACACTTCTGATGGTTTGAATGACTAAGCCATTAGAAAAATTAGAGGCTGCCATCGACTGATGGAAAAGCACATTCACCTAGTAAACGGTTCATACTAACTAAAAGCCCACAGAGAACAAAGCTCAAGGGAGCGTCTGTCACACACTGTTTGTCCTGTTCTCACAATGGGAACATTTCAAAATTGCTCGCTCTTGTTTATAACACAGATGCCATGGTTTATCAGAGTCCTCTGGAGGCCTAATTATAAGCCTTCATGCCAAGCCTGTGGGGGCCAACAAAAGAAAGATCACAGTGCAAATGAGTCAGAGAACTTCCTTTTGAAAACATTTGCAGATGCTTGGAAGTTTTTACTATTTCCTCCCCTACCTTTCTCGTACCAGTGTTTACTCCGGGCTATTTCCGTTCTCTATTCTAGTGTCATGTGACGTTCCCTGGGAGAAAGAAGGGATGTTGGTTTGTAGCTAGTCACCAAACTCCACATTTATCAGGCCTCCAGGCAAACTGAGCTCCATCTTGCTCTTTCTTCCGGGCAGTATTTACACGAAGGATCAACAGTCCCAAACAAAAGGCAAATCACCTTTCCGCCCACAGTAACCTCCAATGGTCTGTTATTTCTGTCCACAGACTTGTCAGGGTATCTGCTCTTATAAGTTCCTTAGACCAAGGAGTACTACCCCATGGCATAGAATCCATGAAAAAATTAAGAGCGAAATGAAATTTTCCCTGCTGGATCAAGGGCGGGATGTCGCCCAAAAAAGTCTACTTCAGTGCAGAAACAAACCTAAATGTAGGCATTATGTTTTGCTGAGGGTCGGATTTCGCTGTGCAGGGGTGGCGCTCAGAGGCAAGCTTCTGTTGCCTCAGTATTGCCGTCAGAACCCCCGCTCTTCCAAGAGAACACAGAGAGACTTCGGTGGCTCAGTGGTCACAAGGTGAGTCTTTAACAGCAAGGAGGCAGTTGGGAACGACCAGCTGTTCCGGGAAGAACTATAAGGGTTTCTACTCCGATGACGATTTACAATCTCAGAAACCCACAGGGGCAGTTCCACCCTGTCCTGTAGGGTGCCCATGAGGCAACATCGGCTAAGTGGCCATGAGAGTCATCAGACTCCTGAGAGTGGAGGAGGAGCAGGCAGAGAGTCCAGGGGTTGGGTCAGGGCAGTGTCTGTGCTGCGCAAGAGCTCGACCCACCCCGAGGAAATCATTTGCGAACTCCTGGTCATGTTTGTAGCAAGGCGCATTTCATATCCCAATTGGCCAGGGCAGTTGTTCTGGCCATGGCCTTGCTTCTCCCTCCCTGAGTCTAGCATAGTAGGGGACAGAGAGATGTCATGGGGCTGAGAGGTACGGGCAGCCATGGACAGCCAGATCTCCTGTCACATGGTCTGGTGAGGATGTATGGCATTATTGGAGAGCAGGTGCCCATTACAGTGAGTAGCTGGGAGTCAGGCACCTCCCAGGATTCAAAAAGTCTGCCTGCCAGCGTCTCAGGAGCCTAGTAGGGCACAAGCTCTGGTTACTGCATTTGAACAAGATTGCAAGATGCCAGCCACATGGCATCTTCGAATCATAGAACTGTGCCATGCAGAGGCACCTAAAGAACACCAGGCCTCCCTTGGCAGCACCAGCCCATCTATGTCTTCTGTGCTGAATTACCAGGCACGCAGAGCCCGGACAATGAGGCTAGAGCTGTCCCAGCCTCTTTGCTAATATCAATGGCTCGCTTTCTGGATCCTTCCTCTAGCCAGTTGCAAACAAAGGATGTAGAGTGTAAGAAGTCTGTGTCCACTGATGGAGTTGAAATTTGGCCAATGCCAGATTCTTTGAGCCAGGACTCAGGTCTTTGTTGGGAAGAAGAGAGCTAGTCACAGAATTTATTACGGCTACGAACTGCCTTGAACACATGGGGTAAAGTAGACCTCGGTCCATAGAGTTTTCTTCACTATAAAGTTTAAAAGCAAATCACCAACCATTTTTTTTAGCAGAATCACTGGGTGGGTTGAAAAAGGGAATGCTTTGGGTAGGATTTGATTGCAAACTGCTTGAGTCACCTAGCAATTTTAAACAGATGTGAGGATTTAAAAGGAAGACTTTAAAATGGAAGTGAGCCTACATTTAATATATCAAAAGTTTCAGGATATTGATGATTTGTATTAGGGATATCACTATGAGGCAGAGAAACAATATTCTATATAAGGAAATTAGGGATAGGGGTAGTAAAAATTTTCTTAAATGTCTAGAGAGAGTAGAGACTCCTTAATAAAACTATTAAATGAAGAGGAAATTTGTGTGGAACTTATAGCCTTCATAATTGATTCTCAACTTTTCATGTCCAAAGACTCTTGAAATTGGTCAACATAGGAGGGAATGGATGAACCTGAAGTTTTCATAAAAATGCTAAGCGATTACAATTCTAGTCAGCAAACCACAGTTCAAGAAATACTGACTTAAAATAACAGTGAAAGGTTATATACATTTAGTTTGAATATGTTAAAAGCCTTTAACTTTTCTATGATTTTAACACCACACTTCTAACATTGAAAGGAAAACAGTAGGAGTCTGCAGTTAAAGAAGTACATGTTTTTGAAGTATTCCCACCCCTCTAGACAGCATATTAACTTTAGATTAAGACACAGATTGAAGAACTTGAGAATTCTAGATGACCAGATAGGTAATTATCTAAATAGAGCTACTTGCAAATCACATAAGAAGTCAATGCACCCGCATTTTTAAAAATAGAACTTCAGTTTAATTTGAAACTTACCATGAAAATTAAAACAATAAATGTGTATGTATATAATGAAATAATGAAAAAATATTTCTTCAAGTCTTTGCTCAAAAGTTACTTTCTCAATAATCAGTAGTCGTTAGACAACATCTAGGTCTGGATGAGACCTGATCCAGGTCTCTGCCTTCTATTAGACTTACTGAGGCCTCTCTCCAGTTTGAATGGCCATTGTTGATGGATCTATGGTGTTTGCCCTAGTCTTGTATAGTTATCTGGTATATGAAGACAGAAGGAAATATGAATATAGTAACGGGGTTTATGATTACCTGAGGACACAGAAGGAGAGAGAGGGGGAGATAAACAAAGAAATAAATAAAATTTAAATGTCTTGCTCTTGCTCAGCAGACTTGCCCAATGCTCTACGCTTAATTTCTTGACCGCTGCTTCCAAGAGCACTGACTGTGGATCCAAGCCAGATCAAAGTCTTGACCACTTCAATCTTTTTTACACTTATCACGTTGTTGTCTCTTGGCATAGTTGTGGGGATTTGGGTTTTCTTTACATTGAGTTGCAACCCATAACTCATCTAAAATCTTCAATCTGTGGTTTTCTCTTGGTCAATACTTATTTTTGTCTGTTTCTCCTGTCTTCCCTTGAACTGCCTCACTCATGTTTCCAAGTGTTCATTCCGGGCTGGTGAAGCTCACTTTTGTTTCTCAGATATGTACTGGATTTCCGTGGCTTTAAGCAGTTAATTTTACCCCCAAGAAAGAATCTACTCAAAACTTAGAGGTACACAGTCAACGATCTAAATTTATGTATGTTAGCAGTTTAGATTCCCAATAGATGAAAGGGTTTCTAAAAGTTCATGGAAAATTTTTACTCCTTTAGATTTTTCCATGATCATTTGGATTCCACTGCCACTGAATCAAAGCCAACTCACAGTACCCTGTAGGACAGGGTAGAACTTCCCTTGTGGACTTCTGAGGTCTTCGCTCTTTATGGGATACGAAGACCCTGTCTTCCTCCCAAAGAGCAACTGGTACTTTCAAACTGCCCGTCTTCTGGATTCAGCCCTATGCGTAGCTAGCACACCATTGGGACCTCTCATATTAGCCTTAGTAAAATCCTAACGCTAGTCTGAGCACACTCCCCATCCCCCCAAATAAACAACCAAAGAATGAGGAGCATATGTTACGCTTCAATGACTAGCTGTTTTTCTTGACAATTAAAATCTGCTGTTCAAATTAAGAAATGGATGCCCAGTAATTGTGTGGAGTGTCTCTGTACGTCTGTCATCAGTGTACTGCGGTGGTTGGAACCAAGTGCCAAAAGGAAAGGGCAGAGAAAGGTATTAGGCCTGTTCCCCATAATCACAAGATTCTCTTGTCGCTATTTGAGGCGACAGACAGTGTTCCTCCTCCGTCCTACCAAGGGCTTGGGATTCAGAAAGGCAGGCATCCAGGCAATTTGTTGTTTAGGCTCAAGAGGAACACTTAAAGCTTTAGTATTTTAATGTTTTAGGGGAAAAGGAGTAAGAAAGGAAGGACGGATGGAATCACCATTTTTCTTTGCATCTTCAATTTTTCGGGTCTTGTTGGAAATTTCCAGATTTCTTGATATGAATTTTAAAAATATAACCTTAATCATGTAAAAATATATGGCTTAAGAACTATGTGTCACAGGCAAGATGTGTCATCTGTATATTATGAGCAGTATTTAGGCTATGCTGAGGAAATGACTGGAAGCTATTTTTAACAGAGATCAATTGCTTCCTATGATACATCTTTCCCACAGTTCACCCTTATCCTCATCCTGCTTATATATAGAGATTTGAGTACAGTTTAATTTGGACCTTCTTAGGTGCACACATAATTATTTTTCCACAGGGAACAAATATATTCTAATTTATTAATGTGATAGATGTCATTAAAGGTCTACTTTCATTAAATTATCATTAATTTAATAATTGCTGATAAGCTGTTTTGATCCATCTTCCCTTTGATATTTCTTATATATGTACTTTTCCTAGGAAGAAATGCTATGGTATAGTCTTCTTGTTATAATTGCGTTTATCTTAGAATCTAAGGAAAATCCACACAGGTTTTGCGGTGGGTATACCAGAAAACTGGATGTCAAGACTTTTAGTTTGATTTTTTTTATATTTCGATCTGCATTCTCATCAGAGATAAAGAACCTTTGCTTTGGATAAAACTGCTGCTGTTGGTTAGATACATCCCACAACCTGTGTTATACATGTAACAGTCTAGCTTTAGTTTGTAAATTTTTCAAAAGTGAATTTCTTTGGATTATTTTTAGATTTACAAGGAAACTCAGCATTCGTTCAGTTCCTAAACCTAGTATTTATTATGGAAAAGCTGAACCCTGAATAAGCCAGGAGACTCGGGGTCAAGGGCAAAGCAGGAGACACCGCTGTGTCTTCTCAGTGTCATTTTTTTCTATATGCATTTGAAAAGTCTAAATGCTTGGACAGAGATGTGAGAATTCTTGCTTGTTTACTTTTTATACTGTTTTACATTTAACTCGAGTTTAAGTGGATAATTTTGCAGTTTGCGAAACATATCATTATCTGTCTATATACTGAATATATATTCAAAGTACCATGAACTGCCAAAAAAAAATAGGTCTGTCTTGGAAATATAGCCCATTTCTTGCTAGATGCAAAGATGGTGACACTTTGTCTCACATCCTTTGGGCATGCTATCAGGAGAAACCAATCCCTGGAGAGGGACGTCATGCTTGACAAAGTAGAGGGGCAGGGACTAGAGGATGGCCCTGCACCAGACGGACTGACGCAGTGGCTGCAACAAAGGGCTCCCACTGGCTCAGTTGGGAGGATGGTGCAGAATTGGACAATGTTTCATTCTGTTGTTGTACATAGGGTCATTGTGAGTAGGAACGGACTCCAGGGCACCTAACAACAACAACAACAACAAGATTCGTGTATAAGGAGTCCTGAGTGGTAAAAAGGGTTAATGAGCGTGGCTGTTAGTAGACATGTTGGGAGATTACCAGTCATTGGAAAGCTTATGGGACACAATTCTACTGTGACAGACTTTGGACCAGCATGAGCTGTTGCCAGCTCCATGGCAAGTAGCTAGTTTTTGCTATCTGTCTAGAATCTACCTACGGATAGAGTTCTGGTTATACCTTGTGACAAGACACGCACAAACCTCAATTTGGTCCCTTTTAGATTTCCTTGTCTAAATGCTGGAGTTCACCCTGGTAGCAAATATCTACGGAAACATCTCTTGAAGCTGATGCATGGGAGAAAAGAAGGGTAGATAACTTTTAATATAGTCATATCTGGATGAAGAAGTATTTAAACAGTCTTTGTAAAACGGTGAATCCCTATTTATCTATGACAACAAGTGGCGTCACATGCAAATCAATGTAGACGGGTTTCTAAAGACCTAAGACACAATAGGCTACAACTTAAGGAGCCGATAAAATGTCTAACTTCAACCCAAACTGTAATACAATGTAGCATAATTGTATTGTAACGGAAGAATTATTCTGTGTTACACAAAATTCACCAGATATCTAAGTCTGCAGTGTTGAATATAGTTCTTATTGCTGAAACACAGCAAAGTATATAATACGAAGGGCTTTAAAAACTTTGTGGAAAAATTTCTTTACCTGTTGGTTCTATTTTTCTACAAGCTTTTTGAAGTACTTTCATATACGAGAGGATACCCCCAAAAAGAAATGGAATTTTTCCCCCAAGCAATGTATTTAAATTTTTAAACAAAACAACCTTACCACCTTCAAGGTACTCTCCAATACACTTAATACATTTGTCAAATACGTGATTCATTCTTGCAAACATTTTTCAAACTCATCTGTTTGGATGGCTGACAGCACCTCCTTCATTTTTTTCTTACCCTCTTCTATGTCATCAAATCGCCGTCCTTTCATGTTCTGCTTAATTTCTGGAAACAAAAAGGAGTCTCACAGAGTGAGAGTATCATGCCGTTTTTTGCCAAAAACTAGTGCGCTGAGATCGCTTGAGCAGATGCACTGTCGTGGTGGCAAAACCAGTCCCCATCTGCCACAAATCAGGCCTTTTTTGTCGCACACTGTTACCCTATCTTTTCAGAACCTCTACACAGAAAGCTTCAGTCTGACCTGGTGGAAGGACCTCCAACTGCACTGTGAGGGGACATTTTCATCCATTTGGAAGTTGACAGACATCCAGAACAAGGTTTGGCATCAATCGACAGCTCACCTGTTTTGAAATGAGGAAACCACCTGTACCCTTGCGTTTTCCCCATAGCGCTGTTCTTGTCAGCTGTGTTCAACATCACTTTCTGCAGCATTCTTCCAGGGTATGAAACAACATTTCACAGTCGCATGCTGTTCTCTTAGATCGGCCATCACAAAATATGAGATTGGCGTATGTACCCACCTATGTTTCTACCGCCCTCCATAGCTTTGCTTCCTAGAACTTTCCTCCTCAAGTCCTGCCTCAACGCAAGAACACTTGTTCTAACAGCCTGGCATTCTGTGATGGCTCACCCTCCTGGCACGATTGCTGAAGACAAAGCAGGTACACAAACAAATGTAGTGATGGTGCCCAGCTATCAAAAGATATATTGTCTGGGGTCCTAAAGGCCTGAAGTTAAAAAAATGGTCATCTAGCAGGGAAGCAACAAGTCGACATAGCAGAAGAACACCAGTCTGTGCGATCATGAGGTGTTGACCGGATTGGGTAACAGGCATCAGAAGACCCCAAACAAACAAACAAAACTATATTGTTGAGAATGAGGGGTTGCAGCATAGATCCAAAACCCATCTGTAGATAATGGGACATCCCCTCACAGAAGGCTCACACGGAAGGGATGAGTCAACCAGGGTACAGTATCAACGATGAAACACAATATTCTTCTGGTTCCTCGAGGTTTCTCACTCCCCACTGTCACGGCCCCAGGCCTGCCTTTCACTGCAGCGAGACCAGAGCCTGTGCACAGGTAGAGATAAGAGATAAGAGCTTATGACACGTGGAATGAATCTAGGAACAGGAATGGGAGTAGTGATATGAGAAGTGTAGGGTAAGGTGGAGAGAGGAGGGAGGAAGAGGAATGGATCACATTGTTCAACACATAACCACCACCACCACCCCACTGCCCAGGGGAATGAACAACAGAAACCATGGGGGTTAGGGAAGGGAGACAGCTGTTGGTGTAAAATATGAAAATAGTAATCATTTATAATTTACCAAGGGGTCATGAGGATACGAAGGAAGAGGGAGGGAAAAAAGAGGAACTGCTATCAAGGGCTCAAATAGAAAGTAAATGTTTAGAAAATACTGATGGCAACATAGGTACAAATATGGAAAGCTCATGAACTCAGATCATGCCTTTGTCTATATTACACTTTTTTTAGTAAAAAGGTTAAAATGTTCTTATTCTGATGTTATCATACAACCCCTTTTTGACCAAGAAAATGCCACAAATTTCTGCTGCCTTAATAATAGTGACACACTGCAGCACAGGATGAAGGGCTCAGGGGCCCCGTAAAGATCATCTACCCCACTCCCTCTCATCTTAGAAATGAAGACATTGAAATACTGAGAGCTTTCATTGTCTCTTACTGGTGGAACCTGGGTATGAATTCAATTGCAGTGAGCTTTCCGTCACTCCAATGTCATAGACTAAGCCTATCCAATTTAATTGTGGATTTTGTACATCACTTTGAAGTTTGACATGAGATGAAGAATTCCCCAGACCTGATGAACAATACAATGTCTTGAGAGATCTGGTTGATGCGCGAACAATATGATTCTCAAGGCCTATTATTTAAACAAGAACTTTCTTGACATGTACTTTTTTATTTATTCTGGGCAAGCTCTTTTTATTTGAAAAGTTCACACCTAAATTAACTCTCTCAGGCCAGGGAATGTTTTCTTTAGCATATATTACACTCAGTTGGAATTCTAATTCACACAATTAAATTGCATTTTGAGAACTTTGGCTGTGATTTGGAAGTGAGCTATGCTCATCAGTTTTCATGGAATATTCTGTATCAAGGTTGCCAGTGGCAGGTTTAGTTGTCTAAGTCATTATAAAACTTGAGCATCCACTTTTTATACCACACTCTAGTTTGTGACATTATCTCTTTATTTCTTACTGAGCTCCTCCAATAGAATTTAAGTTTCATGAGAACAAAACTTTTAGTTTCTTTTATTTTTTAAAATCTCTATTGCCCTAAATCTGAGGGAACATACTGAGAAGGTTCACTAAATTTTTACTGATTGCAGAAAGACTGTAATGCACTTGTTTATATGACTCTATACAACTTTATAGTATAGTAGTCCTTTTTGAAATTAAATGTTCCTTAGTTCCCTTAGGATACCAGGTTTTGAACATTCAATGTTGTTAATGAGAATCTATAGACGATTCTGTACAAATCTTTCCAAAGATATCTTCTACAGAGAAGAAAATAGCTTTATGTGAGGTTATTTGATTTTAATCACGACAAGCCAGGTGATTTCACCCTTCATGTTAACAGCTGTGTCATTGATTTACTTGGAAGGCCATTTACAGGTGACCCAGTTCTTTCATATAACTTAAGCATGCTCATATTTACTACACTTCTGATCAATGAGTGCTTTATTTTAAAGTTCCCTCAAGAAAGTAATGTTTTCTTTGTTCAGTGATATGCATGAAGCATTTTCAATCTTCTCCCTACAATCATGTTATTATTGTCAGTACTTAGATTGTTTATAATCTTTGTCACTGAAAAGTGGATCTATCTCAGACTTGTTGCTGATGTTTAGTGCTGGTGAGTCGGTTCTGACCCAGAGCAACCCTTTGTACATCAGGACGAACCACTGCCTGGTCCAGTGCCATCCTCACATTGTCCTGTATTTGGGCCCAGTGTTCAGCCACTATGTCAGCCCATCTTGCCAAGAGTCCTCCTCCTTTTCGCTTCTCAACTTCACCAAGCATGACGTTCTCCTCTTGGGACTGGTCTCTCCTGGTAAAATGCCCAAAGTTCTTTATTGATCCTGCAAAGGCACTTGACAGTGAGGATTAATACAAACTATGGATAACCTTGAGGAGAATGCAAATTCCTAGGCTCATTCAGAACCTACATGTGGATCAGGAGGCAGTTGTGCTAACCGAACAACGGAAAACTGCACGGCTTAAATGAGGTAAGGTTTGAGTCAGGGCTGGATCCTCTCGACATACTTAAATCTCATATTTAATAGTCTCTTTTCACTGCCCTGACCTCATTGATAGACGCTCCTACAGTTTTGTAATTAACCCAAATTAAACAGCTCAGATTGTGGATAATAAAATTTGTGACATATTATCTAAAAACTAACTAATACGATAAATGTGACATTAGAGAGCTAAATCAAGAAACTGTGATTTCTCAGTGAACCAAAGCAGAAGAGGGGAAAGAAACTTAAAATGGAAATTTCAACCAGGGTGACAAAAAATAAGAACAATGCAAAACAAAGATTTCACTTGTTATTTTTAAGTTTTTCTATCTTACCACCATTTTCTGCAGATCCAAATAATTTTCTTGGTATGAAAAAAAAGACAGGGATTTGGGGATACTGTATTGTTTAATTTTCTATCATTTTGACCTAATATTCAATTTTAATTAATAGTACACTTAGGTAGATTAATTTCTTTCCATTTTAATTTCACCGCCCCCTACATTGCTACTTAGTGATATTAATTAGGTTCATCACTTTTATTTCCTAATTTCCAAATTTCTCCTCAAATGTGATTTTTTAAAAAATGGTTTGTTACTTTATAAATCATACACTAATTCTTCCAAGTGATTTGTACTTGCCTTTTGTAAAGCATAAAAATAAAGAAAATCGGAAAGCTTATTCATATATGTCAATAACACACAATGAAAGGTTTGAGTCAAAGAAAGTAACAAAAAAAAAACCAACCAACAAATTTCAGAGTCACATTTGAGATATGAAGCCATTATAATCTGGAATGTTAAATCTTAAAGTTTGGATTTCATGGGTTCCATTCAGGAGCGGGGCCAGGGCAGCTCAGACACTGGATCTTTAGCGCCGTTATTAGGGCTGGGAAGCACAGTAGTCAGAACCTGGATTAAACTTTCCCATGCCGTACACCACGGGGAGTGGGTCAGGGTAGGAGGACCTCGGAGTGTGGCATTGTCAGAGAGGGGTGACAACCACAACGCCTGGCTTTACAATATTTGTGCAGTGCTTCAAGGAAAATTCATTTATTTTTGATAAAAATATCTCCGTAGTTATTTAAACAACTTTTTGGTTTGTTTTGGTAAGCTCAGTGTAGCTATATCAATATACCTATGAGACTATAACTCCATGTTAATTTATTTTCTGAACCTTCGAACGTGCCCTAGAATTGTCAATGTTATCTGATTAAAACCACACTTCAAATGACATGGTTGTGTCTATATCTGATGGTGTTTTCCTTGCTGCTGATGGTTTTAATCACTGGCTTTCACTCACTGCCTTTAAGTTGATGCCAACTCATAGAGACCCTATAAGGTAGGTTAGTCCTGCCCCTGCGGGTTTCTGACACTGTAAACTCTTTATGGGCAGAGAAAGCCCCTCCTTCTTTTGAGGAGCAGCTGGTGGTTCTGAACAGCTGGCCTTTCAGTTTTTAGCCCATCACATAACCCACTACGCCACCACAGCTCCTTTAACCGGCTACAACATTGTGGTACTTGGTATTTGTGAACCTGCATCAGTAACTTTTAAAAGAATGGAGTTGTAATTAAAAGACAAGAAGAGTAAATCAAAACTGTCTTCTGCTCAATTACTAAAAAATGTTATAATTAATGATGTTATCATTTCAGTGTAGATTTTGCTATTAGTACTCATCTAATCTAAGAATGATCACATGTCAATAACTTACAACTACATTTATCAGAGATTTATTTTAGGATGAAAACTGATAGTGAACGTTACTAAGGACTTGGCTTGATCTGGTCCGGGGGGGAGGTCTACCGAGGGGGGGATGACAGTCGGAATTGCTGCACCGACTGATGCCAATCCTAGTGATGCCACTGTTGCTATGCCCCAACCTTGATGCCTATTCTTGGAGGAGACACAAAATGCCATGGCAGTAACACAATGTTATTATATTGTCTATAGTAATATAATTTACCCAGGACCCACGGTAATATCATCCACTCGACGATGGTTGGTGGTGGACCTTGCCTGTTCAAGTCTGACCTGTCGATGTGCTGAGAGGCAAGCAGCAGCAGGAACAAGAAAGTCAAATATGAAGCTGTATGGCAGATGAACTTGATAAAGGGCTTTCTGATGAACAGGCCAAGTGGGCTTTTAGGAGCTATAAGGTAGCACACGGAGAAGACAGGGAAAAGCAGTCCAATTATGAAACACGTCACCATCTTCACTGCCCAGTGTCTTCTCCGCCAACCTGGGAACTCGTCATACCAGCGAGAGGCAAGCAGCTGTTGACAGTTGGGCTGGGCAACGAACTAAGAGAAAAAACAAACAGAAAAATAGAAGTAAGCATTCCATGCCATGATTTCAGTTTATTAACAACATCACTAGTTTCAACATCATTGCGTTGGAGCTTAAATTCTCAAGTATTTGGTTTGTGGAAAGCTGTGGGTCACAGGCAGAGCCGTAAGTCTTGAGCCCGAGGCTGGACATCAGCGCAGACTCCATTTGAGTTCTTTCGGACCATTAGCCAGCCCTCAAATGGAATGTGTTTGAAAGTAGACTAGCATGTCTTCTGAAACTTGGGATCCTGGTGACTCTAAGCCACACCATCATGAGTCATAGCCTAGCCACCATGTGGCTAGGTGGTTAAAGCCCAAAGACCAATTTTTATAGAATTTTGTACACATCCCAGTCACCGTCCTTTCCTCACTTCTGCAAGCCACCTGTCACAGAGATGAATTAATCTGTTGGCATCCTTCATTTTTTTAAATTTTATTTTCATCATCTATTATTAACCCCATAGCCATGAATTCATCAAATTCCATCTTCACCTACTGCTGATGATTTCTTTCACCAGGATGGTTTTCTTTGTCCAGTTTAAGGGTAATAAAGAAACCTCTATATTTAGGATGTTTAGATTTGGGGTGTTTCCAAAGTTCTGTTTTAATTGGTGAATAGTTAAGCAATCATGAAGGGCTTTATGTCATTTTATGAATAAAGTCTCTTATACCTAAACTACAGTGCTAGATGTTTAAAAAGAAGAAACAATAGTCAAAATACTATATTTGCATCTGATGAAGAGAAAATAGAGCTGTGTAATAAAATATGCTCAAGATATACAGATAAGGAAAGTATCGGTTATTGTTAATGTCATCAAGTGACATGACAAACATATTTAATGTTTCCAAACTATATATATGAAGAATGTTGAAATGAAAGGTGTTTTGTTACCTATATATTTACTAAAAAACATTGAAAAATAGGCTCATATATAAAATTTAGCCACATTTTAATATAAATTGAATTTTATAAGTATATAATATATAAATTATATTTCACAATTACATATTATGTTGTATAAGATATAAAATAAATACTACATTTTATACTTATGTAATTTATAAATTATGTTATAAATATATATAAATTACATTTTAAAATATATAAATTATATCTTATAAATATATGCTACCAACCTCATCAGTCTGAAATCAATTCAATGTGCAATAAAATGCATTAATAATCATTGACAATTGAAATGTAAAAGTTGGGAACAAAGAGATAGAAATATAGTACTTAGAAAATATGACCCTGGAGATAGAAACAGCTGGAGAGCCCATGATCGCTCTTGCAAGACCAATAATCTATTTATAGTAAAGACATTTTTTCAAAATATGAAAGGTGATTATATACATGGAATTCTCTAGTTGGAATACACATAAATTAAATTGATTACATTTGTGTGAAGAGATCATGGGGAAGCTCAATATCACCAATTAAAGTGAGGCCAAGCAACCACTGTGGAGTGGACCATTAATTGGCCTTATTTAAGTCCAGGTTGAAAGTGAAAAAAAGTTAAAATAAGTCCACAAGCGCTAAAATATGATCTTCAGTATATTTCAGCTGAATTTACAGATCATCTCAAGAACAAATTTGCTACATTGATCACTAATGACAGAAGACCTGATAAGCTCTGGGAAGACATTGAGAACATCGACACGAGGGAGATAAGTGTACTGAAATGATACGTTATTTGTTGTTAATCAGTGTAAACATCACTGTAGTCATGGTAGAGTTAATTATAAAAGGAAACTATATCAATATCAATATAGAACTCACACTCAGGCACTTATGTTTGTATAACCAGAGGGCAGAATAAAACTTAAGTCCCGTTTGATAGTGTTGAGAAGAGTATTAAATTTCTTAAATCATCTGTAGTCCTGAGGGCTAAAATTGCTCTGCCAACTGAATTGGGGTGATGAGCTTGTTGCAGCATTTAGAGTGTGGAAGGAAATAAGGTGCAGGTTGATAAACTTAATTTAAATACATTAAAGCACTGTGATTGGAAAACAAATAAGCAAACCAAATCAAATATAGATAGAAAGACGGTAGAGTCAATGAATATTATTGGTTCTATGCAAATCAGAAAGTCCACCTGTAGCCACCAATGGAGACACATATGGAAAACTTTCAAGGTTTCATAGAAAACAAATGGGAAAAAAACCCAAAACAAAAACGAGAGTAATTTCTAGGTAGAAACATGATTTTTATATGAGTTGCTACTTCCAAACTGTTTTGAAACACCAGCAAGTTATACACTCCAAATTGTGTGGAAAATGCAGGTTTTGCAATGATCCCAGGAAATAACATCCCAAACTAAAGAAAAATAAATAAAATAAAAGGAAGCTGGAGGCAGAAAAGGCGGATGTTGAATCCTGTAGGTGAACAACGGCTGGGCTGGGTAGGTGGAATCAGAGAATGCTTGGTCCCGATGGCAGCCAGTCTCGAATAGGCATGTTCTCCTGCCTTTACTGAGCCATCAGGTCTTTCTCGGAATAATATCATTCTCAGTGAATTTGTACTATTTTCAGCAGAATATGCTAGAGAGACTCCTACCGAGGGTTGAATGTTGCTTTATTATCTTCCTGTAGTTCCAACCCCCATCCATGCCATTGAGTGGATTCTGACCCAGTGTGACCCCAGACAGCCTCTGAGTCTGTTCATCTTTACAGGAACCAAGAGCTTCATCTGTATGCCAAAGCACCCTGGTGATTTTGAACCACTGACCTTGTAGTCCAATGATTACCTCACAGTGCCATCAGGGCTCCTGTAGGTCAGCAATCCAGAAACCATAGAAGTGGACACAATGTGGATGAGTACTGGTGGTACTTAAGACATTTTTTAATTGATTCTTCTTGCCCCTCCCACATCCCTCATCCTACAGTAACAGACCCAGCTTCTGAGAAAACTAAAGTGAACACATCCCTGCATCATCAAGGACCACTTAAAAATATATCTTTCAGGAATCAAAAGGTGACAGCATAGAAGGAAGTTCTTTTTCTATCATGTCAAGTTATGTCACTGCTTCCAGTAAAAGGTGATGTTTGTTTCAAATGTGCTAAATCGTACAAACAGACACATTTTTAACTCTTGTCTTCAGTCAAGAATAGATTGTTCGCTTTTAGGCTCCTTTAACTCTTTGCCTTTCAAGTTCCTTTCTGCTTTCTTGACAGCAGTTCAGACTATCCCAGCTAACCAATGTCCTGAGCTGTAAAAACAAAACCAACCACGGAGCTGTTAATTATCTATCTGTTCACGGGGTTGGAATAAAATTAGCTTGCTTACTAGGAAGAGTGAGCAGACTGCACATTTACTCACACCAGACATCCCCTCTATCGCCCCATGGTCCCCATCCTAAGATACAGTGAAGTGCTGAAATTTCAATGGCAATCGAAGGGGAAATGGCTACAATCACATAACAGGAAAAATAACAAGCACTTCCCCATATCTCTGCCAGTAATTGACTTCACTTTCATTACAACGAAACAAAGCAAACAAGCAGAAAAAGCCAAACTCACTGCCTGCCAATGAGTCAATGCAGAGTCTCCGGGGCGCTATAAGACAGGTAGAATGACCCCGGTGGGTTTCTGATCCTCTGGGTCATTCTCTGGGGGAGTAGAAAAGCCCCTTGTGTCTCCTACTTTTGTAAAGCAGGGGCAAATTAAGGACACAATGTTTGTCAAAAGGAGCTCATTCTTTGGCACATCTTGCCTTCTTTGTACCTCATTGCTCATCGAATTACCACGAATGCCTGGTATTACATGTCTGCAGCTTTCTCCCAAAGTGGCCCCTCCCTCCAACCCTCTGCCACTCTTCTATTACCAGCACTTGCTGTCTCAAAAGGATTACTGAACAATAGGCTTCTTGCCTTCTTATTTAAGAAATGATTATGATCATAGATCAGGGGCTCGATCTTTCTTTTACCCTCATCCTCACTTTCAGGATTTCCATTGGTCAAAGTACAAAGGTTGTGTGTTCACATCCCGATCTGTTTAGCCTACATACTTGTTTCCCAAGAGGAGCACATTATAATCTTTCAGAGACGGCCGTGGCTCAGAGACAGACTTCTGGTTTTCTAATGAAACAGACCCAGGTTCCTGGCCAAAGACACCTAATGATCAGTCACTCCTCTCTCTGTCTAGGACTGCCTGGGTGCTGCTTTGATACTGACAAGTTTCTGCGGAGCTTCCAGATTAAGAACATCTAGGAAGAATGGTCTGGTGATTTACTTCTGACAGTTAGCCTTGTGAATCACACTGTTGTGATTTTCAGCCGGTCGCTATGAGACCAAGGCTTAGTGATAGCATCTTAGTATATATTTACACAAACACATCCAAAGATTTATCATTAATTGCCATCAAGTCAATGTCGACTCATAGTGACCCTACAAGCCAAGGTAGACTTGGCCCTGAGGGTTTCTGAGCTTGTAATTGTTTACAGGAATAAAAAGCTTGGTGTTTCTCCTTTGGAGGTTTCCAGCTGCCAGCATGTAGGATGGCAGCCCAACTCTTAACCGCTACACCATCAGGGCTTCTATACATTTATATGTATGAATATGTGCGTGTGCATGTGACTGTGCATATGCATACACATGGTTAGATAGTGTATGAATGATAACCTTAAACTAGTAATTAAGCTTTTGTGTATGAAGAAATTCTTCAAAGGAAATCAATCTGCCTCAAACAAACACGTAATTGAAAACTTCAACAACTCCTTTCACTGTTGGGTGCAGTTAGCTTTGTGGCTTAAACAAGTGCTTAAAATGATATATTTTTATATGTTTTATGGAAGAATATTTGCTTACTTTCTAGCAAGTGCCTAGTATATAGCTTTAATTTTATACTTTACATATAATATTTGTATTTTAGATGTTCCAATATATTTAAAGTAAATAAATAAAAAGACAACTATTTTATGAACACTGCTGTATCATATCTGATTATTTTTCTTAATCAATGAACTAGATGAGTGTTTCCTACAGTGGGCGGTACCACATAAATACCCCAGGAGGGGTACTGGAATGATTCAAGGAAGTTGTAAAAACAAATATCTACACTTTATCTTGGATTATGAGCACTAGTTTTTCATTTTCATGGGGGTAGTAATTTTTTTTTTAACCTGAAACAGGAGCAGCCGGAAAAATAAGTTTGGGGACCTATGAACTAAATAAATTAGAATTATGCACAATTTCTTTCTCTCCCAAGACTAAATTATCTATTTTTCCCCTATGTTTTCAACCATGAATTTATCACAGTTAGTAAGATAATGAACAGAGAAGGGTAACTTATCAATGACATTAGGAAATGAGCTGACATTATGCCTAAGTTGTCAGCTATCTGTATGATGGCATTTTAGGAGTGTTAGAAAGGCATGTATCAGTCTGCTGCCACAATGAAATCTTCCTCCGAAGGCTTTCTGTTTTCCCTGGCTTCCTCCCCCGAAGGAGGGAGATGAGTCCGTCTTTGGAAGAAGAAGCTACTGAAAACCTTTTGCACAGCTTCAAACAGTTCCACATCCCGAAAGCCTAAACAAACTAAGCAGAACATTGTCTGAGATGCTGCTGGCCCACGGGCTCCTCAGGTCCAAAGGCGTTCAAACTGGGACTGAAGAGGGGGGAAGTCGACTATTGCGACCTGAATCTGATAAAGCCTATGAGAGTGGAGATCTTTATTTGCTGATGGGTCTGACTCAGGGTGAAGAGAACCAGCTGCAAACATCTTCTAATGATGGGAACTTTGAGTGTGCAAAGTATGAATTTAGAAAAATGGAAATGGTCAGAAATGAAATGGAATGTATGCAGATCAATATCCTAGGCATGAATAACCCGAAATGGCCTGTCATTGAACATTTTGAATCAAAACATCACAATTGACTATGCCAGGCATAACAGGACCAAGAGGAATGGGGCGGCATTCATGGTCAGAAAGGATCTTGCTAAACCCAGAAGAGAATTTCAATTTCAAGATTATAACATCAAGGAAATCCAATCAATATAACAATTACTCAACTTCATACAGCAACCACAAAAGCGAATGATGAGGGAATTAAAGAATTCTACCGTCTTCAGTCGGATATTTATCAAACATACAATCAAGTTGCATTAATAGTTATTGGTGAATGGAGTGCAAGAATTGGAAACAGAAGAAGGAACAAGTTGGAAACTATGGATTTGGTGATAAAAATAAAGCTCGAGGTTGCCTGATAGAATTTTTCGAAACTAACAACTTGTTCATAGAAAATAACCTTTTCAACAACACATTGACAACTGCAGACATAAGACACAGAAATCAAATGGATTACATCTGTGGAAAGAAAAGGTGGAGAAGATCACTATCAGCATTAAAACCAGACCAGGGGCCGACTGTGGAACAGAGCATCAATCGCTAATATGTAAGTTTAGGATGAAGCTGAAGAAAATAACAAGTCCATGGGAACCAAAATACTACCTTGAGTGTCCCCCACTTGAATTTTGAGAACAGCTCAAGAACAGCTTTGATGCATTGAACAGTAAAGACAGAAGACTAATGAGTTGAGGAGGGCATCCTCAAGAACAGCATTCATGAAAAAAGCGAAAGGTCATTAGAAAGACAGGAAAGAAAGAAAAAATCACAGTGGATGTCCGCAGAGAATCTGAAACGTGCTCTTCACTGCAGAGTGGCAAAGCAAGTGGAAGAATGGATGATGCCAAAGAAATGAGTAGACAATTTCAAAGGGGGGCTGGAGAAGGCAAAGCCAAATAGGGTAATAAAATGTGCAATGATCTGGAATTGAAAACTGAAAGGGAAGCATATGCATGGTATCTGTAAAACCGAAAGAACTCCAGATGATTGTCAAAGCTCACATGGTAATGTTGAAAATCCTATTAGTAAAATCTCGAATGATGCAGGAAGCTTGAAGAGAAGATGGAAAGAATACATAGTCATTGTATCAAAGAGAACTTGTCGACAGTCCAACGTCTCAGGAGCTAGCATGTGAGCGAGAACCAATGGTGCTGAAGAAAATTCCAACTATCTTCAATGTCTTAGTGAAAAACAAGGCTCCAGAAACTCATGGAATACCTATTGAAATGTTTCATAAGCTGAAGAAATGCTGGAAGCACTCACTCATCGATGCCAGGAAATTTGCAAGACAGCTACATGCCGATTGACTGGAAGAGATCAATATTTGGATCCATTCCAAAAAAGGTGACCCAGCAGAATGCTCACACTATCGAGTGGTAACATTGATATCACACACAAGTGACATTCTGCTTAAGGTCTTCCAACAACAGTTCCAGCAGCACATTGCTAGGGAACTGCCAGAAGTTCAGGGCAGATTTCAGGGAGGACTTGAAATAAGGAATAAATATCACTGCTGACTGTCAGACAGATCTTGGCTCACACCAGAGATTATCAGGAAGATGGTTACTTGTGTTTCATTGACTCTGCATAGGCATTGGACTAGGAGGACCACAATAAACTGTAGATGGCCTTGAGAAAATGGGAAATCCGGAACATTTCAATGTGCTCATTCGGAACGTGTACAGGGATTGAGAGGCAGTTGTGTGAGTAGAACAAGGGCATCCTGTGTGATTTAAAATCAGTAAAGGTGCACATCAGGGTTGTATTTTCTCACCAGCCTTGCTCAATCTATATGCTGACAAATCATCAGAGAATCTGGATTATACGAAGAGAGTGAAACATCAAGATTGAAAGAAGGCTTATTAACAACCTGCGGTATACAGATGACACAACCTTGCTTGCCAAAAGGGAGGAGGACTTGAAGCACTTGCTGATGAAGATCAAGGATTGTAGCCTTCAATGTGGATTACAACTCCATCTAAAGAAGATCAAAACCCTCACAACTGTATCAATAGGTAACATCATGATCAATGGAGAAAAGGTTGGAATTTGTCTTACCCAATTGGATCCACCATTAATGGCCATGGAGCAGTGCTCAAGAGATCAAGAGAAGTACTACATTCGGGAAATCTGCTGCAAGAAACCTCTTAAGAGCACTGAAGAGCAAGGGTGTTACTTTGAGGATTAAGGGACGCCTGACCTAAGCCATGGAACTCTCCATTGCATCGTATGCACGTGAAAGTTGGGTATTGAAGAAGGAAGAATGCAGGTGGACTAGATTCATTGAATGGAGGTGCTAGAGAAAGATACTGAAAGTGCCACGCATGGACCGCTAAGAGGACAACCTGACCTGTGTTGGAAGAAGTAAGACCAGAGTGCTCCGTAGAGGAAAGGAGGACAAGACTCTGCCAATCATTCTCTGGATATAATGTTGGGAGAGATCAGCCATGGGAGAAAGAGATCTTGTTTGGTACAGTGAAGGGGTGATGGAAAAGAGGAAGACACGGACCGACACAGTGACTGAATCAATGGGATCAGGCATGGGAAGAACTGTGAGGATGTCGCAGGACCGTGCAATGTTCATTCGGTTGTGCAGAGGGTCTCTACGGGAGCGGACTCAGTGGCATCTATGACAAGAACAACAACAACTAGGCTTTCTCGTGTCTTGCGTATTTTAACTGATGGAAAACATTACAAATCTTAGTAAACAATTCATTGAAAGCAACAATACACAAATGTCACCTAGACTTGGTCGGACTTTGATGGCATGGAGCAGAAACAAATAGACATTGGTGGCTGGATAATGACAGTTTGGGAACTTGATCAGACGTGGCAATGTGTCCTTAGTGCAGCGCTCCCAGGACTACGGGGAGATGATGACAATAGTGGCTCTGGGGGAGAAGAAGACTGAGATGGGATCGCATGTGGGAGGAACTTCCACTACAAGACAGACTTTTCCCATTTTTTCCTGGTTTGATCATACTCAGAAGGTTGAATTATCAACAGTTCATTTTCTATTCGAATAGAACCACTTGAAATTCACACAGGCACCAAAAACTCATAAAGTTAATGATTTAATGGATTAAGTTTTCCCATAATAATGCTTATCCCCATATATTCATTATCAGTATATTCATTAGTTACACAGCATCTACCAAGATGAGACAAATATTCCTCTTCACCCAGGCATGTTAAGATCTAGAGATTTCTGGCATCAAAAACACTGTTGTTTAACTTGACTTTCCCCTAACCATAGGCAATCGGACTTCCACAAACTGTCCATAAACTGAACCCTCCCCCTAATAAATTCTGACTCATAATGTCCCTACAGGACAGAGTAGAACTTCCCCTTTGGGTTTCTGAGACTGTAACTCTCAGGAGGAGCTGGCAACCTCATCTTTCTTCCTCAGAGTAGCTGTTGGGTTCAAAATGCGGACCTTGCAGTTAGAAGTCCAACTTGTAATCTACCATGCCATCGGGGGTCCCTAAATTTGAGTAGACACCATAAAAATATGGCAATATAAAGACGCGAAAAATGCTCAGCATTTTTAGTTGTCAAACCATATTCAAATATATATATATATATATATATATATATATATATATATATATATATATATATATATATATATATATATATATATATATATATATAGTCAAGGATTGGAGAAATTGGAACTATCACAGATTTCTGACAGAATGTAAATGCTTGGATCACTTTTTAAAAGTTTTCCCTTCCTTAAAGTTAAACACACACCTTCCAGATGATGTAGGCCCATTCTGGTCATAGAGCTATGTGCAAGAGAAAAGAAAGCATATGTTCGCAAGAAGACTTGGATACATATTAAAAAACAACAAAAAATCCTGCCTTGTAGCCACTCTCCCAGCAGTTGTCAACCTGTGGGTCGCGATCCCTTTGGGGGTCGAATGACCCATTCACAGTAGCAAAATAACAGTGATGACGTAGCAGTGAAAAGAATTTTATGGTTAGGGTCACCACCACATCAGAACTGTATGAAAGGGTTGCAGCCTTAGGAAGGTGGAGAACCACGGCATGGTTTTTCTGAGGCTGGGCATCTTTATGGGAGCAGATAGTGGGTTTGAATCTTCATTAGCAGTTTAGTGCTTACATGACATTGACACTTTGTCATAATCCCCAAACTGGAATAACACAAACACCCATCAGCAGATGTATGGATAAAAATATAGTCCATTCTTACAACAGAATCCTGCTCAGCAATAAAAAAGATTGAACTATTGATACATACTTATATAGTGAGTCTCAAAGTAATTAGGCCAAGTGAAAGAAGCTAGAGGGGAAAAAGTACATATTGTATAATTTCATTTATGTAAACCACAGAAGATGCAAATGAATCTAGTATGGCGGAAATCTTAGTTACTCAAGATGCAACAGGGTGTGTTACAGGGTGACCAGGATGTGATTGCTAGGTGCCTTGAGAGGGCTCCATCTCCTTATGACCCCAGGGAGAAGGGAACAAAACACTGGCCTGGCCTGAGTCATTCTTCCATGGTTGTGTTTGAACCCAGTGTTTCAGTGATTGTATCAATCCATCTCCTTGAGGGCTTTCCTATTTTTTGCTGACCATCTGTTTTCCCAAGCATGATCTCCTTCTCCAGAGACGGTTCCTTCCTGGTTCTATGTGCACAGTGTGAGACACGGTCTCATGATCCTCCCTGGTAAGGAACATTCTGGCTGTACATATTCAAAGATATAGCTCTTTCCTTTTTTTGGCAGTGGTTAGTATATCCAATATTATCATCATTCCAAAGTACCAGTTCTCCTCCCGTCTTTCTTGGACGTTGGCCAGCTATCCCATGCTTTTGAGGCAATTGAAAATACCAAGCCGGCGCCTTCAAAATGACATCTTTGTTTGGGACACTTTAAAGAGGCCTTTTGCAACCAACTTGCTCAATGCAATACATTATTGGATTTTTCTCTTTACAAAACTAAATGAACTTTATTTTGAATCAGATGAAGGTTCATCCATCAACGTTACAGTTAATAATTACCACACACAGTTGTTGTTTCTCCTCAGTCATTGTATTAACATCAGTGCAACACCACACATCTCTATTCTTCCCATCACTGTTAGTCCTCTTTATAAACTTTCTGGATTTTCTCTTTGGGTATATGCTGCCTCCTTTGTTTCAATAATCAATCATTCCAAGGTATGCACACCTTCCTGGTATTCCTCCTTGGTGCTGAAGTTAAACTACTTGGAATGACTCTTCTTTGTAACTTCAGTCAAGTGGATTGAGGGTCGTTGTTCTTAGGTACCAACTAGTTGGTTCCAACCCATAGTGACCTTATGCACAAAAGAAAGAAACACTGCCTGGTCGTACTCCATCCTCAAAGTTGTTTCTATGCCTGAGCCCACGGTTGCAGTCCTTGTGAGGCCTCTCATTTTTTGGAGCCCCTTCATTTTACCAAGCATGATATCCTTCCCCAGGGATGGGTCTCTTCTGACAATATGTGCAAAGGATGTAAGATAAGGTCTTGCTATCCTTGCCTATAAGAAGCATTCTGACTATACTTCTTCTTTTTCCAAGACAGATCTGTTTGTTCTTTGGCGGTCCATGGTATTTTCAATGGTCTTCTCCCTCACCACACTTTAAGTGCATCAATTCTTCTGTGTTCCTGTTTCCATGGCCCACTTTTATATGCATTTGAGGTCATTGAAAATACCATGGCTTGGGTCCTATGCACCCTAGTCCTCAAAATAACATCTTTGCTTTTCAGCACTTGAAAGGGGTCTTATGCTGCAGATTTACCTAATGCAATGCTTCTTTTATTCTTTTGACGGCTGCATCACGACCATTTGCATGGTCCCATCTATGAGACCTGCAAATAAGGGGTGTGAAACATGAATAGAGGGAGTGAGTGGGTATAGCACAGTGTGTTTTGCATTGGTCTACTAACTGCAAGGTCACCAGTTCTAATCCAGGGTCGACAAATTGCAGTTCCTGAGTCATAGGTGGCTCTTTTGGTACATACATGTGGCTCTGATGTTGAAAAATATTCAGATAATGATTTCATTTGTTTGTAAAAATATATTATGGCTCCTGAATGATTTTTATTGTTGTAAGTCACAGGATAGGCTCTTCCACCTCAGAAGTTTGCCAACCCTTATGTAATATATCAGATGCTTCATGGTAGAAAGTTGATGCTTTCTTCTCCCATAAAGATTAACAGCCCCCGGAGCCCATAAGCAGCAGTTCTACTGTCCTATAATGTCCCTATGAATTAGAAACACCCCAATGGCAGTGAGCTTGGGCTTGTGGTTCTTGGCTACTCTACACTGAAGATATGTTCCTGTAGACCTTCTGATGTCCATCTCTGTGTCTTTATTTTTTTTCCTGGCTTTGTCCTCATCTCTTGATTTCTTTATGCGATGATGTCATTTCACACTCCTCTCTTCATTATTGTTCAATGATCAAATCTCTTGTTGAGATCGTCTCTAAATCCCGGTGGGGTATTATCAAGGTCATAGTTTGGCTCTTGGGCTCATTTTAATTTTCTCCAGGTTTAACTTGAATTGTCTGTGGACAACTAATCATAGGATCCTTGGTCAACCAGGAGCCTTTTTCTGACGGATGATATTATGCTTCTTTATATCTCTTTCCAAAGAAGTAGTTGATTTGGCTCCTGTGTTCTCTATCCAATGTGGTCCATGTGTATAGTTGCCATTTATAGTGTTGAAAATAAAAGGTGTCTTCATTGCGTTCTCAAGATTCTTTCATGTAAGCTTATGTATCTTTTCTGCCACCAGGGCCCCATTTTCCATCTACTGATCCTTCTGTGTTTCTCTCACACTCCAAACATATATCTTGATTGTACGTTTAATGAATTTTAGATTGAAGAAGGTGGTGAGAATCTTTAAATTCTTCATCTTTGGCATTACTATTTGTTGTGTAAATTTCAATAATCATATCAACTGGTCTTTATATAGTTGTTGTGGCAGTTATATAAGCTGTCAATTTGAGAGAGTGAAGGGGTGGAGTTTAGCCTGTCAATCAGGTCACAACTTGATTGATCCCTCCTTGTGGGTGTGGCCTTCTCATGGGGATTCTGGGAACATCTTCTTCCTCATTGGAGGTAGGACACTCTCTCTCTCTGCCTTCTCTTCCCTGTTGTTGAGACACTCAGAGAGCAGAAGGAGACATGTGGAGACCCACACCAGCATTGAGATGCTTCCATTGCCAGTGAATCCACAAGACCTTATACCATTAGCCTGTGATCTTCTTGCATTCAGCATTATTGCATGTGCTACGTGAGTCTAAAGAGGAATTTATGGACTAGTATTGGACATTTGGTCTAATATCAGACTTAGGGACTTGATCTGGATTGGACTGAGATGTTTTCTTGATATACAATTACTCTTTGATATAAAGTTCTTTCCTGTACATAGGAATCTCCTTGGATTTGTTTCTCTAGTCTACTTGGACTAACACAGGTATATTGTTATTATCCTATCATTGACTGCATTGGATTTCAGAATAATTCTTGAAATTCTGTTTGTGATGATTAGCCAGGAACCATTCACAGTCAATTTCTCATTCCTAACATGATTATCTGAATCAAAATGACCAATAGCAGTTAATTTCAACTTATTCATGAAAGATCCATGTTCTAATTATTGATAGATGTTTGCAGCTGTTTTTTCTCAATTTTTAAATTGTGCCATATTGGCAATTGGAGGTTCTGGATGCTTTAATTGATCTATTTCATTAAAGTCAAGTCTTCTTCAAAGATGCAGTTTTCCCCCAGTCATTTTGAATGCTTTCCAACCTTAAGGGGCTCATCTTCTGGAAATATTTCATAAAAATTTCTGCTGCTCTTCATAATGTGTTGGTTAATCAATTGTTTTCCATTTCAGCAGTACAGACCAAGTCCTCCTCTTTAGTCTAGCTTTGTCTGGAAGCTCCGCTGTCACCTGTCCATGATAGGTGACCCTAGTACAATCCAAAATACCCGGGGCATAGTTTCTAGCATCACAACAACATGCGAACCGCCACCGAGCCACCACGTGACAGCGAAGTGGTGGCGAAGACCATAGGGACCAATAAAAGGCAGATTAAACATGTGTGTATTTGATGAGTATGTTCTCTATCTTTATTCTGAGGGTTTCATGGGTGTGCACATATTTCAAAACTTCACAAATCGTTCACTTGAAATATTGTATGCCACTTTTTCTTGAAAAGAAATTTGTTAAAAATTAATTGGGCCCTTTTTTCTTTGGGACATTAAATGGATTCAGCTTGATCTTCCAATCTGTTACAAAGTTTTAGCACATCTCTATCTAAAGTCGCTCTTTATTTCATTTCAGTATCACTTCTTGGCACGGATTACCAGGTAACCTCTTTTTATTGTGTCTGAGGATGTGAGGAGTTCCACCTGAACGGGCAGCGGTGCTTCAGTGGTAACAATGATTGCTAAAGAACCAACGCATCAGTCTCAGAAGAAGTACAGCCAGAAAGCTCAGAAATGCCTCGCCTATTTGGACATGCTGTCAGATAGACCAGCTCCTGGGAAAGGCCATCATGGTGGGTACCGGGGGGAACCAGTGTGAAAGAGAAGACCCTCAACAAAATGGATCGACACAGAGTCTCCAGCAAAGGCTCAACTATCAGCAGAGGTGTGAGGCTGACCCAGGACCAGGTGGTGTGCTGTTCTGTTGCACATCCAGTCACTACGACGTGGAACCAACTGGAGAGTACCTAACAACAAGGTAGTAAAACCAAGCTAGTTTTCTATCCCAGTTTATTAGAACTCTGAAGCTCTTTTAAATTATACACAATATTGCAGAGATGATGGGCCTTCTGAAATACAAATTTAAAGATCTTTTAGTCATTTAACATATAGAGTGCTGTTTGAGAACACATTGTCCCTAAGGGCTATGCATCGTCTGCATGATCCTTGGTTCCCTTAGCTCTTTCTTTTCAGCATTATATATTCAACTCTCAGATATAAAAAATGTACACACTGCTCATTATTCCTGTTTCCTAGCTCCATTAATGGCAGGTTTGTGCTTGCTGGTGTTTTTGTTTAGAATTGCTCATCTATTTTCTCATGATGAATCCTTAGTGCATCTTCTCTTCAAGGAAGTTTCTAATTCTTCTAGGCAGTCATAGAGCCAATTGTTATTTTTCTCAGTATTGCTTTTGTACCTTGAACATAGTTTTATTGCACACGACTCCAATATCTCTGCATGCAAATTGTGAATTGCAGTGAGTCTTTAGAGAAAAATCTGATAATAGTCATAACTCTGTCATTCACGCCAGTGCCTGGCACTAGCATGTTAATAAACATTTATTCAGGTCAATTAACAGCCATTCTTAGCTCTTCTTGTGTGGTAGTTACATAATCTGTTGTCCATCTGAGACGAATTAAGAGTGAAGGGTGGAGTTTAGCCTGTCAATCAGGTGGCAGTTTGATGACCTCATTTGGAGTCGCTAAGGTGATAAATAGTTTGCTTGAGGTGGGACTCTCGTAGACTCCCTGGGAGACACTCCAGCTGAGAAGACACATGGAGCTACATTAGTTCCCTGCTAGTGCACTGAATTGGAGGAGCCATTCAGAGACCCCTGCCAGTGCTAAGATGCTTATACCACCACTGGATCCACAAGATTTTCTACCCCCTGGCCTGTGAGCTTCCTACATTTGACGTCATTGTATGTGTTTCATAAATCTGAAGAGGACTTTATAGATTGGTATTGGACATATGAGCTAATATAGGACTTACGGATTTGATCTGGACTGGGCCAGGATGTTTTCTCAATATTCAATTGCTCTAGTATAGAAACCTCTTTCTTACACACATATGAGTCTCCCTGGATTTGTTTCTCTAGTCTACCCACACTAACACATCTTGCTACTCCACTAGTCGGCAATCACTGCTTATTCAAGTTCCTCTGGAGAACCTGGCTATAGTCATGAAACTGAACAGTAGGAATAAGGATGTTTTATGTTCTTATGTTTATTCCCAGAAGTTACAAAATTAGCTGCTTTTCTCTCCTTCTGTAATGTGAAACAGTCCAGGCAACTTCCATGAAACTGTCCTTCACTGCTTGAATGGAAAGTGAGAAAGCCGCTTCAAATCAGGTTAGTTGTTAGAAACTATTGAAAATCAAGGTTTTCTTGGAAAAATCATGCTCATTTGGGACAGAAAAGCCAAATGCTTCAAGTAGTTGCCAAGAACATGTTTCAGCAACAAAGCACTTTCCACAAGAAATGATGAAACAGGAAGAAAGTAGGGTTAGGAAAAAAATAGAAAAAAAAAGAAATAGGAAGAAAGACCTATAAGTAGTAGGCATACTTCTTCAGTCTTCTTTAATTCAATTGCTATTATTTTAAAAGAAGATAGTGATAGTCTTTTTCCCTCCTTGTCTTTTCATGCAAAGATTTCAATCCCTGCCCACGAGTTGATTCTGACTCATAGCAACCCTATAGGGCAAGGTAGAACCATCCCTAGGGGTTTCTGAGATGGTCAATCATTATGGGAGTAGAGAGCCTATTCTTTATCCTATGGAATAGCTGATGGATTTGAACTGCTGACCTTGTGATTAGTAGGCAAGCTAGTAACCCTCTAGGCTACCAGGCCTGCCTCTAATAAACATAAAATTTAAGAAAAGACAAAAACTTATTTCCTTGAATATGAAATTAGCACAAATGTTTAAAGTGGTGGGAACAAAATCCTATTATTGAAGTCTAAGGCAAGAAAATATTACTATGAGATTGTTCACTATCATAGAATTAGAACATTTTAACAGGAGTAGATCAATATTGTACTCTTATGAGGTAACACAGCTACACAATCTCAATGGGATAGATTGACACAGACACAGTGGCCACAATGATGAAGTCAAATACCTTCATCACCGATGATCCAGGAATGGGCAACATTTCATTTTGTTATGCAAAAATGCGGTAACCATAATTTGAAGTCACCCAGGCAACCATACACGATAACCACACATTCATTAAAGCATGTATCTATTTTTACTTGAAATTCTAATCACTCTATATCACTCTGTTTTTACATTTTAACTGTTATACCCTTCTGTAATGCAATCTCTTTTTACATTTGGAACTATTTCTGAAAGGCTTCCAACCATTGTCTTTAAAATCAGACACTGCGATCAGAATGTCTAAATATTAGTTATACAGATCAAATCTTATATGAAAGTCCAACATGAATTCTACATTAAGTCCAGTGTATAGGAAGAGTCCAATTTTTATTATATTTTCTAGCTCCCCTCCTGTCTCCAAACCCAGACAGATGAAAATAATTTACGAGATTACAGTTAATTGGACTCACCTTAATTTTTGTTTGCGTTTAAGGAATGACCAGCGATACCGAATGTGAGACTTAGGCCTCAACACTAAAGGACTTTTTCCTCTCCTTCCTGGGTTATTCCCACTTCTTGTCTTTGGGATGAGCTTCTGGATTTCTCATAACCGGGGAGGAGGAAAGATGCGAGTCCACATATTCTCAGGGCTTCTAAGTCCCTGTCTTACCGTAAGGATTGGCTGACGACCATATTTGATAGTATAGATCATTACAAGAGCAGTGATTGTTCAGTGGTAGAATTCTCAACTGCTGTTGATATGACTCAGGTTCAATTGCTGATCAATCTACCTCACATGCAATTTATAATATACACTGAACAATGTATCAATCACTAGAAGCTCATGGGTTGCAATGATTCTGAACAAGTTTCAGTGGGATTTCTGGACTCAGACAGCCAGGGATAAAGGCTTAGCAATGTCGTGCTGAGAAATCAGTCAACGAAAATTCTCAGAAGCCTGACCCTGTCAGACATGGGGGTCACCTGGAGTCTGGACTATTTCATGACAGGTAACAGCAACAGCATATTTTGTTAACATTTTAGTAATAGATACAATTGCCACTACACTGAGTGCCTCTTTTTTACACACAATACTTTTAGTGAAAAGTAAATGTAACACTACAAGGAGATTTAATATGCTCAGAATGCCCTCTCAGATTCTTCTGGAGCGGTGAGAAGTCTACTTGATAGCAAACAGAAGTTCTCTGCTTCATATCATCTAGACATATGACTGCCAACTGCGTGGAACTATTTAACCACCTCCAAACATTTATAAGGCAATTTTGGGTGCATTATACACTTGTGAAACATAGTCAAAATGTTTACTTATCTTTCTTTCAGGATAATGTTACTTTACCTAAAACACTGCTGAAAGGTGAAGACAGTCTGAACTTCTTTCCTTGTACTAAATTCAGCAATATTTTGATGAACATTCTAGACATTGTTATAGCTACCTACCTCCTTGATGCTACAGAAATTTGAAAATCACATGCAGAATATTTTTCACAAGACTCAGAATTTAAGGAAGGCACATAGAAAACAAAAAAAGATTGCCACTGTATCAATTCTGATAGCTAAGTAATATCTACCTTCTAATCTCTATGTTCTATCCTTGTGGCATAATGGTGATTTGGATTGGACTTTGAATCACCAGGTCAGCAGTTCAAAACCACCAGCTGCTTCCTGGGAGAAAGGTGAGATTTTCTATTCCCTAAAGAGACACAGTCTCAGGAAACTTCAGTGGCATTTCTACCCTGGTCTCTCTCTCCATTCACACATTCTAAAATTCTAGTAGCCTTCTGTTCCAAACACTGCTCTCGGCCTTCCCAATCACCTACTTATTCACCATTCTATCTTTTTCTCTGTCTACCTTCCATTCCAAGAAAAACTTTCCTAAATACCCATCACAGTGGTTGGCCTTCTCTCTACATACATGTTATTGCATTCATTAAAGTGGATATTATCATAGTTACTTTATGTACGTATCTCCGCATGCCCCTATAACAAAAGGCAACCTAGGCCTCTTGAGGTCAGTCCATTCCGACTCATAGAACTGAGATCCATACGGTTTCCATGGTACCATAATACTTTTTTTAGGTAACAGTTTAAGGTTTTCTACTCAGGTGATATTTACCTATGTAGATTGTCAGACTTTAGGTCACCTTTTTGGTGAGACTTCATCTCACAAACTTTGGACATGTTATCAGGAGCGACATGCTGGGGAAGTACAGCATGCTTGGTAAAGTAGAGGGCCAGAAAAAAAGCCAAATATATGGAAGGTCCTTAACAAGATCAATTGATACAGTCAATGCAAGAATGGGTTCAAAGATTACAATTTTGAGGGTGGCTCAGGACGAGGTAATGTTTTATTCTGTTGTATATAGAGTCACCTTGAGTCACAACAGATTCAATGGCACATGATAACAATAACAGGCACCAACATTTAGGCATTTAGACAAATAGTTGAGTGGAAAAGATTTCCCCACCTTGGGATCTTACATATCCCCAAACTGCCTTTGGTATTGTTTATCTTTGCCTCTACAATACCTTGCAGAACTTTGGGTGCAAAGAAGAGTTAAAATAAATATTTGTATAATTGATAAATGAACACATAAAATTCAACCATGGAGTATCAGAAAAATAAATCTTATAAATGTCTTTCATATCTTTAACTAGGTTACTTTACAACTTGAATACTATTACTCAACATGGAAGGAAAGACCTAAACATGTCATAGGTTGAATAAGTAACATGAAAATAAATTATTTTTTTCTAAAAAAGCTATCTCTATTTCTTCTTGGCTTCTGTCAAAACAATTACGAATGGACATCTTATAGCCAGCACAATGAAACTTCGGCTGATTCTGCATCATTTTCACTACCAATGATATATTGGAATCCATTGTTACAGGTATTGGGTCAACCTCCTCTTTGAATGTCTCCCCATTCTTAGTAGCCCTTTGCCAAACATAATTTCCTCGGCAAGTTATTCTTCCTAATAATGCACTGTGATGCAGACATTGGTTTGGTAACTGCAATGTCAGAAGTTTGAAGCCATCAGAATCCCCATTGTAAAGCAGTCACCTCCTATAAAGATTTTCACTCTGGAAAACTCTCTCTAGGTTCAGATTCAACCATAGGAGTGGGCTTGTGTTTTTGGTTCTAGATGATGTGTCCCAAGAATCCTGCTGGGACCATGGGTTAGGCATTTGGCTGTTAACCTCGAAGCATTTCAAACCCACCAGTTGCTTTGAGGGAGAAAAACAGTGCTGTATGTTCGGTAAACACTCATAGCTTCAAAACTGCATACAGGGTCTCAATGAGTGGCGATGAAACTATGGAGTTGGATGTGGCTGGATGGTAGTGAGGTTGATTTGCGCCAGCACAAGGTTTCTATTGGCTAATGTTCAGAATTACATCACCAAATTTTCCTTTCCACTATGGCTTAGTTTGCAAATGCTACTGAAGCCCACCAACCACAGGTGACCCTGCTTGTATTTAAAATATGAATGGCAGTATCCCACTCACAGAAACACTAATGTCATTACAGTACAACAAATTGACAGATGGGTGGTGTAAAATGCAGAATACATTATATGGGGGACTTCAATGAATTAATGGGTAAGGGATTGTGTCTGTGAATTTTTGGAAGCTCCTTCCTAACACTAGCTTTACTATTGTAAAGCACTAGGGAGAAAATTATGTGTCAATAGCACTAGGGAGAAAATTGGGTCAATAGCACTAGGGAGAAAATTATGTTCCCCTTACATGAACATGGTCACTATATGTTGAAAACGAATGATTTACTGTCATTCATTTAGAAATTATTTTTCTTATTTCTGTAACTTTTATTAAGAGGCCTGGTGGTGTAGTGGTTATGAGTTGGACAGCTAATCTCAAAGCCAGCAGACTTTTGTCCGGGAATTAAACTTCTACCCTTTCGGTTAATATAAATACAGGGGTAAAGCACTGATCATCAGCTGGTGAATAAGAATCGAAGTGCTAACCAAAAAGCTATTAGCTGTGACTTTTAATAGGCAGAGTTTAAAGAAAATTTGCACACTTATTTTTGTTACTGGTTTTAATTTCAGAAGGAACTCATTTTTATGTTTTAGGTCATGAGAATGATAGTGAGACTTCATCTCACAAACTTTGGACATGTTATCAGGAGCGACATGCTGGGATAGGTACTTTCAGGAGAAAGTACCTCAGAATTTTTGTTTATTCCTGTTTATTTATTATGAAATAATATGGTAGCAGTGTCAAGAAATCAAATGACACATTTCATTGGGTAAATCTACTGCACAAGATCTCTTTAAAGTGTTTCAAAGCTATTCTTGGAGGACTGAGCATCCCCTGATCTAACCCACAGCACTTTCCTGCCGCTTCATATACATATGAAAGTTGGACACAGAATAAGGAAGACCAAAGAAGAGTTGGTGGTCTGGTCAAGATTATTGAAAGTCCCAGAAACTACCAAAAAGAACAAAAAAGTTTGTCTTGGAAGAAGTACAGTCAGCGTGCTCTTTGAAGGCAAGGATGGCGAGACTTCATGTTACCTATTTTGGATATATTGTCCAGAGGGACCAGTCCCTGGAGAAGGACATCATGCTTGGCAAAGTCAAGAGACAGAGGGAAAAGGGGAAGTCTCTGGACAAGGCGGATGGACAGTCGTGCTGCAAAAATAGGCTCAAATATAAGAACAATTGTAAGGATGGCACAGGACAGGGCGATGTTTTGTTCTATTAAACATAGGGTCACTCTTTCTTCCCCCCCCCCAATCCTACACTCCAGACTCAGGTTAAGGGAGACCTGATTTCCCTAGGTAGAAATTGTTTTATTTTACCTTTTGAAAGTTTTATTGCGAATTAAGTGAAGGTTTATAAAGTAGATTACCAGTTTTACATAAAAAATTCATACACATTAGGTTTCAATTCATTCATTCCAATCCCTTCAATGTAATGTACATTATTCTATTTCATGTGTGTGTGTGTATGTGTGTGTGTGTGTGTGTGTTTAGATTCCATCTTCTTTTCTAACCTTCTGAACTTTGTTTTGGGTAAATGCTGCCCTTTTGATCTTAAATGGTTTATCATTTTAACATGGATTGATTATGAATCATAGTCTCAGGGGTTCCATCAATGTCAATCTGACCTTTAAGCCTGGTCTCTTTATGATTTCGAGTGTTGGTTCAAATTTTTCTCCCACTCCATCTAGAACTTTAAGGGGATGCTTTTCAGAGCAAATGTTAATAGTAGGCAGATACCATCTAGCTCTTCTGGTCTCGGTTTTGTAGATTGATGGCTGCTTAGTCCGTTAGTCTGTTGGACTAAACATTTCCAGGTGTCTTGGGTTTCATCATTCTTCTTAGCTTCAGATGGGCAGCGATCAGATGGAACTTAGATGGCTGCTCACAAACATTGAAGACCTCAGTTATTAAACACCCAAGTAAGAGGCAGAATACTGCTTTTATAAACTATGTTTTTCCAATGGACTTTGTCCCTTGAAACTATGATCCTGATCCCCTATACATGTATTTGTGGGTCTACCGCCACCCTTTCCCCCCAAACCACTGGCCATTTAGCATGTATGTACACCAAGCATCTACACATGAATCACCAGGACGGCAGGATTGTGGACATACCAGTAACGGCCTCTTTACCTCTTGCATACTTCGCAGTGTCTTGTTCTGCTGCAGTCATTTTTGGCCAACCTCTCTTATTATATTGCCTTCCCTTTCACCCAAGTTAACACTAACCAATACTCTTCCTTACTTCCAATCTTTTCTTAGTCCTGTTAAACATTGAAGAATTTTCTTTTTACGTATGAACCTTTTATTGGCTTTTATCATTGTGATCTCATCTAATACTTATCTTGAGTGCTAAAATCAACATGGGTGTGCAGATATCTATTTGTACTACTCTCTTATTTTTCTAGGATGCCTACACAACAGAAGAATTTTCTGGTCAGATGGTTTTTCTAATCCCAGCTTTTTGAGAAGCATCGTATTGCTTTCTACAGGGGTTGGACCACAGGGTCACTCTTGGTGACCTAATACACATCACACGTTTATTTATTATGGGTGAATGAATTTTACAGTTTTGGTATGGATAGTGCTAGTTTTTGTATCAAAGAGGAGATCACAGCTTAGGAATAGAAAGTAGCAGGTTAATTGTTTCCTAGATAAATATTAAATACATGCTTTCTACCTGACAATTGTTTTACTTATCTCTTTTCCTCCCTGTTACATATAGCTTTTGCTGATGACAGATCTTCCATGGATGGAGAGGAAAATTTAAATTGCTGTCATCACTAAGACATTTTCTCTTTCTGTGTAAAATCCAAGAATTTTACTAGCTATAGATGTTCAATTAGGAAAGGAAGCAAAGTAAATGCCGGTAAATGATGTTTGAAAGAAAACCTAGACTGTGGCTTTCATATGAAGGTAATCTTTGAGAACTGAATTTCTAAGACAATGCCATATCATATAAACATAATTTTCTGTTCTCGCCAAAACCACACCGATGCTAAATTTATACTCTAAAATTAGATTGTATTTAAAATTTCTTTCACAAAAGAGCAACACAACAAAGCCTCCTTTTATTAATAACATTTTAAGTCAGGATTCTAAATAAAAGAGTGCTTCACATTTTTTTTTGTTAAAGGATTTGTGTTTTTAGGCTAAATACCTATAATTACTCTTCATTTTGTAAACCTTCTTTTGCATTGTGGAAATTCATGATGTGAATATAGTACATGAATTATTTAAGAGTATATTAAATGGGTAACCATATTAATCATTACTTCAAATAGAGCCTCTTTGTTGTTTCTCGTAGGAGCTTAGAGGATTTCAAAATAATCTTTTGAAAACTCTTAAGATATCAAGTAAAGGATGCACATGGTTTGGCTGAAAGAGAGGTAACAGTTCAGTGGATCAGAATTCCTTCCCTTCCCCTTATTTTTTCCCCCTTTCCTGTCCTTTATCCTTTTTTTTTCTGGCCAAAGATCTCATTATTCAATGGTATAAGGTAATTTTGCAAAATCATTTTTTAACTTAGAAATATAAACTCAGCTCCTTCATGTTGATGCACAGACAACTCTCATGTATTTAATGAAAGATCCATACCAGTTTCATGAAATTCCCCAAAGTATCATATGATGATAATTAATTCATATAAATAGGAATTAGCTTAAAATCAGTGAGTACTCTTAGCAAGTTAATGATCAGGACAAGGTCTGATTTAAAAAAGAAGATGTAAAGATTTGATGAAATTGAATGCTTTGATGAATTCAAAAGAATTAGCCCATAGTTTTTATTAGAAATTAGGAAGTTGATATTTTAAAAACAAAATTAGATTTGATTTGGGTCCAATCTCTTGAGCCAGTGTAAGTAAAGTTGGTAAATTTTGCTTCAAATTGGTATATACCATGGAAAAGATGCTTTAAACATTTTCAGTAGCATTTTTGCCTTCGAATCTTGTTTAATTTGAAATGATTAACTAATTAGTTTTAGAATGAACAAATTTCTGCTTCTAGCTTACAGATTCATAAATTAGGGAACAACTATTTTGTTTGGCTTTTAAAGTTTTTAAGTTCCTACTTTGCTCTGGATTGTCAAAGTGCTAATAAATTAAAAACCCCACTTTATTTTCCCTAACATCCAGCATTGGGGTCTCTCTCATAAGACAACAAATATTTCACATAACCAGCATATTTCAGAAAGAAATTGATTTGTTGAAAGAGTTAAGCTGAGCCCCTTTCTGTACGTCTTTACATAAGCTCCGCCTCCTGCACTTGGTTTATTTACAGCGACCAGTAAACAAATGCAGATTTAATTTCCTCATTTTAGTTCTTCACTGTCCCAAGAATTAGGATGTGAGTCACCTATGCAGTTATAAATATTAATAGACACATTGGCAATATGTTTTGAAAAACAAAGTTAATTGTATCCTGTTTAACACAATGTATCTAAACTCTTATAATATGAAGGCTATAACAAGCTACATATCAAACTGCCCCGGAGTCATGGTGATCCTCCTTAAATTTTGGAGTAGAATTGTGCTCACAGGATTTTCAATGGTTGTTTTCTCAAAAAGATAGCCAGGCTTTTCTTCCACAGTCTCTCTGGAGTTCAATTATAAGCCAATTACATTCACCCTTTGTATCACCCAAGACTCCATTTTAAGAGGCAAGGCAATATAAGAATTTTTAAAAATCAAATATATTTAGGTGTTTTTAAAGTAGTCTATGGATTTTATGCTTAAAGCACATCTTTTAAATATTTAATTAATTTAAGAAGCTAACGGCTACAGTATCTAACAAAACAAAACTAGTGTTTTCAAATCACAATAATGGATGCTGTTTGAAATTCCAAAGAAACATTTTGTTTGTTTGTTTGTTTGTTTACAGATTTAGAACATTTTCTTCATTCTTGTACTTACTCTTATTAGATTCCCATTGCTCCCCAGCCTCCCATGTCAAGCTCCCAAGGAACCATTCATTAATCCATTTACTGTTTCTATAGATTTACCTCTTCTGGATTTCACATAGTGAAAAACTTAAAAATAAAACAAACAATAACAACAACAAAAACCTAACAACAATAACAGATTAAAAGCCTTTGATTGGAAAGAAAGCAAAACATATTAAAAACTAGAAAACAATTTTAAATAGATCATTAGGGAGATCCAATGATAAGGTGCTAAGGTTTAATGGTCACTAATTACTGAAACCAGAGAGCAGTGATTTTTGCTCAGTGGTTGCTAGTAGAAAGTCCAACCCAGGAAAGAGTGGTGCCTTTCTCCAAAGTTGTGAAGCAGTCAATGATACTTAATGATCCCCTGACCCTTTCCTGTCCCCTTCCCCTTGCTACGTGTTGTTGCTGTTAGGCGCCTTTGGGTTGGTTCTGACTGGGAGAAATACTCAGCGAGGGCACCACAGAAGGAAACACTGCCTGGTCCGGCGCCATCTTCACCACTGTTGTTATCTGGATCCATTGTTCCAGCCACTGTGTCCATCCATCTCCTTGAGGGTCTTGTCCAAAGCTACGTTGCATTGGATAAATTAGAAGGACAAGAGAAAAAGAAAGGGGCGGGGAAAAGAGCAAGGCCCTCAAGGAGCTATACCGACAAAGTAGCAAAGGAATAATTTTGAGGATGATGCAGAATGGTAAAGATGCAGGATGTTAACATTAAACCTCATTTTTTTAATTGGGGAGAATTGGTCAGTGGATTGGCTGGGAAATCTGCCAAAAAAGATTTAGCCCTGATAACTTAGTAGGTTATTTGTGGGCTGATAATCAGTAGTCTGAATGCACCAGACTCTGCTCAGGGGACAGATGAGGATTTACAGTCTCAGGAAGTCACTGGGGGTACTTCTATTCTATCTTACAGGGAGCTGTGCATTGAGTCAGAAATGGCTTGTTGGCAGGGAGGCAGGGTGAGTTCCTTACATGAGGCATGCCTGGACCTGAGAGACCCAGAAGAGGGGCAGCACGTAGCAGCAACCCTGTATTCAAATGCCTGGGATCTCAAAAAGGATAAATATCCCATAGCTAGAAATAGGAGCCAGGGGGGAGGGGGGCGCCCAAACTAGGCTAGGTCGGCTTAATTCAGCCACCGGGATCAACCGGTACCATTGACCTCACCTCCCAGGCAAAGACCATCAAGGCCAGAACCTGAGCCCATGCCCTCCTTTCCAGCGGCTCCTGGGCCACCCCGCCATGGTCTCTCTGGCCTCAGGCCGCCACGTGTGGGTGTGCAGTCCCACGAGGTGGCCAGTGCTCCGTAATGATAAAACCTACAACTTCTTTTGTCCTTCATAAAAACCCACTTGGATCACAAACCAGGCTTTGTAAATTCTTTCTTCTGTGAAGCCAGGAACCGAGCTATTTCCCATTGGAGAAACCTAATATAAACGCCTTGTTTTCCATGCATCTGCTTTGATCCATCAAAGGAGGAAGAAGTACGTAAGATCCATCTCTAACATTTACAATAATATGATTGGAAGAATTGAATAATGAAAACATGTCCATTTCCTCTTTCAAACAAACATTCTGGGTCAGACTTACAAAGATGTGTCTTCCTTAGGAAGTTGGAGATCGTTATGGATTGAGTTTTGTGCCTCCAGACGATAGGGTGATGTCTTCATCTCTTTACCTCTGATGGTGATGCTGATGAGAAATGGAGGCTTTTCTTTGATTATGATAGTGGGATCATCCTGGAGTAAGGTGGGTGGGGTCTAAACCTAATCACTCCGTGTAGTGTAAGAAAAAGGCAGAACAGACACACACCCACTCACAGCCAGCCAGACAGCATGAAATAGCATGTGACAACCAAAGCAAACTCAGGTCTGCTGAGCCCTGCCAGCAGTTAGCAGAAAGAAGACGTTAAGGCCTTCCCTTAGAGCCAATGCCCTGAAACTGTACTTGGCAAAAGTGACAAAATATATATTTTTCTTTAAAGTTACCCACACAATCACAGCAACTTAAGACAGACGAGTAAAGAGCTTCTGAAATATCACCTCTCATCTTTCCATGTTGCCACTAGGAGATTGGAGACTATGGAGCTCAGGTGGATTAGTTGCAGAGGCAATTCGCTGTGCATGTACTAAGGAGTTGATTGGGACTGCATGGTGAGTATCTGGCGCTCAGGACTGAAGCCAACCCCAAGACAAAGGCAGAGCACACAGGAGAGCATCTTGTGAAGGGATAATGACTCTAGAATCAAAAAGACTCCACCAGTAACAGGACAACTACAAAGTTATCTGCTTCTTTTCCCCCTTAATAAAACCAAAAACCAACCTCACTGTTATCAATCTGCTATGGACTCATAGCAACCATATCGGACAGGGTAGAAGTGCCCTGTGGTTTTCCAGGACGGTAACTGTTTACAGGAGTGGAAAGCCCCACCTTTCTCCCCGAGAGTAGCTAGTGGTTTCCAACTGCTGTCCTTGCAATTAGCAGCCTGATGTGGAACCACTTCCCCACCAGGCTCCTTTGAGACAAGGTACATGAAGTGCGTATCACAGTACCAAGGACAAAAACACAAAGTCTTCCCTTCCTCTTGCCCTCCCACCTCAGTGCACACACATGCACTGGAGGCATTCCACGACTGAAAGCAACCGTCCAATGACTGTGGGAGCGATTGTACAACACTCAACTATTGAATGGCATGCTGTCTGGATTATGTACTAAGAAAATGATTTTTTTTAAGTCTCAGAAAACCTATGGGGCCATTCCTCTCAGTCCGATAGGGCCACTGTAGGTCAGAATCAACTCAATGGCAGTGTGTTTATGCATTTGTTTGTGGCCGCCTTAACTGCGGCTGTCCAATACAGTTTGAATCATGGGACACTGTGTCAGAGGAGAATTGTGCTCCAAAACGGATGTGGCCTTTTGGAAGCCTTGTGAACTTCTGGCCTTTCTTCTAAGGTGACTTTAGATGTACTCGAACCACTAACATTTTGGTGAGAAGTCAAGTGCATTAACCTTTGAACTACCAGCGAATCCCTGGAGAAGGACATCATGCTTGGTAACGTAAATGGGCAGCAAAAAAGGAGACCCTTGACAAAGGTGGACTGACCCAGTGGCTGCAACAATGAGCTCAAACACGAGGACGCTGGTGAGGATGGTGCCATGCGGGGAGTGTTTCATTCTGTGGGACTCTGGGTCACCAGGCGTTGAAACGGCCCTGAGGGCACCTAGCCACAATAGCAGGGGCTCCTTCATCGCATTTGCTAATAATGGGAAGCTCGTATGAACACGGGCTTGGGGGTTCCAGCCAAATTGTGTATGAGAACGTCTGAAATCTGAGTTATTCCTTTTCAAAATAATGTTGAACTCAGAACCTACAGAGCAGATTCAGGAAGTGGGCTATTTTGTGTTTATGTGGAGATGGTGGTGAGAGTCCGCTGAGGACATTACGGCTAAAATATGAATGTGGATGCTTTAATATTTTGACATACAATGTTAGATAAACAGATCTTTAAAAAACATAATCTTTCTACTTACGGGCTATTTTTAATCTCTACAAGTCTCAACAAGCATGATATTTTTAAATAAGGAAGCTGGAAAGAAAATTTATTTTTAAATTGTCCTTTTGAGTTTATTTTCCTCATAGCTGCATCTCTTGGGTACAGCTAAGTTCTGGTAAGTGTTTTTCTAAGTTAATAAGGAAGATGACCGAGAGATGTCTAGTGAGGGAGAGGATTAAGCACTGTAGCCCTAGTACATACAGTTAGACACACATACAAAACTTCTTGATCTTAAGTAAAAGTGTAATAACTGGCAACTGATGTGGGAAAGTAACAGAGAGATGACAATTATGATTGCCTAAATAATAATAGCTTGTTTCTAGTAAAATATTACATATTCACACTGCTTTATAGGAAGTATTGTGAGAAATATGTTGAAAAATAGTTTCCAAAATGAATTTCTAATTTTCAAAACAAAATCTATTTGTGTTCCAAAATGTTATCTTGATGTGAGGATTTAAGATATTTATATTATATTAATATACTATTTAATATAGCAGATGTAATATAAAGATATTTATAGTAAAGCCACGTATACATATAATAGAACAGCTATAGGGTTATCAGGCTATCATCTGTTATCATTATTTACTTTTTATTGTGAATTGGTGAAGGTGATATGGTTTGAAATGGTGGAATGTCTACTCATTCTTTTTGGTACAGTGACTTGTGTGTTCCTTTGCATCTTCTCTTGAGGCTTCCTGCATCAGTCAATATTTTGAACATAGAATATTTCAATATTATAATTCTAGACTTGAATTTTTAATTTCAGTTCTTGCAGTTTAAGATATGCTGGGCATATTTTTCATTTTTGGCTTTCTAATTTGAGGTCTTTGCACATTTCATTTTAATATTTTGCTTTGTCTCCTTGAGTTGCCATTTGAAAACTTCTGTTCAACTCTGACATTATCATTTCTTCAATTTGCCTTAGCTAGTTTGTGATCTAGAGCAAGTTTGAGAGTCTCTTCTGACATCTACTTTGATGTTTTATTCTTTCCTGTTTCTTAATAATAACCCTTTGCTTTCTTCATGTGATGTTCTTGATGTTATTTCATTGCTCATCAAGTCTCTGTCATTACTGTTCAATGTGGAGAATCTGTTCTTGACGTTCTGGGGGGATAGACTGAAGGTTGCTTGATTCTCCAAAATTCTCTCCAAATTGCGATGTTGGGTAAATACCAGTTGGGTTTAGAGATTATTCCAAGAAGAGGTGATGTATTAACCCTCATGATAGAAAACCAGGAATGCAATGGGATGGCATCAAGAATATCATACATGAAGAAAGCAAAGGTACTTAAAAACGCAAGAATGAAAGAAAAGATAAAACTGGACTCTGAAGAAGCTATGACCCTTGATCTTGAATGTAAAGGCACTAAAGCAAATGAATGAAATGATTAAGTAAAAGAGCTGAATGGAAGTTATAAATGGAAGCTTGATATGATTTAGTAAAATATTACAATGGAAATGTGCAGAGAACTGGAGTAGAAAACTCAAGGGGAGGAATGTGTTCTGCATGTGTCAAGGTGAAAGAACTGAAGAAATAACTTAAGCCTCAAATTACAATATCATTCGATGGGCAAAAGTTGGAAAATTTAGGTAGCATCAAATATGATTAAATGAATACACAGAGTTATTGTACCAAGAAGATTTGTGTGGTAGGTATATAATCTGGTGGCGACGTGAGGCTATTAAGAGCGGAGTGTAGCCTGTCAATCAGGTCACAGCTTGATGACCTCACTTGGAGGCCCTAAGGAGATAAACAGCTCACTGGAGATGGGAGATTCACTCCCTGTGAGACATTCCTGTTGACAAGCCACATGGAGCTATGCTGATGGCAGCCAGAGTCCTGAAGCTGAAGGAGCCACATGGAGACCCACACCAGCACTGAGAGGTTTATAACTGCCACTGGATCCACAAGACTCTCCACTCACTGGCCTGTGGTCTTCCTGCATTCGGCAATGTTGCATGTGTTGTGTGACTCTGAAGAGGAATTTACAGATTGGTATCCGACATATGGGCTAATATCAGACTTATGGACTTGATCTGAACTGGGCTGGGATGTTTGCTAATATTCAACTGTTTGTATATATAAAACTCTTTCTTATACACATGAGTGTGTATGAATTTGTTTCTCTAGTCTGTCCGGACTAACACATTTGGTCAGCAGGCAAACATTTCAAGAGGTAGTATATTATGAAAAACTGATAATATTAAAGAGAGAAGTGTAAACTGCACTGAAGGAATTAGTAAAGATCAAGATTCCAGAAATTGATGGGATACCAATAGACATGTTTCCAAAAATGGATTCAATGCTGGAAGCGTTCACTATTCCATGCCAAGAAATTTGCTAAAGAGCTCCCTGGCCAACCAACTGGACTAGATCAATATTTGTGCCCATACTAAAGAAAGATGACCCAACATAATATGGAAATTATTTGGAAAATAGAGTAAATAATAGTTACAATAATATTTTGCTGAAGGTAATTAAAAAGGGAGTAACCCAAATACCACGATAGATTCAGAAGAGGGCATAGAACCAAGATACCCTTGCTGAACTCAGTTTGATCTTTGTTGTAAGCAGAGAATACCGGAAAGATACAAAAGATAGTTACATATGTTTTATTGACTAGGCAAAGGTGAAAAACTATTTGGTTCATTGCAAACTCAGGATAACATTGGCCCCCCCCCTGCCCCGCACCAAAAAAAAGGTGGGGTTGATTTCATACGTGATTGTGCTCCTGTAGAATCTTGTACCTAATCCAAGAGTCAATTCTTTGTATCTTTTTACATCCTTATTCAATCTATATGCAGAGCAAATAATCCACACATCTGGCCTGGAGGAGGAACAGGGCATCAGGCTTGGAGGAAAGTTTTTTAACAACCTGCTACCTGCATATGATACAATCTTGCTGGCTGAAAGTGAAGAGGAGTTTAGGATTAGCTGAAAAAGTGAAAAACTTTGACCTTCAAGATGAAGTGCACCTCAATGTAAAGAAAATAAAAATCGGTACCACTGGAAAATAGAGAGCGCCATGATAAATGGAAAAGATTGAGGTTGCCAATACTTTCAATAGACTTGGCTTCAAAATCAAGTCCTAAAATCAGCAGTGAGGAGTGAAAGGATATATCGCAGTCAGTACATCTATAGCCTATGACCTATTCAAAATATGAAAGAATAATTAAGTGACTGTGCCATGCTATTTCACTTCAGGCCATGCTATTTCAATGACCTCAGATACATGAAAGCTAGACATTGAATACTGACGACCAGAGAAGAATCAATGCCTTTGAATTATGGTGCTGGTGAAGAACACTGAACATTCCATGGACGGCCAGAAAACAAACCAATCTTGGAGTTACAGTCCTCCTTGAAAGTGAGGGTAATGGGACTTTGTCTAGTACTTTGGACATCATATCAGGAGAAACTGGTACCTGGGAAAGGACAGGATGCTTAGGAAGTGGAGGAAAGGAAGTTCCTTAATGAGATGGATTGACACAGGGGTTTTAACCTGGAGCTCAAACCTTACATCTGTGAGGCTGGCACAGAACCGAACAGTGTTTCCTTCTGTTGTGCAGAGGTTTGCTCAGAACTGGAACCAACTCAATGGCGCAACCACAACAGTAACAATAATCTGGCCAGCTAAAAGTTGAGAAAATTTTGTGAATATCCCAGTAATCCCCATGCAATCAAAAGGCGCTCTGTCTGTCAGAGAGATTCTATGTGTTAAAAACTCAATTGGCCATCACTGACCTTAAAAAACACGGAAAGGGGTCGTGATTAAAGGAGTGTGGGCAGCCTCTAGAAAGCACAGAAAGCAAGGAAATGATTACCTCCTGGGTACCCCGAAAGGCATGGAGCCCTGTTGACACCCGGATTTTAGCCCAGTGACTGACACTTCGGACACACAGAGCTGGAAGATACCATATTGGCATTCTGCATTTTTAAAGCCATTCTGCGAAAACTAAGATGCACTGCTGGCACAGTGAGGGAAGCATTCAGAGGTCGACCGAAAGGAGACCTCCTTGAACGGAGCAGCGGCTCTGGGTGAACGTTGATGCAGCGCAGTTCCAACTGGTCTTCCAGGGTCACTCTGAGCCAAAATTGATGTGATGGCAGTCTGCTTTTGCAGAGGGCTGTGTGCTCATTTGTTACAGCCACAACAGAAAGCTAATGAATGTATTTTTGGCAGTTCCCAAAGCATAGAGTAGCAACGATGCGAGCAACTACAGTAACCCCTGGAGGCCAGAAGAGGCAGAGGAAGCCAGGTATTGAAATTCCTGGGACAGGGAAGCTTTTATTTGATCTTTGTTTTGGGCTTGAGAAGCAATCAAGTATGTCAACCTTCTGGGGACTCGAGTTATAGGCAGCATTTCTAAATTTAAAAACAGACAGAAATAATCTGGATTTGAGAGCTTTACAAATAAATGTTTATTTACAAATAAATATTTGTAAATATTTATTTACAAATACGTCTCAATTACTATAGTAAAGACAGATATGCCTTAATACAACTTTTCCTTCTCACTTGTAATTTTATACAAATATTCCTGGAAATAGATTTATTTCTCCATTTTTAATCTGCACACATAATTCTCATTATTGATAGCTTTACTTTCTTTTTCATTTGCTTGGATACATGTTGAGTATTTAATTTTCTATCCACAGGATGTATAGGTAATAATATATAGAGACATAATTCAGAATTGATGCAATTAAACAATTGGTGGAATCTAATCTTTAAACACATCAGTTTGTCACTGATTTATAAGGCAGACATATGTACCTGTTTGACTAAATGTTTATTATGAATCCGCCAAAGAATCTGAAGGAAATCACCACTAGGATACAAACCCTTAGGAAGGATGCTTCTTTCGAATCCCACACAGTGAGCACAAAGGCTCCTGAGTGTCAGATTCTGACTGGTTCCAGTCAAAGGGAGAAAACTGCTATCTGCTTATGTATAGCGCACACCCGTTCCTTTCGCATAACTGCTTACCTGGAAAATAGTTGTTCATTGGCTAGGAAAGTTTGCTAAAACAAAGTAAAAGCAATAAACCACATTTCTTTTATAATCCCGCTGTAGATACTTTTACAAAGAAACTTTAGCAAATATAGAACTACCACAGTTTTTGTTGTTTTAATTTAACTATTTTCAATTCAATTTTTTCAAACTTATGAAGGTAATATCTTGATATGTAAAATACCAATAAATCGAAATGGCCCTGAGGGATGTTGCAAAGTAATATTCAAGATACACATTTCAATATGATTGCTAAAATAGGAGGATTTCAAAGAGTATGCCTTGGAGCTGTGATCTGGGTATCTTCATGATAATATTACAAAGGAGTCTGCGATCACTGCTCTCAGCTCTACTGCACATACAGGAGCATTATGAAGCCTAATATACTCCATAGAGTTGCTAAAGTTTTGATGGCCAGTCCATTTCTAGAATGACTAGCCAATCAGATAGGCAGATTTGACTGCACATCACAAACCCTGTAGTTTCAGCTTTATGCATTCTGCTTCATTTTTGATGACTTCCAATTTTCCTGGATTCATACATCATGCATTCTAGGATGCAATTATTACTGGATGCTTTCAGTGGTTTCTTTCTTTCACAGTCAAGTTCCTTCAGGAAAAGAAAGTCCCCGAAGATCTGCTCCCTCAAACTCTATCTTGAGGAGGCAGTTCTCCCGAATTGCCTTCCAACGTAAGGGGCTCATCTCCCAGTATTGTGTTAGGGAGTGTGCACACTAAGTCATCACAGAGCAAATATACATGAGTGGAGTATGAATTACGGAGCCTTAAACAATATGACAAGTATACATGTTCAAGGCAAAGAAGGAGGGCCAACCCATCACAAGCGGTGGGATGTTGGAAGCTTAAGAAAGACTGCATCTTAACAGCTTAAAGAATAAGTGGGATACAGCCAAAGGTAATGACAATATTTCAAGCTGATAACACAATCGGAAAAATGTAGCAAAGATATGAAGAGTGGATCATAGAAAGGAAATACAAAAAATACAGATTTTCTGAGCATAAACTGCAAGTCAAGTTAGATGGGATATGAGGTTAGACTGAAATTCAATGACCAGAGAAGATATATATTGTTGAGAATATTGGGTATTATAATATACGGATGCATATGGGATTTGTAATACATGAGATCCATAATAAAAGTTATAGAGAAGAATGACAAGTTGTAAAAACAGAACAGTAACATTTGTTCTATTTGAGTAAACAATTAATAAATTGTAAAATCTAATAGTGAATTGCCTTGAGCAGAATGATAATCCAAAAATACTTTATTGTTCCCAGGTGGAGCCTGTACATGGATTAAAAGTTGTGGGAATAGAACAAAGGAATATGGAATGGTGTAAAATTTAAGAAAGATGAGCAGCAAGATTGTTTCTTCTCATCACACTTGTGCAATATATATGCTGAGTAAATCATCAGAGAATCTGAATTATATGAAGAAGAAAGAGGCATCAGGATTGGAGGAAGGCTTATGAACAGCCTGTGACACACAGGGGGCACTAGCTTGCTTGTTGAAATTGACAAGGGCTTCAAACATGTATTGATGAAGATCAAGAATCTCAGCCTTCAATATGGATTAAATTTTAATGTAAGGAAATCTTTACCCTTGAACTAATAGGTAAGATCATGATCAATGGAGAGAAGGTTGAAGTTGTCAAGGATTTTGTCTTGCTTGGATCCACACTCAAGGATCATGGAAACAGCAGTCAAGAGATCAAAGGACGCATCGCATTGGGTAAAACATAAGCACAAGGCCTCTTTGATGTGCTGCAGAACACGGATGTTACTTTGGGGGCTACCATGTGTATGAGTCAAGCCTGGGTGATGTCAATTGCCCCATCTTCATCTGAAAGTTGGGCATTGAGTAAAGAACACTGTAGAAGAACCGATGCGTTTACATTACGGTGCTGGCAAGGAATACTGAAAACACCAGAGTGTCAAATGAACAAACTAATGTGACTTTGAAGTACTACCAGAAATCTCCTTCAACCACGGATGGTAAAACTTCATCCCACATACTGTGGACATTTTAGCAGGAGAAACTCATTTCTGGAGAAGGATGTCATGCCTGGGTTAATGGAGGGAGCAGAGAGGAGGAGTGTGCTAGTCTGGGTACTTTAGAGAAACAAATCCACAGAAACTCATATATAAGAGAGAGTTTTATATAAAGGTTAAGTGCGCATCAAGAAAACATCCCAACCCAGTGCTGACCAAGCCCACAAAGTACAACATTAACCCATTAACCCATATGTTCAACACTAATCCAAAAAGTCCTCCTCCAACGCAGTGATACTGACTGTAAAATGAAAGCCAAATCAGTGAGGGTGTACTCATTTCAGCATTGGGAGGGGTCTCCACATGGGTGCTCCAGCACCCAGGGCTGCATTGGAGTAGGTGCATGTCATATGGCTTCTCCTCTGGGATGGCTTGCAGGAAGTGAGCCTTGCCAGCTGAAGCAGGGAACTGGCTAAGGCAGCTCCACCCTGGTCCGACCATCACAGAGCAAGAGATCCAAGAACTAGAAAGGCGAGGCTCACCGAGCCATTTATCCCTCCACCCTTCAATTAACCCACATGTGTTTATCAGCCAGGTTGGCACAATAAACTAACTATATCAAGGAGGAAGACCCACCCCAAGTTGAACTGATGGCGTGGTCTCAGCAACAAGCTCCAGAACACAGAGCTCGGTTGCTCCACAGCAGCCCTTGACCAGAGCTCCCTCACTCTTCACCCAGGCTTTTCAAGTGTATTAAGCAGCTGCCAACCCAATTTCCAGCTTCCCCCAATGGTGAGCGTGGAGAATCTAGAGAAGGAGAATGAGGTTCCAGGGCTGCAGGCCCCAGGGGTGTCTGGGGGACTCTATGCTTAGAAGATGACACCGAGAAAAATAATAGTAGTCATCATTTAACACTAAGCAAAGCTGTGGGAAAGGATAAGCAGGCTATTTTAAAAATGTGCAAAGAGACAGCAACCGGGCTCCTTAATTTGAGGCCCAAGCAAAGAGTAACACGGTTTCTTTGTCAATCCCTCTAAGAGGCAGGTCACTGAGTGCTCTGAAAAGCTGACGGAGAAAGGACATGTAGCATGTAAAAAATAACAGACTGACCCTACATGCTTGTCCGCCTCTCATGACACCTCCAAGCAATTTATAAAGACACAAATTCTGTTTCAGCATCTGATTATAACACAAACGCCATCTAGACCTTAGGGAGGTTTTTGTATGTTCTGTTCCCAAAGACTTGAATATAAAATCACCAGCCCCTATTTAAAACCAAGCCAAAAAATAAAAAACCTTGATTATTTCTCACATGTTCAAAAGAAAATGAGGGTGAATGTAAATGATAAAAATCGCATTGCTTATCATCATACCTGTGTTCCACAAATTTCCAAAGATAACCTATTGGAGTTGTGTACGTGTCCAAGAAGCATATGGGTTGGGATAAGCTGTTAAACCCATATTTTCAAAAACTGGCCACTCTTGTTCCATTTAAGCAAATGAGAAAACATGGGCCACCAAAGAAATAACAGGCAGTGATTCGAATCTGAGAATTTGTACGAAAGACATGCTCTTCATCACTGACAAGACAGATCATTGCACCTGAATACTGGGAAGCAGGTGCTCTTGTCAGTTATATTGCAGGCGACTTGGATGTACCAGATTCACAGAGCAAAGCCATTCACTGAGAAGCCCGAGAAAATGTACAATACACGGTGCACTTGTTCAAAGATGCCATCACTAAGCTAATAACTTTAGTTTTTAACTTGACAAATAAAAGCAGCATTAGGAAGAGCTGCTTACCTTGAAGATATGCACATTTATGTCTGGTGAATAGAGTATTATCTCTTTTTGAAATTGAATTGGTTAATCTTTTTTGAGGGTATTTATTTAAAGCACAGCAAACAATTGTTATGTTTTATGTTGAAGTCAAAGTTAACATGTGCTATTTTCATGTTTTGTGAGGTATAAATTTATTCATTTCAAAGGCTAAATTTACACAATAATTTGAACATATGCTATTTTTAATTTAACCATGGAATGAAAGTAAACAATCACTTTCAGGTATGAATGGGAAGAAATGGTTACACGTCATTTAATTAGCTGTACAGAAACTCATGGGAATTGAATTCCAAGCTCTAAAAACCTAGTGTTCAATTACATGCATAATGACCTGTCATAGTGCTATCAATCAGGTGGATGAGTCTTGAGCTGGCATTTGCTTCATCCAGTAAATAATGGCAGGCACTAAAATGTATGGTTTCTGGCAAGGTTGGGGTGGTCTCTTGGGAATCTGTGATCTGTGTTCCCTTTGCCAAACCACAGCAGGTGTGTGTATATGCATGGAGAAAAGGGAGGAGGGGACTGGCATGCGCTGGAAAAGAGCAGGAGAGAAAATTCAGCTAGAACAGTGGTTCACAGCCTTCCTAATACCGCGACCCTTTCATACAGTTCCTCATGCTGTGGTGACCCCCAACCATAACATTATTTTCATTCCTACTTCATCACTGTCATTTTGCTACTGTGATGCATCAGAGTGAGAGAGTCCTTCAACCACAGATTGGGAGCCGCTGAGCTAGAGGGATGCTGGTTTGCTTCTTTTCTGGCACCCATGCTTATTTAAACCACTCGATAGGCTCTCGTGTTTGAATCCTGCCGTATGGCTGGCATTTTATGCGAGCTATTATATCAGTTTCTGAATCTGAGATATTATAGCCAGGTTCAAAAGGCATGCATGATTAACTATGTAAATACATTTTAAAACTACAAGGACATATGAAAGTCAAGTGTGCACAATACACAGCCTTAAAGGCTAGATAAAAATTTAAATAATATATATTTCAGAGGATTTCAAATAAATGGTTCAGAATACTTATTATATGAGTAGATGGTGAAATGAATAAACTTTTAGGGAATATACAAATCTATACTACAACCCGAGTCACAAATACATATTCATTACAAATATTAAAATGCTACACAATGGTGCCAAAATGTTACACTGCGTATTCTACAGCAGAATGGTGAATAGTATTTCCCTGCACATTTCTGACCTTTAATATTGAAGTTCTATGGGGGAATAAATAAAAACAATAGCAATAATAATTAGGTGTTCTTTCATGAAAATAAACCCAAACTCAGAAAATACGAGTGTTCAATGCATCTGAATTGTGGTGCTGGAGAAGGCTATGGGAAGTTCCACGGGCTGCCTTAGGACAAGAACAGGCCAACCTGTCTTGGAAAAAGTACAGCCAGAGTGCTCCTTAGGGGCATGGATGGTGAAAGGTCATCTCACATGCTTTGAGTGCTGTTGGGAGAGATGGGTCCCCAGAGAAGAAGAACATGTTTGGTCAAGTGGTGAGGAGGAGACAAAAGGAGGTCCTCCAGGGGATGGATTGACACTACAGCTGCAACAAGCGACTCAAGCATAGGACGAACTGTGAGGACAGCCGAGAACCAGGCAGAGTTTCATTCGGTTGTGCATAAGGTCGCTGTGGGTCAGAACCAACTCAGGAGCACCTAACAACAGCAACAACAACAACCATGAAAATATGCTGCGGACTTATTGATGAGGATTAAATATTACTCTTTCAGTACGCATTGCACATTCAGATAAAACAGTTGAAAAATTCTTACAACTGGACTAGTGATCAACATGGACAAAAGATTGACATTGTCAAGGATTTTGTTTCCCTTGGATCCCCAGCCAAGACCAACGGAAGCATCAGTCAGGAAATTGAATGTTCTATGAATTAGGCCAATCTGCTGTAAAATCTCTGTAATGTGTTCAAGAGTAAAAATGTCACCATGAGGATTATGGTGCACCTGAGTCAGGTCACGGAATTTTCCATCGTCTCAGAAGCATGTACAAGCTGTACGAGGAATAAGGAAAATCAGAGAAGTGATGCACTTGCGCAATGGGTTGCAGAGTAGTGACTACCATGGGCTGCCAGACCAGAGGAACGAACAGCTCTATGCTGGAAGAAGTATAATCCAAAGGCTCCTTAGAACTGCGGATGGCAAAACTTGGTCTCATCCATGGAACATGTTATCAGGAGCGTCCAGAGATTGAAGGAGGACATCACCCTTGGTAGAGCAGGGTCAAGAAAAAGAGAAAGACCCTCAGCCCGATGGATTGGCACAGGAGCTGAAGCAAGGACCTCAAACATAGTAACCATCATGAATTGGACACGTCCGACATTGTCTCATTCTGTTGTGTAGGGGTTGGGATGAGGGAAACCAACCCATCAGCATGTAAGGACCGCAGGGAAACAGGGTAAGCTGCAGGCTTACATTCTTATGCACCGTCTTCCCAACCAACCTCTGAGGTAAGCAGTATTAACCATTTCTAGAAGTGAGAAGAAATAATCTTAATAGATAGTTAGCTCAATATCACGTTCCTGGAAAAAGGAAAACAAGATATACATACCAAATCCATAAGGCGTGTTTTATTAATAAAATATTTTCTTTCAAACACAAAAACATGAATACCCAACATCCCCCTCAAAAAAGACAGTGACAATGTTTATTATTTGGCAATTATTATTTTAGATCAGCGGTTCTCCACCTGTGGGTCTCAACCCCTTTGGGGGTCGAATGATCCTTTCACAGGGGTCACCCAATTCTTAACAGTAGCAAAATTACAGTGATGAAGTAGCAACGAAAATAATTTTATGGTTGAGGGGTCACTACAACATGGGGAACTGAATTGAAGAGTCGCAGCATTAGGAAGGTTGAGAACCACTGTTTTAGATAACAAGAAATCTATTAAAAGAATTGCATGTTTATGGTTTGTATAATAGAGATGGAAAGTTTTACTTCTCTAATGTGCTCAGGTTAATCATCACATAGCTAGTGAAATAATGATAAAGATGTCATTCCCTGTTATCTACCCAAAAGGAACAATCAGTTATTTTCTGCTCAATCGTAATTCTCCTCCCCTAAGTTGACTCTCCTCTTTCAAAATCCATACACAGGCCTACTACCTTGAGTCGATTCCAACTCTTAGCAACGCTATAGTACAGAATAGAATTACTTACAAAGGACATACAGGCTGTGACCTTTACTGCAACAGACCACTGCATTTTTCTCCTGAGGGGCAGCTGGGAAGTTTGAACTGTCAATCCTATCTTTAGCAGCTGAGTGATTTAAACACTGCACTACCAGAGCACCTACCTTTTCAAGTAGGACTCCAAGAAATTTGTGGAAAAACAGAACTAAGAGATTATTAAAAAGTATATAAACTTTATTTCTCAATTTAAGCTCCATCAAATTCAAGACCACTTTGTAAGTCATAATACCAGCCATTGAGTCCATGTCTACAGATCTGAAGATACTAGGAAATGAACCATGTCAAAGCAGTCTTTTTACCCCATTAATTGAAGAAAAATATGGATGTCCTTTAAGATTTTTTTAAAATATGGTAACAAAAAGAATAAGAAGAAAACAAATCAAGACTCGCAGGTGGACACCTGATAAATTTCCATCAAAATTCTTACAAAATTCCCCTTGTCTGAGGATAGCAACATTGGGAGTATTGTCATGGTGGAGAAATATTTTCTGGCAAAATTTCCTGGGTGATTTTATGCTAATGTTTTGGCAAAGCTCTGTAAAAATGCTGTCATAGTAAATGTTATCACTCCTTTGCCCTCCAGATAGCCAGACAGAAAGAAGGCATTCAGCATGTCTCACAAACTCTTCCCAGGAACTTTTCTTTGGACCAGTCGTCTTTTAGGAGCCCTGGTGGCATAGTGGTTATGAGTTGGTTCATAACTGCAAGGTCAGCAGTTTGAGACCCTCCCCCCCAGCAGCTCCGCAAGAGAAATGTGAAGCTTTCTACTCCAGCAAATAGCAGTGCTACAGTCACAGAAACTCACCGGGGCAGTTCCATTCTGATCTGTAGGGTCGCTGTGTGTATGAGTCAGTACTGACTCATGACAGCGAGTTTGGTAGCAGTTGCTTCGACTGTGTTTTGTCTTGTGAATTGTATGAACAAAGTCATGTTTCATCTGCTGCTACAGGTTCTCCCAAGAAATGCTTTAGGTGGTTTGTTTATTAATCCCATTTGCTTAAAATTCCCATGGGAAGCTCTTCTGTTGGCAGCTGTTCATCTGGGTAAAAGGATTTGGAAACCATTGAGTAGAAAATTTGTTCAACTTTAATTGTTTAGTCAGAATTGTGTAAGCTAATACAAATGGAATGTTGATGAAATTGTTTTATATCTGTTTTTAATCATAAATCCTCTTCTATTAGGCATGAGCAAGATTTTTCCTCAAAAATTGATGCAGATGATCTACCAGTGCTGGCTTCATCTTCAACATGATCTCATCGCTTGTCAAGACCTTGGTAAACTACTAAGTTCTTTGGGGAATTTCCCTCATAAACTTTCCCAAAGAAACAATGAATTTACCATTCTTCCACACAGATAAACACAAGTGGGATTAATTGAAGGGCGGAGAGATAAATGGCTCGGTGAGCCTCGCCTTTCTTGTCTCTCACTTTTTGATAATCGGACCAGTGTGTGGCTGCCTTGTTTATTCTGTGTCTCAATTTACAGGCTACACTCTCTGTGGAATGCCTAGCCAGTGGACTGTGTCACTGTAAGTTAAGGTCCTTTTAAGACCACAAGATTGGAATGTACATCTCTGTAGCTGGGGACTGCCTGCCTTGCTGTTTGCTGCCTGTGCTGATATAGCCTAGCTCTCTCTACAGAGGACTAACTGGCGATCCTCAAGACTGAAAGGACTGCCAGTGTCTCACAACTCTCTCAAGGGAGTGAGTTGCACTGAGCCATTTGTACTGCTTTATAATTTAACTATTCATTTCTTGTATTATATATCTATCTATCTGTATATAATTTAGCAGTTCATTTCTTGTGTTATATATTCATCTATCTTTATAAATGTAAATATATATAATTACTAGCAATCTAGTTTTGTCTCTCTAGAGAACCCTGTCTAACACAATGACCTTACTAGAAAACTTAGATTATACTTAATAAAAACAGGACCTGATTTTAAATAATAGGACAGTAAATGTTATTCCTAAATTTATAAGATTAGTCTTCCAATGTTATTTTGTATTGGGATTCTTTGTAACCCATGGGACAAATGGCGTCGACACTGAGTGAAAGGCATTTCAGAATAACCTTTTAAATAATGGGTTCTATTTATCCCTCCATTGAAATCAACAAAAGTAAAAGAAAAAACTGTCTTTAGAGAAATGTATGTAAAAATGATTTTACTATTTCTTACAAGAGGATTTTAAAAGTTCATGGAAAATAATATGAAGAGGTAATGGCACTTTTATATAAACTTTTGGAAGATCCCTGGTATTTTCTTTTACACGTGTTATATGTATTTTAGCTATCTTTCATCCTTTTGTATTGATAGAATTTATCTTCCAGTTCTACAGCTTCATATTAGACAGCAAAAAAAAATACAAGTATCTTTCCTATTCGTCCGTCAGTTTGTAGGACTGACGTAGCTTTTATGCTGCTGTGATCGTGGAAGTTATGTCACCAATCTATCAAACACCCACATGGCCACTCATCATGGACATGTTTCAACAAAGCTTCTAGACCAAAACTAGGACATGTTTCAGCAAAGCTTGTAGACCAAAACCTGGTGACCTACTTCTGAAAGTTAGTCGATGAAAGCCCTATGGACTGCAGCAGAAGCCTCCTTGATATAGTGCTAGTATATAAATCCTCCTGGGTTGGAGGCAGAATGACATATTGCCCAGTCCTCCTCCACCTTCCCAAATATTCCTCCACCAAGGTGTTTACTGCGGACATTGTGTATTTTGAATGTGTTACGACCCAGGGGCTCTCATCTTTCCGCACTATGTCAGACATAAACTAGAGTCGACTTGAGAACAATAGACAACAAAACAAGAAGCATCTAAAAACAGATTTTAGAAAGTATTAAAAAGCCTTTCATTATTAGAGCTATAAAAGCAGGGGCAAGTGACCCCGGATTTAGCAAGTGCCAAACACATTTCTTTGAATATATCCAGGGAAATAAATGTTACATGAGTTAATAAATAAAGAAATGAATGAATAAATGTATGAAATATTTTAAGTAAAATATGAACACATAATAAGTCTAGGAAGGCAGTTTATAAGTATTGTGTTCGTGCAACTTCACAAAAGAGATTTAAGCCAAAGCCAAAGTTAAATCAGCCATGATGTCAGAGCTAAACTCAGTGTTAGGCACAAAATCAGACCAAGATGCTTCCTTTACAGAGAGCAGAGTTGGCTCCCACTGTGTTCCTTGTTTCATTATATGGGTGAAACATTCAGGAAATTTCATTTCACTTTCAATTTATAGGATAATATAATACCTGAACACACACATATGGCAAGTGGAGATTTTGAAATCATCTTGTCAATCCACTCTTACCTTCACCCACAGAAAGCTCCTTTCCAAAAGAGCATACTACCGTGTCAATAATGAATCTTGAAGTGTTGATTCAAATTTGGAGGACTCACCAAAGTCTCATCTCATTTTAACGACACTAATGTATACTTTTCATTTTCACGATTTAACACTTTGGAAAGCTTTAATCGTGTGAAATTTTTCATCACTTTATTTTATATGCTATATTTCACATCCAAAATAGTCTACTCTCTTAAAATACAATTTTGGGGAAAAAAAACAAGGGCAAAATAGTTTGTCCAATAAGTTCTGCACAAGCCCTCTTTAAGGTGTTGAATAGCAAGGATGCTACTTTGAGAACTAAGGTGCATATGACCCTAGCCATGATCTTTTCAGGCACCTCACATGGATGTGAAAGTTGGACATGAAATAAAGACTGAAGAACTGATGCATTTGAATCATGGTGCTTGCAACGAATATTGAAAATACCATGGGCCGCCAAAGCATAAACTGTTTCGGAAGAAATACAGCAGATTATACTGTCTTGGAAGAAGTAAATCTAGAATGTCCCTTAGAGGAAAGGATGTTGAGACATCGAGAGTTCCTCTCCTGTGTTTGTTAGGAGAGAGAGAGGAGGGCATCGTGTTTTCTTGGTAAAGCGGAGGGGAAGAAAAAAAGAGGAAGGTCCTCAACAAAATGTATTGACACAGTGGCTCAACAATGACCTCAAATAAAAGAACAATTGTTAGGGCGGCACAGGACGGGGAGGGTCTTGTTCTGTTGTCTTACACGGGGTCACAATGAGTTGGATGTGATTTGATGGCACTTAGCAAAAACAAATAACAATAGGGCAGCTGTAAGTCAGAATTCATTTGAGAGCAGTGAGTGGCTGGGTACATGGCATGTGGGTCCCAAGGCATGAGAAAATGACACCTGTTGAAATGGATCAAACTAGCATGGCATTTTTTGAGCTGGAGAGAATGCACACAAAATAAGCTATTATCTTGACTGTCAGTGAACAAAAACATTTTTTACCTTAATTTTAGGCTCTTGTAATGACTTAGTGGGTTATGCATTGGGCTGTTAACTGCAAGGTACTAAGTTCCAAACCACTAGTCACTCCACATAAGAAAATGAGGCTCTCTATTATCATCAAATCTTCAGCCAAATTTTAATTGCATGTCTTATCAATGGTCTATAAAATTCTATAATTTTCACATTCTGTTGGGTCACCTTTCTTTGGAATGAGTACAAATATGGATTTCTTCCAGTCAGCTGGCCACGAGCTGTCTTCCAAATCTCATGGCATAGAAGAATGAAGGCTTCTAGTGCTTCGTTAGCCCTTTGAACCACTTCAACTGCCTTTGTTTTTGTCAAGTTCTCTCAGTGTGACTTGGATTTCTTCCTTCAGTACCCTTGGTTCTTGATCATGTAGATGAATGTCAACCAATTCTTTTTGGTACAGTCAGTGTGTATCCTTCTTATCTACTTTTGATGCTTCCTGCATCAGTCAATATTTTGCCCATATGACCATTCAATAGTGCAGTGTAATGCTTGAATTTTTTTTCTTGACTTCTTTCAGTTTAAGATATGCTAAGCATGCTGTTTATTTTTGGCTTTATACCTCTATCCCTTTGAATGTTTAATTATAATATTTTACTTTGTCTTCTCAAGCTGCCCTTTGAAATTTTCTGTTTAGCTCTTTGATGTCATCATTTCTTCCATTTTCTTTAGCTGCTGCACCATTAAGAGCAAGTTTCAGAGATTCTTTTGACATCCACTTGACCTTTCCTTTCTTTCTTGTCTCCTAATGATCTTTTGATTTCTTCACGTATGATGTTCTTGATGTCATCCCACAGCTCACCACGTCTTCTATCATTAGTGTTCAATGCATCCCGTCTGTTTTTGAGATGCTCTTGTGAGCTTAGGGAGCATTGTCCTTGATATCATATTCAAGTAGAATTCTGACGAAGATTTTACAAGAGTGGAACAAGGATGTGGCACAAGGAATATCACTGTGGTTGGCACATGGGTTGTGTTACTAAGCAGAGAATATCAGAAACACATTTACTTGTGTTTTATTGACAATACAAAGACATTCAACTATGTGGATAACAAACGATTGGTAGCCTTGAGAAGAATGTGAACTCAAGAACATGTAATTGTGCTCATGTAGAACCTGTACATAGATTAAGGGGCAGTTGTGTGAACAGAACAAGAGAATACCGCATGGTTCAAAATCAAGAAAGGTGTGTGCCAGGTAGCCTCTCATCACACCTATTAAATCTGTAGATTGAGCAAATCATCTGAGAAACTGAATTATATGAGGAATGTGGTATGAAGACTGGTGGAAGGCTTATTTATCAAGCTTGCTTGTTGAAAATAAGGAGGATTTAAAGTACTTGGTTATGCAGATCAAGGATTGTAAATCAAGGAAGATGAAGGGTTACAACTCATTGTAAAGAAAAACAAAACCCTCCTAACTGAACCTATAGGTAACATCATAATAAACAGAGAAGACTGAACTTGTCAAGGACTTGGTCTTGTTTGGATCCACAATCAATGCTACGGAAGTAGCAATCAAGCGATCAGATGACACTTTATATAGGGTCAATCTGCACTATAAGACCACTTTAAAGTGTTGAAAAGTAAGGATGTTACTTTGCGGAGGAGGTATCTCTGACCCAAGCCATGGTATTTTCAATTGCCTCATGCGTGTGAAACTGGGACCTTGAATAAACAAGGTGGAAGAAGAATCAATGTATTTAAATTATGATGCTGGCCAAGAATGGTGAAAGTGCCACTGTGGACTATCAAACAGACAGTCAAGGCCGTCTCTGAAGAACGACAGCCAGAAGGCAATACTGTTTCACGTACTTTGGGCATGTTGTCAGGAGAGACTAATCCCTGGAGATGGACATCATGCTTGGTAAAGTAGAGGGGCAGGGAAACAGAGTAAAACCCTCACCAGGAAGATTAACACAGGGGCTGCAATAATGGATTCAAACACAAGAACAATGGTAAGGAGGGCAAAGGTCGGGTAGTATTTCCTGCTATTGTACACAGGGTCGCTAAGAGTTGGAACAGATGGGAAGGCAGCTAACAACAGCAAACAGCAGTAACCCTACTAAGCAGTTACAGTCACAGAATCCCACAAGAGCAGCTCTACTTGTCCTATGAAGTCACTCTGACCAGACTCAACTCCATGGCAGTGAGTGTGGTTTGGGTTTTTGACAACCACATCAGAATGATTAATGATAGAAGAACAGGAAAAACCAAGAAAGCCAATCCAGGAACTGAAGCAAAGCATAAGATAAATACTCTTAAGAATATTGGCATTTATGGTTAACACTTTTTTCTTTATTAATAAAGCATTTTAGTTAAAAAATACCTTTTAATTTACTGAAAACTTGTTGTATATTTTATCATTTTACACTTACTGCAAATCTGAGAGGAGAAAAATAGAGACACACACCTATACACATATCTATACACACATATACATGTATGGAACTACAAATGTTATATACATTGTCTATTAAGTAAATAAAATGTGAAGAGTTATGAGGGGCAGGGTGATAACTTCTCAGTCTTGAGATTGTGAAACCAGAGTACTGCTTTATTTTACCACGGTTAAATGTGTATATCCTAACAGAGAATCTAAAACTCATCACAATTTATTAAACCACTTATTACCCTGCTTAAATGTGATTCATACTTATTAGGCTGGCAAGCTCTGACTATTATCCACTTACAGCTTAACAGAAACGCTCTCAATCTTCAAACTAATTTTGCGAGTCCCAGCGTATTTCCTATGATAATTAAATTCTATTGCATTGTGACGAACACTAAAAACTGGGAGCAAGTTTAGTAACACTCACCTCTTTTTGACGGTACTTAATAGCTAATTTTAATCTTGCGAGATCATTCCCACTTTGTTCTTCTATCAGACTATTGTCATCTCGGTAATTAAGAATAATTTCCAGTTCCCGGGAACTTCTTGTCTGATCCAGAAGGTCCTTAGCAAACTGTTTGCACTGCCTTGACAGCTCCTCATACTCCGACTTGAATTCGTTTTCCACCTTGCTCAGTTCCTGCAGCTCCCAGCTTAGCTGAAAGGCAGTCAGGAAAGGGTCTTCGCTGGACAGCGCGATGAGCGAAGGGCTCGCCAAAGCCTTGTAGATGTTGAGTCTGGAGCGGGAGTGGCGAAGACTGTCCACATCGGAGCTGGACACGCATTCAACACAGTTACAACGGACCTCGTGGGGCCGGGGCACCGACACTCCTTTCTGTACTAGGAGCTTTATTATCTCGTAATTATTGGTATGCGCTGCCAGAATAATGGGCGTGATGTCTGGAGTGAATTCCGAGAACTGCTTATCCAGGAGTATGGGAGGCACCTGGGAGAGAGAACAAGGCAGAGGTTGTGAGCATTCATCCATGGGTTCGAGTTTCTGACGTTCAAACAGCATTCTATAGTAATGTTGGACAAGGGTCATAAATCTTTTACCAGGTTTTTGCAGAGAAAGCTGACCATTTCCTTTTTAAAAATACAAAGTAAATCAGAGGAAAAATGCTTTCCCACTGTGATGGCGTGTTTTTCTGTCTTTCACCTGGAGGATGACAGTGTACTAGATCTTCAAATAAGTGGCTATGGAAACTCTTAATTCAAGTTTTTGAGCTTTTATCCCCCCTGTAAATTGGTTCCTTCTAACTTATTTTCTAGCAATTCTTTGCCTTTCTTTCCCAGAGATGTGGGAAAGAAATGAAGAAATATACTTAGAAGTTAATGACTAATTTTAACCCAAGATCTCCCTCTGCAAGCTGAGTCTCTGAATTCCTTCATCTGTCCCTCCCTCCCCACCTCCTGCATGGAGGTCCACCTTCTGCATGCCCACCATCAAACCTACTGACTGAAAATGGCAGCGCCATATAAGTGAACAGCCTCAAGTATAACAAGGCATCAGGGGTGATGTGCTGGGCTGCTGACCACATTATCAGCTGTTCAAACCCACTAACCCTTCTGAGGGAGAAATAGGACACTTCCTGCTTTTGTAAAGACTGACAGCCTTAGATACCCAAAGCGTCAGTGCTACCCTGCCCTGCAAGGTCTCTATAAGGTGGAATCCACTAGATCAGTTGTTCTCAACCTGTGGGTCGCAACCCCTTTGAGGATTGAACGACCCTTTCCCAGGGGTTGTCTGATTCATAACATTAGCAAAATTGCAGTTGTGAAGTAGCAGTGAAAATAAATGTACAGTTGGGGGAGGGGGTCACCACACATAAGGAACTGTATTGAAGGGTCGTAGCATTAGGCAGGTTGAGAATCACTGCACTAGACGGTGGTGAGTGACAGCCTCATCTTTTGGTGCTCATCTATCCCTTTCTGTTACTTTCCCTGTAGACGAGCGATGTTCTGATAACAGCATTGTTTTATTAGTAATAACCGCTAACCTCAACTCAAGCCACTCGTGTGTTTAAGCACTGTTCCATCTGGGTTGCACTCTAAGGATGGTAATAATGAAAACAATAATAGCCACTATTTATTGAGATGGTGTGAGGTAGATGAAACTTCACATTTTATGGTTCAAATTTTACAGAAGTGGTAAATTTGCTTTTGAATGGAAGGCATCCAATCGGCATTGAGGAACCCCTGGCAAGCCCCGCAGCCTGCCCCATGGTGCATTACCATGGTGGGGGGCTGAGAATTTCTCCCCACTGGCTCACAGTCATAGAGGAGTCCACGAACAACAAGTGCTTTGTAAGAACAAGAGTCAGTAGGCAGAGTTGCAAAAATGATGCTGTGAGCAACAATGAACTATGCTTCTGATAGGATGTGCCACAACCCATAAAAGGTTAAACAACAAATCAGCCATAGAAAAAACAATAATAATCCCAAAAAGATGCCATTTTGCTATATTGACTAGGAGTGAAATCTCTAAAGTTGATTATATGACTTAAATGTTTTAAATTGACCTGCCAATGTGGAATATCCATTTACTCTTTAAATACCACCATATGGAGGTTAAAGAGATAAAATGATCTCTTAACAAGCTATTTCAAACCATATACAGCCATTGTGGCACAAGCATAAGGATACATGGAATTGAACTGAGATTTGCCAAAGAGGTGTCTACTTTTGTGGGCAATTGATTTTAACAAGGGTGCCAAGGCCATTCATGGAGAAAAGAATAATCAACAAATGATTCTATGAAAATTAGATATTCTTATGCAAAAAAATGCAGTTGAACTCTTACCTCACATCACATATAGAAAAAATAACTTAAATGGACCAGAGACTTAAATGTAAGAATTAAATATTTTTAAAGCCATAGAAACTGCATTGAGTTAAATCTTTAAAACCTTATCAATAGATTCTTAAATATAGCACAAAAAAGTTATAGCAAAAATAAATCACTAAATTGGACTTCCTCAAATTTTAAAAACCAACAAACCCCTTCTCTATATCAAAAGACATTATGAGAAACGAGAGAAGATGGTCTACAAAAAGAAAAAAATCTTTTATTTTTTTGGAGAAAACATTTTAGAATCATAGATCTGATAAGAATCTCATATTGAGAGCATATTTAAAGAACTCTTACAACAAAATAACTCATGGACACCACCATTTTAAAATGGACCAAGGCATAGACTTTTCTCCCAAGAAAATACGTATGAGTTGTCAACCAGCTCATGAAAAAATGTTCAACACTTTAGTCATTAGGGGAAATGCAAACCCAAATCAAATTGACACACCACTTCACATACACTATTGTGTTTGCTGTTGAGTCCATTCAGGATCAGAGCAAGACTATGGGATTGAGTAGAACTGGCCAAGGGGGCGTACTGAGTCGTACTTTTAAAAATTATTATTATTGTTAACTTTTCCTTGTGAACTGGTTGAGGGGTTACAGAGGACCCCCTAAGTCTTATGGTCAACAATTCGTGCTCATTTGTTCCCACTCATCTACTGCAATTCCTTCTTGTGCCATCATTTCCCCCTTCTTCCCCAAGTCCCCGAACTTGGTTCTTGGGAAAATGCCACCCTTTTGATCTTAAAAGAGTTGGTTATTCTAATACTGAGGCGAGTTCAGTTTTAGGCTTGCAGAGTGACTAATGAACATTACTCATAACCCTGGGGTTCCATCCGTGTCTATCCTCTCAGGAAGCCTGGTCTTTTCTATGATTTAGGACTTTGCTCCACATTTTCTCCCAGTTTATCTGGGACCTTCTAACGTGATCTCCCTCAGACCAGTTGGAAGTGGTAGCCAGGCACCACCTAGATCTCCCGCTCTCCCGATGCTTTCCAGGTGTCTTTCCATGTTCACTCCTCTCCTTCCCAGGGCTGCAGAAAGACCAGTAGTGTCGACTCTAGTCTATGATCGCAGATGACATTGTATTTCCTCCCAAGGGGTGGCTAGAGGTTAATCACTACGTCACCGGGGCTCTTTCCCACGCACTAAAATCAATATAATTAGCAAAAAGGAATGCAAGTAAGGAAGCAGAGGAGGAAGGGAAGAAGGAATGAAGGAAAGAAAAGAGAGAAAGAGAAGGAGCAAGGAAGGAAATCGGAGCCGCACATTGCTGGGAGGATGTAAAATGGTTCCATTTCTGTGCAAAGAGTTGATCCTCAAATTTTAGATATCTTCTCTTTATAGATTCATTTCCTGGCAACCAGCTGGACAAAGATCATTAAACGTTAGGAACCATATGGCCTTAGGTGGACTACACACGAGACTCTATCAGGACACTGGCCAATCAGCCTAGGTAGCAAACACTAGTGTTTATTTAGAAACAGGAAAACTGGCTTTGGTTACTGTACAATTTCCTTTCAAAATAACAGCCACACAAGAAGAGATTTCAAAAACTAATTCTGTTATCAGTTTTACACTTGCATTTTTCTGTACATAAAAGTTTGTTCTCTTCTTTTTATTAATGAAGATCCTTAAGGACCCAGGGAATCCTCTTTTATGTTATTCTCTATACTACAATAGTATCATAGTTATTCTTTTAAATGTTTTCATTTATTTAACCTACAGTGAGGTTGGAAAGCATTTATGTAACAGTAAATGGCTTTATAGAGTATGAACATACAGAAGTGTCTGCAACTCAGATTGCATCTCTCTTGGCCTTCAGTCATTGTTTTGTTCTGATGTGGCCATAAATCAAGCTGCTATCACCAGGGATGACTTAAAACACTGTCTATAAGTGTAATCAGAGACTGCCCTCTTTTATATCAAGCTGTCTTTGTTCCTCATTATCACTTTGAAATATGCTTGTACACTTGGTAGCAACGATGTTACGTGCTATTGAATGGGCTCGACTTCATGTACAAAAGAACAAACTACTGCACAGCCCAGGGCAATTTCCATGATGGCTGGTAGATGTGAGTTTATCACAGAGCTTATTGTAGCACCTTCAACCCCAGGGGGCTCGTTCCAAGACTATATCAGACAATAGTCTCCTGTTATTCATGAAATTTTCATTGGTAATTTTTGAAAGTAGATTACCACACTTTTATCCTGGTCTGATTTAGCCTAGGTAGTAGAAATAGTTTTTGATATTGAAATTCTACATAGTATTTTGATTTATAGTTATTTATATGAAATCATTTATTTATTATTCTATTTTTAAGGATTTCCTGTTTGGAGCTATTGATTATTTTTCTTCACTATACATAAATGTCTTTGGACATACATATAGATGTGTAATTCATGAGTCAAATAGTTTCATAAGCAATTTTACTAATGTTCATGCCCATCAGCAAATATACTTAATATTTTAAAAGTTCATCATTCATTATGTTAAGAAATTAATAATAATTGTATTATTTTCATTATAGTCAAGGGGTGTTGAATTTTGTTTAAGGCCATTTTGCTTCAGTGGAGATAATCATGGAAAATTTTTTGTTAGGCCTAACAAGATGGAAACATATTCATTGATTTCTCACTATTTAAATACCCTGAATTTCTTGGTGGGGCGGGGGGCGGGGAATGGCTTGACATGAAATATTCTTACTGTGGCTAGAATCTTTAGATTTTTTTTAATGCTACATTACTAGCAAATGGGATAGATGTATAATCTGCACTGTGTTGTCTTTATCATGCTTAGATATTGATGCTACACTGGGAATATGAATGCTCTCCTTTTGGGGTAGACAAGGTGTATTTCTAAGTCTGCCTTTCAAGAAAGGAACTGTTGCCCACCTACAGAGTGTGCAGCTCGCTAATAGCTTACAACTGTCAACACCTTCAGTCTCTGCCTCAATTTGTGAGCCAAGTGAATTACACTCTCAGCAGGGTTTGTTCCCAGACAATGAATGATTTGGGAGGTGTTCTAAGAGCCTAGGCATTTCAGCAAACATGGGTAAATTTTAGTTCTCGAGTTTCCTTTGTAGGTCTAGTGGATACTTTAGTCAAGTCGGCATCATGATATGATAACTTCTTCTGAATCTAGTTTCCTTTCCTTTCCTTTCCAGGTTGTTATTCCCTCGGGACTCTTTTGTCCACTCATCTTAGGATCTTAAACTATGGTTCCTCCATTCTAAACGTCTTGGAAAAAATTCAAGTAGCTCTGAAATTATCTGGTCTTGAATGTTCAAAATTGCCCCCATCTAACTTATACCTGGTATTTTAAAATTTAAATTATTCATTAATTATTCCTATGTATCATACAAGGGATTGCTAAAAGTTTATGGGACGTGGGTATTTAGAAAAAAAAAACTGTGCATTGATTTCAATTTTTTTGCACCAATGTGAACTCATATAATTTTGTTTTAGCAAATCTGACCAAGCCCAAACGTGAAGCACTAACAGGATGTGGCTTCAGTTTGCCCAAAAAAGCCTCTATTAGAGCAATGGGAAGCCTCCTAAATTGTAGCAAAACTGGGCATTAAATTTATAGTGAAATTTAAGTGGAAGAATGGTGACATCACTGACACTTGACAGCTTATGGGGATAAAGCCTCAATAAAAGCATCAGCTGACAAATTGAAAACTTGTTCAAAGAAGGGATGAGATGAGATGCTGTTGAAGATGAAGCCCACAGTGGCAGAACATCCATATCAATTTGCAAGGAAACAATCTTGTCTGTGTCCTAACTGAAGTAGATTAACCACAGCAGAAACAACAGCCAACACCGCAGACATCTCAATTGGTTGAGCTCGTATTATTTTGACTAAAAAATTAAAACTGAACAAGCTTCCCACTCCATGGGCGCCCAAACTGCTGTGCTCAAATCAGCTGCAGGCAAGAGCAGAATTTTCTATGGAAATTTTAAATAAGTTGATCAAAATCCGGAAGCATTTCTAGGAAGAATTGTAACAGATGGTGAAACGTGGCTTTTCCACTATTAATCTGAAGATAAAGCAGTGTCAAAAACTACCTACCATGAGAAGGAAGTGGTCCAGCCAAGCAGAGTGGGCAAGAGCGAAATGATGGCAATCATGTTTTGAGTAGTCCCGGTGGTATAGTAGTTACACGATGAACTGCCACTTTCATGGTCGGCAGTTCAAAACCACGAGCATCTCCAGGGGAGAAAAACTGGGCTTTCTACTCCCGTAAATAGTTACACTGTGAGTCACCATTGACTGGATGGCGGTGAGTTTGGTTGGTTTGGAAAGTATTATGCTTGCTGACTTTCTGGAGGGCCAAAGAGTAGTAGCATCTGCTTCTTACGAGAGTGCTCTGTGAAAGTTCATCAAAGCTACATTTAAAAAAAATGTCCGGGAGAGCTTTACCAGAGAGTCCTTCTCCGCCACATCATATTCCTGCTCAATCAACTCATCATAGAAGGGCAACTATGTGAAAGTTTTGAAGGGAAAAATTGGACATCCACCTTATAGTCCTGATTTGGCTCCTACTGACTTCTTGCTGCTGTCTAATCTTAAAAAATTCTTAAAGGGCACCTATTTTTCTTCAGTTATTAATGTAAAAAAGAATGTATTGATATGATTAAATTCCCAGGACTAAATGACTGGTACCATTGTTTGCAAAATATCTTGAACCTGATAGTGTTTATGTTGAGAAATAGAGTTTCCAGTTTTATTATCTTTTAATTACATTTTAAAAATTAACTTTTAAGCATCCTCTTGCACAAATATTACTCTGCTCAGTCTCTCTACCCTTAGTGGAATTAATTTTTGTAAATTGAATTTGCCTAGTAAGTTATTTAGTTCACTGAGGTTCATGTAGAAAAACAAATCATAAATTTTTATTTAAGTATTCAGGGACGGCTGGGCTCACATGATCTAAGTGAGGAAGATACTAGATGATGAAGCAAGCACTGGATCATTCGTAGTTAATCGAAGACCAACACAAAGGTAGGGAAATACACATTTTTTCCTGCTTTGTAGGTTAAAATATATATACTGAATTGGACAGGGGAAGAAGAGGGCAAAAAAGAGAAAGAGCAAATAAAGTTCAAAGGTTTCATTCACATTACACAGCATTGAAAGGAAACAAAGCAGTAGTAAGAAAAAAGTGGGGAACAGACTATGGTTACTATGTGGTTGTAAGTAGGTGCCATCAGGTCAGTTTGACGCACAGTGACTCTGTACAACACGGAATGAGACGCTGCCCAGTCCTGCACCATCCTTGCAATTGTTCTTATGTTTGAGTCCATTGTTGCAGCTACTGTGTCCATCCATGTGGTCCAGGGCCTCCCTCTTTTTCACAGCCCTTCCAATTTATCAAGCATCATGTCCTTCTTCAGGGACTGATCGCTCCTGATAACACGTTCAAAATACATGAGATGAAGTCTCACCATCCTTGCCTGGGACAGCGGTTCTCAACCTGTGGGTCATGACCCCTTTGGGGTTCAATGACCCTTTCACAGGGGTCGCACATTTCCTAACAGTAGCAAAATTATGAAGTAGCAACGAAAATAATTTTATGGTTGGGGGTCACCACAACATGAACTGTATTAAAGGGTTGCAGTATTAGGAAGGTTGAGAACCACTGTTCTAAGTGGGGTAGTGTGGCTGAATTTCTTCCATGACTGATCTTTTTGTTCTTTTGGCAGTCCATAGTCCTTTCAATATTCTTAACCAACAACATAGTTCAAAAACTTCCATTTTTCTTCATCTTCCCTTATTCAGTGTCCAATTTTCACGTGCATAGGAGGCAAGGTTAGCAGTCTGAAACTATCATCCACTCCATGGAGAAAGATGAGGTTTTCTACTTCCAAAGCGTTAGTCTTAGAAACCCACAGAAGCAGTTGTACCATGTCCTACAGGGTAACTATGAGTCGGAATCAACTCAATGGCTGTGAGATGGTTACTAGGGGTGCTATTAATATAAGATACAAATCATCCCAAATAGCAAGAAAAATAGCTATCATACGTTCCTACAATTTTACTCTCCCACTTCCAAGATGACACTTTCCAAAACACATGTCTCTTCCGATACATTTATTTTCCTTAAAACTGTACCATGGATTATAATCACTGTGATTGAATCAGTAATTCATGCATACATTAAAGCAGTAAATATGAATTGAAACTGTTTTCTAGTAACTGTGTTTGAACCTGAGAATTAAGAAAAATATCAGTGAAACGGTCTATAATCTCAAGGAGATATGAAAGGAATCTAACAGGAAGCAGAAGCAAACATTCTACCTCTCTGAAGCACATCGAATCAAATGTCTACTGTGGTTGTTAGCTGCCTTTGAGTTGGTTCTGACCGATGGTGACCCTTTGTACAACAGAACTAAACAATGCTCAGTCCTATGAATATGCATGATTGTTCCTCGTTTGAGCCCATGGGTGCAGCCACTATGTCAATGCATCTTTTCAAGGTTACATATCTTTTTTGCTGTCCCTCTACTTTACCTATCATGCAAAAGATAGGAAAGAAAGAAAAGATCAAATTGCATGTCAGAAGAGACTCTGAAACTTGCTGAAAGTCAGAGAAGAGCTATGGCAAATGGGGGAAAAAAACGAACTCAAGAGTTGAACAGAAAATTTCAAAGGCAGCTAAAGAAGACAAAGTTGAATACTATAACGAAATGTGCAAAGACAGAATTAGAAAATTAAAAAGGACCAATGTGTTCAGTATATCTGAAGCTTAAAGCAAACTCAAATAATTCAAACGCTAACTTTTAAGATTGAAAGATTCCCTGGGCAAAATATTAAGTGATGCAGGAAGCATCAAAAATAGAAAAAGAATTCAAAGTCACTGTACCAGAAAGAACTAGCTGACATTCTACTTCAGAAGGTGGCATATGAGCAAGAACCAATGGTATTGACGGAAGAAGTTCAAGCTTCCAAAAACAAGACTAAGAAATGTATGAAATACCAACTGAAATGTTTCAACAGTTGATGAAGCACTGGAAGTACTTTCCCTTCTATGCCAGGAAATTTGGAAGACAGCTACTTGGCCAACTGACTGGAAAAGATCCATATTTGTATCCATTTCGAAGAATGGTGAACCAATATATTGCTCATATTATAGAACATCATCACTGATATCCATTGAAAGTAAAAGTGTGCTGAAGAGCATACAATAGTTGTTTCAGCAGTACATTGACTTTAACAAAGAGCTTCCAGAGGTTCGGGCTGGCTTCTGAAGAGGACATGGAGCAAGGGATGTCATTGCTGTTATCAGATGGATCTTGGCTCAAGAAGAGACAAACAGAAAGATATTTACTTGTGTTTTGTTGACTATGCCATGGCATTCCATTGCATGGGCCAGAATAAACCATGAGTAGCCTCGAGAAAAATGAGAATTCCAGAACACTTCATTGTGCTCATTTCAAGTTCGTGCATGGATCAAGAAGCAGTTACATAACCAGAACAAGGGGTGATAGCATGGTTTACAACTAGGAAAGGTATGTGTCAGGATTGTATCCTCTTACCATACTTACTCAATCTGTATGCTCAGCAAAGCCCCAGAGAAGCTGGACTCTGATAAAGAATGTGGCTTTGGGAGGAGAGAAAACTTATTAACAACCTGTGATATGCAGATGACACAACCTTGCTTGCTTAAAGTGAGGACTTGAAGCGCTTGCTGATGAAGATCAAAGACTGCAGCCTTCAGGAAGGATTACAAGTCCCACAAGCTATTATGAGTGAGTGAATCATGCAAATGCTGAAAAGTGTTCAAGAGCTAAAAATATTGTGAGACCTATTGCTGTCAGTTCAGCAGAAGCTTAGAGGGTTTTTTAATGATGAGCATACTGTGTTCAGAGAAGAGTGGTTACCTGTTTCTAATACATCAAACACAATGATTATTGTCTACTTGGCCAACCTCTAAAGGAATTGGATCCTATTCCTACAGTGAAAAGATGGTTAAAGATGCATCACACAGCCAATGAGACTTGAATAAATGCAAAGAATGTCAAATGAGGACACCAATTCAGAAGAAACATGGGGATATCATAAATGATAATCTTATTGCTTTTGTCAAGTACTGCTTAATATGTTTTCATTAAAACTCATGCCTATAACATAATCTAGTTTTGTATAGCTTTTTATGTTATTATTTAAGTACTCACTGTATGAAATAATAAATTACCTTTCGGAATGCATTTTATTTTATTTAAAATGGTCGTTGAGACAGAAAACCAGTTGTTAAATTATTTGAATCCCACCACTGGCTGTAATTCTAAGAATGATTAGTTTGTTCACAGTGCTGGTAGTCCACAAGAATATATTCAATATTTTATTTTATCAACATCACAGTTTGAAAACATTAATTTCCTCACCTTCCCTTTTTGCATTATTCAACTACCACATGCTAATGAAGTGCTAGACAACATAATGTGTGCCATAAAGTTGGTTCTTTCTGACTTAATAGCGACCCTACGTGATGGAGTGAAACTACCCCGAAGGGGTTACAGAAATGGAATCGTAGGATGTCCCTCCTGAGCAGCCACCGGTGGTCTGAATCCCCAGTCGTACTTAACCACTGCACTACCAGGACTTCTTGAAAACAAATTGATAAACGAAAAACAAGTAACGTCAATTCCAGATTATATTGCCCCTATAGGGCCCAGTAGAACTGCCCTGTTGGGTGCTCTATGCTCTAATCCATGTGGAAGCAGGCTGCATCGTCCTTCTTCTGCAGAGCAGCTAGTGGATGCAAACTTCAGACCTTCTGATTAGTAGCCAAGTGATTCTCTATTGTGGCACCAGGGCTCCTTGAAACATGCTAGTGTCACATAAGCAACATATTTTTGAACTAATGATCAACATGCTATACCATATGTAAACTATAACAATGCTATCATAGAAAAAATCTGTGATTTCTATTATTGATGAAGACATAAAGATGAATAAAATTGATTTGGGTCCCCTATTCAGAATTTAAAATAGGTATATATTTTCCATTTAAGCATTAGCAAGAATGAAGGTTTACTTTTTGCCAGTGAGTGAACAGATACCTTAGAATTCTCCAGTTCATCCCTAAGTGAAGAAAGCCTTGGAGTGTGATTACAATAAATTGGAAGCTTGAAAGGAGAATTTTTACATGAAAGTACTAACCGCACAGCTGCCATACAGGAGAAACAATTGGAGTATTAGAAAGATTTTCTTGAAATAATTTTTAATTTTACAAAGTGCATTCATCTTTCCTCAATGATCAGATGTTTTTATCGTGTCATCGAGTAGCTTCTGACCCATGGCGACTTCAGACGTAGATGGTAGAGCTGCTCCACCAGGCTTTCAAGACTGTGACCATGAGTAAGTGGATCGTCAAGGATTGCTCTTTTCTATAAATCGTGAATTGGTGAAGGTTTACAAAGCAGTTCCGTTTTTCATTCAGTCATTTATACATAGTTGGTTTCAGCTCATTGGTTGCAATCCCCACAATGTAACCTCATTTATTCCTCCCTCTGTCCTGTTTTCCACCCCCTCCTTCTGTGTCAGGCTGGGTAGACTATAGAAACAAATTCATAGACACGCATATGTGTATAAGAAAATGTTTTATATAAAGAGTAATTGTATATTAAGAAAGTATCCCAACCCAGTCCAAGCCCATAAGTCCAATATTAGCCCATAGGTCGGAAACTGATCTATAATTCCTCTTCAGACTCACAAAACACATGCAATGATGCCAAATTCAGAACAATCACAGGCCAGTGGATAGAAATTCTTTGGATCCAGTAGTGGTGTAAGCATCGCAGCGCTGGCCGGGGGCTCCATGTGGCTTCTCCAGCTACGGGCACTAGTGTAATTCCATTGGCTTGTCAGTAGAGTGTCTCCAATGGAGTGAGTCAAGAGAGAAGTGTGTCTGCCTCCTCCAAGGAGGAAAATTTAGGAATTACCAGAATTCTCAGGAGAAGGCCATGCCCACCTAGAGGCCTCACTGGCTATGATCTTATTGACAGACTAGGCTCTGCCCCTTCACTCTTAATACTGGTGTCCCAAATTGACACCAGATTATGTAACTACCACACCTTCTTTTATAGCTTTTCTGAGTTTTGCCTTTGGGTAATTCTACTCTTTGGGTGTTAAATGGTTGATTATTTAGAGTAGTATACCTCCGTAGCGATGCTGTTCACCCTGTAGACATCTCTCTTCTATTGTTTACTGAAAATTGAGCTGTTGAGGTAAATTAATTTCCAGACCTGAAGGGAGACTAATGGTCCTGGTTTTAGGAGTTCCCCTAATTTATACAGCCAGTAAGCCTGTTCTTTTTTTTAATATCATTTTTTAATATCATTTTGAGTGTTCTACATTTTCTACCATTTTAATCTGAATCTTCTAATGTGATTCCATGTAGGCTGTGTTATGCCAATTGACCTTGGGACCACTCTAGATTATGGTCCTGATTCTCTAGGCCAAGTGATGTATTTCCAAAAGGTGTTTGAGTATGCCCAAGAAGTTTCCATAACTTTACTATATGCGGGTACCCACCACATTCATGAGCATCTTTTCAGCAAAGGCAAACACCCATGTACAAATATCCCTGTTAACCACACAAATACACACTGAGTCCCTATCTCGTTTCCACATCCATTCAGTCTGTTTGTCCATTCATCTGTGCATCTTCTCATAGGTAACGGTTATTGCCAGATTTTGTATATAACATCATTTACGTCTGTTGGAGTACATAATGCTACTTTTCATCTCTTTGTGAGGTATCCCTGGGGGAGTTTGAAGTGCCAATACTCTGGCTAGCCATGCAGCGCAGAAGCACCTTTGTCACCTAGAGACTCCGGATTATGACTATTAATGTGCTAGATACCAATTCACAGAAGCAGATCACACTACACACACACACGCATGCCCACGCGCAACGGGAAAATTCTGGATGGTTGGGGAAAGATGCTAAAGACTTAACATATGAAAAACTAGATCCAAGAAGGATAAAAATGTAAGGATTAACATAAGGCTCAAAGTAAGAGAAATGTTTCTACTGTAAAGATATGTTGACCTTCTCATCAAATCTTCAACTAATATAGTGAAAACTAAAACATACAACTAGACAGAGCCGGGTGAAATCCTGCACGTCCAAGGCTTAAAATGAGAAGAAGGATGGATTAAGAGGAGCAGACATGTAGGTTACCTGAGTAGCAGTAGAAATCCAATAGAAAACTTCTACTATGTTCCCAAGGAGACCTGGTAGCACTCTGGTAAGCGTTAGTCTGCTAACCACAAGGTCAGCAGTTCCAACCCACCAGCCAATCCTCCAGAGAAAAACGATCACTACCCATAAAAATTTAGAGCCTCTGAAATCCACATAATGTTGATGACAGTCAGAATCAACTCAATGGAAAAGGGTTGGATTTGGATACATATTCCCAGTGATGAAAGTCTACCAGACAGTGTAATTCTATCAGCAATTATTAATAACTATGGATTGAGTGGTATCTACCCAAAAATATATGCTGGAATCATAACCCCTGTACCAGTAGAGGCGATCACATTGGAAATAAAGTTTTTCTTTGTTTTGTTAATTAGCTCCTATCACTGTAAACAAAAGGCCTAATTCACTATGCCCCCCAGGAAGCCTTGTCTTTCTCATAGAGCAGCAGATGAGTTTGAATCTGGAAATAAAGTTTTTCTTTGTTTTGTTAATTAGCTCCTATCACTGTAAACAAAAGGCCTAATTCACTATGCCCCCCAGGAAGCCTTGTCTTTCTCATAGAGCAGCAGATGAGTTTGAATCTCCAACCTTTCGGTTAGCAGTCCAGAAGCCCAACTGTCAGGTTGCTTCAGCCCCATCAGGTGGCGCCGGTGCCCTGGACGACAGCACCACTATCTCCTGGGTCTGCCATGTGCAACCAGTGCGAGTTCTGCTTCCACCTGGACTGCCACCTGCCAGCTATGTAGGACATGCCACGCAAGTTGTGGAGCCGTGTCCTCGGCCATGTGCTCCCTGACCTGAAGGAGAGCAGGAGCCTCAACCTGGGCTGAGTGGACACCACTCTAGTGGTGGCTAAGCTTTCGCCTGACAACCAAGGGAAATGTGGGCATGTCTTACTGGCCCTGTTCTGCAAGAGCCATGATTTCCCCTACACTCATTGGCTTTAACCTGGACAAGTCTGGTGGCATCCTTGACCTGACATTGATCCATGCCCAACTTCAGGAGAAGCTGCCCCACACACCCCTACAGCTCTCCTCCAGAGTTTTTCCAGGATGTGGGTCATGCATTCACACAGTTTAACAAGCTTATTCAACAAGGCCAAGGCCAATGTGTAGTCCATCATTAGCCTGCAGAGCTTCTTTGAGACACCAAGTTCTCCATTGTGCTGGTTGAGCTATCCCTACTGAGCCTACCTGGTCCTGGCCTGGGGCCGCCAGTGCTGCCTAGACACCCAGGGATGGCCTCTAAAGGAGGTGCCCCCATGGCCAGTCTGTCTGGCCTCTGCCCTGTCCTGTGCCCACCACTCCTCCTAGACCTGCCTGGCTCTCACTCCCTGCTGGCCTTGGTCCCCATGCTCCTTACAAGACAGTCTTTACTTCAGTGGGCCAGGCAGTTCCACCAGGGCTTCTAGCATTAATGTAGGGCACGTCTTATACTCAATCGAGTCTGAGCTATAAGAACCTGCCTGGATACAGTGACAAGAAGCACAAACTGGGGAAAACAGACTTCTCTGATAACAATGATGCAGATGAATTTAAAATTCCAGGAGCTCCAAGGATTGGTGACTACATGAAGGCGAATTAGACAAAGAAGGGGTTCTGCCTAGAGCCACACCTTATACCTCCTAAATGGTGAATAATGGTGAGCTATTTATTCATAAAAGCTACTCAATGATAATATTTTTAGGATAACACTAGCAGGGAATAAGATATCACTAAAAAGGTGATCCAAGAAGTCTACACCAAGCTTCCTATTCTGGTACTCACCCGTCAGAACCAAAGAGCCCCTGCAGTGTAACAGCCACTTGCACTACATCAGAAAACAGTATAGAGCGTACCACAACTAATTATTAAATGCATCACATTAAGGTAGATGAAAAAACACGAAACTTACTGAAAAAGAGCATCCAACCGGTGACTAGAATTCAATTTTGCAGTTTTAAACTCTTATCGAATCTATGGATTTGGTAAGTAAGGGTCAAAACTGAAGACTAAAGAACTACAATATCATTTTATCCTACCGAGTCTCTTAAAATACTACCAATTATCTTTATCTTATATCTGGGTCTTTTAATTATATGTCTTTTAATAAAGGGAGATCAGCCTATTTAAGCGAGTGTAATACTAATTATATTTTATCTGGGCTTCCATATTATTTTCCGCTTTTTATTTACTTTCTTAGTTCCCAATCCCAACTCCGTAAGAGCCCTGTTGCCATAGCGGCTGAGATCCACAGGGTGAGCATTAAACACCAAAAGCTGCACTGCCGGAACAATGCGGGGCTTTCGGATTCGGTGAAAATTACCATCTCAGAAACCATCTCACAAAGCTTCTCTATTTGTCAGCACCCAGTCTGTGGCAGTGAGTTTGGTGGTTTTGAGATTTTCAATCCTTTGTAGCTGAAAATGGCCAAGCTGGTGAGCACCTTGTCTCTGTATTTCAATTTTCCCATTTTCAAATGTGGAATAAGAGCCAGAAGGTCATTTGAAGTGAACTCTCAGAGGATGGTGGGGAAGACTGTATGTGAACAGACGTTGTAATCTCTACACATGGACTAACAGGCAGGGCTGAGTGTGCTGTAAAAAGCTTGTTAGGAGAAAGGACAGAAAACGCTCCTGTTTGGTTTTGTCCGATGCATTTGTTTCTCCTCTTATAAACACAGTTCCAATTATAGTGCTTGATTCATCTGAAAGGTAGAACAATAATTTCATGGTGAGCCTAGCTCCTGAATATGGATTTTCAAGTTAAAAACGTGTGTTTTATAGGCATGTACATATGTACCAATAGGGTTAGAAGTCTATGTACATATATTTATAGGTTAAGTATTAAGGTAGCAGACAGACATGGGGCCTCTACTCAAGTCCTCCCTCAATGCACGAACACTTTGTTCTGATAACCTGGCATTCTGTGATGCTCACCTCACACAATTGCTGAAGACAAAATGGGAGCATAAGCTCATGTGGGGAAGAAAGCTGATGGTGCTCAGCTATTACAAGACATAGCATCTGGGGTCTTTAAGGCTTGAGGCTAAATAAGTGGCCATCTAGCAGGGAAGCAACAAAGCCCACATTGAAGAAGCACATGAACTCCTGTGATCGCAAGGTGTCGATGGGATCAGGTATCAGGCATCAGAAGACCTAAAACAAACAACCATTTTGATGTGAATGCGGAGAGTCGGAATGGAGACCCAAAGTCCATCTGTAGACAATTGTACTTCCCCTCACAGAAAGGTCACAAGGAAGGGACAAGCCGCCAGAGTGCAGTATATCACCAACCAAACCAAACACACAACATTCCTCTACTTCTTTAGTGCATCCTTCCACCCCACCCCCACTGTCACACACACGCACACACACACACACAATCTTACAAATCCCACTAGACCAGAGCATATACACTGGTACAGACAAGAGCGCTCGACACACTAAATCTAGGACATTTAAACCCTTCATGACCAATAATGAGAGTAGTGATACCATAATGGTAGGGGGAGAAGGGGGAGGAAGGGGGAACTGATCACAATGATCAACGTTCAGCACTCCCTCAGGGGGATGAACAACAGAAACATGAGATGATGTAAAATATGAAAATAAAAATAATTTATAAATTATCAAGGGTTCATAAGGGTAGGATGGTGGGGGAGGGAAGGGAAAAGAGAGGCTCTGATACCAAAAGCTCAAGTAGAAATAAGATGTTTTGGAAATGATGATGGCAACATATATACAAATGTTCTTGATACAATTGATGTATGGATTGTTAAAAGAACTGTAAGAGCCCCCAATAAAATGATTTATTAAAATAAAAATAAAATGCTATTTTTCATTACTGACATTGAAACTGTTTGTGTGCAATAAGACATGGGTATCTTTCTTGCACATTATTATAGATATATCATCTACAGCTTGGAAAAAGTCTGAGTCAACTATATCTCAACTCCTGAGGTGACATTCAATAAATAGCAGGTTTAAATCACTACCAATTAATGCTGCTTTTAATCACTAAGGCAATTTTATTATTATCATTAGACCCTTGCCTAGCTTTTATTTCTGACTTTAATTTAAAAAACTATCTTTGTATAGGAGCCGGTTTCAAAGAGTTTTTGGAAAACTTGAATGCCAGATCATTAAAAATTCCCGCACTCTTTGAAGCCCGTTATGTCAACCGACAATGCATTAAAAGCATCTCAGTGCAATATTCCATGTCTTCAAAGAGTGGCACACAGACTAAGTTGAACGTTTATTTCGTGCCAACTAGGTTTTCACTGTGGACAGTGCTGCTCTTGTCTCGTCGGCGGAGAGGGTTGACCAGGGTCTCCTGTATGCACTCCAACGACCTTTGTTCTCCAAGTGACTGCTCTCTGGTTGGTGGCATGTCTGCTCACACAGTGGCTTAACTACTTGAGGGTTTGTGACTTGGGAGACGTTACTCAAGCTCCTGTAGCTTTAATTTCATTTGTAAAATGGAGAGAATGACCATCTCCACCACATAGTTATTGTAAGAATTAAAAGGAGTGATGAATATAAAGTCATTTCAGACACAGTTTTTGATAAAATATAAGATCATGATCTTTAGTACTCTTGCCATCACCACCGTTATTATTGGTGTTCTCTGATCTTTCCTTCTCAAGCTCATGCTCCAGGACCCTTTCCCCTTCCTCCCTGAAGCATTCCTCTTTCCCAGGGATTAGTCCTGTGTACTCCTCCATCCCTGTGGATATACTTCTTGGAGCGCATTGCCTGGCCTCACCATCATAACTACTCTCTACCGTAGTGGGTGACGTGCTGGGTGACTAAACGAGAGGTCTGTGGTTTGATAGCACCAGCCTGTGGGCAGGAGAAAGACAAGGCTTTGTACATCCATAAATAGTTGCAGTTTCGGGAAAACACACAGAGGCAGCCCTATCCTTATGCGTCAGAATCAACTCAAAGGCAATGAGAATTTGAGATTTGATTCACCTTCTCGTTCAGGTGTATTTCCATCATTTATTTAATATCAGCCAATCTTAAAAAGCTTTGAACACACAGCAATGAACAAAAACAAGAGAAGGGGGAGTCATGGTCTCTTCTTTCAACTTACATAATAGAAATGAGATATGTGCACACAAAACATAAATGGGAAGAATAAATTAAGCCACGCATGGATAACTGTCAGATGATAAAGGCCATACAAATACATAAATAGAGTCTGAGAACACAGAGACCACCAGGGGCAGTGGGAGATTCATTCTTATAACACACTCTTGACCTGGATGTCTTACTGACATGAGTACATTTAACAAGAAAGCTGATGGAAGCGAGGGAGCAAACCGTTTCTAATCCTAAATCCATGCCATTACTCAAGGAGAGGACAGAAGGTGCATAGCTCTTGAGGTTTCACAGATGCACAGGCTTAGAAGGTCTGGCCAATTTGATGGAAGAACAGTTTACAAGTGGAAGAATGGTAGGCATTGAGGTAGATAAAGTAGAAGGTGGGGTGTGGACAGTCCACAGCAATTTCTTTTAAGAACTGTGAATGGTATGAACTCTCCATTTGAGCTTTCAGAGAGAACTCTAAAAACTCACTTTTAACCATCCTAGCTCATAGTAACCCTACAGGAGACAGTCGAACTCACCATTCTTCAAGGGAGGACTCACTCTGCTGGTGAGGAGTGGCTGGTGGGTGGAGCTTCTGACCTTGCAATCAGTATCAGACCAGGAACCCTTCATACTACCCAGGGTCCTTTCCAGCAGAAGATCTGTCCTCACTGACCACCTTGAACTCGTACACTTTGGCTGTTGTTTTGAGACAGGAGTAAGGAGCTCCAGTCGCATTGTGGGAATCAGACTACTAAACGCCGTCAGTAGTTCAAACCCACCAGCCACTCAATGGGAGAACAATGTGGCTATCTGCTCCTGGAAAGCTTTATAGCCTTGAACCCTAGCGGGCAGTTCTACTCTGTTCTATAGGATAGCTATGTGTCAGAATCCATCCGGCGGTACTAGGTTAGGTAAGAGGAACTAGAATAGTTCCAAGATTAAATAATGACAACTGTGCAAAACAAGTGGTTTAGGTGATTCAGACCAACATAGTAGATGCTGGAAGATATGGTTTCTGACTAGATATACTCATATAAGAATATATGCTTATGAAAACAATGTTTTCATGCCCAAACACTTTCAGACCAACAGGCTTTTGATGGTGGTCATGGGTGGGAGGAGGGGAAAGGAAAGGAGAGGAGAACAGAGGAGAGGGGAGGGGATGAATGGGAAGGGGAAGAAGTGTGGGTGGGGCAGGGAGAGGACAAGCTATTGGAAGGCTCAGTCGGTAGTCTCTTAAATATTTAAATACACAATCTGAAATGTAAACCCATACATTATGCATAAGAAAAAAGACTTTTTAAAAAAGACTTCAGGTAATATTTTTATTTAAAATTTAAATATTATCATGGAGGAAAAGTTGAATGGGTTCATTTAACTTCCACAGATCCAGAATGTTTAGAGTCCACGATAATTCAAAATTCTGTTTCCTTATATCCCCTCTTGATCAGGCTTCATCAGAATCTATCATCCAGCTCTTCTGGTCTCATGGCAAGGGGCCAGTTGTTCAGAGAGCTAATTATCCATTGCCTCCTCCTATTCCTGACTTGCCTTCCTACTCTGTTGATCCAGGGGGGTAGAGAGCAATTATTGTGCCTCAGATGGGTACCTGCAGGCTTTTACTACCACTGTCACCACTAGTAAGTAGAATAGAGGCAGGAAGCATGCTCTTAGGCCATTTAACTATGATGTTCTAATAAACCATGACCTTAACTCTGAACCAAGGATTCAAGTTCCATGAGGTTTGGTTGTACATAAGTTGCCTCAGCAGCTACTCTTTTGCTGCTATTGCTGAAAATTCCACGTTTTCCCATTCTGGTTTTTACAGGTGCATAACATATAGACAGAAATTATAATAAGTGGCTATATAGGTATATGTTTATCATTAATAAACTTTTATCTATATAAAAATGTACATATGATTTTGTTCTGAGTCTTACATGCCTGATACCTAATCCAATAGACACCTCATGATCACACAGGCTGGTGGGCTTCTTCCATGTGGACTTTGTTGCTTCTCAGCTAGATGGCTCCTTGTTTATCTTCAAGCCTTTTGAGACCCCGGACACTATACCTTTTGATAGCCACGCACCCTCAGCTTTCTTTACCACATTTGCTTATGCATCCATTTTGTCTTCAGCGATCTTGTCAGGAAGGTGAGCATCACAGAATGCCGGATTGTTAGAACAAGGTGTTTCTGTATTGATGAAGTACTTGAGTTGAGGCCCAATGCCCATCTGCAACCTGAATTCTTAACATATAGTCCCAGAAGGAAATCATACCCAATGTAAATGTGAAGGGGCATGGAGTGGAGATGCAAAGCCCATCTGTAGATGATTAGACATCCCCTCACAGAAGGGTCACCAGGAAGAGATGAACCAGTCAGGATAGAGTACAGCACCAATGAAACAAACAACTTTCCTCTAGTTCCTTAATGCTTCCTCCCCTACACAATCATGACCTCAATTCTACCTTAAAAATCAGATTAATAGCCTACAAATGGGCTTTGGGCCTCTACTTTGCACGCCCCCCCCTCATTCACTATGGTAAGATTTTTTTGTTCTGATGATGCCTGATACCTGATCCCTTCAACATCTCGTGATCGCACAGGCTGGTGGGCTTCTTCCATGTGGGCTTTGTTGCCGCTGAGCTAGATGGCTGCTTGTTTAGCTTCAAGCCTTTAAGACTCCTGATGCTATATCTTTTGATAGCCTGACATCATCAGCTCTCTTCACCACATTTGCTTATTCACCCTCTTTGTCTTCAGCAGTTGTGTCAGGAAGGTGAGCATCATAGAACGGCAATTTAATAGAAGAAAGTATTCTTGCATTGAGGGAGTACTTGAGTTCCTCTAGTTCCTAAATGCTTCCTCCCACCCTCCCGACCCCCACTATCATCATCCTAATTCTACCTTGCAAGTCTGACTACACCAGCGGATGTACACTGGTACAGATAGGAACTGGAAACACAGGAAATCCAGGGCAGATGATCCCTTCAGGACCAGTGGTATGAGTGGCGATACCTGCAGAGTAGAGGGAGGATGTGTTGGGGAACCGATTACAAGGATCTGCATGTAACCTCCTCCCAGGGGGATGGAAAACAGAAAAGTGGGTGAAGGGAGACATCGGACAGGGCAAGGTATGACAAAATAATAATTTATAAATTATCAAGGGTTCATAATGGAGTGGGGAGAAGGGAGGGAGGGGAAAACGAGGAGCTGATACCAGGGGCTTAAGTGGAGAGCGAATATTTTGAGAATGATGAGGGAAATGAATGTACAAATGTGCTTTACACAATTGATGTATGTATGGACTGTGATAAGAGTTGTATGAGCCCCTAATTAAAAAAAAATCAGGTCAGACCAGACCATGAACACTGCTACAGAAAAGAGCCCACAAAACAGGGAATCCAGGATAGATAAACCCCTCAGGGCCAACAATGAGAGTAGAGATACCAGGAGAATTAGGGAAGGGTAGAGAGAGAAAGGGAGAACCGATCACAAGGATCAAAATATAACCGAGTTCAAGTAGGACAGACAACAGAAAAGTGTGTGAAGGGTGACAGAGGATGATGTAAGATATGAAAATAGCAATCTATAATTATCAAGTGTTCAAAGAGAGTGGGAAAGGCAGGGGGGAAATGAGGAGCTGATATAAAGGGCTCAAGTAGAAAGAAAATGCTTTGAAAATGATGATGGCAGTTTATGTACAAATGTGCTTGACATAATGGATGATTGTATGGATTGTAATAAGTTGTATGAGCCCCCAATAAAGTGATTTTAAAAAATAAAATATATATTAAATGAATTTTTCACAGAGTGAAATGCCTGGTTGTCCTGTGTCGACCTCCCCATCATTGCTGGTTGAGTCCACTGTCGCAGCTATTTTGTCCATCTCTTGTTGAGGTCTTCGCCTTTTTCACTAACCCTCTACCGAGGATGGTCCCCTTTTACCAACTCTGATTGCTTCTGATAACATGTCCAAATCAAATGAAACAAAGTCTCACCCTCCTTGCTTCTAAGGATCATTTCGACTACATGTTTTCCTAAAATAGAATGTGTATGTTTCCGGGTAACCCGTGGTAGGTTCAATATTCTTCTCCAAAACCCAACTTCAAAGACATTAATCATATTTTGGACTTCTTTAGCCGCTGTCCATCTTTCACATGCACATCAGGTTATTGGAAATGCCAGGGCTTGATTCAAGCATTAGTCTTCAAAGTGTTTTTGAGCACTTTACAGAAGTCTTGTGCAGCAGATTTGTCAATGAAATACTTTGATTTCTGGACAGCTGCTCTGTGGGTTGACTGTGAATCCAAATAGGATGAAATCCTTGCGAGTTCAGTATTTTTCTCTAATTGAACACCAAGGGTCTACATAATGCAATGGCACCAGTGTGGGTGTGGGGGGTGGGTGGAAGGGTTACCATAAAGACTTCAATTTTGTTGGAATCTAATTGATACCTAAGAATAGATTGGCATTCATAGTGAGTGAAGAAATGAACATACAAAATCCCAATCTCTATCTGTCAGAACTACATAGGAAATAAGCCTCTATCCATAACAGACAGACAGAGAGGACCTGGTCACCACAGAGTGTTCTGACGAGCTGGCTACAGAAGATCAAAATGATAAAACGGAATTGAATGATTAAAGCCTCGTTAGTTGATCCCCCCTCCCCTCTGATGTATGTTGGTCTGATCTTGTTTTCAAAATTTTCTTAATTTTTTTGTTTGCCAATATTGGGGTTTGTCTCCAACGTATTTTGTCATTGAGGTTATACCCTCTTGAATTTTTGTAATGATTTTATGTTTTTCAGTATATGAAACCAAGGATTAATGAACCAATAGGGTCAACAGTAGAATAGGGGTTTCTGAGGGACCCAGTGAGGGTGGGGGCGGTACAAGGGAGCCGATGTCAAGGAGTTCCAGAAAGAAGAGAGCGTTTTGAAACTGACTGAGGTAGCAATTGTACAGCACTGCGTGATATGGCTCAACTACGGAACAATATGCTGTCTGTATTAGCTCCTGATAAGATGGTTTGGGGAAACAGTAACAGTTCCACATATGAAACATTATTTTTTTCTAAAAGACACAAATATAGCATTGAGAGTTAATAGGGAATTTGTCTCTGTTAGTGGTCACAGGAGGGGATAGGAGGGGTGATTTCATGATTTACTTTTTGACTTATAGTGACCCAAGTTTAACTCACAGCCAGTGCACCTCCTGAGCAGCTTCCTTCCATGAGTCAGTGGACTCTTACATCTTGCTATGGCGTTGGACAGATTCCACTAGTCCTTGAAAACTGAAACTAAGAAGAAAGGCCTGGCACTCTTCTTCAACCACTCAGCCAACGAAAACCCCGTGGGTTACAACTGCCTAATCCCACACCTTGTCTTTGAAGACGGACAGCCAGAATTTTCCTTGGAAGCAAGGATGTTGAGACTTTGTCCACATACTTTGGACAGGTTGTCAGGAGAGATCAGTTCCAGGAGAAGGGAGGGCATCATGCTTGGTCAAGTAGCAGGGCACTAAAAAAGGAAGACTTGGGGCAAGATGGATTGATACAGTGACTTCAACATAACCGGGCAGTGTTTCATTTCCTTCTATTGTACATTCTATGCACTGAAACTGACCCCACATCCCCTAACAACAACCTACCATCCATCACGTGAAAGGTGCCAGGCCGGATATCACGTGACTCAGTCACGCGTGGGGCCACCCCACAGAAACTCGCAACAGCGTCATAGGTATGAGCAAACCAGAGGAACACAAGCTCCACTGAGAAGAATTACGGAATTTTTATAATGAGGATAGCAATATACCCTGCCAATATCAAATAACGGACTGACTGGTCAGTATCCCAAGAGGCAAGGCCGTAGCAATTCAGTCTTTTAGGGTTACAAATAAAGCTGTAAACTTAAGAGCGAAACCATCTCTGTGAAAGTCTCCCCTGAGAGCGCATGAAAATAGCTTCAATCGCAGTTGGAAACAATTCTCGGCGTTGCCCCTGTGAAGCTGATGAGGAGAGACGGGTGGGAAGTCATGTCAGCAGAGTAGCGGCTGTCTACTCAGCCACGTGGTGGAATCACAGCTTCTCCATCTACAAAAAGGAAACTATCACCTGCTTGCTTTGTTCACGTGATGCTGAGACGTACAGGCTTTGGGATTGTTTCTCCCACTGAGTGCCTTTCAGTGGATAGACCTAATTTTAAGAATGAAGGACTGCAGCAATATATCACCTACACAGCCAACAGCTAATGGATTTCCCAACTTCTGTTGTCTTGTGCCAGAATAATATATTAGGCTGAGTGGAAAGGCAGCATTTTACCAGAGGGGAAAATGCACTGGGGATTAATTTCTCAACTTTCATCTCCCAAATAAACCACACAGAAAGAGCTGGTCACAGCAGACTGCCACGGTGGTTATGCATTGAACAATAACTTTTACTTTGTGTTTGCTTTTTGGATCAGATTTATAATGAGTGGAATAAACTTCAAAGATCACAGGTTTTACCCTGTCTCATTTTAGTAGAAGTGTGATTTTAAGGCACCATGATACTACGAGTTTCGATAACATTTGTCAGACTTTACTTTCTTGTATTAACTGATGTACGTGAATCTGTTACAAGTCATTTAGTTCATTACTGAGTAAAATGTCACTCGAGATGCAAACGAAAACACGACTAACCGCCCTGAAAAATCTTACTTTATTTCCTTTTTATATCACCATACATTGGCATGACTAATATATAAGTTCATGCCAGATGTTTACAGCTCATGAGTATAGTTTTTAGTCTCCAATATTCACCAGGTCATTCACCAGGTGGCAGTCTCTTCCTTAAGTTTATTTTGGCAGGCAAGTTTATTTGACTTGGCTCGTCTAATAAAAGAGGTTGTAACTTAGGTAAGCAGATAACCTATATCCATTCTGACAATGCTGAATTCTAATACCTGCTTCTTCTTTGGAAGAGCTGTTTCTCATTATTTTTCCTTCAACAAGATTTATTTTTTTCTCTGTGTTCCCAGTGAGAAATCAGTTTTCATTTGCTGACGTATAAGCTGCTTTATTGTTGCTAGCTTCCGGTGACTGGATTCCAAGTCAGAGCGACCCTCTGTCTGCAGAGTAGCAATGCTCAGTTGGTTTTTCGAGGCTGTCAGCTTTCAGAAGCAGATTGCCAGGCCTTTCTTCTGACAACCTTTCCACTAATAGCCAAGCACTGGCTCATAAGCTCCTTAGAAGCAAGACTTGGTCTCATGTGCTTTGGACATGTTGACAGGAGAGACCAGTCCCTGGAGAAGGGCATCATGCTTACTAAAGAAGAGGGGTGATGGCAGAGAGGAAGATGCTCAATGCTGTGGCTGGACAGTGGCTGCAGCCTGGATGGGCTCGCAGACAGGAATAATTGTGAGACGGGTACAGGACCTGGCAGTGTTTTGACCTGTTGTAGACAGGGTTGCTATAACAACAACCATGATTTAGACATCACTGTTGTCTTACAAGCCTGATTTAGTTCCAAGCTTCCTGGGGCCATGTGACGTCTTCTGTGTGGACATTGAGGATGTCTTTCTCACAGATTTTTGGCATCATAGTTCTACAAGTTTGCCTCTTGATTCCTCTCTCAGAATATGTGAAATTTCATCATAACAATCTTTGAAGGACACAAATATGAGTCTTCAGACACAGGGCAAAGGGACCTCTTAGGTTTTGAAATGAAGGGCAATCATAAAAATGACAGTACTAAATACATTGCGGAGACACTAGATGCTTTAAACAAAATATTTTAAATTTCTAATCTGAAAACTAATGAGCTATAGTAAGCATTCATTTCTCTTTCAAGTGACGTGATTTGTTACTCATGGTCACACAAGTTGTAGGTGGTGACGCTTGGATTGGAAGCTGTCTTTGTCTATTTTCGAAACGCGGTCTTTTTTCATGAAACGTTTTCTGTCATGTGAACATAAGCTCTAAAACATTTGCTCATGTTTACATATTTCATTGGTACACACACACACACATTAAGAATTACAATTATAGTGATATGTATCTGTTTAATTCTGGACAGAAACCTTGCTAGTTAGAAGAGACTCAGAAAGAGATCATCTTAGTGACCTTCAGTAAATTTCCTGAACCCTGAACTTCACTTTGCTCCTATTTGCATGAGGGAATGGTTTCAGGGTTCGGGGTGTGTGTGTGTGTGTGTGTGTGTGTTTGTGTGTGTGTGTACAGAGCACGTGCGTGGAAGGACAGTAAAATGCCTTTTCCTTCTCCTCGATTGTATGCTTAGACATTAGTCCATTGCTTTTTCATAGAGAGAATCACAGACACTCAGACTCCCGTGTCAGGATTAAGTAGTCTAGTTTAGGAAAACAAAGATGAATCCCAAAGAAGCCCTTCCAGAATATGTGACCCAATGAGCTATGACCACTATCTCAGAGTCAGGAATTATGTTTAGATCGGAAATCAGCAAACAGCACATACAGGAATTGACTTGAAGAGCATTTTCCTGAGTTGTGATTTAAGATGAGGTAGAAGAATTAAAAACTCCCCGTATTTAGTTATAACAAAATGTATGCAATGAGAAACATTTACCATATGCGTCATTTACCAAATTAAACGTCAGCCACGTTTATTGCATACCTAGAGCTAACCGTTACATGCATACATAGCCAGCATGTTCCCTACTGAATCCATTCCAGGCCCGAATCCCACCAGATCCCGCCCAACATGGAAAAGAAGACCATCAAAGAGAAGGACGGACACAGAAGGTGCAACAACAGATCCAAGCATAATGACAAGTTTGTGGCACAGGACCCGGCCGTGTTCCATTCTGCTGTGGGTTAACCAACTCCACGACACCTAAAACAATAGGACCATTCCACACCATGGCAAAATCCCCTGACATGAAGAAGCCCTAGTGGCACAGGGGTTAAAGTGCTTGGATGTAAAAAAAAAGTGTTGATACCATGAACCCACCAAGCGCTCTGTGGAAGAAAGACATGGCTCTTTGCTTCTCTAAAAATTAAAGACTCGGAAATCCTATAGGGAAGTTGCGCTATGGGGCAGGGTGGGGGCCCGAACCCATCTGCACAGTATCTAGTCTGAGCCACTGGCAGAGCCGCGCTACCCACAAGCAGGAATCTCGAATAGCCTATCAGGCCGAGACCAAGGAGATCTTGATTATGCTGCATCGGACGTGGTATCAGGTCAGATGTCCTCCCTATAGACGCAACCTGAATTTATTCGGGTGCAAGTATTCCTTAATTATTCCATGACAGAAATCTCTGTCCTGGCATCTGGAATGCTGATGAGCATCTTTTCCTTAGGATGCAGTTTGTATTATTGTCTTTGTACCATGATGACTTTATCCTCACCACCTCACTGCAATTCTGGGTGTTATTGTTTCATGTTGGGTGTCCTAGCTGTGAAGCACAGGAGGAGTGGATGCAGAATGCTAATAATGGATACAAGGGGATCTAGGGGGAAAGGGCGAGATCACAGGGAGGGAACGGCAATCTCAATAGTAAATGATGAAGGCGGGAGTGGGGAGGGAGCATCAGAACAGATTGTGATTGCGTAACTCATCTTAAAGGGATGTAACGGGGGCTGGGGGTGGAATGCTCTAAGAGTGATGTGGTAATGACTGTACAATTCTCCTTGATATGATTGAATTGTATGATTCGCATACTACGTACGTGCCAGTAAAACCGTTGGGTAAAAATAGACTCGCTCTGAAAGGAAGTGACTCAATGACAACAGGTGGGTTTTGATGATTTTGTTTGACTTTTGATATCACAATCTGAGGGGGTGTCAAAAAGTTCAGGAACAATGGAATTAAACAATAATGGCATTTTAGTCACTAACGTTCTGAACCCTCTTCATATATGACACTGCATCCCAAAGTACTAAATATTTCTCTCTTACTTTGCTAGAATCTTCAAGAAAGCGTACTGAGAATAGGTTCCTTCCTCTTTTATTGATGTTGAGGTTCTTCAATTTCTGTGTCTTTCCTAATTGAATATAGATCTATCTAAGACATTAAGCGTGGTTATCACAGATTATAGATGTGTTAAAAACACAACAAATTAGGATTCTTTGACGTTAGCAGACCTTTTTGTAATCATATTTTGACAATATTGTTGTAAGCATAAGCAGGCAATAAAATATTAAAGATTATATAATAAAGAGAAGACCTGATAAGATACACATTTTCTTTTTGGAAATTCTATTCACTCCATGCTTTCTCGGTATTGTTCTATCTCTTGGTCCATCCGAGTGCTTCCTCTCCTGTCTTCTGGGTTGTAGTTGGTTTGTAGAAGGACCTTAAGCCAGTGATTGGCCCGATGACTGTTAGAATCTCTTTCAAACCAGAGACACTATGATTCTAACAAAGGCCGTTTCCATCTATGATTTTTGATGTGGAAGAGTGTATCAGTCTGTCTAAACAAAGGATTTCAAATGGATTTGAAGATGACCCAGAGGAGGGCAGCGGTCTCATTCGTATCACCCAGTGTCACCAGGAGTCAGTGGCACACCTAGGGTGGGTGTCACCGGTGAAGAAACTCCTGGCAAAACCTCCAACCCATCCTTGCCTCGTGGACCTCCTGCTGTACGGGATCCAGTAGGATCGGTGGCAGTGTTGATTACGGATCTAACTCAAAGAGCATTTTGTGACACAGTTGCACATTATTTAACGTGGTATTTCTTAGATTACATGAATACGAATGACAATTGTTTTGTGAAATATTTCCATGTTGAATTACAGCATTATGAGTTCCAATATTGACTTTTCTTCTTTTCCTTTAATTAGAACTTCCTTCTCAAAGCAGTTAATGATAACAGATAATGGTATAATTGTGAATACTAATTACAATGGGGTAGCGAAAGCATCAGGAAACTAGACAAATCACCTCTCAGCACAGCGGCAGCAATGCAAACAACTGCGTGTGTCTGTAGCCTGGGATGATGAAATCACGTAATCTGCAGCATGATTCTAATTGGGGAAAAGCGACAATGCTGACCAGCGCACATCAGAAAGTTCCAAAATTAAGTTAACACAGGGTTCTAGCCTTGTAGGGATATTGCCATGTGTGAGTTGGGTTTAATTTTTTCCTTTTGTGATAACTAAATATGGGGATATTTTAATGTAAGTAATAAATTTATGCTGAGATATCACAAAAACATTTTATAGACAATAATTTTGGTTTCACCCCTCTGACCATGTCATCTGGTGCAGTCAGCACCCCTTTCCCCTGTACTGTCGCCCCTGCCATGAGTTGGAACCAACAGTAACTGGCAAAAATCAAAACATGGGTGCTGGAGGGGAGAGCACAGATATTTCACTACTTACAGTAACTTTGTGCATGCTGACTCTCTCTCTCTTGAAAATCCAACAAGGTAATACCTTATCACAAAATGTGGGTTTGCGTTTTTCAATGAGCTAATTAGTTAGACTAACGGAGACACTGCAAAGTTCAAAGATTGTTAACCACCGTTAGCACTGTACTTTAAGAGAAAATGTCAGTTGATAGTGTGCTTCAGCCTATTCGCTTTTTCAAACTACATGTTATTTAAGAGGAAAATAACTGTCCTGTGAAATGAAAATTCACAGATATTTTGGACCATGAGAAGCACACAGAATAGAGAGTGTAACTAGATTAAGACATTTTTCTAATGTGTACTTATTCATTATTGTTGTGTGGAAGATCTACATTTATATTTGATGGTTGTAGTGGTGTTTAGGAGCCCTGGTGTCACAGTGGTTACACATTGGGCTGCTAACCCCAAGGTCAGCAATTCAAAACCACCAGCTGCTCCTCAGGAGCAAGATGAGGCTTTCTACTTCCGTAAAGAATTAGAGTGTCTGACACACAGGGACAGTTCTATACTGTCCTATAAAGTCACTGCGTCCGAAGGATCTCGATGGCAGTGGGTCCGTGTTGCTTCACAATAAAACTGCATCTCTAGGTCAAGGACATCTGCATCCTTTCTCTCAGAGGTTCCAGAGACTAAGAATAAACATTCCAATTAGCTTAGACAGGCAGAGAGATGGGATTGCGCCAATTTAGGCCACTGCATTAACTCATCGTCGCTTCCTTTAAGAGAAAAGAGGTTATACATCAGCTTGATAACGTTACAACTATGCATTCTTCTCAAATTATAAAAATGTAGCAGGTCCCCTCCTTTGGGGAGACTTTGTTCAGCCTCCCAGCAGACTATATATTATGTCAGTTCTCTCATGCTCAATCACACGTTGGAACCACTATCCAGAGTGTCTCATAACTCTCACAGCATTGTTAGCTGATCCCCTTTCTGGTTGGGAAAGGGCGGGGTGAGTATTCACAAATGCTCTTGGTGTTCCTGGGAGTACCACCTTCTTCTCTTTCTTATCTTAAGGCCTCCTGGCCTTATACACCTCAAAACAATGATGATTGTTAATTTTAACTTAAAAATATTTTGCTGTTACAAACTTATTATACACTGTAGACAGTTTAAAAATGCAGACAAGCAAAAGATAAAATTGAAGTGTCATGCTGCTGTTAGGCAGACAGATGACAACTAGCGATACTGATATAAAATCTTTAATACACACAGATATAACATTTGTTTATAATTTCTTATACAAGAGAATTTTATATGTACACAGAATTTTATACACACAGATAGACTTACATGTGCTGTCTTGTTTCATTTTTTAAAAATCAGCATGTTATATTATACGTGCTGTCTTGTCATCTGATTTTTATTTAGTTAATGATATCTTTCATGTTAATAAAATTTATCCTATACCTTGGTCCTTAAAAAAAAGAATGTCTAATAAGTGATCCAATCAATGAAGATTTGGGATATTAAAATGATCTCAAAGATAAAAGTTAAGTCAAAGAAAGTTAAAACCGCTGCATAAAAAGTGATAATAAAAATGAGCGCATTCTTTTTCTTTGTAAATGCTTGAAAAACTGGTTCTTGAGTTTTGCACGACCTAAGTCATCATTTGCTGTATTTCACCTATTGAAACAACCAAACTTGCTCAACTTGCCTGTACTCAGATTTGTTAAAATGACAGCGGTAAGTTGATAGAAAAAGGCATTGTTAAAAGGTTCGAGGAATTTTAATAGCAACGCACATTTTACCAGTCCTAATGATGTTAACATCTTATCTCTTTAATTAATTAAAACTTCTAAATTAGTCATTAATATTCCTTAGTAAAATTTCAGATTGTAATGGAAAATCAAAAATGCATCACTCTATTTGTGGTGGTTGCATAATTTCATGTCAACTTGAGGATATATACAACAGTCGGGGTGGTATTCACCCTGTCAGTCTAGTCACACAGCCTGACGGTGCCTCCTTCTGGGTGTGGCCTTCTCATAAGACTGGGCTCTGGGAACCTCCCCATTTCTCTCTGCCTTCAACTTCCCGCTGCCGAGTCACTCTGGGACCTACCAGAGCCCCGTGATGTTTCCCCCACCATTGGATCCCCATGACTTGGCACCCACCGGCCTGTGATCTTCCTGCGTTCTTCATCAGTGCATGTGGCTTGTGAGTCTGAAGAAGGACTATTGACTAGTATCAGACTTAAGGACTTGAGTTGAACTGGGCTGGATGTTTTCCCAATATATAACGACTTCTTGACTAAAGCTCTATCTTACTCATATATGAGTGTCTCTGGATTTGTTTCTCAAGTGAACCCGGCCTGGCCTAACACAATAATGCTTACTGAAGAGTAATTTATTATATTTTATATTTAACTGTAACACTCATAATGGAATTTAGGGTCTAATAAGAGTGATCTAAACACATATCACCAAACGTCATATTTGAAAAAATGCCCTTACAATTTTTTCTTATTTCAATATAAACATATCTTTATATTAGCACTGTGCATCACATCTGTTTTGAAGAATATTTAGCCTCTTCAAGGCACATATAAATTTCAATCAATTTAAATCTAAGAAGTATAAAACGCTTCACGAGTAAGCATTTACTGTCATCCAGGTGAAGGATCTTCCAATTACTGAGTGTTTTTAATGCTAGGTACTTTAGTGTGCTAAGCATTTAATCTTCACAACAGGAACTGTAATCATTTTTCCTTAGGAGAAAATAGAGGCACAAAATTATCAAACAACTTGCTGAAATTATGAGATAGGGTTGACACTCAAAGCTCCCTCTCTCTCTGCACTGTATCTCACTGCTTTCATCCCGAGGGGTCTACACGCCTCAGCTTCTCCACCAAAGAGCAACGAAGTCGGCCCGGTCCAGCTTGCACGTGTCCTGGAATGCAAATACTTAAACACTCAGAGCTTTAACTCGTTGCCTGGAGGTTGTGGGGGCTGTGTTTTAAATTTTGTTTGTTTGTTTATTTTCAGAAATGGCTAAAATCCTTTCACCATAGATTCTAAATATCCAAATATATGTCCTACTTTTGGTTTTATAATAAATGTGATGTGCGAAAAGGACAGAGGAAGAGAACATTTTTTCAGGAGGACTTGGAGAATACAATGCCACAAGAGTAAGTGGTTAAATAACGTATGGTGGGAATGACTCCTTCAGCCACCGCATCCTATTAACAGTGCAGGGTATCTTTCAAAAATGCCTCCTTATGGGACAGGGTTGTTCCCATCGCTAACGACTGCCATTTGCCGGCTGTCTGCACACAACTGTGCTGAGTTCTACACCATCTCTTAACTCTCAACTGTAAAATAAGAAGCCTCAATTGAAAATTCTCAAAGTGTGTGTTGATGAAACATTTTATAATTATCCCTCCTCTACATTGGGTGGATCATATCTACAGGTAAGTTTGAGCTCTTTCACGCTAGTGGATACAAGGATATTAAACAACTTTTGTGTTGAGAAATTGGGCATGACTGTAAGAGTAAGTGATGGCCGTCCAATTACATCCCGGGAAACACACGGGAGCACTTCCATCGCGCCCTGTCCAGTTGCGATGAGCCAGCACTGACTCTGCGGTAGCAAGTTTGGTCTGGTACACGCGAAGCATTTCTATGCTCCCCTCCTCAGAGCTGTGTGGGACAGGACGGACACACGGTGGCTTTCCTTGGTGATTAACTGCCGTATGAAGTTCATGAGATTCCAGAAGAAGTTATGAAGCCACTTAAGAAATGGAAAACGGGTGCAAGAATTGAAAGCGGGCTTTCTCAGGGCATTTGAACCCTGGAGCCCAAAGCAAATGGGCTAAATATGAGAAATTTGATTTCTGTACAGAAAGCAGGCCTATGCCATAGTCATTTATAATGTTATGCATGGTCTGTTAGCATAACATACTTATTTGAGGTATATTAATATTAATATGCTAAGACCAATACTCTAATTCAGACGCGGTTTTTCTGATCACATAATAGGCAATGTTCCCAAAGCAATACATTATATTAGCAAATGCGCCGAAAGCAGAGGGGTGTGGGGCAGAAAGGTTCCTTTTGTGCACTGAGATGGGAAGAGAAAGAGTAAACGGAATCAGATTCCCCTTTGAACCAAACCTCTATTTACAATGATTACATCTGTCAAATGAAGAAAGGAGCCAAGCACCCTAGAGTGCAAATTTCCAGTGTTTAACTTCGCCCCGCCCCCCACCACCAGCATATGTGTGTGGCTATTTGTCAACAGGAAGACTGAGACTATAACTGTACACACTAATGATGTCAAGACGACTATGAGATTGTAACATTTTACTTTATAAAAACGTTTACCAATGTGAGCATCGCTAGGCTTCCCATAGCAGATACGATGAATACCAAGCCACTGATGAACAGCTGAGAAAACCAGCTCAGAGAAGCCCAGAGGCTTGTCCAAGGCCACACAAGGAGACAGCGGCAAACAACTTAGACGTCAGCGTGTCTATCACGCACGTTGCTCTGCTCACCACACTTTGCAGCTTCTGATGGCGTTGTGCTGCGTAGTGCCAGCCATGGCGACTTAAACTATAAATTGGTTATTTAAGTTACTAATGAACATTTCTGTGATAGAAACGTTCTGAAAAGAGCAGGTGAAAGCAGTGAGGCAAAATCTGAACAGATGAGGAAAAAAACCAACATTGTAGCTTTGTACGGCGTCCCTACACAGGACGGTGCATATCTAATCTCTGGTCTTTGGTAGGCTGTAATAACTGAGCATCTATCCATTAAAGTACTCAAGATATGTCTTCTCTAATCCATGCAGCCAGCCACGTGTCATTTGCTGAACTATGGTGGCTTACTTGTTGTAAGATGCTGGAAGCTACGCCACCAGCGTTTCGAATACCAGGAGGGTCACTGCCAGTGTACAAGTGTCAGTAAAACCTCCAGATTAAGACAGATTAGGTGGAAAGGCCTGACAATCGACTTCTAGAAAATAATCAATTGATACCTGGAGGATCATAATACAATGTTGTTGGACTGACTGGTTCTACATATCCTAAGGAGGAACTGATGGCTGGAAGACACCATCATGTTTGTGAAAGAATGTGGTGAGAGTGAGGGAGAGCCTGGTGGAGATGGAACGACACAATAAAGGCACTGATGGACTTACATGTGTTGACAACTTGAGAGCTTCGCAGGACAGGGCAGCATGTCCTTTTGTGGTGCATTACGGGTTTGCATCATCTCGAAGGCAGATAGCAATCACTACCCATTCCATGGATCAATATGGGAGCATTGGTGTTCACACATCACAAATGAAGCAGGTAGTAAGATTTAATAACTTGGCCAAGCTAACCAATCCTAAGAAACAGTGCCAAACGTGGCACTCGGGAGGAGGAGCCCAGTGAAGTAAGTGTTAGAGGAGCTAATATGACTGTTACCTTTGAGATACTTTTTTTATCACCAGTAGCTATTTGGTTATAATGTATCACTAAACAAAAGAAGTAAATGGAACATAAAATATTAAAATTGCATATCTGTGTAGCTACCTCCCTGTAGAACTCTGCCACAAAGAAATGGTGATGCTTACATTGGCTTTTCCCAACCCAACCAAAACCAAACTCACTGCCATAGAGTCGAGGCCAACTCACAGGGACCGCACAGCACCGAGCAGAACTGCTCCTGTGAGCTTCTGAGTCTGTAACTCTTTACGGGAATGGAAAGCCCAATCTTTCTCCTGAGGACAGGCTGGTGGTTTGGAACTACTGACCTTGTGGTTAGAAGTCCAAACTATAACAACCATGCCACCAAAGACAGAGTCAAGCAGCAGGGTCGAGGTTAGTTGTGTATATCATGTGTCATTAAACAGTACTTTTTCGGTGTTTTTTGAACTTTAGGGAAGTATATAAATTTAATTTGGGGGGTTGCCAGAGGAGGCTGGCTGACATGGAGGTGGAGACAGAGGGAAGAGGTTATCGTTTCCCACTATGTCAGAACATGTTCAAGCTCTGAAATTGATATAAAAGCAACAGCCATTCTAGGGAAAGTAACAGTAGTGGTTGTAAGTGGTAATGGTTATGTACTAATTGGACTGCAAGTAGTATTTTATTGACCAACTAAATTTTAAATGACACTGTACTATTCAAGATAAAGACAAAGTCTAATTGTATGGAACTAAAAGTCTTAAAGTATCGTGTAATTCATGTCCTCAATTTGGATAATGAAACAAGGCTTGAAAGACTAATGATCATACTGGTGCAATGGCTAGAAGCAGAGTAAGAGGGTTACATTAAAGACTCTCCCATGTCAGCACTCATACTTCTGGGCTTTGTGGTGCGTCACTTAAGACTTTTTTGTACTTTTATTACCGCATCTGTTAAAGGGGAGAGAGATAGCGCCTAAATCAAAGCCAAATGCACTGCCATTAAGTCAATATTGACTTAGTGACCCTATATAGCACGCAGACTTGCCCCGTGGGGTTGTCTTTACAAAACAAACTGCCACATCGTTCTCCCCAGAAGAGCTGCTGAATTTGAACCAATGACCTTTCCAGTGCAGCCCATGGATTAGCCACTGCGCTACCATGCTGTTGTTCAATACCGGTCAATCGTTGCGAGCTCTTAGCAACCCTATGTAAAAACTGCCCAGTCTGGTGCCATCTCATAACCATTGCTCTGCGTGTGTCCATTGCTACAGGCACTGGATCAATCGCATCTAGATTCTTTTCATGGAAACGCTGATTTTCCCCAGAGAGTTGGCCTTCTCCAGGGACTGGTCCCCCCCCAATAACACATCCAAAGTTCATGACAAAAAGTCTCATTACCCTGGCTTTGAGAAACTTTCTGACTATATTTCTCCCAAGGAAGATGTGTCTGTCCTTTGGGCAGCCCAACAATATATTCAATATTCTCCCCCAAACCATAATTCAAATGCACCCATGCTTCCCCAGTCTTCCGTATTCACTGCCTGGCTTTCCCCTACACATGAGGCATAGCTCATAACTTGGGCTGGGTGCACCTGTCTTCAAAGTGGCATCTTTGGTTTTGAGAACTTGGAAGAGCTCTTTTGCAGTGTATTTACCCAGTTAAATGTGCCATTTGATTTCTTGACTGCTACTTCCACGGGAGTTGACTTTGGATCTTTGTAAATTTAAATGCTGGACAACTTCAGTCTCTTCTCTGTTTATTATACATTTGTTTGTTAGTCTAGTCTTGAGGGTTTCTATTTCCTTCACCTGAGTTGTATCCTATACCTGATCGTCACCAGGATACAAGTCCGCTCAGCATTCAGCACGCAAGGTTGTGTCACCTGCGTTATGCGGGTTGTTAATGATGCTGTGTTCTTCATATAGACCAATTCCATGATCATTTGCTCAGTTTACAAAGTGAATCAGTATGATGAAGGGATATAGGCCTTATGTTTCCTGGTTTTAAACCAGGGTGTATCCCCTTATCCCCTTGTTCGGTTCAAAGGACTGCCTCCTGGTCTACAGACAGGCCCCACAGGAAGACAATGAAATGTACTGGAATTCCCATTCTTGGGATTATTTTCCATCACTTTTATGATCCTGTTCTGCCACATGCAACATTCTACACTTTCTCAGCTGCTGAGTTAAATAATTCAATACAGTAGTCCCACAGAACATGTAATATTTATGATTAAAGGGTTATTAAAACAGTTAGAAGGAGATAATATAATTGAAAAATGTTCAGGATACAGATGTTCAGTCAGGGCTGCTAATAATTGCTCAATGGACATGCTACTCCTCTGTCAGCTTCAACCCAAAGGCATGTAGCACCCATTATGCGAGTCAGTGAACCAAGCTCCCCCAATTAAGTGCACAAAGGCACCCCACTCTCACAAACCAGTATTCTGCCCCAGAGCACCCCGCTTTACTTGTTCTGTGAGCTGGGGAGGCAACCACGTTGCCTCATTCTTGCTCTGGCTCCTGGTTCTGTTTCTGTTGTTACCCCTGTGGCCCCCACCCAGACTTAACAGCTATTTTCCCTATCATGGGGGTTCACTGTGCAGAGATCCCTTGGTCCACAGGACATGCTCCACTCCTAGCTCTTGCCGGTAATGAGATCTCCCTTCTGTCTTCTCAGCAGACTCATTTTACGCCCAGCAGGATGGCAAGCACAATGAATCCTGTTAGCAATTACTCACACGTGAATCTTATCAGGGTCTTCCCCACTTGCTTACTCACACTCATCAGGAAAAGGTTGTCCGTGGGCGTTCCAGAGACTTTGGGCAGAAGAGCACATTGCACACGCAGAGCCATGTGATTTACTAGAGCGCAATCAGCCATGCCCTGTTCTGTGGAGGAGGGTTCTACTCTGACACACATGGAATCAGCATGAGTGAGAACTCAACAGCAACGGCAGTATTGGGGTTTGAAAGTATCTAAACTGTCTTCCACCAAAATGGTCTCGGATATTAATTCTGGATTCAATCAATAGAATATAGCAGTCTTTTTTTCCCCAAAGGGTTATCAAGCATCATGAAGAGGCTACTGAGTCTGAGGGAGACTCATCTTTTAAACACCATGGAATCCTGGAAACAATGCTTGCATACGACCGTTCAGCATGGCTGACACACCACATACAGCTTCAGACATTCTATGCCTTGATATACCTCTAAGATGGTGTTTATCAAAGGGTGATTTGAGATCAGTTTCATCATTACCACCTGGGAACCTGCTAGAACTGCAAATCCTGAGGGCTGATCCCAGAGCTGCTGGAGAAAAGTCTGGGGTGAGTTCCAATAATCAGCATTCTAACAAGTCCTGCTGAGAAAATTCGGATGGGAAACCACTGTGTAAGGGAAGAATTTAAAACCAAGTTTGGTTTCTGGTAAAGGTTTCCTGAAGCAGCTGCAACTAAAATTGATTCTGGCCCTAAAAGATATCAGGGGAAAGGTCTCCTGAATCTAACTGGAAGTCAAGTAACCAATCAATTCCCTAAAAAAGCAGACTAAAAGGCATCCTGAGTAGGCTCTAAAGCAACCGTTCTCAACCTGTGGGTCACAACCCCTGTGGGGGGTTGAATGACCCTTTCCCGGAGGTCGCCTGATTCATCACAGTAGCAAACTGTTGGGGAGGTCACCACAACATGAGGAACTGTATTAAGGATTCATGGCATTAGGAAGGTTGAAAATCACTGCTCCAGAGAAATCACGTACGAAAAAGGTTAGAGAAAAGTTAAATAACTTTGTCGGAGATTATCAGTGAGAGAAGCCAGCAAGGAATTTCCAGGTAAAAATTCATACTCTTTCATCTTCCTGTTTTTGTGCAGAGAATCAGGATTTCTACTATATGAGAGAAACAAATAATATTACTCTATTCATGTTTTGATGTTAAAGTGAAACTAAAACACTTGGAATTCAAAACCCTGGCTTATGAGAATCTACATTAAATATGTAAGTAATATTTAATAATAAATGTTCATCTAGTTATCTGAAAATGTTCACCTAGTTGTCAAGATCTTTTCGTTAGATGCTGAATTGAGACTATCCCATAGACAGTAAAACTGACAAACATTTGAGCACTGCATAAAGACAAGAAGGGAGAAAAGAAGAAAGGAATCTCATCTGCCTCCAGGTCCTCGACACGCACATACGGTCCTCGAGGCGCACATACTGTCCTCGACACGCACATACGGTCATCGAGGCGCACATACTGTCCTCGACACGTACATATGGTCATCGAGGCGCACATACTGTCCTCGACACGTACATACGGTCATCGAGGTGCACATACTGTCCTCGACATGTACATACGGTCACCGAGGCGCACATACTGTCCTCGACACGCACATACTGTCCTCGACACGTACATACGGTCCTCGACACGTACATACTGTCCTCGACACGCACATACTGTCCTCGACACGTACATGCTGTCCTCGACACGCACATGCTGTCCTCGACACGCACATACTGTCCTCGACACGCACATACTGACCTCGACATGCACATACTGTCCTCGACACGTACATACGGTCGTCGAGGCGCACATACTGTCCTCGACATGCACATACGGTCATCGAGGCGCACATACTGTCCTTGACACACACAAACTGTCCTCGACACGCACATACTGTCCTCGACACGCACATACGGTCATCGACACGCACATACTGTCCTCGACGCGCACATACTGTCCTCGACGCGCACATACTGTCCTTGACGCACACATACTGTCCTCGACGCGCACATACTGTCCTCGACACGCACATACTAATCTCTGACCTCCTAGGTATCATTTTCAATATGTCACAAAATATTTCCTCCCCGCTTTGAGCATAATCTGTATTCCACTTATTGTAAGTAAAATCTCCAAATTGTGTACATTTAAACATTCTTCCTATTCCCTTTTAAGATTATCTTCTCCTCTGGGCCCAAAGTTTAGCAACAATTAGTATTTATCACATCAAGTCAAATTTTATTTGTCTTTTTTCCCCTTTTACACTGTGTTGAATAAATATGCAACAACATCTCACCAAGCGTCACACATGTTCCTGAGTGACCTTGTTTGTCTGTTGTTCGTGATCCCCTTACCTGGTCCCAGATCCTACCCTCGTCCTTCACCGGAGGCCGGTGTCCTCTAACTGCCTAAGTACTTGAGACGTTATTTCTCCTTCATCTTTTCAAACTTTCCTGCCACAATTTTGTGCCTGTCTCCTTTCAGAACTCAGTCTTACACGCTGAGGAGCAGGAGATAAGTCTCCCCTTCAGCATCCAGGGGAAGTCCTGGCAGAATAAACATCCTAAAACTGTTCCCTCGTGAGCGTAGGTGAAATGTACAAAAGATTAATCTGGAATCTCATAGCCCTTGTAGTAGTGAAATAGTTTTATGTTAACTCGAAATTTTATGAAAGTGTAGGGCTGGCATCAGACCTGTCCATCAGCTCACTGCCTGAATATGTCTCCCAGGGAGCACGACCTTCGTATAAGGGTTGATCCTAGGAACCTCATACTCTCTCTGGTCCACCACCTTCCTGATTGCCGGGACTCTGCTGCCAAGCCTGAGAGCCGTCAGCATCCTGCCACGTTTCTACAACTTTGGATCCACGCGACTCTGTACCCACCAATCTGTGATCTTCCTGCTTCCCAGTTCACCATGCTGAGTCCCTGGCAGACTTCGGGACCTGAGTGGGACTGGGCAGGGATGCCTTCTTCATTTAAAGCTCTTTATTATACATAGTTGAGTGTCCCTGGATGTGTTTCTCTAGACAATCGGGCCTAACCCAGCCCTTTATTATGATTCAAAAACTGAACCTTTTTCCAGAGAGAGAAACCAATTTGCAACAAAATTATAAGGAATGTATGATCCACAAGGCACATTTGAAGAGTTAGGATCTGTTCTAATAGCAAGAACTACACACAGTTTTATGTTGGATCCCTTGTCTTGACTTATTTTATGATAATTACGTCAATTTTACACACTTCACATTTGGATATTATTATTTTCAGGTTTTAACAGCTGGCTCCAATATCTTCAACAGCAAAATTATGGATAGAATGTTCTTTGTAGTTTGTTTTGTCTTTTTCCCTCTTGGGGGTGTGGTGGGTGGTGGTGGTGGTGCTGGTGAGGCTTAAAATTGGGTGAATCATAAAAAAACCCAAAATGGTTTTCAAAGGACATAAGTCATCTAAGAAATGACATGTAATGAAATAAGAAACTCCTGATGGGAGCCTATTTGATACCTACAACACATGTTGATTTATGGACACTGTTTTCTAAATGCTTCCATGCACAACCTAAAAAATTCATAAATGAACAGACATACTCCAGTGTGGGCCGACTACACCCCTAATGCCTGAGGGCTATCTTCTATGGCAGTGGTGCTCAACCTTCCTAAGGCTGCAGCCCTTTAAGACAGTTCCTCATGTGGTGGTGAGCCCCCAACCATAAAATTATTTTAGTTGCTACTTCATCACTGTACTTTTGCTACTGTTATGAATCGGGTGACACTGTGAAAGGGTCGTTCGACCCCCAAAGGAGGGGTTGCGACCCACAGGTTGAGAACCACTGCTCTATGTGAAATACAACATATGTCTCATGATGCTCCAGGTTTGCCTTGGTTGCACAAAATTCCAGGAATTCTGAAATAGATGGGATTTATTCTTTCAAAATAATAAAGACTTCAAACAAAAAGGCCAACGTTTTATTTATTATCAGTACCTTTACTAAAGAAGAATTCTAGAATGTACAAATAGAAATGAATTCTTGGCCAGCTGACTGAGACAAGAGAAATCTTCCAGAAACACATGGTCTGGGATATTTCAGATGCCTGGCGGATTACAAATCTTACTGCCTTGTATTAATAACCAGGATCCAGATCAAGGGCTTCCAAGGTGCCAGGACCTACTTGTGAGACTGGAGTGTAGCTCAGAATTTGAGCATCTGCCAACAAACACTCTCATAATAGCAGGTATCTTTCCCAGACACCACATCACTCCACTTAGCACAAATGTCATTGACCTGATTAGAAAGACATCAGAACCGATGGTCAATGTTTTCTAGAAAATAGAACAAAGTTGGCTCTTGATCAAGAAGCATGAAAATACTTTGAATCACACCTTTCTTCTGCAAACTCAACCATTTGCCCTGTGACGGCTTATGGTTCACAGAAAAGAAGACGATTACAGAATCCAATATTGCTGCCAGAAGAAACGGAAAATACTCTAGGGCTAGGATTGTGGAAGACATTTCAATATTACAGGTGACTAGGGCAGCGACACCTAAACTGAAATAGAGAAAAATCTACTCAGCTTCAGTCCCACCAGTCTGCATTTCCTTAGTCCTGAAGAAAAGCAACAATAGAAACACCCCAAATCCTAGGATACCTTACTGATCCATAACACTGAAAGTTTAGATGCATTTGAAAAGATGACTAAAGGCAGATTTCCACCAGTGAAGTTCACCATTATGGAAGATCACCCACAGACAACTGGATATGGAACAAATCCCAAGTCGAGCAGCAATAATCCGATAGGTGTTGGTATTGTGGTGTGTTGTCCTAGAGAAATTCGGGTTCAGGTAAGGTCACAGGAGGAGTGATAGTGCAACACAAGGAAAGAAAACAGACTTCTGAGAAGACCAGGGTGAATTTTTAAGAGAGCGCTTAGTCATGAAGTTCTTTCCCTAGCAATAAGCCGAATAACTAACTGCACAACTCACTTAAAACACAGCCCTACCCCCTCCTCACAGGCTATCATTTCAGAGGGAGGGATTTGCTTGCTAGCAAATAGAGCAGATATTTCCAGAGCTGGTCTAACAGACCTTTTATAAAATCTTATTTAAAAGGCCAGGTTTCAATGTCTTTGCAACTCGTCCCTCAGCCTCGATCCAGGGACGGGAAGAGTACATGGTGAAAGACGCCAAAGCCACAATGGGCAACTGGGGTAGAAGGCAGACACACAGGCTCCTCCTGCCTTTCGGGCTTCCACCTTCCTTAGGGCTAAGGACATGGACACCGTAGGAAGAAGAGAGAAACACACACACATTTTGCTTACAGGTGTGTGTCTGTTTTCTACGGAGCGCACTAAGGTCTGGCTAGAGTTTTGCCACTCGATGATTTGCGGCCTCTACTGCCAAAGTGCAGTCGCTTTCTGTGTTTGTTTCTGTAGGTTTCAATGTAAAAGAAATCCACGAGTGTTAAAGAGCACTATTTGAATCCTGAACCAGGCAAGCAACTAACCAGGAACACTTCACAAACGGTTCACGGTCTGATACTGCAGCATGTCAGAAAATGGAACACACCAGGGACACGCGCATCCCCTGACACCTGAAGCCGCAAGTGACAACACCTTGAGCTCTAGCTGAAACTCTTTCCATCTATGTGATGTCAACACACGTTTGTTTGTGGTGCTTTCCCAGGAATGTCCCATTAAAATATTTCTGACTTCAATGCCTGGAAAGAAGTTGGGGGTATCTGAACACCTTTTGCAAACAGACAAAAGGTGTCGTCTTTGAAGCGAGGGCGGCAGGTACCTGTTTTTCGCCACTGGGCTTCTTGTGGTTCAGCAGCAGCTCCACTGCCCCAACCACTTCCTTGCGGATGGCGTGCAGCAGGGCGTCGCCGACGTACACATTGAACCGTAACAGCAGCTCGATGAGCTCCAGGTTCTCGTTTTCGATGGCGATGAGAAGGGCAGTTCTCCCCAGAGGGTCGATGCAGTTAATGTTGATTTTAAAATAAATCTCCGCTTCCTCCAGGGATTTCTTGACGCTTGCATAATCTCCCTTCTCCACGGCATTCAGGTAGGCTTTCTCGGACGGGGAGAGTTCCGATTCCGCTCGGACGATCCGCAGAGGGATCCGATCTCGGTACGGGGCGTTCACATTCCGTTTGTAATAAAACTGAGCCATGGTTCAGGTCGTGCATTGGTCTCTGCAGAGGCAAACAACAAACAGAAGCCATGAGGACCCAGGCCTTGGGCTTTGCCGCTGTTACGCATTCCACTTATTTTCAAGTTCACGATGATGATGTGGAAGTCCACACTACCAACATTATTCCTAAGTCTGTTTTTCTCTTGGAGCAAATAAGATAGACCAATTAATGATTCAATTTATGAAACGCACACACACACACACAGGTTACTGTGAGCTACCCCCTTATGGGAATTCCATGCACCACAGTGATCTGTACAGTTTTCTTAACTGATTTTTATAGAAATAGATTACTAGCCCTTTCATGCTATTTATCCTTGTCTGGAAAATTCCATGAGACTTGGTCTGCATCCTAGCAAAATACAAGAATCCACGGAAGGACTGGTGGTGACTGTGCATGATAACAAGGAATTGTATCGGAGTCTCCCACAGGGAAGGCCAGACCTGAACCACCACTGCCTCTTAAGAAGCACACGTGATGTAATCTTAACTAAGGCCAGTAAAAAGAGAGCCCTACCAACAGCATATTTCAAAGTTCCTAGAAAACCTAACAGGTCAGACAAGTGTCTCTGTAGATTTTCAGGATCTACAGAGGAACCGCTTACCAACAGTTTCATAAATATATATAATTTTTAGAAGACCTTGAGAATCAAAGATTGTGTTTTTGAGAAGTCAAATTTGCACCATGATATTTAAACATCAGTGTTACTAATATTGAAGATGTCATTGAAATGATAAAATATCACTGTCTTGGAAAAATAGTTTTATTTTTCCTATATTCTATTTTTAATGTTAGTAGCAATATTAAAATTATAATGTAATGTTCAAAAAATATCATACTGCTGGCCCAAAACATAATATTAATTTTCCCAATGTATATGAATTCATTGAGGGGGACTGTATGCTTTTAATTATATTACATAATCATTGAGATGCTAAGCCATTCTGTTTCCAAAGGAAGATGGTAGGAAAATTAAATCCGGAAATTAATACAAAATTTATATTTTTTAGTTTGATATAAAAATATATAAATAAGTTCTTTGTAAAAATAAATAAACCACAAGGCAAGTATATAATTCACAAGAAAATTAATTTCTTGTGAAAGTTACAGTAGACACACAGTTGAGGACGGGAATTATTTCAAATAATTAAACCGAAGCAAACACACACACACACAAAACAAACAAAAAGAGCTCACTGACATCGAGTCAATTACGATTCATATCAACTCTATAGGTTAGGGTAGACAGGTCCTTTTGGGGTTTGTGAGGCTGTGAACCTCAACAGGAATAGAAAGAGCATCTCACTCCCCTGGAGTGACTCTTCGATTTGAGGGCTGCCCTTGCAGTTAGCAACCTGCTTCTCGTTCACCACGCACAACCCACTGTGCCACCAGGGCTCCTCTGAAAGGAAGAGAAGGTCTTTCTAAGTTATACAAATGTATTCGTAAATTTACGGAAGCTATCTTGATTTAGGATCACTCTTATAAATACAACCATATAGAAAAACATTGTACTAGGATTTGAGTATGATGTCCCTGCTGTTAGTTCTTCATGTATACTTACCTGAAATTCTTTGCTCTTTTACGTCAAGTAGAAACAAAAAAGAGGATTGTCCTCAAAGAGGTGGCCGGACACAGTGGTCCGGCAATGAGCTCAAACATGACCACTGTGAGACCGGCACAGGCCGGCAGTCCTTGATCTGTTGCGCACGGGGTCACTGTGAGTTGGAACGGACGGAACGGCACCAACAACAGTGAACTTCAGCCCATGCATTTATTCTGTATTGCTTCATTAAAGGATATGGAAATGAATAGGGCAGTCTAAGTTTCTAAAAATATATATATTCAGCTTACATATACATTCAAATATATATTCATCCGATCTTCTTAGACCAGATTATACTGCATAAATCCATCTTCTGTAAATAGTCTTTGAACTACTGCTCTCAACATGCATTGCCTTCACGAATTTCATTACATTTCTTTTGCATTTTAGAATAGGATGCATTGTTAGTTTTGTCAAAGACTAAACTCATGTAATCTGTTGAAATAAAAGTAAAGAGATGTCTTAAGGGTGGTTCCACTGCAATTGGTCAGCAGTCTGCAAAATTTTAAAAAATCACACCAAAGTACAGAAAATTAGAAAGACTTTTATGTCAGAGAAGTTTAGAAAAACAGCTATTAGTCAGATACCAGTAGCTGTATGTCAAACATAAGTCATGTATCAGTTAATCTATAGATGCCGTGTCCTAGAGCCAGCCTGCACAATCATTTTCAAAAATATCTGTGCTTACCTGTTGAAGACAGGGACAGCTTGTGCAGAGACATTTGTTGTTCTGAGCCCAGCTGCAAGCCTGCCTTCCCTGTCTCCCTCCCACCTGAGTCAGTGGAGGTTAACCCATTACAGAGAGGTGTCTTGAATGCCTGTTATTTTCCAGTTCTGTCAGTACAATACAAATGGAGCTGATTCTGCACCCTGAGGAGAAAGCTCTCCTATACTAAGCACCTATTTTTTGTACTATTCCATAATTCCCCACTCTTGAAATCCATTGATCACTATGATAAGAGTGCCTTCTGCATGGAGCAGCCGTGTGGATACCCCTGCCAGCGCTGAGATGCTTACATATTCACTGACTCGGCTTCCCTCCTGCAGTCGGCATCATTGCATGTGTTTTGTGAGATGGAGGAGGACTTTGTGGATTGGTGTCAGACATATGGGTTAATGTTGGACTTGTTTGTGGGCTTGGGCAGCACTGGGTTGGGATGTGTTCTTGATGTGCACTTAACCTTTATATAAAACTCTCTTATACATGAGTTTCTGTGGATTTGTTTCTCCAAAGTATGCACACTAATACACCCTTGCTCTTCCAGAGAAAGATGAGGCTTTTTATCCTGTAAAAAGTTAGTCTCAGAACAGTCTCAAAAACTTACAGGAGCAGTCCTACCCTGTTCTACGGGGATGCTAGGAGTCGGCATCGACTGGACAGTGAGCTTGGTCTTGAGTTTTTGGTTCTCGCCTATATGGGGTCATATTGACCATAGCAACTCCACAGGTGAGCTGGGAAGCTGAGCTTGCAATAGAGAGTTTATGGTATGTTGGGCGAACCGACACAAAAAAAGGAAGGTAAGACTGGTTGCATGCCTTGAAGAAGGTAATCAAGGTCGCTGAGTTGTACATGTGAAAATGGTTGAATTGGTGCTTGTTCTGTTTTGTGTGTGAAGCCCCAATCGCTCAAGGGAGAAAGAAGAGCATCACTAGTTTTGTTTCTCGAGACATCCAGTTGAACACAATAGTTAAATTATTAACTCCTTACACTGAAAGATTTTATAGAAACTATTAAAGCAATGCAAAATTCCCAAAAAAGGTCCATTAGAAATATACCTTAGATTTTAAAAAAATGAGTAAGATGCTCATTTCCAAAGAGCATCAGACATAACATATATCTTGAGGCATAATAAAAGTTAAAATAAGCTCAGAGTCACAGAGTATTACATATTACATAGACGAAACCCCAAACCAAGCCGATTAGCATCAAATCCACTGTGACCCAAAGCGACTCTCTATAGCAGGCGTCCTCAAACTACGGCCCAGGGGCCACATGCGGCCCGCCAAGGACATTAATCCAGCCCGCCCGGTGTTTTTGCCCTGTTTGTTTTTTTATTTCAAATAAGATATGTGCAGTGTGCATAGGAATTTGTTCATAGATTTGTTTGTTTTTTAACTATAGTCTGGCCCTCCAATGGGTCTGAGGGACAGGGAACTAAGTGGCCCCCTGTTTAAAAAGTTTAAGGACCCCTGCTCTATCGGGTTCCCAAGCCTGTAAATATTCCTGGAGCAAATAGCTTTCACTTTCTACCACCCAGTAGTTGGTGGATTTGAACCCACTACTTTGTGTTTAGCAACCCAAGGCTACCTGACAGCACCACCAGGAGTCCTCGTAGCATAAACAGTCCTCATAGCATAAACAGTAAACTAAAAATACAAGACCACCAAGATTGAGCAGATTTTATTAAGATTTGACATATTGTTTAGATGACTCAGTAACTTATTCTGCTGAAGTCCTACCTTTGATGTTGATTTCATAAAGGCTAGCATTACCTTTTTAACTTAGTAATTAAAGCTGTTCACAATTTTCACAAATTAACCTGTTAAACTTTTAATGGCAGCAGATTAGGGCTTTATAATTAAATTTTTATACATACTTTTATAGTTAAGCTTTGTAAATTGCGAAGATAAACATATTCGTTAATGAACCTAAGTCTACGAATACCTTTATACCCTGACGTTAAATTTATAATCAGTTTACTAATTCATTAATTTATGTATAAATTGGCCTCGGCATCTTTAAAGATGAGATAATTCAATTATTTTTCTTCTTTTGTTATTTTCTTGGTAAACTATATAGCCTTTTCCCATGGTCTAGTTTCATCCATGTGGTATAACTGTTGATGTTTTCAAAGTTGTTCTAGAGTTAAATAATAAAATTAGAGTAAAAATGAAAATTAGGATAATCAATAAACAAATATAGGACGACATTTTTATTTGTCATAAGCAAGATTCCTTTGAATAGCAGCTTGTATAGCTGCCTTATCTCCACAGCTGCTCCTGTTAATCATGCAACATGTCAAAAGCTGTTCAGTCAATGATCTCAAAATAATTACCGAATTCAATTTCTGGGAGAAGACTAACAGGATTTTAAAAGCCATACAAGTTGTTCTTGAGAAACGTTATGTCCTTCATCTGACAAGAGTCGTATTAAGATGATACCATCTTCAGTGCAAGCCAGGGAGAGGCCACTGGGAGCAGAGCATTTACATACCACAATATTTGGAGCTGTTTTTAAATTTCAAAGATTGTAAGCATGAGGTATTTAAGGGCAGTAAGTGCATGAATCAATAAATTCATAATATATGGTGTCCATATAAATTGGTTTTCCTATGTGAAAATAAATAAATATTGGCATTAAGGGTGCACAGTTATACTAAAAAATGAAAAGGTACTACAGAGATGAATAACAATAAAATGTAAAGCATCAGAAAGGACATGGTAAAAGTCATAAATAAAGACTCCTAGAAATCTGAAGACGAGAATGTGACTGAGATCTTGGCCTGGACAGCTCGCAGTGCATTCCACCGAGAGTCTTTCTTTAGGGATGCTAAAACAATGCTGTCTTTAAGAGCTTTTCACAGTCGCTGTGAAATTATATTTATTAAAATCTATCTCATTTAATCCAGACAAGTGTCTTCAAGGTAAACACCCTACGTAGGTTTTTCAAAGGGTGATATTACTCTGAATGAAAAATGTATTCTAGTCAGTACTGTAGTCATAACATGGAACTGGGCATGAAATCTGTTTTAGAAGACATATGGCCAGACTGCTCCTTAGAAGTAAGGACAGCGAGACTGTATTTCACATCTGTTGGACGTTTGTCAGGAGAGCCAGGCCCTGGAGAAAGGACATCATGCTTTTTCAAGAAGAAGGGCAGCAAAATCAGAGGAAGACCTTCAACAAGATAGATGGACACAGTGGCTACAATTGGCTCAAACAGAACCACGCTGTGAGGATGGAGCAGGACTGGGCAGTGTTTCTTTCTGTTGTGCACGGGATTGCCATAAGTCATAACCAATTGGATGGCACCTAACAATAGCAATCAGCATTGAATTGATGACATGGAACTGGGCATCCATACTGTGGGAGACAGCACTTACTAAGGAAGGGTGGGAAGATAAGAAAGAGCCAGGGCTTGGAAAGACGTCTCATTAACACTAGTTCATATTTACCGTATATACTCATGTATAAGCTGAGCTTTTCAGCACAGTTTTTATGGAAAAATTTGGTGTCTCGGCTGATATTCAGGTCAGCTTATACTCAAGTATATATGGTAATTTCATAGAATTTAGAATCTATAAACACTTTAAGATACAAATATATACATAATTTAAGTATTTAAAATGAAGTAGTTAACCACACATATGCAGGACAACCTTGAAACCTGGAACCTTAACAGACTAAGGAAAATTGTATTAAGAGCACATAGATTTGTCCTTCTTAATTACTTGAGATTCACAGGTTCTACTAAAAAGACAAACAATCAAGTTAAGCATTTAAAAACTGTGATATATGGATGCAGTAACAGGGAGGTGCTGATCGGGCAGCTGAAGTTTCCAAGTTGACGTCCTTGTCAGCAGCTGCCAAAGTGCTGCTGGACAGAGAGGTGCAGGATGCTCAGTCCAGCCAAGAACTTGACCTCAAACGTGGAGGAAACAACTTGGTTCTCAGCCTGCAGCTACAGAATGAAATGTCTATAGGAGTAAAAGACATTTTTCCACAAGGCATTAGAGAATGTAAAAGATCTTTGCATTTGAATGCTGCTCTGTATAACATAAAACAGGAATGCAATGACTATGTCAGGTGATATTTCAGGGACTCATCAAGAAATGGGGCCTACAGAGCACCCAGCCTTGAGGGCAACACACTGGCATGCAGCAGCACACTAAGAGAGAGGACGATGGGGCTGGGTCCAAGCCGAGCTATGCTGACCCCTCCCCCAGAAGAAGGCTAATACAGAGACAGCACTGAAGATCTAGCCCAGGGAGAGAGGCCGGTCTGTCCAGACCACACCAGAGTGAACAAAGAGGGAGAGAGAGTGTGTGGGGACCTCATGTTGGCCCACCAAGCCCCTGGAATGACATTCCTTCTCAGAGAAGCCAATGCACAGAGAGGACCTTAGGGCCAAGCCCCACCATGAAACATGACATTTCCTCACTACAAGGGACAGCACTGGAGACAGTGCAGAAAGTGTGCCTGGTCTGCCCCATGCACAGCAGGGTCAAACACTAAGAAAGTGCCACAGGGCAGCAAGGGGGGGAAAGGAAACAAGTGTCCAACAAATTTTGAAACTAGACTTCTGACTTGGGAGACAGAGCTTGGCACCTCATCAGCCTTGATTGGAAAACACATTTCAGGGTCAGCAGACAGATCTAGAGCTACCGTTTTTGTTTTTTTCTTATTTTGTTTTGGGTTTTGGTTGTTTTTCCCTTTGTCTGTTTACTTAAGATAGGCAGGAGTACAATCCTGAGGAGAAAAAAATGGGACCAGCGGTTCTGGGGGGGGGAGGATCAGAGAGGAGGGGCGGGGGGGGGGAAGTGGGGGGTCAACAAACTGAATGATAAGAGAATGACAAGAGATCTAAAATTGATGACAAGGAGGGTGTATAATGCCTGGTGGGGTTTAGTCAGGTGCAATGTATCTGAGAGGAATTACTAGGAGCCGAATGGATGGTGAGCATGATAGTAGGATAGGAAAGGAAACAGAGGAAATAGGCAAACGCTATCTATAGAGGTATAGCTATAGGCATGCATGTATGTAAATATACTAACTTATAATGAACGAGATGGAGACCAATGTACATATATTTATATGTCAAGTATTAAGACAGCAGATAGATTTTGGACCTCAACTCAAGGGCTCCCGTAACACAAGAACACTTTGTTCTGATAACCTGGCACTCTGTGATACTCACTTTCCTGACACACTCGCTGAAGACAAACTGGGTGCATATGCAAATGTGCTAATAGTGAGAGAGTTAATAGTGCCCGGCTATCAAAAGATATAGCATTTGGGATTTTGAAGGCTTGAAGTTAAACAATCAGCCATCCAGCATGGAAGCAAATAAATCCACATGGAAGAAGCACACTTGATCAGGTATCCAAGATCCAAAACAAACAGCTATATGGAAGTGAACAAGGGGGTTGCAGGGGAGACCCAAGCCTATCAGTAGACATTTGGAAATCCCCCCACAGAAGGGTATAAGGAAGGGTTGATGCAACCAAGGTGTAGTATGACACCAATGAAAAACACATCATTCCTCTAGTTCCTGAATGCTTCTCTCTCCCCCCATAACCCAGTTTTCCCTTGCAAATCTGGCTAGACCGGAGAATACATGTTAGTAAAGATAAGAGTTCTCAACACATGGAATTCAGGACAAATAACCCTTTAGGAGCCGTAGTGAGAGTCACAATATCATGAGGATAGGGGATGGCTGAACCCATCACAAGGTTGTATATATAGCACCCCCACCCCCAAAGGGGACGAAAAACAGAAATGTGGGTGAAGGGAGACAATGTACAGTGTAAGATACAAAATAATAATAATATATCAAGGATTCATGAGAGTGGGAGGGTCGGGAAGGGAGGGGCAAAAAGAGGAGCTTATACCAAGGGCTCAAGTAGAAAATGTTTTGGAAATGATAGCAACATATGTACAAATATGCTTTATGATTTGATGTATGGGATGTTATAAGAGCTGTAAGAGCCCCAGATAAAATTAATTTTAAAAAGTGGAAGAAAAGAAATATGGGGAATAATGGGGAAAGCCCAAAATTTTTGAGATGTGCCTTTTCAATTGAACTAAATTTAATTTCCTCTGCATGTGTTGAAGATTTCAATTTAAAAGGAATTATAACTTGAATTGATCCTAACAATTTAAAAACTGGTCACTAAATATGGAAATCACAATAATCTTAACAATATAAAGCTATACCAAAAAACAAAATGGTCTGCATATTTATTTAACTATGGATGCCTGATTTCTAAGAATAAACTTACTGGTGCAATCGAAATAAATGTGAATTTGTATCCCAAAAAATGTAAAGGAAAGAAAATATAGAGATATTCCCCCTCTTGCTTATAAACCAAACTCACTGCCATTGGGTTGATTCTGACTCATAACCACCTTATAGGACAAAACAGAATGGCCCCTGTGAGTTCTTGATACTGTAACCCTTTACAGGAGTAGAAAGCCCTGACACTGCAGTTAGCAGTTCAATGCTTACTAGACAGCACCAGCATGGTCCTTCTAAAGTATCACAGCTTCTCAGAATTTCCTTTTTCTCTAGCAAGTTTATACAACCCTTTGTAAGTGTCTTCATAAACCTTGAAAATGCATGTCTCAGATGTAATATATTCCTTAATTTTGTGTAGAAATGGGGTTGTGACTTGCCTAGTTATGCACATACCCGGCCACTGCCATTGAAACTACTGCAATATTTAGCTGCCCTAGATAGGCCGCTCTGAGCTGTATATCTTTGCAGGTGCATATAATCTCATCTTTCTCTCTCAGAGAGACTGGTGGGATTGAACCACTGACCTGAGGATCAGCAGTCCAATGCTTAGTAGAGCTCCAAATCAAATATTAAGTGTCCCCAAGGGGAAAATGAATCAATGATTTGATGATCATCCTTTTATAGTTATTTGAGTGCCCTGTTAGGTATAGGAACAAAATTAATAAGGTTAAATTGCTTTAAGCACTTGCCTGATATTGGTTTGTTCTTCTATGCCCAATAGATACCAAACTGAATATTGACCACCCCGTCAATAGTTGACAAGCTAATAAGCTCATTGCCATTGACTCAGTGCTGACTCAGAACAACCCTCTGTGGGTTCTGAGATGGTAACGTCACAGGAGTAGAAAGCCCAGTTTTACCCCCTTTGAGCTGTTGGTGGTTTAGAACTACTGACCATGCAGATTGCAGACCATTACTTAACCACTCTACCACCATGGCTCCATAGCTAAGAAACATCCAGTGCACAGTATTTTCATTTTATACCTATTTTATTCTCTGTACATCTTTACCTCAAGCTTTGACACTTGTATGAGAAATCACAACTGTTTACATAAATTAATGCACACATATTGGACGTCTCTGGAACATGCTCAGCAAACCGCCAACACCATAAACCACGAGGGCAGCATAAGGCTTTAGTCACTTGGTTGTTATTTCCAAAGGAAACAACAAAGGAAAACACAAGACATCCTTGGGAAAATGTTTGAATATCTTATAATAGAATTAATGGAGTCACTGAACCAGACAATAAGAGCATAGCATGTGCATATTAATGTTTTCACAATTACAGTAGAGAGTAGAAGAAACATTCAGGACTAGGAATTCATTAAGAAATAATTGGAGACAGCGGAAGAACAACAGGGCAGTAGATCAGTAAACTGAAAGCTAGGGTCAGCAAGCTCCCAGTTTAGGAGACATAATGGCTAAGACAAACAGAAAACAGGAATGTCAGAACCAACATAGATAAATGGTAATGCGGACATGACAATAAAATAGAAGAGTGTAGGAAATATGTGTAGGAGATTGTCCCCGGTAAAAGACACCATACTCGGTAAAGTAGAAGGGCATCAAAAGAGAGGAAGACGCCTGGTGACATGCGTTGACAAGGGGCTGCAACAGAAGGATCTCTGCTACTAACAGAGGGGTGCTCATCAACTCTGGGTCAGGACAGAGCTAGACTCGGGACTTCTTCTATGGTCTCTTCTCTCTCTCTCTCTTTCTCTCTCTCTCTCAACTCTGCGTCAGAACAGCAGCTAGACTTGGGACTTCTATGGTCTCTGTCTCTCTCTGTCTCTGTCTCTCTCTCTCTCAACTCTGCGTCAGAACAGCAGCTAGACTCGGGACTTCTATGGTCTCTGTCTCTCTCTGTCTCTGTCTCTCTCTCTCTCAACTCTGGGTCAGGACAGGAGCTAGACTCAGAACTTCTTCTATGGTCTCTCTGTCTCTCTGTCTCTCTCTCTCTCTCCCCACTCTTTTGGTATCTATTTATATGAGATAGGTAGGATAAGCAATCCCAAGGAGACTGCAACAGGACTGAAGATGAGGGAGACAAAAGGGGAGGTAATGAGGAGACAATAACAACAGAGACAGGGGCACAGCAAGGGATCTAAAATCGATGGGAGGAAGGTGTTGCATATTGATCAACTGAAATGTATCCAAGAGAGGTAACTGAGAGGTGAATGAGAGGTAAAGGTAATACTGGGGCAGGAGGAAAGAAAAAAGAAAAAGAGGAAAGAACTAAAAGGTAATAAGCATATATATATATAGCTATGTATATATGTAAGTATATAAATATATAAGATAGCTGTATTAATCTCTCTCACTACACACACACAATAATGAAGCAGGCAGACTTTGTGCCTCTACTTAAATCTTACCTCAGTACAAGAACGGATTGCTCTAATAACGTGGCACTGTATGATACTCATCTCCCCAACATAATCACTGAAGACAAAATGGGTACATAAGCAGCCAACGTGATAAAGAAAGCTGATATACCTGACTATCAAAAAATATAGTGTCTGGGGTCTTAAAAGCTTATCATTAAACAAGCAGCCATAAAGCAGGGAAGCAACACAGCCCTCATAGAAGAAGCATACCAGCTTGTGTGATCATGAGGTTTCGACAGGTGTGGGTATCAGAAGTTCAAAAGGAAGCAATCACATTGATGTGAAGGAGCGTGGACAAAATGGAGATCCCAAACTCACCTTTAAGATAATTGGACAGTCCCTCACAAAAAGGCCACACGGAAAGTTTGATAAACCTAGAGTGGGGTATAGCACTGATGAAACACTTAGCTATCTTATAGCTCTTTAGTATTTCCTCCCCTTACTAGAACGGTCTTTGTGTCATGTCATTAGCTTTGTTAGACCTGTGTGTGTTCATTTGTATGAGTAAGAGCTCCCAATGCATGAAAGCCAAAATAGCCCGTCAGGTGGTAGGGGGGTGGTGGGACACAGACAGCCAAAATGACTGTAGAACCCCTCTCAAGGTACACAAATAACAGAATTGGAGGGGAACAGATGATGGATACAGTAGAAGGTGTAAGATATGGCAAAAATTTAATAATAATAATAACTTTAATATAAGAATAAGGGCTACTGGGGGTCAGATAAAGGATGGAAATGATAAAGTTGATATCAGAGTTCAAGAAGAAAGAAAATATTTTGAAAATGATGGTGGCAGTAAACGTACAATTATGCTTGATCTAATTGAATTATGTTCTGCATTTTAAAAAATTATTTATTTATTTTTTAACATTTTATTAGGGGCTCATACAATTCTTATCACAATCTATACATATACATACATCAATTGTATAAAGCACATCTGTACATTCTTTGCCCTAATCATTTTATTTTTTTTCTCCTCTTTTCTTTTTTTACATTTTATTAGGGGCTCATATAGCTCTTATCACAATCCATACATATACATACATCAATTGTATAAAGCACATCCGCACATTCCCTGCCCCAATCATTCTCAAAGCATTTGCTCTCCACTTAAGCCCTTTGCATCAGGTCCTCTTTTTTTTTCTTCTTTTTTCCCCCTGCCTCCCCACTACCCCCTCCCTCATGTGCCCTTGGTAATTTATACATTGTTATTGATCTAATTGAATTATGGATTGTTACAATCCCAATAAAATTAAGCTCACAATAAAATTTTTAATTCCCCATTCTATGCTGTTTCATTGCTCATAAATAGCCAACCCTTTACATCCCTTTCCTGTAATGCCTTAGTTTTTTATTGTTGTTACGCCTCTGTCTTCTCTAATCTATCTCTTATCTAAGTATCACCTGTATCTAGTTATCTATATATTTAATTTAGAAATCTTGCCAATCATCCAACTATTAATAACTGCGCAAATTTGAGAATGTGAGACATATATGCAAACTCACAGAAAAGTTAAGCATTTGCTTCTGTGGCTCAGAAAAGTTTAATAACTTCCTCAAAGTCACACAGTAATTAAGGGATGTTTCCATGAGACAGAGCAAGAAGGGGAGAAAGTAAGGTACTGATGTTCCCCTGAGAAATCAGAGTCAAAGTGGTAAATACCTTCAGGCCAAGCTCCATCCAACTTTCACAGCCCAGATTCAGGAGAAGAAGAAGTTCTCTCATGACTGCTCCTTAATGATACTGGCCCTTTGGGTCCTTCAAGGTTTTCCTCACCTTATTGTCTAATTCTCTGGAGATTAAGATCACACCTCTGCCTGCTCTAACAAAAGCAGCAATACCACTTACAACATGCCAGGCACCATTCAGTCATTTACATGTGTGAACTCATTTAGTATTTTGGAAAATCCTCTGGAGTACTCGCCCCATGGGATGAGTGTCCCATGGGATGAACGCAGAACTGAACAAGGTTGGTTAAGGTCACAGGACTCGGTAAATGCGTTTCCAGAATCGCTTTTAAATGTCAGTCCTTCAGATTGTCGACTTCTGTGAATATTAGGTCCTAGATATAGAATTTGCTGGAGCTGTATCCAGGGCAATCGAATCTAATTTTTCATTCCACTTCATTGGCTCTTTTCCACTTTGGGAAATGTTCCCAGACACTCAAATGGGTTCATAGGTTTAAACCATTAGCTCTTTGGTTAGTTACCCAGGGTTTAACCGTAACTAATTACCCCATTGCTATGATTCCAACTCATGGCAACCATGTAGGTCAGAGCAGAGCTGGCCTCTAGGGTTTCCAAGGTTATAAGTAATACAGAAGCAGATTTTCCCCTCTTTCTCCCACCAGGGGATGGAGGGTGGGTTCAAACCATGAACTGTTGTCAGCAGAAGAGATCTTGAACATTGCCTTACCAAAGCGCCATCATAAATGCCTTATCCTTCCTAGAAAAAGACCCATGGCAACATGTGGGCATGTAATCCTCACCCCCACCGCATGCAGCCTGTAAGTAGTCTGGCTCCATCAATATGAATGCACCCAAGAAAGGGCAACATAATTTAGTCCTTTGTCACGAGAGAACTAATTAATGTAAATGTAACCAATTAAGTTACAAAGAAGTTGAACTCTATAAAGAGTGTGGCATCAGGACTGGAGGAAGGCTTAGTAGCACCTTGAGGCACGCAGAGGACACAGCCTTGCCTATTGAAAGTCACAGGAATTGAAACACGTGCTGATGAAGATTAAGTATGACAACCTGCAGCGTGGATTAGAGATCAATGTAAGAAGACCAAAATCCTCACTAATGGACCAATAGGTGACGTCATAATAAATGGAAAAATGGTTGATGTTGTCAAGGACTTTGTCTTACTAGGGTCCACTATCAATGCTCATGGAAGCAGCAGCCAAGAGTTCAAAAGATGTATTGCATTAGGTCAATCTGCTGCAGGAGACCTCTTTAGGGCATTGAAAGGCACAGATGTTACTTTGAGGATTGAGGTGCACCCGACCCAAGCCATGGTATTCCCCATTGCATCAATATGCATATGAAATTTGGACATTGAAGGAGAAATACCATAGAAGCTAGACACATTTGAATTGTGGTGCTGGAGAGGTATGCTGAAAGTTCCATAGATTGCTAAAAGACAAACCAATGTGTATTGAAAGAAGTAAGGACTTAAGGTGCTACATAGGGGCAAGGATGGCAAGACTTTAGCTTACATACTTTGAACACATTACCAGGAAATACCAGTCCCTGGAAATGGACATGTTTGGTAAAGTGGAAGGGTGACAAAAAAATGGAAAGCCCTCAATGGAATGGACTGACACAGTGGCTGGATCAATGGATTCAGGCACAGGAAGAGTTAGGATGATGTAGGGCTGTCCGGTGTTTAACAGGGTCGCTATGGCATGGCATCTGAAAACAAAAAATAACCACCAATTAAGTGTCCCTTTCGCACTTAATTTCAATTTTAAATTAAATCCACAAGGATTTTAAATTAAATCCCAGAGAGGATTGTCACGGCATGGCAATCCTCAGCCCCTTTGTTGTTTTCTGAATATCACATCTTATTGATTACTTGACATCCTAAATAAAATACCGTTTTAATGTAAAACAGTAAAAGATAATGTATTTATTTTGTCTTAAACTTCCAATCATTTACTCCACCCTGGGCTTCTGAATTTACCAAGTGTGCTCCACACTGAGGTCAAGCATCAATTATGCAAATAAAAAGCAATTTCATTTCATTAGAATGCACTATAAGGTCTCTTCATGCACAGAGAATTCAACATTTCTTTAATACTCTCAAAATATATAGTAATTCCTGTAGCAACTTAAGAGATTCCAGTTCTATGGCAAAGCAGTTTGTGCTGGTTATTTGGTTATTTTCCAAACTGGTGATGAACCTGCTGTCTGAGAATGCTGTTATTGCTATGCCGGTCATTAGCTTTGTGATATCGGATTTTCATTTAATGAAAAAAGTTTAAGCTATGATCCTTAAAAACTCATCCCAGAAGTTTATTCCTTAGGTGACTGGCATTCGCAAATTTAAGACTCTACTCAAGGCAGTTTTATGAGCCCGCATCTGAGCATCTTCTTTTAAATGCAATTAGTTATATGGCTTTGGATGTTGGACAGACATGGTAGGACTATTTATATTAATAAAATATCCTATTTTATCAAGCCTTTTTTAATTGAATTGTATAAAGATTTAAATCAAAAATCTTCATTTAAATGAAAGTTCTCTAATTCTAGGAGTTCGTATACACTAATTTCAAGCACTGATTTAAGAAGTGGGAGAGAGCTATGGGTTTCACAGTGAAATCCTCCTCCTGGCTCTGGATCCTTAAAAACAGCTCCGAGCTCTTGGCTAATGGTGTTTGCTTCTTGGGAAAATTAAAGAACGAAACCATTCAGATCTACTCTAGCTCTAGATATGAATTTTCAACAACCTCAGGGAAAATAGTTTATCAGTCTTGTAAACAGTTGCCGACACATTAACATTTCCATGAAATTATCCATTGCTCTGGGGCAGATGATAGATAACATTTCAGTTGTGAGTTTTCTCTTCAAAATCAGAATTCCAGAGATCAGTGAGGATAACATCTCATAGGTTCTTTACATTTGTTGGTGGAACTCTGAAGGCAAATCTTCTAGACAACTATTTTGTCTACAGAGGATCAGGTATTGGAGTATCTATAAAGATAGTATTTTATTTTAAATCAGTAGTTTGGTATAATCAAATAATAGTCTCTTACCACCAAAACCATCCCTGTTATGTTAGCACTTGCAAGCAAAATACTATTAGGCAAGGTCTATAACATTTCCTACGTAAAACTTACTGAAGAGAAAATGTTTTACTAAAATGTATTTTAGAGCAGAATTACTTTACATCTTTTTTTAAGTGTTACATAATTAGTAATCTTAATTCAAGGGCATCTTAGTAAACTGAAGTAACCTTTAATATCAACAGCTAATCAATGCTGAAGATAATTGATATATACTTTATTTAACTTGAGCTTATTTTCCTTTAAAGGACGGCCAATGTAAATGAAGACAAATAGTCATGATAAATAATTAAATATAGTGACCTCTGTATAATTTTATTTAAAATTTAAGAAATTAATTTCCAGAGGATTGGAGAAAGATTGATCAGTTATATTCATAGTTTATGGGAGAATCGGTTTCTAATAAATCTCTACCACCCAGTGCATGTTTCATTTTTCTAAGATTGAGGAAATATAACAATTTCTCATAAACTTAATAGAAATATGAATGAGCTCCTGATACAAGAGAAATGCTCTATAATGTAACAAAAGTATTTATGTAGATAGCTATGAGCTTTTAAGATAACCATGTTCTTGTACACAGTGTAAATAGCAATATATGTTTACCATACACTAATACAGAAACTGAGCAGACTAGGACCGCAGTACAGTGAGTTACTGATCGTGGCCCTTCTGGGCTTAGTCTTTGTAATGACTGGGTAAGACTGCCAATGAGGTGCTGTGGGACCACCATGGAAACTGAGCAGTGCGCTAATAGTGTAAACAAAGGGCAAGGCATCCTTGTGGGAGTTAGATCATGCAAATAAAGTGTGTGGAACCCTAAAGAGGGGATTGGTGGTTTTTCTATCCTGCTTGGGTTAAACGGAGAAAGAGAGAAAAGGAGCACATGTAACATAGGAGACAGGGAGAGACGACACTGAAGAAGTAAAAGCAATAGTGGTGCAAGACAGCTATCATGAGCCGGTGCCCCACGGGCCTCCAGGACGTTGACACCTGCCCACACGGCCCACAGCGGCAGGGGTCTGTCTTGATCAAGCAAGGGTATCCAGAGTTGTTCCTATTGCTTCCAAATTGATCCCACTTCTGACTTGTATCCTGTCACTTCCCTGATAAGCCCATTCCCTGCAGTCTGGACCACGTGTTCATCAATGATCAGCGTCTAGATGGGAGGGAGAGTGCAAGCAGGCCGTGCAGTTGCCCTTTGCTTCCACGTGTTTCACAGACACGACACAGTGTGACTTTGACAAAGTGAAAGTCGGTGGCAACCTTCCACCGAGCGAGTCTGTCACCGCCGTCTCTGCAATGGCAAGTGCTCTCGCTGTCTCTGTCTGGCTGATGTAACTCTCATGATATGTCAGACTTGTTCATTATGCTACGGCACAGTGATGTACACATCAAATATGACAGGCCTTGGGGAAGTGTTTGCATGGGGGGACTTAGTTTATGATGCCAACTGTTTCAGTGCAGCGGTGTTTGTGGAAGGGAGCTCACAGGATCCCCGTGGGATGCCTGTGGTTGGTCTGTAGATCGAAAAGCAGTTTGGGAAAGCTGGACATTTGTGAGTTTTAACCTCTGTCTCCTAGTTGTTTGCTGGTCCTTGTGAACGAAACGATGCAGATAAAGAATTTTAAATTGGCTATAGTGGGGATAACATCGACCATGAAACCAGCACACACACGATATTGATGTTTCACCCTTTATGAATACAAATTAATGTAAATTACATTATAGGATGTATTTCAAGTAAATAGCCCCACCAAAAGGCCCCTTCTATTTAAAGATTTGAGTTTTTGTAAAATTAAGCATCGCTGAAATCTTTTAAAGAACATAATCAAAATTGATTCAATAGTTTAAAGTAGGAATAGAGTAGTAAATATCAACCAATCATACACATAACAGTAGGCCATCAATGTCACAATGATTCAAATGAGCAATCATTTCATTGCTTTTCCTATCACAGCAATGTTTAAAGGAAACTTCCCCTAGGAATGAATCTAGTTAATGTTTTATTTGAACCATTAAAAGGCAATAAAACATGTTTTATTGTCGTTGTCGAATATAATTTATATAAAATTTCCTGATTTATTTTTCTGAATGGGGAAGATAATTTCACACTTGTAAAACAGTGGCTATCTCTCTACTACAGCAGAAGATCTATGTAAGCCAGCGGTTCTCAACCTGTGAGTCACGACCCTTTTGGGTGTCTAACGACCCTTTCACAGGGGCCGCCTAAGACCATCGGAAAACACTTATTTCCAATGGTCTTAGGAACTGAGACACCGCTCCTCTATCCATCTCCAGGCAGGTTTGCCCACATGGAGACTGTTACCCATGCTACACCATGCTTCACGACAAAATTTCATTTATTTGTCATTAGAAATAAATACTTCACAATATATAGTTACATAGTGTTTTTGTGATGAATCACTATTCTTTAATTATGCTCAATTTGTAAAAATGAAAATACATCTTGTAGATCAGATATTTACATTACAATTCATAACAGTTGCAAAATTACAATTATGAAGTAATAAAAAAAATTATGGTTGGGGGTCACCACAACATGAGGAACTGTATTAGAAGGTCGCCACATTAGGAAGGCGGAGAACCACTGCTGCAAGCTATCCCTGGAAGATAACTCACCATTCCTCATGACGTCAGAATGGGAGAAGTCCACAGTTCCAGCACACCATCATCCTTCACTCCTTTCTTCTCTGGCAACCACACTGAGCCACGATCCCATCCATTTCACGATGGGTTGGAACTGGCACTATAAGGCTATCAGCTACTTAAGATGTGAAATGAAAATTTGCTATGGGTTAGTATGAGCTAAGACAAAAATATTCTATCCTAATATTCCAGGGTTGAATACATGAAGATGAATCAGGCATCAGGATTGGAGGAAGATTTAGTAACCTGTTAACTTTGTCTGTGATATACAGACAATCTTGCCTCCTGAAGGTGGGGAAGACATGAACCACTTGCTGATGAAGATCAAGGAGTGCCGCTTTCGGTATGGACTACGACTCAGGGTAATGAAGACCCAAATCCTCACCACTGGACCAATCGGTAGCATGAAGCTACATGGAGAAAAGGTTGAGGTTCTCAAGGAATTCATCTTGCTTGGGTCAACGCTCCTGGAAGCAGTAGTCAAGAGCTCAAACGACGCACTTCATTCAGTGCATCTGCTGCACAAGACTTGACAGTGTTGAGAATTGAGGAGCTTACCCACCTGACCCAAGCCATGCTATGCTGAACATACCATGCATAGGAAAGCTAGACATTGAATAAGGAAGACCAAGAAGAACTGATGCATTTGATTTGTGGTGTTGAAAAAAATAACGTGTTGAAAGGACCATGGCCTGCCAAAAGAATGAACAAATCTATCCTGGAAGAAGTATAGGCAGAATGCTCCTTAGAGGAAAGGATGGCGAGACTTCATCTCAAATACTTTGGAAATGTGAGGACCTGCCAGTCCCTAGAGAAGAATGTCACCCTTGGAAAGGAGGAGGGACAGTGAAAAGCAGGAAGGCCCTCAAGGAGATAGATGACGGTGCTCCAATAACGGACTCTAGCACAGGAAAGAGGGTGAGGCTGGCGCAAGAGCAGGCAGTTACGTTAGGTTATGCATATGGTCCACTGTGGGTGGCAGTCAACTCTATCGCACCAGACAACCACCTATTTATATTCTATTGTGTATATAAAGACTGGGTGAAATAACTTGTCAGACAATTCCAGGAAAGGACGTAAATAATAAGAGCTAACATTCACTGAGCTCTCAGCTCTAGACTTGGTCAAACTCAGGTAGGGTATGTATTTTACATATAACCTCCTGAAGAAGAAAAATACCCTCAGCTCTTTTGTTATGTTACAGAGGCCAGCAGGGAGGAGGACTATCCTTCGACGTCATCATTTCTGAGTAGTGTCACATAAAATGATTGGACTAGACACAGAAATACACACAAGGCAAAGACACATTCCTTGCCAAGGAATGCCGAGGACTTCCGAGGGCTACTGACAAGAAAGGATCCCACTCTGTAGTTGCTTCTGGTTCTAGCCTCCAACATTGAGAGCCACTGCCATCGATACCAACTCACGGCGACCCTAGAACTGGCCCTGTTCGCTTCTGAGACGGTAGATCTTTATAGGAGTCTAAAAAACTCATCTTTCCCCCTCAGAGAGGCTGGAAATTTCAAAGCCCAATACTTAACTCACTATTCCATCAGGGATCATGCTCCAATATTGTGAAGAAATAAATAAACAAACCAGAATCCTGCAACTACAACAGCAGATGACATTAGGATAAATGGAGAAAAGATTGATGTTTTCAAATATTTCCCTTTGCTTCTAGCCACTGTCAATGCTCGTGTACGCAGGCGTCAATAATAAAATGACATATTGACTGAGCGAAGCTGCCATGCAAGACCTCTTTCATGTTGAAGAGCAAAGACGTCACTTGGGGGCCTGAGGGGCCCCTGACCCAGACATGGTATTGTGATCTCCTCATGTGAAGTTGCGTAATGAATCAAGACGACTGGGAAACAAGTGGCAGATTTGAATCGTGGTGTCAGCAAAGAATACTGGATATACCAAAGACTGCCCGAAGAACTAACAAATACATCTCAGAATAAGTGCCGTCATAACACTCCTTTGAAACAGGCAGGTCGAGGCTTCCTCTCAGAAATTTTGGACACGTTATCAGAAGTGATCAGCCCTTGGGGAGGCCGCCCTGCTTGGTAAACGAGGTCGGCAACAAAGAGGAAGACCCTCAATGAGTCAGAGGAACACAGTGGCTACAACGATGACGTGATGCAAATCAAAAGCGGGGAGGATGGTCCAGGGTAAGGCAGTGTTTCATTCTGTTGTAACTAAGGTCACTACGAGTCGGAATTTATTTGATACCACCTAGTCACAAGAGCATTCCCAGGAAGAAGTAGATCCAGTTCAGAGGTGAGAAAAGAGATTTGCAACACATATGCCCAAATGATTGCCCATAAAGACACTCAAAAGGTAATCAGCGTAGGTCCACAAGGACAAGCTGAAGAACGGTACTGACTGAACATGAATGAGAAAAAAGCAAGGCTTCTAAGGACGGCACAGGTGTGGGTTCTCTTGTGGGTTCGACTGTTATGGCTGGGAACTGATTTGATATCACTTGAGAACAAAATTAAAGAATGTTGTTACGTGTGATTTTTAATGGTCTAAGTTTGTGATACCCTCACATAGTTGGTATTTTCTCTTTACATCATATAGATTCCCTCTCCCCCACGCCCACCTAAATTTGCTTCGTTTGCCGTTTGGTTCCGAATATATACAAGTACAGCATTCAGTAGCTGTTTCTACAGGGATCATGGATTTGGGGTCCCCCCTCCTTTCTGAAGTGCTCCTCTCCCATTAGCATCAGTTCACTGTTCGCAAGGTTCCCAGCTAATCGTTCAAATCTGATCCCACATAGCCAATAAGCAAAGGTTATTAAATCTTATAAGGTCCCATTTATTTGTTTTGCCTTTTGTTGTCTGGGCTTTTGTTATTACGTGTTCAGTGGATAATCCATTGTTGACTGTAGACCTTAGAGCACCGTCCCTGCTTGTTCCATGCATCTTGTGTTCTTAGTCTGCACAGGCTAAGTCCTTAATACAATTTAAATTTGGTTTTGTGTATAGTGTGAAACATGGATCCTGTGACATTTTTCAGTCCATGGAAATCCAGTTATCGTGGCACCCTTTGGTAAGATAATCTTCTTTCCTGACTGAGTGGATTTTAGCATTATTGTCAAAACTTGTGTGGTCAGAAAAGAGTGAGTTCTCTGGCCTTTCAATCGTTCCATTGGTCTATGTGCCTGCTGTTATATCAGTTTTATTGACTGCATCATATGTATATAATGTTTATAACACTGTATATAATGTGTTAATATCAGAAAGTGTTAGTCCATCTATGTTCCTCCACTCTTTCAACATCGCTGTTGCTATTCAGGGGACACTATGTAGATTTTTATAAATATATTACATATATCTCTTGGAATTTCACATCTGGAAGGTAACATACTGATCTTCTTATTCAATGTCCTCAAAGTATAATTTGTGTAAAAGAATGAAGATGACTAATTTTAGTTCCTACTGAAAACATTTTACACTATTTTTAGTGTGTGGTGAAGTGAAATCTGCAAACACTCCGTGTTCTATAAGCAGGAAGCTGAATGAATCAATGAAAGTGTCTTGTAAGAAGGACAATCAGAATGTTCCTTAACGGCATGGATGGCAAGACTTGGTCTCATGCTCTTTGGACATGTTGTCCAGAGACCAGTCCCTGGAGAAGGACGTCCCTTGGTACAAGGACAAAAAGAAGGAGGTGAAAAAGAGGAAGGCCCCTGACGAGATGGATTGATACAGTGGCGGCAAAGATGGGCGCAGCATAAGAACAATCAGGAGGATGTTGCAGAATTGGGCCATGTTACTCTCTTGTGCGTAGGGTCGCTATGCGTCAGAACCAATTCCACAGTAGCTAAGAACAACTGTCGCTGAGTTCTACAGACACGGATGATAATGAGTTCTGGTGATGTAAACATGCTAAGGACAACTTAGTACCATTTTAAATCAATGGCAAGTTACTCATTCACACATACAATAAAAAGGTCTGTAGTGTTCATAGATCTTAATCTCCTATATAGTAAAGTCTTCACTGGCAGGCTATTGAATCAGTACCATCTATCTTTAGAAAATAAGTTTGTGGGTTTTTTTTTTCCATTTATAATGAAGATACCCATGTGCAGGTCACCTCCAAGAGGAGCAAGGTCACGGTCTATCTGACCTCAAGGTGTTGGTTGTTCGACATGATACATTTTAGAGGTATGGGAGAAAAGGAATTTAATTGACATTCTGGATATTAATAAAATGGTCTTGATATTACTGAAATGATCAGTAAATCTCTGAAGCCTATAGTTTTCAATTTGTTACCAAGAGTGTTGTATTTTATATTTTTAAGTGAACAGCATAAGATCCATTCAGGAGACCTCTTCTAATATCAATACAAATGCTCCAACAAGCATTTTAGGTCTTTTAAAATATATATTATTATTTGGGAGTTAATACACAAATCATATCATTCAAGAATTCAGTCATGTGAAGCAGTATTGTACAATAATTACAACCACAATCTGTTTCCAAACATTCTTTTTCTTCCCGGACTCCTTGATATAATCTCCCCTTTACCCACAACCAGCACTGTACCCACCCCTGCCTGGACCCTTACTGTACTTGCTGTCCCTATAGGTTCATCAATCCTGGGTTTCATAGACTGAAAAACAGTAAAATATATAACATAATTTCATTAGAGTTATCCTAAATGACATGACACCTCTGAGATAAACCCTAATATGAACAAAAAAAAACACAGAAAATGTTGAAAACTAGATCAGGTCCAGCATACATCGGAGGGAGGATCAACTGACAAACTTTCACCTGTTCAAGTCAAGGATAGCCCTTTGATCTTCTAAACCCAACTCGTCACTGCACTTTGAAGTAATCAACATTGCACATAAACGTCTAGATTCTAAACTAAGAGAAACAACAGCAGCACAGATTTCTATATAGAAATTCTGGAGATGATAACAGAGAGTCCAGTGACATAAGGTGGCTAGTGTATATGAGGGTTAGTTTAAAAATATCGCTACTAGGATTCCAGTTCGTACATGCATGTGTTTATTCTGGATAAAAATGTTTAAATATGTGTCTGTGATTGCAGGATGCCTGAAGACAATTTCTCTCTGTAACCCACTTTTCTTAATCTCATTAGAGTCCCTTCCAAACCACCACAACAACCAAATGTTTCAATAAAAACATTGCCCTCCACGGAATCCATTCAACCAGTTAAATTGAAGGCAGAGAGGTCAGCTGAGAAGGTTATGGGGATCATAAATAGGTGGATTTGATAGCTGTTCTCATAGGACACAGGATAACCAGGAAGGCTTATGAGGATGAAGACTTAAGAAAACAGAAAGTTGCATCCATCCGTGTAAAAAGGAGAAAGAACGGTGCACTGAGGATTTTTTTTCCAGTCAGGAGAATGCACCTGCTCCTTCGTCACGTGTCTCAGAGTTGGCCTGCGGAAATTTCTCTGGAAAACTTTACCCTACGCCCCTGCAGCCCCGATCTGATCCCTTCACATTTCTCTTGACTCCCCAAACCCAAGAACATTTCAAAGGAGCACACTTTGAAGACCAGGGACAGGGAGGGATGCCCAAACTGTCAATTTGACAATGTGTCAATAAAAGAACTCAAAATTCTTCAGGAAAAGGTAAACAAACAACAACAACAAAACTCAACAACTCACTGCCATCAAGTCATTTCCAAACATGAGTGACCTTGTAGGATGGAATAGAACTGCCTCTGGAGTTCTGAGGTACAGGAGTAGAAACCCCATCCTTCTCCCGTGGAATGGCTCTCGGTTTCAAACTGCTGACCTTGTGGTTAGTAGACCCACAGGGAACCCTCTTTTCCATAAGGACCAGAAGACAGAAAGATAGCCTTCAGAAGTGTACAGACATATAGGGAGGATAGCTTGAGAAACGATAGTTTCACATTTTAGCTTCACATTTCTAGAATTATATATATATTTGTTATTACTTATCCATGTGAGACTATACAACAACTAAAAAAATATCATAACTCAGATTAATAAGTGGACTCTATTTTTTCCCCTGCAATCTCATTTTTCCTACGTTGTACTGTTACCAAGAGGAATATTTCACACGGTATGATTTCATTTAATCATACCATGTTAACTTCATTTAATGAAAAATTAAAAGGTTACCTTTTGAATAACTGTACACGATAATGACGGAGTCTACGCACAGAAAGAAAAAGCTAGTTAAAATATTGTGCTTATTTGTTTTGTGTGACTGTTATTGTTGCCTCAGACTGTTACTAACACCAGAAAAGGCCAGATTCACAATAAAAACAATACAACCATCTCTGATGGGCATTTGGAACTCAAATGATGACTGATCTATTGGACGATCGTCATGTAGTCCTATGTCTGAAATATTCATTCCCTTCCCTCGTTAAGACCTCAAGTTGGTTCAACTGAACTAAGAATGGTTTTGTATTGGGCTGTGTAGAGAACTAGTTTAGGCTAAATATTTCTATTTATTTATCTAGATAGGCTACACCAATTTCCTCTGGCCATGAAACTCTTACCTGATCATGCCAGTCTTGTTCTTGGTTACAGCAGCCAGTGCTGACTCATGCTGAGCGCACAGGTGCAGAGGGGACCTGTCAGGGTGTTCAAAGTGGTGGCCTTTCTGCGGCAGAAATCACACACCAGTTCTGTCTTCCAAGGTGCCTCAGGGTAGGATCAAACGGCAAACCTTTGGGCTAGGATTTGAATGTTTAATCCTTGATGTTATTCAAATGGATCTCTAGCTATCCAGAAGAGTTCTTGGTGCTTATGCGAGCATTCCACTTCAGCATATATTGCAGCTTCAGAAAGCTCATGGAAAAAGTTCATGATCTAGATTTCATTCCACTACAGAATTTTTGAAGCCCCTTTTTGATGAGCAGCCAAGTTCTAAGCCACTGTACCACCAGGGTACCTTCAAAAGCAGTGAGGATTCAAAATATGACTGTCATACTTTTCAGCTTCTTTAAGCAAGAATAATAACAGTTATAAAACTTAAATATTTTAAAATTTTAAAATAATATGAAATTAAAACCTGGAATCTTCCTCACTTGTGATTCCCAACTCTGTATAGAAAATTTCCTGTCTTGACCCCATGTTAAAGAAGGATGGTCAGTCAAAGAGAACATCTATAAAATCATGGAGACCTTCGCTGAACAAAAATACCACTAAGGCTGCTCAACAATCCCCTGTCTCGGTCTATGCCCTTCTGAATGCCCTTCCGGGAAGAATTAATTCCAAGCTCTACCTTTTAGAAAATGTCAAAATCAAAACAACATCGTTTAGACATTACCTGGGGCTCCTTTATTCTCCCTTTAAATATTCTTTGAGAACTATGGAGGGGGGAAATCTGAAAGGGAATGATCAGGGGTGCGGGATGGATGAGTTTGGGTTTCCTAGTGGAATTCTCACAGGACAACTCTTACTACCTTAAAGAATGAACAGATACCATGTCATGATGGAATAAAAATGCTCCGTGCAGCTATTTGGGCATTTTTCTCACAATGCACTTTCAAATGTATTAACATTTCTGAATAATAAGCCCCCATGACTGCATGTGTCTTTTGGGAAAAAATATCGAGATGACCCATTTGGAATCACCCCCAGACAGTTACCACAATCTTCTGAGTAGACCTTTCTTCTTTGAATTTACCTGGCCAGCAGATCCCTTTGAAAGTCACAGTTTTGATTAGCCCTATTTTTGAAGGTGCCCTAAAGGGACTAACAAGGAGTCCCCATGGAGTCGTGGTTACTTATTGCCCTACTAACTGAAAGGTCGAGAGTTGGAAACCACCAACTGCTCCAGGGGACAGAGAGGAGACTTTCTATCCTGTAGAGTTTCCGTCTCAGAAACCCACCGGCGCGGGTCCATGCTCTCCAGCAGGGTGGCTATGAGTCAGAATCAGCTTGATGGAGGTGAGTTTGTTTTTGTTTGACCAAGACCAAGTCCATGTAGAGAACTTCGGCTGCAGAGACACATTTAAATATCTTTTGTTTTTAATAAACTATTGCATGTATGTACTAGAACCCCAGTAGGAATACTTTTTGATTTTCTCTCATATAAAGTGAACAAGTTAACTTTCAGACAATTGTAATCTGAGTCAAAGTTCCACCGCATACTGGTTTTTGTTTCAGCAATTCATGTCTCCTTTATTTAGAACACTGATCATAATCTCCACAATGTTCCAGCACTTTCCCCACGTCCTGTTCTCATCACGTCCACGTGCCTGTATTTCCTGTCCCTCCCCACTTTCTGAGATTTATCTCTGGGCAAATGCTGCCTGTTTCCTTTCAAATGGCTGACTGGTGTAAAGAGTGCTTTGGTCTAGACCTGAAGGGTGGCAGGGTATGTGTCCAGGCCACATTTCTTCTGCCTTTTTCCCAGGGCGCCTTCCCTGGCATCAGTCATTCCTACATGCCTTCACTCATCAGTCGTTCCTGGCATCAGTCATTCCTACATGCCTTCGCTCATCAGTACTCGGCTGGACACTAGAGGGGAGCCTAGTGCAGTTCTTTGCGTTGCTCTGTCACCTTCCTATGAAACCTAGCTGTGCCAGTCTTCACCGTCCCAGCTCTCTCTCCTCTCAACCACGCTTCCCTGACATCTCCCCTGCTCCATGAAGGTCTTGAAGCCCTCTCCAGGCAGAAAATCACATCAAGCGCATGGCCACTGAGTTAATTCCAACTCAGAGCCACCCTCCTTCCCAGGTCGCACCTCTTTATGGCCGCAGACAACCTAATCTTTCTCCCACAGAACAGCGCAGACATTTGAACCGTCAACTCTGTGGTTAGCAGTGCAATGGTTACCGCCCCCCCTCCCCCATACCATCAAAGCTCTTCACACAACAGCTTTTTAAATTTTTTTTATGTTTCCCATCACTAAATCGTCTCTGGCATGCACTAATGATGTTCAGTGTAAGTGTTGTTTCTTAGATTTGCCTGGTTTTTTGTTTGGCTGCTTGGTTTCCAGAGGTTGGAAGTGTGTGCTTCCCCACTGGCTGAGAGCATCAATCTACAAACATATATTGATTTATACTTTAGTGTATTTCCTAGTGTCATTTAAAATTAAATATTTTTTTTGCTGAATTTAAGTTTTTCCTTTGTGCCTCACCCTTAGCTATGGCCTTTGAGCTGATGCCAGCGCATCCCGGCCTGTGGGACGGAGTAGAACTCCTCTTTCCTGGGTCTGACCCTTGACACCTTCACAGGAACAGACTACGCCGAAAATAGCTTATAAATCATGGGGTATTCAAAGTACGATTAATAGCTATTAATCATACAACCCAACCATGAAGTTGTATTAAAGTTATGTAAGCAGAATAAATAAGGGGATTTTAGAGAGTATCTGTGTGTCAATATATTTGTAAATATATTTTTATATACATATGTAAATATATTTATATATAAGCATGTGGAAATAGATCTATGTGCATATATGTATATATTTAATATTAAGGTAGCAGGTGGACATTGGGCCTCCACTCCAGTACTTCCTCAATGCAAGAGTATTTTGTTCTATGTAACTGGCATTCCATGATGCTCACTAGTCCTGACACAATCGCTGAAGACAAAAAGGGTGAATAAGCAAATGTGGTGAAGAAAGCTGATGGTGCCCATCTATCAAAAGATATAGCATCTGGAGTCTTAAAGGCTTGAAGGTAAACAAGCAGCCATCTAGCTCAGAAGCAACAAAGCCCACGGGAAAAAAGCACACCAGTCTGTGTGATCACAAGGTGTTGAAGGGATCAGGTGTCAGGCATCAAAGAACTAAAACTCCTATCATTGTGAATGAGGGGGTGTGCAGGATAGAGACACAAAGCCCATCTGTAGACAATTGGACATCCCCTTAAAAGAAGGGTCACGGGAGATAAGCCAGTCTGGGTGCAGTGTAGCAATGATGAAACGCACAAACTTCCTCTAGTTCCTAAATGCTATCCCCCTTCCACCATCATCCCCCACTATCATGATCCCAATTCTACCTTACAAATCTGGCTAGACCAGAGCATGGACACTGGTACAGATAGGAACTGGAAAGGCAGGGAATCCAGGGCAGATGATCCCTTCAGGACCAGTGGTGTGAGTGGTGATACTGGGAAGGTAGAGGGAGGGTGCAGTGGAAAGGGGAAAAGGATTACAAGGATCTACATATAACCTCCTCCTGGGGGACAACGACAGAAAAGTGGGTGTAGGCACCTTCCTGACACGATTGCTGAAGGAAAATGTGTGCAGAAGTAAATGTGGTGAAGAAAGCTGACAGTGCCTGGCTATCAAACGATACAGCGCCTGGGGTCTTAAAGGCTTGAAGATAAACAAGTGGCCATCTAGCTGAGAAGCATCAAAACCCACATGGAAGAAGCACACCAGCTTGGCTGACCACGAGGTTTAGAAGGGACCAGTTATCAGACATCAAAGAACTAAAAATCATATCAATGGGTGCTCACCTCCCTGATGCGATCAATGAAGACAAACATGTGAATAAGCAAATGTGGTGAAGAAAGATGATGGTGCCCATCTATCAAAAGATATAGCATCTGGGGTCTTAAAGGCTCAAAGATAAACAAGTGGCCATCTAGTTCAGAAGCAACGAAGCCTACATGGAAGAAACACACCAGCCTGTGTGACCACGAGCTGTCGAAGGGATCAGGTATCAAGCAAGCATCAAGGAACAAAAATCATATCATTGAAAATGTGGGTGAGTGCAGAGTGGAGACTCAAAGCCCATTGGTAGCCAACCAGACACCCCTTAAGGGCTGTGGGGAGGAGATGAGCCAGTCAGGGTGCAGGGTAGCAACAAAGAAACATTTAACTTTCTCGAGTTCTTAAATGCTTTCTCCCCCGCCCCCCTCCACTATCATGATCCCAATTCTACCTTACAAATCTGGCTGTACATAGGTACAGAGAGCAACTGGAAACACAGGGAATCCAGGACAGATGACTCCTTCAGGACCAGTGGTGAGAGTGGTGATGCCTGGAGGGTGCAGGAAAGGTGGGACAGAAAGGGGGAACTGGTTACAAGAATCTACGTATAGCCTCCTCCCTGGGGGATGGACAGCAGAGAAGGCAGGGGGAGACGTCAGACAGTGTAATATATGACAAAATAATAATAATTTATGAATGATGAAGGGTTCATGAGGCAGGGGGCAGTGGGAGGGAGGGGAAAATGAGCAGCAGATATTAAGGGCTCAAGTAGAAGGCAAATGTTTTGAGAATGATGATGGCGACAAATGTACATATGTTCTTGACACAATGGATGTGTGTATGGATTGTGATAAGAATTGTACAAGCCCCCAATAAAATGATTTTTCTAAAAAACTTTTTAAAAACTGGGTGAAGGGAGATGTCCAGCAATGAAAGATATGACAAAATAATAATATATGAATTATCAAGGGTTCATGAGGGAACGGGGAGGGAGGGAAAATATAAGGAGCTGATGCCAGGGGCTTAAAGTGGAGAGCAAATGTTCTGAGAATGATGAGGGCAATGAATGTACAAGTGTGCTTTACAAAATTGATTTATGTATGGATTGTGATAAGAGTTGTATGAGCCCCTAATAAAATGATAAAAAAATAAAAGCGTATCTGTGGCTGTCTCATCCAGATTTAAGAAGACATGCAAATATAATGCAGTTCAATATCAGGGGCTCAAGTGGGAAGAAAATCCTTTGAAAATGGTGATGGTGGCATATATGGAAATATATTTGACACATTGGAGGAAAGTATGGATTGTGATAAGTGATGTAAAAGCCCTCAATAAAAGTATTTTATAAACAAACAGAACATGTCTTTCGATATCAGTTTGACTTAATCAAAACAAGTGTTGGCATTATTCTTTAAAATTTAACATAAAAGTACCTTGAAAATCTCAATAGAAAATCTAATTAGTGTTATGTGCATGCATGTATGTATGAACTTGCATATATTTAGAAACATCCCAAATGTATTTATACAATATACCAATTTTTATCATAGCATCCTTATTAGCTAAAAGGTTATGTAAAAATTGTAAATGTACTTGAACCAAAATTTATGCCATCCATCTACATGGTTATCCCTTCAATAAACAGTTATGATATGCCTTTTGTTTATAAAAAAGAGGAATGAGATAATGTTATTTTAAATAGAAAATGTATTCTAATAGTGGCACACAGATTACAAGGCTGTAATGTAGAATGCAGAGGATGCACCGATTCATTTAAATATTGAGAAAATATTTTGATAAATTGAGTTGTTGGAAACACCAGGTTGATATAGAATAGTCCTGTTTTTTCTAAAGTGACCACGTTTACATTTACAGGAAAATGCAAAGCGCTTCAGCAAGCATGTGGAAAATGGAATGAAACGATAAGAGAATTCTCAGAAGTTTTTTGAAGCACCTTCATAAAATGAGGAGGGATGGTCTTTCTCTTCATGGACAGGGCACTGGAAACTGCCCCAGCAGCGGGCTGTGATGACAGGCAAAAGGGGTGCTTGGGGAGCACCTGCAGGCTGGCTGCTGCTAAGCTCATTCCCCGGGCATTCTGAGCCCATGTAGTTTTATAAATGTGTTCCCTTGGATAACTGCCCCTTGGGTCCCACCTTCTCCTGAATACCAACTGCATGAGCTGCGTGTGAATAACAAATCTGGTGCATTGTAACCTTTTTCCTTCGTATAAATATTCTGGCTCTGTGTTCTTGGATCTTTTGATCTTCAGTGCCTCATTCAGCTGTATGAGTACTCTCAAAGACAAATGGCAGTGGCTCCAGGTCTGCACAACAGAAGGACATTTTGTGGTTGTTTAAGCATCTGAAAGAACATCTACTTGGAGTGGATAATCCATTCTAATATTTCATTTTTGCCCTTTAGAGCTGGCTTTCCTGCCGCAGTGTCCTCTGAGACTCCTCCATCTTGAAAATGTGCAAGGGGAAACAAGGTTTGTATGGAGTTTCTCGGGACTCGTAATGCGAGACTGGGAAGTTGGGCCAACAGGGAGGTGGTGCAGAGAGGGCAGGAGAGGTTAAGCCAAGTGACTGGCTCGAAGCATAAGCCAGGTTTATGTGAGCGCTGTCTAGTGATTCAATACTAGTGTCATGTAATAGTAATGCAATAATTAATGTAATCATGTAATAGGGACTCTGTCCCAGACTTTCAATCCTCAGGCCCGGACCCCACACACTAGATGGACCATCCTTTCCCGCATGGTTGAAGAGGGGGAAAAAATGCATGAACTTTTAGTCAGATCGATCCAAAATTATTAATCAAATAAAGAGAGAATAATCAAACTACAATTATCAAGGACAAAAACAAGGACATTACTGCTGATTTTAAAGAAATACAACACCTTTTAAAGGAATGATTGTATGTAAGTAAATTAGATAACATAACTGAACTGGACAAATGACTAGAAACGCCCAAACAACTCAATCTGCATCAAGAAGAACAAGAAAGCCTGAATAAACTTATCCTAAGTGAAGTTATTATACTATTTGTCTACAAATAAATGAGTGAATGAATGAGCTTTCCACAAAAGTGAAAATCTCTACAGCTTCATTGGTGAATTATATTAGACATTTAAAGAAGAATTAACGCAAGAAATCATTCCTTTTCCCCAGATATCTAAGAGGAAGAACACATCTCAATGCATTGTATCAGTATTACTCTAGTACCCAAACCAGGCAAAGACATCAAAAGAAAACTTTCTTGAGAGATGCAACAATTCTTAACAAAATACTAGCATGGTAGACAACTGCAGTCACATCGTCAGAATTACACACTGTGACTTAGTGAGAGTTTATCCTAGGGCTTTAATGTTGGCTCAAATTGTAAATTTTAATCCATGTAATGACCAATATTATTAAAGAATAAAAACCATAAGTTCATCTCAGTAGACAATGAGAAAACATTTGTCAAAGTGCCACCATTTCATTTTTAAAGCACAGAATAAAAGGATACTTTCTTATCCTGATCCAGGGCATACATGTAAACCCACAGCTACCATATTTTACTTTCTTATTGACTGTCATTAACAGAAATACAGAATATACACCAACTCAATAATTTCCACATGCACACTTCAATGACAGTGGTTAAACTTCTGAAGTTGTGAAAGCATTCTCACCCTCCTTTTTTGACTTGCTCCTTCCTGATGTTATGAGCCGTGATTCGGCCAATGAGTGCCCTGCGTGAGACCAAGAGTCAAGCTGTACGCTGCTAACCAGCCTACTCCAGGCATCTTGGAAAAAAGGTCTGGTCATCTATTGAATCCAGGCTTTGGAAATCCCATGGACCTGGGTCCTGTGCTGACCTATATTTTGCCTTAGAGCTGTAGTCAGCTCAGTCTTAACTGGTTTTCTGCTAGTTTACTATTAATAAGCCCTGGTGATACAGTGGTTAAAGCACCTCGTTGCTAACCAAAAGATTTGTAGGTCAAATCTGTCAGCTGCTCTGCTGGAGAAAGATGTAGTCAGCTTCTGTACAGACGACAGCCTTGGGAAATTTAGGGCAGAGTTCAACAGTGTGCTGTAGGGTCTCTCTGGGTCAGAGTTAATGGATTCGGGTTTTAGTTGGTGTTTACTAGAATACACTAGTTTATTTACCATGTTAAATGCCCTGCTAGATAGATATTATTCTCTGCTGTGAGTGAGAATCTGAAGAGTAAAGAGATTACCTAATTTATACAAACTAGGAAATATGAAGGTCAAGTCCCAAACTTGGGCTTATTTTAATTTTAATTGACATGGGCTTCACATACCATACAATGCAATGTTTAATGCACATATCATACAATTCACATATCATAGGTTAGATTCACATAACATACTATTCGATGTTTAATTGGCATGTCATTCCCAAGCCATACAATTAAATTGTTTAAACCAACTAAAGACAGTCGTACAATAATTACCACCATCCATTTTAGAACATTTTCTACATTCTTAGACCCATTATTATTTGCTCCCCATCCCTCCTCCAAACATCCAAATTCATTGCCACTGACTTGATTGCAATTCATAATGACCATCGGACAGAGAAGAACTGCCCTTGTGGGTTTCTGAGACTGTTTCCAGGAATACATAGTCTTGTCTTTCTCTCACTGAGCAGCCAGTAATTTGGAACTGCTCATTTTGTGGTTAGCATCCTAAACTTCACCACTCCTCCAACAACCCTGCCATTCTTAGGTCCAGGGAGAACGACAAGGCTTTCTACTCCCTTAAACAGTGACAATCTTAGAAGCCCCCAGGAGCAGATCCACCCTGCCCTCTAGGGTCACCATGAGTCAGGGTGGGCTCAATAGCAGTGAGTGTCCTTAGTTTGTTGTTAGGTGCCACCAAGTAGCTTCTGACTCCTAGCGACCCTGCGTGCCGCAGAATGGAACACTGCCTGGTCCTGCACCATCTTCACAATCGTTCCTATGTTTGAGCTCACTGTTGCAGCCACTGTGCCAGTCCATCTTAGGTACAGTTTTTGTAAGCATGAAACAATGTACATTTTCTTACGTTTTGATATTTGCGTTTCCCCTGCAATGGTGTTAGAAAGTGATGTCAGTGAAAACTCCAGGAGGAGAAATCAAATCAAGTACAATAGAGGCAGATGCTGGAAGAAACTCTATCAATTATTTACTTCTGCTTCTTCATTGTTACTGTCACCAGCTCTCTGATGGTACGGGAGACATGTATTTCTAGCTGTTTCAGACAACAACCCTGCCAAACACAAGGCTGAAAAGAACAGAACAGAAAAAAAAGAAAGAAAACTGCACTTCCTGCCATGGTATAGATCCCGACTCGTAGCGAGTGAGAAAGGTTATTAAAATAAGTAATAGTTCATACAGCTAATATTCAAAGACTAGTTCAGAAGTGTTTATTTGAAAATATTCATACAGTCTCAAGTATGCATTTGATTGGTATATTCAAAGTAATAATTGAGAGGCTACACTTTAAAAATACATTCTCTTTCCATGGCGTTGATTCCAACTCCAGTAGGACAGAGTAGCTGGCCCCATAAGGTGTCCAAGTCTTCGTCAGTCCAGGATCAGACTGTGTAGCTTCCTCTCACACAGCAGCTGGAGACTCACAGCTGCTGACCTTTCAGTTGGTAGCTCAACACTTCCTGCTCTACCACAGGGTCTCCTTAAAAACTCATAGGAACTCAACTCTAACACCTTTCTTTAAGCTCATTCTAATTCTGCTATATAAGGGACTAGTCCAATGATGGCATCTCTTCTCATCCTGATGCACCTCTTCCCTCCCAATGTTGGTGTTTACCGTATATACTCGAGTATAAGCCAAACCGAACATCAGCCGCAGCACCTAATTTTACCACAAAAACTGCATTAACAATGTGCTGAAAAAATCAACTTATACATGAGTCTATATGGTACTTTAGTGTTAGGTAAAATTTCTTGGGAAGTGCAAACACTAAAGCCTGCTGACTCAAAGGGTGGGGGGTTAGGTCCACTGAGAAATCCCTTGGTGATCGGCTTCTGAAAACGCAGCCATTTAAATCCCTATGGAGCACAGTTCTACTCATACATGAATGAGGCTGCCAAGAGCTGAGCTGACTGCATCTATACCTTGGCATATTATTAGTCAACTATTATGAATGCATTTAAACTTTATATGTGCCTCTCCTTTTACCTTTCACTTCCCATATTCAGTGAGCCATAAACGTGCTTCTATAAAAATTTATTACATTTCCATGATGCTCAATCACCAAAATTTAGTCTTCCATGTTCTGGCTACAGTTTGATTCTAAAGTTGAAAACCAGTAAGATGATTTACACTACACTAAGCCCAGCAATCACATTCACTGCAGACATGTTCGGCCAGACATCTACTTACTACTGTGCAGACCCAGTGACCTCTCTAATGGCCTCCTAATTGTTACTCAAGAAGTTAATTCAACTTCAATCTGAACTTCAAGACAGACACACCTACTACAAAATTACTTCAAAGTTAAAATCCTACATCCTTGTTTTAAGCAAAGATGTAAATACTTCTGAAACAATACAAAGCAATATAAGAAACAGATGCATTTATGTAGCAAGAGGTATCACAATCAGTAGCATATGAGCAAAAGCCAATGGTACTGAAGAAGGCAGTTCAAGCTGCACTGAAGAAATTAGTCTAAAACAAGACTCTGTGACTCGATGAAATACTGACTGAACTGTTTTAACAAACTTATGAAGCACTGTAAGAACTCACTCATCTATGCCAACCTGGAAATTTTGAAGAGAATTTCTTGGCCAACTGACTGGAAGAGATCCCTACTTATACCCATTCCAAAGAAAGGGGACCCAATGGAATGCTCATCTTATACAACAGTATCAGTAATATCACATGCAAGTAAAATTGTGCTGAACATTACTTAACAACTGTTACAATAGCAGATTGACAGGGCGCTGCCAGAGGTTCAGGCCGAATTCAGAAGAAGACATGCAACAAGTATTATCATTGCTGATGTCAGATGGAACTTGGCTCAAAGCAGAGAGTACCAGATGCTTGCCTACTTGTGGTTTTTAATATGTTCCAAGGCATTTGACTGTGGTTCATTTAAAAAAAAAACCATAGAAGATAACCTTGAGGAAAATGGGAATTCCAGAGCAGTTCATTGTGCTCATTCAGAACTTGTACATGGACCAAGAGGCAGTTGTGCAAACAGAACAAGTGAATACTCTTCATGGCTTAGAATTAGGAAAGGTGTGCAAGAGGGTTGCATACTTAGTCCATGTGTATGCTGAGAAAATCACCTGAGAAACCGAGGTAGATGAAGAAGGATGTGGCATCAGGTTTGGAGGATGGTTTATTAACAGAGGACTCGAAACAGAGGACATGAAACACTTGCGGATGACGATCAAAGATTACAGCCTCCAGTAGGAATAAGTAAAACATGGTAAATGGAGAAAAGATTGAAGTTGTCAAGGATCTTGCTTGGATCCATAGTCAAGAGCTATGTATCTTGTATTTGGTAAATACATGCTATGTAAACACATGCTATGTAAACACATGCTATGTAAACACATGCTATGAAATTGTATTTGGTAAATCTGATGCTCAAAGCCTCTTCAACATGTTAAGAAGCAAAGATGTTGCTTTGAGGATTAAGGTGACCCTTAAAGGATGTTTTCAATCACTCCATACACATGTGAAAGTTGGACACTGAATAAGGAAGACAAAAAAGACTCGATGCATGTGAATGATGGTGCTGGAGAAGAATACTGAAATCACCACGGGCTGCCAAAAGAACAAAGTGATCTGTCTTGGAAGCAGTATACCCAGAATGCTCCTCAAAGGCAAGGACAGCTAGATTTAGTCTCACGTATTTTGGACATGTCAGGAAAGACCAGTCTGTGGAGAAGGATATCATGCCCAGGAAAGGAGAAGGACAGCAAAAAATACACCAACAAGATGAATTGACACCGTGGCTGAAGCATAAGAACAATCGGGAGGCAGGAAGGCAGAGGACAGGGAAGTTTCACATTGTTCGCAGAGTCACTATGAGTAGGAAGCGACTTGAGAGCACCTGACACACCAACACCACATTATGTGTAATTGTGTAGAGTGAAGGTGAACCACAGAGAACCCTAACAAGTCAATTTACTAACAAGAAGAGTCAAGAACACATTTTTTATATATTGTGCCCTATCAGTAGAATAAGAATGGCGTCTGGGTAATTAAATGGAAGTAACGATGATGGTTATTCCTATCAACCTGGCAGAGCACTGTAACTATAAATGTGTGATGAAGATAACAAGTGTCTTTGCTTTGCTATGAGAATTTGGGTGAATTGTTTATTTCTTAGTGTTCTTTTTTCCTCTTTTTTTAAAAAAATAAAAATAAAGGTGGCATAAAAGAAACCACAGGCACGTGCTGTATTTCATCACACTGAAAACCATTTGCTCTGTAAATGCTCTTCCTTGGAGGAGTTTGTGGCTTCCTATTGTCATGGAGACAATATTGCAAACCATCTCCCTGACATACTATTACTATCTGGATTATATGAAGAACTCTCAAAAGTCAATAGTTCAACCGAGAGAATATACGGATGGCAAATAATCACATGAAAAGATGTTCAACACCATCAGCCATCAGGAACAAGGCAAATTAAGACCACAATATGATGCAGCTACACCGCTAGCGAATGACTAAGATAAAAAAAATACTAACAACTACTACTATTATTAACTACAAATACTAGTGAGGATGCATGGAAACTGGGTAATAAATATATGCACCAGAGCAAGTTTGGCAGTTTCTTAAAAAAAAAATCAAATAATGTATGACACAATAGCTATATAAATGGATATTTTCCCCAGAGAAATGAAGACATATGATCAGATTAAAAACATACAAAATGTTTATAGAAATCTTATTCATAATTGAAAAAATCTGGTAATAATACAAATGCCCTTCAACAAATGATTAAGTAAACACAGAACACTACTTAGCAGGAAAAAGGAATTGGTTTCTAATATACACAACAACCTGGATGGTTATCCAGGTCATTACACTGAGTGAACAATGTCACATATTGTATCACTGCATTCACACCACATTCTCAAAATTAGAATGATATGTTGCTGTTGCGGCTGTTAGATGCCGTCAGATCAGTTCTGAGTCACAGCAGCGAGCACAGCTATGCACCACAGAAGGAAACACTACTCAGTCCTGTGCCATCTTCACAATCGTTGTTGGAGACCATTGCCACAGCCACGGCGTCAAGGCATCTCATTAATGATCTTCCTCTTTGGGGCTGCCCTCTACCCAGCATGATCGTGTAAGGGAGGTTGTCTAGAAAAAAAGTATATCCAGTGGCATCTATGTATAAGAGCCTTATATAAAGATGTATTTAGATATCAAGAAGGTATCATGGTCCACTTCAACCCAAGTCTGTCAGTCCAATACTAGTCTCTAAATTCCTCTTCAGATTCATGTAGCCAACATGCAAGAACAGAGCGCAAGGCTGGAGAATTCTCAGTTGTGTGGCCCCAAGGTCGGCGGGAAGATGGCAGGGCACCCGCGACACGCAGCGCAGAGTCTCCAGAAGTAGAAAGGTAAAGGGACAGAGAGAGATGGTCTCTAGCGTCACACACTGCTATACCCAAAGTTAGAAGATATCAAGGAGGTGTCATCAGGCTGTGACTTGATTGAAAGGCTTGATTCCACCCTGAGCCAGGAATGTCTAGTGGACATACAAGCATCTAACTGCCATGATGACGTCCCGTTCCAGGGATTGGTCTCTCCTGGTAACACAGGCGAACTAAGTGAGATGAAATCTAGCCATCCTCACTTTTAAGTACTATTGTGGCTGAGACTATTTTGTTCATACTTCTGGCAGTGCGTGGCCATTTCGATCCACAGGCATTAGCTCTTCTGTGGTCCTCCTGGTTCTCTATTGAGTTTCCACATGCCTGGGAGGCGACAAAAGACCATCGCAGCATGGGTCAGGCAAACATGGGTCACTTAAGCTCTTTAGCAATTTAGAGAGCTGATAGAGCAGATTTCTTTTCTTTTTTTAAGACTGCTTCCCTGAGAATTGGTTGCTTGGAAGCTTCAATCATTTCTCTATGAATCATGCTATCGTCTTATCTGTGCAGGTATGATGACGTCAGTCTCTCTGTTTGGGTTTATTTTTGTTGTTGTTGTTTGCACATTGAGCTGCAGGCCCTATGATGGTTACTCTCTTTGATCTTTATCAGCAAGCATTTCCTCTATGCTCTCACCCAGGGAACTGGTGTCATCTGCATATCACAGGTTGCTAATCAGCCTTGCTCAGCCTGACATTATATTCTTCTTCATATAATCTACTTTCTCGGGTTATTTGCTCGGCACACAGACAGAATAAATTTGATGAAAGAATTTACATATAGAAAGAGAGAAAAAGAGAGAAATCTGTCATTGTTTTTTCTTCCCCAGAAAACCCAGCCTACAAGATTACAGGCTTCAAATATACGCATATAGGCTACTGAATAATGGATAATTTCATACTCTCAACTGATTTCTCTCAAGCAGGCTTTTCTTGCCTCCATTTCTAGTTTGTAGATGTTTTCATTTTTTAATCAGACATTGAAACATTACAATATTAATCAGATCTTCTGCCTTTTAGGTGTTAATAATTATTAGCAATAACAATATAAAATGGGATATGTACCAGTAATCAATTGCATCAGATATATTAATTGTAGCAATATATTAATTAGCAAGCCATTATTTCAATTATTAGCTAGGATGCTTTAAGGCCTGGTTTTAGTAATCCAGTGTCATATACAAAAGAAGATGAAGCAGTACTTATTTATTCTTCAAGTAACAATTATTGATATTTCATATGATGGAAATACGTACTTATCAGACATGCTATTATATATATGCTTTTTTCATTACAGCTTCTTTTATTCATGAAAGAGGGAAATCATTTGCTAGTTCACTTTGTTCCAAGAACGTGCTGGAGACCTAAATGAAAATATGCAGTTCAGCTCTCCAAGTAGCTTGCTACTTTACAAATCCAACTGTTAAGCTGTGAGGTTAAAGTGAACTGGATACGCAAATAAGCCTATCCCTCTGCCAACACTTTATTTTTTCTGCAGTATTTTCCAAGGGACATGGCTTTAAGCTTATTCTTTAATTTTAAAAATTCTCAAAGACAACCTGGGTATTTTATATGATGACTCTCAAATACCAAAACAGTGGCCCATCCTAGAAATGTATGCCCCCCAAATGTGTTAAACATTAATGTAGGGAGTCCAATCCCTCTGAATTTCCAAGATTGAGAACCATGCGGAGGTTCATCCATTTCTAGCATCCATATATGTCTCAATACATTCTCACTGAAACTCGAGGAGCCCAGTAGGAAACACTAATAGTGGGCATAGAGACTCTTAGGTGATTCAAAAAGGGCTCTAACCTCCCACGAAGCTGTAGAGACACTGTTTTCTATATCTAAAGAAAGGGGATTAGATTAGTGAGGACTACTGGTTCTTTCGCATCTGTCTAGCCTCTGTATATTGGCTTCTTCTCTGAGATTCACTTTCTTGGTTCCAATAAAGCATAGTTGCTTACAGGTTTCATTGTCCCCCAGTGTGGGCAATACAGCTCCCTAGAGTTATTGGAATGATCCAGGGGGTCCTGTCAAAGGGGATTCCTACACTTTATGGAGGGTTATATGTAGTACAAAAGATTTTAATTGTTAGAGGGGCACTGAATAACTATAAAAATGAAAATGGGGTGTTAGCCAAATAAGTTTGGAAATCTATGAACGAATCACTATAGCCTGTATAGTCAAGACTTTTTAATACAAAGTACTTCCTACAATTTAAGGGGCTTCAAAAATTTGGGAGAAAATGGAATTAAAAGATAATAATATTTCTACAAATTTTTGGAAGTCCCCTCATAACCTAGATTTCTTACTGTAATTTAGCAATATCCATATATAAAAGGAAATGTTTTAAAATAATGTCCTAAGATTGTTCAAATGTAATAAAGAAGTTGGAAATGTTAAATCTAACTCATAGGAAACAGTTTATAGAACTGAGGATGAATTTGTTGTTCTTCCAACATGACCCCATAGTTTTTTCAGCATGACAAGTATAAAGTAAATTCATGTTAATATTATTTGTGTTATTTTTAAGTGAGTTTTTAACTCTCATAAGAAAAGGTCAAGAGGAAATAAAAATCTTATTAGTACCGGAAGCACACACAGTGGAAGACAAAATAGATGACATGGACTTATAAAAATAAGACACTTACGCAGACGGAAGGGGCAGAGAGCTATTTAATGGGGCTCTTTTAGTCAAAGTCTTTTAACTCTCACCAAACGACTGCTCATTGTGTGGGTCAGGGGGAGATGCTGAGAGATGTCACCTGTGAATAACTGTGAGCAGGCTTCCCTGGAGTGCCATACTGCAGAGGACACGATGAGCCCTTGGAGAAGCAGGAGGGGAGATTTCATTACCTGCGAGAACTGGGAGTGGAGGTGAACTTCCTGGACCCAACACACAGCTGTATCGGCAGAGGAGCTGCAGCGTCCAGGAGCCAGAGCATGGAACAGAGGGATGGGCTTCCCATGCCACAGAGCAAATGAGGTTTCTGGGTGCAGAGTGGGGTGCGTGAGTGGGGACATTGGACTGGTTGACCCAATGCAATAGAGCTGACTACCTTAGAGGTGAGGCTCACTAGAGAGGGTGCCTCCAGGCATGTGGCTTCTAGGAGGCTGGTGTGCCCTTTGGGTATTTATTAGCAGACTCGACAAAACTTTCTAACAAGACCTGAGAAACAACTCAGCCCTGAGCATTTCTCACTGCGCTGCAACTTGTGAACCTCCTTAATAAGCCCTCTGACCACGAATTTTGTTTGTAAGTTCTATGTAGTCATTACAATGGATCTTAGGTCCAAGAGAAGTGAAAATAGAGAACACTTATTAAGATAATACACACATCAAAAGATTTTGATGATGGCAGCATAGGTGCAAATGTGCTTGACACACTGGATGAATGTATGGATTGTGATAAGATGTGAGAGCCCCCAGTAAAAGTATTTTAAAAAATAAAAAGACAAAAAAAGGAGAAAGAGGGAAATGGGAAACCACACATTGGAAAACAAAAAAAAGTTTTCTATCAACAACACACAGAGACGCCTCACTAAGATATATAGAATTCTCTAATATTTCAACAAGAAGCCAACAAATAATCCAATTAATAGTTGGGCAAAAGATATAAACAGAGAATTCATCAGAAAAGAAACACAAATAGCTCACAAACACATGAAAAATGCTCACAAATCACTAACCATCTGGGAGATGCAAATCAAAACAATGATGAGCTATCCCCTTACACCCACTATGATAGCCCAATACAATGAAAACCAAACAGAACAACAAATGCTGGTGAGGGCACAGAGAGATTGGATCTCATCCTCAGCTGGTGGGGTTAAAACAAGTACAACCATTGTGGGAATTGAAAGGGTGCTTCCTGAAACAATAGGGACTAGAAATACCACAGGACCCAGAGATGCCCCTGCTGGGCATGTATCCTGAAGACTTAAGAGAAAGAACCCAAAGAGGTAAGCCTCTCCCACAGTCATAACAGCACATTCACAATAGCAAAAAGCAGGAAACCATCCAAATGCCCATCCAATGAAGAATGAAGTGGTGAGAGAACCGCTAACCACCTCCTGGCCTGGCGCAACCTAGAAACCATTCTGCTCAGTGAAGTTAGTCAACCACAAAAGGACATCTATTGTCTGAGTCCACTAGAATAAGGATAGAAACCAAGACAAAGACAGGCTCCAGCTCATAGGCCATCTATTCTTCTAATCTGGTCCCCCAAGCAACCAGGCAGTGTGCTTACCTAGCTCCCATAATCTGTGTCTCACTCTGTCCTTAGAACACTTTAAAACCCCCATCAAGAGAAGTGACCTCACTACAGATAGGACCAGTTTCCCATGTCCAAGGGGAAAAGAAATTGACCAACCAATTCGTGCCATATAGCAGTGTTCCACTGTGACTCCAAATTACCAGACAATCCTACCAGAGGAACTGTGAACTTTCCTGGGAGATTTGGATCGAGAGGAGAGGGCTCATGTCTGTCCTGGAGAAAGCAATTGTCCATCTGATGGTTGGTCCACTGAGTGGGACACCTAGCCACTGGGGAAAATGCTTAACACTGCTTGGAGAGACCTCCAGGGGGAACTGCACCTGATATTATGTTCCTAACTGAGCCCTTTTGATGGAGTTCCCAACTCATCCCAGGTGACCCAGGAACATGCTATAGACAACTCAGACATTCGACTGTCTGAGGTACACAGTACGCTTCAGAGGCCACACCAAAAGGACCCAAATTGAAAATCCACTAATAGCAAAGCCAAGAAATGAAAATACTCCCTTGAACTTTAAGCTGAGGTGCCCTTGTGCAGCGGTTCTCAACCTGTGTGTTCACAACCCCTTTGGAGGTCGAATGACCCTTTCACAGGGGTCACCCGATTCATGACAGTTATGAAGTAGCCACAAAAATCATGTTATGGTTGGGGATCACCACAGCATGAAGAACTGTATTAGAGGGTCACGGCATTAGGAAGGTTGAGGACCACTGCCTAGTGCAAGAAGCAGATAATCTCCATCACAAGATTAAGGACTTGGTGGTCATTGGCCTTTGAGTGGGTTCAAACTTACTGTTCTGAAGCTGCCCAATGAATGGCAACCCAGAACCAATGTATATTTGCTGTTTGCATACTGTCCCTGTCTTTATGTGACATGTGTTAGGCTACTGGGCATGGTACCACCTCATAAATCTTACTTCTGAAGGTATTGTCATCTCTCTAGCCCTTAGGGCATGTATAATGACTGTCCACTCACCTACATTTTGAACATGTATAAGATAGCAAGTCATGTATTAGAATATGATGAGAAGTCCCACACACATATAAAATCCTTTGCTCAGCAGGTCAGTACAATAATGGTCCTATCAATAGAGTGCCTTTAAAACCCCATGGGGAAGAGCTATGATGACGACAGTAAATAACAATGGTGTCTCCAAAAGGGAATCAGGGACTTAGAGACACAATAACCATAGGAAAGGATGTTGAGCTCTCACTTGATCATAGCTCTTATGCCATGACCTTCCCTGGTACTCACCCCATGAGGAGATCCCTAAAGACACGAGTGCCCTAGCAAACCGTGATGAAGAAATCAGAAGGTGCACAATCATCATAAATAAAATAGTGTCCATGGTCTTAAAAGCTTGTCTCAAAACAAGCATGCATTTTAAGTGAGGAGTTAGGTACGTCCACCAGGAAGAAGCACATCAGCCTGTGTGATCCAAGGATTGCAAATAATAATATCCAAATCTGGAGGAGGGAATGGGACTAGTGCTTAAATTCTAAACACCTGGTTTGAGGGAAGCTATGGATAATAGTGTTAGCCCATAATTTATTTACAGGGTCCCTATATGAATTGAGCCCTCAATGAATCTCCAAAGCACACCTGCTAGGAAGGTATCAGACAAAAAGCATTGCAATGTGGATTTTCGCAGCTGTACTTAGCTGGAATGTAACACCTTGTAATTTGATCTCCCTCTGGACCCAAAGTGAATTTATTCTATTTTTTTAAAATATTCTCTGCTTTCTCTGATTTTGAGGTCTTTACGTGTTCTATATGGTCAGTGTTGCTGGTTTCTTGTTTGTCTCTGTGTTGTATGGTTATCTGTATAAGGAGATCTGGGTGAGGGGAATTATAAAGACCGTGCTGGGTTGATGATTGTCTGGGGGCACAGAAGGGAAAAGTAGGAGAAATTGGAAGTCAATATCAGTGGGTAAAAGAAGTAAGAAATGTTCCAAAGTTGACAAGGATTTCACAACCCTTCTTGTTAAGACTGAACTATTGGATTGTATGTTAATTATTACTCAATATATTTCTTGAAAAGCATAAGTAATATCAGATATTGGAATATGATAATGAGGTGCTTTAAGAAGATCCTTTGTTTGAGATGTTAAAAAACATGTCAAGTGCTTTGTTTTCTCTGTCTCGGTGTCACACACATTGACAAATCCTCAATAAAGTATAATGTGTGTGTGATATATTTATACTACAGGTGGCTGGGTTGTTGTTGTAGTTGTTGTTGTTGCTAGGTGTCCTCCAGTACGTTCCTACTCATAGCGATACTCTGTATCAAAAAAAGGAAACAATAACTCTGAGCAATCTTCTTAACAGGTCCCACGCTTGAGCCCACTGTTACAACCGCAGGTCAATCTATATCACAGTCCTTCCTCCTTTTCAATGACCCTCTACTTTGAGAAACCTGATGTCTGTCTCCAGGGACTGATCACTCCTAATGATATGTCCAAAAAAGCACACGAGACAAAGATTCTCCATCCTCACTTCCAAGGAAAATGGTGGCTGTACTACTTCCAACATGAATTTTTTAATTATCCAGTTAACCCGTGGTATATTTAATATCATTTATAAACATCATTATTCAAAGTCATCAACGCTTCTTTGGTCTTTCCTACTTCTTTGGCCCAGTGTCACATGTACAAGGCAATTGAAATATAACTTAGGTCAGGCACTCCTCAGTTTTCAAAGTGACATCTTTGCTTTTTAACACTTTAAAGATATCTTTTGCAGCAGATTTGCCTAATGCCATATGTCATTTGATTTCTTGGCTGCAACTTCCACGGGTGTTGATTGGATCCAAGTAAAATGAAAACCTTTTCAATTTGCCTCTTTTCTCCATTTATCATGATGTTGCTTATTGACCCAGGTGTAAGGATTTTTGTTGTGAGGATGAACTTGTTTGTCACTAAAGACTCCAAGTGCATTTCAATGTTACTTTTCTATCTCTTTCTTTCTCTCTCTCCCTCTCCCTCTCTCGCTCTCTCTCTTTAAAACCACGATTTAGGTCTGAGGGTTCAGGAATCTGGAGGGATTTGGCTTTTTTGCTTGTTTTTAAAGAAAAGTGAAACCAACAACAATTAACCGTAACATTTTGTTAATGTCTAGCCGTCGTCTTAATTTTAACTAGTTGGTGCTTCAACTCCTTTTCACTCTAAGCAACCAAGGTTGTAGCCTTTGCGCGTTGCAGGTTGGTCATGAATCTTCGGAGGAAAAAATAAAACCAAAAACCAAACCCACTGCCATGGGGTCGATAGTGCTTCAAGACAAACCTAGAAGACACAGTAGAACTGACCCTTTGGGTTTTCGTGGATATAATCTTGACAGTTTACAGAAGCAAAATAATCTCATCTTCTGTCTACAGAGCAGATGGTGGAGCCTGAAGTTAGGCGCTTGATGTCCAGTCAATGCCACCAGGGTTCCTAGAGAAAGATTAGAGAGTTCAAAACACTGTCTTCAGAGTTGTATCGGCCTAGATAGATGATATGTAAAGAAATAATAGCTTCATATTGTGATCGTTTGGTTTAATAAATTTATGTGATTCTTAATTGTTTTTTACTTATCCTTTCGTCTTTCTGGGTACAATTCTGAGGGTGTTTAAAAAGTTCATGTAAATAATAAATTTTAAAGATAATGGGATTTTTCCATGAAATTCTTAATACACATAAAGATTTGACTTGCAATGGTGCTGAAGGAAGAAGTTAAAACTGCACTGAATACATTAGCCAAAAACAAGGCTCCAGGAATTTATGGAATACCCAGGGAAATGTTTCAGAAAACTGAAGCAGCACTGGAAACCCTCACTCAGCACTCACCAGGAAACTCGGAAGGCAGCTACCTGGCCAACTGACGGGAGGCGATCCATATTTGTGCCCATGCCAAAGAAAGGTGGCCCAACAGAAGGCTCAAACCACAGAAAGCTGTCATTGATATCGTTAATGTATAAAATATTGTGTAATATCATCCAACAACAGATGCAGCAGTACACTGACAAGAAACTGCCAGAAGGCAAGCCAATTCAGAAGAAGTCACATAACAAGGGACATCATTGCTGATGTCAGATGGATCTTGACTCACAGCACTCCATTCTATAAAGATATTTCCTTGTGTTTCACTGACTATGCAAAGGCCTTCAGCTGCTTGGAAGATAATAAACTGTGCATTCCTGGAGGAGACAGGAATTCCGGAACACCTCAGGGTGCCCATTCAGAACTTGAGCATGGATCAAGAAGCAGCTGTGTGAACGCCACAAAGGAACACAGCATGGTTTAAAATCAGGAAAGGTGTATGTCTCGGTTGTATTCTTTAACCATACTTGTTCAATCTATATGCTGAGCAAATCATCAGGGGAATTGGATTATATGAAAAAGAGTACGGTATCAGAACTGGAGAAAGACTTATTAACAACATGTGAAGTACAGATGACACACCTTGCTTGCTGAAAATGAGGAGGACTTGAAACACTTGCTGATCAAGATCAAGGGTTGTAGCCTTCAGTATGGATTTCAACTCAATGTCAGGAGTAACACAATCCTCACAACTGAACCAAATGAACTGATAAATGGAGAAAAGGTTGAAGTTGTCAAGAATTTTGTCTTGGATCCACAATTAATGTTCATGGAAGCAGCAGTCAAGAGATTAAAAGATGTAGTGGTTTAGGTCAATCTACTGCACAAGATATTGTGGTAGTTACATAATCTGTTGCCAATTTGAGACTTAAGAGTGAAGGGCTGGAGTTTGGCCTGTCAATCAGGTCACAGTTTGATGACCTAATTTGGAGACTCTAAGAAAATAAATAGCTCACTGGAGGCAGGACACAGGCTGACTTCCTGGGAGTCATTCCTGCAGACAAGACGCACGAAGCTATGCGAGAGCCCTGGAGCTGAAGGAGCCACATGGAGACCCCTGCCATCTCTGAGATGCTTACAATGCCATTAGATCCAAAGGACTTCCAACCCACTGGCCTGTGATCTTCCTGCATTCGACGTCATTGCATGTGTTTCGTGAGTCTGAAAAGGACTCTGTAGATTGGTATCGGACATATGGGCTAATATCGAACTTACAGACTTGATCTGGACTGGGCTGGGATGTTTCCTTAATGTACAAGTACTCTTTATATAAAGCTCTTTCTTATACACATATCAGTGTCTATGAATTTGTTTCACTAGTCTACCTAGACCAACACAGAACTCTTTAGAGTTGAAAAGCAAGGCTATTACTTTGAGGGATAAGGTGTGCCTGACCCAAGACATGGTGTTCTGCAGTGCATCATATGCATGTGAAAGTTGGACACTGAATAAGGAAGACCGTAGAAGAATCGATGCACTTGAACTGTGGTGCTGGAGAAGAACACTGAAAATACCATGGACTGCTGAAAGAATAAACTTGCCTGCACTGGGAGAAGAGCTCCTTAGAGGCAAGGATGGCAAGTCTTCATCTTGCTGGACATTTTGTCAAGAGAGACCAGTCCCTGGAGGAGTACATTATGTTTGGTAAAGTGGAAGGGCAGCAGAAAAAGAGGAGGGCCTTCAGTGAGACTGACACAGCGGCTGCATGAAGGAGTTCAGGCATAGGAACAATTGTGAGGAGGACATGGGACCAGCATGGTTTCCTGGTTGTGCATAACGTTTTTCTGTGGGTGAGAGTCAACTCAATGGCATCTAACAAAAGCAACATATAAATAATACACATATGTGAATCTTGACTACAAACTGGATTGCAATCTGAAAGGTCAGCAGTTCAAAACCACCAGCTTCTCCTCAGGAGAAAGACTGGGCTTTCTACTCTCTTCAAGAGTGAAAGTCTCAGATACTCACAGGAGAGTTCTACCCTGTTGTACAGCATTGCTATGAGTCCCCATAAACTTCGTGGTAGTGAGGGGTTTTTTTGTTTATGTATGTGTGTACTCGTGTGTGTACACATATCATTTGATTTAATTAATATGGAATGCAGTTGGCGTTTTTATGAAGATTTCCAGATGATACTAAATTTCTACCAGGAAGAGCACCACTTTACAAGGTTCAAGAAATGAAATAGGAGAAAACGGATGTCTTCTGATGAACATTTTCACCATGTGCACATATTTTTCTTTAATATTTATAATAATTTAAATCTGGTATAGATTCTCACAGTTTAATTTTTCTCTGAGGTTCTTGGATGCCTTTACTGTCTAATTGAGGCAAAGACCTTTATAAGCTTGCACGGCATGATGTAGCAAAAGCTTTACTGCTCAGTGCCGATTGTCGGGACTCCTAGAGACAAAAGGAACGCTTGCAAGGAGGCACCAATATTGCCAATCGTCCTGGCGGATTAGTGCATTACTGGCTGTGTTGCTACATGAAAGATCAGCAGTTCGAGCCCATCAGGGCTCTAAGGGAGAAAGAAGAGGCTATCCCACCCCCTTGTAATTTTTCATAACCTTTGAAACCCCTAGAGGCAGTTCCACTCTGTCCTATAAGATCACTGAGTCAACTTGATGGTGGTGAGTAATGAGAAGGTTGTAAGGCTTAGGAAACAGCTAACAGGAAGCAAACACGGTCAAAGTTCATTCTAGTGAGGGTGCTGGGTCCTTTGTTAGAATATAAAATGATGAATCACTCACCCATGTGACATTCACTTATTCATTCATTAACTATTGATTCACTAATATTCAACCTACATCTACTGAAAGGATATCATGTTTAGTGCTAATCTCTGCACCACTATCACACAAACACTTAAATAAACTATTCCGTGAACTTAAGCATCAACAGGTTTGGGGACATATTCCCCTTGGGTCATATGCAATCACAATTTTTAAAATTTCGCATGTCAAATGTGTTAACATGTGCCACCAGGTAACAGATATCTTTCGGAATGTAAAATGGGAACTTTTCTCAGTAAACATACACACACAAAATCTAACACAAAAACAAATTTGTTTCTGTAGATTATATTGCAACTCAATGTGACCCTAAAGGCCAGAGTGGAACTGCCCCCAGGGTTTCTCGGGCTGTAACCTTTACAGAAGCAGACTGCTCCATCCTTCTCCCGTGCAGGGGCGGGGGAGTTCGACCACCAAACTTGCTACTAGCAGGCAAATGCTCAGCCACTCTGCCACCAAGGCTCCTTTTTAAATACCCAAACTCACTTCCATGGAGTCACTGCTGGAGCATACCCACCTCTTGTGGTTTTCCAAGACAGCAACTGTTTACGGGTGTAGAAAGCCCAGTTTTTCTCCCTCTGAGCTGCTGGTGGTTTTGAACTACTGACCATGCTCCTTGCAACCCAATGTGTACCCAGTGTGCCATCAGGGCTCCTTATTAAATACCAGGGGACCTCAAAAATAGACAATTACAATTTCAGGTAAAAGACATGTTATATAACATGGATAAGATAGCATGCCTTAACATGACCACGTGTTATAAACAAAACCATCGACAGCCAACAGATGTTCTAAAGTTTTGAATGATAGCATTCATCTAGAAATTATCATGTAACAGCAATTAAGGACAAATGGATAACCATGAACTGCTTCTACAGAAAGGGCCCTTTCATCATTTCCACGTTAGTTGTGTGGGTATTTAAGGGGAACAAAATATAGACGTTTACAGCAGCCTGTTTGACATATAGCTCGTCTGCCACTCTGCCTTAGAGAGTTTCCAATTCTGTCTTATGCTGGTTTGTGGCCCATTGCTAAATATCTTAACATTTTAATATAGTAAAGAACTGTAAAAATCTAATTAATTTAAGAGACCATTAACTTTGTTTTAGAAATGCATGGCCACACTACCAGTGACCAGGGGCCACCTCAAGGAGGGAGAACCTATGTGGGTCAGAGTAGAACTGTCATCCACAGAGTTGTCAGTGGCTGATTATCTAGCAGTAGATCACCAAGCCTTTCTTCTGATGCACTGCTGGCTGAACTTCAACCTCCAACCTTTCAGTAGCACATGATGTCAATAACTGTTTGCATCACTCTGAGTCTCTATTAACAATCGATAATATTTATTCATTCATATATTTAATTGAGTGTATGATTATCTAGTGCATAGGCTCCCAAACTTATTTGGCCTACCGGCCCCTTTTGGAAAAAAAATCAATCAATTACTTAGCGCTCCCTTGACAATTAAAAACTTTTGAACTATAGTCCATAATCCAGGATAAAGTATAGGTACCTGCTTTTTCAGCCCCCTGGATTGTTCCAGCTCTCCCCACCCCTGGGAATGGTATCACCCAGCTTGAGAAACACAAATGCAATCGTAATTGTGTAGTATGGAAGGGACCAGACCAAAACCAGGGATGTACATGGTAGACAATGGTGGGGGGGGGGAAGGAAAACAAAAGGATGAATATAAGGAAGAAAAGAGGAGCGGGGGCATGGGGCATTAATCCACCCAAGGGGAGGGTATTGTTTATATCTCCACAGGGAAAGTGGGACCAGACTTCAACCCAGTGCCGCAAGGTGTGAATGCAATATCCCGGCGTGGAGTAGGGAACCAGTGGAGAGGTCTGGGAGGCTGGCCCCAGCACCATAAATTAAGTGGATTCCTGCCCTTCCCCGAAAAGAATTTGTTCCAAAGGATGACATTGACTCTGCAGCTCCGGGAGATGAACATATCTGATCAGAGCACACGGGAGCAGATGAAGGGGCAGGAGGAGAGAGTGGAGCACAGCCTGGCCCACCAGGCCGTGATGATGATGTTCCTGAGTAGAGCAGCCAGTCCACAGAGAGAACAACATGGCTGGCCCCACTAGGAGAAATGATGCCAATCAATGACTAAGGGCGATACAGGGGACTGCACCGGAGACACAGTGTGGGAATTGCACCTGACCTGATCCCACCACACCGAGGCAAATCACTGGGGGAGTGCAGCGGAACAGCAAGGGAATGGAGTGGCAAGGTCCCCAGGGAATGCTGAAAGTAGACTTTGGGGCCAGGGCGTGATGCCCCAACAGACTGGACTGGAAAACTCTCCTAAGGGCTAGCAAACAATCCATGAACTAACTACAAGCTTTTCTCTTGTGAACTGTTTTGTTCTGTTCTTTGTCAGTGGTTTGTTTTTGTTGTTTTGTTGTCTGGTTGTATACTGTTGCTTTGTTTTCCTCTGTCTTGTTTTCATGCATGTTAGTGTCTCCACAGATCTGTCTGAATAGGACAGGCTGGATGAACTACCTGGAGGAAAAACAACGGGACCGACAGTTTCAGGGGGACTTGGGGTGGGGGGGTAGGGGGGATAAGGAAGTGGTGTTAACAAACACAGGGACAAGGGAAAAACATGGGACCCAAAATGGTAGAGAGGGGGGAGTGGCAGGCCTGGTGGGGAATGATCAAGGGTAAGGTTGCTTAGAGAAGAGGTATACTCTAGCCCAGGTGGCGATGAAGCATGGTAGTAGGGCAGGAGGAAAGTCAAGGGAGATGGAGGAAAGAGCTAGGAGTCAAAGGGCATTTATGAAGGTCTAGACAAAGACATGTACATGCAAATATATATAGGAGGATGGGGAAATAGATCGATGTGTCTATATTTATAGGTTTAGCATTAAGGTGGCGGAAGGACCTTGGGCCTCTACTCAAACACTCCCTCAATGCATGAATACCTTCTTTCATTAAATTGGAACTCTATGATGCTCACTCTCCCGACACAACGGCTGGAGCCAAAGTGTGTGAACAAGTAAATGTGGTGAAGAAAGCTGATGGTGCCCGGCTATCAAAAGAGATAGTGACTGGGGTCTTAAAGGCTTGAAGATAAACAAGCGGCCATCTAGCTCAGAAGCAACAAAGTCCACATGGAAGAACACACCAGCCTGTGCGATCGAGTGGTCCCGAAGGGATCAGCTACCAGGCATCAAAGAACAAAAAATCATATCATTGACTGTACACCTCCATGACAGGATAGCTGAAGACAAATGGGTGCATAAGCAAATGTGGTGAAGAAAGCTGATGGTGTCCGGCTATCAAAAGAGATAGTGTCTGGGGTCTTAAAGGCTTGAAGGTGAACAAGTGGCCATCTAGCTCAGAAGCAAAAAAGCCCACATGGAAGAAGCACACCGGCCAGTGCGATCACGAGGTGCCAAGGGACCAGGTATAAGGCACCATGGAAAAAAAAAATAAGATATATGTGTGTGTGTGTATGTATGTGTATATGTATATATATATATACGTATATATATACCATATTAAATGAAGGGGGAAGCGCAGAGTGGAGACCCAAGGCCCAAGTGTCGGCCAGTGGAGATCCCCTCATAAAGGGGTTTAGGAAGGAGATGGGTTAATTAGGGTGCGAGGTAGTACTGATGAAGAACACAGCTTTCCCCCAGATCCTGGATGCTTCCTCCCCCCAACTACCATGATCCGAATTCTACCTTGCAGGGCTGGATAGGGCAGAGGCTGTACACTGGTACATATGAGGGCTGGAGACACAGGGAATCTAGGGTGGATGATACCTTCAAGACCAAGGGGGTGAGGGGCGATGCTGGGAGAGTGGAGGGTGAGTGGGTTGGAAAGGGGGAACTGATTACAAGGATCCACATGTGACCTCTTCCCTGGGAGAGGGACAGCAGAGAAGGGGGGGGGAGGGGAGACTCCGGATAGGGCAAGATATGACAAAATAACGATGTATAAATTACCAAGGGCACATGAGGGAGGGGGGAGCGGTGAGGGAGGGGAAAAAAAGAGGACCTGATGCAAAGGGCTTAAGTGGAGAGCAAATGCTTTGAGAATGATTGGGGCAGGGAATGTATGTATGTGCTTTATACAATTGATGTATGTATATGTCTGGATTGTGATAAGAGTTCTATGAGTCCCTAATAAAATGTATAAAAAGAAAAGAGGAGAAAAAAAGAAAGAATGAATACCCAACTAGTTCCAAGGAGTTGGAGATTTAAGATGTCCCAATGGCCAACTTTTCCAATATGCCATATTCCCTCCCGTCCTTGGGTTCTGAAATTCATTACAGTTCCCATCCCACAAAAACTCTGAGGAAATGCCTCATGTCGTGGTGGTGCTCTTAAGTTCCAAACCCAAGGATCAGGCAGAGGCGACCCAAATTCAGGGTCAAGTCCAAAGCCTAAAATGTCCAAAAGTCCTAGCAGGTTCTTCTTGGTTCTACCAAAGCTCGGTCAGGAAGTAGCGGTCTGGCTTTCCAGATGAGGTGCTGTGTGCTAGACCAGTGTTTCCATACCCCCCACATCTGATGGTGTCTTATGCCACAGCCTCTAAATCAAAGATGCCCTCAAGAAAACAAAGGTTGTGGCATGGTCCACAACCCTCTACGAAGGTGGAGTCTTAAAGATGCTCCCAAAGAAACAAAGGGTGTTTTTACCCCATACCCTCCACCAAGGTCAGGCCTCAATCCCTCCCCACTTCTGTCCATCAGCATAATAAAGACTGCCCTCCACAAGGAGACCATCACCACAGGTGTACCAAGGCCAGAACCATAATATCCATGAGGTAGCACATAAGGAACCCTGGCCAGCGAGGCCATAGTAATTGACTCTCACTCAACTGGTCTACTCACTTGCCTTTTCATTTGTGGATTGAAATACTGAAATCCGTCCTCTCTTAGTCAGTGTGTACTGGGTTTGCGGGAGAGTGTGATACTTTTGGAAAGCTGCCTCAGTGCTCACTATCCATACAAGTCAGCCTAGTAAAAGCCATCGTCTTTGTTTCTGATATCATACTTATACTGACTGGAGTTTGTCTAAAATTCAATCCCATCAGCAAGATCTGCACCACTTGAAAGTCATGCGAGAGGGTCGGAATCAAATTCAAATCCTGACTCGGTGATGGAGTTGTGTGACCTTGGGAAATTTCATCTCTCTCTGGTTCTTGGAAATGTGATAATAATCTTGAGCTTTGGGGTAGAATGCGTATAAAGCTAACAATGAGAAGACTTCTTTATGAAGTTCCTAACTCAGTGCCTAGTGAGTGCATTGCTCATAAGCATGTCCTCTCCCTTTTGTCTCCTCTTTCCTCAATTCCCTCCCCTCCACACACACCCAACTGAAGCAAGTGTTAGCTCTGTTCGAGGAAATTATTCATGGTGATAATTTCTAATATGTCTCAAAAATATAAGTCTAAGTGCAGGCAGAGTATAAAGAATGCATGTCTAAGTCACTCGATTGTACTTGATCATTCTCAAAAAGAATACATGATTCTAGATAGAGCCACTAAGGAGTACTTTGAATATTTCAATAAACATTTCTAGTTTTATGTGTCAAACTGCACCGATGTGTCATCTGTTGCCTCCTAAGAAGACCAAACTCTAGGGCAATGCTGTTTTCCAGAGGAAACACTTTTTAAAGGGAGAGAAAATGACATATGCTGATATCAGTAAGATACCATCTGCAATGTAGTGATGGTAGCAGATCAAGTCCTGATACTGATCTGCGTTTTTTATATCCTAGTGAAGTGAAACTAAAATTTCCAAAGTCCATTTAGTTTAGTTTATTAAATAGATGACTTCATTTTCCAAATAGCTGCGGGCTTTTAAAATTTACATACTTTTAATGAGCGTATTTCTCATTTTCATACTCCCCAGTGGCTGTTTTTCTCACAGGCACGATTTTCCCATTGTAAAGATGTCTTGGTCGTACGGCATCAAATGGAATAGTGCACTGGACAAAGCTGCCACATTAGACCTCTTAAAAATGTTCTGAAGCTCTCACTTTGAGGACTAAGGTGTGTCTGACTCAGCCATAGTATTTTCAGTCACCTCCTATGCCTGTGAAAATTGGACATGGACAGGTAAAATCAAATTACAATGGATATACATGAATTATGGTACTGACAAAGAATACTGAAGCATACACTGTCAGAAAAATGAGTAAATCTGTCTTGAAAGAAGTACAGTCAGAGTGCTCCCAGAAGTGAGGATGGTGGCACTTTGTCACTTGACATGTTTTTCGGAGGGATCGGGCTCTGGAAAAGACACCATGCTTGGTTAAGTATGTGACAAGATGTGTGACAAGGAGGAAGACCCCCCAACAAGATGGGTTGATACAATGGCTGCAAAAATGGCCCCAAACACAGCGAGGAAATCATGTGACTGGGCAACGTTTCCCTCTCTGCATTGAAGTTTGAATCCATTTGACTGCACCTAACAATCATAAACAGATGAGAGAGCTTTAAAAGTCTGTAGGGACATTTCTATTATTTTGCCGTTTCATTTGTCCACAAACTTTCTGAAGCTCCTTATAGATCCAGTAAGGTTAGAAATAACACAAAAGGAGATACACAATCCACAGAACTACATTTGCAATTAGATCCAGGTTGAATTAAACAAGTTGTAGTGCTTATTACGACAGGAAGTGAGACGGGATGGGACACAAATTAATGAAAATGACAAGGCTGGTGTTTTAAGTTTATACAATCTAATTTTTAATGAGAACCAAAGGACCACACAGTAAGTTTTTCATAGACGCAAAAGTGGTGAACGATACTCATCTCAACTGGCCAAATAATACAATTGAGAAAGTGAAGCTGCACCTTGGTCTGATATCCTGGAGTGGGTGGTGATGGAGACTTTAGTCAAAGAAAAGTTACCTGTTTATTGCATTTTGTCTTCACCTGACTTTTAAGAATCATATTTTTGTAAGAAAATATCCATTGCAATTGCTTAACATTTCTCTTTACTTCACAAAACCTACTGCTCCACGGTGTACTTATTTCCCCAACACTAACTATTAAACCAACGTGTGCACATCTTGTTGGTGCTGTTGCTCTCATGTATGTGACTAGAAAAAGACTATTTCTGCTTTCAGCTGGCAGATGGACCGTTATCACATACGCTGTCAATATTGTCATGCCACTTGAACATGTGGGTATTCAAACATGACAGACTATTCCCGCAAAATACATTTCTTAAAGTATGGTTTAATGTGGTGGACTGAGAAGCCCACCTTAAAGTGATGCACAAATGCCAACAGACATATAACTGTATCTTTCATAGGATAGTTGACTGCATTTGACTAGATGATCAGACATTTTTATTATTTTTATATGATAATAATTCAAGTACCGATAGATGGCCTTACCTTATTTCTACATTTTGATGGAAGTAAATGATGCAATAGCTTATAGAACACAAAGTATCTTGTTTTCTGTTTTGTTTTACAATGTATCTAGCTTCCGGAAGCAGACCCAGTGTTAGAGTGAGTTATGATATGCGTTGAGCCCCTAACCTAATGGTCAGAGGTTCAAAACCACCAGTCTCAATGTGGGATAAAGATGAGGCTTTCTACTCTGATAAAGACAGAGTCCGGGAAACTCAAAGGGACAGTTCCACTTTGTCCTATAGGATTTCTAGGAGTCTGAATTAACTTGAAGCCACTGGGTTTGGAGTTTTCCTGAATGAGGTAACTTTTTAGTTTTATGGATGTCTATAGCATTCTAAGGAGCATGGATGAGCAACAAAGTTTAAAATGTAGTGATGAATAATATAGTCAAATGCTCAAGTAGAAAACAATAAAGGCAATGCTTCTGGTATTTTCGCTTTATCTGAAATCTGAATTGATTAGAACTATATTGCATGAATTTTTTAAATCTCTTACTATTTAATAAATTCAATGGTCCTATAATTCAGATAGCCTTCTCCAAGCAGTTTCAACTTGACTTTCTGGAAATCAATGTCAGAAAAAATAAACCAGATAAGAATCACAAATTCTTAAAATTTTAAAGTCGTGGGTATCTAGTCTGCCATCTATATTTCTGGGAATAGCCACGAAGCAAATAATGGAGATATATTTAGAAGCAATGCCAACGGTTGACAGGGCTATTTTGAAGCCCATTTCTTCTGTCTAGCTTTGATTCTTCGTGCTTTGATGAATGCTCATGATCCTTTGAGTTCTTACCAGGGGCAATGAAGAAGTTTAGTACATATTCTATTACGAATCTTGCCATTTTTCTTTAACTCAGGATTCTTTCCCTCAACAAATATTAAGTACCTTTTATGTACTGGTCACATCAGGTTGTTAAACATTCCTCCTTGTGTCTAACTCAGCAGCCTACGTCTAATGGTCCCTCACTCAGCAAAGTTGAGTGAGGCTCGGAGCTCTAGGAGAGGCAGCTGGTCGCCAGTGCTGGTACCCACATAACCTGTCTCTTTTTCTCCCTGCACTAAGCCAACAACCTGTATCAAGCTATGATACGTACATGAAATACTTTCATAAAACCCACCTGACATTCACTGAGGTGCTGCTTTGCATGAACAATCCTGTAAGTTCATAAGCATCATTGATAAAGCGTTTCTTTAACACGTTCTGACCTCTGAAGTACTGATGATCCTTCTATGTTATTGCCCTTTCTTCTTAAATACTTAAAGGGGCTTGGGGTGGGTGGTGTGTCCTGCTGCCCAAATGAATCAATAGAAGTATTATAAATGTAAATGAAGTAGAAATTTAACTAGCAAAACACACCACAGGGAGATTTCAATGGTTTAAGGGATTCACCCATTCTTACTCACTACCTCAGAGTTTCACTCAAAAAAAAAAACACCGGTTCACCATGTTTCTCAAACAACTTTCATGTGTTTTTGTGTTTGGCAGAAATTATCAGGCCTGAAAAAAAACTGTTTAACTTAACTTTACAAGCCTGTTTAATTTATGCACAATAAAATAAGTACGCCTGTTTTTATGTGCTAGCTTCTGCCTCTTCCTCCTCCTCCTCCTCCTTTGGCTGGGTGCGCACTCCTTAAGCAACCTGCTGCATGTTTAAACTGTGGAATTTAACTGGCAGGAGCTCCGGAAGACTCCAAGAGAACAAGGATAAGGCATCACAGATGCACATAGTCAATCTTTTTCACGCTCTTTCCAGTACTGGCAGGTCTAGGGTCGCGCAGGGCGGCTGGATTTACATGCCAAACGTATGCAGCCAATCCCTGCTGTGCACCTGAGCCTAAACAGGGCCAGTGGCTTAGTTGGAATCTCGGTGGCCAGGAGAACTGGGAATCTCTAGTCTGGGTCAAGGAGCAAGCATGAAAGTGTTTCTGCTTCTTGTCAGCGAGCGAAAATGACGCAGGGTGCAGTGGATCGGCAGGCTATGGATGACTTCCCTTCCCATTCCCCAGTGTAGTGGCAGAGAGCCACTACAGAGGGCTCAGAGACAGACAGATAGACAGACACGCGCCGGGCCACCCAGATCTCCGTTTCCTCCAAAAGCTAAAAAGGCTAAAAAACAGCCTCACTGCCCAGCATCGTGACTGGGATGCATCTGCTTTGTTTACCTTATAAGTCACACTGGGGTTCACCCCGCGCCCTCTCCCCCCGCCTTAGAGCCGCGTGTGGGGAGCTGCTTGAGAAACACCACCAAACTCCCGCCCAGCCCCAGTCCACCGCAGAAATCATGCCTCCTCGGGAGCCCTGTCCCGAGCCTGGCCAAGGAGCCACTTGAAGGCTGGGGTGCCTCTTGAACTCCTAACCCCCAGGAGACGTCCGGCGGTCTCCCAGGAGAAAGCCGACTTCCCAGGCCCGGGCAAAACTTATGGCGCGATCCCAGCCAGGAGGCACCCCGCAGCCGCCCTCCCCTGGCGCTCGCAGGCGACACCTCGCGTACCTGGAAAGTTGCGGTCCGGGGGTGGCAGGGCCAGCGGCCCGCGGCCCCGGCGGGGCGCGGGCGAGGCCCCCTGAGCGAGCGCGCCGGACCGGTTCTGCCGGGCGGTCCTCGGTCGCTGCGGAGTTGGAAAAGGGAAACGTTCCCAAGCGAACGCACGAAGCCGGAGCCCACGCAGCTGGCGGCGAGCTGGGCGGAAGGAGGATGCTCGCCCGCCGAGCGCAGCCCTGGAAGCCGCGGGAGGGCGGCCCGGAGGAGGAGGTGGGCGCAGGGGGGTGGGGTGGGAGGAGAACCTCGCCCTCGCCCGCCCCCGCCCCCGCCCGCCGGGCCCTCGGGAGAAAGTTCCAGTTCCCACGGCGGGCCGCGGCGCAGGCAGGAGCCGCGCACGCCCTGGGTCCCGGCGGCTGGCGATCCGCACACAGACTGCGCTCCGAAGGGACCGCGGGAGGAGCAGCGCGTCCCACGCAGCGCTCGGCGCGGGGGTGGAAGGACCAGGTCCCCCGGCAGGACCTGCGCACCGCGCGGCCCCCGCGCTCCCGGCGGCACCCTGTTCGCCCCCGCCTTCCCCGCCGGGAGCTCGCCGAAGCAGCCGTCCAGCCGCTCTGGGGGTGGCCAGAGGCCTCCCGAGGTCCCTGAAGAGAGCCAGACACACCTCCAGGCTGGGGAAGGCTCTGCCGCGAGGCTGGACTCAGTTCGTTCCGGGGCCAGACTGAGAAGCGCCCCGTTCCCTTCCCAGTAAACAAGCACCACCACCAGACAACTCTCCAAGCGTCCCCGCTCCCGCCCTCGGGGTTCCTGGCACCCCCTCTCCCATCCTCGAGGTGTCAGACTTGCTCTGCCAGAGCCATGGCACTGGGCTTGTCACCAGCGTCAACAAGCCTGAAGGTGAGGAGGAATAAATGACCGGCCACCGCTTGCACCCCGCCCCCACCCTGCAGGCTCTGGCAACCAGTCTTAGGAAAGCCCCAGCTTGGGCGACCAGGGGTCCCTGGACCACCAGTGGAGCGCTGGAGTGACAGCACCCTCCTTCTGGGATTTCAGGATAAACGCTCTTTTGGGCCATCTCTTGGAATTCACACACGAAATAAAAGGTTAAAGTACAGAGTGGAAAACGGTCACTAACTTCCTTAATAACTCACTTGTGCTGGGACTAGCTTGTCGCGGGTTGGAAGGCTGGGTTGATCACCCCCTTACATCTCCCCTTTTGCAAGAGAAAGAGTCTTTCTCCTTTTGTAAAAGAGAGTGATGTCCATCTGAATCTTAGCTGCCTCCAGGAGCCCACTCTGTGCTTAGGAGAGTCTCTTTGCTTCCCTCCTACCCTGGGCTGTGCTGCACCTTGCAGGTGGCTTCTCTCAGGTGTGGCTGCAACTTCTTGCCAGTGCAACAGATGAGCGCATCCCACTCCTGTCCCAGCCTAGCACTGCTACAGCTCCTGGGAATCCCTGCGGTGCCAGCTGCCAGGAGGACCAGCTCCTTCAGGTGCACTGTTGCCCAATGCAAGCAAGGGTGTGCGGCAAACTGACAACCACAAGCAAGCTCCAAAGAGAAAAACCAAGCCATTGTCTTCTTGGTCATCCACGCCCCTGGCAACTCACAAGGCGTAGTTCACTGCAGTTGAGGGTTTTAGAGAATTGGTAGAAGAGGATTTCCTTACCTATCTCCCAGTGCAATGACTCTTTTTAAATCACGTTTCTTTTTCTTGACCTTTCTCCATAATTTAGAGGTTTTCTGTTGGGTTCATCTCCAGCCCAGCGTTGGGCCCTATTTTGAATTTCTGACATATCACTGAGGCCCATGGGGGCCAAATCTGGATCACATAATGTGCTCCAGCAAACTAAGGAGTTAACCTATCCCTAAAGAACAACATAAACTCCCTCCCCCCCCCACACACACACAAAGTTAATCATTTTACACTGCCACAAAAGTGGATTAGCATCACTGAACTGCCCCTTAATGTTCTTAATGTTTGGCGATTGCTTATATAGAATATGCCAGAACAATCTATCTGTAAGTGAAAGAATGAGTCTTAAATTCAAGTTCACTTTTTGTCTGGTTACGAAAAAATAAAGACAATCCATAGACAAACTTACATTATACAAGATAGCTCAGTATCTTTATATGTCTTCATGAAAGAACTGTGATCAATACTTCATAATCAATAATTAACATGTTTTCCTGTCGAAGCAGCAAAAAGTGAAGCTATATGGTTTGGATTGTGATAAGAGTTGTATGAGCCCCTAATAAAATGTGAAAAAAAGAAAAGAGGAGAGAAAAAAAAGAAAATGATTAGGGCAAATGCCTTGAGAATGATTGGGGCAGGGAATGTATGGATGTGCTTTATACAATTGATGTATGTATATGTATGGATGGTGATAAGAGTTGTATGAGTCCCTAATAAAATGTAAAAAAAGAAAAGGAGAAAAAATGATTAGGGCAAAGATTGTACAGATGTGCTTTATACAATTGATGTATGTATATGTATGAACTGTGATAAGAATTGTATGAGCCCCAATAAATTGTTTAAAATAAAAGCACGCGCAAATAAAGTGGATCAATGACAGCACATATCTATCGATTAGAGATGATGGACTTTACCTTGCAACGTTAGCATCTGTCTCAAATCAAATGCCGATTCTGTCTTGATTCGGAAATCTTCTCTCTAGCAAATGTCATTGTTGACATTATGACAACCAGTGTGAGATGGGTTACTCGTTGATCTAATTGTTCTTTTTCCCATAGGAAAAGCACCTATGAACTGACAATACGTACCACACAGAGAGCAGAGTATCTGTGTGTGCAGGGCATCTGAGTGGGCAGGGCTCCCATGGGAAGATCAATACTTTGTTGATGACTCAATTTCATTTTAAGCCATTTCATGGGAATTATTTCTTTCTTTCTCTTTATTTGTTTTAATCATTTTATTGGGGGCTCTTACTACTCTTGTTACAAACCATACATCAATTATATCTGACATATTCATACATATATCATCATTCTTTTCTAGACCTTTATTTTCCTTTGAGCCCTTGGGATCAGCACCTCTTTTTTCCCTCCCTCATCCCCCCCCAACCCTCATGGCCCCCTGATAGATTGTTAACTATTTTCAAATCTCACACCAACCACTGTCTCCCTTCCCCTCTGGCTGAGGGGTGTGTGGTTATGTGCCATTCACTGCGATCGGTGCCCCCCTCCCTCCCCACCTGTCTCCCCCTTCCCCCTACCCTTTTGGTATCTCTATTCCCATTCCTGTTTCTGCGTTCCTTGTGCTGGGAGTTTTATCTCTTGCCTATACCTACCTACATGCTCCCATCTAGTCCAAAGTAGGAAGTGGCACTGAGGTCGTGAGGAGTGTGAGGGGGGAGCGGGAAGGAGGCTTCCAGGAAACAGGTATATTGCGTGACCCATTAGTGCTCTACTGCACCCTGATTGACTCATCCCTCTCTGTGAGACCCCTCTGTGGGGGGATGTTCCATTGTCCATAGATGGGCTTTGAGTTTCCGCTCCAACCTCTCTCCATTCTCACCAATGTATTTTGTTTGTGTGTTTACTGTTTCTTGTGAGTCTTCTGATGCCAGTTGCCCAGTCTTGATGATACCTCATGATCGCATGTGGGCTTGTTGCTTCACTGTTGGACGGCCGCTCATTTAACTTCAAGCCTTTAATCACGGGAATTACTGATTGCTGTCTTTCTCTTGCCCTTGCCACCTACATCATGATTATCAAGCACAGGAATATTATTTCAAATGCATTTACATAATGCCATGAACCACATATACTGCAGTCATTGGCAATAGCAAGGGGAAGGAATATTATTATTATTTATAATTCAACAAATACACCATTGGTGTCATTCCACAAAGTTGCATTCCACTTCATATGCCATCCGATGAAATTCAATAACATTTGCAAGGAATATGGTATCTGTTTCTCTGGAAATAAGTTTTCTGAGAGTATCTTCATCAAGAAAACAAACAAACACCCGCGTTGTGAAATTGTCAGAACCCGTGACCTCAAAAATAACAAAAGGAAAACAATTGTCTCTAATGTCTGCCCGCCTAAATAAAGTCACAGGTTTGCAACTATCATTATCTGAGGAATTCAACTTCCAAACTTCCAAACTTTCCTCTTTCTCCTAGGAACTGACAAGTCACATCAATAGAAGCACTTGTCCGCTGGAGATGCCATGTCTCAGGCTCCTCAATCACCAACTCACTGCCATCGAGTCGATGCCCACTCATAGTGACCATATAGGATACGGTAGGACTGTGCGTTTCCGAGACCATAACTCATTACAGGAGCAGAGTAAATCTTAGCATGCAATTTAGAGATTTCAACATCGAAAAGAGTTGGACAGTCATCACCACAATCAACTTTAGAACATTTCCTTCTTGCTTGTACTCATTCTTATGAGCTCCCCATTTCCTCCCAACCTCCCTTGCCGTAAAGCCTAAGGAACTATTGATCCAGTTACTGTCACTATAGCTTTGCCCATCCGGGATTTCATATGATTTTAAAAAAATACAAAAGCAAACCAACAATAACATCAAGATCAGTAACAAAACAAAGAAAACCCTCACTCAACAAAGCAGCAGGAAATAATAAAAACTAGAATATTTTAAAATGAGTGGCAAAGTAGAACAAATGATAATATGTTCAATTTGAATCCAACTACTTTTACCTTAGTCCGCTTTCCAATGGGCTCTGCCTGATAGCAAGGCTGGTCACCTGGTTGATGGTCAGTTAACCCTGTCTCCTCTCTGTGACTTGCCCCCATTCTGCGCGAGGACTCAACCCTTCCCTGAAGGTGGCCGCCTACTCGGCTTCCCTTTTAAGCAGCGGTCCCGTCCCCAGGTTCTTGAATCCCGGTTTCATTATTAATTATACAGGGATTTTGGTTTAATCCATGTAGACCATGGAATAAACAGAGCTATACATCATTTTTCATTCTTAAATGCACATTTTTCTAATTTGCCACTAAAATGTGTTTATCAGGTAATTTGTTAGTCTTCCCTAAAATGTGTGTTCTATCAGTATGATAAAACATTCAACAATATGTAAGCATTTCTTAACGTCTTCAAAATGTGTATTGTTTGAGTACTCTTTTCCCTATGGGAAGATATTGATGAGAACATTGAATATCATGCTTTTGCCTAGACACATGGCTGTAGGCTCAGAATAGATTCGCAGAGCTAGAGCCACTGATGGGATGCAGGGGGCAGGGGGTGTGGGGCTGGGTGGCGGGGGAACACATGATATACATGATCATTTTTCTACAAAAGCCCTAACACAGGAAGGGTTCTTGACCCTTCGTCAACATACAATATACATAACCTTCTTTTCCTTCTTTAGTTGGCTGGCTTCTTTCTGAAAGAAAAAAAGGCAATCTCAATGTAATGGGTTATATTACTAGAAAAAGTGAATTTCATATTTCCTATTTTTGATGTTTGGGCTACGTAATTATTTTCTCCTTAGTCTATAGATGTTTTCAGTACTTCTAGTGGTTTTAATAGTTTCCTTCACCCCCATTTTATTTTTGAGAGTGCTAAAAATAGGCGCCCTGGTTATGTAGAGGTTAAGAGTTAGGCTGTGATTCCCAAGCTCAGCATTTCAAACCCAGGAGCCTGGTCGCTCTGTGAGAGAAAGACAGGCTTTCTACTCCTTTGATGTTGTGTTTTGTAAAGAGTGACAGTCTCAGAAACTCACAGGGGCTGTTCCACCCTGTCCTGTAGTGTCACTATGAATCAGCAGGGACTCAATGGCAGAGAGTGAGTGCTAAATAGATCAAGCACATACACCCTTGCTACGAATGTAGATTCTTCTCACATTTTGTTTGGGTATTTTTATTTGTTTCCATTTAAACTTTTAAATATATATTTATTCTTTCTCTTCTTGAAGGTCTTCCTTTAGTGCTTGACACTCCCTGGTGTTTCTATTTACTTGTTTTTAATGATTTTATATTTTATGGACTTTTGTAGTCAACAAATTCGTGGACACTGAAGTCTTGCAATTCCAAAACCCAACCCTACCATTTATTCAGCAGCCATAGATGGAGTCTATTCTAAATGCCAGCACTGTGCTAGCTGCTTTGGCTACATCGGTGAGCAAAAGCAGACAAGATCCTGCCCTTGCAGAATGCACCTTCGGGAAGATACACACAAATCAGTACATTGAAATGATTGAAGACGATGTCCTAAAGGAATAGATTAAAGTGGAATGGGCTCATTGGGGAGAGACAAGGATGATGGGGCTGCAGGGCTAAAAGGGTGTCAGGATAGGCTTCGTTATGACACCAACATTTAAGTGAACATTTGAAAGGAGCCAAGGAACCCGCTCAATGTTCCGGATGATCAGTGCTCCAGGGACAAGGAAGAGCCAAGGCTCGGCCCGAGGAGCCACAGTGCTGACATGCTTAAAGGACTATACAGCCAGTGTGGAAGAGACAAGGAGAAGATGAAGTTAGATCTGAAATGGGATTCTTATCACGTGGAGTTGCCCAGACCACTTGAAGGACTTGGGCAACTCCGAACAGATAACTCAGAGGAGCCTCTTGGTGTGACGTAAATGTTAAAGGATTGTTTGGGCTCTTATTCTGTTACAGCATTTTGTCTGTTCTGTTGGGCTGAACAGACTGGAGGAAAGCACGGTTGGAAACAAGGGGAGTGGTTTGGAGTCTATTGAAACAAACCAGTCAATATTACAGGGAGGGACCTAGGTGTAACAAGAATATGTAGATTTAAGATATTGCCTGTATCCGGGCTGAAAGAAAGAAGAGTTGAAAATGACTAACAAGATTTTCACCTTAAGCAACCAGATCACTCTGCCTAAATGATCTCTGAGATGAATCAGGCAGGTAGTAAGATTTGCCATAGAGGGAAGTATAGGGATGCCAGGTTAGGATAGGTCAAGCCGGAAATGGCTGCTACAAGAGTTCTGAGCTCCGTGACCTTGACTAATTTAACTTAATCGACTAGGCACAGTTAGGCTGCTGTATCCACAGATTCAGTTTCTGCACATTCAAACAACTGGGATGGAAAATATTTGGTGTGGGGGATGGAAAACAACTAAAAAGTAATTAAGTGATCAGTGAAGAGCCTCAAAGGCCAGCAGGGAGCTTACAAGTCTACTTACATATTTACATTGTTTTAGGTCGATGTGTATAGGTTACATGCAAATACAATATGCCATCAGGACTGGAGCATCCACAAATTTTGCTAACCTCTAGAGGGACAACTGCGACATAACTGTTCCTACAATGTTGTCGACAATAGTGACTGACACGTCGTTGTGCAATGTGGATGTAGGTCTTAACTCTTTATTACTATTACATGTCATTCTAGTATTCCTTAGAATCCCTTTCACATGTGTTATTAGATGTTTCCAAATAAGGAACAGTACCATTTATTATACCTGGCATAAAATGAATGAATGCTTCCTTTAACAATAATTTGTGATGTCGGCTATCATAAACCAGGCTCCTTTGCAGATGCCTCTTTCTGGGCTATGTGTTCTGTTCCACTGATAGCTCTATTTTTATGACCAAGCATGAATGACCACTTGCTTCCTTCTCTGTCCTGTTGGGTGCTGGTCAACTACTAAGTGACCGCTGAAAGGCTGCTCCGGCACAGCTTCTCTTCGTTTCCAGCGTCTAACCAGGTGCCATTATTGTGAGGATGATGTGGGTGGTGTTAGGTGAAGTCAAATCAGTTCCAACTCATAACAGCTCTTACAACACAATGAAACGCTGCCTAGTCCCACCCCAGCTTCATAATTGCTATGTTTGAGTCCACTGTTGAAGCCACTGGGCAATCATCTATCTCCTTGAGTGTCTTCCGTTTAGTCGCTGCCCTTCAACTTTGCCAAGCCTGATGTCTTCTTCCAGAGACTTGTCCCTCTTGAGAGCATACTGGGAATAGTCCTAACACACCGGCTTCTACGGAGCATTCTGATGTATCTCTTCCCAGATAGCCTGATTTGTTCTTCTAGCAGTCCCTGGAACTTTCAAGATTCTTCATCCATGCCTTCATTCAAATGTAGCAATTCTTCAGTCTTTCTTATGCATTATCCAACTTCCGCATGCACACGAGGCAATTGTTTCTGTGGGTCAGAAACATCACAGTCCTCCAAAGAACATCCTTACTTGTCAATAATTTTAAAAGGTCTGTGTAGCAAATTTGCCTCATACTATGTGCTGTTTAATTTTTTGATTGCTTATTGGTGAATTTAGAGAAATCCTTCCAAATTCTGGCAATAACACAATGGCTAAATATACATACTATCAATATTACTATGAAATCTCCTTCTTTCTGAAATATTGATTTTGTGGCAAATTAAGAGTATTTGAAATAAGACTGCTAATTAGATGCTGTTTTAAACTGGAACAGTTTCCTTTGTCTATAAATTCAGACTCTTCTTGACAAATAATGCAGCATAATGTGATTGGGAAGAAACAAGATTTTCTTCTTAATGATGGAATGTCTTGATGTCTCTTCTTCTGTGTTTCTTGGTAAGTATTGTAAGTTCCCAAGAAAAGAGGTGAATGTCAGATGGAAAGGCTATCTACCTCACGGAACCAAGTAAAGGAATATGCCTGGAAATAAAAGTGCCTCACACATCACAGGAATTCAGTTACTGGTGATTGATCCACTTTGGGGTTCCAGTTACTGATTAAAAATATATTGATTGACCAAAAAATGTAAGTGACATGTGCACTGTCATAGAGCAATTAGATACATGCTCTACAGCCAGACTAGCTAGGTTTGCATCCCAACTCTGTCACTTCATGAATGTGTGACTTTAGAAATAGGATATTTTTCTCTCTGCCTCTGCTCACCTATCTCTAAAATGGCCACAAAATAGTACTCACTTCATAGGACTGACCTGTGAATTCATGTAAATGAAAGACTAAATTATATACAGTGATTACCACTATAATAACTATATGTCATTTCATTTTTGTATTTTTCCATAATTATGTATCTGTATTTTGATTTTTAATACAAGGTAAAACTATTTTCCAAAACATTAATAAAAATGTGGTATATTCATGAAAGCGCAGACTTATTTTGATCAAATTCTTACAATGTGTCAGAACACAGCAGAGGTTTCAAACTTGTCAGTGACTCTAAGCAGAGAAAAAAGAGCAAGTTCAAGAAACTCAAAGCTATAAGAGAAATTCACTTTTTCCTGTGTGAATGGGCTGCTACCGTCTACCCTTGTAACTCCTTCTGGAGCAACCTTGTAGAAGACTACCAAACCCGAACCATGTGTTATAGGGTGGGCTTCAAAGAGCATTTTGAGCTTTTACACACGTATACATATTTGTCCTCAGAAGAAACACAAGCATTTTACATTTTATGAGTTCTCTTTTTTATTTTACATTTAGTAATTTCATTTTTATTTTATTTTTTATCTTAAAGAGTTCTCTTATTGTTTAATATGAATTTAACCAAATTGTGATGCTTCACATGTGCATTTTTAAAAATCATTTTATTGGGAGCTTGTATAACTCTTATCACAATCCATACATACATCTACTGTCTTCTTCTTCTTCTTCTTTTAACTTAATGTTGCCTAGTCCTTAAGGACATAGGTCTGTAGTAAGAATATTGATTCAAAGTTTGGGCAAAAATAACAGCATTCTGTGATGTAGATTCTTCATTTAACAACTGGACATAAGAACCAGCATTTGCTTTCTATTGTTGTGGTCATTCTGTGGGGTGGCATTCGTAAAGCACAAAATTAGAGTTCGATAAGTATGATAAATTATATTGCTTATATGTTATGCCAGAACATTGTTTTCAGACTGCTGAATTGAACAATGTACAGAGCACAATGCATTAACTCAATCCTACAGTTTTCAGGAGAACAAAATTCTTTTAAAATAAAAAACACCAGGGGAAGCATAATCAGTCCTATTTGTTGAGAAAAACTCTTGCCATTGAGTTGATTCTGACTCAGAGTAACTCTGTAGGACAGGATAGAAATGGCCCCATGGGTTTCCAAGACTATCAATCATTACAGAAATAGAAAACCTCCTCTTCCTCCTCCAGAGAAGCTGGTGGTTTTCAACTGCTCACCTTGGGGGCCCGTCATGCAACCACTTCACCACCAAGGCATATCAACTTTTTTAAAGGAAACCTAAATATAATTCTGTAGCTTGTTCAATCTATGGAATCTAATTGTTCATATTTACTCAAAAGCATTTTCCAAAGACTTGTCACAGAATCCAAACCTGGTATCCAGCCAGCCTGGTAATATGCATGTATCAATCTCATTTCCCATAATGGAATCAACAGTCATAAAGTCCCACAGTCCCTGACAGTTATTTGTGCCATGGACTAATGCTGTCTGATTCTAAACACTCAAAATTATGGAACAAACTTCTCTGGTCTTTCATAATTAACTAGTTCAAGTTGTTTTTGCTTTTTTTTTTTTTTTAGTTAATCATGACCTTGTTGATCTTCTCTCTGTATAGAGTAACCCACTCACTTCATTTTGCCTGTCCAAGCTTGGAAAATCATGTGTTCTGGAAACCTTTTCAGTTTCCCATTTCTGAGGAAATTTAGATAGATGGTCACCTTACTCCATTTTTGACAGTGTCAACTTAGATTAGATTCTTTTGCTTCTGACTATGCATACAATATGCCTATTGTGTTATATTAATTTTTGCTTACAGTGTTCATATATTTGTCATATTGTAAGACTCTCACCATCTCAGCAATGTTTATTTCTTTAAGGACAGCATGGTATATCTAAATATTATACTTGCACTGACTTCAGTAGAGCTAAGTTCAAATACTCCTAACTGAGTCACCTGGAAAAGCTCAAGAAATTATTCTTTAAGCCCCAACTCATCAGACAATTGATGCATATGAATTATGATGTTAGTGAAGAATATTTAAACTAATATAAAAAGCAATAAGAATCAACACATCTCTCTTGGGAGAAGTAGAGCTCCTAAGAAGTGAGGAGCACGAACTTTGTCACACATAGTTTGGACATGTTATCAGGAGAGACCAATCCCCAGTAAAGAACATGATATTTGGTAAAATAGTCAGGAGAAAAAAAACGAGGAAGATCCTTGTGTTAGTTTAGGTTGACTAGAGAAACAAATTCATGGACAGGCATGTGAGTGTAAGGGAGAACTTTACATCAAAGAGAAATTGTACATTAAGAAAACATCCCAGCCCAGTCCAGATCAAGTCCATAAGTCCAATATTACCCCATATGTCAATACTAGTCCACCAATTCCTCTTTAGACTCACATGGCCATGCAATAATGCTGATTCAGGAAGAGCACAGGCCAGTGGGTGGAAAATCTTGTGGATTTAATGATGGTGGAAGCATCTCTCTGTTGGCGTGGGTCTCCCTATGGTACCTCCAGTTCCAGGGCTCTGGCTCCATCAGTACAGCTCCATCTGGCTTGTCAGAAGGAAGACCAAGTACAGATAGTCTCCCACCTCCAGGGAGGAATACAGTAATTCCCAAATTCCTCAGGAAAAGGTCACACCCACATGGAGACCTCATTGGCAATGGCCTGATTGACAGGCTAGACTCCACCCCTTCACAAGTTGACCGGAGGTTATGTAACTGCCACAACCCTCAATGAAATGGAATGACACTGTGGCTGATACCATGGGCTCAAGCATAACTACAGTGTTGAATATGGTATAGGACTGGGCAATACTTCCTTCAGTTGTACACTATGAACTAGAGACTGTTTGACAATACTGATAAACAACAATAACATTCTTTAAGTCTGACAACCACCACCTTTTCATACTGGGATGGTCTTCATACTGCTGTGATGCTAGAAGCTATATTACCAATAATTTAAAGACCAGCAGAGTCACCCAGAGTTAACAGGGTTCAACAGAGATTGAAACCAAGACAGAATGGGAAGAAAGCATTGGCTATCATTGACTTCCAAAAATTAGCCAATGAAAGCCGTATGAAACAAGGCATAATATTATTTGAAAAAATACTAGAAGATGAACCTTCTAGGTTGTAAGATACTCAAAATTCACATTGGACAACAATGAACATGCGTATATGATTTTGAAAATGACCTAGCACCAACAATATTTTATTTTATTTTTTTACATTCAGTTGTCATGAGATACAGACAGCTTAATTGGTAACTAACAACAATTGAGTCTGAAGCATTTTCTTGATGAAAGAATAATGAAAACATCTACCAAGTCAGATATTCTGCCAATAAGCTCAACTGGTCAAAAGAAAAGTATGTTAAAATGTCATAAATCCAAAATACTGGATAGATACCTATAAATTGCAATTTTGAATAAAATGTAAATTTTTATTTTTCTCCATAACAAGTTGAAAACATTATTTTCATAAGCTAGATTGTAATGAAAAGATTATTTTGGTCTATAAGAATTTCATCCATGTGGATGAAATTGATGAAAATCTACTTATGATGATTAATTTATAAAGGTAGCTGTCAATACATTTAAGAATAATAGGTGAAATGAATTATTTAGGATTACTACCTTTTCCCCTGTTCTCACATTTCATGTAAACCTCCTGTACCAAAGTCATAGCCACATACACATAGATTGAATCCTGGTGTACCACATCCACGCTTGGAGGAGTCTGAGATCGACCTAATCAGAGTATCAGCAAGTGTAGTGTGAGAATAATTAATGATCACTAGCCATTCTATGTGGGTAAGTAAGAATTCCTTCCATGACCACCCACCTTGCCCCCAGCTACCCTTGAGGCCAGAAAGAGTCCCTTGAACCTTGACCTCAGTCACCCTCTGAGCTTGCATGAACTCTTACTGGATCAGGTTCATGATTGTAGGTATATCTAGGCCAGCTAAAAGTCATTGCACTTTACTCTCACTCCCCACTGTTTCCTAACCAAAAAGTTCCCTGACTGGTGGCAATCCATGTAGCCACTGCAATGCAGCATCAAACCCAGCATAAAAGTAGAGCGCCATGGGAGGAGCAGTTGATGTCAAAGATAGATGGAGCATGGGGGTATGCCTGAGCCTTGTCTCTTGGCAATAGGGAAACCAGATGTGGCCCTTCATGCCATTTGCTTCAATTTTTCTCTCATTTTTCTCTGCCTGGTGTTTCACAATTCTACCCTTTGAAATATTTTTAGTCATTAAATTTTAATCATTTTATTGGAATCTAAAACTGTTTTAAATTATTTGAACTGTTATTAGAATACAAAACTTTTAAAAACAAAACTAAAATGTTTAAATAATAGAATTACAAAAAACTAGATAAAGGAAAATGAAAGAAAAATGTGTCATATATATATCATATTATCTTTTGTTTTAGCATGTGCTTTTTATATCTTTCACTCTGTTTTTTATCTTTCCTTCACTTATTATATACCCAGTTAAAGACAACAACTCTTCCCACATGATATGACCCAACCATACCTGAGCCTCCAAGAGCTATACCTACTGGGAAAGGGCCACTACTCGCTCAGGACCACCTAAACATCAGTTAAGCACAAATGCAATAACAATACAATATATTGGAGACAGCAGAAAATTTAAGTTTACATGCAGAAATGAGACAGCCTAGCTTGAACAAGCAAAAACTTTCCTATGGAAGAAATATCATTGAAATTACCTGATAAAATGTTCAGGAGAATGATACTTGGTTACTTTTAAGGAATTCAGAGAAAGCTAAAGATAACACCAAGGAAGACACACACACACAAATAAAACTTTAGAAGAATTCAGAAAAATGCTATAAGAGAAAACTGGCTAAATAAATAAAAAATTAGAAATCATACACAAATGCTCAGAATATTAATAATTAGATTTCTGATCTAAATGTATTGAATGAGCAAAGGAGTAAAATTGAATTTATGGTAAATCAAGTTAGTGATCTTGCACACAAATCTCTGCTAGACAAATAATCCACCCTACTTGGGGAAAAAATCAGGAAACCCTCGGAACTATGTGCTACCACAAAGAATAGCTTCTCAAGAAGAATTCTAGAAGTAAAAAACAGGAAGAAAGAACACACACAGAGAGAAACAAAATAACAGAGAAAATTGTCAAAGAGTTATTGGAAGAAAACCTCCCAATAATCAAGAGAGAGAGAGAGAGAGGATATGCATATAAGAAGTTGAGTGAACCTCAAATAGGAAATATTCCCCCTCCCCAAAAGCACCAAAACATACCATAATTAAACTTTCCAAAATCAAAAACATGGAAGAATCTTGAGAGTATATTATAAAAAAAGAAGAAGAAATAGGAACAGTAAGACCAAACTCTGATTTTCCAGCAGAAACCATTATATGAGACAGTACCTAGATAACACCTATGAAACTCTGTATGAAAAAAATGCCAACCAAGAATTATATATCCAGAAAAATTGTCCCTAGAGTACAATGGCGAAGCAACGACATTTCCAGATAAACAAACAATAAAGGATTTATAGGAAGAAGACCAATAATACAAAAAATATTACACCATATTGAAAAATAATGATGAATGTGTCAAACACCTAACATAGATGAACCTAGAGGACATCATGTTGAGTGAAATCGATCAATCAACAACGGACAATGAATGTGTGATACTCGTATTATAAAGAGTTAAGAAGGTTTTCTATACTAAACAAGACAAAATTACAAACGTACTTTGTTTATTCCACCAGGGGTTGAAAAGAAAGTGGGGAGGGGAATTCATGGGCTACAGGGTAGACAGATGTTAACTTGGCTGATAGGGAAAACAACATACAACAAAAAAGAGGCAGGTAAAAAAATAATGGAGACAGGGCAAGACATTGGGAGGTTGGCAAGAGTCAAATGCAACAGAGGCAAATACTGTTATGTACAGAATCTCGCAATAGTAGTTTTCTACAAGGAGATGTTTAGGCAGACATGCAGGCTGAACAAGTGGGAGGAAGATTGAGATTATACCCATGAATATATATATATATTTGAAAGAGGCTATTTGTATATGTGTATTTCTCTTTTCTACAAATACATCCACAAACATGGTGGACCATGCAGGAGGAAAACTTATTATACATCAATAAATTCTTGAAGGAATAAATCACTAAGCCTGGGGAATTAGGACCACAGTTTCTGGGATACCAAAGTGTATTGGTTTAGCATCATTTATAAAAACATGCTATATATCTTACTTGGGTGAGTAGAGACTGAGGTCTTAAAAGCTCATGAATAGTCATCTAATGTGGGTCTCTCCATGTCTGGATAAAAGAAGAGTGGTAAGAATTGAAAGGCATCAGGAAACAATTAGTCCAATGAACTAATGGAGCATGCAAACACAACTCTGAGATCAGAACTAGATGATGCCTACCTACCACTACCAACTACTTTGATAAGAATCACATTAAAAGGTCCAGGGTGGAGTGAAAGAAAAAGGTAGACCACAACTGAGATAGTTAAATTTCATTGTGCCTACCTGGCCGAGAAACACATGTGAGGTTAATTGAAGGGCAGAGAGAGAAATGGTTCGTTGAACCTCGCCTTTCTAGTTCTCAGGTCTCTTGCTTTGTGATGGTCGGACTAGGGTGCAGCTGCTTTAGCAAGTTCCCTGCTTCACCTTGCAAGGCTCACTTCCTGCAAGATATCCCAGAGGAGAAACCACATGGACCTACCCCGATGCAGCCCTTGGTGCTGGAGTAGCCATGTGGAGACCCCAGACAGTGCTGTGACGCTTACATGTTCACTGATTGAGCTTCACCCCTGCAGTCGGCATCATTGCATGTGTTTTGTGAGATGGAGGAGGAGTTTAGGGGTTGGTGTTAGACATATGGGCTAATGTTGGACTTGTGGACTTGGACAACATTGAGTTGAGATGTTTTCTTGATGTGCACTTACCCTTTCTATAAAACTCTCTCTTATACATATGAGTTTCTGTGGATTTGTTTCTCCAATGTACCCAGATTAGCACAACAACTAAAAAGCTTTAAAATAGATCAGATGAACTGATTAGACAGGTGGGACTCTCTAGATTTTAGCCCTTAATAACCCTTTCAGGACTAGAACTGAGCCCACCTTTGTGGAAGAGCAATTCAAATTTCTTAATTTAAATTTTAATCATTTTATTAGGGGGTTGTACAACTCTTATAAAATCCATATGCACATCAATTGTGTAAAGCACATTTGTACATTTATTGCCCTCATCATTCTCAAAACATTTGCTCTCCTCTTAAGCCCCTGGCATTAGCTCCTCATTTTGCCCCTCCTTTCCCGCTCCCCTCTCCCTCATGAACCCTTGATAATATATAAATTATTATTTTGTCATATCTTGCACCATTTGACATCTCCCCTCACCCACTCTTCCATTGTCCAACCTCCAGGGAGGAGGTTATATGTAGATCCTTGTAATTGGTTCCCCCTTTCCAACCCACACTCCCTCCACTCTCCTGGTATCACCACTTGCACCACTGGTCCTGAAGGGATTATACGCCCTGGATTCCCAGTGTTTCCAGTTCCTATCTGTACCAGTGTACATCCTCTGGTCTAGCCCGATTTGTAAAGTAGAATTAAGATCATGATAGTGGGGTGAGGGGGGCGGGTGGAGAAAGTATTTCGGAACTAGAAGAAAGTTGTACATTTCATGGTTGCTAGATTGAACCCTGACTGGCTCGTCTCCTCCCCATGACCCTTCCATAAGGGGATGTTCATTTGCCTAGGGATGGGATTTGGGTCTCCACCACGCACTCCTCCTCATTCACAATTATATGATTTTTTGTTCTGATGATGCCTGATGTCTGATACCTTCAACACCTCATGATCACACAGGCTATTATGCTTCTTCAATGTGTGCTTTGTTGCTGCAGAGCTAGATGGCCGCTTGTTTACCTTCAAGCCTTTAAGACCCCAGACGCTATATCTTTTGATAGCCGGACACCATCAGCTTTCTTCACCACAATTTCTTATTCACCCACTTTGTCTTCAGCAATTGCGTTGGGAAGGTGAGCATCATAGAATGCCAGTTTAATAGGACAAAAGATTGTTGCATTGAGGGAGTACTTGAGAGGAGGCCCAATGTCCATCTGCTACCTTAAAAATAAACCTATAAATATTTGCACATAGATCTATTTCCCCATCCTCATATATAATATATTTACATATATACATGCCTTTATTTAGACCTCTATAAATGGCCTTTGCCTCCTAGCTCTTTCTTCTATTTCTTTTGATTTTCCTCTTGTCCCACTATCATACTCAGTCTTCATTTGGGTTTCAGTAATTCCTCTTGGTTACATTACCCTTGATCACACCCTACCAGGCCTCCTACACCCTCCTCACCACTGATTTGGATCACTTGTTGTTCCCTTGTCCCTGGGTTTGTTAACACCACTACCTTTCCTCCTACTTCCCCCTCACTCATGTCCCGCTGGAACTGTTGGTCCCGTTATTTTCTCTTCCAAATTGTTCTTCCAGACTATTTTCTTTAGACAGACCTGCAGAGATAATAACATGCACAAAAATAAGACTGAGAAAAACCAAACAACAAAAGAAAGCAAAACAACAACAAACCAATGGCAAAACAAAACACAAGATAAGCTTGTAGTTAGTTCAAGAACTGTCTGTTGACCTTTAGGAGTGTTTTCCAGTTGAGACTGTTGGGGCGCCAAGCCCTGGCCCCAAAGTCTATTTTTTTTTGTATTCCATGGGGACTTCATTGCTCTGTATCTTTTGCTGTTCTTTTGCACATCTTTAGTGATTTCCCTTGGTGTGGTGGGATAAGATCAGGTTCAATTCCCACACTGTGGCTCCAGTGTTGTCCCCTGTAGGGCTATGGGTCAGTGAGGGATGTCATGTCTTATAGTGGGACCAGCCATGAAGTCTTCTCTGTGGATTGGCTGCCCTGAGTGAGAATATCATCCTCAGTGCTTGGTGGACCAGAATGTGCTCCACTCTCTCTTCCTCCCCCGTCATTTGCTCCTATGTGCTCTGATCAGACATGTCCCTCTCCCAGAGCTTCAGAGCATGATTTCCTCCAGGTCTTCCCATGCAGTAATGTGCTTCATACATTCACCACTGCTTTTTAGTGATGCACAGTACTCCATTGTATGTATGTACCTCAGTTTTTTAATCCACTCATCAGTTGATAGAAATGTGAATTGTTTCCAACTCTTTGCAATTGTGAACTGTGGCGCAATGAACAATGTCACAGATGTATGGTCTTGGTTTATTTCTTGTCTCTTCTGGGTATATGCCCAGTTCAGGGATTGCTGGGTCACATGGTAACTCTAATTCCATCTGTTTTAGATATGACCAGATCAATTTCCATAGTGGTCGTACATACTTACAAGTCCACCAGCAATGGATGAGAGTTCCCGTCTCCCCAAAGCCCCTCCAGCACTTGTTGCTTTCTGACTTTTTGAATTGGGCTGTCTTTGAGAGTGTTAGGTGGTAGCTCACTGTTTTAATTTGTATTTCTCTTATGGCTAAAGATCAGGAACATTTTCTCATATGTTTGTTGGCCATTCGGATTCCTGACCCCGTGAAACTTCTGTTCAGGTCCTTTGCCCACCTCCTCAATGGGCAATTAGTTTTTTTTTTTCTTTTTGGAAACTAGCAGAGTATTGGAGATTTAAGTAATAAGTCCGTTGTCTGATATGTCATTGCTAAAGATGTTTTCCCAGTCCATGGACTCTCTTATTACTCTCTTGGTGGATTCTTTAGATGTACACAGATGTTTTGTCTACAGTATATCCCATATATTTGTCAATTTGTGCCTCCTTGTGTTTGTGTCCTTCCCTATTTCTGATAGCCTATGTATTCCCTCTGCCAAAGTTCTCAAATTAGTCCCAATTCCATCATTGATGGACCAATAGTTTGGGGTTTAACTTCAAGGTCTGTGATCCCCCTTATGTTTATTCTTGTGCATGGAGTGAGATAAGGGTCTTGCTTCATTTTTTCTGCAGGTAAATATCCATTTTTTTTCCAGCACAACTTGTTGAAGAGGGCATCTGCTTCCCATTGGTATTTTTTGGGCCCTTATCAAAGATCAATTGTCTCTATGCTGATGATTTTATTTCTGGGTTTCCAGTTATTTTCCATTGGTCTGAGTATCTGTCATTGTACCAATACCCTGTGGTTTTGACAACTGTGGCTGTATAGTATGTGCTAAAGTCAGGTAATGCAAACCCTCCCACTGTGTCCTTCTTCTTGAGGAGTTTTCTGCTAATTCTTGGCTTCTTCCCTCTCCATATGAAGTTGGTAATCAGTTTTTCCATTTCTTTGAGGAAAGATGAAGGTAATTATATTGGGATTGCATTAAACTTATATAGTGCCTTAGGCAGAACTGATATCTTGACTATATTGAGTCTTCCAATCCATGAGTAAGGCATATTATTCCATTTGTTGAGGTCGCTCTTGGTTTCTTGTAATAAATAGTGTTCTGTAGTTTTCCCCGTATGGATCTTTTATTCTTTTAGTCAGATGTATCCCCAGATATTTCAATTTGTGTTTGGCTATTGTGAAGGGCACCACCTTTTTGATCTCCTCTTCTGTGGTCTTATCCGATGTGTATAGCACTCTGATAGTCTGATGTTTGTTGACCTTGTATCCTGCCACTCTGTCAAACTCTTCAATTGCTTCCAATACTCCCCTTGTGGAGCTATTGGGATTTTCAATATATAAAATCTTATCCTCTGTAAATAACGATAGTTTCACTTCTTCCTTCCCCACATGAATACCTTTGATGTCTTTTCATTCTCTTATGCTGTTAGCTAATACCTCCAGCACGATATTAAATAAGAGTGAGGAGAAGGGGCATCCTTGTCTTGTCCCCCTTTTCAGTGGGATTGTGTTAGTCTTTTCTCCATTGACTACCATGTTGGTGCTTGGCTTTTCATGTATGGTTTATATAGTCTTGAGGACCTTGCCTTCCATTCCTATCTTCTCAAGTGTCTTAAACAGGAATTGATGTTGGATGTTGTCGAATGCTTTTTCTGCATCTATTGATATTATCATGTGGTTCTTATAGTTTTTCATGTCAATGTGGTGAATGATCCTAATGGTCTTTTGTATGTTGAACCATCCCTGCATCCCTGGTATGAATCCCACTTGGTCATGGTGAATTATTTGTTTTATATACTTTTGTATTCTGCTGGCCAATATTTTGTTAAGGATTTTTGCATCGATGTTCATTAGGGATATTGCTCTGTAGTTCTTGATTCTTGTGGGATCCTTGCCCGACTTTGGTATCAGAGTTATATGAGTTTCATAGAAGGAGTTCAGGAGTTTCCCATCTTTTTCTATGTTCTGGGACGGTTTGTGTAGGATTGGTGTTAGTTCTTTCCTAAATGCTTAGTAGAATTGTCCAGTGAGGCCATCTGGTCCAGGGGATTTTTTTTTTGTTGGTAATCCCTTGATAACCTATTTCTTCAATTGTTATGGGTCTGTTGAGATTCTTGATGTCCTTTGGGGAGGGATTTTTTTCCCCAAGAATTTGCTATGTCATCTAGTTGAATTCATTGAAGTACAATCCTTCTTAGTACTGTGTAATTATCCTTTTGATTTCATTGGAGTCGGTTGTAATGACCCCTCTTTCATCCCTCATTCTTGCTATTGAGACCTATACCCTCCTTTCTTTGTTTAGGTTTGCCAGCGGTCTGTCAATTCTGGTTATCCTTTCAAAGAACCAAGTTTTAGCAGCATTGTTTTTTATTCTTTCTTTTCTTTTGTTATTAGTAGGTTTGTCCTGCTGACTCTGCTCTAGTTGTTGTAAATTTTGTGTCAGCATATCAATTATCAGTGTCTCTTGCTTTCTCAGGTGTGCATGTATTGCTATTAAACTTTCTCTGATGAATGAATTTGCTGTGTCCCATAAGTTTTAGTACATCATGTTCTCATTCTTGGTTTCTAGAAATTTCCTAATTTCATCTCTGATCTGTGCCAGTATACACTCCCTTTGCAATAGAGAGTTATTCATCCTCCAATTGTTTGCTTTTATTTTCTTTATCTTCCCTTTATTGATTTCCAGCCTTATGGTACAGTGGTCAGAGAGAGAGGTCTGTATAATATGACTGTTTTTAAATTTATGTAGATTTCTTTATGCCCCAGCATGTGGCCTATCTTTGAATATGTGCCATGCAGACTTGAAAAGAATGTTAAATTGTTTTTGCATTTGGATCAAAAGCTCTGTCAGGTCAAATTGTCTAATTGTAGTGTTTAGATATCTAGCCTCCTTGTTGAGTTTCTTTCCCTGTGATCTATCTTTCTCAGAGAGCGGTGAATTGAAGTCACCCACTATAATTGTTGAGGCTATGATTTCTTTTTTCATCTTTTGGAGTGTTTGGTTGACATATGCAGTGGTTCTCTCATTCGGGGAATATATGTTTACAATGCATAGTGGTTCTTTTTCTACCATTCCCTTGAGTATTATATTGTGTCCCTCATTATCTCTTTTTATGGTTTGCACTTTGAGGCCAATTTTTTCTGAGATTAGGATTGCAACTGCTGTTTTTTTTAAATTGCTGTTTGCTTGGTGTGCCTTACTCCAGCCTTTGATTCTCAGCCTATTTTTGTCTGTAACCTTGAGACGTGTCTTCTGTAGGCAACAGGTTGATGGACTGTGTTTTCTAACCCAGTCTGCTAGCCTCAGTATTTTAATGCCTGAGGTCAGGCCATTGATATTCAGGGTTATTATCTCCATCTGCAGCCTCTGTGTTGTCATCTTATAACTTTTGTGTTGGGTATTTTCCTACCTTCATTTCTTATTAGTGTGTTGTGCATGTGCGTATCGTTTTTTACTTCTTTCCATCCTTAAGCAAATGCTATCTTGGGGTCTGTTTTCTCTTTGGTTCCCTCTGGGGGAATTGTTCTATGTGGCGGTCTCTTATCCATGTTTGGTGTGTGTTGTTCTTCCGCCCATAATGGGTCAGCAAGGATCTTTTGTAGGGCTGGGTTTCTTTGGACGTATTCTTTGAGTCTTTCCTTATCTGGGAAGACTCTTATTTCTCCATTTATCTTGATCGATAATTTGGCTTGGTAGAGTATTCTTGGGTTTGTATTGTTTTCTTTCAGTTTTTGGAGTAGGTTACTTCACTCCTCTTCTTCATAGTTTTTGCTGATAGGTCTGAGCATATTCTTATTTGGGAACCTTTATATGTGATTTCTTGTTCTTCCCTAGCTGCTCTCATGATTTTCTCCTTTTCCTCAAAGTTGGATAGTTTAACTACTATGTGCCTTGGTGACGTCTTCTTGGGATTTTCAGCCTTCTGAATGGTTGCCTGGTTTTCATTCATTAAGCTGGGGAAGTTTTCCTCCAAGAATTCTCTTACTAATGTTGCAGATGACTTCTTTGTTGTGTCTTCCTCTGGTAAGCCAATAATTCTAATGTTGTTCCTCTTCATAGCATCAGACATAGCTCTTAGGTTTTCTTCACCTTCACTGATGATCTTATTAGATTTTTGTTCATGTTTGTTAAAGTCTGCTTGGTTGTCCTCCAACTCCAGTCAATTCTCGAGGTCCGTGTGTCTGCTCCTGGTTTTTATCTCCTCCCTAAGCGCGTGTATTTCCCTTTGGTTTATGCACTTTATCGTTTCTATCATTTCATCCTTTTCCTGTATTGTTTCCCTCATATCCTGTATGACTCTAAGCACCATTCTGAAAATGTCTTTCTGTGGCAGCTCAATGTCTGCCTCTTTTATGCATGTCGTATGTGCGGGACATATTCTGCCATTGTCTTTTGTTTCTCCTGTTTTTTTTGTGTGTGTTTTTTTGAGGTCGCTGAGGCTGATGGCTATACGTTTGATTGTTTTATAGGAGCCAGGTGCCATTTTCCAGGGACTCGAGGAGCACTGGATCTCTCTGGGAGACTTGTAGGAATGCTTCTTCAAACTGCCTACAGCTAATTTCACTATGGAATTAACCTATCACTTTATCCTCCTGTGGCTTCCCTCTCAGGGGAATGCCTGAGAAGGCTGGTGGGTTGCCCATTTTGGAGTAGAACACCGCGTATGCTCGGCGGAATTTTTCTGGTCAGGTAGATCACTGCAGAGGTTGGGAATAGGTTCCTGCAGCAGTTTGTAATGTTGCTGAGTGTAGGCCGAGCTGTCTTATGCCACATGAGGCACTAAGGTAGGCTGGAGGAAGTTCCCTCAGTAACATGGGACAACAGAGAAAAAATAGAAGCTGCCCCAGCCCCACAGCCAGTAATTCCCCGGTAAGAAGCTGGGCGGAGTATCCCCTGGTGGAGGTTGGCAGGGCTTTTCCCAACCTCTTGCTAGCTGCACAGGATAGAACTCACCTAACTAGGTGGATGGCAGGAGTAAATTCCCTAGGCTAAGGGGAGTGGTCTGGAGCTCTGCAGTGAGAAATCAGGGAAGAGACAAAGAGGAGAGAAACAATTAAACAGTAAGCCCGTTGAGACTGTGCAGGGATTGAGAGAAGAGAGGAAAACAAAAGTAACAAAATAGCTGAGCCCCATCCCTGCCCGTGTAGCTGCAAGGGTTTAATCCCTGCCACGAGGTGGTGGCAAGCTGTGGCTATGTTGAGATAAAGCCCCTGCCCTTGTTCCAAATATTCCTGGCTCTGGCAGAGACAGTGGTGGGGCAAATGTCAGATGCTAGCCAGCCTCCACTGTGGTAAGCCAAACACCCCAAGCCCCTCAAAACCTTGTGGATCTGTGGCTACTTATGTCTTTCATGCTCCTCCTGTAACTTTAATGGGCTGATTTCTGCAGAGTCCCTCTGGTATGTGTTACTTAGTCGCCATCTTCTCGGAACTCCACAGTTCAACTTTTAAGAGCAAAGGGGCAGCATTTACCCAATGACAATGTTCAGAGGGACACGAAAGAAGAAAGGAAAACAGGATATGCTGAGGAAAATGTTGCTGAATATAAAAATGATTATTTCTCTGTAATACTTCACTCAATTCACAATAAAGTTTCTTTTCTTAAAGTTTTAGTTTATGCAGTGAATTTATACTGCTGATACGAACAAAATTGACAAAACTGGTGTTAGCTATTACAATGTGAATTAAATAATATCCAATCCCTAAAATTATGAATACATAAATTAAGAATACATAATTTCGCAGAGGTAATGCGAAATCACATTGTCTTATTGAATTACTAATTATTTTTTAATAAGTGACCTGTATAACACTCATGGCCTGCTTTGATAGAGGTCATTTTTAAGATTAATTTTTATTCTCTAGATATCATTTTTATTAAAACTACCAATTCCACCATTACATGATATGGAAAGATCACTTAAGGACTCTGAAAGATGAATTTTTTTAACTCATTTCAGAATTAAAATCGAGTATTGAAATGATAACAAGACAAAATTTCAATTAACTTCTCTGCCATTATAGAGAAATCTGTATTAAGTTCCCAGTAATTATTTACTGAAGTTGAGTAATTTTTATTACATCATTCTTCTTGTAAATTTTAGGAACAGTTGTAAGTTTCCAATTAGAGAAAGGAAACAGGCAAAGAGGGAAGTTGAGAGGGCTGGAAGAAAAGAAGGACGAAAATACAAAGACAACCTGTTTCTCTTGCTGCCCTGGAAACAATGTATCCTTACCTAGCAAGTTCCTCTCCTAGAGGTTAGCAGAGAAATTAATAAATTAAAAATATATACCTCCTGTTCTTTCTCAGATGGGTTTAATGCTATCCCAAAGATAATCTCCAGATGATACGGTTAATTTTCTTGTTTAAATGTTTTAAATTTCAGGAAAATCATTTCTGCAATCAATGCATTTGTATTATTTGTTGTATATTTGTTGTTTCAGGTCAATGGTGGCAGTTTAGTGCCCGAGGTCTCTGGAATTGAATACATCGGTGCCAGCAATGGCATTCTTGATACAGAGATGTAGACTTTTGATATAGGATAATCTAATAAAGGGATTCAGTTTCTCTAGAAGATATATCAATTTTGATTATTTTATGCTTATTTTGTTATGTACCATATTTTTTCTTGAAAAAATATAAGCTTAACTATTTTTACCATTCTCTAGTAAAATGGAGTTTTACTGGCACTGTATTATAAGTGGGGGGAGAATGTATATGAACAGCTACAAAAGTTGTTTTTCTCCCAAAGGGGCACTCCTGTTCCTCCTTAGACGGGTTTAATGCTATCCCAAAGACAATCTCCAGGTGATATGGTTACTTTTCTTGTTGAAATGTTTCAAATTTCAGGAAAATCATTGATTTCTTAGAGAATATCTCTATCTGTTAGATAGCTGCAGAAGGTATCTGTGAAGTCAACAAGATCACATTTACTTAAAGGCATTTGGCATGGACAATTGTATAGTGTTATATGTTATATAGAGTGATTTTTACCGTGTTTGCCAAATTTGCTAGTCTTCTAGTTTTTAATTTCCAGTTGCATGTTATCTATAACCTTTCTTGCTCTTACGCTCTCATTCGATGTCTACTAAGATGGGGCCAATAGGAAAGCATTCAATTGCTAGCTGTAAAGTTAGAGGTTTCTAAAGATGTAGTACCACAAAATTGGTGGATTTCTAAAACAATGACAAATATTTAGAGACAGGGATGTGGTTGGATAAGTAAGTTGTGTGTGTGTGTGTGTGTGTGTGTGTGAATTGCATTTTCTCCACGGTCTGCATCCTTGAAGTAAAACGGGGAAGACGGTTTCATGTGGATCCCCAGGGTAAGGAGAAGTGGCTAATTCTCAGATATTTCAATGGTCTTCTTTGTTCTTTTTTGGCTCTCCATAGCTTGGGTCCAGTTGACCACTTCTGATACTTTGCTCTCCTGAGGGCTGTTGTCGCTGTGGTTGGGTGTCTTCAAGTCAGATCTGACTCATAACAACCCTGTGTCCAACAGAAGGAAATACCACCCGGCCCTGTGTCGTCCTGTCGTCCTCACTGCTGTTACCATGGTGTCACGCAATCTTGTGGAGGCTCTTCCTCTTCTGTGCTGCTCCTTGACTTGACCAAGCATATCGACCTTCTCCAGGTCTCTTCTTTTAACATTTCCCAGGTACGTGAGGGAAGCCTCGCCAGCCTTGCTCTGAGGAGCATTCTGATTGTACTTCTTCCAAGTCAGATTGTTGGTGCTTTAGGAAGTCCATGGTATTTTCAGCATTCTTTGCCAGCACCATAATTTGCACGCATCTGTTCATGCAACTTTGACCTAATTACTTCCTATTCAAGAGAATTTACTGGTTTCTTGAGCCCTGGCGGCATAGTAGTGGCATGTTGGGCAGCAATCGGAAAAGTCAATAGTTCAAAACCACCATCCTATGGAAGGGAGAAAGATGAAGCTCTCTACTCCTCGTCAGAGTGACAGTCTCAGAAATCCCCAGGAGCTATTCCACCCTGTGCCGTAGCGTCACCATGAGTCTGAATAGATTCAATGACAGTAAGTTGAGTTTTTCGGTTTGTATCGCATAAGTGTTACCAGAGAAATATAACTGTCTTCTGAATTTCTGAGACAGTTTTTTGGGGTGGTGAGTTATTAATCACTTTAAAGGGACAGGTGGGTGGTGTTACAAGAGACATATGGTTGGCTGCCTTTCTCTAGTTCAGCAATAATCTTTAGGTGTGGGTGGGCTAATATTGTTACAAAGCAGAGTCACCCCCATTTTTCACTGGGATTAGGTGTTTCCAGAAATGGTTGAAAACAGGCTTGGAACTCTGCCCAGCAAAGACTACACTCTTGAAAGCCCTTTGGTACCATTCTATCCTACACACAATGTCTTCATGGGTCAGCCAACAACATCTCTATACATGTTATTTTGCATCTTACTCAAACACTTGAATTATTTGCTTTTCCAAACCTTCTTCTCAGGTTGTTTATCATATATAGTAGAATTGGTTTCCCAGCCTTTCATAATAAAATGTCTGCCTATGACAAAGTTTGGTGGTGTTTTTAAGGTGGAATGCTTGTGATAGTGTTCCTACTGAATCCTTATTCAAGAAAAAAAGATTCAAAATAATTGTATTTCAGGACATTCAGTAGATAAAGACTTAGACACATTTCCTTAGCACATTATATGAGAAAAGGGAGAGGGTGCTTAAATAATAATAATGGTTTCGGTAAAATGTGTTAAATTAGTGAAAGGAAGAGAAAATAGCATACGACTATTTAATAGAGTCTCCTGATCCTCATGGGTATGGAATCCGTCTGGCCACAGACTGCAGTTAGAACAGTTTGGCTACATTGCTTGCCTGAGAACTAGAAGCAATACACCTCAGTAGTTCCGAGAACACTCATATGTAAATGTGACATTAGTATCTCACGTCCCAGCTGTGCAGTGAGATCACCTGTTTATTAATGACTTTGCATGGGGCATGCGCCTGCTCTGCATCAAATTCCAGGGCCCCTTTCTTCCGCTTTGATGATGTTTGGTCCCTCTCCCTGGCGGGACCAACTCTTTCCTTCTTAGCTATGAGCTGCCTGTGCAGAGGTAACACTGATATATTGAAGGATACACTATGAAAAAATGCCTTTGATATTTAGGATTTGTTAAAATGTTATGTACAGTTCTTCCCGTTGTCTTTTTCCCAGGAGAACTGCAATGTTTGAAGAGCTTTTTGGAATAATATATATGATGATATTAACATTAGCAAAATAGTTTATCATGGAAAGTATATTTTTATCTGTTATTTTCTCTGCTAACCTATTGGAGAGGAACTTGCTAGGCAAGGATACATTGTTTCCAGGACAACAAGAGAGTCCGGCTGTCTTTGTATTTTCTTCCTTCTTTGCGTCTTTTTATCCTGCCCTCTTAACTTCCCTCTTTGCCTGTTTTCTTTCACTCAGTGGCAACTCAACCCCTGTTCCTAAAAATCTACAGGAAGGAAGTGGTGATGATAGAATGGGGTAGAGCTCCCCCTGTGCGCTTCTGAGACTATAACTCGATATAGGAGTCAAAAGCCTCATCTTTCCCCCATGGGGTGGCTGGTAGATTCAGACTTCTGGTTTTGTCCATGACTTAATTGAAGAAGATTAACAATTAAAAGTAGAAGCAAGAGCCAACCTCATAAACATCTCAGTTGGTTCAGCTTACATATTTGTGAGTTCACAACTAGTTGAACAAACGTTCTGCACTAACAATACCAAAACGGTGGCACCCAGCTCAGCTGTCGACAAGAGCGGTGCTTTCAATAGAAAAGTTAAACATGTGGGACCAAGATTCGGCAACATTTCTTGGAAGAACTGTTATGAGAAATTAAATATGGTTTCACTTCTGTGATCCTAGAAGACAAAACACAATCAAATCAATGACAAATAAGTGATATAAATTATTAAAATGTTAAGCCAACAAGGAAAATGACATTACGATATCCAACTCCATCTCTTGGTTGTACAGGAAGAATGGGGAAGAAATAACTAACTCAAGACGACACACAAAAAAATGGATTGTCTTGTCGTCCAGGCTCTGAAATGGAACTGACAATTTCACTGAGAATTTCACAGTGAGAAAATATAGCAACATACAAGTCAGGTTGTTTAGTTACTGATATTATATATGTGGTCATAAAATATATTTAATAAATTTTTAAAATAGAAGCTTCTGAGATACAGAGAACCATTCCCTAGCACAGGTAGAATATCCTGATGATATCAATAATTAATTTAAATGAGATCGAGATAAAGTAAATTAATTGAGACAATTGTAAGGTATCCCTTCCCTTCTTGAGGCCCAATATCAAATAATTTTTAGAAATCTTTTTAAAGAGAGAAATAACTTTTTTCAAATTTTCTTAAGTCTTTATAGAATACATGCAAATAGTAATTTGGGGGATGATACTATTGCAACTATTTACAATAGTATATATTTATTATTACTTAAATGTATTCTTCCTATTTATGTTAAATATGATCTGACTTAGTCGTTATCTGTATGGTGATGCACAATAACATATGGGGTGAGCCTAAAGGAAACATGTTTAGTAACTTCTGTTCTCTTAGCTTTAAAAAACTCGAGCTTTGTTCTCCTCAGATGGAGTTCAGACATGTACTGTTTTCTAAAATCATTTGAATCATACTTTTCTTCTTTTAAATTAGTCCTTTTTAGCATGGGAGGGACCAAGACAGTAAAATATAACAAAACAGCATTTATTATAGGTCTTTCAATATGTATTTTTGTTCCTTCTATGAAAGCAGATGGCGATAAAAGTTGCACTCTGAATTTAAATTTATATTCCAACATAAGTGTATCCCATCTTCCATAATCGCACGGGCTACTTCTTAATTGCTTCCTAGCCAGAATCAAGCAAAGGAGACAACATAGCATTTATTAAATCATAGAAGGAAGAAGGCAGGAGGTAGATTCTTAACTATCAAATGATGAAGTATCCGGAAGGACAGTAAAGGACTAAGGATATAATGGGAATAATGGAGTGAATGGGTGAGGAGAAGGAACAGTGGTTAAGACAACCATTAGCCAACCTTCATTATGAGGCGAGGTCTACCTTTCTCCATCCAACTAGTCCACTCCTGTATTTGCTACACAGTTAACCAGATGACCCTTTTTAAAGTGCATCTTTATTTTTGTATTAATTGGGATTAATACATATATCAAATCATTCCATCATTCAATCATGCCCAGCAGGTTGAACACTGACTACCAAAAGTTTCAAAACATTCTATTTCTATATGGACCTCTTGATGTCATCACCCCTTCACCTCACCACTACCTCTGTGCCCCCCTCCCCTCCAAACCCTTATTCCACTGGCTGACTCTATTGGTTCATCAGTCTTGATTTTCATACACCAAAAAGTTTAAAAATAATTACTGTAACCTCAAGAGGGTGACCCCCAATGACAAAACATTCCTGGAATATCTCCTAATATGAACAATCAAAATCCAAACAAAACAATACAACCCCCAAGTACATAAGATTTGGGATACCAGATCAGGTCCAGTGTGCATCAGAGGGGGAATCTGCTGACAAGTTTTAACTGTTCAAGTCAAGGTTATACTTATGACCTTCTATATTCCACTCACTGAGGCACTCTGTTTAGTGATCTCTTTCCTTGTTTTTGCATTCTGGACATAAAGCATGAAGTGAAAAAGAAATATAAAGGAAACCTAGGACATCTTTTCCCATATAGGTGACTTTGTTAGGCTAGGCTGTCTAGAGAAACAAATCCAGGGGCAGTCATATATGTCTAAGAAAGATTATATCAAAAATCAATCCCAATTAAGAAGACATCCTAGTCCAGTCCAACTCAAGTCCATAAATCTGATGATAGTCCATATGTCCCTTTGAAGACTCATGTCGCTGCAGGCTGATAACCCAAAGAAGTGAATTGGGAAGTAAGCATGCCAGAGTGGTGGGTTCAAAGTGGTGTGGGCATAAGTTGGTGGAAGCGTGGCTGGGCACTGACAACTCTCAGGGACGGGTGGCCCATATGGGGCAGCCCTGAAGGCAAACACAGAGTCCCAGTGTGAAGTCCTAGTGAAGAGGAAGGCTGTCACAGAAATGGGGCTGGGGTGGGTGTTGTTCCCAGTTTCTCCCTAATAAGAAGGCTAAAACACCCCCGAGAAAGTATCATTAGGCTGTCCCCTGATTGATTGACAGTTTGGATTCTACCCCTACCTTTTCATACAAATTCCAGTTGATATAAAATATGCAACTACAAAAGAGACCCAATGCATTTCCCCTTTACTTGATTTTTGTCTTATTTGAGTTGGGTTCCAGTCATTTAAAAAAATGGGAGGTTTCTGATTAATCAAAGGACAAAGGCGTAGCAATAGAAAGATGTGGGGACTCACCAGCCAGCCTTAATACCAGTTCCACCATATTTTATCAGCATGATGTTGCACAATTGACCTCCTCTATCCTAATACCAGTTCCTTGATTGATAAAGTAGGGATCATAAATTTTGTCTCAATAGGCTTGCTGAGGAAATCAAACGGAAATTGAAGGAAAGAGGAAATATCTAATTGTTCTAATTGACGGGAATGTTACTCGATCTTTTATGACAGGCTAACACGTGAACTAGAAAGGAAGAGGTCTAGTGCGAAGACCAAGAGAGAGTGGACGGGTTGTGAAGATGTTCTTGGTCACTTCCTGAGTTGCTTCCTGATGTGCGCTACCGTTCTTTTGGGGAAAAGTCCTTGTTTATTCTTAGAAGCTTTCCTGCCCATAGCAACTCTCTTTACTCTGCCCAGCAAAGGCGAGGTCCTGCTTCTTGCAGGAGAATCTCCATTCTTTTCCTTCCAACCTACCAGCCTCTAAAACCAACAAACCTACACTAGCATCTCTTTGAAATGCTGCACATTTTTCAGGCTTTTACCTTTTTTTGAGAAAACGGGCACTTGATACCCACTTTCATTTCTCTTAAGAGAATTTAGCTTTGTGTATTCACTTTCTCTCATACTGTGACCCATGACATTGGCTGACATTTAATGCAGATTACAAAAGCTCTCTTCTGTTTATTTCAGTAAATTCCTCCCATCCCCACACCTCTGGTATCTTCTTACACATGGTTTCTATTTGGAGTGTTGAGTCTCTTGGGTTAAATATGTAAAGTGAGTAATGTTGACGTGTTTATTATGTGTTATTGGATATATAGTTCTACAACTATGTGAGAGTCTTTTAATGTAAGACATGAGCATCATTGATTTTGTTTCTAATCCAGGCTAAGACACAAGATAAATGTATTTCCAGCTTTTTGAGGAAGTGACACGTATTTTACTATAGTAATTGTACCCTTTTTCAATTCCACCAACAGTGTATAAGAGTACAAACCTCCCCCAAAGCACATTAGCATTTGTTATGTGCTAATATTTTTTTGAATTTTGATGATTTGGCAAGGCTGAAATAGAATCCCACTGCAGTTTTGATTTGTATCTCTCTGATGACTAATGACAGCAAGCACCTTCTCATGTATTTTCAAGCTGCGTGACGGTCCTCTTTGGTGAAGGTCACACTTTTTTGTCCATTTTGTATTGGGTTGTTTGTCTTTTTGTTGTAGAGTTGTTGAGGTTCTGTCATAAAATTTTAAAAGCCAATCCCATGTTGCTAATCCTTTTGTCATGCCTATTATTATTGTGCCTAACTATGTAAAACATCCTTGTGTCCCCACAGAATTGGAACATGCATTTGGACCCCACCATGACACGCCACCAGGAGAGCAATGCAAAGTGCGGAGGAATGCACAAAGAGACTGGACCATACGCTGGCCCCAACCAGAATTAGCCCAACCCCCACCATCGAAGGGAATACCACGGAAAATGAAAATAGATCGTCTGGTGAGGGAAAGGAACTGACTTACCACAGCACACCCAGACGGAAGCTGAAGTGTAAAATAAAGAGTTTAAATATCATCCTCCCTGTTTTCTTTCTTTCTTTCTCCCTTTCATCTTTTTCTCTTCTACCGTTTCTCTTCTTTCATCCTAGTGTCCCCAAACTACTGGATTATATCAGTTAGGTGTTTCATTTTTCAGATATTAATATTCCTTATTGATTATGATCATCATTTAAAATGTCCTTTCAAGTTATACCATGTCATTGTTTTCTGTCACCCTAAATTTGCAAATCTTTTCCTTTCCCACCAAAGACATTTTCACATCCCTAGATTTAAATGTACTTTCAAATCTACCTTTCATAACTTTATTAACCTGCCTTACTTAAATCTCATGTCCATTTTCTATCCACTCTTCTCTCCATAAACAAAATACTGTTATGCTAACAATCTATTTAACTTCTAAGTTTAATATTTTTGTCAATTTTCTACAAATTATTTAATACAAGCATAAGAAAGTTAAAAACATTCTAATTTAAATTTATGAAAAGAAGTAATGAAAATTATGATGGAGACCTTTAGGCTGAAGTTACAAACCATAATTTCTAAAGAAAGTTAATTTGTATAATGTAGACAGAAAAATCAGGGAATTATGGCCTCAAAATTATTTTAATCTAATAAACCAGCTTAGTTCCATGCTGAAAAAAATTGATCAGAAATTGTCTATCTAAATAAAGCTTCAAAAAGTCATATTGAGAATATTTATTCTGACTAAAGCATCTGATGCAATATGAGAAGTGTGAACTGTTTCCATCAAACAATCACTGTTACTTCTATGTGAATGATTACATGCAAAACTATTTGGAAGAAGATGGGGGGCACTTGAAGTGTCCTTGGTCATTCTGTGGGTGACATGTTGGACTGCTAACCACAGGGTCAGCAATTCAAACCCACCAGCCACTCTATGGGATAAAGACATGACAATGTGTTTCTGTGAAGATATGAAGCCTTGGAAACTCTATAAAGGGTTGTCATAATTGGAACTGAATCAGTGGCATTGGGTTGGGGGAAACTCAAACAATTATATTTCAGTATCACAAGGAAAACAATAAGGCTGCTTCTTCATTAAACATTTGGAAGGATTCTCATTGAAACCATCCAAGGCAGGAACTTTAGTCTTGAAGAAAATATTTTAAATTGTGAATTCAATTCCCTTAACAATAATGCCTATGTGACTCATAGTGACGCCGTAGGATTGAGTAGAATTGCTCCAGAAGGCTTCCAAGGCTGTAAATCTTAACCAGAATAGACTGCTACATCGTTCTCCCACAGAGTGGATGGTGGGTTTGAACAGTCAACCTTAGAATCAGCAGTGATAATGGCACCAAGGCTCTTTTTAATAGCTGCACACACGTTCAATTCATATATTTCCTCTTTCCTGATGCGTGTTACTTTGATTTTCAAGAAATTTATCTATTTACATATTGTCAAATTTATGGATAAGAATTGTTCATTATTTTTCCAGTTGATGTTGATATCAGTTGTTTTCATCTTGATATTGGCAATTTGACCCTTCTTTTGTGTTTTCCTTTGTCAGACTGTCTTGGAGTTAGAAAAATTTAGTGATGTTTTTAGAGAACCAGTTCTTTTGTTTCATTCAATTCTACAGTTACCATTTTTTTCTATTTCATTAACTTCTCTTGAACATTTTCTTATTTATGCTTTTGATGAGTTCATTTTGCTCTTAATTTCCTAGCTTCTTAAATGTGGATCTTAAGTTATTGATTTGAGGTTGTTGTTTTTTTCATCTTTTGCAATGTATGCATGGCATAATATAGATTTCCCCCTAAGCACTTCTTTAGTCTGTCCTACCAATTTTTGTATGACATATTTTCATTCATATTCAATTAGCTGCATTATTTTTTAAGACTTTCTATTTTATATATGGGTTATTTATAGAATAATTACTTTCCATGTTTGGTGAATTTTCTGCTCTTTCTGTCTTTGACTTCTAGCTTAATTCCATTTCATTTTCAAGATGTATAAATCATCCATGATATGATTTCCATTCTTTGATATTTGTAAATGTGTTATGTCTCAAGATGTGATGTCTTGGGATCTTTATTTTCATATACAAACACATGCACAGGTGACATACATATGTATACATATGCATATATTATCGTTATGGAGTGAAAACTTCAATGCAGCAAAAATGTGAATTCTCTTCAAACAAATATACTATTTTTTGTCTTTAAAAATAGTGATTTAAAAATGTTTATGAAAGTGCAAATAAATTAGAAGAGCTAAAGCAATTTTGAAAAAGTGGGAAGACTTTCTCCATATGATTCCAAGTCTGGTGAAGAAAGAGACACAGAAATAAATACAACAATGCAGAAATAGGCCCACACAAATACAGGCAACCTATTTTTGATAATGATGTAAGAACAACTCATTGGTAGAAAGAGAGCCTTTTCAACAAGGGCAATGATGGTGCAATTGAACATTCTTCAGCAACTGTAATGATGATGACCGAAATATCACAATTTATATAAAATTAACTAAAATGATTAAATATTTAAATAAATAAATATCAAAGTCTAAAACAAAACAAAGTAAAAGCAGGAAAAAAATCTTTAGTATGTAACCTTTGGTAGGCAAAGATTTTTTGACTTAACACCAAAAGCACAATTTATAAAGGAAAAGTGGCAATAATTAATAACAATTAAAGGGCGTGCGCTCTGTTAAAGGATGCATTGATATGCTGCAAATTGTGTGGAAATATTTGTAAACCACATATCTGATCGAGGACAAGTATATAAAGCACCATTAAAACTCAATAGTAAAGCAATAAATTAGAATTTGTTCTAGTAGTGAAAAGAACAAAAACCAATCGGATTAGGATGTTCACAAAATACAGAGAGACATTTCACTAAAGAAGATTAACAAATGGTAAACAACCACATGGAAAAAATGTTCAAAATCTTTAGCCGCCAAGGAAATGCAAACTAAAATCAGAATAAGATATTATCAGAAGGAAACGGTGACAGCACCAAGTGTGAATAAAAATTAGAACTGTAATGTGCACCAGCAGTGAATCAGAAATTACTTACACCTTGCTGGTGACAATAAAAATGATTCAAGAACTTGAGGGGAAAAATATGACAGTTTATCATATGCACATGCAACTATCTATAATCTGGTAAATCAAGTGAATCAGAAATTATTTACACCTTGCTGGTGACAGTAGAAATGATTCAAGAACTCCAGGAAAAAAATACGACAGTTTATTATATGCACATGCAACTATCTATAATCTGGTAAAGCAATATGATTATTGGGTTAAATGTTCAATTCAAGACTAAAACATACATGTCATTACTATTTTTGATGCAGGACTGTTTACATCTAAATAAAAGCTGATCTGATATAATTCACTCCTGAAATTGGGGAAAAGTAAGACAAAAACAGAAACAACAAGTTGCTAAATGGAAAAACAATACCAACATCCCAAAACTATAAATGTATAGGATTCCCAGCACTCGTTCTAATGGTTGAGAACTTGGAATATAGATTTGGGATATTGTTCAATTAATAAAGTGTACTTTCAACTAAATTCACTAATAATCTGTTTGATTGAGTTTAACCACATAAGTATTGGTTTAAATACCAAATCCATGAAGATATGCCAAGCACTCTGTGAAGTGGACAGGGAGGCCCCTACTTGTACTGTGATTGCTTCCAATCTTGAGAGGGAGATTGAAAAATCGACCCATAATTCCCACTGCGTGCGATCGTTTTGTGCAATTGGTCATGAGACAATCAAAGGAGGACACTTAGATAGGACGACTCTTATGGTATGGGGGGCTCCTCCAGGAAAGGCTGGATGCCTCGCAATCTTTTCCCTCCTAGTACGTGAATGTTGGACAGTGAATAAGGAAGACCAAAGAACAGTAGATGCATATGAATTCTGGTGCTGGTGAAGAATATTGAAATCACCATGGCCTGCCAAAAGAACAAACGAATCTCTTGGAAGTACGGTCAGGAAGCACCTTAGAGGCAAGGATAGTGAGGCTTTGTCTCACATGCTTTGGACATGTTATCAGGAGAAACTAGTCCCTGGAGAAGAACATCATACTTGATTCAATTGAGGGCCAGAGAATAAGAAGGACCCCCAGGAGATGGATTGACTCAGTGACTGCACCAATGGGCTCAAGCAGAGGAATTATTGTGAGGATGGGGCAGGACTGGGCAGTATTTCACTCTGTTGTGTGTAGGGTCGCTATGGGTTGGTATGGCCTCAATGGGACCTAACCACAACAGATCTTTATGGGCATACAAAGCTTCCTCTTTTCCTGAGGAGTGGCTGCTGGGTTCAAACTACTGACCTTGCAGTAAACAGCCCAAATTATAGTCTACTGCAACACCAGGGCTTCTTGTAGTGCTCCAGAAGAGGGATTTAACAGGAATGGAAACATCTGAGCAAAAACAACAAAGTTAAACTGAAATGAACGGGGTGGAAAGGAGAAATTGTACTAAACATCAGGTCACTATGTGGGAGATTTAAAATTAAGTAGTGATGGGCCCTTATCCTCTTAGAGAAGTTTAGCAAAATGCCGATTATCCCACCATTGTGAGACATGAGCACAGTAAAAGAGACGTTTCTCTTCTTCAAAGTACCTGTTATTCCTATAAAATTCTACATCATTACAGTAACGGGGACATTGTCCTTGTCAAAATGCCCGGGAGATTTCCATGGAAACGATAATATAATAATCCATTAACTATCCTTAAACATTAGGGTATTAAGTTGATTGTTGTTGATTATCATCTGTTTTAATACAAGTCCTGTGGGAATATCTTGTAAGCAAGCTTTCTTACAGGACAAAGCAGGGAATTGAGACAACATAGAGAGACCTAGATAGCAAGTAATATTAATGTGGATGCTCTGGGAGGAACAAACAAACAAACAAATCTAAATGGAATGCATACCTTTACCTAGATTCGTTTAAATACATGTGATAAAGACTAAGAAACATTTTTTACACTACCTAGATAAGTAAATCAGTATTATGTTAAGTTCTGACAATAGAATTATTTTAGGTGCTGTGATAATGAATAGCTGTCTCCCTGCTTTCTCCACAATGCCATTTCATTCCAGGCCACAAGTTCAAGCTTTATTGCTGAGCATAGGAGATCTGCCTGTGTCTGTCCTCTGCTCTTTCCCAGGTTCCCAAAAGAACAAATTAATAATGTACTGAAACCAAGTCATCAATTAGCAATTCATTGCAGGCCATCTATTTTTCAAATCCTCGGATGGTATTCTACTTCTTAGGCTGGGAGACACAGCAGTTACATCTGCAGCCACGGTGCCTAAGCACACAGGCCCGAGATTCAATTAAATCCACATTTTGAGCTCCGGCTGTAACACTGGCATTTACTGCTGAACACCTGGTATTCTCTCCGTGAGCTCAGCAAAGAGAAGGCACAGCTGACATATCTGATATTGGATTATGCAAATAGCCTTTTGCTTTAGGAAAAGCAATGAAATTAAGCAGTGTCACCAAGAAAATATTGGAGTCAGATGACACATTGTTCTCTTCTAGAAGAAACCCAAACCACAGAAGTATTCATGATGAAAACTCAATATTTTAAGGGAGGGGTACTGCGAAGGAAATGTGAATGATTTCTACCTTAGCAATACATTTAAAACATACAAAATACATGAAAGATAAATGCACAGGATACTTGCATAACAAGTCACAGTGTTGAGTGGAAGGGCTACAAATTCATTTCACAAATATTGAGTATTTAACATCGTGTCAAGAATGATCTGACCGTAGAATCACACTGTTAAATGAGGCAAATAAGGTTCCTGCCTCCATTATTTATTAGCGGTTATGGACAGTGGTAAATAAACAAAACTTGATGACACTTATATTTTAATGGTAAGTAAGTACTATGCAGAAAAAGATGCTGCTGTGAGCACTAAAGGATGGCTGACCCAAGACATAGTACTTTCCATTTCTTCATTTACAAGTGAAAATTATACTATGAACGAGGAAGACCTGAAAGAATTTGAAATTGCTTTGGACAACCAGAAAAACAAACAAATCTGGCCTGGAAGATGAGCAGCCGGATGCTCTTTGAGAGCGAGGAGGGTGTGTTAGTCTGGGGACTTTAGAGAAACATCCACAGAAACTCATGTAAAAGAGAGAGTTTTATATAAAGGGTAAGTGCACATCAAGAACACATCCCAACCCAGTGCTGACCAAGCTCACAAGTCCAACATTAACCCATATGTTCGACACCAATCCACAAAGTCCTCCTCCATCTCATAAAACAGACATAATGCCGACTGTAGGAGGAAAGCCGAGTCAGTGAATGTGTAAGCATCTCAGCGCTGGCAGAGGTCTCCACACGGCTGCTCCAGCACCAAGGGCTGCATCCGGGTAGGTCCATGTGGTTTCTCCTCAGGGATGTCTTGCAGGAAGTGAGCCTTGACGGCTGAAGAAAAGAACTGGCTTTGGCAGCTGCACCCTGGTCTGACCATCAGAAAGCAAGAGACCTGAGAACTAGAAAGGCGAGGCTCAACGAGCCATTTATCCCTGTGCCCTTCAATTAACCCACATGTGCTTATCGGCCAGGTTGGCATAATAAGCTAACAAGCTCAGAGGGTTAAATTTCGCCTCCAGACTTTGGACATGTTATCAGGAGAGACTAGACCCTGAAAAAGGCTGCCATGCTTGGTGGAGTAGAGGGTCAGTGAAAGGGGGAAGCCCCTTGAGGAGCTAGATGGACACAGTGACAACAATGGGCTCAAACAGATCACAAATTTTGAGGGTGCTGCCAGACTGGGCAGTGTTGCATTCTGTCAGACATGGGGTCACCATGAGTCGAAACCTATTCAATGGCACCCAGCAGCATGAAGGAAATCACAATGTCCTACGACATTGGCATTGGGAGGTGTCAAAGGCACGGCTCGAGCTAGTCTTTATGAGCACTCATCCGCCAGTGTGAGCATGTGTAGGAATTGTTCTTCACACTGGGAAGTAGCAAAGGGGGATAGTGAGGTCAGCTGTTGCCTGGGTTTCAGACTGTAGGCCATTCCCTGGGTTGACAGCTGCTTTCCTCAGTAGGGGTTGGCATCATAAACCGGCCTCTGAAGCAAGCATTTAGGAAGAATGAGGGGGGCCGGTTCCAGGGGGACTATGTGTGTCTGTCTCTTCTTGATGAGCCATTTCTCTAACCCTCTTTGGGTGGAGAATCACTGAGGCTCCCCCTGATTAAAGCATTTAGAATCATCCTTGCTAAGGTTTTGTGTCTGTACAGAATTTTTTTTAATTTGAAACATTTGAAATGTCCTTGTAGCTACTGCCATTGCATCAGGTACAATCCCTGTTTCCTCTTAATTTTTGTGTTCAACGATCCTTTGCAAGTTTGTTCTGGCAGTAGCACAATTGAGGCAAGAAATGGGTCCAATTGGAATATGGTCAAAACAAAATGAAAATCCAAATATTGCACATAACCCAAAGTCTCAATGGGCTGGTAGAACAGAGCAACAAGAGAATGTGTGGGGAACAGCAGGGGGGTCCAGAGAGGCATTGAGCTACCTCCACAAAAGCAAACCAGTTGCCATGGAAACCGGGAATGTGTCAGAAGTGTGCTACATAGAGCACAAAATTAATAACTGATTTGGGGAAAGTTGGTCAAGAGGCACTGCTGGGTAGATTCAAACCTTCAACTTTGGGGTTTGCAACTGCACACACTAACCATCTACACCCCACCGCCCCCAAGAGTTTCCATTGTGCTGTATTTAGGAGAACGTGTTGTAATTTAGGAGAACTTATCTCTTCTTAAAGTCAGGAATTTGGGGAGCATTTCAACATCAAGAACTCAAAGAGGAAGTGCTGTTTGGGGAAGAGGATTTGGAATGATACGATAATGGAAGCGTACCATGAACTATTGAGCCAACAGCAACATTGAAGGCTGCTTTGGGACTGGCTGAAACTGATCATGAACACACACACACACACACATTCTAAGACATGGGACTTTGAATAATGTGCATGGCAGATGGAAAGATCATTTGGGTGGAGGAAGAACACCTGATGAATGAGAAATGTGTCATATGCATATCTTCACGCATAAGGAGAAATAAGTCAAGTTTCTCAGGACTATGATGACCCAGTGGGGTGACCATGTCAGTTTATGATTGGAGATAGTAAGGGAAGGGGATGATGGATAGTTCTAGAACCTAGAACCATTCCCAAATAGCTTTAAAATTTGGTAGAAATGTAAACTTTTGGCCAGACCACTGACAATGACTCAATTCTGACTCTCAGCAACTTTATAGGACAGGGTAGAACCACCCCTTCGTGTTCTTGAAGCCATAAATCATTATGGGAGCAGAAAATTTTGATTTTTTTCCAGTGGCTGGTGGACTTGAACCATGGGCCTTGAGGTTAGCAGCATAACATGCAATCCACTATACCTTCTGTGCTCAGCCATAGAAACTATATATGGCCGTTCTGCTCAGTTTGTAGCATTGCTGTGAGTTAGAATTGACTTTACCGAAGTCAGCAAAATAGTCAAGTGTGGCAACCCTGGTGCCACAAATGGTCAAGCACTTTGCGACAGTCTGATTGGTTAGAGATTCAAGTTCATCCAAAGGAGACTCAGAAAAGAGACATGGTGATATACTTAAAACCCAAACCAAAACAAGTAAACAACAACAACGATATATAACCACAAAAACTTCTGTGGAGCACAAGGTACCCGGCACATGTGAGTTCGCCTGTGTCAGAATTAAGGAGAAAGTAGCTGGAGTAGATAGTAAGCATTGCTCAATGGATAAAGGTACCAAATAAAACCAGGTTATAATTCAGGGAACCTGCAACTGTGACTTTATATGAAAATGAGACCGTGAAAATATGACTAAACTACACATCTTGTGATAAAGAGATAATCCTAGATTATCCAGATGGGCCTATTATCATAAAAAATGTTCATCTAAGAAAGATGTGGAAGGATTTGGAGTCAGAAGGAAATTCAGTGTGATGACAGACGCAGAGACTGGAATGGTAAACTTTGAAGGTGACTAAAGGGTCACAACAGATGAAGCAATACAGGGAGTCAGTGGAAGCTGTAAAAGCAAGGGCCATAATGGACCCCTCAGAACCTCCAGGAGGAGCTAGTCTTGCTGAAACCCTGTCTCTTGCTCACCAGTTTCCTTTGAGAGGATGCTAACTCACGGTGACCCTGTGTATTCCAGGGTTGACATTTTATGCCATAGGCTTTTTGGTATCTGAGTCTATGACACCTTTTGGAAATTCATTATTTCTGAGTTGTAGCCTAGCGCTGAATTGTTTGTGCTCCCCAGAAATTCCTACTTTAGTCCTACTGAGTTTGTTTTAAATCAAATCTAAACTGCAGACTGTATAAGAAAAGCATGTGTTGTTTTAATCTATTGAGATTGGGGTGTTCTTTTAAAATGTCATTTATTTGCTTATTTGTTTATTATTTTATAGTAGCAACAGGAAATGAATACAGTCCGGATAATTTGATGTTTCCAATTACGTATTCATGGTTTGAAACTGTGAACACTGGTTAGCTCTGTCCCATGGGATAGTTTACCCATGCCTTTTGTATTTTCAAAAGTTTTCTAATGAATTTGTCTTGCCTTAGGAAGGGGAGAAATGCAGAACACTCACAAAACAATGAGATGATAGGTTGAAGCTAACTTGTGTTCATTTTAACTGGAAGTGTGGAAGCAAAGGCCGCTGCAGTATTGAGGTCGAGGTTTTCTTCATTCTGTCTTCCCTTGGTAGAAAGGTTATTTCTGTCCTCCATTTGTTGGCTTATTTTTGTAGTTCTGTCCATGCATGCATGCTTTTAGCACCTATTTGTCTGTTTAAATATATTGCTTCTGTTAATTCACGCAAGTTTCTTTTTGTAACCAGAGTTGTTGTGCCCCCTCCTCCCATCCATGGCTTTAAAAGAAGGTGCTAATTGATGATTTTCCACTGACACTAATCCTCATTTTACAGAGGTGTAATGATTCTCCTAGAGGACCCCTTTTGACATATGTAACCATACTCACTGCCATGAAGTCAGTGCTGACTCATAGTGACCCCCCACCCCCGCCCCTGCCTTGGGTTTATGAGACTGTACCTCTTTACTGGAGTAGAAAGCCCAGTCTTTCTCCTATGAAGCTGCTGGTGGTTTTGAACTGCCAATCATATGACTGGCAGCCCCAAATCATAACCTCTACACCACAGTGGTGTATATCTATATTGCTACATCTCTATCATCTCTCTCTATCTGCAACACCCAAAACCAAACTCACTGCCACAGAGTCCATTCCAACTCCTAATGACCCTATAGAACAGAATAGAACTAACTGCTCCTTTGGGTTTTATTGAGGTTAGGATGAAATAAACTATCAAGTTACATATTGCATATCTCCATTGATTGTTTTTTAAATGGACTATTATAGGTTCAAATAAGAGCACAGAATAAGTCAGAACAGAATCAATGGCATTACAGTGTTGGTTTGTTTTCACTGTAATCATCACATCCTTCTTAAAAGCTTACCACCACAACTCATGTAAGAGGTCATGAGTGTGGCATTGTGCCCAAGTCACTCAGATACTTTCAACAGGTGACACTGCCCTGCTGACATTTTATCATGGTCTCTGTTACAAGCTTGTTGTATGAAATGGAAATGATAAAAGCATCTTATTTTGATTAGATTTTTATCCTAAATCTCTCTGTGCCTGTAGTGATCTGCTTTGTCTGAGTTTTTAAAAATCCAAATCTCTTATTTCATGTTTTTTAATGGTTCTTCATTAATAAACTGAATCAAATATTCAGAAAATTGGAAAATTTGAACTTATTAGAAAGATGAAATAGAATGAATTGAGATCAACAGCCCAGGCACTAGTAAGCTATAATTAGCTGATACTATTGATTTTGAATTGGATTTGAATCTACCGCTCTCTTCTGTCACTTTGTTATACTGTGGAGTTTGACTGTCACTCTGATACTGGAAGCCGTATCAATGGTATTTCAAATACTAGTCTGTCACTCGTGGTGAACAGATTTTAACAGATCTTCTAGGCTAATAACAGACTTTGATGAAGGTATATATGATCCACCTTTGAGAGATCAGCCATTTAGCGCCTTTTGACTAGCAGCGGGACACTGTTTGATACCGTAACTGATTTGAGCCTCTCAGTTGGGAAGACACTCAAAATAAAACTGGGAAGGGGCTGGCTTCTCAAAGTAGAGTCCATGTTAATAACACGAAAGGAGTCAATGTTTTAGAAGCTGCATCTGCTTAGGAGGCACAGCTCAAAATAAGAAGAAATAACTGCAAAAACCATTCAACGTTTTGTACGTAAAATGTACAACATATGAATTTAGGAAAATTAGAAGTAATCAAAGATGAAATGGAAAGCACAAAAAGGAGATCCCAGGCAGTACTAAATGAAGTGGATTAGCATCAGGCATTTGAATAGGACAGTCCTGTGTTTGCAGTGGCCCATCCCTGATTCCATCCCTGATTTCATCCAAGAGGACATTTCAATGTCTATCTTGAAGTACAATGCTATGTGTGATAGGATAACACTTATATACCAAAATAGAATACTAGTTAATACAACTATTATTTAAATTTACTAACCAATCAGTAAAACTGGTGATGAAGAAATTGAAGAATTCTACCAACTTTTGCCTAGCGATTGGAGAGTAAAATTAGGAAATAAAAAATAGGGACAAGTAGTTAGAAAATACAGCCTTTGAAATGAAGCTAGAGATCCTATGATAGGATTTTGCAAGATCAATAACTTTTTACTTGCAGATATCTTTTATCAATAACATAATTAGTGACTAAAAGGAATACACAGGAATCAAATTGGCAAAATCTATTAGAAAAGAGGATCTAAATGCTTGATGTGATGAGGCAATGTAAGGCCAGATAATGATATTGAAAAGTTCATTAATTGCTCATGTGCACCTTCAGATTAAAATTGAAGAAAATCAATATGTCTATGAACCAAAATACAATCTTGCATCTATCAAAAACTGAAGTTGGAGACCATCTTGAGGAAAGATTTGATGAACATGAATGACTGAATACCAGAGCAATTGTGGGATTAGATCAAGGACATTATACATAAAGAAAAACCCCGGCTATCAAAAAATATAGTGTCTGGGGTCTTAAAGTCTTGAAGTTAAGCAAGCAGCCATCTGGCAGAGAAGCAATAAGCCCACATGGAAGAAGCACACTAGCCTGGGTGATCATGAGGTGTCAAAGGGATTAGGTATCAGGCATCAGAAGACCCAAAACAAACAAACAAACAAACAAACAATTACAAACATATCGTTGAAACAAGAGGGGTTAGAGCAAAAACTCCAAACCCATCTGTAGACAATGGGACATCCCCTCACAGAAGGGTCACAAGGAAGGGATGAGTCAACCAGGGCACAGTATAGCACCCAAAGAAACCCACAATATTCCTCTGGTTCCTTGAGGCTTTCTCATCCCCCACTATCACGACCCCTGTCCTACCTTTCACTGCAGGCTGGACTGGAGCATGTGCACAGGTACTGAGAATAGATAAGAGTTCATTTCACAGAATCCAGGAACAGGAATGTGAGTAGCAACACCAGAAATGTAGGGGGAAGGTGGAAAGAGGAGGAGAAGGAGGGGGAACCAATCACAATGATGGACACATAACCACACAGACCCCCTCCAGGGGGTTGAAAACAGAAACCATGGGGGAAGGGTGGCAGTGTTAGGTGTAAGATATGAAAACAATAATAATTTATAATTTATCAAGCGGTCATGAGAGTGGGGGTTGTCTGGAGAGGAGCTGATACCAAGGTGTCCACAGGATCAGGGATCAGGCATCAGAAGATCCGGAATATTCCTTACAAGTGAGAGTGGTGAGATTCGATCTTTGGACCAGCCCCTTGGAATGGGCATCATGCTGGGCAAGAGGGTCAGTGACTTACATCCTCAGAGAGGTACACCCTCAATGAGATGGATGGACATAGGGCTTGCAACACTGGATTCAAAAGAACAATTGTCATGATGGCTTTGGACTAGAGAGTGCTTCAATCTGCTGTACACAGAGTATCTGTGAGTTGGAGATGAATCCATGGCCCCTCAGTGTCTACTGGGATGAGAAACGAAGGAGTATGCTATCACAGTCATTGTCAAGAAGAACATGTAAGGATCCATCCTGAAATACAATGCTGTCAACGATGGATATCTGCCATTGTCTTGCAACTGGATGCATATGAAGTGATGGAAAATATCATTGCTTGGATCATTTGCACCTTAGTCTTCAGAGTGTCACCTCCTTTTTGAACACTTGGAACAAGGTCTTTCTATCACTGACATATGTCTATCCATGTGTCCATTAGGGAAAAAAAACCTTACTGATTAGCACTTACTGATAAAGATCACAGAGCACAGCTTTAGCACTGATACACCTCAACATAAAAATTCCCACAACTGGACCGATAAGTCACATCAGAGTAAACTGTGCAACCACTGAAGTTGTTGAATTTGTGAAGGATGCTATTTTACTTGAATCCACCAAAGGTTGTATGGAAGAAACCATTGAGGAATCAAATGACACACTATATTCAAAAAATCTGATGCAGAAATCCTATTTCAAGTGTCAAAAAGGAAAGGTGAAATTCTGAGGGCTAAGCTGTGCCTGATCTGATCCATGCTACACCCAATCACCTCATATGCATTTAAATGCTAGACAACGAATGCAGAATATCAAAGAAGGTATGCCTTTGATTTATGGAAGAAAGAATAACTATGTTTGGAACACATATAGCCAGAATGTTCCTTAGACGTGAGGTTGGTGAGACTACTCACGCTTACTCTGGACATGCTATCAAGAGGGGCCAGTCCATAGAGGGAACATGATTGGTCCAGTAGAGCCATGGTAAAAGATGAAGACCCTCAATAAGATGGATTAGCACAGTGACTATAATAATGGATTTAAGCAGCTCAACCATGAGGAGGGTGGTGAGGGACTGGCCAATGCTTTATTCTATTGTACCTGAAAACAAACCATGATGTACTGCAATTCAGTTGATTTTCACTCATGATGACTTTAGAGGATGGAACAAAATTGTTCGATAGAGTTTTTGAGGATGTAATCCTTTAAGCAAGCAGGTGGCCTCATCTTTCACCTATGAAGAGGCTGATGGACTTGAACCCCTGGCCCTTTGATTAGCAGTCCAATATCTCATTGACTGGACCGCCAGCTGCCCTTCTGTTGTACATATGGCATCCACAAGTCAGACCCCTCTCAACGAGGTACAACAACAGGAGTAACAGGTTATGAGATGAAGCCAAAGAAGTTAAAGTGCACAAAGGAAGCCCAAAAGCATTAGGTCCAGCCCCCAAAGCCACTGGAACTAGAAGATACATTGTGATTGTAAATCCAAGAAGGCTAGGGATTTGCTCACTGTCCACTCACTCAGAGTGTAAAAGCCTCTGCAATTACTCTAGACCTTTTGCTTGTTTGTTTGTTTATTTGTTTTGTTTCCTTTCCCCCTTTTGCCATGCCTAGTTTGCCTTTTGAAAAATAGAATTGGCAGACATACATTGCACCCCACACGCTGAAGTCAGGAGTAGAAAGCAAGTAGAATCAAGATGTACTAAGGCATCTCTAATGCAGTAAAGAAAGCTGCTTCAACAGTGCCGACCACCAACACCGAATAACTCCAGTTCCCTCTAAAGAGCGCATTCCTCGAGAAGGAAAACTAGCCAGGAAGTGACCGAAACGTGTCTGGAAAGGGCTTGCTTTCTGTGATTTTTAGTAGCAAGTCTTTGAACGCAGTAAGTGGTAAATGAAGTGAACTACTGACTTTACAGGTAACCAGCACAAAATAAAGAGATTTCTTGGGTGACCTTATTGATTCAATGCCGAAAACCAGGTTGGCAAATGCAAGTGAACATGACCGTTTGGCTTAATATCAAAGTGATCTCTGATAACTCTACCCCACAGATCTTCCCTCTGCGTTTTGTTCTCACCGGGCACGTTCACATGGCTAGAAACACTTGTAGTGCAAACCAGAAGAGCAACGCTCCACTTGCCCAGAAAGGTTTTCATAAAAATACCGCTGATTCCAAAGTTGGTCACGTGGCTGAGAGTAACAAAAACCAAGAACATGTTTGTTTTCTACAGGGGTGGCTCACAGTCTACTGAACTCTAGATTCACATGGAAACTTCCAGAATAGGATTTACGGTGGCAGTTACTTAGGAAGGAGATTCGAAGACAAAAACCAGAGATCTCCTGGGGACAGACATTCTGAGAAGTGTGACAAGGTCACCAATAGACGAGCCCTCTGATTATTCACTCGGCCCGTTCATTACGGAAGGGCTCGGTTTTATTTACTGGTGAATCTACCACGCAGACACACTCTCAGAGACATGCTCACTACGAGTGAAGGACAGTCCAAGATTTCCAAGGAAGGGCACAGTGGGAGGGGGCAGGGGGGGAAGCCCCAGGTGGTCACCTTTCCTGGTGTTTTCTTTTCCCGGAATTCAGCAGCATCAAGGGAAGGTGTGCTAGAAAGTGGGGGGCTTCCTCTTCAGTTGGGCCTGGGGGAGGCTTAGACTCCCCACTTTCTTTTGAAGTGTGATAGGCTTTGGTCAATGGGATGTGAACAGACATGGCAGGTTTAACATCTGAGAGCTCGTGCACAATTCTTCACCTCTCTGCCTTTGGTCACCCAGGAAGCCTGGATCTCACTGGAGGCTCCAACAAGCAATGTTACAGACGAGTGAGTTAGTGCTGCATGATGTTAGCCTTTTGTTTTGTCGTGTGTGTGTGTGTGTGTGTGTGTGTGTGAGAGAGAGAGAGAGAGAGAGAGAACATTTGTTTTCCACAGAACAATTCATACACACACTTCCTTCCTGTGTTTTTCATTCCCATGAGTCCTTCTTTCTTGACCCTTACTGACTTCTGAGCAATGTACCAGCCATGATGGTGGCACACATCTGTTACCTAAATGGGTGAGCACCCCGGATCTCCAGGGAAACAGCAGCAGAATTGCAGCATCTGTTGACTTTTACATTCAGAAGATCCTCACAAGAGTCGCTGATCCTTGTTGCAGTACGTGATCCTCAACTATGCAAGTTTCAGGGTACAAGGTCAGTAGGGATGTGCGGTGATCTGCTGGGTGAGTCATGTAGCAGTGGTGCATGAGGGTGGTGTGGTGGACAAAGTAGGGATTCCTTGCAAACCTAATGACCATCTGGCTAGTGGAGTTGAAGTGGTCTCACCCCTGGTCACCAGGAAGATGAGGGCTGGGGGTGGGAAACACACATTTCATTCCCTGTTGACTAGGGTAGTTGGGTGCCCTTCTGGGCAAGCACATCCATTTAGCTAGTGCCTGCCCCAAAGTCAGCAAGGAGGTTAGGGCCACTTTGAATGCAGTGACTCCCTCTGTCACCTCTCAGGACTTTCCACTAGGTCTTGCCCTCTCCAAACTGCTAAGGACCACGCTGTGTGAATTCTGTCCTGACTTACTGCTTCCCTCCTGCGAGTGGCCATCGTGTTTCTGGGGCTCATGCATGCTTCCCTGCTTTTCCTCTCTTAGATCATGGTTATAGTCCATTCACGTGTTTGCACTGAGCTCCCAGTGGCATCACGGATTACACGTTGGGCTGTGAACTGCCAAGTCAGCAGCAGTTCAAACCCGCCAACTTCCAAAACCCACAGGGGCAGTTCGACCCTGCACTGCGGGGAAGTCGTGAGTCAAAGTGGAGTCTCTGGCAATGAGTTTACTTTTTCTGTTTTTCTGTGTTTGTACTGTGTCTCTCTCTTATTAAGCTTTCCTTCAAGTTGGCTTCTTCTCCCTGATGCCTGTTGTCTTCTGTGCTGTCAAATGGCCATGCAGCACTTCATTTCTCTCCTCCATCATTGTTTTTGTTTTGCTTCCTTTTCCCATACATGTTATAGGACAATTTCATGGAACAGCCTCTACAGCCCTTGCTCTTATATTTTCTACAGCGTTCTCATCTTTCATGGTCTCCAAAACCCAGTTACAGACTATTTTCCTACTATTCTAATGAAACTGCTTGTTGAGGTCACTTATGAACTGTCTGGGGCCAAATGCATGGTCATTACTAAAACCATTATCTTACTCACCAAGTGAAAGACATTGGTGAGTCAATGAAGTTCTGGAAGCCTTGAGGTTGTCAGTGGGCATCGACACATCACACAAACCGGTGATTATGAAGCTTTCAGAGCAAGAAGAAATGGTACCTCGAAGTCATAATATGTCTCAAAGAGAAAGTTAGAAAAGGCTATTCATGTTTTCTATAAGGAGTTACTCTTTTAAAAATGGTAATTGTTTGGTAAAAAGAAATGTTGGAGGTAATGGAAGACATTGGAAAGATTGCAAGAGTTAAAAGCAACAGAAGCGAATACTGGTTACTGTTACATACAGTTCAGCAGTCATGGTGAACTACCATGAGTAGGTCCTTGGATAGCCACTCAGGCTGCACAGGGATGGGAGGGAGAGTAGGCCTGTACCCATGGACATAGATAGATTTGACAGAGGATATTTGCATATGTGCAGTTTACCTTTGCTGTCACTTACCGACAACAAGAGCAGGGAAAGGGGGGTTTGAAGCTGCATCTACTAACGGCAGTCGGTTTTTGTTTTGCTGTTTTCTTTCACTCTAGGGAAGGTTAGAGAGATGGAATGCTATATTCAGAGGAGTACTGACCTAGATGGAAGGAATGCAAGGAAAAGGTAGCTTAGCACATTGAAATTCTTGATTAATAAAAAGGGGTTATGATTTTGCAGTGGTACATGTACTTGGCCCGGTGGTGTAGTTTATTTTCCATATTGCCATTTTCCTCCTGACAGTGAAATCTGTGATGATCAGAACTTGATGGGACTCGTGCGCATCCTTGCATTCATTTTCATGGAGCATATTTAAATGCGTCTTCTTTCTTTCCCTCACATGTTTCCACTTGACACGAGTTTCTATTTTTCAGGTTTTACTGTCACTTCTCAAACGGCTTCTTGGCTTTATTGTATGTAAGCATGCTGCTGGTACAACAGTAAAGGACTCTTACATTCTAAGGGAAGTCTGCTCCTGTGAGCCTATGTGTATATATATATATATATATATATATATATATATATATATATATATGTATATATATATATATATATATATATATATATATATCACATACCAGCCAACTCAGTGAAGCAATTCTATTAGGTCACTTGGCTTGGTTGGCTTGCTTTGTGTCAAAATCAACTTGCTAGTCCCCAATCAACAAAGCACCTGGATTTGTTAGATCTTGTGACTCAAATCTTTTATCAATCCCACTAAGGAAATTTTGATTTTCATTGTACTACTCACTAGAGTTCTGCAAATCTACACATTTAACTTTGAAAGGTCAGTAATTTCATATATTTTTTCAAACATACATCCTCATTGCTCTGTAGTAAATTACTTGAAGTGGAATCCCTGCCATAATTTTGAAATAATAACCTAATGAATCAAGGTATCTTGTCACATCAGCCCCTCAGAATATTCCTAAATACTTGAAAGTAAAAATATAAAGAAATAGAAAAGACAGTGGACAAATTCTGGTATTGAAGTTGCTATTTGAAGTTATAAAAATTTTACTCACAGCAAAGCTACCTAAAGATTGCATCATTTCAAATCACTCCGTTTTCTCTCCACAGAAAAGTAAATTAAAAACACAGACCAGTTATCACTGTGCTGATTGCAGCTCATGGGTTTCCCATGTGTTACAATGTAGAATTGCTTTTTAAAAATATTGATTTATCAAGGGTTCATGAGGGAAGGGGGAGGTTGGGGGTAGGAAGGGGGAAAATGAGGAGCCCATACTAAGGGCTCAAGTAGAAAGAAAATATTTTGACAATGTTGATGGCAACAAATGTACAAATGTGCTTGACACACTGCATGGATGGCGTTAAGATCTGTGCGAGCCTCCAATAAAATGATTTAAAACATTGATTCATAATTAACATATGATATAATTCAATGGTCCAAACATATTAAGAAGTTGTGGTGCAATCATCATCACTTCTTTGACACCGGGATATTGATTGCACATTTTCCCCTCCCTCTCCTTCTGGGTCCCCATCGTTACCTTTGTATTCCCTTCAGTTCCAGTTTCCCTACACAGCTAACTCTACAGGACCAGGGCAGGCATCAAGCAAGGATCCATCAACAAAGGCCATACAAAACTGATAGAAAGCAAAAAATATTAAAAGTTTAGAATAAATTCTCATTGGGTCAGTTCACCAAAAAAACACTGCCATCTAGTCGATGATGGCTCATAGCAATCCCATAGGACAGATGGCTCATAGCAACCCCTCTGAGTTTTAGGGACTATAACTCATCATGGTGGTTTCAAACTGCTGACCTTGCATTTAGCATCTCCAAAGCAAAACCACTCGGGCATGAGGGGTGTGTCAGGGTTGTGTTCTTTTATCATATTTATTCAATCTGCCTGTTGAGAAGCCAGACTATATGATAAAGAATATGGCATCATTAACAATATGTATCAGTACAGAGATATGAAGATAACATAACTTTGCTTGCTGAAAGTGAAGAGATTTTGAAGCACTTACTGATAAAGATAGATCACAATCCATTACACTTGAACAAAGAAATTCATACACTTGAACATAAAGAAATTAATTATATTTGAACATAAAGAACTTCATTACATTTCCACAAAATCCTCCCCACTGGGCTGATAAACAACATCATGAAAAAAGGGGAAGAATGAAGTCATGAAGGATTCCTTGTACTGGAATCCATTCACAGAGGCAGCAGCCAGGAAATCAAGCTACGTATTGCATTCCGAAACTATACTGCAAAAGATCTCTTTAAAGTGTTAAAACTCAAAGGTGTCACTTCAGGACTAAGGTGTGCCTGTCTCACAACATGGTATTTTCAGTCACTTCATAGATGTATGAAAGCTGGACAATGAATAAGGTCTCAAAACCTTTGAATTACAATATTGCTGAAGAACATTCAATATACCACGGTCTGCCAGAAAAGCAATCAGCTAGATCATTCATTAGAATCAAATATGAGGAAAGACATCATGCTTGGTAAATTAGAGGGTCAATAAAAATGAAGACCATCAATGAGATGAATTGACACAGTGGCTACAATAATGAGCTCAAACATGGGAATAATGATGAGGCTGGTATAGGACCAGGCAGTGTTTTATTCTGTTTACAGAGAATTGAAACCAACTGGATGACATAGAAACACAACAAGAAAAGATAATAACAAGAAAAACTTAAGGAAAATAGAGGTATATTTTACTTTTATCAGAATCAATTTACAATGGAGTAGTGTTAACAGTACAGCTAGAATGTGCTTTGAAGTGAAAATGTCAAGACTAAGTCTCATTTTGGACCAATCATCAGAAGAGATCACCCCTTGAAATGGTCATCATGCTTGGGGAAGTAGATGATCGGCAAAAGAAGAGGCAGACTTTCAATGGTTGCAACAAGGGCTCGGAATGGAACAACTGTGAGGCTGCCACTGGACTGAGCAGTGTTGCTTTCTGCTGTACTCAGGGTGCTTAGGAGTCAGAAATTATTGAATGACACCTAACAACGCAAACAGCAGTAGCAGAAGGAGGATCACTGATGGCAGGGTGGGTTAGGAACCCACCTGCTTGCTCCATGGATGAAAGGCGAGGTTGTCTGCTCCCATCAAAAGTCATGAGCTCGGAAACCATCTACAGGGTTGCTCCATGTTGAATCCAAATGGATGCAGTTGGTTTGGGTTTGGCTGATGTAGTTGGATGTACCACCATTGTAAGTTGGGAATTCCCTGGAATACCCACCTGGAAAATCCCAGCTTAGAAAATTCTCATGTGGCTTGGTGCAGGATATTTTTGCTGTTGTAAGTTGGCATCAAGTTGGCTCCAGCTCAACCTGTGCCCCCCAATTATTGCCTACTCCTGTGCCAACTCCATGATCCTTGGTTCGTTAGAGTCCATTATTGAAGTCATTGTGTGTTTTAAGAGCCTTCTAGAATGTTTTCATTGGCTAAATTTCAGAAGTCTTCCCAGTCTAAGTCTGGAAATTCTGTTTTCCCTTGAAATACCGGTGGCATCACTTGCAATATCATAGCAATACTCAAGCTACCACAATATGACAAACTGACAAACCAGTGGTGAGATAAGATAGATATATAAATAATTGTTATATAAACATGGAAGATAGTTTAGAATGATTCTAATAAAAATGAATGCAATTTTGAAATAAATAAATAAGATTGTTATCATTTTCCAATAGTTTAAATATCATTATGTTGTTCTTATAAATATATAGCTATTATTTTAATGTATAGCTACAATTCTAATTGTAGTCTTTGTTATAATAACTATGTACCCTAAGAATATTCATATTGCAACGAGAGCACTGAGCAGATAATTATTGTAACCACTGTTTATGGATTTTTTTCAGTGATTTTAAGTCTAAGAAATGTATGACTGACTCAGTCTGTCTCTGCCAGCAGCAACTTAGTATTCACAATAAATAATGCCCTAGAGAAAGACATCATGCTTGGTAAAGTATCTGGGTGTCAAAAGAGCGGAAGACCTTCAGCAAGACTTATTGATAGCTTGAGCAAACATGGGTTCAAACTTAAAAACAATTGTGAGGATGACCCAGGACTGGGCAGTGGTTCCTTCTATTTTATAGAAGTTCGCTATGACCGGGAAGTGACTCTATTGCACCTAACAAGAACGACAATAAATAATGTGACTCCTGCAGTCTATTTGGTGCATTTATTTCACATACAGAGCAGAAGTGTACACTTTGTGCTTTTGTTTTTATTACTCGGAGTCATGCTATCTTTACAGCGCCTATATTTATGGAGCTGGTTCATAGTCTTCTGTTCCTTCTGCACCTGATGGAAATAGTGTTACTTTGATTGAAATAAGACACTTTTTCTTTTTTTCCCAATATTTCATAAGCATGCATCTGAGAAATAACTGTCAATATTGTTTTAGCTCATATTATTTATGTTTTTGCAGATAGTAGGTGCATATCCTTTGACATTAGCACACATTTCCCGAATACAACATTGTATTCATACTTTGCTGTGATAGTCAATCTTCTATTCCTGTCTATGAAAACATGCTTTCTATTGTACATTTTTATTGTGTTTATTATTTATCGAGTAGTTTTTATTAAGTATGTTTTATCAAGTATTTATCAAGTGTGTTTGTTATTTATCAAGTAGTCTTGACCTATAATTATAGGATAGAGTAGTTTCATGACATCACATGAGGACACCTTCCCAATAATTTTCCATAATGCCTGTTAGTAATGTCTCTCTGGTTTTAGAACATGATAGTATGTTCATTTGCTCAATCTGCTGTGGTTGCTAATTTCTGTTTAGTAGATTCTGATTCATGGTGAACTTGTGTGAGCAGTAAAATCCCTTCAAAAATATAAGCCGAAGCAAACTAGCACTATTTCAAGATTTTAAATAATCATGTACGCTGGAGACCTCATCAAAAAAAAGATGAACTGCTACGATAGTCTTTAATAAATTTGGCACGTTAAGAGTAAAACAAATCACTTGTGGGAAAGTGGCTATGCATTAGGCTGTGATCTCCATGGTTGGCAGTTCAAAACCACCAATAGGTCCAAGAGATAGACTGGACTTTCTATGCCTGTAGACAGTTACAGTCTCAGAACCCCACAGGGGGTTGCTATGAGTCAGCATTGTCTCAACAGCAGAGTTGGGTCAGTTTAAGTTTCCCACTTTTTATAGCCTCTTGGGCCCATCTTTAGATCTGAGTGATCAAGAATCTGGAGGGATTCTCAGGCCATGAGTCAGCAGTGACTTGATAACAGGGAGTTTGGCTTGAGGTTTAAGAAACTGTTATATAAATTATGCAAATTAGCAATGGAACACAGAAAATGCGATTTAAAGCAGGAGTTCAGTTAAGAAACTAGTGACAGGAAAAATATTGCATCGGAGAAAATAAGTCTCGGGTTCTATTTATATGCAATCACAAACTGGACTGTTTCGGAATAAGCTTTAAAAATTTTTTTTTATCCCCGAACAAAATTACATCATTCTCTGTACAATCAATTGGATATGCACAAGCCAGCATTTATGCAGAACAATAAACAAGCCTCCTTTTACATTAAAAGTTCCATAGGATAAGATAAAACACTGCTTCGGAGTCTGACTCATGTCTGCAGTTAGATTTTATCTAAATATTTTAGTACACATCACAAATATTAAATACCTTTTCTTTGAATGCCCATAAGCAACAGCTGAAGAAGTTCTCTATACAGTCAAGAAGTAAACCCTTGGCTACTGGGAAGCCCTGAACATGGCACTCCACGAGCCGAGCTAAAAGGCTGTCATATGCACTTGCTCTCCTTGTTGTCTCGGCTTTTCTGCTGGGAGACGTTGCCCAGGCCCCACACCTTGCTTGACATTTGGCGTCTGAGCCAGTAAATACAAGTGTCTTCCAACTCCCCTTAGTCCTTCTACTTAAATGTCCCAGCAGATCCATCACCAGCCAAACCACAATAACCTTCTCAAGGACAAAGGCACATTTCATAAAAAGATGTTTTGAATCCACCATGATCTACTTTTCGCATGCACGGCTAGTCCAGGATCCGTCTGAAGTCTTTACTTGATGGCACTCGCAGTGGGGCAAATGAACACAGGCAGCTTATTCTCAGCTACTGTGACATTTTGAAGGGTCTTTGGGTTTTATTTTAAAGAAATACATTGGGTGTGTGTGTAAAATAATTACTTACAATATTTTATGTGATTGTAAGGCCCTTCCCTTTAAATGGAATTTCAAACAGAACTCTATTATAATAGAGAGAGAAAAGAAGATGTACCCTGGCAGGTCCAGAAGGTTCAGGTTTAGAAGATCTTAGTGAGGTCCCTGAAACCATTTTTGAAGCCGGCGGTCGTGCAAAGAAAGTGGTGCTGTGGAATGGAAGCATGATTTGGAAACCTAGCTCTGCATTTGCTCTGGGCTACCAGGCAGGAACCCTGCGACTCCTTAAGAGAAAAGTGGGCTCTTGGGACTTGCTACTCTGATCATGAGTTGCAGTCTCAGTCTTAGCTACCCCCGTGTACATTTCTACCCTGTTCTATCAGGTCTCTATGAGTTAGCTTTGACTCGGTGGAATTGAGTTTGGGTTTTTTTGGGACCAGAGTTAACCTTTATGTCTTATGTACTTCCTGGTACTAATGAGTTGTTATGATGAAGGAGTTCCTGATGGGTGCAAACAGTTAATGTTTCACTGTTCACTGTGTTCACTGTTAATCAAAAGATTGGGTGTTCAAGCCTACTCAGTGACACTTCAGAAGAATAGCGGAGCCTGGTTATCTACTTGCAACAAATGTACCATTGAACATCCTGTGGATCACCTTTCTGCTCTACCGCACATGGGGTTGTGATGTGTCAAAATCAACTCAGCGGCGCTTGGTAGATGAAAATGAACTGACTTGATAATCTGAAAGCCTTTAGAGTCATGTGGCACTTAGATTTTATATCAACCTGATGATACTTGTGGGGAGGTGGGAGTGGAGCCTAACCTGCCAATCAATGGTAGGCCAATGGCACTTCCCTGGGGGTATAGCCTTTTAGACCAGAGTGAGAGAGCTTAGGAATTGCTCTTTCTGTACCTTTGCCTTTCGGCGGCTGGGACAGTCCTGGCTTCAGAAGTGGCCCTCTGTGGGCTCTTCTGTGAGCTGTAGGTTGCCCACTCTCTTTCTGCCAACCTTAGAGCCACAGGACTCTGCACCCACCTGCCTGTGATCATCTCCCTGCTTCCTGCTTCACCTTTTGGAATCGTTAGCCTGAAACGACACGACTCTGAAGGGAACCCTTTTAACGCTCGACCTTTGCATTGAGGTTGGACGGGCTAGGTGCCCTGCCTCCTTGATATAAAGTTGCTCCTTATCAGAAAGTTCTTTATTGCACAGAGATGGATGTCACTGTTCGTTTCTGTAGACAACCCAGCCTAACACACCTAGTATCGGCGTCTTGCAGGTGATCAGCCAGATAGAAATGCTAATTTAAAAAGATAACTCTTCCTTATTGTATTCATTTTAATTCTCTTTTAATAAGCAAGATGAGTTAACTTATTATAATTCCTAACAAGATTGTTATTTCTAAGCATGGTATATATGTTGGTTGGTATTGCCCTAGAAAAGTTAGCACCTCAGTGATTGTAGTCCTGAACTAACATGTTTTATGTGTGAAAATGAGTGTGCTGTTTCCCAAGGTCACATGGGTCTACATTCATTTCTAAAGACTAAAGAGAATTTTAAAATAACTATGTACATATTGGTAATTTAGTTTTTCATACTGCTCTTCTTTCACTTTGTATCCACATTCATTTAATTAACACCTAGAGTAATATGCCTGTCAGGAAAACCCCAAGGCATTGTCAGTGGTCTCCAGGAATGATTATTCAATTTTCACTCAGGGTAAATAGAGCACAGTCATGAAGTGATCCCGCACCGAGATGAGGCTGTGATTGCTACCCCCACAGATGGGTTTTGAACAACAGCAGCAGCAGCAACAATGATGAAAACTTGCTTTCAGGTAGATCCGATAACCCGTTCGTTATCCAACGGAACTACTCCATAGGATTTTCTTGACTCTAATCTGGACCTTCCTTTTGAAGCAACACTGGGTGGGTTTGAACTACAAATCTTTCACTTAGTAGTTTCATATAAATCCTTTGTTCTATCTAGGGACCTGGGGTTTGAATAAAACCCAAAGCTCATTGCCAAGCAGTAGGTTCTGGCTCACGGTCACCCAACAGGACAGAGCAGTGCCATCCCTGTGGGCTTCTGAGGTTGTGAATCACCAAGAGAGCCAAAAGCCTCATCTTTCTGCCCTGACAGTTTGAATAAGTGATCTTCAATCAGACTGAATTACAATTTGGGAAACGATTGTCATATTGGTTTTCCTTGCCTTTTTGGTTTGTTTTGGTTTGGGGTGATGATAAATTTCAGTCCATTTCTTGAGACATAGAATTAAAGCAGTCAGGTATGACCCCCCAGATGAACGGCAACGGTTGCTGACACGCTGAAATGCCTGCTTGTCCTCGCTCATTTATCGGCTGCACTCTGGCAATTTCACTGATTCCCGGCTGGGAGAAGGGGCGATTGGGGACCTGTCCATCACTGGCTCAGGATGTCGACGCTTAATTTGACAATAACTTAGCCTACAGTGGGGCACCATATTCTGACACACGAGAGAGAAGTGAAGCACTTAATTGCATTTATTCCTGGGTGAAATTACAAGAATTTACATTGAATTGGAGAAAATGACTGCACAAGAGAGGAGCACGCTGTGCTACAGAGAGCCAAAAAGCACACCCAGCTCCTGAGCATCCATCACCCACTGAGCGCAAGCGAATCGCCGCGCTTTCTCCAGCGCCACCTCCGTGATTAAGACTTCAAAGGCCGGTGCCACGGGAAAATAAAAAGCTGATTGGGAAAATTGCTAGGTGGTAGCCCTCATATTTGGAGGTTCACTGCAGATGCCAAGCTTACGTAATACTGCCATTACCTCTGCCTACCTCTGAGCGTGCGGTGCCAGGAAAGGTCACTTGGTTTTTGAGCCACCACCACAACAGGGCATGGGAGGGGCGGAAGGGGTTAAAAGAAGACCATGGTCAGACTATGAAAAAAACACCAATCATTCTCCCAAACTGCAGCTTTTTAGCTACTTGGTCAAAGCAAACATTTCTCATCTCTTTCGACTTAACAGCATTGTCTATGTTGGAAAGAAATAAGAAATATACATATACCAGCATATAAATATACATACCAACACTAGTCCTTTGATTCTTATTTTTAGAAAGCATGGTTCGTTTCTGACTACAAAAGTAGTATGTGCACCCCCACTCCCCCAACAAAATATGGGAAAATGTAATCATAAGAAAAGTCAACAACAACCATTACTCCATGGCTCATATTTGATATAGATTCTTTGTTCCCTGTTTGCATATGCCTTCGTGCATGCAGGTGCCTGTGTGATGTAGTTGGTGCTGTAATACTAACTTGAGGTTTGGTGATTCAAAGCCACCCAATGATGTCCAGGAGGAAAACCTGACTGCGTTAGAAAATCCTTGTATTCGTTAGGTAGCTTCTGAAACTGAGACGCAAGGGAGAGGATGTAGTTAAAAAATACCAGGTGGTAGGATTCATTGAAGAGACATGTTTTTGCTGTTCAAAGGTATCAAATACACTGACAAGAGAGGACATCTGTTTGCGGGGTTGGGGGTCTACACGACTGTAAGAGCATGTTAAAGTAATACAGTTCAGAGAGGGAAAAAATAAAAACAATCGCTATTAAAGATTAGCATTTAATTTTGTTTCATCAATGTCTTGCATACCAGAAGGGTATTTGCAATCCTCAGAATATTTATTATGCATAGCACATTTCATTTATCCATTCATGAGCATTGATGCCCTTCGACTGTCGGACGGTCGTGGATGGCATTGCCAGGAACATTGGTGCACGAGCATCTGTCGCGTCCTGCTTTCCTTCTTGTCGGCACATACTTTGGAGCAGATTTGTTGGTTCATAGAGGACTCGCTAACTTTTGAGAAGCTACCATCATTTGCAAGGTGGACACTTGAAACTGCCCCCTTCCCTACGACTGCTCTCTATGCTTGCTTACCTCTGTGCCCTGACATCCATGATGAACTTCAGGTGTCAGGTGGGTTTGTACCATTCCAACCACAGACAGACATGAAAGGATAAGTATTTGCAACGAGGGGAGGACATGCAGCCTTCCAGTTCTCCACAGAAATGCCTGCCTACTTAGGACCATTGGAATTCCACTCTAGGATCATGAGGGTGGTTTGAGTTGTTATTTTGTTTAAGATGTTTCAGTATATTTGGAAGTACTTCTTATGTGTTTCATAGATGCGGAAAGGTAAAATGCGTACTATACATTATAACAAACATGTAATCGGTATTAAATAAGAACTTTATGCACCTGTTCCAATTTACCTACAAATTCAATGGAAAGACACAGAACTGGATGTTGGTGGCTCACCCTGGGGCTGGCTGTTCCACATGTATGTTGAACTACATCATTGGCTCATGTCATCCTTTTCAGACCAACCCCACTAGGCAAAGAAAGATCAAATTCATAAATATAATAATTTAGATACATATAATGATAACATATAATGTCAGAACTGATTTGGGACTGAGTTGCCAGAATGTAAGGCTACCGTCAGTTGGGGACAAATTGAGATTCAAGAGAGGATTGTAACAAAGGAGCTTGAAGTCGTTTGTGGAAAACATGTATTTTTTAATTCCATTTTTCCACAAGCTTTTTGAAGCCCCAGTCTATGTAAATTTCACCCTAATCCCTTTGCGGATAGCCACTACCCTTTCAAACCTTTCAAGTGCCTCCTAAATCTTAGGTGTACCTGGTAGATGACCTCTGCTAAGGAACACCGAATTTAATGAAGGGGAATATAGTTCTCATATCCCCCCCACCATAAAATGAAATATGGAAGATAAATTCTTGGCATTTGGTCAAGGGGGTCTGGAGGCTTGAATGAATTTTCTGAGCTGCCCCTGGATGATATTTTCATGGCTCAGTGTTGAAGGCAGCAGCTCTTACTGTGATGCCTCAGGAGCTTGAAGTAAAGTGAAGTCTGGGCTCCTACCTTTTCTCCTCCTTATGTTCCTCCTCCTCCTCCTCTGCCCTCTTCTTTCCACTCTTTCTCTTGACTGGACAGAATATCATTTTCTATGGAACCCCAGTTAGCCAATTCACGGTTCATTTCATTAGTTGTACCTGAGAAAGGTCTTCACGCATCACTGATAAAATAAGAGGTAAAGAGTCATCCCCTCTGACTCTTTATGATATTGCCTCCAATTCTCTCTTATGATATTGCTCTCCAGTAGGAACTGCTACTTCTAAACAACTGCAGATGCCTCTACTGAAAATGAGAAAGGAACTCTTGGATTAGCAGACAATGTATGCTACATTCGTGTTTGAAAGTTCGCCTGTAATGACATGGATTGGCTATTTTCTATTGTTCTTCCTTAGTAAAGATTCCTGTTGATGCAAAGAATCGTGCTTTTTAAATAAGCATTGAACAATATTTTTTCCAGCCCATCTCACTATAATTGCTTTCCTTTCTTTGCTTTTTTTCTATTTCAGGAGCTACTCAGAGATAGAGGTTGACCCTCTTAGACTGATCTATTTGTTTTTCACTTTTTCTCAAGTTGTTTTTAGAAAGTCATATGCTGAAAAGTATTCATCTAACGTTTATATTTTCCTAAATTCTTAATTATAGCGATTAATGATTTTATATATATGATAATACATAATGATTAATATACACATTTAATTATATGAAAACTCCAAGAAGTCCTGTACTTGCTAATATTATGTTGGTGCAAGCTGCTCTTGGCTGTCTCATAGACTATTCTTTAAGAAGTTTTTAAGTTTGGCTTTTTTCATGAAATTATTTTTGTTTCCTATAGGATCATGTCTCATGGATTGTCATACTCTTTCCTAGTTTGCCCTGCTCTCCAGGCTGAGAATACTTCTCACAGATTTGCTAACAGTAGTTCCATAGATCATTTTTGGCCCCCTACTATTCTTGGCTTCTGACATGAATGAAAAGGGGATCGTGCCTGCTCTAAGCATGTGGGCAGAAAAAAACAGACAGGTGGTAGTGTCTCACCTACCACCCCCCGGGTCACAAAGGGAAAAGAACCTATGCTGGGGCACCAAGCCCCCCACCTAAAACTCTATCACTTTCAGAATATCACTGGCTTTATTGATGTTCTGAATTCTAGACTGAAAGCAAAAATGAAGTATCTTCATGTGGATAAAGCAGAGATAAGTACTCTCTGTCACTCTCTTCTGTTCCCGCATGGCACCTGTAAGAAGATATGGGTGGAGTGTAGCCTGTCCATCTGGTTGCGGATGGATGGCCTCCCTTGGAGGTGTGTCCCAGACAAAGGGCTCTCTGGAGGCCAGCCCTTCTTTCTACTTCCTGCTGGTCTCACCAGGTGCTGCCTGATCGAGCTGTCCTGCCTCAACACATGTGCTGTGCTACCTGTGGGCCTCGCAGTTCTCTGCTTCTCCTGACTGAGTCAACATGGACCGTGGTGGACCGCTTCACTGTGCCATGCTATTCCACGCCGCAGGACAGCCCCACCTTGCCCCGTCTGCTCCTCTTGCCACCACTCCAGGCGCTGCACCTCCTGCCAGCCACTTGGCATCCCTGCACAGTGAGGCTCCACTGTGACCGGTTTTGCTACACTGTGCTACTGGGCCCTGCACACCTCACCACTTCATCTTCTTATTGTCCGCTTCCTTGGCCTCAGGCCTGTGACAACGTGCATTGAAAGGACCTTCAGTATATTAACTGCCCCATGAAAGTGATTTGGACGGGCTCTCTGTACTGCTGTGCAGACTTATTTGCTATTGTCATTCTTTTCACTATATAAACTTATCCTTTTACATATATAGAGAATCCCAAGCACCTGGTCTTGCTGCTCTAGAGAACTCTGCCAACACCCTGCTGAATCTCGGGACCCCCTCTGCCTGCCAGGGCTGTGACTTTCTCCACTATGACCACTAATAAATCATACCACAGCCACTGTTTGTCTTCCTGATGTTCTTCAGAACCGCGGGCTCACTTATACCCTCCCCTCCCATTGTCATCATTTTGAAATAGAAGTACCCATGTATCATTCTGTATCACCTAGCTAATATTTCAATGATTACTAGGAAGTGCACAAAGTAAATACCATATATACTCAAATATAAGCCGACTTGAGTATAAGCCAAGGTACCCAATTACTACCTGGGAAACCAGAAAAACTGATTGACTCAAGTATAAGCCTAGGGTGGAAAATGCAGACGCTATTGGTGAGTTTCAATAATCAAAACAAATGAAAATAAAATTACTAAAAATTGAGACATCAGTGGGGTAATGTATTTAAATATTTATTTTAAATAAAAAACATAAATAAAAGGACAACAAGGCATTTAACATTACTAAACCAGCACAGTAAGTGGAAAATAGGTTCAACAAAAACAATAAGGCATCAACAATGATACCTTAAGAGTACTATTCCCTGAGCTCAATCAGCAACCAAGCTAAAATGTAAAGAGTTAAAATCCTTTAAAACTAGATTCCTCACCATCATCCACATCCCAATGCAGAGCTTCAGCTGGTGTGAGGTCATCATAGACATTGTCCTCACTGAGATCGCCATCATCACCATCACTGCTGTCATTTTCATACAGAGTGCAGTCTTCACTGCCATCCATAGTATTACTAATACTACATTTCTGGAAGGCACGTCACACCACGTCTTCTGGAATGTCTTCCCATGCATCTCGAACCCACTTTGCTATTAACTCTATGTCAGGCTTTATGAGATTTCCTCTTTTTGTTAGTTGGGCTTCACCAGATGACATCCATTCATGCCACATCCTTCGCACACGTTCTTTAAAAGGCTTATTCAAAGATACACGACATAGGGCGACTCTGATTGGTTAGATGTGAGTAAACAAACATTCAAAGCCCTGCAGTGTCAGCGGGGCTTTGAATGAACAGCTGAGAAACGGCAATCACCCATGAGATAATGGGCGCTTGTCCCGTTACTTCGGGGGCCCCACGAGATGTTATACATCACTGGGGTACCACTGACCTGTATATAAGCTGAACCCATTTTTGTGCTGAAAAACCCGGCTTATACACGAGTATATATGGTAGTTCTCTTTTCTGCGATATTGAAAATGACCACATGTCAAATGATAATGCATGGCTGCATGACCTACGTACCTTTGTAAAAGGAACAAGTTATTAATTACAAATTTTATACAATTTCCGCGTTGTCATGGGAAGAAAGCCCAAAATCGTAAAACCAAACTCACTACCATTCAGTCAATCCGGTTTCATAGTAACTCTACTCACCCAAAACCAAAGTCACTGCCATCGAGTCCCTGCCAAGTCATAGCAAACCTACAGGACCCGATAGAACTGCCCCTGTTGGCTTCTGAGACTGTAGCTGTGTAAGGGAATAGAACATTCAGTCTTTCTTCCTAGGAGCAGGTGGTGTATTGAACAGCTGACTTTGCAGATCACAGCCCAAAAGGATGTGGTGAAACTGCTCCCTGGCGTTTCTGAGACGGTATGTCTTTACAGGAACAGAAGGTTTCATCCTTTTCCACTGGTGAGTTTGAACCACCAACCTTGTCATTAGCAGCCCAATGCTTAGCCAACTATGCTACCAGTGCTCACATGTTCATTCGGCTGTTCTATTGCTTGCTCCTGCGTCAAGTTTGCACAGCACTCCCTGCCCTCATAACATCCTCGCTGCTTTCTGTGAGATGTTTCTCCTGGTTACCATGAACTATACGTACACGGTTATTATCACGGGCCATAAGTATGATCTATATTAAAGGATCAATAAAGTCTCATCAGTCCCAAAATATTACAGACAAATAATTGGTCATAATGGGTAGCTCAGGAGCAAACCAACTTGGGGAAAATATTGAAAAATTGATCACAAATATTTAAAAGTTTTATCTGTGTGCCACAATACTACCAATTCTCTTGGTTGCTCCTTTGACTCTCCTCCATTATGGGTCTATATTGGCCCCTACGTAGATGGTCACTAAGAAGTTATACCCTCTCTCTTTGATGGGATTCAAAATACTTCCTTTCAAATTCAGTAAATTCAAAAACGTTTTCTCCTTTGGAATTCCAAAGGATATATGGCATTCCTAACACAGTGATACTCAACCTTCTTAATGGTGTGACCCTTTAATACAGTTGCTCATGTTGTGGTGACCCCCCCAACCATAAAATTATTTTCACCACTGTCATTTTCCTATTGTTAGGAATTGGGCGACCCTAGTGAAAGGGTCGTTCAACCCCCAAAAGGGGCCGCGACCCACAGGTTGAGAACCACTGTCCTAAAGGGTCTTGGAAAACTGAAACATATGTTAAAATTGAAGTAATATTTGGTGCCAGATGATCTTGGCTTATATGAGTATGTCCATTTCACCACTTACTGATCATTTCAATCTGGGCAGTGGCTCAGCACCTTGTAGCTTGCCTTCCCTTTTCTGAAAAATGTGGATACCAATAACATGTTAGGGTACATCATTAGTGGCAGGTAGAATCAACCGAGATAATGACTACAAGGCACTCAGCAGTTGTTGGCATGCAATTAATGCTGGACTAAAAACTAGAAAATGATAGACTACATAGGAATGCAACACAGAAGGAGGAAATCCGAACTGTTACAATTCTGGCACCAGAGAGAAAGAAAGATTACAGATCACACATGATCAGAAGCATCAAGGGCTTCAATGCGATAGGCCCTTGTTTCTCAATGATAGAGTGTCTATACCTGAAAAACAGTAAGCAAGGGTAGCTTTTGTTAGCATGAATAGGAAAGCTAAAGAATTTGGTTAGAGTATTTTTTTAACGACTAAATCAGAGCTGTTATGTTCAGGTGTGGATTCATCAAAAATATAAAACAACAAACAAAAAGGCAACATAAAGTGTGGCTCTGCTTCCATTTGACTCCTTTGTGCCCTGTTTACCTTCTGTCTGCTGGGCATTGATCTCCTCGGGGAAACTCAAGTAGCAGCTTTACGTTAGTCACTATAAGTAAGCAGTCTCAAAACTCTTGGTTGCACAATACATCAATAAACAGTTTTCAGAACCTCCTAGTAGGACATGCTGAGGGATAATCAAATCCACTCTTCACTGATAGCAACTACAAGGTTATATAACAAATCACAAACCATAAATTCACAGGCAGCTTTCCTTTCTCTATTTAGTTCTGACATGTGCTGTCTGTGTAGCAGTTCTTACTCTGACCTCAATCCCTACACAGGAAACAGTGACCAAGACGGTAACGTGGGCCCCAGATTTTAGCTAGGTCCCCATTCACTCCTGACTTACTGCATGGCCGCTGCCATAAGCTTGGGGAGTCTCAGTCCTCCTCACATTTGACCTAGGGCCCACTACTCCCTTGGGTTTGATACAAATCAAAGTAGAATGACTCACAGATAGTGTTTTATTCATAATTTTATTACAGTCCCCAAATAAAAAGATTTAAACTTACACTAAGGGTTTAATAAGGCAGGGCCTAGGAAGGTTCCCAACATCCACCACCATGCCCCAAAGGGTGTGCTACACACACATATGCATCAATTCTTTTTACCAACCAGGAAACCCTACAGCGTATGTGTCCAGAGCCTTCACTCCCTTCATTATGATGGAGGGGACATTGTCTAGACACAATGGACCCAATTATGCCTCTGTTTTTGGAGGGCTGATAAAAGCTATCGTCTTTGTGTCTTGGCCAACTCATTAGCATAAATCCTACATAGAGACTATCCACATGTTTAAATAATGAAAGGAACGCCAAATACTCATCATAAACAGAAACACACATATACTCTTCTACACTCCAAAGCATCATTCAGAGATGTAAAGAAAAATGGATAAATTAACCACAGTCCCAAAGCACAAACAAAGAGGAGCGGGACAACCCATCAGGCAGACTGTTGAGAATTATCAATAGTCCCAATCTGTCTGCGTTCACTGGTGTCACTGCAATTGCTTGGAATTGAATGCCCTATAGATACAAAAACAAAACAAAACAAACAAACCCATTTCCATCAAGTCAATCCCAATTGATATGTGATCCTATAGGATAGGGCGGAATGGTCCCCATGTGTTTCCAAAACTGTAACTCTTTGTGTTAGTCTGGGTACTTTTGAGAAACAAATCCACAGAAATTTATGTATAAGAGAGAGTTTTATATAAAGGTTAAGTGCACATCAAGAAAACAGCCCAACCCAGTGCTGCCCAAACCCACAAGTCCAACATTAACCCACACATCTGACACCAATTCACAAAGTCCTCCTCCATCTCACAAAACACACACTATGATGCTGACTGCAGGAGGAAAGCCAAGTCAGTGAAATGTGTAAGCATCTCAGCGCTGGCAAGGGTCTCCACATGGCTGCTCCAGAACTCAGGCCTGTATTGGGGTAAGTCCATGTGGTTTCTCCTCTGGGATGTCTTACAGGAAGTGAGCCTTGCCAGCTGAAGCAGGGAACTGGCTAAGGCAGCTGCACCCTGGTCCTACCATCACAAAGTAAGAGACCGGAAAACTCCAAAGGTGAGGCTCACTGAGCTATTTATCCCTCTGCACCTCAATTAACCCCACATGTGTTTATTAGCCAGATGGCACAATAAACTAACCAAATCACTCTTTATAGGAGTAGAAAGCCTTATATTTATCCTGTAGAACACCTAGTGACTTTGAACTGCTGATCCTGTGGTTAACAGCATAACCTGTACCCAGTAGGCCACCAGGGATCCTCCTATAAATACAGTCTCTTGAAATATGGTATCTTGTTCTTTGTTTAGTGGTTGGATGATTCAATCAGATGTTAAAGGCAATGTAATAAAAATTAACAGTACCAATTTTGCGTTAAAAAATAAAAATGATGCCTGTCATGGCTCCTGCAGAAGTGATACTATTTTTTAGCCTATATAAGGAAGTAATTACCGTATATACCTGAATATAAGCCTACCCGAGTACAAGCTGAGGTACTTAATTATTATCTGGGAAACCAGAGAAACTGATTGATTCGAGTATAAGCCTAGGGTGGAAAATGCAGAAGCTATTGGTGAGCTTCAATAATCAAAACAAATGAAAATAAAATTACTAAAAATTGAGACATCAGTGGGGTAATGTATTTAAATATGTATTTTAAATTAAAAAATACATATAATAAATATAAGGACAAGTCATTTAACATTAGTAAACCAGCACAGTAAGTGAAAAATAGGTTCAGTTGTCATCCTTAGCCATTTGCACAGCACGTATGTGGATTCCCATGCGCCTTATGCAACAACCATTTTGACCACATTCCATACCCATTTATACAATACACTCTCTAGAACCCTATAAAAAGATGTTAAACCAAGATGAGATTTTTTTTAGCTTTTGGAATCTGTTCCAAGTCAGCCTTCATTTTCCTCCACTCTCTCACTTACTTTTCATCAACACAGAATTCCCTACTTGCAATACTGTTATTGCTCTCTTCTGCTCTTGACACAACCTTCATTTTGAAACTAGCCTCATATGACTGGCGTTTTTGTTTTGGTTCAAGAGTATCCATTTTTAATAGGATATAAAAACTAAGATTTTGATAAAGAACTTTCATGGTAATGCTCCCACCCCACCCTATGACGTGTTAGCCAAGAGGAGTTGGGGGAGTCCGTGCGGGTGGGGGATGCAGGATGTGAATTAACACAGAGACCAGAGGGGAGAGACGGATGGCAGCCACAGACACATCCTTACCAGTTCAGCTGCCGGCATAAGTGTATCACTACGGGTGCTTCTGGGAATTGGAGCCATCCACGTCATAGGATGGCTTTTATTGGTTAGATGTGAGTAAACAAACATTCAAAGCCCTGTAGTGTCAGCAGGGCTTTGAATGAACAGCAGAGAAATGGCAATCACCCATGAGATAACGGGCACTCATCCTGTTACCTCAGAGGGGGGGGCAGCGAAATGTTACACTTCGCTGGGGTACTACTGACCCGTGTATAAGCCGAACCCCAGTTTTTCAGCACATTTTTTTGTGCTGACAAACTCTGCTTATACACGAGTATAGACGGTAAGTCACAGCTCTCTATGGCACAGTTCTCTGGCCACCCTAAACTCTTCCAGATGTCCTAGGCACATCTAGAAATGAGTCATTCTCTATCAATTAGAAAGAGGTTTCTAAGACCACCATTTTATTTTTAAAGACATAAGTAAGGGATGTGTTTGACTTCTGATGCCACCTATCATAAATAATGTATACAATAGCTCATTTAGTATTTCAACTTTGTCCTCTCCCTCTTTGGTATAGATTCATTCTGATAGGGGTCGAGGTATGTAACCTCCCTGATATTGTGTGCTTTCAACCCATTGCTCATTATAGTAGCTATATGCTTTCCCTGGGAGTCTTGGTGGCAAAGTATTTATATGTTTGGCTGCATTTTGAAACCACCAGTAGTTCTTCAGGATAAGATAGAGCTTTCTACTCCCTTAAATAGTTATGACTCGGAAACTCACGGGGAAGTTCCACCCTGTTCTGTAAGAGTCGCTATGAGTCAGCATGGACCCAATGACAGTGAGTGGCTTTCCCTCAGAAGCATTACTTTGAGCAAGTCTCCACATTTCACACCTAGATGCACCAAATTCGTGTTTTATAACTCTTCATGATATAGATTCACCTTCATAGGCAACTTTATTTCTCAACTATTTCATGTATTCATTCAGATATTTGTCCTTCCATTTATGCACATGGAGGTGTTGAACTCTTTTCATGTACATGTTTTGTTTGTCATTAGGAGTTTATAAATAAATAACACATGTCTTAGTAAACTAGTGGGCAAGCACAAGAATGTAGACTTGGAAACATGATTATACAGACTTTGATACTTGTGCTAATAGAGTTTAAAAGTACACTGGGGAGCAAGTACCCTCCACATTGTTTTCATGCAAATAATGCCACTTGATTGAAGGATTCCACAGTGTTGAATTACTTACATTTTTTCTTGTTCCTTAAGATGTCAGTTTATAAAACTATTTTTAACTGATTTGGCTCCATTAGTTGTTTATAGAAATATGCGACCGTCAGTGTCATATAATGAAACACACTTTGAAGAGTTGGGTTACAAAATGTGATGACCATAACCCTCAGTGGAGTTTGCCCGTATGTTTCAGACGAAAACGGTTCTATAGGATTTTCTTGACTGTACTTTTGTTTTCAATCTTTTTATTGAGGTTTCTTGCAGCTCTTATCACAATCCATACATCAATCCACTGTGTCAAGCACATTTGTACATTTGTTGCCATCATCATTTTCAAAACATTTTCTTTCTACTTGAGCCCTTGGTTTGGCTCATTTCCCCCCCTCCCCCACGTTTCCTGCCTTATGAACCCTTGATAAACTCTAAATTTTTTTTTCAACCGCTGTCTCCCTTCATCCTTTTCTGTTGTCCATCCCCTTGGGAGGGGGTTATATGTAGATCATTGTAATCAGTTTCCCCCCACCTTTCCCTCCATCTTCCCCTGAGCTTCCTGATATCATGACTCTCATTATTGGTCCTGAGGGGTTTATCTGTCCTGGATTCCCTGTGTTGCAGGCTCTCATCTGTACCAATGTACATGTTCTGGTCTAGTCGGATTAGTAAGGTAGTAGTGTGTGGGGGGGGGTGATGGTGGGGGTGGTGGTGGTAATAGATATGTGCTTTTGCAGTCCCTTGCATCTTTCCAGCATTCCCAGGGGGTGGTATCACCCACTTTTGGAAACATGGTATAAAGTAATAAAATCATTTGTTCCATGTCATTGAATGCTAAGGTTCCTGGTGGCACACATAATTGATGCTCATTTACTAACCTAAACATTTGCAGTTATAACATAGCCAGAGCACCTTGGAAGAAAGGCCTGGGGACTCGCCTCCATTAAAAAGTACTGTCTCCCAGCTAGCAAAAGAAAAAAATGTCTGGAGTCTCAAAGGCTTGAAGATAAACAAGCAGCCATCTCGCTAAGAAGCTATAAAGCCCACATGGAAGAAGCACACCAGCCTGTGTGATCATGAGGTGTCAATGGGATCAGGTATCAGGCATCAAAGACCCAGAACAAAAATTCATATCATTGTGAATGAGGGAGAGTACAGAGTGGAGACCCAAAGCCCATCTGTAGGCAACTGGACATCCCTTACAGAATGATCACAAGGAAGAGATGAGCTAGTCAGGGTGCAGCATAGCACTGATGAAACGTACAACTTTCCTCTAGAATTTCATGAATAATGAATTTAAGTGATATGGCTCAGAAGAGATTCATACAAAAACTTTATCAGAAACATAGTTATCATAATACTTTAAATTTATAACTAGGAGATGTATACTTTTCTGTTTGCTTTTGCTTCCATCAAGCCTATGTATCTCACCATAGGATCCACTCCATTCCATCATCACAACTAATTTATAATAATCCATGTGAATCAAGGATATCCTACTGCTTTGGCCACAATTAGTAACTCATGAATTGAATAGATAAATCTTGATATTAGTCTACTTTTTCCATAGGAACACTGGAATAGAACATCCTCTATCAAAAAGCAAGCAAATGGAAGCATCTGTTAAAATTAAAGTAACAAGAAGAAAGCTGTGAAGGTTCGGTTTTGTGTCAACTTGGCTGAGTCTGTGAGAAGTGTGGGTGGAGGGCCACCTCTCACTCAAGTCACAGACTGATGATGTAGCCTTGGAGGGGTAGCCTAAGTCACATCTATAAACAGATGTTGTGGAGAACTCACATTGTCTTCTTGCTCTTCCTGCAGGCCTGGAGCCTGTGTCTGGTTTCTTGAGACTTAGGACAATGGCCTACCTAACACACAGCTCGTCAACCCTGGGAGCTCTCGGCAGCCTGCCATGTTGCCTACCACCTGTTTCATCTGCCTAATTCATTTTCTTGCCTTGTAATTTGTCTTTGAACTTGCCAGTTTCCCAGTCCCAGCAGCCAAATGCATCAAGAAAAGCCTCCAGGCGACCATTCTGAGTGAGTTGGTAAGAGCTCCCAGCTCAGCATCTGACCCACAAAGTTGAGTTGGACTGGACTTGCTGGCTCTGCAGTTGCCTGGGAGACTTTCTTGAGACAAATTTTTTTCTTTTGCACATAGAAGTGCTGATGGATTTTATCTCATGAAAACCTAACCTAACACAAAAATAATCCAGGATCAGGTAGTTCCTTGTAAATAATCACTAAAATGTTGTAGCAAAAGTAATCTTTCACAGAAATTAAATGCAGAGGATCTAGGAATTCTTAAAAAAATGAATCTAATTGCCTAAATTTATAAATTGGTGCTTTAACAGATACAAGATCATGGCAAGGTCCCTTAAATATTACAATGGTCCAATTTATTTAACAGTGTCTGCTATACCTGTATCAAGGACCAGCCTGTTGCATGCTCCTCTGGCAAGCACGGGGCCGGAGAAGTAAGACATGTAGGGAGGGGCCTGCAGGTTTCCAGAAGTAGATTGCCTATGGCACAAGTCAACTCAGAGTTGGTAAAAAAAAAAAAAAAAGAAAGAAAGAAAGAAAAGGAAAAAAAAAAAGGAGTCTGGCCGGCATCTTTGGGTTCTTTTGAACTTCTTCATACCTGTAAAATACATCTGGACACCCCCAGGCAGAATAGGACATGCATTGTTGCTAGCTAGGAACTGCCCACAGCCTTAGTCCAGTCCCAGGACATAATACTGTCTTCCCTAGGAGAAAATAAGATCAACATTCAAAGTTATAGGCCCACAATGAACAGTCACTGGGTAGAATCCTTCAACACGGATGCTCCTTCAGCCAGCTCCATTATCCTTCAGGACAATGAAATTGAGTCCCAAAATGCTCTTCCTCATGTTTTTCTTTTATCACTAAATTTATTTTACATCAGATTGTTACTTGTAAATTAATATTTTTAATTGTGAAGATAGTACCTCTCAGTTAAAAGTTGCTTTTGTCAACATTGAAGTTTTTACAAGAATAAATTTTTACCATAGTTATATACTCTTTCTGCCATTGAGTTGATTCTGACTCAGCACAACCTTATAGGCCATGGGAGAGTGGCCACCCTAAATTTCCGAGACTGTAACTCTTTAGGGGAGTAGAAAGCCTCATCTTTCTCCCACTGAGTGGCTGGTGGTTTCGAACTGCTGACCTTGTGGCTAGCATCCTGATGCTTACCCTCTACAGCACCAGAGCTGCATAGCTAACTAACCATGCAATGTCCTTATAGCCCTGAAGCTGTCCTATTGTTAAAAACTTTTTTTTTATTTTGATGAAAATCGGAACAAGGGGGGCAGGCATGAAAACAAATTTTGAAAATTATCCACAGCTTATTTTATGTATAAAATTATTTGCTCCTCTCTGAATTACTTTAGAGCTTTAGTAATGAGCACTAAATTTACAGAAGATTGTGGTTCACAATGAAAGCCCCAAATCTATTTTTGCTTCCATTTTGATTCAGCCTAAATTAAGTTCTTTCTGACTACATAGCAGCCACGCAGAAAGCTTTCCCCTCCAGCAGTTTGTTAGAAAGTTGAATACTATCCTTCTCTGAGCAGCAAAGATGGGTCAGCCATGCGCTTGGGCTCTTCCTGGGGGTTCCCTTGAAGAAACTTGTAGTGCTAGGGCTCCCTGACGGCCTTGGTCAGAGGACCCTGAACCAATCGTGTACATTTTAAGAATCTACAATAATGTACTTAAGACAATTGTGGTCCTTTTCTCACTTCTACAGTCTTGTCTGCGGCAGCTGTGATGCGCTGTCCACTTCCAATCAGGATTGCAAGGCACTCTCCTTTGCTTGCCATGGCAGACTAAGTGACGGAGCTTCTGCAGTCCTTTGACACCATGCTGACCTGGTTCCGATGGTCTCCCTCATCTGGAGGATTTACCATCGTCTTGTCTGGCTCTGGTTTAAGGCTTAATAAATACCATACACTATATCTGAAGTTGGGGTCTCTTTTACCTCTAGGGTAAAATAATACATTCAATCTGGAAGTTTTTACTACATTAAAACTGTTGATTAACTTGTGATGTACATATACTTTTTCATGTCCATGAAGAAAAATTACTTGATATCTTTCAACGTTCCTTTGTGAAAATAACCCGAGAATTAGGGGGAAAGGGATATTTTAAAATGTAAAGATAGTTAAACCTATTAATTGACAATTACTCTTAAACTAATAGCTTTCTTTTCCATGGATGAAATATTCAGTCTTTTCCACATTATCCAGTCCAGATGGGCCTTTGGGACTAATTCTAAACAATCATTTTGTGGAGCTCACGGTCAGTGCTTCTGTTTGTCACTTGTCAGCATGCTTTCAGTGAAACATTTTCTCTCCATTTTGCCACCTGTAAACGTCCTCTGGGACCTGAATCTCTCTAGGGGGGAAGTGGGGGATATATAATGACCTTCAATGACATGCCGCTCTATCAAAGGATAAAACATTTTCATCATATATGATATTCACGTATAATCAGAGGAGGAAGATTTCTATCAGATGGGTAACTTTAAGAAGTGGACAGCTGTGCTCTTTCATCAGCATCTGCTAAATGCCAAACCTTCATTGGGAGCTACCCACAAACGGCATCAGTCTTTCTCATCAAGGTATGTGACGGTTTAATACAATCCCACACACATTAAAAACAAAAATCTCATCACCATTGAGTCGATTCTAACTCATAGCAACCTGCTCCTGTGGGTTTGGGAGACTGTCGCTCTTGGTGGGAACAAAAAGTCTCCTCTTTCTCCTGCGGAGCAGCTGGTGAAGTCCAACTGCTGAACTTGAGGCTGGCAGCCTAATTGGCACCACTGCACCACCAGGGCTAGGTGCAGAATAAAGAGGCTTACTCTGCAGTTAAATGGGGATATAGTTGACGGGTCCACACTGTTGTCAACCAAAATACGAGTGCTCTAAGCTCTCCGCAGCAGTCCTGCCGGCTCTGCAGGATTAGGGCTCTACCAAGACTCAGAATGAACTCGATGACCACTAGCCACACCACGACAGTAAGATGAGGGGAAAGAGAACAGGGATTAAAATTTTTGTTAGAACTCTTATTCTTACCTTTACTATAGATTCTGTTGTGATATCATTCATTTCATTTCTTCTTTTTTTCATCATAAACCTCTTCTTATTTTATTAAAAAATAGTTTTATTGGCACATGGTTAACATATCATAAGTTTCCATAGATCCATCATATTAAAGGAATTGTACAATCATTGCCACAGTCAGTTCTAGTACATCTTATTCCCTCTAGGGATTCATCATTGGATCCCCATTTTCTGCCAACTTCCCCCACCCTGTGCCCCCAGTAAGGTTCTGATGCAGTTATTGTCTCTGTAGCTTCATCCTTCCTGGAAATTGTACCAAAGAATAAATAAATAAAAAGAAGAAGAAGAAATAAAAAGGACAAAATAAATCAGACGGAGGGAAGTTCCCAATCTAGGAAGTATTAAAAACTAAAACAAATTTGAAATCAAATGATCAGTGTCACATCTGCCATCATTGAATTGCACAACCCTTGACTAAGCTCAGAGGGATTCATGAGAAGTGAAGTCCAGGTAGGGACCCTGCAAATGGATGTTAGGTTTCCACCTCATCTGTTGCCTTCTGAAAATTGGGTATTCACAATTTAAACTCTGACACCATTCCCTTCTTTAGATTTGGATTCTTTGATCACAAAGGTTGATGTACTTCTTCCATGCGGACTTAATTGAAACCTCACTTAGATAATTGCTTTTCTGAAGAGACGTCTAAGACCATCTGCTTTCTTCATCACACTTTCCTACAGCACCCATATCTTCGGTGATCTCATCATGAGGGTGACCATGGAGCAAGGCCATGTCATAAGAACAAATTGTTCTTGGATTGGGGCTAGAATTAAATGTGGCTCAAAAGTTCAATCACATATTTGGTTTATATATGTCTCTGGTTCACATTAAGCAGCCTAATTATCATGATATGACAAAGAATATTATCAATCATTCCCTGGGGCACAAGGTGATTATATTGATCTTGTCATTAATTTATCCCATGGCATAGAATTTAACACACTGTTGGGTAAGGGAAGCTATATAAATGTAGCCAGGCTCCAAACCTCATTCCATGAAATGTTGATTAGTCCAGACTAAACTCTTAAATGATTGAGCACTAGTTATATTGGCACTAGGGGGTGGCGATAGAACCACATTACGACTAACATTCATTCACAAGGGCAGAACCATGCCTATCTGATTTATACATCCCATAGTAAAGCAAGGAAGGCATTAAAAGTCTAAATATATGTTGGTCTTGGGCCTCCTTTCACTGAGTACCTTCAAAGCCAGGATCTGAACCAAAGTCCACTGACTGCCAATTCAGTGGCCTTGATGTGGGAGGCATCTATTTCTTTTCATATCGGAGAGTTTCAGCCTTAGGGGCAGAAACTCTTTATTAGTTGTCCTCAGTGGGTTGAGCTATATGTACCATGAAGCTCTTTATCTCCTGTGACAAACACTAGTTAGTGAAGGACATAGCAAGAATAAAACTATGACACCGGCCAGTGCGATCACGAGGTGCCAAGGGACCAGGTATAAGGCATCATGCAAAAAAAACGATATAAGTGTGTGTATATATATGTGTATATGTATATGTGTATATATACCATATTAAATGAAGGGGGAAGTGCAGAGTGGAGACCCAAGGCCCAAGTGTCGGCCAATGGAGATCCCCTCATAGAGGGGTTTAGGAGAGGAGATGGGTTAATTAGGGTGCGAGGTAGTACCGATGAAGAACACAGCTTTCCCCCAGATCCTGGATGCTTCCTCCCCCCAACTACCATGATCCGAATTCTACCTTGCAGGACTGGATAGGGCAGAGGCTGTACACTGGTACATATGAGGGCTGGAGGTACAGGGAATCCAGGGTGGATGATAGCTTCAGGACCAAGGGTGTGAGGGGCGATGCTGGGAGAGTGGAGGGTGAGTGAGTTGGAAGGGGGGAACTGATTACAAGGATCCACATGTGACCTCTTCCCTGGGAGAGGGACAGCAGAGAAGGGGGGAAGGGAGACTCCGGATAGGGCAAGATATGACAAAATAACGAGGTATAAATTACCAAGGGCACATGAGGGAGGGGGGAAAGGGGAGGGAGGGGAAAAAAAAAGAGGACCTGATGCAAGGGGCTTAAGTGGAGAGCAAATGCTTTGAGAATGATTGGGGCAGGGAATGTATGGATGTGCTTTATATAATTGATGTATGTATATGTATGGATGGTGATAAGAGTTGTATGGGTCCCTAATAAAATGTAAAAAAAGAAAAGAGGAGAAAAAATGATTAGGGCAGGGACTGTACAGATGTCCTTTATACAATTGATGTATGTATATGTATGAACTGTGATAAGAATTGTATGAGCCCCTAATAAATTGTTAAAATTAAAAAAAAAGAAAACAAGGACAAACAAACAAAAGAATAAAACTATGGTATAAACATGATTAATTTGTAGAAAAACTGATAGGTAATATTGTTTTCTTTTTACTTTAATTTAAAGACAAAATGTAATTCACATGATAAAAACAAAATGGTCATATATCTCAAACCATCAATGCCCCAAACAAATCTGTTAGTTTTAATAATCATCTTTGTAGTTGTTAGTTGCTCTTGAATTGATTCAAACTCATAGCAACACCATGATTAATCATTAAGTTTAAAGATTAAAAATCAAACATCTGGCTATAGTTGGACAGTTAAGCCCAAGAAGACATTTGCTGGGAGGTGCAAGCCAAACCTTAAGTTTCCTTGCCTATAAATAAAATACCTATTTGGTACTGCTTTCTAACTATTGCTTTTTTATTTTAAAATGTTATTATGGTGATGTGTTCTATGTAATCTAATGTAATATATATGCTACCACCTGTAACTATCTCAATAACATAAACGATGACTAGATATTTGGACCTTACAGATAGAACACAGAGGAATCAAACTCACTTCTTCTATGGAAGGAGACAATGGAGGTACTCAACATCATGAGCCTAAACAAGGCCAGTGGGTGACTGTGGCACAGACCAATGATTGCTCATAGGTAAGTTCAGGTTGAAGTTGAAGAAAATTCAAAACAATTCCATGAGAGCGTAAATATGATCTTGAGAACATCTCAGGAGCGAAGTTGGTGCAGTGTACATTAATGCTCCGATGAGCTGTGGGATAACATCAAGAACATCAGACACAAAGGAAAGGAAAGCTCATTCCAAAGACAGGAAAGAAAATAAAAAGACTGAATTGGATGTTTGGAAGGTCTCTGAAACCTGCCCTTGAGTGTTGAATAACTAAAGCAAGTGGAAGAAATGATGAAGTAAAAGAGCTGAACAGAAAATTTCAAGGGCAGCTCAAGAAGGCAAAATAAAGTATGATAATGAAATGTGCAAAAACCTGGAGTTAGAAAGACAAAATAAGACCATGTTCCATATATCTGAAACTGAAAGAACTGAAAAAAGATAAAAATGTGTGTTTCAATTTGTAATAGTAGAAGATTAGATCAGTAAAATATTAAACTCTACAGAAAGCATCAAATGAATATGGAAGAAATGCACAAAGTCATTGTACCAAGAAGTAACCATATGATCAAAAGCAGATGGCATTGAAGGAAGAAGTCCAAGCTCTTTTGAAAGCACTAGAGAAAAACAAGGCATTGGGAATTGATAGAATACCAATTGAAATGTCTCGCCATTCTGATGAGACACTGGAAGCACTTCATAGTCTCTTCCAAAAAATTTGGAAGACAGCTACCAGGCCAGCCAACTGGAAGAGAACCATATTGATACCCATTACAAAGAAACCAGGTGGCCCAATACAATGTGTGAATTATTAAACAATATCACATGCAAGTAAAAGTTTGCTGAAGATAATTTTAAAATAGTTGAAGCAGCAAATTCACAGGGAGCTGGCAGAAATTCAAGCTGGATCCAGAAGAGCATGTCGAGCAAGAGATGTCATTGCTGATGGCAGATGGATGTTGACTGAAAGCGGGAATACCAGAAACGTGTACTATGCGAAGCCATTCTAGTTTTACTGACTATGCAAGGGCATTCAGGTGTGGGGATCATAACAAACTATGCCTAGCCTTGCAAAGCAGGAGAATATCGTAACACTTAATTGTTCTCATACAAAATCTGTATATAAGAGATAACTGCAGTTTAAAATCAGGAAAGATGTGTGTCTGGGCTGTATTACTTCGCCCTATTTTTTCAATCTGTATGATGCACAAATAATCTGGCAAGACGGACTGTATGTAGAAGAACTCAACATCAGGATTGGAGGAGAACTTAATAACGTGCGATGGGAGAAGAGGTCATTAGCAACCTTTGAGATGCAATGACCCAACTTCACCTGTGAATGCAAGGGTGACTTGAAGCACTTCCTGATGGAAATCAAAGACTGCAGCCTTCACCACGACTTGCAAGTCTTTGTAAAGAAAAGAAAAATTCTCACAACTGGACCGATGGGCAACATCATGATAAATGAAGAAAAGATTAAAATTGTGATGGATTTCAGTTTACTTGGGCTCACAGTCAATGCTAAAGGAACAAACAATCGGGACAGAGATCCAATGTATTGTGTTGGGCAAATCATTAAAGTGTGAAAGAGCAAAAAGTTCACGTTGAGGACCAAGGTGTCCCTAGCCCAATCCCAAGTACTTTTCAATCACCTCACATGCATGTGAAAGCTGGACCATGAATAAGAAAGTCAAAAGAACAATAGACAACATTTAAATGCTGGTGTTGGCAAAGAATATTGAAAGAACTTGAACTGCCAGAAGAACTTTCAAATCTGTCTTGGATGAAGGACACACAGAATGTTCCTTAGGAGTGCGGGTAGGGTAACTTTATCTCACGTCCTTTGGAGAGACCAAACTCAAGCCACAAGGAGAGACTAGTCATTAGGAAAGGACTTCATGCTCAGTGAAGTGGGGGGTGAGTGAATAAGAGGAAGGTCCTCACGGAGTTGACACCTCCCTGCAACACTGGGCGCAACCATAATAATCAGGAGGGTGGTGTATGGAGCAGGCAGGCTTCTTCTGTTGATCCTAGGGTGACTGTGCAGCAGGGCTGAGGTGCACGGCAGCCCTCTGAATAACGGAGTACAGATGAGCAGTGTGGGTTTTCTTGGCTGTCTTTGGAATAAACAAAGATTACCACACCTTGCTTCTGAAGCATCTTTTAGGGGCTTCAAGCTACCAATTCTCTGTTCAGTAGCTGAGGGCTTACTTTTTCTGTGTCGCCAACAATCTATGAATAGATTCAGTGAAATAAATATTTGCGAGATTCAGCAAGGACTCGTGTCTGTCATTAATCCACGATTCCATTGTCTCATAAAATAAAAGGACAAAATCTCCTACATAGCTTTTAGCACTACGCAAGGAACAGAAAGAAAGATATTACTTTTGTCCTTAAGAAGGCGACTGACTATATGTGAGAAAACCCAGAGTTGTGCAGATTAAAAGAGAGAAGAATAAAAGACACCTGTTAATACTAATAAAGAAATTAAATGAATGCCTACTAATAAAGAAATAAAAGGAGATTGGAGATAGACATTAAATGAAGTCACATAAGCTGAGGCAGCTAGGTGCATTGCCTTTGACCATTTTCTCCAACTGCGGTGGTTGGGGTGATGCCGGAAGCTGTGAGGGTCAGATTTCAAGTATCAGGAGGGACTCCCGTGTGCTATAGGTCCAGAGTAACTTCTACACCAGGAAGAGAGGTCCGTGACCTCCTCCCGGAAACCAGCCAGAGGGTTTCCTACGGGTCACCAACAAGTGTCCAAGAATTCATTTCATTTACTACATTGGTTGAGAATCAGGAGGAATGCATTGATGAGGAAGGCTATATCATGTTTGACAAAGTGAAGATGAAAGCACGGAAAGCACTCCATAAACTGGATGGTCGCTCTAGTCACCACAGTGCATGCACGCAGCCTGATGATCATTAAGACGGCCCATTGCTGGGCGATGTTCCATCCTGCTGTACGTATGGTCCCCATGACCCAGGGCTGACTGGGTGGCGACCAGGAACAGCAACAACAAATAGGAACTGTTCAGGGGAAGAACATAGACTGCAAATTAAAATAGAATTTATAGAGGCTCCTTCATCTTGAACAGGACAGGGACAGAGACAAAGATAATTCACCCAGGTGAAGGAAACCATTAACATGAAGCCATACAAGTGCCCGAGGACCCACAGAAACGTCCCTTCTCTGGACTGAGTAGGGAAGTAGCAGCAATCCACCTTCAAGCACCCTTTCCCCGAGGACAAAGCCAGCTCATGGTCAGAAATAATTCACGGGAGGCTGAAAGTACGTGGAGAACCCCAAGTTGATTTAGGTCTCTCACTGTAAACCATCGCCTTCTGCAAACTCAGTGCTTAGAATTTAAACTCTAATGCAGAGCAAAGAGACTAGAGAGCATGCAAAATAAATGAATTCACTTCATTTGGGACATAGAAGGTCTGACCGGGAGGACATGGACTACATCAGTGGAGGGTGTTACTTAGTGTGTGAACGTTGTTCAGCGTTTCATGTCAGTGTCTGGCTACCAAGGCTCAAGTCTGTGGCCATCACTTAGTAACAGTTACCTACCTGAGGTTCATTCAGCAATGTTAAGAAAAGAAGAGCAATATGACTTAAAGTTGGCCTCGCACACTGCTGGTGAGGATGCAAAATGGTGCAGCCACCAAGGAATGCTTCACGATGCTCCCTAGAAACATGTGAAATCGAAATGACTACTTCATCCAGCCATGCCACTGTACTTTGTTGTCAGCCACCACGCAGCCGATTCTCACCACAGGGACCGTCTGCATGGCAGAGGGAAACACTGCTCCATCCGCACCTGCTGCATCAGTGTTCCGATGCCCGAGCCCATTGTTGTGTGCACTGTATCACCTCTCCCCTGGAGGGACTTCTGTTTTCTCCGTCCCTCTACTTGGCCCTTCTTCAGGGACTGGTCTCTCCTGACAATGTATCAAAAGCCATCCTGTCTCTAGGTTTATTTCCTAAAGAATGCCCTAAAGCATATACCCTGACGATAGCCAACTATAATTTCGTTGGGAGCCCTGGTGGCATAGGGTTTATGTGCTGGGCTGTTAAGGGGAAGATCAGCAGTTCAAAACCACCACTGCTCCATGGGAAAGAGAGGGCTTTCTACTCCCCTAAAGAGTCATCGTCTCTGAAACTCATGGGGGGGATTCTACTTTGCCCTTTGATCTTGAAATGCCATTTATTCCAGGTCAGTGAGTTTGATTATTGTCCAGTTAGTGATTTCCCTTCCCTACACTTACATCTACACCCATGTTCATTGGAGAATTATTCACAATAGTAAAGAGATGGAAGTAACCTAAGTGTTTACTAGCGAAAGAATAAATACACTGTAGTATGTACACACAGCAGAATGTCAAAGAATAACAAAGTGATCCACAAACACCTCATAATATCTATCTTGGAGGACATTATTCTGAGTGAAGTAAGGCACTCCTAAAAGGACAAATATTATATGAGTGCACAATTATGAAAATCCAAGAAAGGTTTGCATACAAAAATATATAATTTGGTGGTTATCAGAGATGGAGGGTCAGGGAAGGGAAACCCTAACTAGACATTTCTTCATTTATGTTACTGTGAATCTGTTTAGTTTCTCTTTACTGAAATCATTTCCATATAAGTTATCTTGATCTCTAAGTTTCCAAAGAAAATAAACAAAGGCCAGTCAATTGACCACAACCCCAAAACTAAACTCACTGCCAGGGGGTTAATTCTGACTCATGGAGACCCTGTGGGACAGGGTAGAACTGTGGCTTTCTGTGGCTGTAACTCTTTTTTGGTGCAGAAAGTCTCATCTTTCTCCTGAGGAGCAGCTGGTGGTTTTGAACTACTGAGCTTGCAGTTGGAAGCCCAACTTATACCCACTATACTACCAGAGCTCCTCAGGACCCCACAGACTCTACTCAAAACCACAAAGCTGGACTATGAAAGTAAGCAAAATGCATGGACGTCCCAGCAATTCACTGACACCGAACGCGATACCAAACCTCGCAGGACCAAGGAAAGCGCATTACCATGAGAACTGATTTACAGCCACTCACTGATCATAGAGACGTGTTTAAACACATTTGGTTTTGGGGGAGAAACCTGTGTTTGTGTGAGCTGAAACCCTAGCAGAAACGCTTTTTGACTTATTTGAGTGTGAGCAAAGAGGTCAAACTTGATTGGTTTTATGAGGAGAATAAAGGAGAAATAGTGAAAGTAAAATTCCCCCCACAGCTACTTGCAGAAGGAAAGGCTGGAAGGAAGGAGAATTACATAAAGTAAGAATTTTTTTGTAACATTAATGATATTAGGTAGCTCTGTGACATTAATTTTATCTGTGTCAAAATGATTACTGGTTAGATGTGAACAGAATGTACAAATAATAATAGTTTTTCAATAATGTAATTGAACTACAGTAAAGGTTTTAATGACATTGACAAACTCTTTCAGAAGCCCAGAGTATCCCTCTTGAGCTTCTGATTATCTTAGTACTTTAATATGATAATTACAGCATGTCTGTTCTCTATTTAAAATGTAATTATCAAAGCTTGGAAGAAACTGATTCTTTTGCATCTATAATTTCATACAACATAATTTTAGAGCTTGAGCTATTTTTGTTATCCTTTTAGTCATAGAAACATAGTCAAAAGTCTAAGGACTTATATTTCTGGTTTTCCAGGAGGTTTTTCAAGTGGCCTTTTCATTGAGTACACATTTATCTAAACTAAATCATAGAAGAAAATATGGCATGTGGGTTCATAAACAAGCATATCTAAATAACAAAACCATATCCTTCAATAGATATGTTTTAAGAAATTGTTTCATAGAAGCCTATAAGAAGTAGAAAACTGGGTGAAAGGAGACTGGTCAGTGTAAGACATGAAAAATAAAAAATTTATCAATTATCAATGGTTTTTGAGTTAGGGAGGGTCGAGGAGGGAGGGGAAAATGAGATGCTGACACCAAGGGCTCAAGTAGAAAGCAAATGTGTTTTGAGAATGATGATGGTAACAAATGTACAAATGTGCTTGACATAATGGTTGGATGTATGGATTGTGATATGAGTTGTATGAGGCCTCAATAAAATAATAAAAAAAGAAATGGGGGTATTTTAAATTATGTTGATTGATGAATGATTTATTGACATTGCTTAAATGTCTTCTTAGAGAGGCCTTCACTGACAGCCCAATTTAAATTAGCCCATCAGCAAAACACATGCCCTTAAGCTGCCTCACTCCACAGTGCACCCTTGGTGACAGGAGGTGCCTCTTTGACTCAGAATCCCAGCTGCATATTACACAATGTATGCTCTTAAGACAATAATAATAATTTATAAATTATCAAGGGTGCATGAGGGAAGGAGGGTGGGGGAGGAAGGGGGGGAAATGAGTTGCTGATACCAAGGGCTCAAGTAGAAAGAAAATGTTTTGAGAATGATGATGGCAACAAGTGCACAAATGTCCTTGACACAATGGATGGATTGTGTTAAGAGTTATATGAGCCCCCAATAAAATGATTTTTTTTAAAAAGACAATGTTGTTGTCCTTTTTATAACAATGGAGCACCAACATGAATTATATCAGAATTACCTGGAGAAACTCTTCAATATTAAGCTATCCAAACCTAACCTCTGGAGATACTACAGTGGTAGACCCATAGGGAGACTCTATGAGACTGCTCCATGGAGCTTTCTTGATTGCCATCTTTATGCCAGCAGTTCCCTGTCAGTGATAGGTGGGCTCGAACCACCAACCTTTAAATTGATAGTTGAGCATAAACTGCTTGTGCCACATGGGCTTGCCATGGAGTCACAATTGACTGGGCCTTGCAATTAACCATAGTTTCAAGCTTTAGAGTGGGATTTGGGTAATTCACAGGATCAATCCAAAGGGCGCGCAAGCTCAGCCAAGATCACCGTCTCATGTCTTTTTGTAAATAAAATGTTTTACATGTCACACTCCTCCCTTTCCCCCTCCCCCTTCTTCCTTCCTCCTTTGATTTATGTGTCTGACACACACGAACACACATGACCAAGGACACTAAATACTTGTCATTGTGGATTGCAAAATCAAGGAACTAATCATCTCTGCCCTTGAAATGCATGCACTTTACTTTGGGAAGTTTTTCCCTCTGGAAGAATGGCTATACTCTTGGAAAAGAGCCAAGTCTCCGCAAATAGTAAGCATGATCAAGTTGGATAGTATAATAGAGTCTGATAAAATAATATTGTATAGTATAGAAAATGTGTGTGTGCATACATTAAAAAAATAAAATGTGAATGATGTAATGAAGTTGATCTTCTCATGAGATAAATTTATAGCAGGCCCAAAGACAAAAGCCCAAAGAAATATGTGGTGAGGAAGAGCATTGAGGTAGTCCATTTATTGTGCCAACCTGGCCGATAAACACATTAATTGAAGGGCTGAGGGATAAATAGCTCGTGAGCCTCACCTTTGGAGTTTTCAGGTTTCTTGCTTTGTGATGGTTAGACCAGGGTGCAGCTGCCTTAGCCAGGTCCCCTGCTTCAGCTGGCAAGACTCACTTCCTGCAGGACATCCCAAAGGAGAAATCAAATGGACCTACCCTGATGCAGCCCTGGGTGCAGGAGCACCCATGTGGACACCCCTGCCAGCGCTGAGATGCTTACACATTTACTGATTCGACTTTCTTCCTGCAGTTGGCATCATAGTGTGTGTTTTGTGAGATGGAGAACTTTGTGGATTGGTGTTGGTCATATGGGTTAATGTTGTACTTATGGGTTTGGGCAGCACTGGGTTGGGATTTTTTCTTGATGTGCCCTTAACCTTTATATAAAACTCTCTCTTATGTATTTATTTCTGTGGATTTGTTTCTCTAAAGTATCCAAACTGCACAAGCATCATTTTTAGATATCTGAAATATTACCAAATGCCTAGGATCAGTCACCTACCTAAGCAGGGTTTACCGTAGAAACAAACATTACCTGATGTATATGTTTCATTGGACAACTAAGTCTAATTTAGTACTTTCTTGGAAGGAAACATTGGTTATGCTCCAGAACCTAAAAACTATACCTAGTCCCATTTCCCGAGTCAGGAGATCTAAGACATTAAGCATAGATCTCAGAAATCGATGAACTTTCCCAGGTCCCCTGACCCACACAAGGATTCTTCTTGCCTTCCTAATGCTTCCTAGTGAGCAGTTTCTCCTCCCCCTTGGTCACCTTATGAATGGTTTAAAGCAGCTTCTCCAACCAGGCGGTGAGTGGGGCATGGGGGGCGGGGGGGGGGGGAGCAGAGGAAAAGGATTCACACATTCTCTCTTTGCACCAGCTATTCCTTCTTCGGAGTCTTCCTCCTTTTGCAACAAGACCAGGAGCACAGAATCAAATTGTGACGGGGAAAGTGGGGCTACAGAGGGCCGTGATGGAGGTTGTCCTCTTCTGGGTCCAGTGAAGGGACTGTTGATGGAATAGAAGGTGGATAATTCACCTAAATGGTAAGCCACATGGGGCATGGATGGGAAAGCACATTGGGATTTTAAAACTGCCCCTATGTGGCAGAGTCGAATGCCTTTGGGAATTTAAGTTAAGGCACGCCTATTAAAGTATCAGCTTCATTATTGAAGCCACTCTTCTTACTGTTAAGAATTTCAAATACTTTCCCCTTTAAAAAGTATATATAAGGAGCATTTATTTATAATGTGTCAAAAAGGAGAAATTGCATGGGCTGCTGAGCAGCCACGGGTTAGTGTGAAGTCTGATCTGCTCCTCGTGGGTTGAAATGGATCAGCAGAAGGTTTCAAGAGCATTGGGTCTTCAAAGAATGCCAACTACAGACCCATAGGTTTTAACGTGTATCTATTTCACCTCTTCTCTCTGTTTCCCCAAACCAAACTGAACCCACGGCCATGGATGGAGTCCATTCTGACTCATAGTGACTCTCTAGGATAGAAAAGAAGAGCCGCGGAAGGCATCCCAGCCTTGAATGTTTGTGACAGAAGATACAGAAAACCAAAGCCAGCTCAACTGCGTTTGCATCGATGCTGACTCAGAGACACCCTATAGGACAGGGTAGAACTGCTCTGTGCATTTCTGAGATAGTACTTTTTTATGGGAGGAGAAACTTCATCTTCCACAGGGAGATTGGTGATTTTGAACTGCTGCACTCGTGCTTTGCAGTCCAACTCATGGCCACTACCCCACCAAGGCCCCTTTGATGAGAGCAAATAGCCGCAACTGTTTTTCCATTGAATAAATGGCTAAACTTTCAGTTAGCATCCCAGAATTTAAACACTGTACCACGTAGGCTCTTTAAGGTACTCCCTTTATTTTAGTAATTATGTTATAATAGTAATAAATAAGTTGGATTGAGTCTGTCCCCCACAGCCCAGATTCTAAAGGACCGAGTCAGTGGTATTTGACAAACCCACTCCAGAATTTGGGAAGGCTGGCTGGTAGCATTTATTGATAGCAGATATGGTCAAGTTGGCTGGGATGCCTAACCACCCCATGCAGCGAGAATGAAACTGCCGAGTCTTGTGCCATCCTCACAATTGTTCTGATGTCTGAGACCTTTATTGCAGCCACTGTGTCAAGCCTTTGATGTTATTGGAGCAATACTCCCACCATAGGTGATTTAAAATGAACAATTTGCCATACAAAATTCGGAAACACTTAACTGCTAACTCCAGCCCACCATACCTAACCACAAATCCACCATCATTGCCAAAGTTTGCTACGAAACCATCAGATGCTGAGTTAGAGTTGAGTAAACTTTAAAATAATACTCATTGGATTTTTGAGTTTTTTCTCCAATTCTTTCATAACTTTACCTCGGGGCATATTGCCCTGGATGGAAGCAATGTTCTTAGACCAATACCATTTCCTTTGACAGTCTTAGAAGAGATCGAAATTTAGGAAAATTGTATCCCAGGTAATGCATCATAGAGAATATGGAAATTTCCAAATGTAGTGGCTTGCAAAGACTGCGTCAGTAATTCTTGCAGGTTTATCAACATCCTTAAAAGATAGCAATTAATCATCTAAACAGATGATCTCAATGTTCCTTGAACATTTTATAACAGACTGCAATTGAGGAAAAACTCAACACTCACCGCCAAGTCAATTTTGATCCGGTACAGGGTTTCTGAGACTGCACATTTCCACAGAGCAAGATAGCCTCATCTTTCTCTCGGGGAGGAACTGGTGGATTTGAATGGCAGACCTTGGAGTCTATACTCACTGCTTAACCCCGCTATGCCACCATGGGTTCCTCTTTCAATAGCTAAACTAGACAACAATGACAACAAAAACCCACTATCACTGAGTTGATTGTGATTCATAGCAACCCATCGAGGGATCCCAATCTGTAAGTCTGTAGAGAGCCTCATCTCTGTCCCTGTGAAGCAGTTCAGATCGAATAGCCAAGCTCTCTTAGCTGCCCAACACTTATCCCAAAGCACCATCAGGGATCCTGGCAGAAGGGAATAAAGGGAAGCATCTTTGAGTGATTTAAAATATAAGGTCTTGCTTCGTTTTCTATTTGTGACCATCTCTCTTACAAGTTAGGACAGCGATACCTGAAAACCCAACTGAACAGTTCAGAGCAGTGGAATGATGGGACCACCTATGTTTGGCAAATGCCAATCCTTTTGTTTGCTGTTTGTTCTCCCACTGCACGGTGTGGACTAAAAGCAGAGCTACATGTGATAGGAGGGAGCCCTGCGGGCATCGTGCTTCTATTGGGCTGCTAACAGCAAGGTCAAGAGTTCAAAACCACTAGTTTCTCTGAGGGAGGAAAAGGAGGCATTCTACTGTCCTAGAGTTACAGTGTCAGAAACCCATAGGGGCAGTTCTACCCTGTCCTACAGGGCTGCTAGGAGTTGGAATCCGCTTGACGGCAGTGAGTCTGGGCACATGTAATTGGAGTTGGAGAGGGGCCCACCACCTGGTCTTTGAGTGTCCTGTCTCCTGGAGGGAACTTTCTCTGCCGCTCAGCTTCTATGGATCTTTCTGGGGCATCGAAAGGATCCAGTTGCAAATTGTAAGAAGTCAACGGGAGACAATTCGTTTTCATGGCTTGACAACTAGAAGTATTCATAGAACTGGAAGTTGAAAGAGAGGTGCAGGGGCCACATGCTTCTTTGGGAAACAAGAAAAAGCCATGAATTGAATAAAGCTACTGGGCCACACTTCAGCATAAAAGTCGCATATAATGAGGGTAGTTAGGTAGTTGTGCTCCATCTTGGCAGATGAAATCTTCTTGTCACTCACCTCTCTACTGCTCGTTTAATAAACTGAAGTAAATTCTGTCTGAAATTATTTTTAAGACATTAAAATTGTGTGTTATATTAGATGTATTAACATAACAAGACTTACCTTAATGCATCTCATTTCAGTCAATAAACCAACCACACTCACTGCCAGAGAGTCTATTCTAACTCACCGTGGCTCTGCTGAACATCTCGGAAGTTTGCCTGTGGATTTCTGAGACTTTAACTCGGTACAGGAAAGCCTCTTCTTTCTTCCAGAGAACACCTGGTGGTTTTGAACTGCTGACCTTGTGGTTAACAGCCCAATATGTAACCACTACACCACCAGGACTCCTTATTTAATCAATAGTAGTTGCAAAGAGGCTGATCAATTCATGGAAGAAGTAGAGAGAAATTTCTGGTTGTTTCTATCATTTATAGTTTGCAGATGCAAGCATGGTTGCAGATTCTAAATTCTTCTGTCATACATACAATAGAAGAACTGTCTGACACTTGAAAAGCATTGGTAATTTAGTAATTATACTATATATAATTATATATATATACACACACACACACTGGAAGTATATATATATATATATATATATATATATATATATATATATATATATATATATATATATACATATATATACATATATATAACCATCCCTCAAACCATAGGAGGCGGGACTATAGTTTAAAAAACACTATGAACAAATTCCTATGCACACTACACATACCTTATTTTGAAGTAAAAAAACAAAATGGGCAAAAACAGTTGTCAGGTAGGATAAATATACTTGGCAGGCCGCATGTGGCCTGCGGGCTATAGTTTGAGGGCCCCTGACATATATGATCTATAATGAAGACGTGATATAGGCACAGTTTTCCGTTTCTAATTGAATAGTGGTAACATTTTCCAGTTGAGTGAAAGTCTAACTTGTTACTCTGCCAATGGTGTATTTCATTAACCCTTTCTCAGCTTGATAGTTTTCTAGTGTAGTCAATAATTTGTTGACTCAAAGTTCTGGTAGTTCAATCAGAAAGTGTCTCCAGTCAAAGGTCCTCAGGAATTGAAAAGGCAGCACACAGCAACACCTGAGACCACGCGCTCATCAACACGGCTCTCTGGGACGCTGAGTGTTCTTTATGGTTTACAGGAACGCAGACAATGACTTTTCAGGAAATATACTAAGCAATAGTCTAAGTGTTTCCTAAATGCTATATTTTGATTCACTGTTTTTTTTTAAAACACATGCTTGCAATGGTAGACTCAGATAGTGGTGATCAGGAAGATGACGCAGAGCCAGGAGATGCTTTACTTTCTTGTACTCTGGCTGGCCATGTGTTGGGGTCAGTGTTCTTATGTTGATATTAGCTTGAATTTATGGGGTCTTTCAGTGAAACCTTGAGGCTTTTTTCCTCCAACATTTATGAAAATATTGCAAATTGAGGGTGGACTACATGCCAACGTTGTGGTAGGCATTTTCATTTTGCTGCCCGTGATGTTTCCTTGATAATTGATTTCACCTTACAATTTGCAGCTATGGAATTTGGAAGCTCTCTGGAGCTGATTTTTGTGAGTCTCAACTCATGAGTCATGAAGCTCGAAAGGCCTACAGCTTAACGGTGGTGGCTGCACCATGTTTCAAGAACCCTGGCTTCCTGAATATCAGGGGCAAGCGTATTTTTGGATTGAGTCCTGGACTCCAGTCACACTACTGTTGTTTGGGCCAATTTGAGTTCTTCACAATTTATACTGCTATGTTGATTCTAAGGAAGCCCTGGTGGCACAGTGGATTAAGTATGAGACTGCTAACCAGAACGTTGGTGGTTCAAACCCACCTACTGCTCAGTGAGAAAAAGTGAGGCATTATTCCCCTATATTTATAGAAACCCCATATGGACTCATAGTGATGCCAAAGGGCAGTTCTATCTAGTAAGACAGATTAGAACTACCCTATAGGATTTCTATCAGTTAAATTGACCTCTAGGATAGTGGATTTATTTGTTTGGGATATGAGGGACATTTGGGAGACCAACTGATGGCAGAATACAGCCTTTACTACTGGAAAGTAGCTCCATAACTAGCTCACTTTACCTCCAGGTTTCAGGGATTTTGGTTTGGGGGGTAAAATTCTATCTAACTCTAACATCTAAGCTTCTGAAAGATATTTTTTTACTGTATGACATGTTTAGTATTTACACTCTCCATTTATTTTTATTTGTTGTTGACTAAGGGTGCTCATAATCACTTTCCTGCAGTGCAAATTGACACTAACCAGTTTTTGCTTCTTTTTTCCATTGAATCTTATGCAGGGAGTTACCTCAGTAAAATGGTGAGGGCACTCAGTAAAAAATATATACTAGATACTAGTAGCTTTGGTAATAAGATATAGATATGTCAGAGAGGTGTCATAGGCATTTGGAAACCACTTGGATCTGGCTTGACTGTAAGGTTGAACAATGGTATTTCTGGGAACACAGGCCTTCCACATTCGGCTTTGATGCTTGTAATGGTCTAGAATTCTTTGGTATCGTTAGAATTACCAGAAACTCTGTGCCGAGTTCTCAAGAGGACTACTGTGTCCAGTGTAATTCCTCTGGGGTAATTACAGTCAGGCTCCAGTTTATTGGGCAGAGATAAAACATCTTCTATCAGTACTTACTATTTGTGGAATATTAGATTTTAACATTTGCTGCTCTAAACAATACATGAAATAGTCAGTTGACTCAAACATACACAATGGCTCCAACACATACGTGTTTTTTTTCCATTCAAGAATAGTACTAGGAAGCTTATAGGATGCAAAGGTGTCCCTCATTCATGAAGTTCCTTAGAGATCCAGGTAGATAGATTTCCTGTTCCCTTCAACACAGAACTTCCAAAGTTATCCAGGGGGTCATTGCTATTTTGGCTGGTTGGTGGTAAAAAGAACTTGAGGAGTATCATGATGGAAGCTTGCAGGGTCTGGGCCTGCAGTTGGATTTTGTGACCTCCTTCTCTCATGTTATTTTGGCCAGAAAAAGTCACTGACCTAATCTAACTAGAAGATCTCACTGAAATGGTCTACCTAACTGAGCAGCCATTAATCAGCACCAATGCTGCATTACAGAGGGACTAATGTGAATACCTCTCTACCATAGTCCACCCCTTTGTCCACTGAATTTTCCTGCATAGCCTTTATCCCCATACAACGAAGACAGTTGCCTCATCCCAAAGAATTTCCCCATCACATTCCATTGCTACATTGAGCTCAAAGTCCAGGATCTCTCCTTCAGTTGAAGAATCTATGATTACAAATATATAAAGTTAATATGACTCCACCATATTAATACACCAATAGAGGAGCAACGGGATAGTCACCATAAACAATTTCTATTGAGAAATGGAAGAAGCAGAGTCGTCATAAGTAAACCATGCTTGCGCTAGAGAGTATGCCTTTATCACCACAATCACCTGTGTGCACTCAGGGAGTTGGTGCTAAGCACAGATTACGGAATGAGTTGTGGCCCTTAAAACCAAAGACCAGAGTGCTAATCCCATATCTGTGGATATACCTTTTGGGGGGGAATAGGATTTTCTTAGTTAAGTAATGAGGTTGTATCAGTATAAGATGTTTATAAATCCAATCACTTCTGAATAACTTAAAGAGCAGCAATGACACAAAGCAAGCAAGCATGAGAAATTGACATCATACGGAGATGGCCAAGGACCCGGGGAACATCTCAGAGGAATGCTAGAGAACCCGAGACCAGATTTTCCCAAGTGACACAGAGAGAGCATTGCCCTAGAGCAAGTGCCCTGAACTAAAAATGTTCACCTCCTAACGTGGGCACTAGAAGCCCTGGTGGTTTAGTGGCTACACATTGGGCTATGATTATTATGATAAGCAGTTCAAAGTCACCAGCAGCCCCTCGGGAGAAAGCCTGGGATTATATAATTGTATAATTGTATACTCCTGTATACAATTATAGGAGTAACCCCTGTAAACATACAGGCCCCACATTGACTCAATGGCAGTGAGTTTGGTTTAGGTTTTTTAAAATGGGGATCAGTCCCTGGAAAAGGACATCATGTTTGATAAAGTGGAAGGACAACACGGTGGATTGGCACCGTGGCTGCATAAATGGGCTTAGGCATCGGAACGATTGTGAGGATGGCACAGGAGCACAGGGCTGCCATGGGTCACAGCCAGTTGAATGACACCTAAAAAAAACAGCAAACTGGGGAGGCTAAAATTTGTGTAGGTCAAATCTGTAGTAAATTCTGTTTCAATGTGAGGAAGAATCGCATTTAAATTTTTTGTACTTTGTGGGAAGTTCAAATACTTTTCAGAATAAATATACATCGTCAACATCTCCACAATAACTCCATCCTCCTCCAAACAATAATCATGCCTGCAAACAGTGCTTATCCATTCCTGGACAGTAACACTCACCATGATCTGCTCAGTCATAACTCTTTGCTAATTAAGATTTTGTTTGTGAATGAGTACCCTGCCTGCTTCCTTTCCTAGCATGTGTGTCTCAATGGACTCTTGATTCCTTATGTAAATGTCTTCTCATGTTAAAATGTCCTTGGCTTATTTTTCCAGACAGATTCATGCAAGAAGGAATCTTGCCTTATTCTAAAACAAGAGCAACTAATTCAAGTTAAGTGGGCTCTTTGTAAAGCAGGTGATAGAAACAGCTCTAAAATCAGCTACTTGGATGATGCTCACTTGATTAAAGTGCTAACTGAAAAGTCAGCCATTCAAGAGCATCACCATTCCTCAGGAAAAAGATGGGGCTTTCTCCTCTTACAAGGACTTGCCTTCTCAGAAGCTTGCATTGGCTGTTCTAGCCTGTCCCCCAGGGTTGGTATGAGTCAGAAGTACTTTGAGGGCAGTGAAAAGCCTCATCTCAGAGTGAATACCAGAAAGTCAACATAGCACAAAGCGAAGTAAAAGGCAATAGCAAAGTCACAGCTAATGGCATTTAGATGCTAACTGCTTGTAAAACAGAGGGAATATGGAGAATTCATTATAGCTTTACAGTTGGAGTTCTTCATTGCAGGTGTTTTTTCTGAGTCTCAGTTCCCAGCCCTTCTCACTTCTAATAGCATTTCAGTGTTAAAACAAATGAATAAATCAAACAAAACAGAATCAGACTAAAGCAGCTTCCAAATTAAATTCTCACTCGTTTATTCTCTCAGCATACTCTCAGTGCAGGTGCTAGAAAAATAAATATAGATGATTTTGTTTGTTTGTGAACATTTTAGGTATGAGTTACTGCCGACAGAATACAATTTAGAAAGTCAATTATGTTGTTGTTGTTGTTAGTTGTCTTGGAGCGGGCGCTGACCCCGAATGACGGTATGTCCTTCTAGAACAGAATGGGACAGTGTTGTGACGTGCACCACCACCCCACTCACTACTACGTCCAGGTCCATTGCTGCAGTCACTGTGCCAGTCCATGTCTGAGGACCTTCCTCTTTCTCACGGACCCTTCATTTGACCCAGCATCATCTCCTTTTCCAGAGACTCATTCTCCTTGACATTGCCTCTGAGGTAAATGAGGTGAAGTCTTCCTAACCTCAGTCTGACCGAGTTTCCTCTAAAACAGATTTGTTTTTCTTTTGTCAAGCCGCGATACATTCAACATTTATGATCAACATCATCTGAGTGGTGTATACTATATCATTTTATTTCAGTTTTAGGTTACTTTATCATTATTTTTGTAAGGATGACAAATGCAGCTGATTTGATCGTCATATCTCAACCGGTCTCCTCTCCCCTGCAGCTTCTTTCTGAGTATGAAGGAGTCCCTTCTGAGTTCTTTGACCTGTCCAAATGACAAACCAGACAGAGGGTCATGACCATGTTAGGCCCTAAGAGAAGCTGACATTCTTTTCCTGGGCATGGTTATTCTTTTTTTTCCCCAGGAATCCGAGAATTCTGTGCGTCTAGGCCGACTGTTTTTTTCCTTAAGATCTTTTGCCTGCCTGGTCTTAGTGCATATAGAACTTGCTATCATCCTATGCAGTATCTTTACTTTTTCAAAAACTGTACTCTCCCTTATGTTGAGGTAAACGATGGTATGTCGTGCAAATCTACAGAGAAACCAACACATTCAGGAGACATATGAAAAATTGGTGAGGGCCTGAAGAGTGTAAAAGCCCATGTTAAACTAAGCACATTTATTAACTAGACGTGTTTAGACTCCAGCAAAATGTTATTCAAAGCATCTGAGTTCTTGTACTCTGGGTGTTTGAGAACTAAAATGACAATATTTGGGACTTTATTAAGGGTGCTTCTTTCTCCCCTGCACTTTTCAGGACATCTTTGTTTCTTGTAGTCAGGTGAAACTTTTCTAGTTGAGATGTCAGATTTTAGGAAGCTGAAGGAGACCAGTTCATTGCCTGTGGATCATGCTATCAGTCAAAACATCAACTAGACAAATATATATTATCTTGGCTACTGGCACTACCGTAACACAACCTCTCCAAGTAGGTGGCATTGAGGGATAGGAATTTATTAATGGTGTGAATCAGGGAGTGGGTGGGGTTCTTCTTTATCGAGTTCAGCTCCCAACCGTTCCCTGTGATCCTTGTAGATGCCTCCTTTCTGTTGCCCAAACGTTCATGTTCCCGTGTCTTTCATACCTCAGAAGTAGTTAGATTTAGAGCCTCCCCTACTCTGGCATCATCTTAACATAACAAAACTCTGACTTCCAGACAGTCAGATTTTGAATCATGTCTTTTCTTTCTCTCTCAGAGGGGCTGCTGGTTTTGAACTGCTGACCTTGGGGTTAGCAGCCCAATGCATAACTATTCTGCCACCAGAGTGCCTTAATATAACAAAGGAACTCTTATTTCTAAATGGTATCACATCCACTCACATATGGTTTAGGGTTATAGCAAATACTTTGGGTGGATATTGTCCAAAACATGACATATCAGGAGTGTGTAGTGAGTGTGAGACTGTGGGTAGACTAAAGCAGTCAAAGATTATCTAGGCTCTGTGGATCCTTATTTGAGGAGACTGACATAGAAATGAGGATACCAGAATCGGGAGTTGGGGGGTGACTGATGGCATCTATGAACAATTTTATGCTAAGAAATGAAATAAGGAAAAAGAAAAGCAAAATCAGTGAGCTCAACCCTGTTCTGACTATCTTGTACTCCCTGTAATTAATGAAATGGTATATTGAGTGACTGCTCGTAAGAGTATATTGAGACATATAATTTTAACCATCCTTAAAATGAAAAGAAACCACTGCAAATACCCATAATAAAAGAATATGAAATGTACAAAGTGTGAATGTAGACAAATTGGGAGATTCCAAAAATGGAAGAGAACTAATAAATCTCATAGGCATTAGTGAGCGGAACTGGACTAGGATTGGCCATTCTGAACCGGATGACCCTAGGGTTTCCCACACCGGGAATGATAGATTCAGGAAGACTGAGATCACATCCAGCTCCAAAAAGAACATTCCAAGACTTATCTTGAAGTACAATGCTATCTGTGATAGGATAATACGTATATGCCTACAAGGAAGACCAGTTATAGAGCCATTACTCTTGTATGCCCCAAACACTAAAGCCAGTGATGAAGAAATTGAAGAATTCTATCACCCTTTTAAATCTGAAACTAACTAAACCTGAAATCAAGATAACCAGAGGCATGGAATGCCAAAGTTAGAAAACAACGTAGTTCAGTCGTTGGAAAATATGATCTTGGTGATAAAAAGCAAAGCTGGAAGATGCATGACAACATTTTTCAAAATCAGTGACTTCTTCATTGAAAATACCCTCATCTAACAACACATGTGGATTTTACCAGATGGAATACAAAGAATCATGCTGAATACATCTGTGGATAAAGATGGTGGAGAGACTCAGTATCATCAGCCAGAACAAGCCCAGGATTGTCTGTGGGATAAGCCCTCAATTATTCTATAAAAGTTGAGAAAAAATCTAAACAACTCCCCAGGAGCCAGTCTCTAGCTCTGAGTAAATTTCACCTCTATTTAGAGAGCATGTCAAGAACAGATCTGATGCATTGAACACTAATGACCAAAGACCACATGAGTTGTGGAATGTCACACGTGAAGAAAACAAATAGTCATTACAAAGATGGAAAACAGAGATAATTCCAAAGGGACTGTCAGTAGAGGCTCTTGATAATTTATCTAGGACCCATCGAAGCCAATTCACTCGAAAGAAGTGATGAAGGAAGACCTGAAGAGGAGATGTCAAAGAGCAGCTCAAAAGACCAAGTAAATGATTCTAACGATATCACAGACACCGTGCATAAAGAAACCAAATGATCTTTAAATAGACAAGTAGCACAGACCAAACTAGATGTCAGAAGAAATTCTGAAACAGAGAAAAGCGAGTGCAGAAGGAAGAAACAATCCAGTAACGAGCAAAACAGAAGATTCCACGGTGTGGTTTCAAAACCAAGTAAGGTATGAAAAGACCTGCAAAGACTGGTCATGAGCAAACCGAAAAGGAAGTGTGGGATTGACATATCTCATCCTGACACAGCTGGAGAAATATTTCAAGCCTTGAGTTGTGGGCTTTTTCCCCAGAAAAATCAGCCTTCACTTTATTTTTACAAATGATTGTATAGCTTCAACTTTCTTCCAGATTGGCAAAATATTGAATGATGAAGGAAGCATCACAAGAAGATGAAAAGCATATGTAGAGCCACTAGATGACAAAGGATTAATCCATATTCAGCCATTTCAGGATATGGTATATAATCAAGAACTGTATATGATCAAGTACTTAAAGAAGAAATCCAAGTTACACTACATATTTTGATGCAAAGAAAGGTTTCAGGAAATTATTAAATAACATATTTTTAAACAAACAGATACAAGCTGGAGGTGTTCACATGTTTATGCCAAGAAAGTTGGAGGTCAACCCACTGGCAGAAATTCATATTCATACCATTCCAAAGAAAAGTCAGACAGTACAATGTGGCAATTCTGCTGGAATATCACAATTATATTAGGCTTTGTTGTCTAGAGAAACAAACCAAGGGTACTCATCTATGTATAAGAAAGAATTTTATATTAAGAAGCGACTTTTATATCAATAAAGCACCCTAGCCTAGTTCAACTCAAATCCATCCATCCAGTGCTAGCTGGGACCCTCTTCAGACTCAATGTACCTGTTGGCCACTGATGCTGAAAGGTAAAATAGGAAGCAGGGAGATCACAGGCCAGAGATGGCAGAGTTCTGTGGACCCCAGGTCAGTGGAAGCATGAAAAGGCATGGACAACTCTCAGGGGCAAGGAGCTTATGTGGGGCTCCCCCTGGAAGTAGATACAGAGTGCCATTGAAGTCCAAGCAAGGAGGAAGGCAGAATGCTAGAGAGGAACGGTCTCTGTTCCATCGTGCTCCTATGCAAAAGGTGGCATCCGCAAGGTGGTGTCATTTAGCTACCATTGAATTGACACGTTGAACTCCCCATCCCTAAGTAGGAGTGTGTGGTTGACACATCTAACCACCACTGAAAACACATGCAAGTAAAATTTTGCTGAAGATCTTTCCATCGGGGTTGCAGCATTATATCATCAGAGAGCTGTCGGAAATTTGGGGCAGCCTCAGAAGATGATGTGGAATAAAGGATACCATTGCTGATATCAGATGTATCCTGAGTGAAAGCAGACAATATCCAAAAAATAGCTGCTTGTCTTTTATGGCCTGTGCTAAGATATTTGACTGTGAGGTTAACATGAGGAGCTGGGCTCTGTGAATCACAGGAAGGTGTGTCAACAATCACTAATAATCACACAGGCTGTGCTCATGTGTGACTTACTTAACTACTCTGAATTTCAGTGAACCTATTTTGAAAATGAAAATAAACATACCCTTAGGGAGGTCAGGAAGCAAGATGTGAAAAGTGTCTAGCATAAAGTCTTTCTATTGTAAGAACTCAATACAACTACAGCTATCACGATCACCTTTGTTAATCACGTTACATGATGAAGAGCTGCAGTTTATGCTAAATAATCGTACAGAAATACATGTTTTCACTTTTTGCAAGATGGATTAGTAAAAGATAGAAAGTCTGAAGGTCAATAGGCCTTTCTACTCACTCCACCTTATTGATTGGCTTTATTCGAAATAAACGGGAATGAAAAGCAAGGCCGAGTAGTTTATAATTATCAGTTACTAAGTTAACAACTCATTACATTCAAAAGACTCAAGGGAAATTAGTTCCAATTAGGAAAAGAGCACAAGCACTTCAAGAGAAAGAAAGAGAATAAAATTAAAGATAGGCAATTACCTAAAGGGTTTCCCATTTTCGTTCGTGGACTCTGGCTTGCTGTCAGTTTGTTAGGTTATTCAATCTCAATTAACTCTATTTCCAAATAAGTCTCCCTGACACGCTTAGTGAATCATTTTTACTGTGAAATGCATGGGAACTTTGAAGTCTATCTGCTGAGAAAAAAAAATCCATTTTTCTTTTAATTTATTTATGGCTTTAATAATTATTGTGATTTCCTCTTAAACCCTGAGGGGTGTGGGAGTGGTAATATGATATGAATGAAAGAAGGCAGTGGAAAACAACATGCGTTGAGTGCTAACTGAATAGTCCATAAACTAAGAGGAAACTAGATATCTCAAACATTTTTTTAGAATTGAAGGTATTTATAGTTATTTTTCTTTTTAAAACAAATAAATAAACTCACTCAAATTATGAAAACTTAGTTCAACATAAACTGAACCAAAAATCAACATCATGATAAATGGAGAAAATATTAAAGTTTTCAAAGATTAATTTTACTCGGAATTACCAGGAACACCCATAGCAATAGGAATCACCATTGGGCAAACATTCTGCAAAAGACCTCTTGGAAGTGTTAAAAGCCAAAATGTCACTTGGAAGACCAATGTGTGCTTGGCTCAAGCCAGAGCATTTTCAATACCTCAAAGGCATTTGAAAGCTAGCCAGTAATGAAGAAGATTAAACAATTGATACATTTGAATTATAGTGTTGACATAGATTGCCAGAAGAAAGAACCCATATATCGTGGAGGAGTTCTAGCCAGAATCTTCCCTAGAATTGAGGAAGGCAAAACATCTCGTTAACTCTGCACCTGAGATTAGCAGGGCCCAGTCCCTTCAGAAGGGCAGACTTGGGAACGCAGAGGGTTGGTGAAGAAGAGGAAGCCCTCTATGAGAAGGTTAGACACAGTACATAATGTTACTTTGTCAGAGTCCCTTAGACGGCCACCACCACTAACATAATTAACTTCATAAATTGCATTCTATCTGAAAAAACACATACTTACAATGTTTTTAAACAAACAGAATGGGGCAGGACCAGGTAGTGTTTCAATAGGACGTGTATCGGGTCACTACGAATTAGAAGCAACTCCACAGCAAATTAACAACACGACGACAACACGATCTGTAAGGAGCTTCAGTGAAGCCAGTGGTGAACGCACAGGTTGCTTACTACCACACGGACAGTTGAACCTCCATTTGTGCCACCGTGAAAGATGTGGCCCTCTTTCCTTCAAGATTATAACCAGGGGGAACCCGTGCAGACACCCAAACTGTCCTGTCGAGGAGGACGGGTTTGGGATTTGGGTTTTTTGTTGTTGTTGTTCTTTTGAAACTATCTGTACTAATGATGTAGGACTCCCTAAGTGCACTTGTCATTGCTGTAAATAAGGAGCTACAGAATAGAACTGAAGCGGACTTTCAGAGAAAAACAAGATCCGACCATCTACTTGACTTGTACTCTTAATTGAAAGCCAGCATTATTTATGCCACAATCAAATTAGATCGGTTCCCTTCAACTGCAACACTGCAGAATGGAACTGAGAAGATAGCCTCTTGCTCTGGAAATGTCTATTCTATTTTATAACTTTTATTTCCTAAGTGCCTAGTCTTTTATGACATGATATAGGTTCATGACACTGACTTTTGTGCATTATATTTTTAACCATCATGACAACTAAAATCTGTCATCTAAACTATTATTTAAAATAACTGTAAAACATGACAAGGAAAAGAAAATAACTGTACTACTTAGTGTTCTTTGAAATTCACGTCACTACAAGTGTAATGTTTAAGCTGTAGCATTGGAGAGCTCTGGAACACAGGTGTAGAGTTACCAGTAAGGATTACAGCTCTTCCCCGTAAAGCCTTATCATTTAAGACTATCACACTATGAATGCCTCTAGGTAGCTTAGAAAGAATTTGAAAGGCATAACTCAAAATATGCATTGGATGATGTAATTCCTAATTCCTAAGTATCTCTTTCTTTTCACAATGTACCCTTCAAACTGGCAATTTAAAGCACTTAATTGCGTGTAAATGAAAGTTTACCCTGAAAATAAGGTTCTCATTGGACACATTTTGTATAAATTTCACAAAGGGCCAGCATTCTTATTATTTCTATTCTTTTTTTTTTCCTGTTTCGATTTACATAGCTTCCCTGATTGCCCTTGCCTTCTCCTATTTGATTTTGGGTCAATGTTGATTTTTGTTCTCATATAGTTGATTGTTTAAGGGAGCCTATTCCTCAAGGGTGCTACTGTTCATAAGATAATCTACTTTTTAGCTCAAACAAGGTCTCTGGTTACAAGTTAAAAAGAATATTTTACGATAACAGTCCCGGTGTTTGTCTAGTCTCCATGAGTCAATTGAATCTGTAGGGTTTTTTTTGTTTGTTTGTTTGTTTTTTAGGAATTTGGGATTTGTTCTATCTTTTTCGCCCAATCTGTCTAGGACCCCCTATTGTATCCCTCATCAGAATGATTGGCAGTGACACGAAAACGGGAAAGTAATGTAACTTAGAATAACACAAGGGATACAAACAACCGCTCCAGGAAGAGCCCTGGGGACCACAGGATGGTCCCCTGATGTATTTCCTGAACTATTTACTTATTTACGTGCTCTGATTAAACTACTGTTTCTATAAAATGCCATTCATAGAACTCCTCCCTTTAAAAACAAAGTAGAATGAAGACCGAACATGAGAGTCAGACAAGAGGAAAGTAAAAGGAAATAGGGGAAAGAACTAGGAGGCAAAGGACATGTATAGAGGTCTAAATACAGGCATGTACATATGTAAATATATTGATATATAAAAAATAGGAAAATAGATCTATGTGTATATACATGTTAAGTAGTAAGGCAGCAGATGGACATTGGGCCTCTACTCAAGTACTCCCTCAATGCGAGAACACTTGATTCTAATAACCCAGAATTTTGTGAAGCTCGCCTTCCCAACAGTATTGCTGAAGACTAAATGGGTGCATAAGTAAATGTGGTGAAGAAAGCTGATGGTGCCCAGCTATCAAAAGATATTGCATCTGGGGTCTTAAAGGCTTGAAGGTAAACAAGTGGCCATGTAGCTCAGAAGCAATAAAGTCCACATGGAAGAAGCACACCAGCCTGTGTGATCATGAGATGTCCAAGGGATCAGGTATCAGTCATTAAAGAAGACCCAGAAACCATATTGCTGTGAATGAGGGGAAGTACGGAGTGAAGACCCAAAGCTCATCTGTAGAGAACTGGACATCCCCTTACATAAGGGTCATAAGGAAGAGATGAGGCTGTCAGGGTGCAGTACAGCACTGATGAAACATACAACTATCCTTTAGTTCTTTAATGCTTCCTCCTCCCACTATCATGACACCAATTCTACCTTACAAATACAGCTAGACCAGAGGATGTACATGGGCACACATAAGAACTGGAAACACAGGGATTCCAGGGCAGATAAACCTCTCAGAACCAATAATGAGAGTAGAGATACCAGGAGGGGAAGTGGAAGGTTGGGGGAGAAAAGGGAAACCGATCACAATGATCTACATATAACCCCCTCCCAGGGGGGATGGATAACAGAAAAGTGGGTGAAAGAAGACAGTGATCAGTGTAAGACATGAAAAAAAAATTTATATATTAGCAAGGGTTCGTGAGGGAAGGAGTGGAAAAATGAGCTGATACCAAGGGCCCAAGTAGAAAGAAAATATTTTGAAAATGGTCATGGCAACATGTATAAAAGTACATGACACAATGGATGGATGGATGGATGGATGATGATAAGAGCTGTAGGAGCCTCAATAAAATGATTAAAAATATAATCTAACAAAACAAAACACACAAACATACTGGAATTAGAGAAATATAAAAGGTATGTTTACCCTTTATTTGGGGCCCAGATTTGGAAGCATTTGCTCCTCTGGCACAGCAGCTTAATAAAGCTTGGTTTTCTCCACCTCTTGAAGCGCCAGCCTGTTTTCTCGCATCCTCACCTGTACCAGACTCTGAATTTCTACCAGTTTTTATGGTCTCAGACTATTAATGTTGTGGCCTATGTTCTTCTTTGTGTCTTTGGTTTCCTTCATTCTTTTGCTCCAGATGGAAATAAACTAATAGTTTTATCTTACATAGCTGCTGACAAACTTTTAAGATCCCATGGATTAGTGATCAGTTAGAGACAGAATATTATCTTTATGAACTCTACTGTGCTTATTGATTGAGTTTTCCCAGGAGGGTATGGTCCCATGCCCATTAGCACTAAACCAACTGTGTGAGGCATTTGGTTATGTCTAGGAGGTCCCTATAATTTTGTCCCTTGCATTACTTACCTGCACATGTGAATGTACTAATATATAATACATGCAAATGTGTATATATTAATGTATAGCATGTATATATATAGTATACTCAAACGCATGCATAATTATACCTAAAAATGGACTTAGATATGCAAGTACATTCACTCACAAATCCCTTCCCAAATACACATCACATTCACATCTACCTCTAAAACCACATATACATTTTTGAGTTTTGTTACTGTTTTATATTTTTGGAAAATTGTACATGCTGTTACATTTGCCATAATTTCCTTCTATTCTGGATTACATCTCTGTGTCACATTTATCTTGAGTAAGTGAGGCCTATTTCCCCCATATTGTGTCTTGCTTGTCCCTTCACCATAAAGAATAGGGGTAACCCTGGTGGCATGTTGGGCTACTCTTGCGCTGATGACCACAAGGTCAGCAGTTCCAATCTACTAGCCACTCTGCAGGAGAAAGAGTGGCTTTCCTTTCATTTAAAGAGGGACAGTCTTGGAATCCTTTGGATGGCAGTTGTGTTAGTCTGGGTAGACTAGAGAAACAAATTCATAAACACACACACACACATATATATATAAGGGAGAGGTTTATATATAAAAGCAATTGAACATTGAGAAAACATCCCAACCCAGTCCAGTCCAAGACCATAAGTCTGATATTAGCCTATAGGCCCAACAAATCTATAAAGTCCTCTTGGGATGTTTTCTCAATATCAATTCCTCTTTTATATGAACCTCTCCCTTATGTACATATGCATGTTTATGAATTTGTTTCTCTAGTCTACCCAGACTTACACATTATGGTACCTTGGGAGTGGGGTACTGGAGAAACAAATCATAAAAATGGAGAGCAGATGTTTGACTTCTGTCTCAAAATAGTTTTTCTTCTTTGGCTATCCAGAAGTCAGATATATCCATGCAGTTTACTCGGTTATTTTCTCAAAAGAATATGGGAAGTTAAACTTTTGATTATTTTGTTTGGTTGTTGTTTTTGTTTATTTCTGTGTGAAATGGCAGAAATGAACGTGATTAATGTATACTTTGAGCTCAGGGTTAGAAATCGCCATTTGAATTTCTGAAACCAGGCTGCTTAAGGAAAATGGCTGACAGAAGGTCAAACTGACTGACCAAAAGCATGGATCTGTTTTGATGCCTTCAGAGATAATCCCATATTTTAAATAGAATAGTTCAGATAAGGATTTAGATAAGCTCAATAACGATTGAACTTGACTGTTTTAAGAATTGAGCTTAGTATCTGATTCTATGGTGTTTATACTTATTTATTATGCTTATTATGGTACCTATAAGGATGTATAGAAGTGATTTTGGGGAAGTATGACAATAGAGTTTATAAGCCCACTTGCCTCGAGCCATTAATTAGATCATTAGATGGGTTTAGGACACATCAGCAGAGAAGTCTCTGGAAAGATAAGCCACACCCAGTACTTTGGAGTACTCAGGCCATTTGCATTCCGAAACTTGCCTGGGGGCAAACTTGACTGATTGAAGATTTTTTAAAAAAAGGAACTCTTTGGATTTGAAGTTTGAACTCTAGTGGTCTTTGTCAGAAGCTGGAAAAAATCTGGAAACATGAAGAAAACTCCTCTCTGGGACTGGATGTTAAAGGAACCCTGTGCTGAAATGCTTGTTAGATGACCACCTGGATCTACTTGTTGAGTCGATGTGGGAGAAATGCAGCAATAAAGAGATGGGTTGAGTCTGGCCACTGACACCCATGGATTTGGTTCACAGGAACTAGAGAAGAATACAAGAGCGGGTTGACTGGTCTGAAGTTCATGACCTAGCACAGAAGGGCTAGGGTTGTAGAGAATTTGTGATGGGGCCATGGCAACCAATGGTCACCCTAGTGAGGCCTAGAGAGGCAGCCCATTTTGAGTTGACCAGAACCCGACCGGATAAAGAGATGTCTGAGCCTGTGAACTGGTACATCTCACTGTTGACTTTATGGATGGTCTATCCTGATTTGACTTTGCTCATGAATGCAGATTTCACAAGGCTGCAACTCGAATGAAGATTCTTCACGTCAAAGAATATGATTGTTTCCTCAGAGCACTTAGTTGATAACTGGGCAATATAGAAATTGGATACCCAGAATAGGGGAAATAAAGGCATGAAGTGGTTGGCTTACAAATTTTCATAGGTGGGGGAATATATATTCACAGGATTATAGGATTAAGGTATAGGTGTTACTTAACTATAATTGTTAGGCATAGGTGATTTTTTGTTTTGTTCACTTATAGAATGTTATGTTTACATGAGTGTGGCAATACTGAATTGTATGCTTTTTAGTTTTATCCTATTGGGTACAGATGTGATTTTATTATTGTTTGAAAATTATATATGGCTAGAGAGTTATGTGAAAGTGTTCAATTGACAAGGGGTGGTCTGTGATGGTCACCTAATTTGGTGTCAATTTAAGGATTAAGAGTATAGGGGTGGAGTCTAGACTGTCAATCTGGAGATGGCCAATGAGACATCTGTGTGGGCATAGCCTTCTCTTAAGAATTCTGGGAAATCAGGAGACACCTCTCTCTCTCTGCTACTCCCTGGGAGACACTGCAGAAAACAAGACACATGGACACAACCAGACCTCGGAAGCCGGAGAAGCCACAGAGAAGCCCCTGTCAGAACTGAGATGCTTACAACGCCACTGAACCTAGGGACTTCCACCCACTGGCTTATGATCGTCCTGCATTTGGCTTCATTGCATGTGTTTCGTGAGTCTGAAGAGGACTTTATAGATTGGTATCGGACATAAGGGCTAATATCAGACTTATGGCCTTGGATTGGACTGGGTTGGGATGTTTTCTCAATGATCAATTCCACTTGTATATAAACCTCTCCCTTATATACCTATGCGTGTTTATGGATTTGTTTCTCTAGTCTACCCAGACTGACACAGCAGTTCTATCCTGTACTACAAGGTAGGTCTGAGTCAGAAATAACTGGAGAGCAGTTAGGTTGATCTCCCTAGAGACTAGTCTTTTCTGATAACACGCCCAAAGTAAGTGAAAAGAAGTCTCACCATCCTTGCTTCTAAGGAGAATTCTGGTTATACTACTTCCAAGCCAGAAATGTTCATTCTTCTGGCAGTCCATGATATATTCAATATTCCTCACCAACACCACAATTCAGAGGCACCAGTTCTTCAATCATTCATATTCAATGTCCACCTTTACATGCATATGAGGCTATTGAAAATACTATGACTTGAACACCCCTTAGTCTTCAAAGAGACATCAGATTTGTATAATGTATTATGTTGTTTGGTTAGAGGACCTGATTAATTATTCTGGATGAGTTATATGTCATGTGTCACCTTGAGAACTTGAGCATATCAGATGCAGCCTCACCCCCTTTCCTTTATTTGCTAAGAAGAACCCTACCTCATAAACCCCAAGAAAGCATTTATTTTCAATTGTATAGGATGGAAAATAATAATTTTCATGATTTGCATGCTTATTCAAATTATGTAAGTGGTTGGCCTCAGATCAGGCAATGGTTCATTCTTTTGCATATAGGGTTGTTGTGATGTCAATTTTGATGGTCCGGGAGTCTCCCATGATACGCTATGACATAGTGTGCTCAGCCCGATGATCCTCTGTGAAGCAGCCAAGCAAAACAGGGCAGAATCTCAACACCCGAATCTAGTCACAACCTTGGTACAATGGAGGGAGGTTCCATTCATGGTGGAGCCTATTCTTAGTACAGATTGATAGAGTGTAGACGCTCACTTCTACTGCTGCATGGGGATCTTGTATCTGCTTTGTTGAGCTCATTAGATGTCCTGCTCCTCCTAGAAGCCATCCACAGATGGCCAACCTTGGTTGGATTCGTTCTATCAATCTCTGATTCTTTCAGCTCTGCATCCACCAGCCTGCGTGATCTTGTTTCATCCTCCTGCCTCTTGTTCATCAGTCCTGAAGCTGCATGAATCCTTAGGAGCCTCCAGCTTGCATCTGACCCACACACTTGAACTAAAATGAACCTACCTACTTCTACACCTCTGTGACCCCTTCTTGAATGTACAGACACATACAAATGTCACTGGATTTGCTGTTCTACAGAACCCAGTCTAGTTAGTGTGAGTTAACAAATGTACATAAATCATGCAGGCAAAGATATGGTTAAAATTGGCTTTTTAAACAAAATAATCTGACATCAACCACTTGTTTTTTAAATGAAATTATCAAAACAAATTTCCATAGCTTTATATATTTTAAAAAAAACCAACTTGATCTCTCTTAATGTTGACAAATCCCTTCAAAACTTTCACATTTCTGAAAACTTGTGTTTGACTTTTAAAAGTCAAAGTTCCCCTAATGGGAGGTCACGGTCATCTTTATCATTGTAATGTTTACATTTCCAGTGCACAGTATTTTGCAGGTTTATATTGTTTACTTAGGTGCTAATTTTTTGTCAATATCATTGTAGTAAGAAGCATGGATCCTATTTTCTGAAATTCCATTTTCCTTATCATTTACTTGTATTGCCTTCTGAATCTGTAATGATGTTACAGAGCTCAATAGCTGTTTTGTTTTTCTATACACTGGGAAGTAAACAAATTGCCGTCCATATTTTCCCACACTTCCTTTTACAATCATTGCTCAAGAACCGCACTTACATCAAAGACATGAATTTCCCCTGAAATTTCTGTTAACACCTTGAACACCTCAAAGTTGACGATCGCTTTTGAGGCAATAGCTTCCTGGAGTTTAGTATTTTGTGTACTGCTTTGATCCAGAGGTTGTAGGACCAACAGCGTGGATGGTGGCAAAACTAACAATATTATCTGGGGACAGCAACCATTGGCAAATGTCTTTGTCAGCAAGCAAAAAATGCTGCTATTTTGGCTTTTCCATGTGATTGTTGAGGTCGCTAAAAAGTCCATATACTGCTCCCACCATTTAAGTTTTATATATTTTTTGCTCTTCTCAATATCCAATTACACAAGTATTTTTAGATGTCCATTTGCAAATGCAGTCAAGAGGGTGACAAACCACTATTGAAAATCATCCCTTTGAACATTCTTTCCCCTTCGATTGCAGGGTCTTATTAGGCATTTCCAGAGAAAGGTGAAGTTTTCTCCTCACATAAAGAGCGACTGTCTCTGGAACCCATAGGGGCAATTCTGTTCTGTTCTATATAGGGTCACCATGAGCATGAATTAACTTAATGGAAGTTATTAGTTTTGCTGGACATTTGCAATATCTCTCAGGTAATATCCCCTTATGATTTTCTTTAATGTTGGAATCGGTTTTGAACTATCTCTTTGTCAAACTCTTTGACATCCCAAGTCATTGCCTGTTTTGATTTTTAAAGCTCTCAAGTTATCTATTAAATCTGCTGCGAATTATCAACTTTTAAAAAGTCCCTTTGTCCTTACTAGATCCTGAAATGCAGATGCTTTGGCTGGATGCTTGGTGAAACAACTTAAAAAGCAAACTCTGATTTCTCTCCCTTTCTAACTTGACATTTATATTGGTATTATTCATGCCGTTCTCAATTATTTTATTGTTTTCTTTCTTAATTTAGTACGTTGCTGCACTTGAATTTATTCAGTACTTCAAAGATATTTTTTGTCTTTGATTATCTTTTTGACAAGTTAAAATTTTTTTGGTCACAGACATTTTATCACTTTCAAGTCCATGGTGTGTTGGAAGAACAAACTTTGTTTTTTCTAAAGGAAACCAGAAAAGAAATATGTTCTTATAAAAAGTAAGGACTTTATGATCTTCTTGAAGTGTGAGAACCTCAGCAAAAAGAGAAAGAAATTAAAACTATTAAATCAAGGTCAGTATAGGAGAAAGTAGAATATATATTTTTAATGCACAAGAAGAATGATTTTGCTTTTGTACACACATTGAATGTATTGAGTGAGGAGACACTTCTCTATTTAGGGAGAAATGAGAAAGTTTGAAGGAAAAATGTCAAGAATGTAAAGGAGTAGATTTTGAAAATTGTTACAATGTGAATCATAATTCATATAGTTAAAGGACACTAAACTTAAAAATAAAGAGAAGAATCAAAGCTCTCAAGATAAGGGGACAATGACATGCTTTGCTGAATTTGGGGAGAAAGATTCGGCTTCCTATTACAGAGAGTTACAGTCTCGGAGACTCGCAGGGGAAATTCTATCCTGTCCCTTTGAGTCTCTATAAGTTGGCATTGATTCAATGGCAGTGAACTTGGGTTTTGATTTTTGCTGAATTTTATTGCAAATAAAGAACTTTAATAATATGCCTTATCTTCTTCCAAACTTACATCATTTGTTTCTTTTTACAGGTAAAATAAAATAAAGATGAACAAAAATCAAAGGAACAAACATGTTCAGAGCACCGTGCGTGTGATCCCCAATACGGGCTCACCCCAAACTCAACACCTATTGCTGTGCAGTCAATTCTGACACACAGTGACTCTCATGAATTGAATTGTGCCCCTCCAAAAGTATCTGTTGCAGATATTAACCATGTGCCTGTGGGTGGAGTCCCTTTGTTATACTAATGAGGCAGACTTAATGAAGGGTGAGAGTATTTATTAGGCTGAAGTATTCATTTTGGTGGAAAATATTTCAGTTTTCCTTCTCTGACATGTTTTACTGCACCTGCAAAAGCATGAACCTCTGTAAAGTAGAAATCTGTCAAAGAGGAAACTCAAATATTTTTCACTAATAGAAAGTGATATGAAAGTGGTGAGAATGCACGTTGTCAAAGGCAAAAATCTGCCAAGACATGGAAGAACACGCAGTCAAGTTCTGGTCTTAAAGATTTCACTGCATATACTACTATAAATATTTTGTAAAAATGGAATTAAATCATAATAGAACTTTCTTATGAACTTTTTGAAGTATATAGATATATATCTACCTGTAGTTACATTTTTCACCCATTTACATTTTCCAGTGTTTTGATGCCTTCTTGAATATTCAAATAGCTGAGGTTGCTTCATACTAATAATTTTCTTTTCGCATGTCTTGTAGTACTAGTCTGCTGAGATAGAATTCCTTTTGATTTTATTTGTCTGAATTTGATTTCACTTCATTTGTAAAGGATATTTTCATTGAAACATATATGTATACTTATACAAACTTCGGTAGATATGTGCGTATGCACAAAAGCATAACAGCTACTGATATTTTGAAACTTTATGAAAATATTCCATTATCTTTAAATACCAATTTTCAACAAATATTTTGATGATCTATATATAATGGGTAAAATGTTATACTGGAGATAGATCATATGATATGTGATATCTATAGTACATCTCATATCATATATGATATATCCAATATAATGTACCCAAAGTTAAAATGTTATATATCTGGCATATATTACTTATATACCATATATTATGATATATACATATATAACATCAATGTCGTATATAATATAAGATATATATGTCCAATATAACATTTTAACTATTACATAGAGAGCTTCAAACATTTGCTGAAAAATGGAATTTAAAGATTATGGAATGTTTCATAAACTTTTTGAACTCATGTGTTATATGCTTGTGCACATATATATTACATCCAGTATAATATATATAACATTTTAGCTTTGTTATATTATGTTGGTTGTATATATTATGTGTACATACACATCCAGTATAACATGTTATTGAATATAATATATATACTATTTTAATTTTAAAAGATTATATCATATATGCACATACATATACATATATCAAACATAACTATTTTTGAATAAAATCCTATTTCTTATTTATTAAATTTAATTTTACATTTTCTTTTCCTTTGTAAGAATACAAGCAAATTTATAGTAAGATTTCAATAAATTTTTTTAGGCTAATAAATTCATGTCTTTTAAAACATGTATTGAAAGATTAAATTTAATCACCATATCTGCCTCTATTACAACCTAGAAGATAGTATTATAACCTATGTTGCAGGGTTTTTGAGACATGAATCCTAGTTGTCATTCTGTCATCAATGGAACCAGTATGCTTAGAAAGATGCTTAGTGGATCTGCAGAGCAATGACCTTGTTTGCATAATGAAGGGTCTGCAAGGAGTGCTTTCTAAGAACCGACCCAGATGTGTGATTCTAACACTGCATGTGAAGCACATTGTATTTTGAATGAGATTTTCACAAAGCTTGCTGCTAAATAATAGAAAGTTGATTTTTATAGATGTTATTCCACTTAAAAGTCTCCCTCTTTATAAACACCATGAAATTCTTTCAAAGGCAAGAAGTCATGTTCTCATACAATTTTGATCTGCCTTCACATTATATCTGCATAATAGTCATTGGGAAAAAAGAGAGTACATTATTGGGGTTCAATTAAATTTCAGAGCAGGAATTTGTACATAAGGATATTCAACCATAGTTGAATGCATTTAAAATTTACACATCACACCAGCCTGTAAGATCACGAAATGTCGAAGGTAGCAGGTATAAGGCATCATCAGAAAAAAAAAATTTTACCACAGTGAATGAAGGGGGAAGTGCAGAGTGGAGACCCAAAGCCCATTTGTTGGCCACTGGAGATCCCCTCACAGAGGGGTGTAGGGGAGGAGATGAGCAGTCAGGGTGTGATGTAATACCAATGAAGAATACAGTTTTCCCCAGATCCTGGATGCTCCCTCCCCCCAACTACCATGATCCAAATTCTACCTTGCAGGACTGGATAGAGCAGAGGTTGTACACTGGTGCATATGGGAGCTGGAGGCACAGGGAATCCAGGGTGGATGATACCTTCAGGACCAGGGGTGTGAGCGGTGAAACTGGGAGAGTAGAGGGTGAGTGGGGTGGAAAGGGGGAACCGATTACAAGGATCTACATGTGACCTCCTCCCTGGGGGACGGACAACAGAAAAGGGAGTGCAGTGAGACGCCAGATAGGGCAAGATATGACAAAATAACAATCTATAAATTATCAAGGGCTCATGGGGGAGGGGGGAGCAGGGAGGGAGGGGGAAAAAAAGAGGACCTGATGCAAAGGGCTTAAGTGGAGAGCAAAAGTTTTGAAAATGATTAGGGCAAAGAATGTACAGATGTGCTTTACAAAATTGATGTGTGTATATATATATGTATAGATTGTGATAAGAGTTGTATGAGCCCCTAATAAAATGTTTTTTAAAAAAGAAATGGAATTTCTAATGAATCCACACTAACAATTAAAAAGAGCTCTACAAATAGTGTTTGCATAAAGTTGCAGTCCTTTAAACATTTCCTTGATATTTCTCTTCTCTCTCTCCCTGCCTTTTGTGTTATTCAAAGGCATAATCCTCAAAATTCAGTTTTTGTATCCCACACTCTGGACTCTAAATTACTAAACCCATGCTCCCCACACCTGTACCTTTTACCACTCCCACCTGCCTAAAGAAACAAAACACCACCAACGAACACCCTCACTGCTGTGGAATGGTTTCTGGATCATAGTAACTCCACCAGTTATGGACTAGAACTGCTTCATCATGTTTCCTCAGCTTCAATCTCGACGAAAGGCTTGCTGTCCCTGGGTGGGCTCAAACTGCCAACATTTAGGTTAATAGAGGACTACAAGCTTTTTGCACTGAACCCCATGTAAACAAAAGCCTACATAGTGTCAATATGACTTTTGCTTGTCAACGTTAATCTTCAACCTCTGGCTGATACGGTGGTTGTCAGGTTTCTCCATGGTAGTTTCTTTTCTCATTTTCTGTGCTATATTCTTGGGAATACAGTCACTAAGCAGTGCGCTGCTGACCACAGTCAGTGGTTCAAATGCATCAACCTCTCAGTAGGGGAAAAATGAGAATGTGCGCGCCTGCAAAGAGATACAAAATGCCATCAAGTAGATAGCAACTCATAGCGACTCTAAAGGATAAAGTTGCCCCTGCTGCTTTCTGACATCATAACTCTTCGTGGTTATAGAAATCCCATCTTTCTGCCCTATAAAATGCTATACAGCCTCTGAAACTCTAAAGACCAGTTCTAGTCAGCATCTGCAGGCACCTGTGACTCATAGGGACCCTATTGGTGATTCTCTGACTGCCATCTTGATGGGAGGAGACTGGTGGCTCTGAAACGGCGACCTTTTGATTAGAAACCCAATGCTTATTCCGCAGCACCACCATGACTCCTTCTACTCCATAATCCATAGACAGCGACTCTTATATGCAGCCTTCAATTGTGGAATCTGACATCAGGCTCTACCCACTTGAAGGTAGAATATCTTTACATACAAATGATTTGTGATTTGTCTTCATAGGAAATTTGGTTCTTCTCCATTAATTTATTTATTCATCAGCATGGAGTCGTGGGTATTTAATTTACATTTTTACTTATAATCCAGTACTGAATTACATAAATTTAAAATAATGTATTCAACTCTAACCATCTCCGGGCTTCTCCCCTTGTTAATCTGTAACCTCCCACCTTAACAGTCAGAAAGAAACCCTCGTGGTGAAGTGGTCACACGCTGTGCTTTAATCTGCGTGGTCGGCAGTTCTAAACCAACAGTAACTCTGTAGGTTTCTATTCCGGTGAGCAGTGAGAGTCTCAGAAACCCAATGGAGAGTTGCCACGAGTCAGCACTGACTCAATCAACGGCAATGAAAACAGAAAGCTGGCTCTCACTGTCCACTGTCCCTCCACAGTGGAACCAAGGTACCGCATCAGTACTCGGTATAATTGAATTTCAACACGAAATGTCGAGAAGATTTTGCATCGGAGCTCAAATAAAACATCGGAATCCGACCTGACTAGTGATTTTTGTAAACACAAGCAGTACGTGTTTCAGTCACTTGGCATTCATTGACGTTGTTAGTATGCGTTATTTAAACTTTTTTTTGCATTCATTGATGTTGTTAGTATGCGTTATTTAAACTTTTTGCAGCTGTTTTTCAAGTGTGTTGCTATAATTTTCCTAGTGTTTGTGGCTTTTTGTACTGTTTTTAGATTAAAAAAAACAGGGGTCCTAAGAAAGTTTTTTGAAAAGAATCATCATAAAGAACTGGTTAACCGTGTTACTGATAATGTTGATGATAATTTAGTGTAAACCCTTTTAGAAAACAGTTAAAGAAAACCAACAGCAGACCACATTGGACAGATTGTTTTCTTGTTTTTTTTTTTTTTTTTAGAGAAATCTAGCCAGGTCCTAGTGAAAAAAGAAAAAGAAGGGAAAAAAAACTCCTGACAAGCAGCTACCAGTTGATTATGTGGAAGGGAATTCCCCTTCCAGACAATGACTGTCTCCCCATTCTTCTCCACAGTCATATCCTTGGATCCAGATCCTCATCCATCTCAAGTATGGACCATACTGCAGTTGCTAAAAACTTTCTACTGTGTTTCTTATTTAAATTATATTATTCAACTCTGAACTTATTTGCTTTGAAATTTTTGTGTAATGTTTTATATAAGAAGGCAAGGTTAGGGTAAAAATTTGGTGGTCAAGAACGGATTAATCCATTTCAGCTATTTCTTATGGGAAAAATTGATTCAGAACTTGACTGTATCACATCTCGATGCTTCTCCTAGAACGGATCAGCATTGAGGTCCACGGTTCTGGTTAAATTATTGATTTCTAATATACACATAAACACCCACTGCCATCAAGTAGATTCTGTCTCATAGTGTCTCTGTAGATCAGTGGTTTTCTACCGCCCTAATACCACGACCCTTTAATACAGTTCCCCATATTGTGGTGACCCCCCAACCATAACATTATATTTGTTGCTACTTCATAACTAATTTTGTTACTGTGAGTATCTGATATGCAGGATGCCTTTTCATTGTTACAAATTGAACATAATTAAAGCATAGTGATTCATCACAAAACAAGATGTAATTCTATATTGTGAAATATTTATTTCTAATTAAAAATAAATGAAATTTTGTCTTGAATCATAGCATGGGTCTTACTATAACAATAGTAAACTACATTGCTACGTTTTGTGACAGTATGTGCAAAAAGCCAACATCAATGTAAAGTTTGAGATAGCGACTTTCTCACCAGATCAGCATATCTGCATGTGGATGGACAAGCCTGGAGATGGAAAGTGGAGCCTGTTTGGGTTCCTAAGGCCATTGGAAATATGTGAAAGGATCATTCTATCCTCAAAGGGGTCGCGACCCACAGGTTGAGAACTGCTGCTGTAGCTCTTTAGCTAGAGCCTCTTCTTTCTCTCACAGCACTGCCATGATATACATGTGTGGCAGCATTAAATGAGCACTCCCTTCAATGGGAAATAACTCTCAATGAGAGCACAATGTTACTCTGTGTAGCAACTTTGTTTTATTCTTACCAGCTTATGCTCATTTCCAAAGTTACTTATGTCAACATCCTTCTCTCATAGCTTTAGCTATTTAAAAACTGCTACCAACTATTAAAAAAACCTAGTCTTTTTAATGCAAATAATCAATTGCGTAAAATTAAGCCTGATATTTGGGTAAGTCATGTAACAAGGTGAGGGAACAAACAAAAGGGCTTCACAAAATTAATGGAAAAGTTAATGTTTCCCGTGAATTTTTTGAAGCCTCCTTGTAGATACCTGAATTTGTCGGCAGGTAGAGACATGAAGAACCTAGGTCTCTGCTGAGAATCCGGGATTCTGAGTGTGGTTCTTTGCAGCACAAATCCAGAATGCTATTAGACTCACACGAGTTGATTCTAATGATAAAGAAAATCACGAAGAGAGCAATGACTTATGCCATCCTTGAGTTTACTCTGAAGACAATAGAATCTACGTAGATTCCCCAATAATTGTTTTTCATTATTTTATAGTTGTATGACCAAACATCGCATTTTATGGAGTGAAAGGCAATGGGAACCAGACCTTAATTATTTAAACTTCAGTAGCAGGGCTTATATTTGAACAGTCTCATTATCAACTATGTGGATTTGATACAATTATTTAAATTTTCTAACCCTTGTTTGTGTAGGAGTTTGACAAACAAAATAATATAAACAGAAAGATTTGCATAGTGCCAGGACTCAAAAGGTGTTGGCTATTTTTAATGACATTGTTACTAGCAATATTTTCAAAAGAGCAGAACATTCTAAAAATCAAGATTTGAATCAAGGAGTGCCACTGGTCTGTAAAATACAATGTTTAATGTATATAGCAGTTGTTAAATCTGCTGAAACTAAAAAAATGGGGGGAAATGTAAATAGGTCTTTCCCCTTAATGTCTTGCATCCAAATGCAGATATTGAAACTCCAAATATTAAGCTGACCTATGAGGGGGCTAGAAAAGTGTTATGTGCTTAAGACATGAAGTAAAGAATAAAATAAAAGTGCGCAAAAAGCTAATTTCATCATACTGGCACTGGGTTGTCTCGATCAGCTCCTTTGAAATTAATTGAAAGAAAAATAAATACGCTTCTGTCTTGTTTCTGATCTTTGTTACCATAACTTAATGAATAGCTTAACTGCTACTGCCAATAGAGTATTCTATGTTCATTTCTCCCTTGCTACACTATGCATTTTTTGAGAAAAAAAAGAATAAAATTTTTAATTATGTGTCATGTTGTAATAGAGCTTATGAGATGAGAGCGGATTTATTATCCTATGGTCCATGTGTATTCACTTTGATCTGGTTTCTAACATTAAAACAGTGTGTTCCTTTGTGAAATGACATTAAGGGTGTTCTTTCCCAATGTACCTTCAATCCTGTATGTCTAAATTGCCCTTCACAATATTCATTTCCTTTTATGTGAATGTTCTTGCTGCAAACTTGCTGTCCATGTAAGAATACTTTCTTTCAGAGGTTACATTAAGAATTGTAAGCTACATAGATTTTAGAAAATGATGGGCATGCCTGCTGTTAAGTGGTTGTTTATAGAATTATTTCCCCTTCCAGCAAAATCCAACGATCTAATACCTAAAAGCACACAAATGTAATTAAAGTTGGATTCTTAACTAATTGTACTAATAGACTTGGAAATGTTCACTTAAAGATAATTGTCTGTTGGTAATTACTCCCACCATCCACTATCTTTACACGGTAAAGGAGTTGAGTATTTAAATGACGACATTGTAAGAATATTGCAAACCTTTGCTGAAAGGACTATGAAATATTTATAGCCCGTAGATCTTTCTCTATCATTAAGGCATACACACTTATTAACATGCTGCTTCATTTTCTCTCGGCTTCTGAAAATATAAAAGTAACCAGCAGCTTTGGCAATTAATTTTTTTTCAATATAAAGTTATATTTTTCAACAATTTAAAATAAAGCTGATTTTTGTTATTCTGTTCATTCATTTGGGTCTCATTTTCTCTTAAATTTAATAGATTTTTACTATTACCTTATAGGGAAAAATGAGATGACCATGTTAAATTGAAAATAAAATTGATACGATAAAACATCGGTTGCGAATTCTACCTTGCAGGGCTGGATAGGACAGAGGCTGTACACTGGTACATATGAGGGTTGGAGGTACAGGGAATCCAGGGTGGATGATACCTTCAGGACCAGGGGTATGAGGGGCGATGCTGGGAGAGTGGAGGGTGAGTGGGTTGGAAAGGGGGAACTGATTACAAGGATCCACATGTGACCTCTTCCCTGGGAGAGGGACAGCAGAGAAGGGGGGAAGGGAGACTCCGGATAGGGCAAGATATGACAAAATAACGAGGTATAAATTACCAAGGGCATATGAGGGAGGGGGGAATGGGGAGGGGGGGGGAAGAGGACCTGATACAAGGGGCTTAAGTGGAGAGCAAATGCCTTGAGAATGATTGGGGCAGGGAATGTATGGATGTGCTTTATACAATTGATGTATGTATATGTATGAACTGTGAAAAGAATTGTATCAGCCCCAATAAATTGTTAAAATAAAAAAATTAAAAACAAACAAAAACATCGGTTGCTAAGTGACGCTGAATTGGGTCTGACTTGCAGTCACCCCATGCATTACAGAACAAAGCATGCCCCAGCCATATGCCATTCTCCTAACAATTGGAATGTTTGAGACCATGGATTCAGTTCTTATATCAATCAATTTCTTAGAGTGTCCTCTTCTTTTTTCCCTCTTATTCAGTCTGTTTGAATAATCTACTTGGCATCACATTCATCAATTATAAAGAACATTTGAAGATTGCTGTTAGTGATAGGATAATATCATTTGTGCCTACAAGAAAGACTGAGCTATTTTTCAACTGTGTGTATCAACCACTATTGCCAAAGATGAAGAAATTAAAGGTTTGTACAAGATTTTGTGGCCTAAAATTGATTAAAAATGCAATTAACTGTCTTGATTATTACTGGTGTTTGGTGTGTGAAAATGGAGGAAAGATCAGTAGTTAAAAATATGTCCTTGCTGATAGAGACTTCATTGGTATCACATAATAGAATTTTGCAAGACTGATAACATCCATTACAAATATTATTTTCAACAATACAAATGATGATTATACACATAGACCTCGTGGAATAAAATACAAAAGGATCAACTTAATTACATCTGTGGAAAGAGACTCGGTTAAAGCTCAGGATCATCAGCAAAAACAAGGCCATGGGCATATGCAGAACAGACCGATAATTGTTATATGCACATTCAAGTTGAAAATGAAAACAAGTTGAAAATTATTAGGGCAATGAATGTATAGATGTGCTTTACACAATTGATGTATGTATGAATTGTGATAAGAGTTGTATGAGCCTCTAATAAAAAGTTTTTTTTAAAAAAGGGAATGAAAACAAGGGGGACCAGCCCCAATCCCAACTACTTATTGGACACCTGCCCCTCCCCCCAGAAGAATTTATTTCAAAGGACGGCATTGAATCTGCAGCTCAGGGAGAGGGACATATCTGATCAGAATACACAGGAGCAGATGAATGGGGAGGAGGAGAGAGTGGAGCACATTCTGGCCCACCAGGCCATAATGATGATGTTCCCAATTAGAGCAGCCAGTCAACAGAGAGGCCCACATGCCCGGCCCCACTATGAGACATGATGCCCCTCACTGACCCATAGGCCTACAGGGGAAAATACCAGAGAAACAGTGTGGGAATTGCACCCGATCTGTGTGATCACGAGGTGCCAAAGGGATCAGTTATCATCAGGCATCAAAGAACAAAAAAATCATACCATTGTGTGCTCACCTCCCTGATAGGATCGCTGAAGACAAATGGGTGTATAAGCAAATGTGGCAAAGAAAGCTGATGGTGCCCGGCTATCAAAAGATATAGCGTCTGGGGTATTAAAGGCTTGAAAGTAAACAAGAGACCATCTAGCTCAGAAGCAACAAAGCCCACATAGTAGAAGCACACCAGCAGGTTCAATCGTGAGATGTCGAAGGGACCAGGTATCAGGCATCATCAGAACAAAAATTCTTACCATAGTGAATGAGTGGAGGAATGCAGAGTGGAGACCCAAAGCCCATTTGTAGGTCATTGGACACCCCTTACAGGAGGGTCTCAGGGAGGATATGAGCCAGTCAGGGTGCAATGAAGCAACGATGAAAAATACAACTTTTCTCTAGTTCCTAAATGCTTCCTCCCTCCCCCACTATCATGATCCCAATTTTACCTTGAAAATCTGGATAGACCAGAGGATGTACACTGGTACAGATAGGAGCTGTAAACCCAGGGAATCCAGGGCGGATGATCCCTTCAGGACCAGTGGTGTGAGTGGTGATACTGGGAGGGTAGAATAGGGTGGGTTGGAAAGGGGGAACCGATTACAAGGATCTGCATGTGACCTCCTCCATGGGGGATGGACAATAGAAAAGTGGGTGAAGGGAGATGTCAGACAGGGCAAGATATGACAAAATAATTTATAAATTATCAAGAGTTCATGAGAGAGGGGGCAGTGGGGAGGGAGGGGAAAAATTAGGAACTGATGCCAGGGGCTTAAGTGGAGAGCAAATGTTTTGAGAATGATGATGGGAAAGAATGTACAAATGTTTTCTACGCAATTGATGTACATATGGACTGTGATAAGAGTTGTATGAGCCCCTAATAAAAAAAATTTAATGAAAAAAAATGAAAACCGGTCCACAAAAGTCAAAATATGGCCTTGAATATATCCTATCTGAATTTAGAGACCATTTCAAGAATAGATTTGATACCAATAGTGCTGCCTGGGAGCTTAAAGCCTTCTCTTGAAACCAGCAATCATCTACTGGTAATTGGGGTATCAGCTAAGGTCACAGGAAGAAGCATACTAGCCTGTGTGATCCAAGAATTATAAATATTTAATCCAAGACTGGAGGAGGGAATGGAATTACAGCTTAAACTGCTCACTCAGCTAGCAGAAGCCTATGGATGGCAGTGAAAATCCAAGAACTATTTGCAGAGCTTCCACATGGATTAAATCTCTGTTGAAAGCCCTCTGACCATTGACCAGGGATGTAAATAGCCTGTCAAATGGATTAATGTAGACATAGGTTAAAATTTACCTTGTTAAAATTGAATATTTGTTCTTTTGACTCATTTTAAATTTGTTTTTGCCTTTAATATTTGTTGCTTTTTTATGGAGATTTTTCTGTTTTCTGTTTTTCTTGTTGGACTTTTTGGGTGATTTTCTGCATCTGATTCCAGGATAGGCGGTAACTGGAATAATACTTTTTCAGGGTTACAGCAGGAGAGGCTTGTAGGAAATGGGGAGCTAATAATAATCATGAATAAAACATAGAAGAAAGATGGTGATGATTTCACAACTCTTTATTTTTAATATTTGAATTTTAATACATATGACTTCTATAGAATCAATTAATATTCATCATTTTATATGCACATAAACTCAATTTATGTGATATATATTATATATCTGTATTGTATTATAAATATAATACATACAAATAAATATGCAGGTAGGAGAAACTCAAAGTATTGGTTAATTAATTAATGGTGAAAATCCAAGAAAAAATATTTTATAATTGAAAAAAATAGATGGGATACAATTAAAGAATGGATAGAATACAATCATCACTAATGACTGAAAACCTCAAAAGTTGTGGGATGACTTCAAAGGCCTCATGAAGAAAGCAAAGGGTCATTAGAGTAAGACAGTGGGAGCAGAATAAAAATTAAGAACAACTCATACTACTGTTAAATACACACTCCTGCAATAATAGTGATCTATGAGTAGATACATGGATAGACAGGAGGGCTGAACAAATATTGGAAGACGTGCAGAAGTATGCCCCCCAAATATATGAGTCTGATAGATGAAAGTCACCCAAAATGAAATGAAATGTATAAAGGTGAGTGAAGTACCCAGGTATGGCCATTGTGAGCTACACTGGCGATGAAAAAGTCAAGAGGGATGCCACTGCATTGCTCAGCAAAAAGGACATTTCAAGATCAATCTTTAAGTACAAGGCTATATGTGTTATGATAATACATATATGCTTACAAGGAAGAGTAGTTAATTAAACTATTTTTCAAATGTAGACACCAAACACTGAAGCCACTGATGAATAAATTGCAGAGTTCTGCTGACATGTAAATTTGAAAGTGATCAACCAGACTATCAACATACATTGAAAAATATTGGTGACTGGAATATGAAGGAGGGTTAGTAGTTGGAAACCCGGGCCTTGGTGATAGAAGCAAGCCTGGACTGGAGATTGCATGATAGAATTTTGCAGGACCAATGCCTTTGTTGGTGTCAATACTTTTTTCCAATACTGTAAGCAGTGACCCTGCATGCAGACTTCACCGTATGGAATAAGCAGGAGTCAAATGACCACATTTCAGGCAAGAGACGGTGAAGAGATACAATATCATCAGCTAAAATAAGGCCAGGGACCAACTGTGGAACAGCCAATCAAAGGCTCACGTGTCTGTTCAGAAGCAGGGCACAGGATGAAGTCTGAGCTTTTTCCCTTCTATCTCAGATGCTCAGGTTCTGAGTTCTGGTGCTCCATGCGGTGCTCCTCGCAGGACACAGATGTAAGGCACAATGTGAGGGAGCCTGGGGTCCTGGTGGTGTAGTGGAGTACGCATTGGACTGCTAATTGCCAATAATCCCAAGTGTTTCTCAAATTCACCATTGATTGATTAACAAACAAGTCTTTCCCCGCAAACGAGCATGTACTTTATTCACTCTTCATCGGAACCATCCTGAATTTCGGTACCAATTCTTTTTCTGCAGTCAAACGTTTCTATTATAGGATGTAAAGTCATCTTGAAACTAAATGTCGTCCTGACTTTATTTCAGTCAGACTAGAAGAAATCCTAGAGAAGAATAGGCCAATCGGATCCAGATCCAGCTTTAAAAAGCTAAAGGGGGGTTTGCAGGAATACATCGACTATGCTTACATTCATATTTCTGAACTTTTTCCAGACAGGTTGAGAATTGGATTTTTTTTTGAGATATCTAAGTTAAGAACTTTGGTGGGGAATTCTTGGCTGAATATATGAATTTGGGATTTCTTAGCATATAGATAATGATCAAGATCATGTTTATTGATTAGATTTCTTTGGGTGAAAAAAGTAGAGTCAAAAGAGAAAAGTGCTCAGGAGCAAACTTGTGGGGAATGCTAAGTGGGGGTACTCTTTATTTAAGTCCTGGGCATACGTCACTGAGCCAGCACAGGAAGAGAGGCTAAAAGAAACCCATAAGACTGTGGTCTTTTTTTTTTAAATTTAATAACTCTTTTTATTGGGGCTCATACAACTCTTATCACAATCCATACATACATCAATTGAGCAAAGCACCCTTATACATTCGTTGTCCTCGTCATTCTGAAAATTTACCTTCCACTTGGGTTCCTGGAATCAGCCCGTTTTTCTTTTTTCTCTCCCCCTCCCTCCCCGCTCTCCCTTCCCCTCTGAGCCCTTAATAGTTTATAAATTATTATTTTATCTTATCTTACACTGCCCGGCGTCTCCCCTCACCCACCTTCCCATTGCCCATCCCCCAGAGAGGAGGTTACACATAGATCCCCTAGATTGGTTCTCCCTTTCTACACCCCCTTCCCTCCCGGTGTCACCACTCTCACTGCTGGTCCTAAGGGGTTCATCTGTCCTAGATTCCCTGTGTTTCCAGATCCCTACTGCACCGCTGTGCATCCTCTGGTATAACCAGGTCCGCAAGGCAGAATTGGGATCATGAGAATTGGGAGGTGAGGAAGCGTTCAAGAACTAGAGGAAGGTTTTGAGTTTCATTGTTGCTACACTGAACCCTGAGTGACTCATCTCCTCCCCACTACCCCTCTGCAAGGGATGTCCAGCTGTCTACAGTTGGACATTGGGTCCCTATCACGCACTACCCCTCATTCACGGTGATGTGATTTTTCCCCCCTGCCTTTGTTATTTGAAACCTGGTCCCCTCTGCCCTTCATGATCACACATGTTGGTGTGCTTCTTCCATGTGGGCTTTGTTGCTTCTGGGCTAGATGGCCGCTTGTTTACTTTCAAGCCTTTAAGTCCCCGGACACTATATCTCTCAATAGCCGGGCACCACCAGCCTTCTTCACCACACTTGCTTATGCACACATTCTTCTTCAGCGTTTATGTGAGCAAGGTGATCACACAATGATGGTTTTTGTTCCTTGGTGTCTGATACCTAGTCCATTCAACACCTTGTATTCACTTAGGCTGTGTGCTTCTTCTCTTTGGGCTTTGTTGCTTCTGAGCTAGATGGCCACTTGTTTGCCTTCAAGCCTTTACGACCCCAGACGCTATATCTGTTTGATAGCCGGGCACCTTCAGCTTTTTTCACCACATTTGCTTATACACACGTCTGTCTTCAGTGATCATGTCGGGAAGGTGGGTATCATGGAATGATGATACATAATGACTACAAACTAGGCTCCGCCAAAACAAAATGTTCCAATGGTTTTCACTGGCTCTCTTGCTAGACTGGAATTTAAGAGTGTTTAAATGTGAATTTATCAAGAAGAAGAACAAAATTAAACATCCAAAATAGTAAATATTAATACATGTGAAAGAAGATTTCAAACACATACACACACACACATACATGAAAAAAACCTTACCTCACTGCCATCGAGTTGATGCAGACTTATAGTGCTCCTATAGGTTTCAGAGTAGAATTGTCTCTATGAGTTTCAGAGACCATAATGATTTACAGGACAAGAAACCCCTGTCTTTCTCATGAGGAGCAGCTGGTGGTTTCAAACTGTGAACCTTGGGGATCACAGCCCTACGCATAACCACTATGTCACCAGGGTTCCTTGTGAAAGACTATTAGTTTAAAATATTATAGTAGTATTGGTGGATTGATAACATTGCATGTTCTGAAAAAGAGGTAAATTGAATCAACCAAATAACAAGTGTGGTGATTCATGAAACATCCCGATTTAACACAGAGTACAGAAAGTTAGATCTAGAAATTTAAAGGAGTTAGTGTATATAAATTTCTAACAAATTTAATTTACAAATGTAAAAATAAACCATAACCTTTTTCTAGGAACTTATTCAATTTTAAAATTTGCTCAATGTTTAAATGAATTTTTATTCAAGATCTTTGATAGCCTTTTACCATAAGATTCATTTGGCGTCTATAACCTCCAGTGTATGGATTGACTTTAGTATACCAATGTTTCTTTCATTCAATAGCATCAGCAACAGCCAAACAAGCTTTCTGCAAATGCGTCAAGTCAAACTCATAACAAAATATTCTAATTTTTTTTTTTACTATTGCAAAATAGGTGCCCTGGTGGCATTGCTGGTATGTGCTGATTGGGCTAACGCATCGATCTGCTCATCACGAGTTAGTAGTTTGAAACCACCAGCCACCTTGTGGGAGACAGATGAGGCTGTCTATTTCCATCATTAATTATAGTCTTGGAAACCAAGGACAAATCAGTCTTGGAAGAAGGACAGCCAGAGTGCTCCTTAGGGGTGAGGATGGCAAGACCTTGCACAGAGACCATCCCCTGGAGAAGGATGTCGTGTTGGGTCATGTGGAGGGCCAGCGAGGAAGAGAAAATCCCTTAAGGAGATGCACCAACCCTGTGGCTGCAGCAATGAGCTCCAGCAGAGGAGCAATTGCCAGGAGGGTGCAGGACCACACTGTGTTCATTCTGTTGTGATGAGCTCCCTGTGGGTCGGAACCCACTGATGGCACCTCGCAGTGAGAACAGGGTCACCGTGAGGTGGAATCAATTTGATGGCAGTGAGGGTTTGGGCTTGAAGGAGAAATTCTTAAACCACTTTAACCAAACCTGAATTATTGGATTAACTTAATTCTTAATTAAACTGTCTCCTCCTAATTTGCCTGCCTGGTAAATTGTTCAACTGCAAAAATGTTCTTCACCAATCCATGCTATCTGGATATGTTCATTGCTAGGGGCTATAAATCCAGCCAATATTTTTTCTCCCTGGTTGAATTAGATTGTGAAGGAAACTTGTTCTAGGGAAGGGAAGCTGGACTAAACGATTTCTTGTATAAAGCAAGCCCAAAGATGATTTTCTTCATGACAAAGTTGTAATAAAAGAGAATTGCTTGAAAAAATCCTGGAGCTAGCCACATCTGAGGCTTCTTAGACCACTTCCATGTTTCCGTTGAATAAATTTTTCTGGGAAAACAAGATTCAGGCACCAAGAAGAATTATCTTAGTTACATTCCTGAAACATCTGCCTAAGGTCATGTGAACATCCACCAATGATGCCTTACCCTTCCACCTGAACACTACGACGGAAAGCCCCTGCAGCTCCTTAAATCAATCACTGATTTTTAAAAATATCCATTTATCTAGTAGAAACTCGTTCACCATTCCTAGCTGTACTCAGCTGGGTTGTCTAGAGAAGCCAAGCCAGGGACACTCATATATGTAGAGGAAGGGACTTTATATCAGGAAGTAACTTAATATTGAGAAGGCGTCCCAGCCCAGCCCAACTCAGGTCCATGGGTCGCTAGCAGGAGCCCTCTCCAGAGTCACGTAGCTGCGGGCAGATGGCGCAGAAAGGTGGATAGGGGTATAGGGAGAACTCAGGGCCAGAGCATGTAGTTACACAAATTCAAGGTCAGTGGAAACATGAAAGGGTTCAGACAGCTTGGAGGTGGGCTCCTAGAGTCAGCAGACCCCACTGGGCTGCCCCTACAGGCAGACAGTCCCAGCAAAGATGAAGGAGAAAGGGACAAAAAGAGAAAAAAGGGAAATGCCCAGTTTTTACTTTGTTTAAAGGTCACAGCTCAAGGAAGCATTGCCAGGCTACCTTCCGATTGACAGCTCGGGTTCCATCCCTACCTGTACCATCAAGTTAAGGTAAAATTGAATCATGACATTAACCCATCCTCCTTGTGGCATCAATCTAAACTCTTTTTAACTTTTTTGGTGCGTCTGCTGTATTTGCCCGAGTGAGGTAGTTTTCAGTGTAGTCGTCAGTTCTCCCTCCAGTAGTCCGGTGCCTCCACGTGGACCCAGGTAGTTCTCCCTCTCTCCTTGTTCGTGAATCAGTCTCTCCATCTCATTTTAAGGACTAAGTGATTTTTCACTAAAATGCTATTGACTTATTTAGAACCTCAAACACGCTAAGTTTTTAGCACTCACAGTGATGCAAATTAGTCATTTCCAGCTGTTGAGGTTCATTAAGTTAATTTAAATATCTTCTTCCTTAGATATCAGAAATACTAATAGGGAATCAAATGCCAGATTATTCTGATAAAGCCCTTTGAAAATTGTTCCTTTCTCCTTTTTAAAAATGCTCATCATTTCCAGAGATATGCTTAATTGCTTTCTGGATATTTATTAGAAAGCACATTTTAATGAGGGAACCCATTAACTTGCCCACTGAATAGAAACTGGAAAGGTAGCATTTATTTATTTTCTTCTCACAGGTGAGGTCCTGACTCAGTGATTCCTATTTGCATTTTGAGCACTACATCACCTTCTCCGTGACACATGAATTCATTTCAGGGAGCTGCTTTCCATGCTTCCTTCCACCATAAATGTATTTACATTAAATATAGAAAGAGAAAGCTAAAATGGTTAGGATGGATCTAATTGGAATGATAAACTTCTGCATTTGTGTGTGATAAGCAGTATGCTTTGAATAATGAGACAAAATGTAAAAAAAATTTTTTTTTACTTAAATGTGATCTTTGTTCTGAATCCAATAATACATTGCAGAAAATATGTGTCCATTCTTAAACTTATTGGAAAACCACTTCTGAAACATTATTCGTTGCTTTGTTTACTGTTCCCCTCTGATTGCCCTCTCCCAAAGGAATAAGCGTGTTGGATAGATTTACTATTTCTGAAGGTAGTATCCCAGTTAAAGAGACATGTTTTAACCACACCAATGATTTAGTCATTCTAATGAGGAGTGGATATGACTGTGCCAGTTTTGTAGAAAGGCGAATCATCCTGCTGAAAAGGGGCCACGGCTTTCTTCCTGGAAAGCATTGTTAACAATCATTTGCAGCTGCCCAGTCTAAGGAAGTAAACGCTTATATGATGTGAAGGGCATTTAAAGCATAGTGGAAAAACTCCACTATATTTCAATAATATTATTCCATGAGCTTTTGGGAGCTTCCCGGTATCTTCTATAATAACCTTTAAGCATAAATAGAACGCTTTGTGTTTTTAACTATTAAGTCTCAGTGTAAATATTGTATAAGACAAAGGACCCAAGATCAAAGGTCTGAATGTGGCTAATGAAGCTAACATGATTTAAAAGGGCAAAATTCAACCCCACACAGACGTTTTTCATGTGACTTGTATTACCGAACTGCACCAAGACAGCAGCATGAGAAGGATATCTGAGAGATAGATAGGGCTTAGAAATAATCCCTTGCAATCTTCATTCGAAGCAAGAGATTCTGCCTATAACATCTCCCAGAAGCTATGGCTTTATAAAAATTGGTTTATGTCTTCTGTTTAGTTCCCATGGATGAGTCTTTAAATCAGGGGTATAAATAATATAGAAACTTGAATGTCACACACTTTTTTTCCTTAAGGATAGCACAGCAATAAAATAAATAACTACAAGCAAATGTATATTGGAAAGGTGCATATGAAACATAAACTCAATTACAGTTTTATTCACCTTAAGTTAAATCAAACCTGTGTTGGGACATGTAGCCCACTTACTCTGACAGTTATGTTTAGAATCATGCGGCATGGAGGTTAGTTGTTAAGGATAAATGATTGTTTGTAACTAATGTTGTTAGTAGGTGTCCTTGAGTGAGTTCTAATCCATAGAGTGACTTTATGCAAAATAGAATGAGACACCATCTAGTCCTGTACCATCTGCCATGAAGCATAATTGTACCTATCCCTGAGCCCAATGTTGCAGCCACTATATCCATCCATCTCATTGAGGACCGTCCTCTTTTTCACTGCCCCTCTCCTTTATCAAGCACGATGTCCTTCTCCACGGACTGTTCTCTTCTGACATTTCCAAATTATGGAAGACAAAATTTTGCCATTCATACCTCTGAGGAGCACTCTAGGCCATAGTGCTACCCAAGTAGATTGGCATGTCCTTTTAGAAGTCCATGGTACTTGCAATATTCTTCTCCAGCATCACAATGCAAATGCATCAATTCTATGGTCTTCCGGATTCGGTGTCCAACTTTCACATGCATATGAGTCAAGCAATTGAAGTAATTACCATGGCTTAGGTTAGGCATACCTTAGTCCACAAAGTAACAACCTTGCTTTTCAATATTCCAAAGAGTTCTTGGGCAACAGATTTACCAAATACAACAGATCTTTTGACACCTGGATTTCTGCCTCCTGCAGCATTGTTTGTCATTAATATTCATGAGCACTGCTCCTACATAATCAAACCAGCTATTAGAAATTTTTCTCTTAGTGTTTTGCTAGTGGTTATATATGTCCTTTCATAAGCATAATTTCCTTTCAGATGTACCCTGATTATAGAAAGATCTTCTCAAAGAAACAACCTGAAGATAGACTCTTAAGCCATTAAAATCCTATGGAAAGTAAGATGGAAAGTTTAATAAGATTATCAATTGCGATCCAATTTTGCAAGTAAAACAGCTGATGGTGGCATACTAAAAAGAAAACTGTTTCTCAGCAGAAGGTTGAGGAAGCCAGCAGGAGAAATGATGCATTTGAATTATGGTGTTGGTGAAGAATATTGAAAATAGCATTAACTACTAGAAGAACCAACTAATCTGTTTTGGAAGAAGTCATCAGACTTCTTCTTTGAAGTGGGAATAAGATTTCATCTCATGTGCTTTAGTAGACTTGTTATCTGGAGAAGTCAGTCCCTGGAGAAGGAGATCCTGCTTGATAAAGTAGGTCAATGAACACAAGGAAGGGTCTCAGGAGATGAATTAACACTAGCTGTAGCAATGGACTCAAAGATGGAAGTCATTGTGAAGATGGCATAGGACCAGAGCAATGTTTCCTTCGGTGTGTTGTATGTCTCTATGTGTGGGAACTGACTCAAGGGCACCCCATAACAATGTTATGAAATGCATATTCTTACTGTTATTGTTGTACTTTTGTTTTTGTAGATCAAAGGGAAAGTTGGATAGAATCCTGAGGATGAAAAGAAAGAGTTACCTTCAAGAAAAACAAGGTTAAAGAAGGTAGGGGTTGAATACCAACAAGAACACTTGCATACCAGTAAAGCTGCAGATGGAATGGTTTAGTCATATACACTAGCAATCCCAAAATTTAAAATCTGCACTGTTCTTGCCATAAATTATTCATAGACAATTATTACAATCTCAAAATCAGTTTCCAAGACTAATTCTTAAATCCCGAAAATCCCAAAGCTTAAAATAATTCAAATAGAAAAAGGGGGGTGAGATCATGTGAGTAGTGAGGGTGTATGTGTCGCTGAAGCAAGCTTTGTGATCTATACGCTAGATAGGGAAAGCTAAAGAATTGATGCTAAATTCATAATCTAGAGTAAAATATCTATTCAGAATTGTTGTTGTTGGGTACCCTTAGGTTGATTCCAGAGTGGAACTGCTAGTAACCTAAAAGAGAGCAGATTTTCAGGGTTTGTTTTCGTTTTCCACAGAGCCTCTGGGTGGGTTTCAATAGCCAACCTTAGGGTTAGTGTTTAAGTACTTAACCTGTGTACCCCCAGGGTTCCTTCTATTAAAAATAGTTACCAAGTATTACACATGTTGATTTAAAAAAAAATCTTCAAAAGGCCCAGTAATCTTATATTGTATGAAAACTCTACTAAGATTAATCCCTTGGAATCTCACATAACTGTAACCACAACATTCTCACTTGATTATTCTGCCTTGCATTTAATGGGAGGAGCAGAACTTGGACGTCATATTTTGATTGGACATTTCTTGTGAAGACATTCTAATGAAGTTAAGACAAGTGTATTACTGAGAAAACTTGCCTGATGAGAGAGCTGTGTTTAAATTTATGTTGTTTGGCATAGCAAACATGCATGCATAAACTGAAATTTTAATTAACGAGTTTGTTTCTATGTTTGTTTGCTTAGTATTGTTTATAATGTCCCAACATTTTAATGTAAAGAAGGCTATTGAAATTAGTGCATTGAACCATTTTTTTTCACTGAGGGTCTAGTTGTAAGGATGTCTATTGGATTCTCAGAAACAAAAATGTAAAATATGTCGTATATTTTCATCAGGCAGTTGTACAAGGAGCCCTAGTGCCCTAGTGGGTAAGCATTGGTCAGTAGTTCAAAGTCACGGTCCGCTTACTGGGAGAAAAAATGGGGCTTTCTCCTCCTGTAAAAAAATGACAGTCTCAGAAATTCACAGGGAGGCAATTCTACTCTTTCATATACGGTCGCTACCAGTTGCCTTTGACAAGATTGCTGTGAGTTTCTAAGTGTGTTTGTACAGTGTGTTTCATTTTGTTCTGTTTGAAATGAACTTGTTTGTCACTAAGGGCATCAAGTTCATTTCAAGTTTACTTTCTTCCTTTGTTTTATTTTGTTTTGTTTTTAAACACACTCAGACCATTGTTCAGGTTTGAAGGATGAGGAACCTGGTGGCGTTCTTTTTTATGTTTGTTTATTTTTAAAGAAACATCCTATATATCTGAACAAAGCCCACCTTGAGAAATGAAATCACCAATAATATCCTGTGAAATCATCCATGTGGTTCTTCTCCCACTCATTCCTTCTCCTATGAATAACCTATCCCTCCCTCTCCTGAGACACCCCAGCCCTCTCTTCCTCATAACCATCACAGTTTTCCCTGTGGTGTAAAAAACACATTTCTTTTTCCTTATAACAATGGTGTTATGAAGAACTTACCTTTCTAAGATTGACTGAGTTTGCTAAGCATAATATTCTCTAGCTTTGTCCATGTCTTGCAGTGCTTAAAAGTTGTCATTGTTTTTTATTGATGCATACTATCCATTAGTATGACTATACCAGAGCTTGTTTATAAATTCTTCTATAATTGGAATTTTTATGGTCTTCATGTTTTTGTTATTGTGGGAATTGCTGCAATTAATATAGCGATGTACGCATATATCTTTTAGTGTTATATTTTTGGTTTTTAGGGCATCTACCCAGTACAGTGTATCATAAGATACATTCATTTGCATTTGTTTAATGAAGCGCCATACTGATTTTCATAGTGGTTGGGCAATTCTACAGTTCCACCAGCAATGTAAAAAGGGTTCCTATCTCTCTGAATCCTTTCCAGCGTTTATGATTTTTTTTTGAACTTTCTAAAAGTGTTGGTGCTAGGTAATATCTCGTTGTTGCTTTTCATTTGTATTTCTCTTATTACTAATGATCTTGAGCATGTGTTCATATGGCTATTGGCCACCTTTATGTCCTCATTAGTAAATTGTCTATTCATGTCTTGTGCCCATTTGGGGAGGGTGTTTATATTTTCTTGTCAAGATGTTGTGGTTTTCAATAGATTTTGGAGGTCAGCCCTTTAATGTATTATAACTGAATAGTTTTGTCATTCTGTGCATTCTCTGTTGACTCTTTTATTGAAGTCTTCCCATGTGCATAAATGTCGTATTTTAGTAGGTTTTGGTTCTTTCTTCTATATTGTATTTCTCAGTATATTTGATTGTGTATTTATGGTTTGTACTAGAGTCCTTAAATTTGTCCCCATTCTTTTCATTGAGGATTTTTATTATTGTGCAACTTCTATCTTAGTCTTTCATCCATTTTGAGTTCATTTTTGTACATGGTGTGAGGTCCTGTTTCATTCTCGTTGTAGGTTAAATCCATTTTTTCCAACACTATTAGCTGAAAAAAAATGTATCCTTTGCCCATTTAATGTGTTTTAGTCCTTTTCAAAAATTAGGTGTACTTGGTTGTATTTATGGTTTCTAGATTCTAGTACATTGGCCTTCATATCTATCATATCTACATGATTATTGTGATTATAATGTAGATCTTAAGCCCTGGGGGTGAAAGACCTTCTACTTTTTAATATATTTTAGTAGTGTTTTATTTATCCTGGATTTCTTTCCTTTCCATACAAAGATGGTGATTAGCTTTTTCATTTCTTTGAAGAATTGTGGTGGGATTTGGATTGGAATTGCATTGAATTTATAAAGTATTTTTGGTAATATTGACATTTTCACTATGCTAAGTCAGCCTATCCAGTACAATGTAACTTGTTCATTTGTGTAAGTTTCCTTCAGTTTCTTGAAGTCTTTTTTAGTTTTCCTAATATATCTTTTGTTTCTCTGGTAAGATTTATTCCTGAATATTTTATCTTTTGTGTAGTTATTGTAAACAGCATTGTTCTTTTGATATGGTATGGTTATTTTGATGTTCTTTTCACTATCAACATCATTAATATATATGAATTCAACTGATTTCTCTATATTAGTATTTATAGTCTGCTATAGTGCTAAATTTTTCAATATGCTCCAGCAACTTTTAATCAAATCTTTGGGGTTTTCTATCGATAGGATTATGTATTCTGAAAATAAAGAGATTTTTACTTCTGTGCTTACATGGATATCTTTAATATCTTCCTAATGTTTTATGGCTCTAGCTAAAACGTCCAGGATTATATGAATAATAGTGGTGACAAAGGGCCGCTCTGTCTAATTCCCATTCAAAGTGAAAATGATTTCAATTTCTCTCCAGTTTCACATTGTGTTAGTTGGAATTCTCCAGAAAAGCGAGGGCGGTGACACTGGTGTATAAAGAAGATTTAGATCATGAAATGGCTTACATACTTATTGATGTGGGTAAGTCCAGTGTGGTTCAAGCCCATGGCTCAGATGTGAGTTGGACGCTTTTCTTGACTCATTTACCTACAGGGGCTGTCAAATAGAAAGCAGGGAGGTGAATCTGGAAGACAACAGGGTGGTGGATGCAAAGCTGAATTAATCTAAGGTCGGCTGAATGAATGCAAAATTGATAGTCTGCTGGTGATGCCTGGAATTTGGCAGGTTATATAACTTGACTCAGCAAACCAGGGGCTGGATCCAGATGCATGAACAGAAGTAGACTGGCTGTGTACACTGTCAATTCATACTAAAAGGAGCGCACAACATAAATGAAAGCTTCCTCGGTTGTATTGATGTTGTAGACAGATTAGGAGGTCTATTTGCCCCACAACTGCTTGTCTGCTTCACAGAAGAGCCCATTATGGAACTGCCCAGGTGATTTTAGATTATTTCACTGGACAGTCCTGTGGTGAATTGGTAAGCACAGGACCAGCAGTCTGAAGCTATGAGCCACTCCGTGGGACAAAGATGGACCTTTCTACACCTGTGAAGAGCTACAGGCTTGGGGATCCACCAGAGCAGTCCTAGCCTGTAAGAAGGTTACTGTGAGTTGGAATAACTTGACCTTGAGTTTGAGTTCCTCACCCACATTACTTAAAATTCACAGTACTCCAAAGCTATTTGCTAGGTACAAATTTTATTTGTACTTGATGTGTAAATCAATAGTTTTGATTAATTTCATTGTAAAAGAATAGGAGTTGCCTGTCAGAGAAGAGGGCTCCTATTATATGAAATTAAGAACTTAAAAGGGATTTCAAATATAATTTTAAAGCAATACTCCACTGTAAAGATGATAACCATTTTGCATTGTCTTGTCCACATTTGACAATGTACATTTTCTCTTTAATTTGATGTCTTCCTAAAGCTTTCCCATTAGAAAAAGCCAGGAATACGTATCATATAAAGCCTAATTTACTGCTTTCATCCACCCCCGTTCTCAAAGAGAACTTCTTTAGTGTAGACTGCTCAATTTTCCTTTAATTGGTTCATTTCTTACAGTACGCATCCATTTCCTTTAGGCCATCCATAATTTATGTCCTAATATTTTCTAGATCCATAGACAAGCTTCATTTAGAGATTGGAAACTTTGGTGACCATTGCATTTTGGCACATTGCATTTCTTCCCATGCGTGTGATGAAAAGAATTTGTTTTTCTGCTTCACTGGACAGGGTTCTGTGGGCCTGTCAAGGGCTCACTGTTTACCATGAAAGTGTTCACCTGCAACCGGCCTTTGAGTGGCAAGCACACAAGGGGGCTTCCAAAACTTCTTAGGAGAATGGAATGAAAGAAATAGTGGAATTTTCCATGCAGTTTTGGAGTTCCCTTTGATGAGAGCTCCTTTGGTGGTGGAGTTGTGGGACCAAGGGTAGAATGAGAGGTGTGCGTTTTCACCTTTAAAAACAATCTTGATGAACACTCCTAGGCTTGAACCTTGAACTAAAGGGTTAATTCTAATTCCCCAGAGGAAGCAACCTCATTAGACAATTAATGGTTTCCCTCAAATGGCAGTGCTGAGGCTACCAAATACATCCTTTTCATTGAAGCTTTTCACAGGCAGGGTTGAATGGGGGAGAGATCAGCCCCATGATCCTATTGTCTGTATAAAATATATGCATCCTGCTACCTAGGAACCTTGCGTGTAGGAGGAGCTGTTCTGAGAGCTTGCACGTGGCTGCGGTTGCCAAGGAAACCCAGGCCTTTCCCCTCTTCACCCTGCAGCCACAGCTTCCTTATTAGGAATTGGACTGAGCATTCCCTCCAAGGAAAAGCCTGAGAGGGAGGTAGTAAGTTCTTTGCATATGTGAGAATGGGATCCTAAACTCAGTACCTTAGGTGATGAATAACTTCTCCTGTGGAAACTTCAGCGGTGAAAGTAGCAACTTGCTGATTCTCATACATCGTTGTTTTTTTTTAGTGCGACATACATTTTTAAAAGTTTTTTTCCTGAAAATTCTTTATTTTGTATAAAAAATGGTCAAAGTGAGTGTTGAGAAAGGGGCTGTTCTGAATGATAAAGGTCCGGCTGTTCTGAATGATAAAGGCTGTATGAGATTTATCTAAATTAATTTCAGTTGGGAAAGGGCACTCTAAAAAAACAACTGTGCAGACCATCATTCCCTTGAATAAATGCATATCCATCAATCCTCATTCTTTACACTCAGACCTTCCTACACATCACTTTGTCATGATTATTGCCATTCTTGGATAATTTCAGTTCTTTAAATATAAAATCCCAAATTACACCTTATGAACGCAACCACTTCACCTGTCATTATTCATTACAACCTTCACCTGGTGACTACACAGAGCAACATTCACGCCGCGTCTGGAACGATCCTTCAAAAGAGCATTACAAACATTGCACTAAACACTAACGGGGCCACAGAGAAAAGAAAGGCATCTTCGCATGTTTTGTAAGGAGCTTCTTTCATATAAACATCGCCTCTACCCTCCTGTGAAAACATATCCGGGTCTCCAATCTCATGCAGACATTTTAACTAGGGAGTAGGAGTAACGGACACAGGTTTTTTCACTGCAAAAATAAGTGAAAATTTGCAAATGTCTTTCACTTGGGACTCACGAAGAATTATAATGGCCAGGGTGCCACTGAACGGTGTCTGTATGTGAATGTAGGCACCCACATAAATCAATCTTTGGTGTTATAACAGCCTGTAAAGAGCACAATTTGGAAAATGTCTCAAAAGCCTTAAAAGTTCATTAGCTTTCGCCAGATTCAGCAAAATCACGTTAATACTGCTTCCCCAAGAACTATATGGGAAACACTTGCTTTTTCCTTTGAAACTAATCTGAGCCCAAGAACGAATCAATGATAAAGTTACAGCAAGTGTAACAAGTACGTTCAATAACATAGTGGGCTTCACATGCTCTCCTTGAAGATGACCACAGTAAGGAAAAATGACCACATGGGAAAATGCTTGTTTTAAAGGGGACAATAAATGATAGGAAAAAATTAGAAAAGTGTGATGGAAACATATTCTGGAAGCACATACAATCAGGTATTGAATGGATAGTTGGATATGCTGTATTGAGCGTTTTTATTGCTTCTGTATTTAGAAAGCACCACCTGTCTGGCTGGTTGTCATACTGTGGTGACTAACTCGTTGCTTGGATGCTGAAAGGTAGGCTGCTGGCATTTCCAACACCAGCAGGGTCACCCAGAGTGAACAGGTTTCAGTAGGCCTTCCAGACAAAGACTGGCCCGGAGATCTACTTCTAAAAATTAGCCAAGGAAAACCTTATAGATCGCAAAAGAACATTGTCTGATTCACTTGGTTGGGCACATCACCAGGAGGGACCAATCCTGAAGGAGGATATCATGTCTGGTGAAGCAGAGAGCCAATGAGGGCGAAGGAGCCTGAATGAAAGAATTGGCACAAGTGTACAAAGGTCACAGTGAGGAGCTTGAACTCACTGGAGATCAAGGAAGAAGTTGGACCAGACAGTTTTATTCGGTTGTCCATGAGTTGCCATCTGTCAGATTGGATTTAAGGGCAGCTCTCAATCTCCATTTATTAAATGTTTTAAAGTATTATAAAAGATGAAGCCTATAAAAAGGCTAAGTGAGAAAGGAGATGTCTATGATGTTGTGTCACATGAAGAAAAGCAAGAAAGGTACTGCTGAAGCCTCCATCTTCCCAGATATAGAAGCCTGTTCTCAGCCATGGCCAAGGGTGACTTAGGACACTTCCAAGAACAGGACCAGGCCTGGCTGCGCGCAAAGGGAGCTGAAAGTTAGGGATAAAGCTGGAGCACTCCACCTCCAGCTGACAAAAGGGGGCTCCCGGGGGAGACGCACCCAGCTAGTGTTGTTTGGGGGTGGGGTTATGTGAAGAAGGAAATTGTCTGAAAAATTTATGAATGGAAAACACAATTGTCCTTAAACTGCGAAGGACTGTTGTGCCGTATGTTCTGGCTACATGGGGTTTGGGGATTTATGTGAATATGTTCCCTTAATTAAAACCAGAAAACTCCAAATGTTTTCCTAATAAAAGACACCATTGAAACATTTGCAAATTGTGGGATCTGAAAGTGCCACATGAGATTGACATCTGATGCTGGTTCAACCAAGTCTCCTAACGAGTGTTAGGTAACTGGGAATACAAGAGACCTAAATCACATTTCCAGGTGCATCTTTAAGGCACATATTACAGACATGGAGTGCCGTATCAATTAAACACCTACCAACAAACATGCTGAAAAAGAGACGTCTGCCCTTGAATGAAAGCACTCTCCAAGAAAGTTTAGCCAAACAGCACAACCCTGGAGAACAATGTGGAGCAGAAATCCCAAGAAAAGATTACTGAAGGAAGAAAATATTCTCTGCTAACACAGCCTAAATTTTCAATGTTTTTTTTTTTGAAGTTCATCTTAGTTATCTAGTATTGCTGTACCACAAGTGGCACAAATTAGTCGTTGTAAAGCACAGAAACATTTTCCAGCAAGTCTGGAGATCAGAAGTCCAGAGTCAGGTTGCCCTTGTGTGCCTCTCTTTCGTGTTGGTAGCAGGGCCCTTTGGCTTAAAGCTGATGCTCACATGGTGGCTGTCCAAGTCTCTGCACACTTCTGTTGATGCTGCCCTTTGGATAATGTAGAATTGATTAGGTTTGGAAATACCATCTCTGATATGACCTCATTAACAGATACAAAGAAAATCTTATTTCCATAGGGATTTACATCCATGGGTATAGGGCTCAATATTTCAACACATATCCAGATTTTTTTCAGCGGCAAAAGGAGGAAATTCAACCCATATGAAGGTCTAAAAAATTAAACACTAACCTACATTTATAGATATATTAACAATTCCAAAATTGAATTGTACTCCCAGTGATTTTTGTGAATGTCAAAATCAATAACTACCAAAAGCAATATATTTTTCCCTTGGAATTTTTTTTGCCCAGCACTTTATTGGATTCAGGACAGAGGCTCTACATCCCGGGAAACATCTCACTTCTGGCAAACATGGACTACTAGTTTTTTTTTTTTAATTAATAAATTTTATTGGGGGCTCTTACATCTCTTATCACAATCCATATATTCATCAAGCACATTTGCACATATGCTGCCATCATCATTTTCAAAGCATTCTCTTTGCACTTGAGCCCCTGGTATCAGTTCCCTATTTCTTCCCCCATCCCTCCCCCATCCACCCTCCTTCACGAAACCCTTGATATGTTACAGATTATTATGTTCATATCTTACATCATCTTCTGTTGCCCCTTGCCCACTTTTCCATTGTTCATCCCCCTGAGAGGGGGTTCCAGATTGATCCTTGTGCTATATTTCCCTTTTCTCCCCCAACCCTGCCCTAATCCTCCTGGTATCTCTACTGGGCCTTGGGGGTGGGGGGTGGGGTATCTATCCTGGATTCCCTATGTTTCAGGCTCCTGTCTGTAGCAGTGTGCATGTTCTAGTCTAATCCGATTGGTAAAGTAGAGTTGAGGTCATGACTTTGGGGGAAAGGAAGCACCAACGAACTAGAGCAAAGCTGTTTGTTTCATCGGTGCTATACTGCACCCTGACTGGCTCATCTCTTCCCTGTGACCCCTCTGTAGGGGGATGTCCAATTGTCTACAGATGGGCATTGGGTCTCCATTCCAGGTCCCCTCCCCCACCAATCACCTTGGATATGATTTTGTTCTGGGTCTTAGATGCCTGGTGCCTGATTCCATGATCACCCAGGCTGGTGTGCTTCTTCCATGTGGGCTTTGTTGCTTCTCAGTTAGATGACCTCTTGGTTTTCTTCAATCCTTGAAGACCCCAGATGCTATATCTTTTGATAGTCTGGCACCATCAGCTTTCTTTACCACATTTACTCAGGCACCCGCTTTGTCTTCAACGATCAAGTAGGGTAGGTGAGCATCGCAGAATGCCAGATTGTTAAAACAAAGTGTTCTTGTGTTGCCCCTCAGAAATTTTAAGACATGTAAAGTGTATAAGCATAATAAATACCCCAACCAATGGAATATCTACCACCTAGGAATGCCTACCTCAGTAAATCTACCCAGTAGGAAAACATAAAAAATAGTATAGGTAAAGAAGTAGCAGTAAATCACTGATTGAGGAAATAAAGACCAAAACCTTGATGGTCCAAGATCTCTTAATGTATCTCAAAAGATAATAGCAGAAAGCTGTTTCCCATGTAAAGAATGGGAATCCAGCTTCAAACAAACTGTAGCTTTCATCGACGATAATGTCTCCAGGTGGACTTGATCTGAAACCCCAGGGGAAGTGTGTGCAATACTATGATAGCACCAGAGCACAGTGGAAGAAATGGACTCCTAGCAACAATCTCTTTGGAGAAGGAAATGTCCAGTTGGTCATGATTGTCCTGGAGAGCCTGCCACCATTGCCAGGCTTAAGCAACCAATAGGAATTCACTGATCAAAAAGGATGGAATGCAGGCCATTGGATGTTGTCATTTTATGAGAGCCCTCTGTCCCTGCAGCTCTTATTTACCACCGGTTTCCATAGTGTTGACTCCAACTACAGGAGACCACGTGGGTGTCCGAGGACAACTGCAATCCACAGGGTTTTCAGGAAAAGCAGATGGTTAGACCTTTTTTCCAAGATGTATCAGGGTAGCCTTGAACCTCCAGCTGTGTGTGTGTGTGTGTGTGTTCATGCATGTGTGCAGGTATGTGCATGTGTGTGTGTGTGTATATAAGAAATTTTATACTAAAACATAAGATGAGTTCATTAAGAAAGACATCTGTTTTAAACAATTATTTATGTTTGTCTTACCATGTGTAAGGTGCCAAGTGTTCCTCTAATGTAATGGTTCTCAACCTGTGGGCCGTGACCCTTTTGGGGGTTGAATGACCCTTTCACAGGGGTTGTCCAATTCATAACAGTAGCAAAATTACCAGTTATGAAGTAGCAACAAAAATAATTTTATGGTTGGGAGGGTCACCTCCACATGAGGGACTGTATTAAAAGGTCACGGCATTAGGCAGATTGAGAACCAGTTCTCTAATGCTTTCCCAAGGATCACTCATTTGATCTTTATATACTGGTTGCTGTTGAGTTGCTTCTGTCTCACGGTGATCCCTTGCATGTAAATCACTAAAGCTTTCTTCTCAAGCACTTCTAGTTGGACTTAAACTGGTCCCCTCTCCGTTAGCAGCCAAATACCTTAAGCTTTTGGATTATCCGGGGACTTTAATGCTTGATTAAGGCATCGGTAGTAAATGACTCAACACACGAGGGTACAATCAACCAACCCAATAGGATTGCCTCAAACCCGTATGTTAGAATACCACGATTTTCAGCAACAAGAGAACAAATTGAACATCTTTACTGAAATAGAAAGGTGTCTACCAGGTCTTAGTCTAGGAGTTACCTTATGAATTACCAGTGACCTGGATATGGAGGTAGCACCCAGAGGACCCAATAAATCACCAAGCTCTCTAATCAAGTTGAGGTCCCTCTGGAAAAGAAAAAGAGGGGAGAGAACTAAAACAGAATGAGGAAGGAATAATTCCTACTCTCATTTGGTGAGAAAACATCCCCGAATCCTGCTATCTAATGTGCATGTACCTTACACTTTGTTCAACTCAAGACACTTGTCAGAAACTCTTCTGTGTTTTACACATTCTCCGTAAGTCAGTGTTGAAATCCAACGGGATTTCCAAGAAGGGAAAGCTTGCATAAAAGGAAATTGTTTATCTGATGTAGTTACTGAGAACTGCAGAAATACACAAAGAACACTCCGGGGACAAAGTTCAAATTATATCGGGAATATTGTGATACAGTGATATAACTCGCAAAAGGGCTACAAGTCGAAAGAACTCAGAGTCACTGGATGGCGTGAGGAGTTAATGTGCTCAGCAGATAACGAACAGACTGAGGTTCAAGTCCACTCAGAGGCAGCTCAGAGGAAAGTCTGGTGAACTACTAATAAAATCAACCATGGAAAGCTCGATGGAGCACATTGTCCTAGGACAGACATGGGGCCACCACGAGTCAGTGACCACTGGGTTTTGCTTTTAGGAAAAACTCAGCCCCAGGAGTGATCGCTAACCATTGGGGCTGGTCTAAAAATTAAAAGTAGGAAAGCTATTGACATCGTAAAAGCAATACTGATCTGGGGAGAGGAATGGACTTTTCAGAGATGGAAAGATCTGAAGAAGAAAGTAAAGGGAGAGGGATATATTTTTAATTGTTCGTTTGTGGTGCAGGGTTGGCTGGCGTGGCTCTGATGGTAGAAGTGATGCCTCTGGTCTCTCACATAACAGGAGGCTCACCAAAGGTGAACAATATTGCTTTCAGACTAGGGACAAAATATAAAGGAGAAGTAGATTGTCCATTTCTGAGGGATTAGTCACCGAAAACTTTATAACTGAGTGAAAAGAGAGATGATGATACAAAATTCACAGGATGAGTGGGAAATGACAACTATGAAAGCAGTTTAAAATAAAAGCCCTCCCTTCCTTTAGCAATAGAGTTATTATGCAAACCAATGACCCAGGAGAAGTGTATTCTTAATTCAGGTGAGGGCTCATTAGTTCTGCACGACATTCAACTGGAAAACGTTAGTCCTAGTAAGTGTGTTTGTAGTTGGTCTAATCACCTGCTGATATTACTCTTCTTGCCTTTGTGGACTGGAAGAGAGAGAAAGACATACTGCTCCCAGGCTCTGTCATGCAAACACATCCTCCTCATGGATGTGCTGTTTAAACCCATGTGAGGCGAAGTCAAACAGTAATGCTATGAAGTTATAGAAACGATTATGAAGCGAAAGTGTCAAAATACTTTTGTATCAAGAAGTATCAAGTATCAAGAAACCATTGCTTCTTGACACCCCCTCCATTTAGGTCTCTTCCCTTCTGAAAGCAGTGTTTCCGTCTAAGCCTTCCCTGAAAAAAAATGTGTGCTCTGCGTTGACAGCCCATCACAATAGCAGCATGGACATCCTTGTGGGCTTCACAGCACTTTCCTTGGAGTCTTGGGAACAGGAAGACGTCTGAAGTGGGTGGATCAGAGCTGTACGGTGGCTGGGGTAAGGTCTCCCAAGGGTTTCTTCAAGGAGAGCCCTCATTACCCTCAAAGCATGACCAGGTGCCTTGTCATGATTGGAAACCGATCCCCCCCCCATCCAACTTTTCTGACCTTTTTCTTAGGAATTTGGTTTTCAAGTTTCTTAAAACTTCTTCACAACAGGCCCCCTTATAATCCTCTGTCTTCTGAGAAAATCTGTATTCACCTCAGTCACAAGGAAAGGTTAGCAAGGAAAGAGAAGAATATCAAGATTACTCTGTTGGACAAGCTCAAAAGACATCATAACTTTCTGAGCTGATCGCTCTGTCTCAGCAGGTGACCCTTGAAAGGCGCTGTCTTGATAAAGTCTTCCTTGCAGGGCACCTTCATGAGACTAAGACAAGTGTGTTACTGAGATAACTCGTCTGCAACCACTCACTGATCGCAGCGACATCTTTGGAATAAACTTGCACATGTACAAACAGAGCCCTGGCAGCAATCATTGTTGACTTGCCCTCTTACTGTACAGTTTTGAAATGTCGAATCATGCAAAGCTAAGGAGTAATGAAAAAAATACATCGGATGAAATCAAGAATCAAATGGATTTAAAAAAAAACATTATTAGAATGAAGATTTGTTGTTCATCACATAAAAGTAGATTGTCCAAGAGGAAAAAAGACAAGTGAACATGGAAATATATTGACTTATTATGAGGAAACTAAAATGCATAATTATTAATATTTTAAAATCGATGGAAACCTGTTAACTTTCATAAATAATCAAGGAAATTTAAATTGCAATGTAATTTTTAGTTTTTAGGTATCAGATTGGAAAAGTGTTAGCCCGGATTGACTAGAGAAAGAAATTCAAAAACACACATATGTGTATAAGAAATAATTTTATATACAAGAGCAGTTGAATATTGAGAAAACATGCCAGCCCAGGCCAGATCAAGTCCACAAGTCTGATATTAGCCCACATGTCCAAAACCAATCTACGAAGTCCTCATCTGACTCCCCAAACACATGCTGAATGCAGGAAGATCCCAGGCCAGAAGGCTGGATGTCTTGTGGATCCAGTGGCAGTGGAAGCATCTCAGCCCTGGCAGGGGTTTCTGCATGTTCCTTCAGCTTCCAAACTCTGATGCCTCAGGGTAGCTCCATGTGGTTTCTCCTCAGAAACGTCTCACAGGTGTCTCCAAGGGAGTGTCTCCTGCCTCCCAGGAGGAAAAATACAGGAGTTCCCAGACTTCTCAGGAGAAGGCCATGCCCACGCAGAGGCCTCATTGGCTATGATCAGATGGACAGACTAGACTACACCTCTTCACTCTTAATCCTCTCAAGCCCCAAATTGACACCAATTGTGCAACTACCACAGCAAAGAACAAAGACTGGTGGCAGTCAGGGTTGACTGCAAAAATAAAGTATTGTCTGTGAGCAGAAGTAGTGAAAATCAGTAGACTATATTTTGATAGCATTTATTAAGGTTGAAAATAAACGTATACTTTGAGAAAATTGAAGCAAGAATCATCATTTTCCTTTTACAACAATGTTTGTAATGCATTATATTCAGAGATGAAATATATGTTATAAAAGTTTCAAAATATGTACAGATCTGTCATGGAATTGGATTTCCCTCATTTCAGATTTTTCCCCTTAAGTTTGCTTCTGTGTAATTCCTGAAGATGTTCTAAATCACGCAATATTTTTACAATAAATTCCTTTTCTGTCTAAATTAATTAATGTATCCTGTCATTGCTGATTGGGAACTCTGAGAAAAATAATGTACTTCCATTGAACCTACTTAATATCATCCAACAGTTGTTGAAGCAGTACATTGATGTGGAGCTGCCAGAAGTTCAGGTCAGCTTCAGAAGAGTTTGTGGAACAGGGGACATCATTGCTGATGTAAGATGAATCTTGACTCAAAACAGAGAATGCCAGAAAGATGTTTCTTTGTCAATGCAAAGGTATTCAACTTTGTGTACCATAATAAACTGTGGGTACTTTTGAGAAAATTGGGAATTCCAGAACACTTCATTTTGCTCACTCAGAACTTCTACATGGATGAGATGGTTAAGGTTTAATGTACCAACCTGGCCAATAAACACATGTGGGATTGACTGAAGGACAGAGAGATAAACAGCTTGGTGAGACTGGCCTTTGGAGTTCTCGGGTCTCTTGCTTTCTGATGGTTGGACCAGGGTCCAGCTGCCCGAGCCAGTTTCCTGATTCAGCTCACAAGGCTCACTTCCTTTAAGACATCCCTGAGGAGAAGCCACACGGACCTACCCTGATGTAGCCCTGGGTACTGGAACAGCCATGTGGAGACCCCTGCCAGCGCTGAGATGTTTACATGTTCACTGATTCCACTCTCCTCTTACAGTTGGTGTCATTGTGTGTGTTTTGTGAGATGGACGAGGACTTTATAGATTGGTGTTGGACAATTGGAGTAATGTCGGACTTATGGGTTTGGACAGCAGTGGGTTGGGATGCTTTCTTAATGTACACTTACTCTTTATATAAAACTCTCTCTTACACATATGAGTTTCTGTGGATTTGTTTCCCTAGTTTAACCAAATTAAGTCAATGGATCAAGAGGTAGTTGTGTGAACAGAACAAGGGAATATTGCATGGTTTAAAATCAGGAAAGGTATGTGCCCGGGTTAAATCCTTTCACCATACTGGTTCAATTTATAGGCTGAACAAATCATCAGAGCAGCTGGATTATAGGGGGGAAAAGTGCAATATAGATTTGGAGGAAGTCTTATTAACAGCTTGTGGTATGCAGATGACACCACCTTGCTTGCTGACAGAGAGGAGAACTTGAAACCCTTGCTGATGAAGCTCATGAATTTGAAGCCTTCAGTATAGATTGCAACTCAATGTCAGGAAAAGCACAATCCTCACAACTGGGCCAATAGGTAATATCCTGATAAATGGAGCAAAAGTAGAAGTTGTCAAGGATTTTGTCTTGAATTCACAATCAATGTTCATGAAAGCAGCACTCAAGAGATAAGACATATTGCATTAGGTAAATCTGCTGCACAGGACCTCTTTAGAGTATTGAAGAGCAAGAATGTTACTCTGAGGACCAATGTGTCCCTGACCCAAGCCATGGTATTCTCCATTACATCATATGTGTGGCAAAGTTGAACTTTGAATAAGGAAGATCATAGAAGAATAGATGTATTAAATTGTGGTACCAGTGAAGAATACAGAAAGAACTATAGACTGCTAAAAGGACAAACGGATCTGTCTTCGAAGCAGTAAGGCAAACATGCTCCTTAGAGGAAGGATGGCAAGACTTTGTTTTACATACTTTGGACATTTTGTCAGGAGAGACTTGTCCCTGGAGAAGGACATCATGCTTGGTAAAGGGCAGTGACAAGGAGGACGGCCCTCAGGGAGATGGATGGACACAGTGGCTGCAGCAATGGGCTCAGGCATAGGAACAATTGTGAGGATGGTGCAGGACTGTACGATGTTTCGTTCTTGTTGGGCACAGACTCACTGTGAGTCAGAGCTGATTTGTTGGTACCTAACAACAACAAGAACAACAAATACTTAAGAATACATTAGTAGTTGAAGAAATTTTCAATTGGATTTTTTAAGAGTCAGGTATGGATGGGGAATATACAGACTATATACACAAATAACTACGTCATTAATGTTAAATGGGGTTCGTTGGCAGTAAACACTGGTACCATTTACACAGACAAACGAGTACAGCAATTTAAACACTGCTGCCTTCAGAGTATTTAATGATGTGAAAAAATGGTAAAAATTCTAAAATTGAAAAAACAAAACCTCTAATAGATTGCACCTGTGCTTTCAACAAAATTGGAAGAATATTCATTTTTTTCTTTCTGTGCAGCAAGTTATTGCTAACTTAATGGCTTAAAACTCAGACATTTAATATCTCATACTATTGCACTTCAGCTGTGAAAATAGCAAGGTTCTTTCTTCAGGTTCTCACTCGGTTGTTCAGCTGTGTTCTCATTTAGTGTCCCACGTCAGGCCCTTACAACCCCATTCAAGTTGTGGGCAGAATTTAGCTTCTCAGCCTGAGCTTGCTCTCCACCCTTAGGCCTTACCACACAGCTCTATCATCAGCATGGAGAGAATTTGGCTGGTGTTTTGCCTTCCTTGATGGGGACTTCAAGGTTAAATGAAACCCCGGGGATAATTTTCATTACGATTACCTCCAAGTCATCTGATGAGAAAACTAATCATAGGTAGGTGACTCACCAACACTCACACTTGTGATATCCCATGATTCAGATCAGCTCCAGCAGCATGTCTGACTTGGCTCTGATACTCCGGAGGGTAGGAATCGTGGTGGGAGTGTTTGGGCAACATTTTACATTCTAATTAAATCACACATTATTACTAATTCACAAATTATATGGGTGATAATCCACATGCTTCCACCTGTATGTGTAATATTGGGTTTTTGGACACATTGGAATTGCGATTCCATATTATCTAATGAGTGAATAAGAATTCACCGACTATAAAATGTATGCATATGTATCTGTATATCAGGCATGCAAATGTGAAAGGACCCTTTTAGAGAACAATCCTTCTTTTGAAATCAAAAAGCAACATGCAAATAGCAGGCACTGAATTAACATCAAAGGCAAAGTGTTATACCATAGGGTCAATTAACAGTATATTGTCCTATGCTGCTGTCCATAAGGTTTTCCTGTTCAGTTTTTTTTTTCTTTAAGTAGATTTCCAGGTCCTTTCTCCTACTCTGCCTTCATCTGGAAGCTTTGTTGAAACCTGTCCACCATAAGTGACGCTACTGGTATTAAAATACCAGTGGCCCCAACAAAAGCACATTTTCCATTCTTTTCAAAATGTTTACTTCCCTGACTAGTACAGGTTTTCAGAAACTTTTCACATGCTAATTCACCTTATCTCCACTTAGTTGATAGGCATATAGATAGCTTATTTTTCTAATGGGCTATTTTTTCCATTTGGTTTTGAGTTTTAGGAATTCTTTAATTCCCCATGATGAAATTTTATCAATTTTTAATGAACAGAATTAAAACTTAATTTTGATCAATTTTATCAATATTTATATTTTGTGTAAAATACGCTGAATGTACATGGACAATATTGTTTTTGTTGCCTGGTTCTAATCACTTTTTATTTGAGAACCACAAGCCAGAAGGCATTCAGTGAATTTGCATGGATAGGCATGCTTATAAATTTTCCTGTCAGGACCCTGACACAAGGACATGTGGAAACTATCATGCAAATGAGCAATAAGGCAATAAATTATTGCAGGACAACCCAGAACTGTCTCTTCCATGAAAGTCTTATCATTTTAAGAGATTGATTTATGTTCTTTGGCAGGTGCAGTCCCTGAACAAGGTGATGTAACAAATAATTCACCTCTGTGCAGACTATTGGTAGCATAAGCTTTTTCTGTATCTTCATGACAACTGAAACCAACAAAACCAAACTGTGTCAGTCTGGGTAGACTAGAGAAACAAATTCATAAATATGCATATCTATATGGGGGAGAGGTTTATATACAAGAGGAATTGAACATTGAGAAAACATCCCAGTCCAGTCCAAGGCCATAGTCTGATATGTCTGCTAAGGCCAATATGTGTGATACCAATCTATAAAGTCCTCTTCAGACTCACAAAACACATGAAATGATGCAGAATATAGAAGATTACAGGCCAGTGGGTAGAATGTCTTTGGGACCAGTGGTGTTGTAAGCATCTCAGCGCTGGCAGGAGTCTCTCTGTGGCATCTCCGACTTCTGAGGTCTGGTTGCGTCCATGTGGCTTGTTTTCTGAAAATGTCTCGGAGAGAGTGGGGGAGAGAGAGAGGTGTCATCTGCCTCCAAGGAGGAAGTACCAGATTTCCCAAAATTCTCAGGAGAAGGCCTTGCCTAAACAGAAGTCTCATTGGCTATCTCCAGACTGACAGCCTAGACCCCACCCCTACACTCCTAATCCTTAAATTGACACCAGATTAGGTGAGTTCCACACAAACCAAACACACACACACACACATACACACTTAGTGATGCTACACATTTAGTGATTCTACATCTTTAAAGTGTTGAAGAGCATGATCGAAGGTGTGCCTGACCCAAGACATGGGATTTTCAATAGTCTCATATGCAGGGGAAAATTAGACATTGAAAAAAGAATCCTTTAAAAGAATTGATGTATTTGAGTCATAGGGCTGGTGAAGAATTTTGAAAGTACCACCGGCTGCCAGAAAAACAACCACCTCTGACTTGGAAGTACAGCTAGAGGCAAGGATGTAGAGACTTTGTCTGACGTACTTAGATATGTTACCAGGAAAGTCCAACACCTGGAAAAAAGACCTCCTGCTTGATAAAGTAGAAAGGCAGGGACAAAAGAGGAAGATCCTTGACAAGATGGATTGATACAGTGGCTGCAGCAATGGGCTCAGACACAACAGTAACTGTGAAGATGGCACAGGACAGGGCAGTGTTTCATTCTGTTGTCCCTAGCGTTGAGTGGGAACTGAGAACACGGATAAACCCCCTCCCCCCCAGTAATTCCCTAGTGCTTTTAATGTGACTGCTTGGGACAGAGTACACCCAGCATACACAAATTCCTAGGACGCTGGCTTCACTGCTCAGCATCACAAATGAAGCCCCATTGTTACATGCATGAGATTTGATTTGATTCATAAAAATGATATTCTTAAGTTCAAATGTCCAACTAGCAAGGTAAGCTGACTGGGTATCTGACTGGGTATCTTTTACTTACCACAGAAACATGTTCAGATTTTAAAACTTTACAGATTTCCCTGAAATAAGCATTTTTAAGCCTTTCAACATTCAGTGCCAGAGTTAGTGTTAAACAATTAATGTTGTGCTCTGAGAGAATAAAACTTTTAAAAATCAGTCTTGGCTCAATCAAGGGAGAACGCCTGAATCTGGGGGCAAGTCTTTATCTCACACACCTTCTGTGCCTTGTATGCTGACACTAGCTTATTAGAGGGACAGGAGACGGCCATGGTCAACGTTTCCTTTTCTAATGCAAGGACCTACACGGAGTACCGTCTGCTCTACCTAGTGCTTTCACCCCTTACCATTACAAGTTTGGGGTGAACATGTGAAAGGACATGAATTTTAGCAAATTTAACGTCCTCAGCCTCAACCTCTGTTGCATTTTGTGGGTTTCACATTTGTAGAAAATGTGGGGTTTGTTTCCCATTGCAATACTCTGATTTGGATGCCAGTAAGCTGCCTTGCCTGCCTTGGGTCAAATCATCAAAGATCAGAATGGTATTACAGATGCTGTTAGCAGCCAAGGAGTTGGTTCCAACTCATGGTGGCCCCATGCTCCCCAGGAGGAAACACTGCCCTGACCTGTGCTCTTGCTGAGCCCGTGACCAGTTGGTGAGAGAACCCCTGTGATTCCTAATATTTTCACTGGCAAGTTTCCAGATCCCTTCTAGTCTATTGTAGTCTGAGTCACACTGAAACGTGGTCAACATCAGAGCAACCTGCAATCTACCACTGACAGAGTGCTGTTGGCTATGTTTGAGATGCACGTTCTAGTCATCAAACCTAGCCAGGTGTGATGGAGATGAACAACGTGGGAGTGATTAGAGGAAGAATGAAGATGTTCAAACAGACCGACAGCCACACCTGGGATATGGTTTTAAATGGAAGGCCCTCACCAGGAAGTCAACACAAAATCTCAGCTAGAACCTTGTTCCTAGCTCCCAGTATTCAACCTGATTTCATAGTTTCAGATTTAGCACATCACTATTTTATATCATTTTATTGGGGCTCATACAACTCTTATCATAATCCATACACACATCAATTATATAAAGCATATTTGTACATTGGTTACCCTCATCATTCTCAAAACATTTGCTCTCCATGTAAGCCCCTGACATCAGTTCCTCATTTCCCCCCTCCCTTCCCACTCCCCCTCCTTCATGCACCCTTGATAATTTATAAATTATTATTTTGTCATATCTTACACCATCCGACATCTGTCACCCACTTTTCTGTTGTCCATCCTCCAGGGAGAAGCTTATATGTAGATCCTGTAATCGCTTCCCCCTTTCCACCCCGCCCTCCCTCCACCCTTTCCTTATGGTCACTCTCACACTGGTCCTGAAGGGATCATCCATCCTGGACTCTCTGTGTTTTCATTTTCTATGAGTACCAGTGTACATCCTCTGCTGTAGCCAGATTTGTTAGGTAAAATTGGGATCATGATGGTGGAGGTGGGGGGAAGCATTTAGGAACTAGAGGAAAATTGTATGTTTCATCGTTGCTACACTGCACCCTGACTGGCTCATCTACTCCCCACGACCCTTCCATAAGGAGATGTCCAGTTGCCTACAAATGGATCTTGGGTCCCTACTCTGCACTTCCCTTCATTCACAATGATATGATATTTTTGTTCTTTAATGCCTCTTACCTGATCCCTTCGACACCTCGTGATCACACAAGCTGGTGTGCTTCTTCCATGTGAGCTTTGTTGCTTCTGAGCTAGATGGCCGCTTGTTCACCTTCAAGCCTTTAAGACCCCAGACGCTGTATCTTTTGATAGCCAGGCACCATCAGTTTTCTTCACCACATTTGCTTATTGCACCCATTTGTCTTCAGTGATCATATCAGGGAAGTGAGCACACAATGGTATGACTTTTTTGTTCTTTGATGCCTGATAACTGATCCCTTTGGCACCTCGTGATCACACAGGCTGGTATGCTTCTTCCATGTGGGCTTTGTTGCTTTTGAGCTAAATAGTCGCTTGTTTACCTTTAAGCTTTTAAGACAAGTATTCTTGTATTGAGGGAGTACTTGAGTGGAGGCCCAATGTCCACCTGCTACCTTAATACTAAGCCTATAAATATATGCACATATATCTATTTCCTCATCCTCATATATAAATATGTTTACATATGTGCATGCCTTTATTTAGACCTGTATAAATGCATGCCTCCTAGCTCTCTCCTCTATTTCCTTTTACTTTCCTCTTGTCCCACTATCAAGTTCAGCCATCATTTGGGTTTCAGTAATTCCTCTCGGTTATATTACCCTGGATCATGCCCTACCAGGCCTCCTACACCCTCCTCACCATTGATTACGTTCTGCCACCAGCCTGTTTTACTTCTGGCTTGGGTTTTGCTATTTATATCTTGTCTGATCTTTCTTCTTTGGGTTAATTTTATTTTTTACCGGTCCACCAAAGACTCCACTTCCAGGTTAACTGTCGCCAGCTCTCTTCATGCTATGGATGAATGCTTAAGAACTTTCCAGAACGATTTTTCTGAATACTTTCTGAACATGAAGTTCTGATTTGAACTGTGTGTGGCATTTGGATTTAAATAACATAATTAGCTATAGGATGACAACTTTTGAGAGATCTCCAAAAATGTACACTGGAAGATGGTACATATGTGCAATGGGATATGACTTTGTCATGAAGGTAGAGAAACTCCTGAGAAATGCTACTACATGAGTGAGCCTTGAAAACATGTGCTGTGTGAATAGGTGAGCTAAGAAAGGAGAAATAGTAGACGATTCCACTTCTATGAAGTATCTCAGTTGAGTCAATTCCATCTCATAATAACCTTTTAGGACAGACAAGAAGAGTCTCATAGGGCTTCGGAGGCTTAAATCTTTACAGTAGATAAGTCCATCTACCTCAAAGAGGCTTCTCCAACCACTCAGCCAGGGAACCTATGAAATATCTAGAAAAATTCAAATGTGAAGAGACTAGAGTTTATTAGTGATTCACAGGGGAAAGAAGGAATCACACTTAGAGAAGACTGAGCTTCTGTTAAAAAACCAAACTTACTTCCATCGAGTCAATTCCAGCCCGTAGCAAACCTGTAGGGCCGGGTAGAGCTGCTACTGTGGGTTTCCAAAGCCATAAAACTTTTTGAGGAGCAGAAAGCCTCATTTTTCTTTCCAGAAGAGGATTGTGGTTTGAAACTGCTGCCCTTTCTGTTAACATCCCAACTCTTAATGTACTATGCCACCACAGCTCCTCAGCTTCCCTTAAAGATGTATGGATGTGCTTTATACAATTGATGTATGTATATGTATGGATTGTGATAAGAGTTGTGTGAGTCCCTAATAAAATGTAAAAAAAAGAAAAGAGGAGAAAAAAATGACTAGGGCAAAGAATGTACAGATGTGCTTTATACAATTGATGTATGTATATGTATGAACTGTGATAAGAGTTGTATGAGCCCCTAATAAATTGTTAAAAAAAAGATGATGGAAAAAAGAACATAGCAAGTCCATGGTGATAGTTGTACAAAGTGATGAAGGTGAAAACACTTACATATACATGTAACATTGCTGAAATTATGTGCTAGTTATATAATCTGCTGTCAATTTGAGGATTAGGAGTGTCAATCATGGTATAGCAATGAGGCCTCTGTGTGGGCACGGCCTTCTTCTGAGGATTCTTGGAACTCCGTTATTCCTCCTTTGAGACACACTCTCTCTGCTCACTCCCTGAGAGACTCTCTACTGACAAAACACATGAGCTGGAGCAGCCACGTGGAGACCCCTGCCAGCATTGACATGCTTACAACACCACTGGATCCACAAGACTTCCCAACCACTGGCCTGTAACCTTCCTGCATTCAGCATCATTGCATGCGTTTCATGAGTCTGAAGAGGACTTGATAGATTGTATCAGACATAGGGGTTAATGTCGGACCTATGGACTTGATCTGGATTTGGCTGGGATGTGTCCTCAGTATGCAACTGCTCTTGTGTATAAAGCTCTTTCTTACACACACGAGTGTGTCTATGGTTTTGTTTTTCTAGTCTACCTGGACTGACACAAATGGGAAGTTATTTTTATCCGATAAAAGATGTAGAGAGAGAGAGAGAGGGGGGGGAGTTTAAGTAAAAAACATCACCATGGTCCCAGTTTATACATGTGTCAAGGTGCCTTCCAAAAAAAGAGGATGCTTTATTTAAAAAAAAAAAAAGAATTGTGGGAAGATAAGCCAGCTCAAACAGCTGATCTTTCCCTCGGTTTTTTAAGCAAGATTGAAGCTAATTAAGATGATTTCCCAGAACAAATTGTAACAGATGTGTCTTAAATTTATCAATATCATCAGAGAGCGATTTCCAAGGGAACCAGCAGTTTCAGAGGAGGTCTACTAGGCTAGCTCAGTTCAAGGCAACAAGGAAAGCTCAAAAGGTTATGGAGGTTGCTTTGATAGAGTCCAAGGGTTAACTCTGGTAGATTTCATAAGACAAAAGATGGTCATGGAAGTTTATTATGAAGATGTTTTAAGACAATTGGAAATGATTAATGAGAAAAAGGAGCCCTAGTGACCTACTGGGTTACCCATTGGGCTGCTGGCCTCACGGACTGCAGTTCAAATCCAGCCGTTGCTCTGACGGGGAAAGACGAGGCTTTCTGCTCCCTTAAGATTCACTGGTTGGCAACTCAAAGAGGTAGTTTTCCTGAGTCCTATAGTTTCATTATGACTCCAAATGCACTCATTGGCAGTAGACTTTGTGATTAGTGATTTAAAAGGCCAGGAAAATTGTGCCAAGGGATTTATTTTTCCAATCAGGATAATGCCCCTGCTCTTTCCTTAAGAGGAACCAGGGCTGCCTTACGAGAATTTCAAAAGGAAACTTTACCCCACCCACCAGCTTGTCCTGCTCCAGCTCCTTGAGGCCTCCTTGTGTTCCCCAAACTCAAAGATCATTTCAAAGGAATATGTTTTGAGTCCCTCAAAGATGCACGAACTACCATTTAGGGGTTGTGTAAAGACCCGAGCACAGACTTCTATGGGGATTGGTTGAGAAAGATGAAAAACATTGCAGTTAGATGTGTAGAGACCCAGATAGATGCTATTTTGGAATTTTAAGAGTTTTGTTTAAAAAAATATCCCTATAGCTTTGTAGCAGTACATGTATACTACATCATATATGTCGGGGTAACCAGCCCGAACACATCATCACGGGTCCGGTAGGTGCAATTGTACAGTGATAATAAGGGAAGATTATAATAAAGTCCTAGAGAGCATAAGAGAGAGAAGGAATTGAAATAATGGAGTCAGACACATTTCATAGTAGTATGCTCACCTCAGCCTCACTTGGTGGTCCATGTGGAGAGAGAGAGAGATTTATTGCTAACCAAGTCTTGTATATTCTCTGGGAACCTAAAAACCCCCTAATTATAGGTGAAGACATCCGTCACAGGGAAGAGTTGTGCCATAGGCAATACAGCAATGGGAAGGGGTGATCTAGGGGTTCATACGCTATTGGAAGTGGAGGGAATAAGGGTGCACATGTGACAAGATGGGCGGACCCTAGATTCATGATGGTGGCCCCACCTTGGATGTCACTGAGCAGGTTTGACCTGTTCTCTCGCTCTCCGTGGAAACCATTACCAGTAGGGTATAAACCTCATGTACAGGGACCAGACTGATGGCTGCAAGCCTTTAGGGAGAAGTAGCCCATTGTCCTTAACAACAGGGAGTGGGCCCTGCTTGTGGTGGGACCAGACAGTAGTCTGGCAACTGAGTGCCTTCAGGGAGGTAACTTGACAATCATTTACCATTAGCTGCAAGCAGTGTCCTAAGTCTAACATATATTTGGGGGAAACTACTTGGGAGAAATCTTTCTGTTTCCCTCACATCTACACATGTATATAAACACATAATATGTATAAGTGTTTACCACAGTAAAAACAATTGATGAAAGGAAGGCATGTATATAAAAGAATGTATATAATGAACTTTGGGCAATGGATGTAAAAGAACTTTGAAAAATCATGAAGTTTATTCACAGTCCCTAAGAATGTAGTATCTCTGAAAGATCCCTGGGTTTGTGTCAATTTGCTTCCTTTAAGACTTAAAGTTTAAGTGCTGTGGATGATTTATTCTGCCCTAGAACATGTTCTGAATTCTCTAGTAATTACAACCAGCTGTGTTTCACTGCAGACATAAAGACTTCTCTTCCTACACGTGAAGGGAGAAGACTTGCCTCTCCTGCAGGGTCCTGAGGATGCTAACCGCAAGGTGGAATCTCCAACCCTCCAGCCCCTCTGTGGGAGAAAGAAAGATGTGTCCATAACAATTTATAGTCTCAGATACCTTATATAGAGTCACTTTGAGTTAAAAACTATTCAGTGGTGGTATGCTTTTCAGTGTGTTTTGTTCTGTTTTAGTGGGGGAAATTAAGAAGCCCTGGTGGTGCAGTGGTTAAGTGATCAGCTAATAATGATAAGGTTGGTGATGTGAGTCACTAGTTGCTCTAAGGGACAAAGATATGTCTGCTTATGTACAGATTGCCTACAGCTTTGTAAGCCCTTGGGGGCAGTTCTACCCTGTGCTATCAGGTCACTCTGAGTCAGAGTCAGCTTGATGGCAGCAGATATTTATGGGAAGTGAATGTGCAAATTATATATGTTCATATACAAATGATCCTCATTATCAAACATGAAGATCTTTTAAACTATAGAATAGTTATAAAGATAACAAGACTTTGCAGATGCAAGTCATGTTCATTTATTACTACAAAGCAATCACTTGTATTTCCTATGACAGTATTCTTGTCAGATAGAGAAAACTATATGTTGGTGAGATGTTCATGAAAATAGAAGTCAAATCCATTGTCATTTTTATCTATCTTATTTTTAATCTATCCTATGACAAGGAGCCCTGGTGGTGTAGTGGGTTATGTCTTCAGTTGGTAACCACCAGGTCAAAAGTTCAAAATCACCAGCACTCTGAGGGTGAAAGGTGAGGCTTTCTATTTCCTTAAAGGTGTACAGCCTTGGAAACCCCAGGGCAGTTCTCTTCTGTGCTTCAGGATTCCTGTGAGTCAGAATTGACGAGATGGCAGTGGATGCGGAGTTTGCGTTTTTATTGAAATAGGATATACGTGCTGAAAGTGATCCAATCAAAAGTGATTTTTGTAACCTTGGTGATTTGTATGAACTGGCATGGCTTAAGTAATCAGCAATCATGAGAATGAGAACATTAGCAATGTCTGCAAAGCCCACATCCCACTTGCTGTCCCTTAAAAGAGATCCTCAATATCCAGGCATCTTATTCTGCAGCAGTGTGTTTATCTCTGCATGGTATTCTTCAAACAGAATCTTGCAATATTTATCCATTTGTTCCTGTATTCTTTCATTCAAAATTATATTTCTGAGATTTATTAATTTTTCTATGTAGCAATATCTTTTCACTGTGTGAATCACAGAAAACTATGGTTAACATCGTAAGGAATGGGAAGCCTGAACACTCCATTGTGCTCATGTGGAACCTATACATGGTCCGAGAGGCTGTGGTTTTTATAGAACTAGGGCAGACTACATGGTTTAGATCAGAAAATGTCTACAGCAAGGTGATAGGTTTTCCTCATGCTTATTCAAATTGTATGCTGATCAAACGACCAGAGAAGCTGGATGATATGAAAAGAATGAGGCATCACACTTGGACGAGGTTTAGGCACAACCTGCATTGTGCAGATGACACACTATTGCTTGCTGAAAGAGTAGCTGAAGATCTTGCTGATGGAAATTTTCTTAAAACTCCAAACTGCAGACTTCAGTAGGGTTTGCAATTTAATGTAAAGAAAACAGAAGTCCTCTCATCTGGACCAATGGGCACCATCATGCTAAAGGGAGAAAAGATTAAAGTCCAGGATTTAGTTTTAGTTGGTTCCATCATCAACACTCAAGGAAACAACAGTGAAGACATCAAACAACATAATCCCTGGGAACATGTGCTCCCCAGGGCCTCTTTAAGGTGCTCACAGCAGCAAGGTCAGTTTGAGCATTAAGGTGCCAGGAGACAGGAACCCTGACGGTGTAGTGGATCACCCACTGGGCTGCTCACCACAGAGCCAGCAATTCGGACCCACTGACAACTCAGAGGCCAGCTGTTCCAGTAAAGCCACACAGTCTCAAAGTCCTAGGGAGGAGTCCTACTCTATCCTCTAGGGTCAAACACTGGACAATAAATTGGAATGTTGAAAAATTAATGCTGTCAACACATGGAAAGAACCCCAAACTGGCAGAAGAACAAGCAAATCTATCGTGGAGGATGTAGAAACGCAATGCTCTTTCGTGGGAAGGATGGGTAGACTACTGCTCACATGCTTTGGATATGTTATCAGAAGAGACCAGTTCCTGGAAAGGACATTTAATGTGGTAAAGAGTCATCAAAAAGAAGAATGGACACTGTGAATGCCCAAATGAGCTCAAATATTACAATTATGTTCATTTTTTTATTTGACTCTACCGAGAATCATTATGAATAAGAATTGACTTGACAGCATCTAACAATACCAACAATTATTAAAATTTATATTTACTCCTTTCAAATGTTGGCTCCTTGGAATATTTCTTCTTTGAACATGTTTGTCCATGTCCACTATGAACCTATGCTCAGATTTCCGTTGTCTATACCTGGAAGAGGAGAAGCTCTCACCTGCACGTGCATCCTTTGGCATTGCTGATGTTGGTAGGGTCTGGTTCATGCGAGCCTGTGTGAGCAAAAGGCAATGCTGCCAGAGCTGGCCTCATCATCACCGTTGTTTTACTTGAACACGTGCTTTTGCAGCCACTGCCTGAATCTGTCTCGTGGAGGTTCTGCCTTTTTGTCCACCGCCCTCTTCCTTTATAAGGGAGGGCTGTTGATTGTTTAAGGTGACTCTTCTAGCCGCTGTCTTTGTAACTCCTGCCAAATGACCCTTTCTTGATGTTGTCATTACGTACCATAGTCAGTCACGACTCAAAGCGTGCCTTTGCCAAACAGAACACAGTACTGCCCAGTCCCGTGCCATCCTCCCAATTGTTCCTCCGCCTGAGCTCATTACTGCAGTCCACTGAGTCCATCCATCTCCTAGAGAGCCTTCCTCTTTTTTTGCTGCCTCTGCATGTTACCAAACATCATGTCTACTCCAGAGACTGATCTCCTGACAAGATGTCCAAATTATGTAAGACAAAATCTTGCCATCCTAGCTTCTCGGGAGCACTCCAGCCTTAACTCCAAGACCATCCTTGTAGCAGTCCACGGTGATTGTAATATTCCACCAATGCACACATTCTGCTTCTGTCTTTCTTATTCACAACGTCCAACATTCACCTGCAAAGGCACCGAACTGTATGGCCTGTAATAGACGTTCCCACTGGGTCTGGGTAAAAGAAGTTGGGAGAAGACATTGAGAGGATTCATTTGGGAGTAATGGCTACCAGGAGTCACTGTGATTGGCATCTTGATGGATAGGAAATGAACCCTCTCAGAAGCAAGGGAGGTGGGCTCTCACTACCAGTAACAGCTGAGACCCCGAGATCCCTGTAAAGTGAACCTCTGTGGCCCAGGAAGCCCAGGAGTAAGGGAGCAGCAGTAGAAGGAACCAGAGCACGAGACAGAGCAGTGCACTTCCCAGTTCACGCAGCAAGACACGCTGAGTGCTTTGGGGCAGGAGATTGGCTTGTGGCCTCCGGGCACTAAATTCAAAGATCTGATTTTGCTGACTCCAGAGGCTGGAGCTGAGGGTATTGGAGTTGAAGTTTATAGGTGGCATGCCCTTTTGGGCATTTAATAGCAGCCTTCAAAGAACTTTGTAACATTTTCTGACTGAACAACTGTTTCCTGAGCACTGCTCACCTGTTAACTTCCATAATAAACCTCATACTCATGAGCATGGTCTGTGAGCACCATGTGGCCAGGGCAATGAATCACAGAACCTAACTGTACAGCGAAACGTGCGGTGTGCTGCGAGCAACACAACATGATGCCCCTTTCCGAGGACTGGTCCCTTCTGACGACATGTCTTTCTAAGGAGCACTCTGGCTATACTTCCTCCAAGACATATTTGTTTGCTGGGCTTGCAGTTAAAAGTACTTCCAAAATTCTTTGTCAAGAATTCCCAATGTACCAATTCTCCCCAAGTGTTTCCTATTTATTGTCCGGCATTTATGTAGATATTAGGTGAAAGAAAATAGCATGGTTTGGATTTGAGACACAGATCCTCAAAGTGATATATTTTCACAGACTAGAAAGAGGTCTTATGCAGATTTACCCAGCACAATACTTTTTTGTTGTTTTTTTCTTTTCCTTTTTTTAAAAAAACATTTTATTAGGGACTCGCACAACTCCCATTACAATCCATACATACACAAATTGTATAAAACATATCTGTGCATTATTTGCCCTCATTATTCTCAAAGCATTTGCTCTCCACTTAAGCCATTTGCATCCAGTCCTCTTTTTTCCCCTCCCTCCCCATTCCCCCTACCCTCATGAGCCCTTGATAATTTATAAATTATTAGTTTGTCCTATCTTGCCCTGTTCGGCGTCTCCCTTCACCTCCTCTTCTGTTGTCCGTCCCCCAGGGAGGAGGTCACATGTAGATCCTTGTAATTGGTTCCCTACTTCCAACCCACTCTCCCTCTACCCTCGCTGTATCGCCCCTCACACCCCTGGTCCTGAAGGTATCATTCACCCTGGATTCCCTGTGCCTCCAGCTCCCATATGCACCAGTGTACAACCTCTGCTCTATCCAGTCTTGCAAGGTAGAATTTGGATCATGGTAGTAGGGGGGAGGAAGCATTTAGGAACTGGAGGAAAGCTGTATTCTTCATCGGTGCTACATCACACCCTGACTGACTCATCTCCTCCTTTAGACCCCTCTGTGAGAGGATCTTCATTGGCTGACAAATGGGCTTTGGGTCTCCACTCTGCACTTCCCCCTTCATTCACTATGGTAAGATTTTCTTTTTTTTCTGATGATGCCTTATACCTGATCCCCTCGACACCTCGTGATCGCACATGCTGGTGCCGGCACAATACTTTGTTAGATTTCTTGATTGCTGCTTCCACGAGTGCTGCTCGTGGATCTTAATAAAAGGAAATATTTGACAACTTCTGTCATGCTGTTTATCATGCTGTTGTCTATTAGTCCAGTTGTGAGGATTTTTGTTTTCTTATTTTGAATTGTAATCCATAACAAAGGCTGTAGTGCTTGATCTTTATCGATAAGTGCTTCACATACGCTTGACTTTCAGCAAGCAAGGTTGTGTGGTCTACATATACCAGAATGTTAACAAGTCTTCCTCCAATCCTGATGCTACATTATTCCTTATACCGTCCTGATGCTCATTATATGTTCATTATACAGATTTAATATGTTCAATCCTATACAACCCCAATAATGCACAACTCTTCTTACTTAATCTGCGCAGCTTTTGACTGACCCTGTTTTGGAATATGTACATGAACAGAATGAAGTATTCGGGAATTCACATTCTTCACCGTGTTATCCATAGTTTGTTATGATCTTTACAGTCAATTGCCCTTTATATAGTCCATAAAACACAAGAAAACATCGCTATTATCCACTCTGCTTGCGTCTGTTTTCCTTCTGAAACCAGTGACAACATTCATCGTTCCATTTCCTTTTCTGAATCTGACTTGCACATTTGGAGATTTCTTATTAATGCAACTAGTTTTTAATTATCCTTTGCAAATTTTTACTTGTAGGTGATATTACTTGTAGGCGCTATTTGATAGTTTTCTCATTCTATTGTGTCTCCTTTCTTAGGAATGGGCCTTCTAGTTAGTCATGCACTTGTCTTCCAAATTTCTGGGCATAGACAAGTGATTGCTCCCAAGACTGTATCAGTTGGCTGAAACCACTTGATTAGTGTTGTGTCAACTCCTGGAGCCTGTATTTTTGCTAATGTCTTCACTGCAGCTGAGATTTATTCCTTCCTGATCATATGTCCCCTCATGAGGTAGCTGAAGGATAACCAATTCTTTTTGTCACAGTGCCTCTGTGCATGCCTTCCATCAGCTTCAGGCACTTCTTAACTGATTCACTATTTCGTGCACAGAATCCTTCAGTATTTCAGCTCAAGGCTTGGTTTTTCCTTCAGTTATTTCAGTTGAAGGTGCCGTTGCCTTTCAGTTTCCTAATCCAAACGTGTACCCACCTCTTTGTCAGGCTGCATTTTGCCTTCTCCAGCTGCCTTTGCAGATTCTGTGTTCAGCTCTTAGGCCATCAGTTCCTCAGTTTGCTGTAGTGACTCCAAGTTCAAGAGCCAATTTCAGCCAATTTAAGTCTTTTCTGACACTCACTTAGGATTTTTATTTGTATTTTGTCATTTCGGTTACCTGTTTCTTTCTTCGTGAATGATGTTCTCTATGTCACACGACAGCTTGTCTTGCCTTTGGCCATTAGTGTTCAGTGCCTCAAATGTGTTCTTGAGATGACCTCTAAATCCAGGCAGGATGCTGGCCAGGTTACCTTTTCTTTCTCATGGACTCGTTTTGTATACATATATATTCAATTTTAGTTTTAACCTGAACTTGTTGGTGTTAGGTGCCATTGAATCAGTTTGGGAACTGAAATGAGCAAGACCAAAGAAAAATGGATGCATATGGATTTCAGTGCTGGTGAAAAATATTGAAAGTTCATGGACTGCCAAGAGAACAAAGAGATCTGTCTTGGAAGAAATACAAAAAGAATGCCCTTTGGAGGCAAAGATGACAAAATTTTGTCTCATGTACTTTGGACATATTATCAGGAGAGACCAGGCCCTGGAGAAGGACATCATGCTTGGTAGAGTGAAGGAACGACAAAAAAGAGGAAGGGCTCAAGGAGATGGATGGACAGAGGGGCTGCAACAATGGGCCCAGACAGAGGAACCATTGTAAGTACAGCACAGGGCAGGGCAGTGTTTTGTTCTCTTGTACATAAGGTTGCTATGATTCAGAACTGACTCAATGACAATAGCAAGAAGATAGTATACATTACATGCAGGTAGGGTAGAGGCCAGGTTACCTTTTCTTTCTCACAAACTTGATTTAAGTTGTTTTTTTTTGTTTTTTGTTTTTAGTTTTAATCTGAACTTCTTGTTGTTAGCTGCTGTTGAATCATTTTGGCCCCTGAAAAGCAAGACCAAGAAGGATCCCTGGTGGCACTGTGGCTGCAATGCTAGACTACGAATGGTGAGTTCACTATGCAGTCACACCAACTGCTCTTGGAGAGAGAGAGAGATGTGGTCACCTGCCTTTATCGATTTACAGTCATGTAGACCCTATGGGGCTGTTCTATGTAGTCACTATGATTTGGAATGGACTCAATGGCAGTAGATTTTTTTATATCATATGCATAATCAAGCATATACACACATGCAAATTATACTGGTGTAGGGGCTATGCACTGGGCTGTGACCTGCATGGTCTGCAGTTCAAAAGCACCAGTAACTCTGCTGGTGAAAGACTGGGTTTTCTACTTCTGTAGACAGTTACAGTCCTAGAAATCCACAGGGGGTTGCCATAAGTCAGCACGGATTCCATAGCAATGAGTTGGGTTTGGATGTGCTCAAGCACACAGAGACACACATGTGCACATGCACACAGAAGCACAGCCATCTTACTAGTACTGCGGTACATATCTCATTGTAGAATCCATCTTTAGAGAATGAGCTATGTGGCCTAAACTGACATGGTTCACAGATGCGTCAACTCTTATCTCACTCAATGAATGCACCAAAAAACTGGGTTTACTTATATCAGTGATCTTTTATATAATACTAAATTTTATCCCTGAATCTCACTGATATTGAAGACGGACAGAGGCTGGGAAACGGCAGGCATTTGGGGGTGAACACAAACAAACACACATTGAAGTTATTTCTTTTATCTTTAAAATCATTTAACGTACTACATTTCCTTAGGGTTTAAAAAAACCAGATCCTGTTGTAAAGATTATGTAAAAGCCAAGCTACCAGTATCTTATTTTCTCAGCTATCTATGATGACTAGGGTCTATCAGTAATGTTTACCAGTTGTGTTAGACGGGGTCCTCTAGAGAAACAAAATCAGAATGCTAATAATTATATATATATATATATAATATATATATATATAATATATATATAATATATATAGATATATATATATAGATGTATATAGATGTATAACATAAGAAATAAACAGTTAATTAAATTATAAAGCAGTACAAATGGCTCTGTGCAACTCACTCCTGTGAGACAGCTGTGAGACACTGGCAGTCCTTCAAGCCTTGAGGGCCGCTGGGTAGTCCTCTGTAGAGCAATTCAGGCTATCCGGGCACAGGCAGCAAACAGCATGGCAGGTCACCAGCAGTCAGCCAGATGACAGGGTCCGACAGTCCCCAGCTCAACAGATGTAAATTCCAATGGTGTGGTGAAGCAGGTCTTGAAGGAACCTCAAATTACAGTGACACAGTCCATGGGTTAGGTGTCCCACAAGTAGTGTAGCTTGCAAATGGAGCCAAAGAACAAGCAAGGCAGCTGCACACTGGTCCAATGATCAAAGAAAGGTGAGGTTCACCGAGACATTTATCTCTCTGCCCTTCAATTAATCTCACATTTTTTTTTCGGCCAGGCTGGCGAAATAAAGTAACTACCTCACCAGTGTTCGTGAACACTACCTGGAAGATATAGCCAGTAGCTCTGAGGGGAACAGAGACAGCCGCTTTAATAGCGTAACACGCTGCTAGAAATGAACAAAACACCACGCAGCAGGGGATTTCAGTGACAAAACTCTTATTTCTCACAACATGAAATGATTGGGAAATATATTACCAGTGGCAAGCATAAATAGCCAGTGTTAAATTTTGCTGATGTTTTGCCCTGGCAATCAATTGTGCTTAGCATGTACACTGCTAGTCAATATTTCATTTATGAAATTAAGCCGTCCAATTGTTTTCTCAATAATCAATTAAATACCATAGAAAACTCTGATTAAATAGATTTCAGAATGATCCTTCCCAAAAAGAGCAACTTCATATAAATGTAAAGACTTAATGTTAATGAAGAGTCTCTCAGGTTTAATCTTATCACAATAGAAATGATATCTATAAGTTATAAAAATTATGAGTATCTTTTGCCTAAGAATAGGGTTACAGGGGGATTAGAGAAGTAACATTAACAAATGATATACACTCTTGATGTGTCTGCTTATGAATAACATAACAGGCATTTCAATCTGCTAAACTAGTTCTTAGTTTTCTATGTCAGCAAAACAAAATAAAAAATGAAGATCAGAAACTTAAAATAATTATTTTCCTCTAAGTTGAATACTTTTCTATTCAAATTTGAACTGCATTATATTTCAGAAGAGATCTAAAAATTAGTCCCTTTGTTTTATCCAGTTGTGATTCCTGACACTGCCGAAGCCCCATGGATTACTTAATATGGTTCTTCTAGCTGTAGGCTTGTTGCTCCCACCAGACGACTGGATCAACTTAACCACTCCCTGCTGTACAGTGGATTCCAACTCACTCATAGGGACTATGCAAATGTGAAGTGCCCACCTGGGGATTGCATAGTTTGCTAATAATGCTGATAAAGGACTCATCAACCCTGTTGATCGGGACAATGCAAATGAGGTATACTGAATCCTGACATTCATAGGGACTCTTTTTACCATCCAGGTAGGCTTAACTGAATCATTCCAGAGGCAGAAAAGGGATCTTCAATCATCAAGAAAGAACAGCCAGGAATGACCTCTGTTCTTTGGTTCTGGGATTTCTGTGTTGAGAATCTTTTCAAACCAGAAGACAGAGATCTCTGACACTCGAGACTGTGAGAGACAGTGGGAGACACGGCAGAAAACCAGTGGCAACATTGAAGGGAGAACCAACACAGAAGTTGGAGACAGAGGGTTCTTTCCTTGGCTACAGGGTAAGAGACCGGAGTGCCCCTGGGCTTCTTGTTGATGGAATGGCTGTGCACTGCGGTGCTCTGCAGAGTAGTGGAAGGACTGTCGACTGACAAATCTGCTCGCAAGTACTTGACTTATCAGTACTCAACATAATCGGATTTCGACATAAAATGTTGAGAAAATTTTGCCTCGGAGCTTGAATTAAACATCGGAATCCGACCCAGCGCTCGTGACTTTAAAAAAAAATCATTTTATTGGGAGCTCATGCAACTCTCATCATAATCCATACATCAATTGAAGCAAGCATGCTGCCTCATTCTTTTCTAGACATTTACATTCTATTGAGTCCTTGGTATCAGCTCACCCCCCTTCACCATCCCCACCCTCAAAACTTTTGATAGATTGTATATTGTTGCTTTTCTATGTTTTTCGGTATATGAAACCCAACATTGATGAACCTATAGAGAGAACAACTAGAATAAGGGTTCCTAGAGTGCACGGAAGTGGGGAGGTGGGGATGGGGGGTGGGAAAGAGAGCTGATATCAAGAAGTTCAAGAAGGAAGAAAATGTTTTGAAACTAATTTTTGTAGTAATTGTACAACAACGTTTGATGTGATTGAACTATGGAATGGTATATCTGGATTAGCTCCTATTAAAATGGTCTGTGGGGTGGTTAGAAGAAAGCCTTTGTTATCAATATTGTTGCTTCACTTATTAAAAATAAATGAAATTATGTTTAATTTAAGCAAATACCATATATACTTGAGTATAAGCTGACCCGAATATCTACCGAGGCACCTAATTTTACCACAAAAAATGGCATTAAAAATGTGCTGAAAAACTTGGTTTATACTCAAGTATATATACAGTAACTTTTTATTATAAAGGAAGAAAAACAACAACATTGGATGTGGTCAATCTACCTCTCATTGATTACAGTCTGAATGAGTTTGGTCACCATTTTTGAATGGGGAACAGCTGTCTGTTCATTACAAGATATTTGACTGCTACACCACATGTACACTTTCCTATTTATGTCAGTTATAACTGACAGACAGACCCTTTCAAACTCATGTAAAGCCATGTATATGTATGTATGTGTATATATGTATCCTAACCATTTATCTATCAGCTTGTGTGTTGTTATGATGCTGAAATCCACGTCACTGGTATTTCAAATATCAGCGGAGTCACCCAAAGTGAACAGGTTTTAGCGGAGCTTCCAGACTAAGAACAGATTTCAAGGGAAGTAATAGTCTGTCCGCTTCAGAGGAATTACCCATTAAAAACCACATGGTTAGCACGGAACTGTGAACTTTGTCAGAGATAGAGCCAACTCCTCGGGTTGCAGACACTCAAGAGATGACTGAATACGAGCTGTCATATGAGAGTGGAGTCAAGCACAATGATGTAGCTGGGGAAGAGCCTGCAGGAGTAGAGTCGTCAGGACCTTCCGTTGCTGATGGGGAATTGCTCAAAATGGGAAGAATCTGCTGAAAAATCAATTGCTAATGAACATGGACTATACAAAGTATGTCCTCAATAAAATTATTTATTAAAATTAAAAAATTAAAAAAACAAAGAAGACTTTTGACTAGATGGATTACCACTGTGGCTGCAGGAGTGAGCTGAAACAAAAGAACAATTGGAAAGATGGTGCACGACCAGGTGCTCACTCATTCTGTTGAATATGGGATCATTATGGGTTAAAACTAACTGGACGGCACCTGACAACAGCAGTGTGTGTGTGTGTGTGTGTGTGTGTGTGTGAGAGATACCCCTCGACGTACATGTAAAAAGGTTGAAATAGAAAATATACACATAACTGCATGTATAATTGAGTACATTTTTACATGTACAATTGAATGATATTAATTATTTTTATGTAGCAGTTTCCAGGTATAAAATATTTCTTCTATTTTTCAGGAGTGTGTATTTGAGTGCAACATGAATAAAATTGTCCATTCTTGCATTAATATCTTGGTATTTGGGGTTTTTTTGTCTGATTCTAGGCAGTCTCCCCCTTGTCACTACTCCCAGCAAAGGCAAGTCTCCCCAGTGGCATGACAGTCCAACAGATACTGAAAGGATTTTAACATTTTAGTATTTTTAGCAAAATGATGGTGTTAGGCCGAGTTGAGTAGATAAACAAATTCTGTGACACTCATTCATATGTGTAAGAAAAAGCTTTATATTAAGAAGCCTTACATATCAGGAAAATGTGCCAGCCCAGTCCAACTCAAGTCTGTAAGTCTGATACTAGTCCATAAATCCCTCTTCAGACTTAGGCAGCCACATGCAATGATGCAGAATGCCGGGAGATCAAAGGCCAGAGGGTGCAAGGTCTTGTGGATCCAATGGCACAGTTCATCACAGGGATGTGACAGGTCTCCTAGTGACTAGATCACAGGAAGGTGAAGGCAGAGTTGGGGGTGGGGAACTGGGGAACTTCCAGAGAGCCCTTTATCTCCATCTTGTCTTCAAAGGAGATAATCAAGCTGTTGAACTCCGCCCATATCTTCTTATAGGTGCCCTGCGGGCGCACAAAAAACTATCACAATGACTGTTACAAGTACAGAAGATACCCACCAGAAGATACCCTAAACATATCAAATCGTAATTTCAAGAAATATCTTGAATTGTATTTTTAAGACAGACAAAATGTATCAACAATATTTTGTAAATAGTAAATGGATATGGACCAAAATTTTGGAACCTAGACCTTTAAAGGAAAGGATACAGAAGTAGATAAAAAAACAATTAAAAGAAAAGATTGAATGAAAAGAGAACAAAGAGGTACAGGATCAATGAATTGCCAGTGGGCCTGGCACTACCTATCTGCTTTGAATGATCACGAGGTGCATCCAGATTAGGACAGGAACCAAATAGCTTTTTCTGCACCAGCACCATAGTGGATTGGTGAGCACAGAGATGTGATGCACCCCTCTCCCTACGCTGTACCCTTCCTTAGCCCCCAGAGGGGTAGCTCTCTCATACTGCCACCTGGAAGCTAGTTGAATGCTGCCTCCATACAGACCTACTGCCAACGCCATGCCACTTATTTATTTTTCTTTCCACCTTCTAACTTTTCATTTCTTTGGTACCATGGAAGGGAGCTCTCTTCCGAGACCTCCTCAGAGTGCACGCCCAGCCCTGTACCGGGGTAATCAGTGGTGCATGTACCCATGCACCAAGGACAGCATTACTGCTGTAGCTGTTTTATTGTCAGTGCATTTGTGTCAATATTGCAGCACTCTCTTTCTTCTTTCTCATTTCCTCTTTTTCTTTCTTTGTGGTTATTCCCTCTTCCTACCCCCTTTTGCCCTCAACTTTTATCTTTCTCTCTTTTCTTACTTTCCAACCACCAATCCCACTTTGTAGCTCCCACAGAGCTGGTGCCAAAGATTCCACTTCCTCCATTGTCATTAGTCACTTCCCGCTGCCACTCCATGTCAGCTGTGTGCACTCCCCCAGGACCAGCACCGCAGTGCCGCCCAGCCGTGATGAGTGCTGATGCCTGTGCTAGTACTCTTTGTCCGCAGTTTCCCCCTTCTTCCCTCCCCTTCTTCTTTTCTCTCTGTTTGCCACATCTCCTTCTTCCTTCCTTCCTTCCTTCCTTCCTTCCTTCCTTCCTTCCTTCCTTCCTCCCTCCCTCCTTCCCTCCCTCCCTCCAATGGTTTGGGCACTCCACATCTGGCTTCCTCTGAAATCAGAGACACAAGTTCGAGACTCACTTCAGCCCCCTCCTTTTTTCTCTTCTTTGTCTCGTCTCTCTTTCCCCCACACTTGTTTTTTAATTTTCCTTTTTTTGACCTACTTTCCATTTTCCTTTTTGATCCTGCCCTGAGCACTCCATCCCTGCGGCCTCCACCATTGGCAGTGCCTGCCTCTGTTGACTGCAGACAGTGTTGTGTGAGCCCACAGAGCAGGCACCCTGCCACTCGCCATTCTGCAAGCAGCAGCGCCCATTCCGACAGCTGGTACTCTGTACTCCCTGTGGCAGTCACATTTTATGAGAATTTGCATAGAAAAAATCTCCCATTTCTTGTTAGTTTTTATTTCTTTAATACTTTTCTTTCTTAAGGCCTCCTCATTTTTAATTCTCTTTCCCACCTTCTTTCTTACCAGCCTCCTTTCTTTTCATTTTTACCCCACGTCAGTTTGGAACCAACAACTCTTTCCAACCATACCCACAACACCTGCTGTTCCATCGACCAGGCAAATGTCATCACTCAACCCAGTACACTGGATGGATGACAGTGGCTAGTACTCATCTATGCTTCACGACCCACTATGCTTTAGTATCCACAATCTCCATCAACACCAAATTCACTAGTGCCAAATCAAGAGGGAAGAGCTATCAAGAAGAACAGCAGTTAGAAAGCACCCAGTGCAGCCAAGCTAGTAACCTTGATATGTTAAAACACAAAACTTAGGTTAAATTAATCAATATACAACCAATACATTAATAGAGTATGCCACAATGTCTCAGAAATAAAACGCAATTGCAAAGGACACACACACACACACACACAAACAGAAACAAAAAGGTGACAAGATTTCTCAAAATAAAGTTTAAAACAACAAGCCAGAACATCTTCTGGGGTGGGTTGGCGAGAATGATTTTGGAATACCCTGGTAAATCATTTAAAAGAAGTACATCTAAATGCTTTCCACAGTAGAGAGACGGGCAGGTAATTCCAGAACAGGAAAAGACAAAAAAATACAACAAAAAACCAGCACCAAGAAAACGGCCACAGTTTTGCTGGAAGAAATTTCCCTAACATTACTGTGGCACTGTGATTTATGTCAATTTCATCCTGTAAAAAAGTACAGTCCCATCTAGCCATCAGGTCACAGGCTGATGATACCCTTTTGAGGGAGTGGCCTATTTTATAAGAAACAATGACTAATTCTCTTCCTTCTCTGACTTTTCTCCTTCCTCACTGGGATGCTGTGCCTGCCTCTCCAGGTGAATACCTGTGGAGTTCCGACCCTGGAAGTCAACTTCAGAGGGATCTATCTGCCATGTTCCTTTGAGTCAATGAACGCACTCAGCAACCTGTGATTTCCCTGCATCCCACTAAACCTTTCTGCATCACCGGCCTACAGCTAGGTGAGTCTGAAGAGGGCTCCAGCTAGATCAGACCCACAGACTTGTGTTGGACTGGGCTGGGATACCTTGATGAGATAAACTTACTTCTTAATATAAAGCTTTCATATACATATATGTCACTTAATTGGTTTCTCTATAGAACCTAGCCTAACACAATTAGGAAAAGGAATGCATTCAAGTATTTCCAGCAGGCTAGAATACAATTCCCACCCTGCTCCACAACACCCCACCCCCAAATTCACCAAAACAAACTTTAATCTCATTTTCTAATCTGGTTTAAATTGCTAATACAATCTAGTTTGCTTTCGCTAAATGAAAAGACAAAGAAAATATCCTGGAAAAGGTGGGGAAAAAATGAGAAGTCAAGTATAAAGTATAAAATTAAGCTTGGACAACTTGGCAGGAACAATGCAGGCAAGAAGGCAATGGAATTACACCTATAAAACCCAGCAGGGAAAGTGAACCTGGAATTGTATATTTAGTAGAGATGACTTTCAAATACAATGGTGAATTTAGGACATTTCCAGATACATATAGTCAAAGAAATTTGTAAACCTTAGACTATTCTCAATAGAATCACTGAAGCAAATCCTCTTGTCAGAACATCAGTCACAGATAATATCTTAAGATAAAAAGCACAATAACATCTGAAATGAATTTGGCTGCAAAAAATTTTTAAAAGAAAGAAATCTAAAGACTGCTGTGAAAAACATAGATTTGCATTGTAAATCATGGCAGCTTTAAAGCATAAAAAAGGGAATGAGAGCTGTAGATATTTGCTCTCTCTCACGGCCATTGGCTCGATTCTGACTCATAGTAACCATATAGGACAGGGTAGAACTGCCCCTGTGAGTTTCAGAGACTGATTCTTTACAGGAATGGAAACCCTTGTCTTTCTGCCATGGAGCAGCTGATGGTTTTGAATTGCTGACCTTGTGGTTCGCAGCACCACAGGTAGCCGATGCTCCACCATGGCTCTTTGGTGTAGTTACAGAACTTTCAAACGAAGAGGGAGTTACAATGATGTCAAGGTAGAATTGATTGTTTTAAACTTGAGGTGATAAACGTATTTATCAAACTGAAAAAGAAGAAATCATTAAAACTCAATAAAGACTGCAACATCCATATGGAAAATGAGAAGAAAATCTGTGTACAAAATGGATCCAGCATAGAAATATCTATAAACAAAAGAAACCAACAAAACATACACACAAATAAGATACACAAAATGACAACACAAATGTTAAGTATACTGATTATAAGTAAATGGATTATCATACCAACCAAGAAACAGAGAGTAACAAAATGAGTCAAGAAAGCATGACTCAACACTATGCTTTCTATGTTAGTCCTGGGTGATTAGAAAAACAAATCCAGAGACACCATGTATGTATAAGAAAGAGCTTTATAACAAAGAGTAATTTTACATTAACAAAATATCCAGTCCAGTCCAGAGAAAGTCTGTAAATCGGATATTAGCCCATAAGCCCGTACTAGTCCACAAATTCCTCTTCAGACTCACGCAGCACATGCAAGGATGCTGAATGCAGGAAGATCACAGGCCGGTGGGTGAAACATCTTGTGGATCCAATGGTGGTGAAACATCTGAGAACTGTCACAGTTCTCCACATGGCTTCTCCAACTCCGAAAGTGTCTCAACAGCAGAACAGTGAAGCAGTGTGTGGCCCACCTCCTGGAAGAAAGAGAGGAAGTTCTTATAATCCTCATAAGAAGGCCATGCCCACAAGGAGGCACCATTAAGGTGTGATTGACAGGCAAGACTCCACCCCTTCACTTTTAATATCTTGACATTAGATTATGTAGCTATCACACTTTGTTCAAGAGACACACCTTTGACGCAAATATAAAAATAAGCTAAAAGTAAATGATTGAAAATGTATATCAAGGAAATGGCAACCCAAAAGAATAGGAATGGCAATGTTAATTTCTGATAAAATGGAATTTAAGGTCAAAATTTGCAAAAGAGACAATAAAGGATATTATATAATCCTGGAAAATATTAATTCAATTAAAGGACACATTATAATAAATAACCGGGCATCAAATGAAAAACACACCAAAATATATAAATTAAACTTTAACAAAATAGAAAGAAAATGAGATGACAGATAAATAATTGGAGACTTTAATGTCCCATGACTGATGAAAGACAGAACAAAAACAAAGAAAATCAACAACTGAAGATCTAAACAATAATTAGCTACTTTGACTTCATAGACATAGCTAGAAAACTCCACCCAATAGCACAATATTTAGTCTTTCCAATGCATATGGAACATTCTCCAGAATATACAATATGTTAGATTATAAAATAAACCTCAATCAATTTTTAAAATCACCATGGTAGAAAGCATCTTCTCCTATCACATTACTATAAAACTAGAACTTTAAATAATAGGAAGATCAAGGGAATATGTATAAAAACTGAGCAAAGACTGCTAAAAAACTACTGGGTCATATAAAAAATTAAAATGAAATAAAAAATTACTTAGTCACATGAAAGTGAACACGCAACATACCAAAACCTTTGCAGTGTAGCAAAAGCAGAGCCCAGAGGGTGATTTACAGGAATAAAAAAACATCAAAAAATGAAAACCAAAACCAACATCTTAAGCCACCATATCCAGGAATTAGGAAAAAGACCAGAAGAAAAAAACCTTGAAATTGCCAGAAGAGAAGAAATAGTAAAGATAAATGCAAAATAAATGAATCAACAAGACAACAATCCACAAATGATTATCAACTTGACAAACCACTGGCAAATCTAATGAAGGATAAGAAATGCAAATAATTGCAATGTTTCAGCAAGTTATGAAATATCACAAGCACTCACTTGTTTATGCCAAGAGAGTTGAAAGCTAGCTACTTGGTAAACTGATTGGAAGAGATGCATATTTGGGTACATTTCAAAGAAAGATGACCCAATAGAATGCTCAATTATAGATCAATATCCTTGAGATCACATGCAAGTAAAATTTTGCTAAAGATCATTTAGCAGCTATTGAAGCAATACATTGACAGAACTGTCAGAAGTTCAGGCTGGGTTCAGAAGAGGATGTGGAATAGGGAATGTCATTGCCGTGGCCATGAGTCCTTGGCTCAAAGCAAAGAATACCAGAAAGATGTTTACTTCCCTTGTATTGATTATGCAGAGGCATCTGACTGCATGGACCGTAATAAATGATAATACCCGTGAGAAGAATGCGCATTCCATTACAATTGATTGTGCTCCTGGGGAACCTGTGCATGGATCAAGAAGCAGTTGTGCAAACAGAACAAAGGGACACTGCATGGTTTAAAATCAGGAAGGTGTGCACCAGGGTTGTATCATCTCATCATACTTGTTAAATCTGTATGTTGAGAAAATCATCAGAGAAGTTGGATTACATGAAGAAGAACGTGGCATCCGAAGTGGGGGAAGGCTTATTAACAACCTCAGATATGCAGATGACACAATCTTGCTTGCTGAAAGTGAGGAGGTCTTGAATCACTCATGATCAAGATCAAAGGTAGCAGTCTTCAGTATGGATTACACTTCAATGTAAAGACCAAAATTCCTACAACTGGACCAATGGTAACATCATGACAAATGGAAAAAAGGTTGGGCTGTTGAGGATTTTGTCTTGCCTGGGTCTACAGTCAATGCCCGTGGAAGCAGCATTCAAGACATCAGAAGGAGTGGTGTTCTGGGAAAATCTCCTCCCCAAGACCTCTTCAGAGTTTTGAAAAGCAAGGATATTAGTTTGAAGACTAAAGTGCACTTGACCCAAGTCATGGTATTTTCAATTCCCTTACAGGAATGTGAAAGTTGGACATTGAATAAAGAAGACCAAACAAGACTCTATGCATTTTTAATTATTGTGTTGGAGAAGAATGTTGAATATTAACATGGACTGCTAAAAGAATCACCCAATTTCTATTGGATTGAAGTAAGGCCAGAGTGCTCCTTAAAGGCAAGGATGATAAGCCTTTACCTTCATACTTTTGATATATTATCAGGAGACACCAGTCCCTGAAGAAGGACATCATGCTCATCAAAGTGGAGGGACAGCAAGAGAGAGAGAGAGAGAGAGAGAGAGAGAGAGAGAGAGAGAGAGAGAGAGAGAGAGAGAGAGAGAGAGAGGATGGATTGTCACCATGGCTATAAAAATGGGCTTATACATATGGACAATTATGAGGATGACACAGGAGTATATAGTGTTTTGTTCCATTGTGCATAGGGTCACATGGGTTGGCACTGAATCAATGGGACCTAACAACGGTACCTAACAGCATCATCAACTTGTGCCTCTCTTACTAATTTTCTGTTTAAACTCTTTCCCGACTTTCACCCCTATTCTGTGCTTCACCTTTGGAATAATTGTACTTTATTAGTTCTTTATACATTCTTGATTTGAGACCTTGGCCGTGTTGCCATTGTTAGCTGCTGTCTAGTCAGTTCCGACTTGTAGCAGTCCTATGTTCATGCTGTGTCTCCACAGCATTTGACGTTTAGTGCTCTCTACTTTACTGTTGGCTTTGATCCTTCATTACAGTGGTCACAGAGACCGCACAGACAATGCTTATGATTCTGGACTTTATTTCAACAGTTAACAGGTTACAGTTCAGGTGAAAAATACTCGGGACTTGTTACAAAGCTTTTATTGGGCTGCTAATAAATGCCTAACGCGCATGCCCCTCCCCTGCAAGCCTCAGGCTGAGAGCACTCAGCTCCAGCTTCGTGAGTCAGAAAACCCAGCTTCTCTAATTCCAAGCCGTGTGTCCCTCCGTGCCTCTATCAATTATGTACTGACCTCTTTTTATTAGACATCACCTGCCCCATCACTCAAGGCAACACATGTACAGTCGCTAGTCTAATCTCCATTGTTCTTCCATGTTAACCGTCAAAGAAGGTTTATTTTAGTGAAATAGCCTTTTCTTGATTTTTTATAATGATTTTTTATAGTGATCTCATATAAGAGTTTCCTTTTTGTATGTATATGTTTATGTGTGTATATGTATGTGTATATATATGTATATATATATATACCATATTGAATGAAGGGGGAAGTGCAGAGTGGAGACCCAAGGCCCAAGTGTCGGCCAATGGAGATCCCCCAGATCCTGGATACTTTCCCCCAGATCCTGGATACTTCCTCCCCCCAACTACCATCATCTGAATTCTACCTTGCAGGGCTGGATAGGGCAGAGGTTGTACACTGGTACATATGAGGGCTGGAGGCACAGGGAATCTAGGGTGGATGATACCTTCAGGACCAAGGGTGTGAGGGGAGATGCTGGGAGAGTGGAGGGCGAGTGGGTAGGAAAGGGGGAACTGATTACAAGGACCCACATGTGACCTCCTTCCTGGGAGAGGGACGGCAGGGAAGGCGGGGAAGGGAGACTCTGGATAGGGAAAGATATGACAAAATAACGATGTATAAATTACAAAGGGCACATGAGGGAGGGGGGAACGGGGAGGGAGGGGAAAAAAAAAGAGGACCTGATGCAAAGGGCTTAAGTGGAGAGCAAATGCTTTGAGAATGATTGGGGCAGGGAATGTATGGATGTGCTTTATACAATTGATGTATGTATATGTATGAGTGATAAGAATTGTATGAGCCCCTAATAAAATGTTAAAAAAAGAGTTTCCTTTTTGTGATGGATTAATTTCACTGAGCATAATATTCTCCAACTTCTTCCATGTCATGCAGCGCTTTCCAGATTGATGGCTGGGTATCACCTTGTGTAATATTCCATTGTGTGTATGTACTATGCACCAAAGTTTACTTAGTCATTTCCCACCCCCCCCCCAATGCCCCCAATGGACATTTAGGTGTTTTTTTAAAATCTTTTTGCTATTATGCATCAGGTTATGATGGCGATGGGTGCCCATATACCTATTCGTGTGATGGCTTTTATTTCTTTAGCATATATACCAAGGTGAGGAATTGCTGAATCATATCTTTTCCCCTTTAACTTTTAAAGGGCATCACACCATGTTCCATAGGGGCTGCACCACTTTTGCAATCCCTCCATCCTTGCATGAGGCTTCCCGGGCCTCCACGCCCTTTCTCACTACACTGTTTCTTTTTCAGATTTGAAATTTTCTCTTAATGCTAAGCTGAGATGGGATTTCATTTTTATTTTGAATTGATCATTGAGGGCTAATGATGGTATTGGTGGAACAGTAGGATACACGTTGACTGTTAACCTCAAGTTTGGTGGTTCAAACCCACCAGCCACATCTCAGGAGAAAGATGAGGCTGTGTGTTTCCATAAAGACATAGAGCTTCAGAAACGCCCCAAAGCAGTTCTACTTGATCACATTGGGTCTCTGTGAGATAGAATCTACTCCATGCCAGCAGATTTGATTTTTGACTTAGGTTTCTGTAGAGCACATGTCTAAAGTACATGTGACATAGTCTTGCCATTCCTACCTCTAAAGAGAATGTCGCCTGTACTTTCTCAACAAGACGAGCCCTGGAGCCCTAGTGGCTACACTTTGGGCTGCTGACTACAAGGTCAGAAGTGGGAAACCGAGAGTTGTCAGGAAAAAAGAGAGTAAGGGGTTACAATGTCTGCAACGAACAGGAGCAGTGCTACCCTGCCCCATAGGGTTGCTTTGAGTCAAAATTAACTCAATGACAGCGAGTCTGGAGAGTCGCTGCTCCAACATGGATTTGTTTGTCCTCCTGGCTATCGGTGGCACTTTCAGTATTCTTTGCCAGCATCATCATTCAAAGGCATCTGTTTTCCTTCAGACTGTTTTTACTAATTATCCAACTTTTACACGTGGATGAAACAAATTCATAGAGACCCTACAGGACAGCGTAGAACTATACTTATGGGTTTCCGAGACTGTGGTTCTTTATGGGAGTACAAAGCCCCGTCTTGCTCCTGCAGAGTGACGCATGGTTCTGAGCTACTGACCTTGCGGTTAGAAGCCCTACTGTGCCACCAGAGCACCTGGCCTCTGAGGTAATTGAAAATGCCAGGCCTTGGGTCAGAAGCACCTTAGGCCTCAAAGTGACATCTTGGCTGTCTAACATTTTAAAGGGGTTTTTGCTGCAGATTTGCCTTTTCATGAACAAAATGTGTAGGCAAAAGCTACTTATATTTGTTAAGGTTTTAAGACTTAATGTGCTTAACTTGAGCATGGCAGCATACATGACGGAAAAGACATATGTAGTTCCTCTTAACCTGTTTTAATCTCATTGAGTCCCCAGTAGACTGTCAACTTCAGGAAAACAGGTGTTTCACTTCTCTTAATAGCCACCGTTCACTCAGTGTCAAGAACACCGAGCAAAACACCTGCTTTCCTGAACAGGTGAACACCTACAGACTCATTGTGCCTATTTCGAAGTAATTATTGAAATTCCTTCCCACTGGTAGGAAACAAGCAAACAACGCAATTAGGGCAAAGACTATCATTTTACCATTGATCTTCCCTTTTGACACATTTTAAATTTTCTCTAGTTTTCAATACTTTTAGACTGAGGTTGTTCTGTTTACTCTGGAATGGCTGTTGTTGTTTTTGTGGTTTGTGTGTGTGCGTGTGTACTTCTGTATATGAAATCCAGGATAGCTAAAGCTACAGAGACAGTGATGTTGTGACCGGGAGGTTTCAGGGAAGGGGGCGGGGGCTGATAGCAATGAGTACCAGAACTAAGAAAATGTTCTGAAATCGATTGTGGTACTGACTGTATAACTCTTTAATATAAATGAACTATTGAATTGGATGATATCTTCATCATATGCCAATAAAGCCTTTGAAATGAAATTATAAGACACCAGCAAAATATTTTTTATGTATTTCCGTCCTCTAAAAATGTGGGAAGAGAATATTCACCGCTCAGCATTCCAGGGGCACGGACATGGATGCTGGCTCCAGGGCCTTCTTTGAAGCAAGTCCACACCAAGGTCATGGCTCGAACAAGGCTGAGTGGTACGGACTTCCACCATCCGACAAGAATCGCTTTGTCCGCTATTTTCTAGTCTGGATAATCCTTTTGAGAAAGATTGTTCAGGAGCAGATGGAAACAGTTCTAAGTGTGAAAGCACTCAATCACCTCCTACCCACTATTTCCTCTTGCCTCCTCTCTGTGACAGTTGGCACTGAGACAAACTCATAAGGGGATGCAAATGTTTGTACATGAAGTCATGTATCAATTGGGGGTAAAAATCTATGAAAAATTAATAACAATAACTCTTTAGATTTGTACAATTTACTAAATTAATTTCACAGACATTCTCTTGGAGCTAAGAAAGGTCAAGTGGGAACTCTTCCAGTCTTTGGAAACAAAACATGTTGGGAAACTACTATGTGTAAGTACAACACCACTCGAAGAAAATGAACTCGGCATCAGTAAGCATAGTGGTTTCATGCTATCCTGCAAGGTTTGTTGGAGGAAGATGCAGAGATCAATTTCTAATTTAACATCGTTGCATCCCTCCCTCTTCCTGGGAGCTGGGTTTGTACTTCTCGACGGACAGACTTGTATGCACTTTCAGTCGAAAGTAATGAGACATCCCTAGGTAACTGCAGCTTAATTAGTCTGCTGCCTGGCCACAAATCCGAGTGAACCCAAGTACATCAAAGAAAAGGGAACCATGAGATTGAAATGAGATAGCAAGTTGATAGACATTTATTTTCTGATAGACATCGGATCTATTGAAAGATTCAAAACAAAATGTAGTTTCCATTAATCATTTTGTGGATAAAGTTATATGCAGATAATTCTTAGTAGTAGTAATTATAAGCAATTTATTCTGTATGTTAAAATTATGTTATATGCCTGTGCACACTTATATTATACCAAAAATTGAAAATGTAATTTGCTTCCAATTAAATAATTCTGAAGTTTTAGCAAAAATGTGTTACTGTTTAACATTATTTATCCACCCTTCACACTATTTCTAGATTTTCCCCCTATTCTATCGCTATTCATATGAGGTGACTAAAAAGACTGATTTGAGTCAGGTAGGTACACCTTAGTCCTAAAAGTGGCGTCTTTGCTTATTCAAACTTTAAAGAGGTCTTTTGCAGCAGATTTATCTAATGAAATACTCACAGAATCAATGATCATATCGATTCTGACTCATAGCAACCCTATAGGACAGAGCAGCCCCTGTAGGTTTATGAGGCTGTAATTCTGTACGAGAGCAGAAAGCCTCACCTTCCTCCTGCAGAGCAGCTAATGGTTTTGAACTCTTAATCTTGCCATTCACAGTCTGATGCATAACCACTGTGTGGGAAGGGCTCCCCCAATTATGGTACATTCTTTAATTTTGATATGCGTAGGATTCATTATAGACCATGTCACTGTTTTCCCATTTATTGTGGTCTGTGTATGGGAATGCTGGACAATGGAAAACAAGGTGGAAGTAATGCCTTTTAATCACGCTACTGACCTAGAGCACTTAATATGCCACAGACTTGGAGCAAACCAGTCTTTTTACTTTTAATCATTTTATTGGGGGCTCATACCACTCTTATCGCAATTCATCCATTGTATAAAGCATATTTGTACATTCATTACCCTCATAATTCTCAAAACATTTACTCTCTAAGTAAACCCTTGGCATCAGCTCCTCGTTTTTGCTCCTTCTTCCCTGCTCCCCTCTTCCCCATGAACCCTTGATAATTTATAAATTATTATTTTGTTATATCTTACACTGTCCGAGATCTCCCTTCACCCACTTTCCTGTTGTCCATCCCCCTGGGAGGAGGTTACATATAGATCCTTATAATCAGTTCCCCCTCTCTACCCCACCTTCCCTCCACCCTCCCGGTATCACCACTCTCACCACTGGTCCTGAAGAGATCATCCATCTTGGATTCCCTGTGTTTCCAGTTCCTATCTGTACCAGTGTACATCCTCTGGTCTAGCCAGATTTGTAAGGTAGAATTGGGATCATGGTAGTGGGGGGAGGGGGAGGAGGAAGCATTTAGGAACTAGAGGAAAGTTGTACGTTTCATCGTTGCTTCATTGCACTCTGACTGGCTTGTCTCCTCCCCATGACCCTTCCGTAAGGGGATGTCCATTTGCCTAGGGATGGGATTTGGGTCCCCACTCTGCATTCCCCCTCATTCACAATGATATGATTTTTTGTTCTTTGACGCCTGATGCCTCATCCCTTTGACACCTTGTGATCACACAGGCTGGTGTGCTTCTTCTCTGTGGGCTTTGTTGCTTCTGAGCTAGATGGCTACTTGTTTACCTTCAAGCATTTAAGACCCCAGATGCTATATCTTTTGATAGCCGGGCATCATCAGCTTTCTTCACCACTTTTGCTTATTCACCCGCTTTGTTTTTAGCGATTGTGTCAGGAAGGTGAGCATCATGGAATTCCAGTTTAATAGAACAAAGTATTCTTGCATTGAGGGAGTACTTGAGTGGGGGCCAAATGTCCATCTGCTACCTTAATACTAAACCTATAAATATATGCACATAAATCTATTTCCCCATCCTCATATATAAATATATTTAAATATGGGCATGCCTTTATTTAGACCTGTATGAATGTCCTTTGCCTCCTAGCTCTTTCCGCTATTTCCTTTGACTTTCCTCTTGTCCCACTATCAACTCAGCGTTCATTTGGGTTACAGTAATTCCTCTCGTTTACATTACCCTTGACCACACCCTACCAGGCCTCCTACTCCCCACTCACAGATTTGGATCATTTGTTGTTCCCTTGTCCCTCGGTTTCTTAACACCACTTCCTCCCCCCCCACCACCTCCCCTTCTCCCATGTCCCCGGAACTGTCTGTCCTATTGTTTTCTCCTCCAGATTAGAACAAACCAGTCTTAAAAGCTATACCAGCAAGATCTTCTTTAGTAGTGAGGATGGGGAGACTGGTTCACTTTCCATCACGTTTGTTACAGTAGAGGGTTGATCAAAATGAGAGAAATCTTCAATGAGATGTATTGGCATAAGAGCTACAAATATGGACTCAAACACAGCAATGACCCTGCAGACGGTACATGACCGGTTAATGCTTCATTTACTGTGATCTAGAGCTAACCCAAGGATACAGCATAGCAACTCTAGCTGTGAATGGTATATTTGTATATTTCTGAAATAGGCACATGATGCGACATTAAACTTTTCTTACATAACGATTATAGCTGTTTAGCTGACACACATTACATCAGTCCTACTTTCTTCGCCTAAGATTTAGAATATAACAGTTTCTCAAAAACCCAATAACTTTGGTTTTTATTTATAAAATGCATTCTGTTCTCTATAAGTCTATTTAAATGATATGTTCACAAGTTCACTATATGGTACTTTCTCTAGCACACTTACAAAAACAAACTGATGACAACAATTGATCTTCCACATTAAACTTTATTTTGAACATATAGCCCATCAGCATATTTTCAAAATATTTTCATGTATTCATTACTTATATCAATCTTCCAAGATCATATTTATTATGCATCATACAATACAGAATCTGAATGTAATTATTCCCAATTTTGAGTGTTGTTCTTAGAAGCCACATGCTATCCCTTAACTTCCATGGCCCCATGCTCAATGGGATAAGGTGGTTGTGATTCATAATTCAGAGGGTTTCTCTTGGCTAATTTTTGGACGTAGGTAGCCAGGCCTGTATTCCTAGTATGGCTTAGTCTGAAAGTTCCACTACCCTTACTTGCTCAACAGCACAGCAACACACAGCTTCCACTGGCTCTGTAAAGGTCATTGGCCAAAAGTCAATCCTAAAGCTCATGCATGGATGTCAAACTACTCCCACTGGGCCATCAATTCCCACCTACAAATTTTATGTATAAGATGTTTGGAAATGCCATGTTCATGCATTGGAATAGTAGAATAAACAGCAAAAAGCAGATATTTTTAGAGTTTATGTGAATGCAACATAAACACTATACCTCTTAGAATCATGAGTTTTTATGCCCCGCCCCCCAATTTTCAAAATACATGACATTTTCCTTGGATTTGTTTGGATGAGAAATGATTGGAGAGGAATGGAGTTACCCTTATGGGTTAGAGGTTAAACTATTCACATACTACTCCGTTTTAACTAAGGAATATGATCAAATAATTCTGCAGTAAAGAATTTATAAAAACACCAGTGAAAAGACTTTTATAAGTGCTTGCATTTGTCAAAGAGAAATGGCCAGAGATATTTAATCTTTTTTCTTGCACCATTTTATTATTGTTTTCAAATCCATTTATTTGGAGTTAATACAAATGGTATGTAGTTCCATAGTTCAATCACATCAACCAACACTGCACAATTGCTACTTATTTTACTTCGTGAACTCCTTGATATCAGCTCCCCTCTATCCACCCCCTCCTACTGTACCCCCCAAAACACTCTTATTCGACTTGCTTTCCCTATACATTCATCAATCATGAGTTTCATATACTGAAAAACAGAAAAACCTATAACAAACACTCAAGAGGGTGACCCAAAATGACATAGAACATTTGAGATGAACCAAAATCTTTTATTTGATTCGATCCCCACACTATTCCTGAAGGTTAAAAAAGCAAAAACAAAACAAAACAAAAAGAAAAAAACGCTCACTACCTTGGAATTGATTCTGACTCGTAGCAACTCTGGAGAACAGAGGGGAACTGTGATTGGAGAACAGTGGGTTTCTGCGATTGTAACTCTGGAGTGGCAAGCCCACTCTGTGTTTTGTGGAGTGGCTGTAGGTTTAGGAAGAGCTGTATGAGCTCCTAATAAAATGATTTTTTAAAAACTACATCATGAAACAGGGAGGGAATAAAGGATTATATGATTGTAGATTTCAATCTAAGTGGTAAAATATCAATTCTGTGATTAAATGTGAAAAAAATGCGCTGAAAAACTCGGCCTATAGAAAAGTATATACGGTATATTTCTTGTTGTTTTTTTTTCAATTGTGCCAATAAAGGATCCACTCCTGACAGCAGGGCTATTTTATAGACTGAATCTGAGGCTTCGAGACGTTATGTAAGTTCTGCAAGATACAGCAGTTATTCCACACTCGCCTAGGATTCAAATCTGAGCCTTCTTATAACCCCAGAGATATTTAGAACATGCTATAGCCCACCCTCTTAGGAATTGCTAATGTATCTTTGGGGATTAGGACTATTAGGGTACACGTGCTTGTTTTGTTCTCCAAAATGAAAAGAGAGGACAGAACCTTCTTTTATTAGCGTTTAAATGCAAATGTATTTTTCCAAATCATATACCCCAACAGGAATTTCTGTAGAAATTAATAATTGTGCCAGCTATCAATCTTTTCATGCATAAAATTCAAAATTGTTACTCTGCCTACAGATGAAATGTCACTTTATAAAAAGCTAATAATATGCACCCACAAGTTTGCCTGTCAACACCCCTGAGCCAATAGCAATCTGAAAAAGTTAAAATTCAGTGTAATATAAAAGTCATTTGCACATAGACATGAAATGACATATCTTATTGATATCAGGTTAAATTAAAACAGTAGAATATGGTCTTAGAATGAACCAGACATTCTTGTAGCCAAAAAGTTTCAGATAATTGAAATTAATTGAAATGAAAATACTTTTGTCTAGCTCCTCAGATGACAACAAAGAGGGTCAGTGAGGGAAAGTGAGTTGCCCATGCCAAAGTAGAGGCAGGGTTGACCATGGCCTCTTTCCTGACCCTTTCAGCTCAGGGATTGTCCAAATGTCATCTTTAATTATCAGTGTGTGCTTCAGCTGTGCAGGGGTTATTCCAGAAAATAATTTAGACAGCTCTTAATTGTTGGAAATCTATACTAATTAGAAATGACAGCATAAATTAAATTATGAATAAAAGAGTGGGGAGGGAGGGGAAAATGTGGAGCTGATATCAAGGGCTCCAGTAGAAAGCAAATGTTTTGAGAATGATGATGGCAACAAATGTACAAATGTGCTTGACACAGTGGATTGATGTATGGATTGTGATAAGAATTGTATGAGCCCCCAACAAAATGATTAAATAAAAAAAGGTTTAGGGTCAAATAAAATGACTCTCATGATGGAAATGCCACGAAGGTGTGCCTATTCTTTTGGGGGGATTGGCTTTCAATTTTCCTGCAAGGTTTGTACCATAAATGCATGAACTAACGTATAATTAGGTATGTGCCTTTACAATATCCATGTGGTGAAAAGTAACTTTCTTAGGATTGTCTAGAGAACAGAAGCAATGGGGCAAAGTATTAGACTAAAGGTTTAGGGGAAAATTCCATTGTCTTCATTCCATTTGTCCACGAGTGAACAATTGGCGGGGGGGGGGAGGTGCAGGGGGAGAGAGAGAGGAGAGAGAGATTCAGTTCATTGGTTCACATGATTATGGGATGGGAGTTGGTCTGCTAAAATCAAAATCTTTAATTTGGGAAGCAGACTCAATATTATCACAGGTTTGCATCCTAAGATTCCTAGGTCAAGTGACAAAAAGACGGTAGAGTACAGGGAGAGAGAATGCTCTGCCAAATCTCTTTTTTCATATTCTTGAGGGGGAACATTCCCCAAAGGAAATCTCTTTCCCTAGATTGATAACCTTGTATTAGATTACACCATGGAGTGACTGCGCTGTACATTCTATTCTATGACGTAAAATGTGTCACCTAGGGAACACTAATTTCTTTAGTATTTGAACCATGGGGAACCAGTGCTTAGACAGGGTGACCTATAAAATTAACCATCACAGAATCCATTTTTCTGAATAAGTATGTTGACTCTTGTCAGTAGTAGTTTTCAACAGATAACTTGCACCACTTTACAAGATAGAGTGGTGAACATTTCTTCCCAACTCTGAGGTCAGGGATATCACATCAATGTCTTAAAATAAGCCTTGGTGGAAGTGGGATCATAAGAATTTGAAAAAATCTACACATGGAAACTTTTTTTTTTGCTTGAGAGCTAGTTGTCAAACGTTTACCAGTGTGCCACTACTTAAGGATCTTTTCAGGAAATGCAAGACGGCTTCAAAAGTTTGCAGAAAAAAAGGAATTGAAAGATAATAGAATTTTTGCATCAACTCTTTGACGCATACACATGCCCACACTAGGTCTATCTTCTAGTGAATTGATGTCAAGCAAATATATAATTCAAATGAAATGCACAAAGTGTCACCTGTATGCCTTCATTTTTCATGATATGAAGCGCTTGAAGTAGATTTTACAGAACATGGACAAAGAATGGACCACATCTATTTCATGCCACATTCATTAAATATTTCTTTTCCACAGTTGAGTATTTATTGATCATTAACAAGCACTAGTTAGCACATGCTTCAAAGAGCACTGAGGGAGATCATTGAAGAGCCCAGAAACAATAAGTAGTTGGAGCTTTCTCAATTTCCTTAAAACTCTTTCTTTACTAGATCATTTTCACTCGCTCAAATTGGATATTGAACATCCTGCATAAAAATAAATTAGAGCCCTGGCTGGGAAGTGCTACCAGAACCCAGAGAACCAGCAGATTAGCCCGTGTTTCCACAAAAACAATATCCATGACTTCATAAAGTTGTGCTGGGTGTATTAAAGTGACCTTGTAAAGTATCACTAACAGAGGTGTGTGGGGAAATCTTGCTGTGTATTATTAGTTCTTTTCCCTGTAAGTGCCAGCTAATTCTCAAATCATATTATATGAGTTTGTATGTATATGTGTTTATACACAGGCGTGTTTGTATGTGTGTATAGCTTTTTTTCTATTCTTTTAAAAAATCATTTTACTAAGGGCTCATACAATTCTTATCACAATCCATACATACATCCATTGTGTCAAGAACATATGTACCTGTGTTGCCATCATCATTCTCAAAACATTTGCCTTCTACTTGAGCCCTTAAGACCTGCTGCTCATTTTCCCCTCCCTCCCACTGCCCCCAACCTCATGAACCCTTCATCATTCATATATTATTATTATTATTATTTTGTCATATATTACACTGTCTGACATCTCCCCCTGCCCTCTTCTCTGCTGTCTTTCCCCCAGGGATGAGGCTATGTGTAGATTCTTGTAATCAGATCCTCCTTTCTACCCTACATTCTCTCCACCCTCCAGGCATCGCCACTCTCATCACTGGTCCTGGAGGAGTCAACTGCCCTGGATTCCCTGTGTTTCCAGTTGCTATCTGTACCAGTGTGCATACTCTGGCCTAGCCAGATTTGTAAGGTAGAATTGGGATCATGATAGTGGGGGGGGGGGGAGGAAGTATTTGAGAACTAGAGGAAAGTTGTATGTTTGATACAGCGTTTGATGCCTGAGCAGCTACACTTTCAATTTGTCCTGGAACCCATCATATCACGTTCCACGACGGGAAACTTGGATTTGGCGAGTGCTGTTCGTGACATTACATAAGGCCCTTCTAATCCCAGAGAAAGCAAGTGTTCGCTCAGGATGACCCACTTGAATTCTTTCAGAGAAGAGAGAATTCATCCATGAGCTTTAAATATAAAATCTTTCTTTTAAGACAAATGAAGCTTAGTTTCACCCAAGGCAATCAGGCTTACATATGGTCTTTATGTCCTTCCTTCTCGGTTACTAAAACAAAGGTCGGCCCATGCTAGAAAGGCTGCAAGCCTATTCACTTCCTTGGCATCTCTCACGTTCGTACAGAAGAAGCACAATTTATGAACGTAGGTACCACCTTCTACTTCAAAGAGCACTCAGAGGAAGATGAAAAGACAATGTCTAGAATGAAAGGAAACAGTTGCACGTAATTGTAATAGAATTTTGTGCCAAGATTTTGACTGGGCCAAGCTTCACAGTGATTTGGCCCTAAGTAATCCCTCACGATGCCTCCTCACATAATATAATCACTTCTGTAATGAAATTGGCTAGGAGCAGTCAATCAATTGAAAGGAAGTCAACTCGAACATGTGATTTGTTTCCAATATAAGTGGACACTGTGGGAATGCTTGCCTGTGTTTTACTACCTGAGGATCCTACATCTAGCTGATTGACCTGTTCTTCTTTGGATTTGAACTAACATAACTATCTGCCAATACTGGGAGTCATGACCAACCTTAAGAGTAACCTGCAGCCACAAGCCTGTCGTTTCCTGGTGACTTTGGCTTTATCGGACCCCACAGTTATTCAAGTCATAAGAAGCCTCTGGGGAAATAACAGACCCATGGGCTTGGGCCTTGACCCAACTGCGTGAGCAATTTTCCTGAACATGCGTATGTATCTACATGTATTTTTATTTTTTACACATATACATTTACATATGTACTTGTATTTACACATATACATATATCTGTATAAGTTTCATAGGTTTTACTTCTTTATAGAGAGCTGAGCCTAAAAGAATCATAAATCTGATAAGATTTGTATCTAGAATATATTAAAAACCCTTGAAAATCAATAACAAAATACAAAACAGTGGTTTAAAAGCAAAAAGAAAAATGTCACCGATCCTACAAAGTGTTTATTATCATAGCTATTCAGCTTTATCCACAACATCACATTTGAACAAATGCACTATGTTCAAGCAAGGAAGCATCGTGACACAGGAACAATAGCGTTTGTTTGAGGCAGACATTTGGATTTCCATCGTGGCATTGTATTCTTTCATATTTACCTTTGGAAAATCACTTTAACTGTTTCCGCCTCACCTAACAGATGGGAAATAAGTAGAAAATAAATACAATGTGTAGATGGTTGCTAAGTTCCTTTCAAAAAGGATAATATGCTATGCAGGATATGGTATTATGATCTGGTTTCAACAGTGGATATTTCATACTTGTCAGTGACAGATTAATATACAAAAAGAAACATGAAACCAATCTAGACATGCAGTTTTGATAGTTAAAGCACACTACTTTCTTGTTTCTGATAGGAATATTGTTAAATTAAAAGTTAACTAGGAATTGGTTCATTTATTTTTTTCCCATTTTCTCTGTATGGTTTTCACCATACAGAGGAATAATTGAGGAAATGCATGTAAAATGCAGTACCCATTACCTGGGGATAAATTAATTGTCAGCAAATGATTATTTATGCCTAAAAGAACCCTCAGTGTTGAGTACATAAAATGATTCTCTTATATATAGGGCACTATAGTCTCAACATTATTTACATGTGCCAAATTTAGTTTCAGATTTTCTTTTTGTATATTATTTTATTAGGAGCTCATACAACTCTTTTCACAGTCCATACATACATTCATTGCCCTCATCATTCTCAAAACATTTGCTCTTCACGTGAGGCCCTGGCATCAGCTCCTCATTTTTCCCCTTCCTCCCCACTCCCCCTCACTCATGAACCCTTGATAATTTATAAATTATCATTTTCTCATATCTTACACTGTCTGATGTCTCCCTTCACCCACTTTTCTTTTGTCTGTCCCCCAGAAAGAAGGTTATATAGAGATCCTTGTAATCAGTTCCCCCTTTCCAACACACTCTCCCTCCATCCTCCCAGAATCACCACTCACATCACTGATCCTGAAGGGATCATCTTCCCTGGATTCCCTGTGTTTCCAGTTCCTATCTGTACCAGTGTACATCCTCTGGCCTAGCCAGATTTGTAAGGTAGAATTGGGATCATGATAGTGGGGCAGGGAGGGGGAAAGAAGCATTTAGGAACTAGAGGAAAGTTGTATTTTTCATCGTTGCTACATCGCACTCTGATTGGCTAATCTCCTTCCCAAGACCCTTCTGTAAGGGGATGTCCAGTGGCCTACAAATGGGCTTTGGATCTCTGCACTCCCCCCCTCATTCACTATGATATGATTTTTTGTTCTTTGGTGCCTGATAACTGATCTCTTCTGCACCTTGTGAGCAATCAGGCTGGTGTGCTTCTTCCATTTGGGCTTTGTTGCTTCTGAACTAGATGACCACTTGTTTACCTTCAAGCCTTTAAGACCCCAGACGCTATATCTTTTGCTAGTCGGGCACCATCAGCTTTCTTACCACATTTGCTTATTCATCTGCGTTGTCTTCAGTGATTGTTTCAGGAAGGTCAGAATCACAGAATACCAATTTAATAGAAGAAAATGTTCTTGCATTGAGGGAGTACTCAAGTGGATGCCCAATGTCCTTCTGTTACCTTAATACTAAACCTATAAATATATGCACATAGATCTATTCCCCTATCCTCATATATAAATATATTTGCATATATACATGCCTTTATTTAGAACTCTATAAATGCCCTTTGCTTCCTATTTCTTTCCTCTGTTTCTTTTGATTTTCCTCTAGTCCCACGACCATACTTAGTCTTCATTTGGGTTTCAGTAATTCCTCTTGATTACATTACCCTTGATCAAACCCTACCAGGCCTCCTACACCCTTCTCACCACCAGTTTGGATCATTTGTTGTTCCCTTGTCCCTGGGTTTGTTAACACCATTACCTTTCCCCCCACTGCCCCCTCTCTCATGTCCCCCAGAAATGTCTGTCCCATTGTTTTCTCCTCCAGATTCTTCATCCAGCCTATCTTATTTAGACATATCTGCAGAGAAAATAACATGTGCAAAAACAAGACAGCAAAACCAAGTAACAATATACAACAAAACATAAATAACAACAAACCAACAACAAAAAAAAAAACACAAGAAAGAAAAGCTTGTAGTTAGTTCAAGGACTGTTTGTTGGCCTTTAGGAGTGTTTTCCAGTCCAGTCTGTTGGGCCACTGCACCCTGGCCCCAAAGTCTACCTTCAGCATTCCCTGCGGACCTTGCCGCTTCATTCCCTTGCTGTTCTGTTGCAACCCCTTAATGTTTTACCTTGGTGTGGCAGAATCAGATCGGTCACAATTCCCACACTATGTCTCCGGTATTGTCCTTTGTAGGGCTATGGGTCAGTGAGGGATGTCGTGTCTCATAGTGGGGTCAGCCATGTAGTCCTCTCTTTGGACTGGCTGCTCTAATTGGGAACATTGTCCTCAAGGTTGGTGGGCCAGGATGTGCTACACTCTCTCCTCCTCCCCCTTCATCTGCTGCCGTGTGCTACCATCAGATATGTCCCTCTCCCAAAGCTGCATATTCTGTGCCATCCTTTGAAATAAATTCTTCTGGAGTGAAGGTCAATTGTCCACATAGTAGTTGGGATTGGGGCCGGTCACTCAGAACTCTCTACTGGTTCCCTACTCCATGCCAGCATGTGGCATTCACATAGTTTTAGATTTTCTTGAATTAATTTGACACAAACATTAAGATCTATGTAATAACTGACTGTCTTTCCAGTCATATGTTTGGAGGGTCACTTCATGTGAAAATAAACAAAACAACAACAGACTTCTACATGATTCCTCACTGTGTGCTTTGATATTAAAATTTATTCATTGATTACTCAACAACTCCATGTTACCTGATGCTATGCCTTACTGAAAACACTTTTAATACATCTGGAGACCTTTTCAACAATTATTCATAGCCTCAGATAATTTAACATTTATATAAAATTTGAAATAACAGAACATTTTGAATATCTTATTCAACATATGGAATTGGAACTATTAAATAATAGTTCATTCATGAGATGATAATATGATTATAGGTAGATGCTCTGAAAATCCCTTGCTTTCAATTCAGTTCTGTTGCCTTACTTATGTAACTTTTAAGGTTCACAATTCATTTTATTGGACTTTGTTCAAAACATCTAATTGTTCAAATGTTTCTTCTTCAATAGAATATAAGCTCCTGAAAGTCAGGTTACATGTTTAGTTGTTTCTTTCAGAATTCAATATATATGTAATTGTTAAATATATTTACATTGCTACAGATTTGAGGTGCATCTTCTCTGCCTTATGATTGGGGCATGCATTGAGTATTAGACCAGAAATAATCAAAAGCCAAACTCACTGCAGTCAGTCGGTGGCAACTCCTATCGACCCTGTTGTAGAACTGCCCCGGGGATTCCTAAGCCTCCTCTTTCTCCCTCAGAGTGGCGAATGGTTTTGAACTGACTACTCTGATGTGACTAGAACAAGGAACCCACTACCTCGCCAGGGCTCCTCAGTACCAGTGACTGTTGCTGTCAATTTTGGTTCATGGTGGCATTGTATGTGCGACAGTAGCACCCCATGGTTTTCAAAGGCTGATGTTTTGGAAGTAGATCACTGGGCCTTTGTTCTGAGAAACCTCTGGGTGGATTTCAATGGCCGACCTTTCAGTTAGTTGCCTAGTCTGCTGTTGGCACCATTCAGGGGTGACCCTATCGGCTACGCTGTTGTAGCGTACCCACCCTATGTACAGCAGAATGAAACACTGCCTGGTCCTGTAGCTTCCTCAGGAGGGTTGTTATAGTTGAGCTCATTGTTACAGTCACGGTTATCAAATCATCCAGAGAGGATCTTCATCATTTTTGCTGACTCTCTGCCAAGTGCGATGACCTTATCTGGGGTCTGGAGTCCCCTCTGTTACAGTGGTTCTCAAACTTCCTAATGCTGCCACCCTTTCACACAGTTCCTCATGCGGTGGTGACCCCCCCAACCATAACATTATTTTTGTTACTACTTCATCACTGTCATTTTGCTACAGGTATGAATTGGGTGACCCCTGTGAAAGGGTCGTTCAACCCCTAAAGGGGTCACGACTCACAGGTTGAGAACCACTGCTCTATTATAATGCAAACGTGGACCTCTCCTTTTTCAGCTTCTCCTCTGTTCATAGATGCATAATTGTTAAATGTCTATTGTGTTTACTAGGAAAAAAGACTTAAAATTAAACAAAATATTACCATACTCACTGCCATGGTGTTGATTCCAACTCATGGGAATCCGATTCAGGGTTTCTGGGGGTACACATGCTTATGGGCAGACACGCTCATCTTTCTCCTGAGGAGACATTGGTGAATTAGCAGCTCAACACGTATGTAACCACACCAAAGCACCTAAAGCATACATGCATACTATGTGATTAATAGAGCAAAACAGCCAAAAATCTGTAATAGATAACTCCAAGTAATTTCATTTGTGAAGGGAAAAAGAGATTGGGGTTTAAATGTATTTGGTATTTAAAATATGCAAAGGAAAATATGAAAAGAGTAGTTGATCTGGACCTCGCCATTTGTTGTCATCACTAGCTAGATGTGTGATATTGAAGCAGTAAGAGACTCAGCTTTATTAGGTGCAAAGTGAAAGAATTCAACACATTTCAGAATCTGTTCTACCTCTAAAAATTAGATTATTCAGTAAAAATGGTCTTCAAAAATATCCATTTTTCGTTTCTTCAAATGGATCCTCTTTCTCTTGAACTCCATTAGGTACATTTCCATAAAAAATGTTCATTTCATTAGGAAAAGAAAACCTAAATGGAAATTGCTTATCAAGAGGTGAGCAGGGCTCCTGCAGTCTATGACAGGTGGCAGTTTTGTTCCAGAGAAATCCAGGCAGCTCATTGTTTCATTTGTTAAAGAAAGGTTGATGAGGCACAGCTGCAAAGCCGACTTTTGAAGTCCCTTTATTTTTCAAGGGCCCCTCCCTGCCCCCATCACCAAGAAATAGAGCATCCTTCTCCAGAGATAGAGCAGGCTGGTCTGAGCAACTGACTGATATAGATGGGGAAAAAATAAACATGCATGCAGTGTGCATACCCAGACTGACATGCCTGCGATGCCACATGTGCCCTGCTGCTGCTATAAAGAGAACCTGTAATTTCAGGGGCTAAAAAAGGGGAGAGAAGACATGCATATTTAAAGGAGCTTTAAAATTCAACCTCAAAATACATTTTCAAAAATTTAAATCTAGTTTTTAAACAGAAGCATTTATATTCACAACATCACTGTATTCTCATTAAACTCACTGGTATGTTGCACATCCGATTTTTTTTTAATGTAGAAAACTGCCAATTTACATTCAAAAGGTGGTGAAGTTTAGCTTTTCAACATGCTTCTGCTGCCTGCATTTGGGTACTTGTCCAGCTGGTTAAAGCATCTAGGGAAGATAGAAAGTAGAGTCAAAATTCAGTATTCACTCTATTCTTGTAATTAGAGTAACATATAATGTGATGGGACTATACATATACACACACAAATTGAGGAGGAAACCCAGCAACCCATTAATTGAAAATCCTTATCAGTGTATCCTCTCCTCAGGACTGTGTAGGAATGTTTTAGGAGGCTTCTGAAACAGTCTACTGGAACTCATATTTAGATTGTGGACCAGAGCATCAAAAGATGGTCTCCTATAATACCCAGCTAAATGGGTATCTTTTGGAATGTGTTATTTAGATAATTTCCCTTTATTCGTGTTTTATACAATCTTTGATCTCTCTCTCTCTCTCTCTCTCTCTCTCTCTCTCTCTCTCTCTCTCTCTCTCTCTCTCTCTCTTTCACAAACACATACTGAAAATTTGATTAAATATAGGACAGGGGTGTAATGGAAATTTAAAATATAGACACATATATATTTACTATAGTACTCACCACTAATTAGGTAGCCCATCCTCTGTCTATCTGACATATTGTGCTTACTTGCATATTGCTGTGAGGCTGAAAGTTTGGCCACATGTGTTTCGAATGCTAGCTGGGTCACCCATGGAGAATAGGTTTCAGAGGGGTTTCCTGACAAGTAACAAAAGGCCTTTGAAAAGAAGCCAACGAAAACCGTATGGGTCTCAGGGTATTGTCCATACTGAACAAGGAACTCATCAGTTGGAAGTCACTCAGGATATTCTGTGACTTCAACAAGGACCTTGAGCGTACCAGCGTTGAGAGAGGTACAGACCACTCACCGTTTTACTCCGTTCTTGTGTTCGCACGGCTTGGAGCCAATTGGACAGCAACTAACAATAACAATGATTAGATGATATAGTTCTGGAAGCAAATTGGCTCCTTGAAGCCTCATTCTAGTGTCCTAAAATGGAATCATGCTTTACATATGTTCAATAGAGTGTTGTGAACCTCTGTATTGAATGATGAGGGCGGCCCCCTCATTGAATGATGAGGGTGGGAATGATGAGAAATGTTATCAGATATTAGAAGAGACCAAAGATAGGACTCTATGTTCTGAAGAATCAAAAAGATGGTTAATTTAATATCTATAGATATATTTCATCTTTTGCTATTATGAATAGTGCTGCAAGGAACAAAATTGTGCATATTAGTGTTAAATGTCCATAAATGGAAGAAAGAATAGATAAACCTCAGTCCATCGCACATGGCATGTTAGGCAACAGTCAAGAAGAACGATGAATCTGTAAAGCACGTCATACGATGAATAAACCTGGGGGATGTTATACGGAGTGAAATGACTCAATCACAAAGGATAAGTATTGTAGCAAGACCACTATTATAAAAAAATTAATAAAAGGCTTTTATACTAAGAGAGACATTCTTTAATGGTTACCAGGAATAGGCAGGCAGAGAGTGGGGCAGTCATGAGCTAGAGAGTAGACACGTGTTAACTTATGTGACGTGTAAGGCAATATGCAATAAGAGGGTTGTCGGCAGAAATTGATGGAGGCAGGGAAAGGCACTGGAACTTTGCAAGAGTTTAAGGTAGCAGACACAAATACTGTTACATAAACAATCCTGCAATAACGATGATCTATGAGTAGTGAAGAAAATGCTATTTAGGTCCCATCTGACTTCCTCCATCAACCAAGGCAGATTGCCACATGGCAGAGATCAGACTTGCCTCCATCCTCAAACCTTCCAATCCTGATGCCAAATGCCCCTTCGACAACATTCTTCTTACATGGCTGGTTTCACTTATTCATTGCAATTGCCACAGAGAACCCACAGACAATGCTCACAATTATGGGATCTATTAGGGTAACAGGTTACCATTAAGGTGTACAATCAGGTGAGTAGTGCTTAAGACACAGTATTTAATCAGGACAGTTTCTTCTCGGCCATACTCCCAGCAGTCCCCTCTCTAATCCTCAGCTCCTTGACCTGGCCTCTGCCCTGCTCTGGCAGTATTGCAAAACTCTTTTGGAATTTATAGCAAATGCCCAAAGGGCGTGCTATTTGTCAGGAGCCTCAGCCAGAAGGCACTCCACTTTAGCTCTGTGGTTCAACAAACGCAGCTCCTCTAGTTAAGTACGTAGAGGCGCCCGGGTCCACCAGCCAGCATCCCACCCCAAAGCAATCATCTTTACTTCTTCTGTGGGCTTGGAAGTCCGCTTCCCGTCTCTAGCTGTGTCTTCTGGTTCTGCAGTGACTGCTACTTCTCTGTCACTCATCTGGCGGCACAGCTGCCTCCAGGATCAAGGAGGTTCAATGTGTCGGGACCTTGAGGTCCAAAGGATGCACTTCACTCCTGACCATTATCTTTTTGGTAGTGTGATTTCCTTTTCCTGCTTCTGATATGGCTCATTCTATACCCAGCAGGATGGTATTCATAATTAACCCTCTTAACCATAGCTCATTGTTGAATTATAGAATCTAATCAATATCTTTCCCCTACCTTCTTATCCAAACCTATCAGGAAATCAAAGGTATTTGGTGAAAGCAAAGGCTATGATAAGAAGAGCCAAATTAAATAATTCACTTCATTGTAAGAATAAGAGGGGGTACCCCCCCAAAAAAAACAAGAATCTTGTTGGACAGAGGGGAGCTTTCATAGTACAAATTTTTCCCGCTAGGCAAGCATCAAGCAACTCACTTTGAGTTAGTGAACCTGGTGGCGTTGCCTGGGAAGGTTCTCTCTGGCCATATTGATTTTTTTGTAAAAGCATTTTCACGTGAACCTCTTTTATGATGATGGCTGATTTAAGAGAACAGCATGCAGATGTGAAATTTTGTTTCCTACTCATGGAAAAGTGCCACAGAAACTGTTGTGATGTGGAACACAGCTTACAAGGAGAGCACTATGGGAAAAAAATCAAGTGTAGGAGTTGTTTTGTCATTTCAAATAAGGAGAAATGTCAATTGATAACCAACCTCATTCTGGACACCCGTCAACTTTCCCAGTGGCCGAAAATGTCAATCATGGTGCATTTGGAGTTTGTTCCACCAGGTCAGACTATTAATTAAGCTTTCTATTTAGAGGTTCTGAAAAGATTGCGTAACAGTGTGCAACAAAAAGAGGCCTGATTTGTGGCAGACAGGGAGCTGGTTTTGCCACCAAGACAATGCACCTGCTCATGCAGCCATCTCAGTGTGTTATTCTTTGGCAAAAATCAGATGCCTCTCTTACCCTGCGCACCTGACTCACCTGATCTCTATCTGTGTGACTTCTTTTTGTTTCTGTGAATGCAGAGGGACATGAAAGGACAGCGATCTGATGAAATAGAACAGGAGAAAAACAAAACAAAATAGGGAGGTGCTTTCAGACATCCAAACAGGAGTTTGAAAAATGTTTTCAAGAATGGAATCACACATTGGACAAATGTACTAAGTGTAATAATGGACAGTTCTTTGAAGATGATAAGGTTGTTTTGTAAAAAAAAATTGAATACATAACTGTTTTTTAAAATCAGGTTTTTTGGGGGAGGGAGGTACTCTCGTATAGTTGGATGTTTAACAGGTATGGGAGGGACAGAGAATATACCCATGGATAAGATTGATGGAAAATAGGTGTATGTGTATTTACCTTTGCCAAAATATATTCATGAATGTAGTGGAGCTCACAGGGGGCTGGGATGTGAGCACTTCTTTGACATTACCAAACACCCTGACGGAATGAGCATTTGTGCTTATGATCTCTGGATTCTTGCCTTTGGGGCCACTACGGTCAATTGGCATAACATAGTTCACAAAGACAATACTTTACACGCTACATTGGTAAAGAGCAAGCAGCCACACAAACCAAACCAAATAAACTCACTTCTACGGACTCAATTCTGACTCAGCTTCCCTAGAAGACTGAGTAGAAATTCCCCCTATAGATTTAGGAGCCTGTGGATCTTGATGAACGCAGACGTCTCCTCTTTCTCTCACGGAGCTGCTGGCAGGCTCAACCTGGGGACGCTCCCTAGCCGTCCCAGGTGCTACCCACTGGGCCACCAAGCTTTCGGGGATCTTTAAAGCTCATGGCCGTTCATCAAAGTTGCATCTATTGGTCATTCTTAGTCCAGAGAAGAGAGGTGGGATGACAGCCAAAAGATATACGGAAACAATTGGTACCACACAAGTATTTGTCCAAAAACAAGACCAGAACTAGACGGTGCCCACCTATCTGTTCCCCAAAGGGTCACATTAGAAGGCCCAACTGTTCCCCAAGGATCACATTAGAAGGCCCTGGGGAGAGCAGGAGAAAATGTAGGGAAAACCCCAAACCATAAAAGAGCCCACCCTTTTTGGCTTGGAACTGAACTCAACTCCATGTTAGAAATAATCAGCCATGTAAGATCAGAAGACAGCCTTGACCACAGGACGAAGTTCAGAAGACTTGGAAAGAGCAGAAATGAAGCAAAAAAAATCATAGGAAAGAAGGGGATATGTAATGATACATTGAAGGGATTATAACGGATGAGTTGAAACGAAATGTGTCTGAACTGTTGAATGTAAAACTGATGCTCTGCCCTGTAAACCTTCATTTAATTCACACTCAGAAAAAAGGATTTAGGAAAATATTTCCCCAGTGGAGAACTTAAAAAATATAGCTAAGTGAGGTGGAGGAAAACAAATATTGATATTATTGTAATGATTTGAGATTTATTGTGCCTTACAACCATCTTCCCGAATAATTAATATTTCTTATATATCTCCATGTGGAACAAATCTTTGGAGGTTGCACTGAATGTATACCTGCTGACCCCAGGCTATCTGCTTATGAATCTATCTGTTATCACTGAAGAAATTATTTGTGGGTTTTTTTTCTTCACCTCTGTTCTCTGAAGATATCTTTCAAGAAATATCTGACTAATATTTTAAATGGTGCTATATTAAAATACATGTCTGAAATATTCGATTTTTTCCTTCTCTGATGGCAGCAAGTAAAGATGACTGCTTGAAGTCATTGGACAATAATGAACACAGTGTTATTGCTATGAAAGAAGCAAGCCTTGGCTGTTACAATCATATTAACTCCACCATTCTTTCCGGGGGCATTTTCTAATCGCGAGATGAAAAGATCCTGTGATGCTAGTGGCAATCTCACTAGGAGGAGGAGAAAGAGGCAGGTGTTCGAAGATGGCACGATGCCTGTGCTAGAAAGGCACGTTTCCAAATGGCATGAGGGCATAAACCCACCAAGCTATCACAAGAATTCTCTGAGGGTCTGCAGTGCTCAGAGAGAGAGAGAGAGAGAGAGAGAGAGCGTGATCCTGGGAAGCATGACCATAGAGACACGGGCATACATTCTAGGCCGCTGGAGATCCTAGCAGCAAAGTTTGAAGAAGCCAAAAGTCCTAGAGATGGTTTTTATCTTAACTTCAAGGGGAGACCTCAGACTTTATCGAAAGATCCCAGTAAGACCATGTGTTAATAACATGAACATTTTACCCAAGAGTAAGACACATTCTCTTTGCAGAGACTTTAAAAATATATATATTTGAAGGGATCAAAGGATAATCTTGAATTTAGCTGCTCGCCGGAGGAAAACTTAACAACCTTTGGAGGAAAGAAACATAATCAACCATCTCTTGAGAGTAATTTTTACTAGTTAACCTAAACCACTGTCTGGCTTTAAGAAGATTTAAAGATTTCATATGGGAATCATTTCAGGAGTTCATCCAGTCTCTATGATTCCAGAAAGTATAGAGTGCTGGACAATTTGCAATTCTCTTCTGCATGTTCCCTGTTAGGTCAGAATTCTTCTACAAAATGTTTGACCAAAAATGTTCAGTAACACAGGCCAGACATAGCTATATCTGGTCTCCTGGCAAAGGAAGCAGTCATAGGTCAGTTTTTCTTAAGCGTTGTGCTGATCAGGATGTAGCTATAGGACATCACTTTGACAACAGTAACGTTAAAGATTAGAAAGGTAATTTAGTGGGAAATGAGTTTATGTAAATAGAGGAGGCACTACTCAGAAAGGAGGGTGAGCAGGTTTACACAGTTCAAAGAATGTAATTAATGTTACTGCATTGCATACATAGAAACTGCATTGCAAATTTTCCTAATAACAACAAAAATTGTTTAAAAATAATCTAGGGTAGTTTTTACAATAAATATGAAAAATACACAAAAAGGTAAGTGACAATACAGAAGAAAAAACACAGGCAAAGAGAGATTCTGAGATAATCAACATCAAGGAATTGGCAGAATAGAATTTCATAGTATTTCTGATTAATATATTATAGAATTCGAGGAAACATAAGCAATATTGAAGGAAATATGAAAAAATCACAAAATATTAATGCATTCATTCATTGGATTAATTCAATTTCAGGTCATAAATTGTACATAATCCCATTCAAAGGTAAACAAATAACAATTTTACCTACTGAGAGGAGAGGAAAAGAATTAGAGTAGCAGGTACGTAGGGAATGTGAAAATGGTTGGATTACAGATGACTTCTGGAAGGAGAGGCTAGAGACAATGACATAGAATCAGTATCTAGAGAAATATTGGTCAAGAATTTTTCAAGTCAGATGAAAACTATCAATTAACATGTTTTAAAAGCTCCCTACAACTCAATTTGGATGAATATAGAGATAATTACATCTAGACTTATTAGTAGTTAAATTGCTGAAAATCAAAAGGAACATTTAGAACAGCTAGAGAAGAAATATTATACTACATCAAAGGTAAAACAATGAGGCTATGGTTAAAAAATTTTATGAAGAACTTTGGAATCCAGAAGACAATAGAATGACATATTTAACGTCTTAGAACTAAATGTTTATAAGATCAACTTTGACCACCTGGAAATAAGTACTCACCAAAAATATCCATGCAAGTGTTGGTGAACCAATTACAGTACACAGCAAAAGAATCTATCATAAACATCCACTCCAGGTGTCAATTCAATTGTGACTCATAGCCACTCGACAGTTTCTGAGGCTATAAATCTTTAGTGAGCATATAGGCGCCACTTTTCCCCACATGGCAGCTGGTGGTTTTGAACTACTGACTTTGAGGGTAGTAACCCAACATGCCACTATGCCACTAGAACTCCATCAGCAGCAGATTTTCCCTTAAATGATTACCAATTATTGATGAAAACTAATCTCAGATGGAAAGGTGAAACAAGTTAAGAAAAATTAGTTCTTGTGGCAAGGCGGTGCTTGGTACTTTCCCTTCTGAGGATATGGCAGAAGAAACGGCTGCCAGAGCAAACAAAGTATGGGAAGAAAGATAGTGCCTGGTCTCAAAACAAGCAACACTGTTACATTGACTATGTAGGTGAAAGCTCAGGTTAGTCCACACAGAAGACCACTAGTCTGACTGATCTCAGAGGGGAATGGAACCAGAGCCAAAATTCTGAATATTCAGTTTTAGAAACATTATGGATCATAGTTCAAGTCCAAAATCGATTTGCAAGGAACCTGTGTAGATTGAGTTTCGGGTGGATCCCCAATGACCATAGTCTAAGAATGTGATTCACCTTAATATCAGACAAAAACATTGCAAAGTGGGTTTCATCAGCTGGGGTTAGGTTGGAATCGTAGGGCCTTGCCATTAGATCCCTTTTGACCCCTTTTTGATTTATTCTGCTTTTCAAAAAAAAATTCTGCTTTCTTGTCAATTGATATTTTTCTCTTTTATTTCGTCAGTGTTCCTGGTCCTTATTGTTGGTTTTGCCTTTGTATAAGGGAGTCAGGATGGGTGCATCTAGGAAGACAGCAACTCAATTACTAATGACCTAGGGCCCCGGGAGGGAGGGTGGCAGAAATGGGGAGTCAACAGCAATGGCTACAAGAAGGAAGAAAATGGTCCCAAGTTGATGGTGACAATTGCACGACTCTTCTTAACATGATTCAACTTATTGAATTATACAATATGTCAATTATTACTTAATAAACTATTAACATAATAATTTACATGACACAGCTGAGCCAAAATGGAGAGTATTCGCAGTTATTGTATAGGCACGCATAAAGTAATATCAAGAGATACACAACACAACGAGAGTGACGTTGAGGACTTTACACAGACACACAGTGAAATATTAGACAAGAATTAGAGAATCAGTAAGGGAGACTAGTAAAGGTTTGTGGTGGTGGTTGTTGTTCGGTGCTATCCAGTGAGTTCTGACTCACAGCGACCCCACGTCCAACCGGACGGCCCACCTGCACCGTCCTCACACTGGTTCTACATTTGGGCCCATTGTGGCTGCCACTGTGTCGATAGGTTTTGTTGAGGGACTTCCTCTTTTGCTGCCCCTCCATTTTATTAAGGATAGTGTTCTTTTCCAGGGCTTGGTCTCTTCTTACAACATGTTGAAGAGCACTGGTGGCCTAGTGGTTACAAGTTGGACTGCGATGTACAAGGTCAGCAATTCAAAACCACCATCTGCTCAGTGGGAGAAAGACGAGGTTTTCTAACATGATGGCAGTGAGAGAGAGTTGGACAACATGGTCCAACTATGTGAGATGAAGCCTTGCCACCCTTGTTTCTAAGGAGCATTTGGTTGGACTTCTAACAAGGCAGAGTTGTTGGATTTGGGGCAGTCCCTGGTTCTTCCAGTAGCTTAGTCAGCATCCTATTTCAAATGGATCAATTATTCTGTTGTCTTCCTTTTTCAATGTTCTACTTGCACATGCAGATGAGGCAATTGACAATACCATAGCCATAGTCAGACTCGCCCTAGTCTTTAAAGTGACATCCTTACTTTTCAGCACTTTAATGAGAGCTTGTGCAGCAGTTGTATTTAATATAATGTGCAACGCAATGCACATTTGATCTCTTAGCTGCTACTTCCATAAGCATTGATTATGGATCCAATAAGACAAAACCCTTGACACCTTCCATCTTTTTTCCCTTTATCATGACGTTACCTGCTGGTCCCGTTGTGAGGATTTGTATTTCTTTATGTTGAGTCGCCATCCACATGGAAGACTGCAATACTCGATCTTCAGCTGCACGGGTTTCAAGCCCTCCTCGTTTTCAGCAAGCAAAATGGGGTCGTCTGTGTATAGCGCACCTTGTTAATAAGCCTTTCCCCAATTCTGATATCTCATTCTTACTCATATAATCTGTTTAACCATTTTCCCATTTCTGAGTAAGGAATAAAGTTCACATTGGAACTAGAGAGTATGAACACAAGTATGTATTTAATAATCTCTAATATTACCAGTAATTAAACAGTCAAAATGATGGCTGAAGAACTAAAACAAGCAAACAAAAAAAATCAATGTCTTCCATATTCATGGTTTTATATTATACGAGTGGCTATGGTAACCATCTTCAGTGTTTCCTTGACAAATCATTACCCAGGTTTCCCATCCTGGGTAGGCCTGTTTATAAAGCTTATTTGATCATAGCACATCCTATATTCTTCTTCCCTGAGTACCCTAGGTACAGATTTGTCTGTAAATTCTGCAGGTCTTTCCTCCTAGGCACACAAAATCCCTTCTTCTTATCATAAGGTAAATAGCTTAATGCGTCTTCTAGGAGGATCCACTGTTCGTGAGCATCTGCGTGCCTAGCTGGCATTTCCAAGGCACTAAAAGCATGTCACACTTCATGCTGACACGGGCTGTGTTGTTATATCACTTCTAAGCAGAACAATATGGCCCAAGGCCTAGCCCTCTCCCTCTAAAAATGAATCTCATTCTTCTACGCTTAATGTAGTCTCTTTTCTTTCTAGGTCTCACTGCCAACTCTCACCCTGTAGGACCGTATAGGACAAGAGAAAACTGCCCCTGTGCATTTCTAGACACTCCCTCTTTGTGGGAGTGCAAGCCTCACCTTTCTCCCTCGTCCTGGCTGATGGTTTTGACCTGCTGACCATACTGTTAGCAGCCCGATGCATAACCAATTCCCACCAAGGCTCCATACAGAAATACATCATCTTTTAGTGTTCTTTGTAGAATTCTATTTAAAAGAAGGCCCTGTTAAGTATATTATGGTCATTAAGAAAATAGCATAATTTAGCTAAAAATAGAGCATGCTATTTTCAGTATTCATATTTTTTTCTCCCACAAGCAACAGCTGATTACTTAAATTGCATCAGCATTCTTTTGTTTAAAACTTCTTTTCAACGGATTAAATCAAGGTTGCGATAAGTACAGTAAGAGCGGTTGTTAATGGGAGACCGATCATAAGGTGTCATGATTTAGTATGCAGAATTTAGAGTCAGATAGTCTTTCATTCAAACAATCTGTTTCTTTTGAATTCTATAACTTTTAAAACTTTGTTATCACTCTGAACTCTCAAATATCTCCTTTGTATATAAAGGTAACATTATTCATTCCTTAAGACAGTTTGGGGCTGTGATTGTTTTAAAAGTATGTTTTAAGTAATAAAGGGGAAGAAAGACCCAACATCGAGGAGCTCTAATGGCCTAATGGGTTATGCATGGAACTGGTAATCACAAGGTCAGTGATTCAAACCCAGCAGTTGCTAGATGGTAGAGAAATGAGGCTGTCTACTCTTGTAAAGATTTAATGTCACAGAAACCCCAAAAGACAGTCATATCTGTCGTAGAGGGTAGCGATGAGTTGGAATCATTTCAATGGCACTGAGTTTAAGTTTCCTGGTTTGCTGGTACCTTCAGATTTTAGGGAGAAGAGTGAATGAATGGCTGGTTTTGAATCTGAGGTAACTTTAAGAGTTCACGGTTTACTAGTATTGTTGGGGAACATTGCTTTGGCACTTGATTTTTCTTTGTGAAGATTATCTTCTCTGTATCTCTTTTCAAGGGTACTATTATTTTTTCTACTTTTGCTTCATTCATAATCTATGTATCACAGACATTTTCCTTACAGGTGACTTCAAGTTTCTTCTGACAACATATGGCTTATAACATCACAGGTATCAAGTCTGTTGAACCTGGAGTTCTGGTGTGAACTTGTATTTCTCTGTTCGTATGTCATAGCTCAATTTCTGGGACAAAGAATTTTGATCATCACAGCTTGAGTTTTATAGTACCGCATCATAGCTTAGTCACATGCAGATGTAGAGACTTGCTTGCTGAAAGTAAGGAGGACTTAAAGCACTTGCTTATGAAGGTCAAGGATGGTAGCTGCCAGTATGGATTACAACCTATTCAAAAGAAACCAAAATCGTCCCAACTGGACCAATGGATGATATCATGATAAACGGAGAAAAGATGGATGCTGTCAAGCATTTCCTCTTTGCGTGGGTCCACAATTAATGCACAGAGAAGCAGCAGTCAAGCAAAGGATGGCATCAGAGGATGCCAAATTTGCCACAAAAGTCCGCTTTCAGGTGTTGAAGAGCAAGAGGTTATTTTGAGAACAAAGTGTACTTGGCCCAAGCCATGGCATTTTCAACGGCCTCTATCCAGGTGAAAGTTGGACATTGACTAAAATAGACCAAGAATTGGTGCCTTTGAATTACAGGGCTGGTGAAGCATACCGGAAGTACCGTGGAACGCCAGAGAAGCAACCATACCTGCCTTGTCAGAAGTACAACCAGAAGGCGAAGCAGGAGGGCAAGACTTCAGCTCAGGGACTTTAGCCGTGCTCAGGAGAGACCCGTCCCCCCAAATGGACAAACCACTGATAAAGTGGAGGGCTGGTGAAAGAGAGGAAGACCCTCAGTGAGACGGACTGGCGTCCGGCTACGAGAGTGGTCTCAAATGGGAGAGCAAGTGTGAGGATGGAGCTGGCAGGGTTGGGCCCCGTGTAGTAAGTACTGTTGTGCGCAGGACCGCCGCGAGTGGAAACTGACTTGACTGCACCTCACAACAACAACGATAGCCGTTGGTTGTCGTTGGGTTACAAATCCGCCATGGGGATACGGCAGGTGGAAAGATGTGCTCACGTCAGTGTCTTCTCAGGCTGCCACTGCGTGAGAACAGTAGGAGGCAGGGTCAATTTTCCCTAGAGCCGATTTACAGGTGATTTGCTTCCAAGGCTCTCGGTTTATCATTAAAGGAAATAATCCATTCTACTCAAAACCCATCCACATTAGTCTCCCAACAAATGTACCCGTTATTCTCTTAATCATGATCACCGTTGTTATCACCTGCTTGTTTTACTTAAGAACTACTACAGAAAAACAAAACTAGTCATTGGAAGAGATAGGTAGTTTCTTCTAAAAAGAGTTAGTGGGCATTTTTGTGCCAAGGTATTAATTTCAGAATCGACTTCATACTTGAGTGTATTTTATATCCGTTGCAAATTGGGACGAAAGAAAACCTAACACAACAACTTCACAGTGTATTTCTTTACTAATCCCTGAGACGCTGCATCTACAATTTGAGTTGTAGGTTTTATTCTTCGATGGGAAATTCAAGGAAACAGCATCTTCCAGGTCAGTTTGGAAACAGATAATAAAAATGGACTTAATCTTACTAACTTCCAGCAGAAACTCGCTACCTTCAAGCAGAAAATCAACTTGAGATTGTAGGATATGTGTGCAAAGAATGATTCAAAGCAACAGCTCTGCACATGCATGTTGGTGAGTGAGCATTTCTTCATAGATGGCATTTCTGCAACCTCGAGCCGCATCCTTGGGGTAGCAGGAGGAATGCCTTCGGCTTGTGCCTCTACTCGGGCAACCCTGCTGTTGTCCCAAGAAAGCCCTGTGCTTTGCTCCATCTGCTCCTCAGAAGGACCAATAGTCCACAAGCAGCTGGCCCCTCCTCACGCGGCCCCACGTGCTTCTTTACATAGTGCCCTGGACAAGCTCCCCTTTTAAACGCTTCATGAGTTTATTTGCAGCTTATCCACAATTTGTGTTCGGAAGTCTGGAAGACCTGATTGTAAATACCCTCTCTTCCTGGTTCTTAAGCACACAGCACTGAGAAAGCTAGTTAATCTAGCTGAGCTTCACTTTTACCAATTAAAAATAATACCTGCCTTATGAGACTGTTATACAAACCTACGTAGTAAAAGTATACCGTTCTTGATCTTCAGTGAGTGTCCCATCTCTTAATTTCCTAAGTGTTTAGCCAATAAAGGAATGAAGAGCAAAATTGCTCTATTAAGACACGCACACTCTGCAACTCTACTGGTCGCATCATTCTAGTGTTGGCAGTCGTTAGAGGAAGACAAGAGTCTCTCTGAATAGGACAGGCTGGATGAACTATCTGGAGGAAAAACAATGGGACCAACAGTTCCGGGGGAACTTGGTGTGGGGGTAGGAAGGTGGGTAAGGAAGTGGTGTTAACAAACACAGGGACAAGGGAACAAAATGGGACCCAAAATGGTAGTGAGGGGGGAGTGGCAGGCCTGGTGGGGAATGATCAAGGGTATGGTTGTGTAGAGAAGAGGTATAGCTGTAGCCCAGGTGGGGACAGATCATGGTAATAGGGCAGGAGGAAAGTCAAGGGAGATGGAGGAAAGAGCTAGGAGTCAAGGGGCATTTATGGAGGTCTAGACAAAGACCTATGTGTCTATGTGTCTATATTTATAGGGTTAGTATTAAGGTGGCGGAAGGAACTTGGGCCTCTACTCAAGCACTCCCTCAATGCATGAATACTTTCTTTTATTAAATTGGCACTCTACGATGCTCACCCTCCGGACACAACTGCTGAAGCCAAAGCGGGTGAACAAGTAAATGTGGTGAAGAAAGCTGATGGTCCCCGGCCATCAAAAGAGATAGTGTCTGGGGTCTTAAAGGCTAGAAGGTGAACAAGCGGCCATCTAGCTCAGAAGCAATAAAGCCCACATGGAAGAAGCACACCTGCCTGTGTGATCACGTGGTCATGAAGGGATCAGTTAACAGACATCAAGGAACAAAAAATCATATCATTGGCTGTACACTTCCATGATACGATCGCCGAAGACAAACGGGTGCATAACCAAATGTGGCGAAGAAAGCTTATGGTGCCTGGCTATCGAAAGAGATAGTGTCTGGGGTCTTAAAGGCTTGAGGGTGAACAAGCGGCGATCTAGCCCAGAAGCAATAAAGCCCACATGGAAGAAGCACACCAGCTTGTGTGATCACGAGGTGCCAAAGGGACCAGGTATAAGGCATCATGCAAAAAAAAAAAGAATATATAGATAGATCTATATCTATCTATCTCTATCTCTATCTATCTGTATATATATATCATCTATATCTATATCTTTACCATAGTGAATGAAGGGGGAAGTGCAGAGTGGAGACCCAAGGCCCATTTGTCGGCCACTGGAGATCCCCTCATAGAGGGGTTTAGGAGAGGAGATGGGTCAGTCAGGGTGCGATGTAGTACTGATGAAGAACATAGCTTTTCCCCAGATCCTGGATGCTTCCTCCCCCCACCCAACTACCATGATCCGAATTCTACCTTGAAGGACTGGATAGGGCAGAGGTTGTACACTGGTGCATTTGGGAGCTGGAAGCACAGTGAATCCAGGATGGATGATACCTTCAGGACCAGGGGTGTGAGGGGCGCTGTTGGGAGAGTGGAGGGTGAGTGGGTTGGAAAGGGGGAACTGATTACAAGGATCCACATGTGACCTCCTCCCTGGGAGAGGGACAGCAGAGAAGGGGGGGGAAGGGATACTCTGGATAGGGAAAGATATGACAAAATAACAATCTATAAATTATCAAGGGCTCATGAGGGAGGGGGGAGCGGGGAGGGAAAGAAAAAAAAAGAGGACCTGATGCAAAGGGCTTAAGTGGAGAGCAAATGCTTTGAAAATGATTAGGGCAAAGAATGTACGGATGTGCTTTATACAATTGATGTATGTATATGTATGGATTGTGATAAGAGTTGTATGAGCCTCTAATAAAATATAAAAAAATGAAAGAGAATCTAACGCTGGCCTAAGACACTTCAACATAAATGTTGGCCTCATATTTTTGCCTGGGTGGGGAGACTGCCAAAGAGGGAATAGCTTGGTCTGCAGTTATGTTGGATATAATTTACTGGGTAGTTATTTTATTTGAGTGCAATACTGCTGAGCCTTGTGCATCTCTGATGAACTGCCCAAGATGGACAGTCCAATCTCTTCATAAACTAAAACATAATCATAGAAAAGCATTTTAAACTTCCTTATACAAAGCATTTGACACAGGCCTGTTCCTTTAAACTTTATTGAGGATTACACAGGGAGCATGCCTTTCCTGATTACCACGTTTTCACACCCGGCGGTCATGGCACTCTCCCTAGTGTTCTGCGCTCATCTGGAAGGGTAGTTACTGGCTCCCTCAAATATTCGGTTTCTAGGGGTCCTTACAGTGCAGTTACAAAGTAGAACACAATTAATGCTGTCAGTGGATTGTGTGGTTAGAAAAAATAAAAGCTTTTCAATGCAGCTAAGTTCCTTATTACCCGTTAAGTGGGGGAAAACAAGGGAAATCACACATTTCATCTAGTCTCCAAGACAACCAAATCAAACGAACTTAGCTCACTGCCAGTGAGTCGCTGCCAACTAATAGTGACCCTATAGGACATGGTCGAACTGCCTGTGTGTTTCTGAACCGTAACTTTTTACCTTAGTGGAGTCTTTCTTCCAGAGCGGTTGGTGGTTTCAGACTTTAGGATCGCACCCCAACATGTAAGCCCTCTGCCTCCAGGGCTCCCCTCCAGGAGGACGGTATATATTTGTCATCTGTCTTCTCCGGGTGGGAAATAAACTCCATGAAGACAGAGATGTCTCCCTGCTTTTTCACTGATGTATTCCCAGGACCTAGAACAGTGCCTGGCACACACTAATTCAATGCATTTTTACCGAATGGATGCATGAGTGCTGCAAAATATGTTTGCAGTCATTAAATATGTCAATATTCAATGGAACAATAGAGAGAGACATTAAACATGCCGTGGTAATTGAACAAGTGTGCATTGCACATGTGAACCAAACACCAAGCTCATTGCCTTGAGTTGATTTCAACTGCTATGCTGGTGGGTGTTCTGCAAGCCGAGGTTACCTCGAAGGCTGTCTTCAGACCCCGAAACATCCACCCCAAAGGAATGGCACAAAGCCTCCACCCAGAGCTATCATCCACCCCCGTAGGTGGTCCATCCATTTATCCTTATCCAGTTGCACATTGAATACACTAGGTAGCACTGGCAGCAGTGAAAGGTGTTTTAGCCATGCACAGACAGCAGACAATTACTGGAGGAAAAGTTCCACCAGGAGTGGACCTGCTTGTCGCCAAAGCACTCCAGGTGGGATGAAAGACATCCATGAATGCTCCCTCTCTTGGCAGGATGGATATAGGACTCTGGGGATTGCTCCCTCCCCTCTGACCCCCATCCCATTTAATATTCCAGATGGTATATTTTGCTGCATGGGGTGCAATGCAAGGGCGCCAGTGCCAAATTGTATGCCTGGAACTGGATCACTTTGATCCGACTGCTTGTGGAGAACAACCCCTAGGCTTCAGGAGGGAGATGCGAGAATTTGTTCCTAAACCCAGACAGGCTAGCCCTGGGGAAGGAATGGAGAAGTTAGAGTCATTTGGGCCACCTCAAAGAAGCAAAACCCAAACAAACAAACAACTGCAATGGAGTCCATTCGGACTCACAGTGACCCAATGGACACAGTTGAATGCCCCCTCCCCCAACTGGTTTCTGAGGCTGTAAATCTTGACAGGAGCAGAACGCTTCCTCTTTCTTCAGAGGAGAGGCAGATGAATTTGAATGAGCAGGAACCAGGCAGCGTGTTGTTCTGCTGTGCATGGGTCACTACGAGTTGGAATTGTCTCAACGGCAACAAAGTAACAACAATAGCTACCTCCAGCAATGGTAATGATTTTCTGAAAGGCTTTATTATTTATGCTTTGTGTTGTTAAATTTTTACATTTGTTTTAAACATGACCCACATATGGTCAAAGTAATTGAACTACTGGGCGAATCAAATCAATTGTAATTGATGCTCAGAGCCCTTACAATGTCAGAGGAGAGCAAAAGCAAGAGTCAAGCTCTTCGGGCAGATGTTGCAACTGGACGTGGGAAGCAAAGGCATCACAGGGCTTCATGGCTGAAGCAAAGGGTTTGAAGACAATATCAGCAATTCCTAGTAAACATTTAGAATTTCAAGATTTTATGATCTTAAAGACACTACTAATGACTTCTAAAAGCAGGCAATGTTGTACACATTGTTACCTAAACTCTGGTCGTTTGAACATTGTGTTCCTAACTAGACAGTAGATATCTTGAGGACAAATACTCTGTCCAATTCTGATCAAACCAAACCAGAATCACTGCAATCATGTCAATGCTGAATCATAATAACCCTGACAGGGCAGGTTGAACTACCCCTGTGGGTTACAGATTGGGAGTAGAAAGCCCAGTCTTTCTCCATAGGAGCAGCTGTCTAGTGGATTCAAACTGCTGATCTTTCAGGTCTCAGCTCAGATCTGAAATCGCTACACCACCAGGGTTCCTTGCCAACTCTACCCAGACATCATTTTCAATGACTGTAATAATGAAATGGACTAGGTGCTGCGGCAGCGTGACCATCAGTCACGTGACCATCAGTGTCCTCATTGCAGGAAGACTTTCACAGCAGGTGGGCATGGAATGTTTAGCCCATGCACCTAGATCTTGTATGAGATTGAGAAGAACCACGTTTTATAGGAACGTGTTTTCATGCCACTCAAATTCTCTGGCTTCTGTGAGTTATTTTGTTTTACCAATGGCCTCCCAACTTGGGTCATTGTTATCCAGGTGCTGCATACCCAAGTCAGCCAGAACATTCACGGTATTTTCTGCATCTTTAAAAAGGGGGAGAGGATCCTTCTAAGATGGTAAAGCTAGGAGATAGGAGACCTGGAAATTGTTGCAAAACACATGAAAGAAGCAACCCAGAGTGATAGATCAAGGAGGTGGGTAAATAAAAGATGAACAAATGGATTCTTGCGGGGTGTGAATTTGTTATGAATTGATGTTGAAGCAGTGGCATTCCACGCTTCCTCTGATTTAGTCATTTGGTCAACTTCTGTTTTGCTCAAGACAACGGAACCTGTCATTTGTAATAAAAAGATCTTAGAACAGTTATCTTCATCATCATCATATTTACCATGAGGAACAAAACTATCAAATGTTTACTGATGAATACATTCTTCAAAAGCAAATGCCTTTATGAAAACAGAGAGTCCAACACTGTGCCCCCCCTTCAAAAAAATAAATCCTGCCCTTTGCTAACCAGTTGATTCCAACTCAGTGAGTGACCCCATAGAACAGGGTAGACCAGTCCTACATGGTTTCCAAGACTGTAGATCTTAACAGAAATGGATTTAAGCATCTTTCTTCCGTGAAGTGACTGGCAGGTTCCAACCAATGACCTTAAGGGTACCAGCTGAATATTTTAACCACTGCTCCACCAGGGCTCCTTATATAGATAAAATATAAATATATTTTGTCTGCATGGACAAAGAAATCACAATTCATAGAGGCTGAAGAGAAAGCAAGTCGAATAATAATGACTTTCAAATTTCATTCCCATTGGAATCTAAAACATGCAGAGAGTATGTGAACGTGTTTTTCACAGAACTTATTTGGCAAAGGTAGAGATGTAAAGATGCCATAACGAATTCACTCTTTGGTACACATGTAGCAGAGAGTTTTGCGATGCTTTGCTACGATTTATTGAATTCGTGTGACTTTAGCACATTACTCGCATAAAATGTTGAAGAATATAAAAAAGTGTGGTATAGTAGTTACACGTTGGGCTGCTAATCTTAAGGTCACTGGTTCTAAACCAGTAGCTGCTTCTTGGGAGAGTGAGGAAGCTTTCTACTCCCATGAAGAGTTACAGTCTCCAAAACCCGCAGGGGCAGTTCTTTCTTTCCCTGTACGGTTGCTGTGAGTGAGAATTGGGCGGATGGCAGTGAGTTTGGTATTAGTACAAAACCATCTCTCATTTCCTTTCCAGTAAATTAAATTTTAAATGCCAGTAATATTTAAGTAATGATCAATTCAAAGACCATTCCAAAGTAGAAGTAGATTGTAATTTAAATAAGAGAAAACTAAGCACAGGATTTTTAAATGTAAATAACTCTAAAAGGCAAAGTAACAGACCTAATTAATGTAAAGCCAATTAACAAGTATGTATGATCACTACTTACAAGCTCAGTGAGCTTGGACAAATTAACTGATCGCTCTGTGCCAATAGTGCTATTTTAAAAATATAAATAGTAATACTATGAGCCTCATGTGATTAAATCTACGTATTTTACTCTAATATTAACATTTGTAGCCAAGTCACTTTTTCAGCATGTTATTTTCATTAAAAATGATTATTCAGTGGTTTGGGAGTTGGTAAATACTTTCTATTTAAGGTGATTAATTTAATTATCAAATTAGCTTAAGCACAAATTCAGTATCACTTAGTGTTCATTCAAGGGCAATCTATATGACCAAGGACTGTGACATCAAAAACAACAAGAATCACACGACGGCATCTGTTTTTAAGCAAGTGCTAGTGGTTTTATTTGTGACCCTGGAATTTTCATTGCTGATTACATTTAGATGTAATTCATTCCATCGAGCCTTCCAGCTCACTTTTACCTTTACTGTTATATCTCTCCCTATGCTTGACTTAAATGATAATGGCATATAACACTCTGTGTGTCTACCTCATGCACTCCGTGTGTCTACCTGTGAAAGTTGTACATTGAATAAGCAAGACTGAAGAAGAATCAATGCATTTGAACTATGATGTCAGTGAAACATATGGTGAAAGTACCCTTGACTAGCAAAAGAGCAAACAAATCTGCCTTTGAAGAAATACAATCAATTTTAGAGGAATTTTGCTCCACGTTCACAAGTCTGTGGTCTTCCCTCTTCATTATCCTGTGCACCAGGCCCTCCGCTTACACAAGTCAGGAGAAGCTTCCCTCTTGCTTCTGACCCAGGGATGTGAACTGGGCTCTGCCTTTTCACTTCTGCAAGGTGTGAGTCATATCTAAATATGTGCATTTCTCCTGTGTGCAGACAAATACTAGCCCCCCTGATTTTGCTTCTTTGGATTAGTCATCCTAGTACAAAGACTATATGCTTTATCACTGGAAACAAGGAGGTTGTAATTTTTAGAATTATGTGATACAATTGTTAAAGTAGCTATGATAAAACTTCTGTGATGTCAATAATGAATTTAGCTTTGAAATGAAAAATATAAAGCTTTCTCAAAGAAATAAGTTTACTCTGTAAAAAAATTGAAGATACAAAAACCAAATGAAAACCTTACAATGGAAAAAATACAGAAACAAAACTGTACAAAGGGGTTTCAAAAAGTTTATGGAAAAAACACCCCACTATCTTTTAATTATATTTTTTCATAAACTAATTGAAGATGCTCACATGAGCCTAAAAGCAATATGTAAGTGCAGAACAGAGAATCAGAGAATCATCTAACAGAAAAGATGAAAACATTAACACAGTCTTAAAGACCTACGAGGATCTTAATCATATGCTGCATCTGGGACTAGGTCAAGTTCCTTTTTGTACAGTGACTGTGTATTCCTTCCATCTCGGTTTAGCACTTCTTGGGCAATATTTTGCCCATGAGAACGTTCAATACTGCTTGTGGAGACTTGAATTTTTTCTTCAGCTTTTTTCTATTCTGCTATTTTTTCTTCATTATTTCTTTCATTTGCTTTTGCCACTCTTCCCTCAAGAGTAAGTTTTTGAGTCTTTTCGGATAGCTCCTTTGATCTTGTCTTTCTCTCATGTATTTTTAATGACCTTTTGCTTTCTTCATATATGATGCTGTTGATAGCACGCCACAGTGCATGAGGTCATTGGTCATTAGTGTTCGATACATTAAAACAGTTCTGAGTATGTTCTCTAAATTGAAGTGGGATATATTCAAGGTTATATTTTGACTCTTGTGAATTTATTTTCATTTTCCTAAACTCCACCTTAACTGGCATGTTAACAATTAATAATCTGTTCCACCGTTGTCCCCTGGTCTTGCTTTGGCTCATGGTATTAAGTTTCTCCATAACATAGCTGTAATTTCTCCTATACTATAGATGTCATCAATTTGATTCCCATGTATTCCATAGTTGAAGTACATATACATGGTTGCCCTTTATGTCATTGGACAAAGTATTTGTAGTAAAGAAGTCGTTGTCCTTTTAAAAAAATCTACCATGCAATCTCCAGCTTCCTTCCACATAACAAGGTCATATTTTCCAACATTCCAATCTCCAATAATTGTCAATGCATCTTGATTGCATATTGGTCAAGTTCAGATGGAATAGGTTGATAAATTCTTCAGTATCTTCCTCATGAGCTTTAGTGGTTGGTGCACAGATTTGAACATAGGTTTAGAGATTTAATTCTATCACATATTGCATATTTCAATATGTATATTGAAATATTCATTTTGTCCACAAAGGTAACCATTCCTTCTGAATGTGACATTCCTGAAATTGTTAACTATAAGATTGTTCAGTTCAAAATGATAAATATTCATCTGGTTTAGCTCACTAATGCCTAGGATATTGATCTTTATGCAATTCATTTATTGTTGGCAATGTGCACTTTTCCAAATTAAAACCTCATACATTTCTGATTATGATGGATCTTTATAGTCCCACCTTTTCTTTTGGAGTATGTCCCATCAATAAACAAATGCCTGGAAAGCTTTACTCCATTTAGGCCATTAGGTCTGATGACTTCGAAGGGCAGTCATATTTTGAGTACTTTCCAACTTAAGGGACTCATCTTGCCCTAGATTACACAATGTTCTGTGACTAGTCATAAGGTTTTCAGTGGCTAATCCATCAGAAGCGAAACAATTATTTTGTCTTCCTCTTTTTAGCCTGGAAGCTCTGCTGAAACCTGCTCATCTTTGTTGACCCTGCTGGCATTTGAAATAAGAATGGTAGAGCTTCCAGCATCACAGCAGCCTGGAAGTTACATCTTCAGTTAAATTTGATCTCGAAGATCCTAGATAAAGTTGGAGGTTTAAACTCTATAGTGTCCTATGAAAGAATGGATCAACAATCAACTTCCATAAATTTTACAACATTGGAACCTCTGAGGGGCAGTTCTAGTGCTCTCTGGAGAGTCGCAATGAGCAGAATCAGCTAGGTGGCCATGGATTATGTTTGAAGTTTCCAACAAAACACAAAACTCCTCTATTCTCTTGCTTCCAGTGATACTCTTATTAAAAAATGCAAGTTGAAGAATACATGACTTTTCCTCTTAATGATGAAAAACAGGAATCACAGTACAAATAGGTAACTAAAAACTTTGGATATGTTGTCAGAAGAGACTGGTCTCTGGAAAAGGACATTATGCCTGGCAAGGTGGAGAGGTAGCAAAAGAGAGGAAGACAAGATGGAGCGACACAGTGGCTGCAACAATGGGCTCAAATATAACCCAATTCTGAGAATCTTGCACGACTGGGCAGGGTTTCATTCTGCTGCACTATGAGTCACTACGAGTTGGACCGAAGAACAACAAAAACTTTTGTAAACAATTTGGCGAGGGGAACCCTGGCGATGTAGTGGTTGTGAGTTCATGCCTGACCCGAAAGGTCAGTGGTTTGAAATCACCAGTTGTTTAATGGGAGAAAGATGGGAATTCCTACTTTCATTAACAGTTACTGTCTCAGAAACTCACAGGGACAGTTCTGCTCTATCACTATGAGTTGAAGACAACTTGATGGAAGTGAGTTTTGCTGTCAGTTTCATGGGAGTTGCATAATAAATTAACACTAAGTGTATGACTTAAAACTCAGAAATGTGTTCTTTTGCCATGAGAGATACCCGAAATCAAGATATCCGTAGGATCGTGCTGACTCCAAAGGCTCTGGGGCAAGAATTCTTCCTTGCCACTGCCAACGTTTAGTGGCTTCGGGCTTTCCTTGGCTTGTGTTTGCATCACTTTTATCTCTTCCACCAATCTTGTCTGGTTCTCCACATGGTGTTTTCTGTGTTCCTGTGCGGGCTTGATGCTAATTCAAACTGCAAAGTCAGCAGTTCAAAGCCATTGGTTGCTTTCTCAGAGAAAGATGAAGCTCTTGGCTCCAGTAAAGAGTTAAGGTCCCTATGAGTCCAAAGGGACTTGATGGCAGTGAGTTTAGTTTTAGTGGTGGTGGTTGTTGTTTATTCAATCCACTGCAATATCTAGCAAAAATAGATAAGAAGGAAAGAGATTGACTTCTGTTATGGTCTCATCCTTTCTAAAAAGAAACATATATAAGGAGATTATATATATATATATATATAGGTATTATATATATATATTCCTTAAGAAAGTGATAAACCTCTCCAGATGTAGTTTCTTATCTGTAACAGCAATAGGAACAAAGAAGGAGACAGTTGGTCAGATAATTTCCAATCTTTTAAAAGTTAGAAATACTAGCAATCTATTAATAAAGGAATCCCCCAAAAATACCAAAGTTTTTTTTTCGAATTTCCCCTAATATATTCTACCTAATTTAAACATCAATTATGTTCTTCATTTTTTTCACACGAAGGACATGGAACAACTAAGAGTTTATATACTACTGCATTTTATGATTTGTTAAGGTTCTACTTAATAGCTACATATTGGGTTAGAGACCCGGGTCTACATAATGCTTGTTAACACTGAATTTTATTTATGGCCCTGAATAAACGATAGAGTAACAACACATTTGAAAATAGCTGCCTAAGAGGCAAGAGTTATTGAATCAATTTGCATTTTTCTTTCTAAAATTTATCTAAATTTTAGGTATTTATGGAAAGAACAAATGTTGTGTGTTGGCTCTAAGATCTTTCTTTTGTATGCAATGCTGAGTGTTTATTCATCACGTTCTCTACGTGGTGAACTCTGCTCAAAGAGTTGTTAGGTAGTTGGTTTGGCAGATATGAAAACCGTGTTAATTCAATTAGATTTAATTGGGTTTTCTATATCTCCTTCCCTGGTATTTGCAGGGAAAAACAAAAGTAGCTGAAGGAGCCAAATGCTAAAATGACAGTTTATAAATATAATTAGTGATTAATTATAGTACATGTTTATAGTTTTTTAATTATAGACTAAGATTTGTATTATTGTACTTAAATAAGGAGAACAAACTTTAAACAGAGCAATATGTTTTTATCATTCATTTTTCATCCCTATTATATTTCATTGGAAAAATTGTAATTATAGAGTATAGGTTTTTTAATTTTCATTTTCTCCTCTCTAGTCTAGACCCTTGAAATCACTCATTTTCTTCTCTCTCTCTCAGAGAGAGAGAGAGAGAGAGAGAGAGAGAGAGAGAGAGAGAGAGAGAGAGAGAGAGATATGATTCTAGATAGTTCCTACAAGTGCTATCTTATAACGTCTGTTCTTTTGTAACTGACATAAGAATCATCATATCTTTGATGTTCATCTATGTCAAAGTAGATATCAGAATTTTATTCCTATATATAAAAATTTTAAATCCACCTATCTATTGGTGTACACTTGGATTGTTTTGCCTTTTGGCTATGATTAATAATGCTGCGGTGCATACCAGTGGGCATGCGTCTGCTAGTGGTGTTGTATTCTGTTCTGCTGAGTAGATCCACAGGAAGGTAATTGATGTGCCAGGAGTGAGGGGGCTTGAGACACTTAGAGCTCAGTGTGTCCCAAAGTGGGTGACGTCATTCTCTGAGTAGCACGAGAGCAATTCAGGGGTGCTGCAAGAACAGCTATCTGTATTTTTTTCCCACGAGCCCTGGTGCAGCAGTGGTTATGCAAAGGACTGCTAAGTACAAAGTCAGCAGTTCAAAACCACCAGTCATTCTTAGAGAGGAAGATGAGCCTTTCTACTCTAATACAGAACTACAGTCTTAGAAACCCACAGGGACATTCCTACCCTGTCCTAAAGGATCACTCTGAGTCAGAATTGACTCAATCGTGGTGAATTTGGTTTGGTTTGGTTTGGTTTGGGGGTATCTAATTCTTGATTATGGGGCACTAAGTAATTTTTTATTACAAGTAATATGCACCTGCTGATGAAGATAAAACACCGCACACTTCAGTATGGATTAAAACTCAGTGCCAGGGAAACAGAAATCCTCTGAATTAGACCAATAGATAATATAACGAAAAATAGAGGAAATGTTGAAATGTTCAAGGATTTCATTTTACTTCACTATGCAATCAATGCTCACAGAAGCAGGAGTCATGAACTAAAATGATGTAAGAGCAAAGTTGTCCCTCTGAAGAATGAGATAGTATTTTCAATCCATGGTCTTTCCAAGCACCACAGATGCCCAGGAAAGGTGAGCAATGAATAAGGAAACGAGATACGAATCGATGCATTTGGAGGATGGTGCTGGCAAAGCATAGTGAGAGTACCCATAATTACCAGAAGTACAAACAGATCTACCTGGGAGGAGGTAGCTTCAGAATTCTTCTCAGATTTCATGATGCTCAGACTTCATCGCCTACACGTTGGACATATTATCAGTAAGATCCACTCTGTGGAGAAGGACCTCATGTTTGCTCATGTAAAGGGCCCGAGAAAAAGAAGACCTTCAACAAGATGGGTTACCGCAGTGGCTGGGAAAGTGGGCCCCCAAACAACAATGGTAAGAATGCTGCAGGATTAGGTGGTGGTGAGTTCTGTGCTGTATAACATTGCTGAGTCTGAACCCACCCAACTACATTTAACAACAACAACAATAATTCCATGTTTAATATCTTTAAATCCCACCCAACTGTTTTCCATAGTGGTTGCACAATTTTATAATTCTACCAACAATGATCAGGGGTTTCAATTTTTTCACATCCTCATCAAAGTATTTGTGTTTAAATATAATAGATTCCTACTGAAATTCAAACCAGAAACAAAGCAAAATAAAAATGTTATGAATAGGGGACGTTGGTATGTACCTGATAAAGCAAATATTTGTTAACATTTCTAAACCTTTAGCGAGGTAGATGGTGAGAAAACTGAAGGCTGCATCCATAGTCAAAGTAATATTTCATATTTTTAATTTAATTTTTATTTCTCTCTCCCCCCAAAGTCTCACTTTTATTTCTCGAAGGTGCAACACACACACAAAGCATGGTGGTTTCGCTTACCTCACGTGTCGAACTACAGAACATTGTGTTGGCCAGTTATGAACCGAGTGAGGGTCCAGTGTACTGCGCCCTTGCTGTCACGGCTTCCTCGTGCATAAAAAGTGAAGCCGTGTGCTCTGTCTTACAGCGTCACTGAGTCAGAATCAACTCCACAGCAGTGGTTTGGGAGTTTGGTTTGATGGCAATGATTAACTAGCAGCCTATAGATAAGGCTCCCGTGCTAAAAACCAATACATAAAATGCTATTCTATTCCCATTATCAATAATTTTAACTTTTTTAAACCCCAATCCTTCCGTGAGTCTACTCTTAAGGAAAGTGTTGTCTTAGGAGCCATCAAGTCCACTCTGACTCCGGGTCCTGTGCTACCCAGACAGCAGTTCTTGTGTTTGTGCCCATCGCGGCAGCCACTGTGTCCATCCCTCTTGTCAGACGCCTTTCCTCTCTTTCACTATCATGCTATTTGACCAAGCAGGATGCCTTTCCTCCAAGCATGGGTCTCTCCTGGCAGCATGTCCAAAGGAGGAGACAAAGTTTCCCTCTCTTGTCTCCAGGAGCAGTCTGGCTGCACTTGCTCCAAGACAGATTTCTTTGTTCTTTTGGCAGTCCATGGTACTTTCAATAGTCTTCTCCAGCACCGTCCTTCAAATGCATCGGTTCTTTTTAGGTCTCCCTTATTTAACATCCAATTTTCACATGCATTTATGGCAATTGAAAATCTCATTGCTTGGCTCAGGTTCACCTAATGGGAAATAGACATGAAGGTTCTCGATACATCTTCCTTTCTCTTCTCCAGTTGTATGACTTTGTTAAATTCATGATTTCAAAAATGAAGATGATTTAACCACAGGTGCTTAAATTAAGAAAAGATCTTGAAACTTGGTAGGGAAAGGATACAGACTCAAGGTGGTGTACAGCTGCATAGTATCCAGACCCTCTAAAATGCAGAACTGAGAAATCACGTGAAACAGTTATGAATGGTTATTTGGAAATCCTTATCTTCAAAGAAAAGGTTAAAGAAGAACAAATACCGATTAGAAGATAAAATGGAACAAAATCTAAGTATAGAGTGTTTGACAAAGAGAGGTAATAAATTATGTAGTGATACAATATCCAAGTGGAGTGGAAGTTAAAACCATAGGCAGATGGAATGGACTGTTTTAAACACTGGAAGAGAAATTACAGTGTAAAATGTAAGAAATGTAATGAGTCCTACATGGATGAAGGAGTATACCATGCTCTTGGATAGGGAAACGTACTTACCATTGCAAAAACGTTCCAATACCTAATATAATGCAATCCCAATGGAGATTACAGCATTATTTTTAAAGAGATGGAAAACATATGTTATGTGGGAAAGAAAGAGACCTGGGTGAAGTAAAGTACTACCAAAGTACAAAATAGGAGGCTTCAAACTTTTCAACCTCAAAATTAGTCAGAATAAACACAGCCATAATAATCAGACTATCCTTGTATTGGTACCAGCACAGACAATAGACTCACTGACAGAAATGAGAATTCAGAAGTGAACCCATCCACCCCTGGACAGCTAATCTTGGACAAAGTACTGATACCCATTAAATTGGGAAGAGATCATCTCTTTGACAGTTGATGCTGGCAAAATGGAATAACAATTTTCAGGAAAATGTAATAGGAGCCATAGGCCTCATCCTACACACACAAAAAAAGTAATTCAAAATGCATCAAATGCTTAAAGTCAAACCTAAAAACCATAATAATCATAAAAGATAACATAGCGACAAACCTAGGTACTCAAATTTATGCCATATACACTAGCAAACAACTGAAAACACACAAACTGCAAAAGAAAAAAATGATGACTTTTACCGCCTGAAAAGTAAACATTTATGCACGTGAAAAGACTAAAATAGAAAAACAACTGGAGTAGAAATGTTGGCAAAGTTATGCCCAACATGGAACAAATCTCTAATATTTTTAATGAAATATAAACACCTTAATAACAGTAAAACCAATGATCCAATACTCAGGTGGAAAAGGGACCTAGCAGACACTCTATCAAAGAAGACACTCCCATGCATTCGTTCATCTGTGGTCTTCCTTATTGTCCAGCCTCCTAATGTCCAACTTTGACATGCCTATAAGGCAACTGGAAGTACCATGACTTAAGTGAAGGGTCCCTTAGTTCCCAAAGTAGCATCCTTGCTAAAGGCAAAGTGAATCATACAGGAAGTGGATGACATTATTTTATGGTAAAGAGAAGGAAAGAAGTCAATTAAAAGCCCTTTATCGTCACTATACTTGGAGAAGGCATTTACTGTTTCAGGGAAATCTCCAGGGTCACAGAGACCATCTGATACCAGACTGGGGTTTGATAACCTAAATCCCACAATAAAATGCAAACATACAAGAAAAGAAAATTCCACAGAAGGATATTTTACCAGATTTATTTTAGAAAATCTTTTGATTTTCATTTGATTTAGCTCACGTTTGAGTCACGTCTTTGTTTATAAAATGCTTCATTTCCGTTCTTTTCCATTTACTTGTCTTCGTGCTTAATGCTATTTTTATAAGAATGACAATTGCTGCTATCAAATGAACGTGACAGCCTGCTCAGACATAACAGATATTTTTTGTAGATATGATTAACACTGAGTGATTCACTGATATTAGAAATAGGACGTGTTAATTAGCATCTTTCTGTTGAGATCAGCTTCAATGAAGCAAAACCAAAATTTCCATTGTCTCTTAAGTACTTTTCCTCCAGAAATTGTGAACTAAAATGAGAATTTTCTTAGCAATTGTCTACTCCACGTTTCTGTCCTTATGCTGGGCTCCAGTCCAGCACTCTAGTTTCAACCCTGTCTCCTCATAAAAATGTATGACCACATAGCCCATAGGCTCTAGGGTTCCACTCCATTAATACATGCTATTCAAATGATAGTAGTGAAAACAGGTAATGAGTCTTATTTACAGCAGAAGAAACTTGCATGCATTTTTAAGTACTGTATCTTTCTTCTTCCTTTTTTTTCCAGTTCAGCAAATAACAGTTGTACACATGAATAGCACATATTCCTTGACTTTAATGAACATATGATATTGTTAAAAAAAAGTATTTTAAGGATATAAAACAGTAAGAAAAGCAATATAAAATTAGATGTCTATTTATTTTGTTCCCCGATTTGTTTGACATTATTTTGGCAATAATGTATGCCTTTCCAATTCATAATAGTCTGTCTACTTCGAATTTAACAAATAAATAAATTCCAGACATATTTTGGCACATATATATATATTTAGTCATATGATGAAACTCTGTAAATCTGATGTTTTAAGAAAGTGTAAAATTACTTTGAATATTTGAAAAAATAAGTACAATATCTAGACATTTACAACTTACTATCTGTTATCAGAGAGGAACCCTGGAGGTAGTTGTGATTTGGGCTGCAATCCACATTGAGGTAGTTTATTGTGCCAGCCTGGCTGATAAACACATGTGGTATTAATTGAAGGGCAGAGAGATGAATGGCTCTGCAAGCCTCGCCTTTCTTGTCTCTAGCTCTTTGATCATCAGAGCAATGTGTGGCTGCCTTGCTTGTTTTGAGCCTCAATTTGCAAGCTGCACTACCTGTGGGACACCTAACCTGTGAACTGTGTCACTGTAATTTGAGGTTCCTTCAAGACCTGCTTCCCTACACCATTGGAATTTACATCTCTTGAGCTGGGGACTGTCGGACCCTGTCATCTGGCTGACTGTTGGTGACCCACCTTGCTGTTTGCTGCCTGTGCCCGGATAGCCTGAATTGCTCTACAGAGGACTGCCCTACCCGGCGGTCCTCAAGACTTGAAGGACTGCCAGTGTCTCACAACTCTCTCAACGGAGTGAGTTGCACAGAGCCATTTGTACTGCTTTATAATTTAATTAACTGTTTATTTCTTATGTTATAAATCTATCTGTATAAATATATATAAAATTATTAGCATTCTGGTTTTTTTCTCTAGAGAACCCTGTCTAACACACACATGATCAGCAGTTCTAAACCACAAGGAGCTCTACGAAAGACTGGACTTTTTGTCCCCAGAAATAGGGTGGTGTTTCATTGACTCAATGGTAGTGAATTTGCTTTTTAAAAATCTATAATCACATTTATAGTTATACATTTGTCATATTCTAATGTAACATTTGCTATTTTATAATATAGTACCTATAAATATGAGCATAATATGCTATTTATAATAGTATACTAGTATTTATAATAGTAATTATATAACAGTAATTTATTCACCATATATAGAACTATACTTATATGTTAAATTTCATTATTTTCTTGAATTCCTTACAGATGATAACATCATCTATAATTAATGAATTATTCTCTATTACTCTGTCAGCATAGTGAATTTTATTAATACATTTAAAGGGTCAGATGATCTTCATGGCTTGTATTTGGGTAATAAGCCATAATAAACACACCTCTTTACAGAAGTCAGTTTACTGGATTAACTCGTTTGTGCTCAACAAGTTTGAAACTATAGTCACAAGTGAAACTGGAATTAAGTATTGGGTATGTGTGTCTATTGTGAATTATTACCACCATTTTTATTTTTTAATGGTGCATCAGTTCATTTAATAAAAGAGATTATGCTTGAGATTGTAGGTTCAACTTATCCAACCAGTTGAAGGCTTTAAGAGCAAAATCTGAGGTGCCCTGGAGAAGGGGCTATTTTGGTTCAAGCCTGAAACAGAAGTACTACCTGATGAGCATCAGAGAGGGGAGTGTAGCCCTCCTTGCACAATGTCAGCTCTTGCTGGAGTAGATATTGGCATAGGTTTTCTGGAAGAACTAACACCCGTAGAAGGACAAAAGAATAAAAACCAAACTCACTTCCATAGAGTAAATTCTGACTCACAGCGATCCTCTAGGACAAGGCAGAAGTGCCCCTGTTGGACCTTGAAGTTGTCAGTTCAGTGCTTAACCCTCTCTTCCACACAGGCTCCTCTGGAGAAGGACAACATGCCAAAAATAGAGGTCAAGGAGAGGGTCGGTGAAAAACAGGACGATACTTGTGGGGATGGTTGGACAGAGTGGCTGCAACAATCGGCTCCAACAGCAAACTATCTGCGGGTGATACAGAACTGGGCCCTGTTTCTCTTTGTTATGCACAGAGTCACTATGATTTGGAAAAGAAACTTGAAGGCACCTAATAACAAGTCATGAGTCTAAGTGCATATTAACTGATTAGAAACACCAATTTTATACCATCTACATGCTAAAACTACAACAGGTCATTTAACACTCTCAATGGAGTTATAATTATTATTCCAAGTACCAAAAAATTATCCACTTATGCCAAGTTCTATCTTGCCTGAAAAGTTCAATAAAATTTCAATCCAAGTTGTAAATAATAAAACCTAAATCCTAAGGAAGGAATGGCAATAAAGCTTAAATTGGGAACATTTGGTGCAGAAGGAGGTGGGATGACAGTGTAAACCCAAAATCCATGTGCAAGGTCCATACTTGAAAGAAGGCGCCCGTGAATCCCTTCTGACCAGAGTCAAGGGGTGTGACGAGTCTTGTCATCAGACAGAGAGTATTGTAAAGTTAATTGTGGCAGATGCCGTTAGGGTACAATGTAATATCTTATCATTTGATCTTCCCTGAGACAGTTTAAGGCTGTTTCAGTTTAAAAAGAATAAAGGGATAATAAATGTGGATTAAGCCCCCAGTGAATCCCCTCTGACCACACACAGGTATGTGAATCTCATTGCTATCATGCAGAGTGCATTGGGGAGTGGATTACTGAATATGTAAGTAGGTGAAAGTGTAACAGCTAAGCATTGTATCCTTATCCCTGCAACCCCTTTTTGACCCATTTTAAATTTGTTCTAGTTTTTAATTGAATTTCTTCTGTTTCATTTTGTTGTTGTTCTTATTTGTTGTTGTTGTTTTAAATGCTTTTCTGTACATGATATCCAGGATAGGTACATTTATAGAGAGAGAAACTTCCATAAATTGCTTTTCTGGGGTATGGTAGGATTGGCCGAGAAATGGGGAGCTAATAACAATACAAGAGAGAATTGCAATGATCTGTAATTGATTGTGGTGATGACTGCACACTCTTTTTAATCTCATTGAACTATTGAATTACATATGTGAATGAGGTAGGCGAGTAAAACTGTTAAAAATAGTAAAATGAAAAAGGAATTCAATGCGAGATCACAGGACTTGGTAAAAAATAGAGATGTTGCTTATGCTTACAAAGCTCTAAAATAGCACAAGGGTAAGTCACAAAGTAATAAAGAATTACTACTAGGACTCCCAGTACATACACACACTGGACTATTTCTGACACACATGTTTAAAAATGTCTCTGTGACCAGTGCATGGCTGCAGACAGTTGTCTTGCTAATACACCTAATTTAGTCTTGTTTTTAGGTATCACGGAGCTGGTTCCAACCAATGGGGACCCTATGCAGCGAAGTGAAACCTTGACCATCTTTAGAATTGCTCCTCTGCTTGCGACCGTTTTTGCAGCCTCTCTGCCCTTCATCTCTTGGAGGGTCTTCCTCCTTTTTGCTGCCCTGTGCTTAGCTAAGCATAATGGCCTTCCCCAGGGATTGGTCTCTCTTGAAAACAGGACCAAAGTGTGTAAGATGAAACTTCCCCATCCATAGCTCTAAGGAGCTCTCTGGCTATCTTTCTTCCAAGACAGATTTGTGGGTTCTTTCAGAAGTCCATGATAACGTTAAATTTTTGAAGCAGCACCGGATTCAAATGAATCCGTTTTTCTTTGGTCTTCTTTTCAATGTCCAACTTTCATATGTATATAAGGTGACTGAAGATGCCATGGCATGGATGAAGCACAACATGCGCCTCACAGTCATATCCTTGCTTCTTATTACTCTAACGAGGTCCTGTGGAGTAGACTTACCCAATCCAATGGGTCCTTCGATCGTTTGACAACTGCTTCTATGAACATTGATTGTGCATCCAAACAAGACAAAATACTTCACAACTTCAACCTTTTCCCCTCCATTTATGCTGATGTTACCTCTCAGTTCAGGTCTGAGGATTTTGGTCTTCTTCACATGGAGTTGTAATCCACACTGAAGGCTTCAACCCTTGATCTTCATCAGCAAAGCCTTTAATTCCTCCTTACTTTCAGCAAGCAAAGTTGTGTTATCTGCATATCACAAGTTAAGCCTTCCTCCAATCCTGATGTCACACTCCTCTTCATGTAATTCAGCTTCTCTGATAATGTCCTCAGATTGATTTTAGTAAAAGAATAAAACTCTAACATACACCTTTCTGGCCATCATTCATCCATGCAGTATTCCCTTGTTCGGCTTGATCTGAGTATAAGTTCCTCATGAGCAATATGAAGCCTTCTGAGATGGCCATTCTTCTTAAGGTTATCCATAGTTGTTTTTTGTTTGTTTTATGTGCACACAGTTGAATGCCTTGGCATAGTCAGTAAAACACAAGTCAACAGGTTCCTGGTATTCTCTGCTTTGAGCTAAGATCCATCTCACACCAGCAATGATATCCCTTTTCCGACACGCTCTTCTGAACCTAACCTGAACCTGTGCCAGCTCCCTGTCGATGTGCTGCTGTAGTCGCGGTTGGATGTTCTTCAACAAGATCAGGTGGGACAGAAATGAAAATACAGCTGTGTGAAGTGTCTAAGCCCAAATGAAGGGTGTGTTCAGAAACGAACAAAGGCTTTATGTTTTAATATACATTTTTAACAAAAGGGTCTATGATTTTGTAGCAATATTTTTGGCTAACTCATAAGACTACTTGTAAAATGATTTTGTAGCTTAGCGTTTAAAGCAGAGAGAGGAGACCCCATTAACATATCATTGAAAATAAGGCACATTTCCTCTGGAAACTAGTTATCATATAATATGTAACTATCAACTTAATCTTGGGAACTATTTTTTAAGTAGGTTTTCATCTTTGTATCAAAGTCTGGTACAGATAAAAATAACAGTCATGAAGTAAAGTAACTTACCAACAATTTTTCCAAACTCAAGAAATGAATAAGAAATTGTTAAAAATATGGATGAATGATTCATCCATGTTTCTACTTCTTCTCAGTTACATTACCTGGTGAGCAATTTTCAACAATTATCTAGTTTATTTTAAAGGATGGAAAGGGATATGTATATGTTTTCATTCATAAATCTGTTCTAAATTAATTTATAATTGCAAATTATTTATTAAATATTTTGAATATCACCCCAATATTTAAGGTTCAAGATTGCCTTACTGTCTCTAACCCATTATTTTTTACAACTGCTCAATTAAAAAATTATTATGAATTATATGAAGGTTTACAGAGCAGATCATTATTTTTACATGATTCATACATTCTTTTTCATCTCCTTCACTGAATTGCCTCAATCTAACATTATTCACCTGACTCCTCCCTCTATTTCCTGTTTCTATTCCTTCTCCTTTCCTGATCCTTCTGAACTATGTCCTTATTTTAGTACTTCCCTCTTGATCCCATATTATTGCTTATTCTAAGTTGTGCACATCAACTTGAGGTGTTATTCCCCTTATGAACCCCTTTGGATGAAATTGAGCTACATGGACGTGTTCATTTCCAGACTTAAAGGATGTTGAAGGACCATAGTTTGGGAGGGTCCACCTGTCTCTAGCCCACCAGACCATATGGACTTTTTCATGATTTTTAGGTTTTTTCGTATCGTTTTCTCCCCTGCTCTTCGGGGCTTTCTAATGTAATCTTTTCATAGGACAGAGTAGCGTTTGCTGGCACCACATAGCTTACTGGTCTGAAGTCATGTGTACTGATGTTCAAGTGGTTCATTAATCCACTGGACTAATTGTTTCCAAGTGCTTTTTATTCACATTACTCGCCGCCCCCTCACCCCAACTCCACCATCTAGCCCTCACTTTGGACATGGAGGGACCAATAGTTACACTCTAGATGACTGCTCAGGTCATCTTTAAAGGTCCCAGTTACTAATCACCAGAGTAGGATATAGATTTTGCGTTCTGTATTATACCAATTGACCTTGGTGTCTCCAAAGATTATGGTCCTGAGGCGCCCCCTCCCCAACGCCCAGTCCAAACAACTCACAAGGTGCCTGGTTAATCTCGAGATGTTTTCAAAACGTTGCTCTCTGTATGCTCACCTTTATGTATATAGTTGTGGTACAGGTAAGTACCCATGTCCAAATATCCTCTATCATCTTCCAACCCACATCTACTCAGTTCACGTCTCTATACATTAAGGTACTTGCATAGCACTGTTACTGAAGGATTGTATCACAGTCTCCTTCTGTGTCCTTAACTCTTACACTCCTTCCAAGGTCTTCCCTGGCTTCCGACATTCTTTATCCACTTCCCCCTTCACCCAAATTCTGGAACTCTCCCTGGCTTCTTCTCCATTTAGAATTTCTATACCTCCACCCTTCTATCACTTTATAATTTATTCACTACAAATTGTTACAGCTGACCTTATAGTTTCTTTTACTTTGGACACTTGGTTATCTGGGTTGACTTCCAGTTGGCGCTGTAATGTAGGTTAACCTCAGGGTTTTGCTTGCTGCTGTCGATTCTCTGCCCAAAGACCTTCCTTTAATAAAGCTTCTAAGGTTGGTCTAGTATTTAAACTTCTGTCCATTTTAATTTACCTAGGAATGTCCTATTTTTTCTATTATAGGTGAAGAAGAATTTTATTGGGCATTTGATCCTTGGCAATTTTTTCTTTCAGAGTTTTATATGTGCCATCTTATCACCTTCTTGTCTGCATAGTTTGTGCAAAGAAATCAGGGTCTCAGCTTATTCTCCTTTGAAGGTAACTGATTTTCCAACAGAGCTCTGCTAGCACAATGGGTTAAGTGTTGGGCTACTGACTGCGTCCACCAGCTGTTCCGTGGGGAAAGAGAGGCTTCCTACTCCCATAAAAGTTACAATTTGGGAACTTCCCCCACTGGGGCAGTTCTACTCTATTCTCTAGGGTCATGATGAGTCGGAATAAACAGTGAGTGCTGAGTTGTCTTTTCCTGCGTTGCTCTTACGATTCTTCCCTTACCTTTGGTTTTGGAGAGTTTGGTTCAGAGATGCCAGGCGCTTTCCTTTAGGGTCTATCCTGTTGGAGGTTCTTTCGGCTTCACGAATTCGTACATTCTCATCTTTCCTGAGGTTAGGAAAGTTCACTTCTAGGAACTCTGTGAAACTTTTGCACTGTGCTTTTAATGGTCTTTTTCACCTCTGATTTTGTCTATAATCCATAAGTTATACTATCCCACATAATTTTAAGCTTCTGTCAATTTTCTTTTAAATCCTGATTGCTCGTCTAACAAATGGGTAACAGATTGAGAGACTTGCTTTCAACCTCACGAGTTTGGCCTTCCACTGATTCCATTCTACTCTTTTCTGCTTTCAATGACCTGGATTTCTATTGATCGTCTTTGTATGGTCTAAGTGTTCATTTATCTTGTTAGTTTGTTCTTGAAACTTTTTCTTGAATTATTCTGTATTTTCTTTTTTCTTGATTTCATCTGCTTTCTCATTTGTTTTACTCACAATCCCTTTATGGTATATAAATGTTATTCTTTTGAATTCTTTATTGGGCAGTTCTAATGCCATTGTTTCTTCAGAAAGCTCTTCTGGCTCTGTGATTTGGTAACTTCTTGAGCCACTCTATGACGTTTCTGTATGTGAACTGAAATGGTCTATTGTTTCTGAGAGATTGTGGTGTTGATTATATTTGGATTTTATTGATGACTGAATATCAGTGTGTTCTTAGGCACTCGTACCTATATAAGAGTAATGAAGAACGTGTCACCATGTTTTTCTGGGCAGATGAGGAGGCATGAGAGTGGTACTATATTATTTTATACCTGGGTACCTATGCAAGGGTTCTTGCCTCCAAGCAGAGAAGGGGCTACTCGGTAGCTGGCGGAGGACTTGCAATGGGGATGTCACCCGATGGGTTGGTGAAATTGGGAGCCAGCTCTCCTTTTGGAGTCCAGAAAGGTCTATGGGACAGGGGAAGGTCTGACCTTCCTCACAGTCAACCGTCAGTTTGCCACACTTGTGTCTCAGTGGAACGCTGCCTGCAGACGTTTAAGATGCCCATGCCATGCCAGACCAGTCAGTGATTAACTCGCCAGTCTCCTCTCTTGTAGCTGTTGTCCAACTTCTTCTACTGGTCCACTTAGCTATCTTTTCTGTTGAAGCTCCAGGTTTCAGGATGATCACTTGTCTATTTTATTTTGTGTTTTGTTTCTATGTTGTTAGAGGGTATATGTGGTGGGTCTGCATAGTTTGCCATCTTGTTTGAATTCCCCTGGCCAATTTAAAATATTCCTTAAGTTTTTAGGTATTATTTATCTTAATAACTTTAGTAAACAATGTGTGTTTAGATGTATATACATATGCTATATGTAAAATTAATTGTGAAATGTTAAAATTAATAATAAAATTATGTATAATAATTATCATTTCCCTATTAATTTTCTGCATCTGAATTTTTTTCAGGTTAAACAGATTTTGTTCTGAAATGCATATTTGATAAATCTTTCATGGACTGGTATATAGTGGTTTTTATTGTTTTTTTAAATATCTGTTTATTTGTCTGAAATTATGTGCACGTCACTCTCATCTTAAATTGGTATCCCTGTTGAAAATCAGCTGGCGCGGTATGAGTATATGTGAATTTCTGCCTGGGCTCTCAGTTCCATCTCCTCTGTCTTTAGGTCTGCTATAGAGCCTGTTCGAGAATGTTGCAATCACTGTGGCTTTATGGTATGGTATTTTCATCAGGGACGGTGAGCCTTTGTACTTTAATTCTTTCAAGATTCTTCTAGCTATTCATGGACCCTTGACCATCTGTCTAATTTGTACACGAATTCCTCTACGGGTCTTGGAAAACTGGTGGAGAATCCAATGAATTTAGTGGTTGCTTTGGGTATGGTAAGTCTTCACTATATCATATTAAATCTTCCACTTCATAAACATGGAATGTTTTTCACTTAGTTAGGTCTTCTTTGATTTATTTTGAGCAGTCCTGGTGGTGTAATCGTCTACCTGTGGGCTGCTAACCTCGAAGTAGGCAGTTTGAAACCACCAGCCACTTTGAGGTAGGAAGACAGAGGCTTTCTATTCCTGTACTTAGTGACAATCTCAGAAACTCACAGGGACAGTTCTCTGTCCTATGGGGAATTGACCTAATGGCATAGAGTTTGGGAATTTGTTTGATTTATTTTAACAATGTTTTATCATGTTTTGTTTACAAGTTGCATTTCCTGGTTAAACATACTTCTACATACTTCATTTTATACATGTTACTGAAAATGTTTAATAAACTACTTTTCCTCATGCTCATTGCCGATGGATAGGGAGCCAGATACTATTTGTGTGTTGACCTCTTACTAACACTTTGAAAAATTCATTTATTTGTGCCAATAGTTTCCTGGTAGATTCTTTGAGACTCTATTTAATGTTTCGTGTCATCTTTGAAAAAGCAGTGTATTTTACTTTTATAGATACATGTTTATATATCTATTTCCCCTAGCCAAATTGCTGCAGATAAGACATCACAGATGGTGTTGGGTAGTAGTGGGGAGAGTGAGAATTGCCTCACTTTGGGGTTGCTTTGCATTCTACCTTTCTTTAGAAAACATCTTCCTATGCAAATGTGTAAAATAACCCTCAAACTTCCATTAATCAGTCAATCTATCAAATACATATATTTAAAATTTTCCTTAGGTTATCACTCTCATCACTCCTGGAACTTTCCATCATCCTGTGATAACATTTATGTGTTGCTATGGAGTCTCCTGTAATACTAACTCTTGGAACTTTTTGCCCATCCCATTTTCTAGGCTAAGGAATTCACACTGCTTTTCTCCTGTGCTAAGTTTTCTGTTTTATAATTATATATTCTTGTATCCATTTTAGCTTACTATTTTATCCGAGGTGGTTACTATGACTTGGAACAGAATCTATGGCACTGACTTTTGAGTTTTTGGTGGGAAGAACTCTGGTAGCATTGTGGGTTATACATTGGGCTACTAACCTCAAGATCTGCGGTTCAAACTCACCAGTTGCTCTTTGGGAGAAAGATGAGGCTTTCTAAGTTCTCATAGTTAGTCCAAAAGCTTTACAACTTGGAAACACACAGGGGCGAGTTCTATTCTGTTCTGTAGTGTTGCTATGAATCAGAAGTGACAATATCAGTGAGGTTTGTTGTTGTTTTATTTTTATGAAGATAATTCATTCAGAAAAAGAGCAAAGAAGGCACAGTTTTAAATCCTTAAATCTACACCCCCAGAAATATTTTTATGCAAGTCCACAGTATGGACTGAATAGAGAATTTTGCCATTTGTGGCCCAAATTTTAAATTTTTATTATTTCTAAATCTTCGCTGTTTTTGTAAAGCCCAATGTCTTTCAGCAGTATTTTAGAAAGCTTACTTCATCTTGAATATTTAAAAATTTAATAACACTATAACTTGGTATTTTGTTGTTTGGTTTTCATTTTCTAGGAATTCAATCGCTTGTAATTTTAGAAAGCCTTATTCTTTACTTTGCAAAATAGACATAAAATGTTTCTTTAATAACCCCCTTCACACACACCCACACATTTGATTTTTTTTCCTTTTATAGAATGCTATTTTTCGGATGTTAGACCTCTTGGGGTTGAATCTTTAAGTGCCTTTTCCTATCATCTATCGTTTTTAATAGCTTTTTGAAATTTGATTCTCCTTTCTGAGAATTTGGCTTCATGTTACTGTTTAAACATGCTTCTTTTTCTTTTTCTTAATTTCAGATATCATATTTTTAAAAGGTCATTCTTTTCCACTGACTGTGAATTTAGCATGTTTTTCTTCTTTATGGGAATTTTGGTTCCATTTTACTTTGCTCCCTGCGTTGTTTCTTATTTTCATGAACCTACCCTCACCTCATTCTTTATCTTTCAAGTTTATGTTCTCAATGCCTTTTAATTTTTGAAATAATTCATTCTTCAAAGTAAGGTCTACAGAATTGTTTAGCATGGAGTTGCAGCGTGGTGCACATCATTAATACACTAGGTTGCTAATTGAAAGGCTGGAAGTTCAAGAACACTCAGAGGCACCTCCAAAGAAAGTCCTGGAAGCCTTCTTCCAGAAGATCAGTCACCCAGACCTTCAGGAGAGCAGATTTACTGTGAAACACACTAGGTTGTCATAAGTCACAAGCACCTCAACATCCGCTAGTTAGCAACCAACCCTAAGGAGTAAGGTTCCCCCAATAGAATTAAGTGACTTCAATTATGCTCCCTTGCTGGGTAGCAGACCTTTCCCACATAGTTTCCTAGGGTATAAACTTTCAATGGGTGCCCACCTCCCTGATACGATCAATGAAGACAAACGCGTGCATAAGCAAATGTAGTGAATTAATCTGATGGTGCCCAGCTATAGCATCTGGGGTCTTAAAGGTTTGAAAATAAACAAGTGGCCATCTAGTTCAGAAGCAACAAAGCCCATATGGAAGAAACACACCAGCCTGTGTGACCATGAGCTGTCCAAGGGATCAGGTATCAAGCATCAAGGAACAAAAATCATATCATTGAAAATGTGGGTGAGTGCAGAGTGGAGACTCAAAGACCATTGGTAGCCAATGGGACTCCCCTTACTGAAGGGTTGTGAGAAGGAGATGAGCCAGTCAGGGTGCAGGGTGGCAACGATGAAACATATAACTTTCCTCTACTTCTTAAATGCTTCCCTCCTCCCCCCCCAATATCATGATCCCAATTCTACCTTACAAATCTGGTAAGAGCAGAGGATGTACACTGGTACAGACAGCAACTGGAAACACAGGGAATCCAAGACAGATAACTTCCGCAGGACCAATGGTGAGAGTGGCGATGCTGGAAGGTGGAGAGGATGTGCGGTAGAAAGGGGGAACTGATTACAAGAATCTACGTATAGTCTCATCCCTGGGGGATGGACAGCAGAGAAGAAGGGGATGGGGAAAACATCGGACTGTGTAACATATGACAAAATAATAATAATTTATGAATGATGAAGGGTTCATGAGGTAGGGCAAGTGGGGAGGGAGGGGAAATGAGCAACAGATATTAAGGGTTCAATAGAAGGCAAATGTTTTGAGAATGGTGATGGCAACAAATGTACGTATGTTCTTGACACAATGTATATATGTATGAATTGTGATAAGAATTATACGAGCCCCCAATAAAATGATTTAAAAAGAAAATAAAACTTCACAGTATTGGTAGATTGAAGACAGTAAAGACACTAATTCTCCCAAAAGTAATATGCAAGTTTAACAACATCCCTATCAATATCACAAGATTGTTGTAGATACAAATAAGATAACTCCAAAAATTGTATGTAAATGAACATTAGAATAGCTAAAACAATATATTTTTTAAAATGGTAAACTTGACTTGGGACACTGGGCAACAAAGCCCACATGGAAGAAGCACACCAGCCTGTGCGATCACGAGGTATCAAAGGGATCAGGTATCAGGCATCATCAGAACAAAAAGAAATCTTACCACAGTGAATAAAGGGAGAAGTGCAGAGTGGAGACCCAAAGCCCATTTGTCGGCCACTGGAGATCCCCTTGCAGAAGGATCTAGGGGAGGAGATGAGCCAGTCAAGGTGCAATATAGCATGGATGAAAAATACAACTTTCCTCTAGTTCCTAAATACTTCCTCCTACCCACCCCCCACCCCCAATATCATGATCCGAATTCTACCCTGAAATTATGGATAGAACAGAGGATGTACACTGGTACAGATAGGAATTGGAAACACGGAATCCAGGGTGGATGATACCTTCAGGACCAGCGGTGTGAGTGGTGATACTGGGAGGGCACAGGGAGGGTGGGTTGGAAAGGGAGAACCAATTACAAGGATCTACATGTGACCTCCCTGGGGGACAGAAAACAGAAAAGTAGGTAAGGCTAATGTCAGACAGGGCAAGATATGACAAAATAATAATTTATAAATTATCAAGGGTTCATCGGGGAGGGGGGAGCGGAGAGGGAGGGGAAAAAAGAGGACCTGAGGCCAAGGGCTTGAGTGGAGAGAAAATGTTATGAAAATGATGAGGGCAATGAACGTACAGATGTGCTTTACACAATTGATGTATGTATGGATTGTAATAAGAATTGTATGAGCCCATAATAAAACATTTAAAAACAAACAAAAAAGTAAACTTGAAAAACTCTGCCCACTAAATGTATCACATTATTGTGGCTGGATGCATATATTTGTGTGTATGCATATACACATGCACATTTATAGATATACGGTACATGTCCACATACAACTGTGCAAGTGTTTATGTACAAAATATAGTGTCTATTTCTTTTCTAACTCTGTATGCTGAAAGTGATTACACTAAATGAAGGTGCTCCAAGACAGGGATCACACCAAGTGGATGAAAAAATATTGATGCATTTATTCAAGGCAATCCAAGGAGAATATCAAAAGTTAGATTTTTGGCACTAGGGAAGTTCATTAGAAATTTTATAGAAAAATTCAAAACCAATATACTACTAAGAAAAAGAAAGTGAAAGATTTTTGTTCAACCAGGTATGTATTTTTCTGTAAATGTTTACATGTATAGTCATTAACAAAGGTCAGATAGCAACAGAATCACAAAACTAAACTAAGCAATAGAATAAAGTGTGGCCAAACATATTCACTCCTGTGTGGATACTTGATGAATGAAATAATTGAAGACTCATGCAGAACCATATAAAAAATATACCCTCATGCTTTGAAGCCTTAGCTGTAGAAAGCACATTTTAAAACATTTTTAAACTTAAAATATAGAAGATATATTTGTGAATGTAAAACAATATAAGAAAAAATACTAGTACTAAAGAAATGATTGATAAAGTCAACTATTTAAAAATGAAGGACTTCTGATCATTTACACACACCATTACAAGACTCAAGTGACAAGATACACTTTACTATTTTACAAAGTATCCAAGACGGTAATGGTTTACTGTCTTAGAAAGTTCAGTCTTTCTCCCATGTAGTCATGTAATATTTATAAAATCATAGAAATCTTTATTAAACAGAAATATCAAAATATGAAGCTGATGCTGCTCAACCTATGCTCCTTTTAGACTTATCCAATTTTCCTAAGGGCTTCCCTTGTTACCCTTGAAGAACAAGCAGATACACCGTTGTGATGGGCATGGGAGGGAATCCTCGGCAAAACTGTCTTGATCTTTTTCTTACAAATCTGTTTTTTGTCCTGATTCCTTCAAGAAAATCTATCTGGAGCATCCCTTCGGAATCCCACCAAAATTGTTTACCATAGCCTTTTGAGTCAAACTGTGTCTTCAATTTAAAAGGCCCAGAAGAGACAGACAGCGTCATTATTTTGCTTGGGCTTCATCTCAGGATTTTCATGATAAATTCAAGGCACTTTCTTTGTATGTTCTGTTGCTTAAAATATTTATGAGCTTCAATCTTGTGCTTAAAAAATTGAAGGAAAGGTCAGCTTATGTTGGTAATTCTATGAATTTCTTGTTCCCATCTCTGCACTTCAGCTACCGTTTTTCCATTTGTAGTCTCTGAAGGGCATTTCTTTTTTGGTTTAGCTTTGAGATCTTCATGACCTCCACAACTTCCTAATTCATCTAAAGCTACTTCTTTTACTTGGGACAGTAGTCCCAATAATGGGTTGCAAAGTGCCAAAGATTTGGGAAGATGTTCACATGAATTTTATTAAAAAATTTAATATTAACCCTGACCTCAAAATCCTTCTTTTTTTCCATAGGATACAGATGCTCCCTTCTTTTGATGGAATACAAATAAGATTACAAGAAGTGTATAACTTGGAAAAGTTGGCTTCAGTCATCCAATGATTGCAGAGAAGTATCTAGCCCTGATCTTGCCCCTCCTGACTTTTTGTCCCCCAAACACAAAGAGTATTGAAAAGTAACATGACTTAAGTCTCTTGAAGATGCCCTGTGCTGGAAAAGTTGTTTGCTCCTTAGGCAAACAGGACAGGAACAACGCCTTCCATAGTTCATGGCCCGTGGGGGAATGCTGATGGCTCAGCCATGGGAGCTGATGAAGCAATAGCTGGCCTGTCTCTCCACCTGAGATAAACGGACAGTTGCCTCCTGTTCCCTTACGAAAGCTGGGGAAGACAGTAGTCTGCAAACTTACCAGTTACTTCATGTTACCAGCCTCATCCTCCTCTACCGTCTGTCAATAACATGGCTGATGTGCTTATGCTTCTTTGTAAGCCTTCAAATTGTGAAATGTGTTAAACCTGCCATGTGTTGCAGGCTGCATGCAGGGAAAATATGCACGTAAACATGACCCTAAGAAGTCTATACTGCAGGGGTCCCCATGCCCCAACTTTTGTCTGTCCCTTTTGTGTATAAGTTTTCTCATTGTAGATCATGCTCCCGCTCAAACCTAACCATAATGTAAGATAAGACCCGGTTTCAACATTATCTTAAAATGCCCAAGCTTCCATTTTGACATGCTGTAAACAGAAAAAAAAAAGGATTCTCCTTGGGAGGGTTTCAGAGATGGAAGTGTTACCTTCACAAATATAAAGACCTAAATGAATGATATGTGGAGAAGCACTAGCTTCACATTTTGATACTTTTGTCTACTAGAAGTTTCTATGACTTTGCAGCAACAATTAAGAAAATAATTGTATTGCCACAGACTTCAAATGGCATACAATTTAATCACTCAACCATATTACAAAGAGTTCTTCTGAACAATTTCAGAACATTTTCTCCCTGGCAAGGCCCTAGGTAATTATTAATCCAGTTACTGTCTTTAGCTATTTTCCTACCCTGGTTTTCATACCAGAAAATGATACAAAACAACAACAGGAGGCAAACATCAGCAATAACAATGACCATACAAAACAGAAAAACCTCAATAAAAAGAAAGAAAATATTAAAAATGGAAAACTTTAAAATGGGTCGAAAGAGAGATCAAATGATTGGTATTACATTGTAGTCTAAGTGCATCTTCCGTAATCCACTTCCCAGTGCTCTTTATCTGACAACACGGCTATACAGACTCCTGGGCTGTGTTCAGAGAGGATTCATCAGAATCCTGCAAATGGATTTTGGGCTTCCATGGTCCTCCATAGCCTACTAGAAACCATCACCTCCTTTGGATTTGGATTTTATTATTTACAGTCCTTGGTTCCCACAGCTTGTGTGCTTCATCCAGGTGGACTAAGGTGATACTTCACTTTTTTTTTTTTTTAAAGATAAGACCCAGCTGTTTTTCTCTGACAGTTGGGCACCATTTGGTTTCTTCACCACACTTTGCTATTGCACCCAAATCTTCAGCGATCTCTTCATAAGCATGAGTATTGAGTAGGGTCATGTCACAATAACTGTTTGTAGATTGGGTGAGGCGACACTTTTTTACTTACCCTCGCATTTTGCAAAATGCACAATTTTATGAGAAAAAGTTATGCCCCAGTAGATGTGGGTGTGCATTTCCCAGCTGCTGCTCGCTAGACAGTCTGTCCCCCAGATTTCTCTAGATCCTGAAATACTTGTACAACATGGTCTTATTCCATTTTAATGATATAGTCTTTACTTATGGCATAAGATACTGTTTCATTTTGTCATTCATATTGTTTTTATTATTTGAACTTGAAGTTATTTAGTTTTATTTATGTACCTTTCTTATATTCCATGATTTGTACTTTCTAACTAAAGAGAAATAATCTTTTCCTGCAATTAAACTCAATATCTTTATGCGTACATCATAAATTGCTGTAGTTTTACACATAATGCATTTTGGAAATTATTTTCTTTAGTTTGGATTTGTTCCCTTAATATTAGCATGAAAAATAAATGAGAAAGTTTTAAGTTACTTAATCAGTGTCTCCAAAAAGATCACCTTGTTTGAAATGAAAATATTTAAGATTGGCCCGAAGCTCTAAGAGAAAAATAGCAAGACACTGCATTTCATGTGGATTACAATTTAAAGAATATATGTGTAATCTAGAATTATGTCCATGACAAGCAGTAGATGGTTTCAGCATGTGCTAAAAATATTTATATAATCTTTAAGAAAATTGCTATTAGAAAGTAATAGTAAATAGAAAATAATTCTTCGCAATGGATTATAATTAAAGAGAGTAAGCTAAGGATTCTTTTTTAGTACTCAATCACATACCGAATGGGTTTTTCTCATTTTTATCTACCAAATGGTACACTGGAAAGCATTTCTTCTGCCCCGGCTAAAGGGAGTCTGGGAAAGCCTCCTTTAATACTTTCCCATTGTTATACACAATGCTATTTTGAACTGAGAGCACTATGTTGTTGTTGTTTAAAATAATTTTAAAAGGAAAAATAAGGAATGATACTCAGTATTGAAAAGAGTCTTAAATTTGAGGTAAAATTCTTTTGATAGTAACATATGGTTTAAAAAGAAGAAGAAGAAACTGACATTTTAGAAAAACAAAATGAGTGATTCACATCCAAGGGAAATTTAATATCGTTTCCAGGACATTAATTACTTTATGTGCCAAATTAGTCATAAATTCTGTTCTTACCGAAGGAGGTATTAATGATTGTTTGTTAGTTTTTGACTTTAAGAATTTGTGAAACTGCATCACATATGAAGAATACAAAATGAAAATTCTTATCACTTAGGATCCATTGATTCTCAATAGAATTGACTTGGCATTAGAGCAAACTCCCACCCCTTGGCTGTCAGTTTGCGGCACTGTGGTGGCTTGTGTGCTGCCGTGCTGCTGAAACCTGTGTCACTGCTACTTCAAATTCCAGCAGGCTCATCCAAAGTGAACAGGTTTCAGCAGAGCTCGCAGACTAAGAACAGACTGTGAAGAAAGAATAGGCTGTCCACTTCTGAGGAATTACCTACTGAAAGCCCTGTGGCTAGCAGAAGAACCCTGTCGACCCGGAAAACCTCACGAGGGGCAGCAGAACATCGGCACATATTGTGCCAGAAGATGAGCATCACACATTGCAAGTCACTCAAAGTATGGCCTAAAAGTGCTGCCTTATCCAAGGAAAGTCCATCCTAATGACATGAATGGAGTAAAGTCTTCGGGAATAAAGCCTTTGGGACCTTTATTATGTGGTGGGGCACAACTCAAAATGAGAAGAGGCAGCTTCGAGTCTATTAATAACTGGAACTTAGAATGTACAAAGTATGAATTGAGGCAAACCAGGAGGCATCATAAAAAATGGAAAAATATCAATGTCCTCTGCATTAGTGACTTGATATAGACAAGAACTGGCTGTTTTGAATCAGATACTCATACGGTTTACTATGCCAGGAATCTTAAATTCATCTTCCAAATGGACATTTCAAGATCTAGCTTGAAATGGAATGGTGTCTGGGCTAGGATAACACTATCCACATATGAGGAAATACAGTTGATACAACTGTTATTCAAATTTATGCACCAATCACTAAAGCTAGTGATTCAGAAATTGAGGAATTTTACCAATGTCTTCAGTCTGAAAATTGTCTAATATACGATTAAGATGCATTGATGAAAAGAAAAAGAAAGGAAAATGTGCTAGTCCAGGTAGACTAGAGAAACAAACTCATAAACATGCAGATGTGTCTAAGAAAGAGCTTTAGATACGAGAGCAATTGAATAGTGAGAAAACATCCCAGTCCAGATCAAGCCCATAAGTCTATTACCCCATATGTCTGATACCAATCTATAAAGGCCTCTTCAGACTCATGAAACACAAGCAACGATGGGAGGTCTTGTGGATCCAGTCGCATTGTAAGCATCTCAGCACTGGCATGCTGAGGAAGCACTTCTTTAAACCAAGAAATATATTTGTACCTATTCCAAAGAAAGGTGACTGACCTAACAGAATGCGAAAATGATAGAACAATATCATTAAAACACATGCAAGTAAAGTTTTGCTGCGGATCATCCAACAATGGCTGCAGCAGTACATCGACTGGGAGTTGCCAGAGGTTCAGGCTGGATTCAGGATACAGAACAAGGAATATCCTAGCTGATGTCAGGTGGATCTTGACTGAAAGCAGAGAACACCAGAAAGATGTTTACTTATGTTTTGACAGACTCTGCAAAGGCATTCCTCTCTGTGGCTCACAATAAACTATTGATACCCTTGAGAAGAATGGGAATTTCAGAAAAGTTTATTATTCTCATGCGGCACATGCGTATGGCTTAAGAGGCGCTTGTGTGAACAAAACAAGGAAATGCTATGTGGTTTAAAATCAAGAAGGTGTGTGTTGGGGTTGTATCATCTCACTAAACATATTCAATCTGTATGCTAAGCAAATAATCAGAGAAGCTGGATGATATGAAAAAGAATGAAGCATCCAGATTGGAGGAAAATCTTAGTAACCTATGCAGATGACACAGTCTTTGCTTGCTTCAAGTGATGAAGACTCGAAGCATTTTGTGCTAAAGATCAAGGATTGCAATCTTCTATATGGATTACAACTCAAATCCCTGTAAAAATAAAACAAAACAAAAATCTTCACCTCTAGACCACTGGTAGTAGCATCATGATAAACTGAGGAAAGATGGAAGTTGGCAAAGATTTCATCTTGCTTGAATCCACAATCAATGCTCTTGAACGCAGCAGTTGAGAGGTCAAGCAACACCCCATATTTGGTAAATCTTCTGCACAAGATAGCTGAAAGTCTTGAAAAGCAAAGACGTCACATTGAAAAAGCAACGGTACCCAGGCCACACTGTGCTGTTTTTAATTGGCTCATATGCATGTGAAAGTAGAACCGTGAATAAGGAAGACAGCAGAAGAAACAATGCAGTCAATTATGGTGTTGACAAAGGATCCTGAAAATCCCAGGGATTGCCATAAAAGCAAACAAATCTGTATGGAAGAAGTACAGCCAGAATGTTCTTTAGAAGTACAGATAGGGAAACTCTGTCTCACGCACTTTGTACGTGTTATCAGGAGAGACCAGTTCCTGGAAAAAGACATCATGCTTGATAAAGTGGAAGAACAGTGAAAAAGAGGCATGCCCTCGATGAGATGGATCGACACTGTGGTTACAACAAAGAGTTCAAGTATAAGAACTATTTTGAGGATGGCACAGGGCCAGGAGTTGCTTCCTTGTTTTACATAGAGTTGTTATGAGTTGGAATTGACTCAATAGCACCTAACCAGTTTAAACTGATGACTTATCTGGAACACACACACACACACACACACACACACACACTCCTCCCCCGCCCCCACCCCAATCTAACTATATTCTTTGACTCCAGTGTTTTAGGATGTTGTCAAAATCTTGGAATTGTTCTGTGTAGTTGCCAGGCTGACACATCAAACTCACTATAGCTTCATAGATGACAGACTAAAACGTGACCTGGTCCAGCTCCATCGCCCTGACCGGAAGATTTCATGGCATTCTCTTTTTCAATATGTAATCATGCTTTTAGATGGTTCTTTGAATTGATTCATCCAGCCCAAGTTAACACACGTGTATCAAGCATGACTGCCAGGTATTGTGGTATAATAATGAGAACAAAAATTCTCTTTCCTTACACTCACAATGAAAGTAAGGAAAGGCCATAGCACGTCTGTTTTACACAAGTCCCCAGAAATAAGCACAACAAAGCTGTTCAAAGAGAAGGAAATGGGTGTGTGTGTCAGGGGAAGGTGGGGTGGTGGTGGATATGTTGTGGCGCTTTAAGGAAAATCATCCTTAACTCAAATCATTCATTTGAGTCCAGAGACTAAACAGGACCCCCATACGACAAGTCTTGAAATTTGTGTATTGCTATTGGTTATTTCTGTCTTCTATGGCCTAACTTTGCATTTCATCTTATTTACTGTTTCTCAGTCTTATAGAAGTCTTCCTTTGAGTTATCCTTTTCCTAGTATGTTTCTTATATGTTCATTTGTTACAAGTTTCTTCTTAAAATATACAATTATGAAATGAGAATACAATACTGTTGTCATGAGGTTAGTCTGTGGCTTACAGTTTTCCTGCCTAGCATCCTTGAATTTCTCCTAGCTACCCTTCTTCCTAGCCATCCTATCTGTCACACACACACACACACACACACACACACCATTTGTGGAATCTCCTTATCCCTTCCAGTCATGCCTCACACAGTTTCCCATGAAAGAGACGCCATTCAAATATGTGAACTGCTCCCTTAACACCTGTAATTAGTGCTTGCCCTTCCTGAACGTGTCCATATAATTCCTTATGATAAAATTAGCTCCCATTTCCCCAAATAGTTCCCTACTAGCCAGTACCAGTTGTCATTGATTTGAGTCTAACTCACGGCTACCCCAGGTGTGGAGAGTCCAGCTCCGTTCAATAGGCACTCTAATCCTTTCAGAAGCAGATTGCCAGGCCTTTCTTTCAAACTCCTTGGTGGATTTAAACTATTGATTGCTCAACTAAGAGTTGAGGTCTTAGCCATTGGCATCACCCAGGGGCTCACAGTTGATGACTTGGAAATCTCCAAATTGATAAAACTTCACCGGGCAAAACCTAGCTTATCGCACCTGTTTCTCATATGTGCTCTCTCTACAATTCTAGCTTGTGAGTTTGTCCCCAGGTACAAGTTTCTGGGTGGCCTTTGGTCAAAGGGAGGCATAGTTTCTCTTGGAGACCTATTTGCTTTCTGACCCTCTTATTCGAGACGAATTTCTTTCTACATCACCTATCACTTCCCCATAGTTCCACCTGAAAACAGCTATGTTAAAATATGAATACGGTAATTATACCAAGCAATTTTGGATCCTATTATTTGGTTGTTATGGTCATAAAGATATGCTCAGTTATTTTCTCTCATTTATTTTTCATATGCAGCAAAGATATTTAAATATTCATAAAGTGGGCTTTCCTTTGGTTGATTCAAAACAAAAGACATTTATGCTTATTAGATTGCAAGAGCCTTGGTGGTGTAGTGGGTTGAGAGTTGAGCTAACTAGAAAGTTGATGGTTCAAACCCACGAGCCTCTCTATGGGAGAAAGTTGAGGCTGTTTGCTCTTATAAAGATTGGCAGCTCAGAACCCCTAAGCAGATATTCTGCACTGTAGTATGGGGTCACTACAAATCAAAGTCAACTTGATGGCCATATTCTCTCAATTTGATTATGGCACACGTCCCAATCGGTTTGAGTCATTTGGACTTAATTTATGAAATCAAATCTCTGGACCTTCTTACTTAGAAATTGGATTAATAGTCCTTGTGTTTTTAGCCAGATAATAATAAAATGTTAACAGTTATATACACCGCCACCCCTACCCTCCACACAAGAAAAGGCCTACTGATTCTGGTGAGGCATAAAAGGCAATGTTTCCAGACAAACGATAGTCAGTCCTCTGCTCTTACATAACATTCTTGGCTTTAAGAAGATGCTCCCCATATGAGTCTTTCTCTCTGACAGTAACCAAGCTTCTCTGAAGTTCACTTTAATGAAGAAGTCCACTTGGCACACATATCCATTCCCATCAGATTTTGTATTATTACTGATCTTTGCTTTTCATGGAATCTCTTACATTTGAATTGTGGTGCTAGCAAAGAATATTGACTGCACCACGGCCTGCCAAGAGGACCAACAAGCCTGTCTCAGAAGCAGTACAGCCAGAGTGCTCCTTAGAGGCAAGGATGAGAATTTGATGGTGGGAATTAGTCTTACATACTTTGGACACGGTGGCAGGAGAGACCAGTCCCTGGAGAAGGACATTATGTTTGGTAAAGTGAGGGGCAGTGACTAAGAGGCAGGTCCTCAATGAGATTGAGGAACTGTAACAATGGCTGGAACAATGAGCTCAGATTTAGGAATAGTTGAGAGAATGACCAAGACCAGGGAGGGTTTCATTCTGTAGTGCAGTTGGTACCTATGGGTTGGAATCGACTTAAAGGCTCTTGAAAGCAATAGCATTTTGCTTCTGCTCGACCTGTGGTGCGTGGTTCATTTGTCAGATGCTGCTCAGGCCACTTTTTTACCTTGTAGACATGTGTCCTTCTAAGCTCTGCCATAAAAAGTAATGGCATCAATTATTTTTTCTTTCTCTCTCTCTTCCTAAAAATTAGCTTTGAATATCTTACTCCTCAGGGCCAGTTCTTAATTCTTGGTTCACCCACAGTCTCTCACACCATGTGGTCTTTTGTTGCCAATAGCCTCGTTTATGCCATGTTTCCCGTGCTCCCGATCACTTGCTTTTCCTCTCTGACTTGGAATTCTTAAGTGGAAGTTCAAAGCCACCAGCCACTCGGTGGGAGAAAGATGAGGCTTTCTATGCCTGCTAAGATGGGCAGTCATGAAAATCCACGGGGGCAATTCTACACTGACCATTAGGTACATTTTGAATCAGAATTGACTTATGGCAATGAGTTGTTTGATTGTTATTAACTGCTCTAACTCTAGCCTTAATGTATAATAGAATGAAATATTATATAATCCTGTGATGTTGCTATAATCAGTGCTATCTTTTTGTCCATGATTGCAGTCATGTTTTGAATGCCCCCTGATGTAACAGCACCTCTTTCACTACTATAACAGACAAGGTTCTGCTGCTGTTCATACTATTTTCATTGGCTGATTTTCAGAAGTACATGACCATATTTTTCATCCCCGTTCATCTTAAATTTTAATTCCACGGGGACCTGTCCACATGGGTGACTCAACCGGTGCTTGAAATACTGGTGGCACAGAATCCAGTTTCATAGCAATATACAAGCCAGCACAGGACAACCAACAGGTAGGTTGTGGCTAAGGTATTTATTAAAGAAAATTCAAAGCTATTTACCAAAAGTCTTGTAGCAAGACTATCCAGAGCAATTTTATTTCTAGTAGTGTAACAATAGAAACTGTGCAAGCATCCATCAATCGAGGAACATAAAAATAAACTGTAATATATTCACACTTAAAAGATTGTCAATCTCCAACAATAAAAATGGGTAAGCAATTGCTATATGCAACGGCTCAGGTGTAAGAACAATTGTTTCCTTCTGTTGTCTCTGACGCACTGGAAATTAACAACATCGATACTTTCCATGAAGATTAGCCTCACAAACATTATGCAGAATAAAAGAAACCTATCGCGAACATTGACGTACACCAAAGCAATAATATTCGCCTTTCTTACTAATCCAAAAAGAAAATGATTCTTCATACCATAATTTGTTCCCAGTACATTTATGCTGGCACCTAGAATTTGCTTCATTATTTCTCCACACTTGGAAGCAATCTAAAGAGTTGTCATCATGTTTTCATGCATGCAATTTACTCCTTTTGAAAAGTGAATCACTTCCCTGGTTCCTTGCACTTATCTCCTGCTCCTGGTTTGCAAAGATTGCCCACACTGGCTCTGGGCGCTCTTTCTCTACGCTGGGAACTGTTCTCACATGAAGAGGTGACATCAGACCTTCTGATCGGAAGGGGCTGGAATGATGTGCTGCTGTCTCGCTACATTCTCGCCTGCACTGGGATTTAAACGTTGTGTTATTTGTGCTTGCTCGACGGTCTCAGCCAGCCCAATTCCCTTATGAACAGGGACAAAAGCAAAACAGCAGTTCAGTCACTGCTTTAACATTATACCATCTGTTCCACGGAATGAGACTCTCTCTGCCTGTTCCTCTTCCTGTTTTGACCTAGCAAAATGTTCTTTTCATTGTTCCTGGCATATTTTGCAAGGCCTAGATTTTGATTTTGCATTCACTTTACTGGCTCTGGTTACAGATTCAGGCAACGCTTAAGGTTTATACTCAAGTATAAACACATTCTCTTCCTCTGTTTTTCTTCTTGTTACCTGCATCCTGCAAAGTCAAAGCACTGTGTTGCGATGATCACTTTTTTCCTCCTGAAACTTATTTTCTTATACAGGGTCTGGCCACAGAACCCTCTACCAGCAGACTAGAACTATTACATATCTACCTAAATTTAAAACATGCAAAAAAAAAGGAAGAAACTGCAGTTCGACACATGAATACAGATGTTCAGTCAGATTTAGAATGAATGATGATGTCTAGGGAGGAGCCCTGGAGATGTACTGGTTACTCTTTGTGATACTAACTTCAAGGTCAGCAGTTCAAAACCACCAGCTGCTCCTCTGGTGAAAGACAGGATTTTCCACACCTATGAACAGTTACAGTCTCAGAAACTCACAGTGAGCAGTTCTACTCTGTTCTATCTATAGGGAGGTTCGTTATGAGTTGGCATTGACTCGATATCAGTGAGGTTTTTATTTGCTGTTGTGTTTCTGTGTTTATGGTGACTGGGAAAAAAAACAAACTCACCGCCATGGAGTTGATTTAGTCTTCTGATTTGGTGTCTTAATCATCAGTTTTCCCTTATGCTCTCCCTCCACACTTCTATAGAGAAAGAAGATAGCTAAAACCACAAATAGATATTAACAGTTCTTCATAACGTGCCCCTAAGCTTCTGTTTGTTAAAGCAATCACATTCCATGTAGGCATCTATCTAGTCAGTCCAAGATATGTGGTAAAACATAATAAGCTGCCCTATTACCTCAAGCTTTGAATACCCTTTTTTCAAATACTTGAACTTTCTTATACCCCATTATATGCATGGAATGTTTCTATTATTCATTGCAGATCAAGTTCAAAGTATATTTTCTATGTGAAGACTTTTGGACTGCCCCCACCATATCTACTCTGTTCCCCCAACACCCCCCCCCAAAAAAAATAGTCGCCTTATTGCATTTGATACTTATTTGGTGTGTATATCCTTTATGATTTAGATGATTGAGCAATCAAGTAAGATGGATGTGAAATTTTCCTTGGAAGCGCATAGGGTTGTATGAATTGGCATTCACTAGAATACAGAGGGTTTCCTGTAGATAAACATATCCATCGTCTGTACTAGGTGGTGAGCCAGGGATAAGATGCTGTTCACACGAATGTAAGGCCCAACACAGAAAGAGACGAGTCAAAGTCCAGTTGCCATTGGGTCATCTCCGACACATGGTGACGCCCTGTGGGTCAGAATAGAACTGTGTTCCATCGGGTTTTCAAGGGCTGACAATTTGGACAGCAGGCCTTTCTTCTGAGGTGCCGCTCTGTGGACTCAACCTTACAACGTTTTTGCTTGTTTGTGTGTCTGGTTGAGACCAATTTGTATGTCATCCAAAAATCCAAGTGCATTTCAGCTTTACTATTCTTCATTTTGTCTCCACTCAGACCCAGGCTTAGATTGATGAGTAATCTGGAGAGTTTGTGACCAATCTCTCTCTCACTGCCAACTTCATTGTTTCTTTGTTTTCACTTGTTTACATGCATATATTTCTATTTATTTTCCCTTTTATTTCTGGAATATAAAACCAAAAAAATCATATTCTCTATGCTTACACAGCCATCTTGTCAAATCATTCACAGTATCTCATTCAACCCCTGTATATATAAACCCCTGTATACATGGCTTACTTTTCCCCAAAATCCTCTTTCCTTCTTTACTACCTTGTCCCTTCCCTGTCTACCTCCCCCTCCCACTCTGGCCTCATCATAATTTTTAAAGTATAGTCCTTTGGTGTCAAAACCATTTTTTCCCATTCATTCATTTAAAATCATGTTTATAGAATACTTATCATTATAAGATTGACTAACTTTTCTGAGTATAATGGTCTTTAATTTTGTCCATGTCTAAAGAGTGTCTGACAGTACTGTCGTTATTTGTAAGGATGCATAATATTCCACTGAATGGATGAACCCAATTTTGTCTATCCCTTACACGATAGCCAGAGGTTTTGAGTGTTTGCAACCTTTGCTGTTAGAGAAATCACTACAATAGATTGCTGCATATATCTATTCATACTGTGATCGCTATTTCTTTAGGACATGTTCCAAGTCAGGGATTGCAGGATCATAAGGTATTTGTATTTGTCTAAAGAAGTGCCATCCTGATTTTCATTGTGGTATGATAATTCTACTATGCTACCAGCAATTTGTGAGCATTCCAATCACTTCACATCCTCTCTAGTATTTTGTTGTTGTGTATGTATGTGTTTGTGTGTTTTAATTTTTGCTAAGGGTTTTGGTGTTAAGTAGTATCTCATTGTGGTTTTAATTTGTATTTCACTCATGGCTGATGAAGTGAGAATTTATTCATATAATTGTTGGCCACCTCCATGTCATCTTTAGCATATTGTTTATTCATGTCTTGTGCCTATTTTTGGATTAGGTTATTTTTATTTTTATTTGTTAATGTGTTAAGATTTTCTATAGATTCATAACCTGAGCCTTTTATCTGATATCCAAACTCACTGCCATCGATTCAATGCTGATGCAAAATAAGCCCTCTGTGGGTTTCTGAGACTGTAACTGTTCACAGGAGTAAAAAGCCCAAACTGTCTCCCTCAGAGCTGCTGATGGTTTTGAACCATCAACAATGCATATCATAGCCCATACAGTAACCACTATACCACCAAGCCTTCTTATATTTGATGTATCATAGCTAAGCGTTCATCACTAAAGTTTTTTCCCCTACTCTGTAGTAAAACTCTAACATTTTCGTTGCAGCCAAGCATATTAATCATTTCCCCTAATGAGAGTGTCCATCATGTAACTCAAATCCCAACTAAACTCATTGCCTTGGAGCTAAGGCTGACCCAGAAAGACTCCCTGTGGGTCCGTAAGACTAACTGTTTAACCACTGTACCACCAGAGCTCCTAAAGTTCTAATTAAAATGTTCCAGTAATGATATTTTGCTCAGTTTGCCAGTTCAATAGCCACCTAGATGGGGCTTCCACTATTGTCCATGAAAGAATATGAGATCATGCCACCGCTATAACAACCTGTGGAAATAATGCACGAAAGGCACATTTTCAGAATTGTAAAACCCACAATCCAGGCTTATACTTCCTGAGGGGAAGGCGACACTGAGGTAAGCCCTACAATTTTGGTCTCTGGGTCAGTAACCAGAGACTTGCTATCGGCAGTTTATGAAGGAGTTGGTTTGTTGATTCATGTAGCTACAAGCAGAGCTTTTCTGGGCTGAGGTTTATGGTGGAGTTGCATGTCTTTTGAGCATTTATTGGCAGTACTAGCAGAGTTCTGTAACATTAAAAGAGCCAGGCAGAGGTCAACGGGTCATGTGGCTGAAGAACCAAGCACCAGAAGAAGGTGAACTTATAGGCATGGCTAAGAGGCTATCCTTACTGCAAGAACTGTAGCCTGAGCATTTCTGATCCTGAGTTGTTACATGTTAATTTCCCTAACAAACCCCATAGTTGTATTTTCTGTAATGAATTATGGAAGTAGAATGCTATGGGAAGGACAATTCCTGTCATAATTGGTAATGAAGGTTAGAGGGTGAACCTCAATGTCATAGGAATCCATCTGGAGCTGATGATGAGTTGAGGGATCATACGCTGCAAGAACACTGGGAAGAAGGATTAGAAACTAATACCTTACTGGATGAAGCCACTAGAATCAAACTGAGCAGCTTCAATTTTGGAAGCTAATCCCAAGGAATTTAACTGCCTGCCAGGGGAAAAAATATTAATTAAAAGCTAACCATCTTTAAAAGACTATGGTAAAAGAACACAGAACAAAAAAGTCAGTGTGTTTCATCGAATCTGTGGTAGTCACCTAATCTGGTGTCAATTTAAGGATTCAGAATGTAGGGGTAGAGTTTAAACTGTCAATCTGGAGATAGCCAATGGGGCTTCTGTGTGGGCATGGCCTTCTCCTGAGAATTATGGGAAATCTGGTACTTCCTCCTTGAGAGGCGGAAGACACCCCTTTCTCTCTGCCACTCCCTGGGAGATATTTGCAGAAGATAAGCCACATGGAAGCAACCAGACCTCAGAAGGCAGAAAAGCCACAGAGAGACCCCTGCCAGCACTGAGATGCTTACAACGCCACTGGATCCAAAGACTTTCTACTCACTGGCCTGTGATCATCCTGAATTTGACTTCATTGCATGTGTTTTGTGAGTCTGAAGAGGACTTTATAGGATTGGTATTGGACATATGGGCTAATATCAGGCTTGTGGCCTTAGACAGGACTGGGCTGGGATGTGTTCTCAATGTTCTATTGCTCTTGTATATAAATCTCTTTTTTATACACATATGTGTGTCCATGGATTTTTTTTTCTCTAGTTTACCCAGACTAAGACACAATCTGAAATGACTAGGCATTGAAATAAGAAAGAAAATATGATTCAACCAGAAGAACACCAATTAACAGAAATCCACTAAGTGAATCCACTGCTATTGAGTTGATTCTGACTCAGAAACCCTATAGGATAAGACTAAAACTGCTTCATGTTGTTTCCCAAGCTCTACATCTTTAGGATACAGATGGTCTCATTTTTCTTCGCTCAGGTTGCTGGTGAATTTGAACCACTAACCTTAGCAGCCCAACACTTACCCCAATATACCACCAGGGTTCTTTATTGATAGAAACCCTTCGATAAACTAAACATATGACGAAATTAGCAGACCAGGAATCTAAAAGAGCTATTATAAATATATTCCATTTGCCAAAGACTGTAAATTCTACTAACTGTGGTTGTAGATAATTTTAAATTCTATGAAAATATTGCAGAAACAAGAGGGGCAAGGGAAACAATCTTTAACGGAGCTAAAGAATAAAGATATGACAATCAAACAACAGGTAGAAAAATGATAGCGCACGTCTCCATAAAACTTCACAAACCAAAGGAAGCTTATTGAGAGATATCTTTTTTAAATGTCAACTTAAAATTCTGTAACAAGGAAAATCACATTTAAATATAAATTCCAAATGAAGAAGACTTTTCCAGACAAACAAAAGCTGTGAAAAATTGTTGCCAGCAGAGCTGGGCTAGACAATATATTTTTTAAAGTATTTGACAGAAGATGGAAATTTGGATATGCACAAATGAATGAGATTACTAAAAATGGAAAATACAGGGATAAATATAAGATCCTTTAAAGATATATTAATCTTGTTATAAAATAAAAATATTATGAATTGTGTAAGCAAAAATTCTAGTAGCATCGTATAAAATTTATAACATGCAGAAGTAAATTATCTATTCTCAATAACAATATAAAATTTGGAAGAGAAAATATAAGCTTATACTTATAAAATTATTACACTACAACTAAAGAGCTTTGGAAAATATTCGCTAAAACCATATTCTGGGAGATTAGAAGTCTCAATGATTGTTAAATAATTGAAGTCATAGAAGATAATTTCACTAAGAACAACAGAATGTAACTAACATCATTCCAAATAGATACATTAAAAAAATATCCAACTAATTAATAGTTCAAGTAGATGTCAAGTACATATATCCAACAGAAGATAGTTCAAAGAGGGTTCTAAATAATCCACAAATCACACTGCTCAATAATAAATGATCTTAAAAGATGACTGGGCATTTAAAGTATATCTTGTATCAATGAAAAATAATACAGAAATTATAACATTCCAAATTTGATGAAAAGGTTATTTGTGGGACACTTAGGGATCTCTTTGTGTCATTGTTGGGTAAATAAAGTTAGTGGTTCAAATCCACCAGCTGCTTTGGGGGAGAAATAAGAAGCAGTCTGCTCCTGTGAAGATGGACAGCCTAAAACCCTCCAAAGGGTCATTATATAGGGCTTAGAGAGACATTTATGGCATTAACCTCAGTCTAGAGAAGGAAGGGGTTAACTAACACAGGAATAAACATAACCAGGGGTGCAAAAGATCAATTATGAAACACCAACACAAGAAACTGAAAGAGACCTCCATAATGGGGAAAAATATCTATGATTAAGGATTGGAAGACATAGTATTGTGAAACCAATTCATTCCTAAGAGACCAAAAGATAACATTTGATCCTGATCCAAATTTCAAAAACACTACTTACTGAAATGGGAGTATATACCATCAACTTTGTATGGCAAGGAGGTGGATCCCACAAATAACCAAAACAAGATTAAAGAAGAACACAGTAGAAGCCCTCACATTTTCCAGTCTTAAAACATACTTTATAACCATACTAATCAAAACTGTCTGATGTGGCTCAATGGCAGACATACCGACTGTTAGAAAAAACCGAGAACCCAAAGTGAACTCACCCATCAATGGGGAACTGAGTTTAGACAAGAAGTCAAAGACCATTCAATGGGGAAGAAAAATAATCTTTAAAAATGGATACATAAGCAAAAGTAGTGAAGAAAGTCAGGCTATCAAAGGATATAGTGTCTGGGGTCTTAAAGGCTTGAAGATAAACAAGTGGCCTTCTAGCTCTGAAGAAATAAAGCCCACATGGAAGAATCACACCAGCCTGTGTGATCATGAGGTGTCAAAGGGATCAGGTATCAGGCATCAAAGGACAAAAGATCATATCATTGTGAATGACAGGGAGTACAAATTGGGGACCCAAGACCCATCCCCTGTGAGGGTACAGTGTAGCAATGATGAAACATACAATTTTCCTCTAGTTCCTAAATGCTTCCCTCCACTATCATGATCCCAATTCTACCTTACAAATCTGGCTAGATCAGAGGGTGTACACTGGTACAAATAGGAACTGGAAACACAGGGAATCCAGGACAGATGATCCCTTCAGGACCAGTGGTGAGAGTGGCGATCCCTGGAGGGGGTGGAGAGAAGGTGGGGTAGAAAGGGGGAACCAATTACAAGGATCTACATATAACCTCCTCCCTGGGGGATGGACAACAAAAAAAGTGAGTGAAGGGAGACATTGGACAGTATAAGATGTGACAAAATAATACTAACTCATAAATTATCTAGGGTTCAAGATGGATGAGGGAGTCGGGAGGGAGAGGAAAAAATGAGGAGCTGATACCAAGGGCTCAAGCAGAAAGCAAATGTTTTGAGAATGATGATGGCAACAAATGTAGAAATGTGCTTGACAGCATGGATGTATGTATGGATTGCAATAATAGTTGTATGAGCCCCCCCCTCCCCAAAATGATTTTAAAAATGGTGTTGACAAAACTAGATATCCTTTTGTAAAAAAAAGTGAATCACCATACAGGAAAAACTAACTCAACTTGGATCAATTACTGAAATATTAAAGTTAAAACTATAAATTTCTGGAATACAATTATAGGGACAAAACAAATAGATGACCAATACCAATTATAAAAGCACAAAGAAAAGACAATGACTCATGTTAACTGTAACCTCCTAAATATTAAAGACTTATGCTCATCAGAACCTTTAGCAAAGGGGTAAAAAATAGAACCTAGATAGGAGGGGAAAAAACCTGAGAACAGTATACCTGATCTAGATCTATAGAAAACATCAGTTCAATAGCAACATGCAAACAAGTTAAAAATAAGCAAAACACATGTGGTCTCACAGCAGCCCTGTGGGACAGTTCAGAATTGTCCCTGTGACTAAGTCTTTACTGGAGTAGAAAGCTCCATCTTGCTCCCACGGAGTAGCCCAACATATATAACCGCCATGCCACCACGGTTCCTTTGCCCCATGTATCCTCTATGACGGTAGGCACATGGATATAATTCAAGCACATGCAAATATGTATCATTGACAAGCCTATATATGCTTGTGAGTGTACTCACATTCACCATCACCTATCTGTTCATATGCATGCCTAGCTCTGTATCCATTCACAGATTATTAGTTATTACTGTTATATGGGCGTTTGTGTATATGGTACTTATAATTGTAGGCTTTTCTCATGTGTACCTTCCAGTGTCTTCCCTGGCCTAGTTTACTTCCTTCTGACCTACCGTTACTGTGCATTGCCTTTCCCTTCACCCAAGTTAATGCACGTCTTATCTCTACTCATTCTCCCTCCCTGCCCTTTCCATACCTGACAACCAAAAAGATTATTTAATTCTATGCAGAAACCTTTGGTTATTTTGTTTAACTTTGATAATAGTGATCTCAAATGGTAGCTGTCCTTTTTGGCTGATATTTCACTCAGCATATTTCCCTCCACGTTGGTCTATATTTGGAGGTACACCCAGATTCGTGATTGCCCTTTAACAAGGATAGGGGTTCAGGACCATGCCTGGGGGACATCTGGGTCAATTGGGATAACAATTTACAAAGTCACCGTTCCATTGTGAGCTGTGACCGGGTCTTAAAAGCTTGCACACAAACACCTCTAATGACTGTGATTTTAAATCATTACCTGTCACCTTCAAGTTTCATCTACAGAAGTTTAATAAAATTGCCTGCCCAACCTGCTCCACCTATTCAAAAATAAAACCTCACCTCAATTTTCAGTTTATGAACCTTACAAAAATGTCCTTTATAACTTGGCTTTTTTACAGACAAAAATAAACAAACCCAGGCTTAGATTTTTGTGTACTATTGTTGTGTAGCTGAGTCAGGTACTTTGGACTAAGTTTTTCTTGTGGGAGTAGATGACTATGTGACAGTAATTTATTTCTTAATATCTCTCGCATTTACAAATATATCTTCTGTATTACAGCTTTATGCATTCTTTTCAAATACCACCAGCTCTAAACCCTGCCTTTATTAACTTTCCAATTGACTGAATGAAGTCCAATCAATTTTAAAATCCAGCTCACTTCTGATGTATGAACCTTTGACAAGAGTATGTGCTGGGTTTATTTTTTTTGCCCCCCGAGTCACCTACAGCTGTTCCGCAGTTTCCTTCAGCTCGTGGGACACATGCTGAGATGCTATCCCGGGACTTTGGGGAATGCATAGGAGTGTATAATATTTTTGTGCCTTTGTCTTTTTTTCATATACTTTGTCATATACTTTTCACAGGATTCTGTAATTTTTGTCATTTCCTCTCAGCACCCTATCATTTGATCTCCCTTATGACTCATTTAAATTTGTTCTAGTTTTTTATATTTTCTGACTACTTTTCCATTGAAGTTTTGATGCATTACTTTGTTGTTCTTCTTAGGTTTTTGTTTGTTTACTTATTAGTGTTTTCTGTACGTGAAATTCAGAATAGGTAAATCTACAAAGAGTAACTGGATTAATGCCTCTTTGACGGTTTGGCAGAAGATATTAAAGGAAAATAAGGACCTAATAACCATGAGCACAAAAATGAAGAAAACGTTCTAAAACTTATTGTGTTGATAATCATATAATTCTTCATATGATTGAACTATTACATTGTAAGATTTGTGAATAATATATCAATAAAACTGCTATCTACAAACAGAAAAAAAATAGCCCCTACCCAAGCCCCAGTTATCCCACTCACCTAACTAAAACACCTCTCTGATTATTCCCTTTTCTGTTCATAAACGTTCTAGAGAGTTCCTACTAGTGCACACTGATCCAGAGGAAAGGAAACCATCTTTGGATAACCTGAGTCTAAGTATAGGTTCTTGCTGAATGATGCTAGCCAAGTAACACATCCTCTCTGCTTCTTTGTTTATAAGAAACGAATAATAAAAACATTTCATGGCAGAGATATTATACATGTAAAATGTTTGAGACAATGTCAGCAGACATAGTAGCAATCAATATGTGGGTGTTAATTTTAAAGCCTACATGCTCAACTTCATTTATCATGAAAGTCTAATTGTACTTGAGATAGTCTCACGCTCTTGAGTTAGACTACATGACAAGTCCAATGAGCAGCAGAATCCTCAGTAGCACCAGGGCTATTTAGGGACTCAAGGCTGTGGATGCAATGCTACAAGAAGAGAGGTAGCAGCAGTGGGCAGAGAGGCAAACCATACTTCAAAAGACAAGACCTGTTAAAATACGGTCTTTCTCTTTTTAAGCGGTGGAGAATTAATTCACATTTAACTTACACTTTAGGTTTTTGAAGTGGCTGCATTACCTGTACAGGTAATGCCTGGGTTTCGAAAGTTCACTTCACACCACTTCAGTTTTAGGAAACACCCATATTTGTACCTGTTTTGGTTAACACAAAGATATCCACAGAGGGGGTTTGCATTTACCAAGGCAAACAGTGGGAGTAGCCTTCAGCATTTCTTTGGCAGTGAGCCTTTAAAGAGACAGCTCACACCTTGAGCAGCACCAGTGGTGTCTCCTTAGGGAACTACATTTCAGCATCTCAGCACCAAACCTTCATAGCTTTGCACTGTGCCTCTAAGCACTATCTGCTAGTGATATTTTAGATTTTATGTGCTATTTAGTATGACTTCATAGGCTATTTTAGAGCCAGGGAATTAAAAAAATTGCCATGCGTTAGTGGTAATTGTTTTTATCATTTTATGTCAGTTTGTCTTATGAGTTTCATAGGAATGCTCTAGGATAACGGAGGAGCCAAGCCAATTAACTACTCCAAGTTAGTGAAGAAGAAAGAGACGTTTTATTAGCAGATTACCAGCTAGGAGGCCAACAGCCCCAAGCTGTTTCAGTGGCAATCCTCCGAAACTCAGAATACATAGAGAATTTATATCTTTCCCTTTGAAATTAACACTTTGGAGAGCCACATAGATGCTTCATTCAGGTTTCAGGATAACCACTGGGGAAAAAATTGTTCATCAAAAGTAAGCAAACACACAGGATAGTATTCTTGAAGTGGGAAGCCAGTATCAGGATGTCTTTGTGGATGAGCTAAAAGGCAGGGCTTCCCCTTGTGATTACTAATAATCAGGTGTATAAGAGAAGACCCTCAAAATTACCAGGCCCTTCCAAGTGATGTCTGCATCTGAGCTGTGCGCCTTTGAACAAGGCAGCCAGGTATCAAAATTCCATAGAAGTTGAATTAAGTAAAGCCCCTCCGGCTAACTGCATTTCTCTCACTCACTGCCATCAAGTTGATGCTGACCTGTAGTGACCCTATAGAACAGAACACAGCTGCCCTTGTGGGTTCTCTGAGGCTCCAACATCATTTAGTCACATGGAAATGAAGCAACTTGGTTTACCCTACACAGAACAGTTTGACTCTGGTACACACAGTGCTGCCATGGGTTGGCACCTACTCCATGGCAACTGGCTGGGTGAATCGAACTCTCCATTGGGTGGGTGAGCCTCACTGTTCCTCAGATGAGTAGTCTTGGAGGACTTCAATGTTGTATGATTAATTGTCTCTCAAAACCCAGTATTCTCCTCACCATGCTATAAACACAGAATGCCCCAATACTAGCAATTCTGGAATTACCACGATGTCTTCGAGTTTCTGCATTCATCTGTCAAGTAAGAAGACTATAAGAAGAAACTTATCAGCGCATGCACAGTAGAGCTACATCAGTCTTGCTCCAGTTGGATAGAGGCTGTGGAACACTCTTTGGCTGACATGTTGTCCTCTCCCTGTGAGGTCACATCTACTGAAGGTTCCAATGCCCTGTCAACATTCATTGCATTGCCATAGCTTTGCCACTGAATGCTGGCTTTTGTTTGTTTTCTTACACAACAGAGCTTCATTTCATACATAAGCATGTTTTTATTTGATCAATGTACTTGTATTTACTCAAATGTTTCCCATTGACTCTTTCTGTAGTATGAACATTCCAAAAGACATTATTTCCATTAAATCAGACAATTGGAGACAAAATTCCAAAGCCACATCCTATATTATAATCTTTTATTCTATTTACTCACTATTTGTAATACTATTTGTGTCTTCTTCTGGTCTTCCTTTTCATAATTTCCAAATTGTCTCCTTCCTATTGCGAAGAAAACTTGATGCATTTGAATTATGGTGCTGGAGAAGAATCTAGAAAGTGCCGAGGACTGCCAGAATAATAAACGAATCTATCTTGGAAGAAGTACAGCCAGAATGGTGCTCAGCAGTGACGATGGTGAGACTTTCTCTCATGTGAGATACCAGTCCCTAGAAAAGGATATCATGATTGGTAAGGTGAGAGGGAAGCAGAACATAGGAAGATCATTGAAGCGATGGATTAAAATAGTAACTGCCTGCAACAATGGCCTCAAGCAATACAATGACTGGGGGGATGTCACATGAGCAGGTAGGCTTTAGCGCGTGCTCTTTCTCGCTCTCTTTTTTTTGGGGGGGCATATTTTTGCCACAATTTATTTTAATTACACAAGTAATAATGAGTACAAGGAAGGAGAAAATGGTCTAATTGATTGTGGTAACTATTATACAACTCTTGATATGATTGAACTATTGTATTATAAATCATTTTATTAGGGGCTTGTACAACTCTTATCACATTCCATACATCACCCATTGTGTCAAGCACACTTGTCCATATGTTGCCACCGTCATTTTCTTTTTTTTTTAAATCATTTTCTTTTTTTTAGGGTCTCATATAACTCTTATCACAATCCATGCATACTTCAATTGTGTAAAGCACATTTGTACATTAATTGCCCTCATCATTCTCAAAACATTTGCTCTCCACTTAAACCCCTGGCATCAACTCCTCATTTTCCCCTCCCTCCCTGCTCCCCCATCCCTCATGAGTCCTTGATAAGTTATAAATCATTATTTTGTCATATCTTGCCCTGTTCGACATCTCTCTTCACCCACTTTTCTGTTGTCCATACCCCAGGGAGGAGGTGACATGTAGATCCTTATAATCAGTTCCCCCTTTCCAACCCACCCTCCCTCTATGTTCCCAGTATCACCACACACAACACTGGTCCTGAAGAGATTATCCACCCTGAATTCCCTGTGTTTCTGGTTGCTATCTGTACCAGTGCCCATCCTCTAGTTTAGCCAGACTTGCAAGGTAGGATTGGGACCATGATAGTGGGCGGAGGGGGGCGGGGGATTTGAGGAAACATTTAGAAACTAGAAGAAAGTTGTATTTTTCATAGTTGCTACATTGCACCCTGTCTGGCTCATCACCTCCACAAGACCGCTCTGCAAGGGGATCTCCAGTGGCCTATATATGGGCTTCGGGTTTCCACTCCACAATCCCTCCTCATTCACTACAGTATGAGTTTTTGTTCTGATGATGCCTTGTATCTGATCCCTTCAACACCATGTGATCGCACAGACTGGTGTGCTTCTTCCATGTGGGCTTTGTTGCTTCTGAGCTAGATGGCTGCTTGTTTACCTTCAAGCCTTTAAGACCCCAGGTGCTATATCTTTTGATAGCCAGGCACCATCAGTTTTCTTCACCACATTTGCTTATTCAACCACTTTGTCTTCAGTGGTTGTGTCAGGAAGGTGAGCATCATAGAACACCAATTTAATAGAAGTATTCTTTCATTGGAGGAGTACTTGAGTGGAAGCCCAATGTCCTTCTGCTATCTTAATACTAAATCTATAAATATATGCACATAAATCCATTTCCCCATCCTCATATATAAATATATTTGCATATATACATGTCTTAACTAGACCTCTCTAAATACCCTTTACCTCCTAGCTCTTTCCTCTATTTCCCTTGACTTTCCTCTTGTCCCACCATCATGCTCAGTTCCCACCAGGGTTTCAGCAATTCCTCTTTGTTATATTACCCTTGCTCATGCCCTACCAGGCTTCCCACACCCTCTTCACCACCAATTTGAATCACTTGTTGTTCCCTTGTCCCTGGGTTTGTTAACACCACGTCCTTTCCCCCTCACATCCCACTCTCCAATGTCCCCCAGAACTGTCTGCCCCGTTGTTTTCTCCTCCAGATTGTTCAACCAGCCTAGATAATAACATGCACAAAAACAAGACAGAGCAAAACCAAGCAACAATATAAAATAAAACAACAACAACAAACCAATGACAAAAGAAAACACAACTAGAAAGAAAAGCTTGTAGTTAGTTCAAGGATTGTTTCTTGGCCTTTAGGAGTGTTTTCCAGTCCAGTCTGTTGGGGCAACACGTCCTGGCCCCAAAGTCCACTTTCAGCATTCCCTGGGGATCTCGCTGCTCCATTCCCTTGCTGTTCTGTTGCACCCCCTTAGTGTTTTGCCTCGGTGTGACAGGATCAGATCGGGTGCAATTCCCACACTGTGTCTCCTGTGTTGTCCTCTGGAGAGCTATGGGTCAGTGTGGGGCGTCATGTCTCCTAGTGGGGCTGATCATGTGGGTTTTCTCTGTGGACTAGCTGCTCTAATTGGGGTTATCATCCTCCATGCCTGGTGCACCAAGATGTGCTCCACTCTCTCCTCTTCCCCCTTCATGTTCACCCGCAGATTCAATGCCGTCTTTTGAAATAAATTTTTGTTGGGGGTGGGGGGGAAGGCATGTGTCCACTTAGTAGTTGGGATTTCCCCCCCACCACCACCAAGACCTCTCCACTGGTTCCCTACTCCACGTCAGAATGTTGCATTCACATCTTGGGGCACTGGGTTGAAGTCTGGCCCCTCTTTCCCTGTGGAGATATAAACGATACCCTCAATACCCTCCCCTTGGGTGGGTTAGTGCCCTGAGCCCCCGTCACTCTTATTAAAATTTATTTATTTATTTATTTATTTTTCCTTTCCCCAACTCCTTTTTAGTTGTCTACCGTGTGTATCCCTGTATTTGATCTGGTCCCTGCCATATTACCTGGTCCTCACCCCAGGAATGTTTGTATATAGTAGCTTGTTCCCTATGTCCCTTTTGCATTTTTTTTTAACTCTTACCTCAGCGGACTTATGTTGTAATTGTCCTTTTGTGCTTGACTTACTTCACTTAGCATAATTTCCTCCAGTTCTTCCCATGCAGCGATGTGCTTCATACATTCATTACTGCTGTTTAGCAATGCATAGTACTCCGTTGTATGCATATATGACAGTTTTTTAACCTACTCGTCAGTTGATGGAAACTTGGATTGCTTCCAACTCCTTGCAATTGTGAATTGTGCCATGATGAACATTGGAGCACAGATGTCTGGCTGTGGTTTTTTTATTGCCTCTTCTGGGTATATGCCCAGTAGGGAGATTGCTGGGTCATATGGTGGTTCAATTTTCATTTGTTTCAGAGATCACCAAATCAACTTCCATAGTGGTTGTACATACCTACAGGCCCACCAATAGTGGATGAGAGTTCCTATCTCCCCACGGCCCTTTCAACACTTGGTGTTTTCTGAGTTTTTGAATTGGGCTATCATTGAGGATGTTAGGTGGTATTTCAGTTCTTTTAATTCCCATTTGTCTTATAGCTAGAGATCTGGAACATTTTCTCAAATATTTATTGGTGATTTGGATTTCTGCCCTTGAGAAACTCCTGCTCAGGTCCTTTGCTCATCTCCTGAGTAGACAATTATGGTTTTATTTCTTTCTTTTTCTTGTTGTAGGTTAGCAGAGTATTGTAGATTTTAGTAAGAAGACCATTGTCTGATGAGTCATTGCTAAAGATGTTTTCCCATTCTGTGGTCTTTCTTATTACTCTCTTGGCGAATTCTTTTGATGTACACAAGTGTTTTATCTTTAGTATATCTCACTTGTCAATTTTTGCCTCCTCTGTGTTTGTGTCCTTCCTTGAGTCAAAGTTCTCAGATTTGTTCCAATTGCCTCATTGATAGTCTGGGGTTTTACCTCGAGGTCTGTGATCCACCTTGAGTTTATTCTTGCGCATGGAGTGAGGTCAGGGCCGTGTGCTCTCTTGAAGGTAGGACTGCTCTGACTCAGAACAGCCCGGATGGTACCCAGCAGCAACAACACATCCTACCTTCTAACTTCCACCCTTTTGCATGTCGTCTTACATCTTTGTCACCTTACTTCTTTGCTAGTTCAAAATAGCAATATGTTTATTTTTTAAATGTAGTGCTATCAGTATCGGATAAATCCCCTTTATGTAAACTGTGCTATGAACCTGTAGAATGACAAAGAACTGGGCACTCAAAAGAAATGAAAATATGGATTATATTATGTCGGGACCAAGAGTTCTAATGCATTTTCCAATGGGTACATATAATCATGGAGCTTGCAAATCTTTCAGAAGGCATACATGTATTATAATGAACATGTCCCAAAGGGAATGGGTAACAGAATGAGTCAGAGACCCAACCTTAGGTGTCCTTGAGGCTCCCAAAGGGAGCACTCTGTGATAAGTATCATAAGAAGGTTGGAGAGAAAGGAACTTGCTACACTTTGGGGTGGGATCCTAGGGACATAGAATCTGCGTACGCTTCACTACAGATAACATCCAGGAGCTTAGTGAATATCCAGGCTCATCTTTTATGACAGCACCTTTATGGAGGGCTAAAGTAGGGACTATTTTTAGTCATAAGAATGTGTATTCAGAATCATTTTTTATCTCATCACCATGAGGGCCTTCCCCCACCAGAGTCAGTTTTCCAGACCCTGTAATTATGAGCATAGAGAAACTGGCCCTTTGCGTTTCATGCACTCCCGCAGTTTCCCACAATAGTAAAATAACCATTGTACGCCCACTAGAATGGCTGTGATCACAATGGAACATGAGATGTGGGTGAGAATGTGGAGAAATTGAAACCTTCATGCATTACAGGAAGGAATGGAAAGTGATACCGTCACAGTGGAATGTGGTTTATCAGGTCCTCAAATAGTTGAACATAGAACTGCCCAGTGACCCAGAGGACTCACTATCAAAGGAAGTGAAAAATAAATGTACAAATAGAAGCCTACCCACCTATGTTCATGGCAAGACATTTCATGGAAGCCAAGAGTTGGAAATACATATCTATTGACAGATGAATGAAAAATCAAAATACACATGGATGTATATAACAGAATGATACTCAGCCAGAAGAGGAAGAGAGTCTTAAGTAATGCCACAACATGGATAAATCTTTAAAACATAATGTGGAGTGAAATAAATACTGTTACAGAACACTGTATACCACTTTAAAAAGCAGTAAAATTAGTGAGAAAGGGATGGTGACAATGATTGTATCACTGAAGATTTCAATAAATGCACTGACTTACACATGTAAAAATTGCTGAATAGCAAATATTATATATCTATTCTTTCCACAATCAAGAGTAAACAAACTATCACAGTTTAATATAATAATGTCATATTTTTACACATCTCAAAGGATATTTTAAAAATTATCAAGGAGGAAAGAGCTGACTGTGCTTTTCTTGACAGCTTATCCATTTTCTCACTGATACCACATTTAAATGAACAAACAAACATGGCAAGATTATGAACATTATTCTCAGTCCTAAATACACCACTGTCAGGCCCCCCTACATAAGAACAATAATGATCAACTTTATTATTTTAAATTCCACCGTGCCCATCGCTTTTGGGAAGGTGGGGAGCCAAGCACCACACACTCGGCACTCACATGCTTGGAATTGTTGGTTCTAATGATAATAATTTACTTCTAAAATCAAAGTCATTAGTAGTTATGTTTTCAATGGGTGTTTTAACAAGAATTTATTTTAAAGTGATGAGAACAGCTGTGCGTGGTATTTTAAGTCGGTGTTTTGGCCGTCTTGTTGATGAGGTCTATAGTGGGGGAAACAGAAAAGGCTTATTTGGGATGTCTTTGATTTCTCCGCTCCTACTATATAATGCCTCACCTCTGCTCGTAGGGAAAGGTCAGGAGATGGGTCAATTTATTTTAAATCAATACACTGCCTTTGGCACTTTTGCCTATGATGTGTCAGCATAGAGTACTTGACCAGCTCTAGATTGTAGATACCAAGTCCCTTTTATAATCATATCAAGTTATAGAGAATAGATTCCATCCTAAATCTAATTAAGAAAGCATAATGAAATAATGGGTAAAATTAAATGAATATCAATAATGTGATAAAATAACTGATGAAGAATAAGCCTTCCTCCAATCCTGATGCCGCACTCATCAACATATAATCCGGCTTCTCTGAGGATTTGCTCGGCATACAGATTAAACACCACGAGGAGGGAACACAACCTTGGTACACACCTTTCATGACTTTTAATCCATGCAATATTCCCTTGTTCTCCTCTCCCAACTGCCCCCTGATCCATGTAGAAGCTCCAAATGAGCACCAAGTTGTATTTTAGCTCTTATGGGGCTGTTTTAATTTTCTTCAGCTTTTTCCTGAACTTCCATGTGAACAATTGATGGTCCCTTCCACAGTTGGATCCTGGTCTGGTTTCAGCTGCTGATTATGAGCTCCTCCACTGTGTCTTTCTCAGATGCAGTCAATTTGATTTCCGTGCATTCCATCTGGAGAAGTCCATCTGTGTAGTTGTCTTTTGTGTTGCTACAAAAAGTTATATACTGTGAACAAATGGTTTTCCTGACTTCTGTCATGTGATCTCCAACTTCATTTATATCACCAAGTCCATATTTTCCAGCTACTGGTCCTTGCTCTTTGTTCCCAACATTTGTCTTCCAATCACTAATAACTATCAATACATCTGGATTGTATGTTTGATCATGTTTGAACTGAATTATTTGATGGAATTCTTCAATTTCTTCATTTGAGCAATAGTTCTATTGATAGCTTCATGATTGTGTGATTCCTGGCATAGTGAATCATATGGTTTTCTGATTCAAAATAGCTACTACCAGTCCATTTCAGCTCAAAAATGCCTAGAATACTGATCTTAATGTGTTCCATTTCACTTTTGTCTACTTCCAATTTCCCTAAATTCAGTACTTCACACATTCCAAGTTCCAAGCATTGGAAGATTTTTGAAGATGTTTCTCATTACCTTTTATGTGCCCCATCAACAAATGAAGACCCTGAAGCCTCCATTCCCATAAGCTTCGTCCAACTCACATCACCATGGTCGACACCCATCCAAGAAATCAGCTCCACTTCAGTAACATTTCGAGTACCCTCAGACCAGAGGGGCCCATCTGGCGGCATCTCTGACACCGTCTGCTTCCTTTGCTTGGGCTTTCAGTATTTGAAAATGCTTCAACACTACACATAAGGTTTTCAGGGGCTCTCTGAAGTGGGGAGTCTGCCTTCTTTGTTGTCTGGTCCTAGTCTGAGACTTACTCACCTTGGGTGATCCTGCTGACATTTGAAATATCAGTTACATAGCTTCCAACATCGCAGCTATACACAAACAACCAAAGTACGACCAACTGACAGACAGGGGGTGGAAGAAGAACAGTAGAGGAAGAAAATGGGAGGCTTCACATTCCTCAGTCACAAAACTTGTAATGATAAAATAACAACGCAGAGCCCAATGAAAGAACATTAAGCGTTCAAGAGTAAATGCACCCAACTACGAACAGTGAGAGATGTCAATGAGTTTCTGTTGCTGTTAGGGACTGTCAGGTTGGTTCCAACTCATAGTGACCACACCAACAAAGCATGGTCCTGCCCTGCCCAGCCTCACCACTATTTTATGTGGGCGCCCGTTGTTGCAGCCCGTGTGTCAGTCCGTCTTGTCAAGGGGCTTCTCTTTCTTTCTGTCTGTCTCTCTTCTTCACCAAACATGACATCGTTTTCCAGGCACACCCCTCTCCTGGTAGCATGTCTGAGACTATGGCGCGTTCAGATACATTTGTTTTCTCGTTTGGCATTTTCAGGATTCTTCACCAGCACCATGATTCAAATGCATCGATTCTTCTCCAGTCTTCCTGCTCAAGGTGCAACTTTCACCTGCATATGAGACAACTCAAATTACCAAGGCTTCTCCGGTCTCAGGGTAAGTTCTTTGCTTTCCACCACTCTAAGGAGGCCTTGCGCCACAGGTTGACCCAATGGAATGTGTTCTTTGATATCCTCACTGTTGCTTCAGTGAGAATTGCTTGTAGATCTAAGCAAGATCCTTGACAAATTCAACATTTTCTGTTTATCAAGTAACCTATTGGTGCAGTGAAGAAGAGTTCCTTTTTCTTTACGTTGAGTTGCCATCCACACTGAAGGCTACAATTCTTGGTTTTTATTAGCAAGTGCTTCAACTTCTCACTTTCAGCAAGCAAGTAAGCAAGTGTGGGCGACAGGCTATTTACTCCTTAGGCAAACAGGACAGAACCAGCACCTCCCATGGTCCATGGCCCAGGGGGGACTGCTGATGGCTCAGCCATGGGAGCGGTGAAGCAATAACTTGCCTGTCTTTGCACCTGAGATAAACGGACACTTGGGTCCTGTTCTCTGACTAAAGCTGCAGAAGGCCGCAGTGTGCAAACTTATCAGTTACTTCATGTTCCCAGCCTCATCGTCTTCTCCAGTCTCTGAACAACTTGGTTGAAGTGTTAATGCTCCATTGTATACTCTCCAAGAATTGTCAACTCTCCTGTTGTGGGTAAACCTGTCACGTGTTGCAGGCTGTGTGCAGGGAATATCTTTAAGCCTGCCCCCAATAAAGCCCTGGGCCCCTGGAGTGTCCATATTGCAGAGACCCCCACACTCCAACTGCATCTGTCCTTTTTCTGGTCTATAAATTTTCCTGACCGTACCCCTCTCAAACCTGTTAGTAATATGATTATGGCTGGCCTCTATATTATCTTACACACCTTTACTATAAAAAAGACAAATATGAAATAATAATAACAATGTATAACTGATCAAGGATTCATGAAGTTGGGAGGATGGGAGAGGGAGGGGATAATAGAGGAACTTATACCAAGGGCTCAAGTAGAAAATGTTTTTGAAAAGATTATGGCAACGTATGTACAAATATGCTTGATATAATTGAAATATGGAATGTTATAGGAGTTGTAAGAGCCCCCAATAAAAATGATTTTATAAAAAGACAAATAGTCTAATTATAAGACAGGTCAGAAATAGATACATCACTAACAATGGCATTCATTCAGCCAACATGTGAGGAAACATTCATGATCATTAAGTATTAAAGAGGTGCACATCGAAACAACCATGAGATATCATCTGACTCCTAGACTAACAGCAAGTTAGGAAAGGGAAGCAGCTTGCAAAAACTTGAGAAAACAACCAATGCTGCTGATGGTGTGGATACACGGAGACCATCAGACAAAGCTGGCCAGACTGTAAAATTGTGCAAACACTATGGAAAATGGCATGGCACTTCCTAAAATTTGGGAACTAGCACTTAGTACATATCCTAAAGAAATAAGGCTAAAAACAAATAGATAAATAGATACACACATCAGTCACCTCAGTGAAGCTCTACTCACAACAGAAAAAGATGGGGAAATCTTAGATGTCCATCAGCTGAAGACTGTGCAAACCAACGTCAGTAAGTACACACCATGAAATGCTACCCAATAACGAGGAATCTGCGAAAAAACTCCATTACATGGATGAGTCTGGAAGACATTCTGCTGAGTGAAATTAGTCCATCACAAAAGGACAAATACTGTATGAGACCATTAAAAAGCGAAGAGAAAGTTTTCACATTAAAGTAAATATTCTCTGATAGCTACCAGAGTATTAAGGGTCAAAACAAACCCAACCAAACCAAAATCCAAATACTGCCATCAAGTTGATTCTAACTCTACATAGGATTTCCGAGGCAGTAAGTCTTTTGGGAACTAGACTGTTCCATCTTTCCCTGAGGATTGACTACTGGGTTTGCATTGCCAACCTGTGGTAGCAACCCTACATCTAAGCCACACTAACTAGAGGGGAGACATAAATGAACATGGGTGAAGGGGTAAGTGACGTACAATCAAAAAAAGGTTAGAAGAAAATGATTGGATTAGGGGGGAAATCCAGGGAGCGTGTTAGAGTTAAAGATAATAGAGGTAATACTATTAAATACACACTTATATAATAATGGTCATCTATAAGTGAATTGGCAGGTAGGTATGTAGGCTGAAGCATGTGAAAGGAAGAGTGGATGTAATCCCACAAATATATAAAAATATACACCAAATATATAGTGACACAATATATATTGTGATAAATATATATATATATATCAAGAACATATATCTGCTTGACCGAAGATTTACCTATGCTGCAAAAATACACGGGTGTGATGGAGCAGAAGGGGGAAACATTATGAAAACTTCTTAGATATGATACCTTGAAGAAGTGAGTCCTGTTTCTGGGGTCTTAGGACCATTATCTTGGAGGACACTAAGGTCAACTGACATAAGATAGCCCATATAGTTCTATACTAGAACTATAGTGGTTCTCAACCTGTGAGTCGAAATCCCTTCTGGGGTTGAACAACCCTTTCACATGGGTCGCCTATAGGACCATCAGAAAAGACATAAATATTTTACAATATATAATTACATATTTTTGTGACTAATCACTATGCTTTAACTATGTTTAATGATGTTCAATTTGCAACAATGAAAATATATCCTGCATATCAGATATTTACATTACTATTCATAACAGAAGCAAAATGACAGTTATGATGTAGCAACAAAAATAATTTTATGGTTTGGGTTCACCACAACATGAGGAACTGGGTTAAAGGGTCACAGCTTTAGGAAGGTTGAGAACCACTGGTATAGACAATGTTTAACATCCTACTTTGGTGAACACAGTCTCGGTCTTAAAGACTCAGGATTGGGCACCTAAGGTGAAACTATGAGTTTCTCCCCATCCAGAGCAAAGACTACTTAAGAAAATCAAAGACCCATGAAAAAAACTAGTCCCATGGATGAATGAACCATGGTGTAAGCCACCATGACCCTGAGATTTGAAGAAACACCTGGTACCTGAGTACCAGTACCAGTGGCTCTGAAAGGGTATTTATGCATTAGAAGATCTTGGATAGAGTAGGAGAAAAATGTGGAATAAATCTCAAAATCTAAGAAGACCAGGCTTTCCGGTCAGATAGAAACGGATAGAACTCCCAAGCCTATGGCCCTTAGTCACCTAACAGACCTGAAACTGCACCCACCACTGTGCCTCGTGCTCAGGCAAGGGGAACAGGAACACTGGGGAGATAGACACACTTTAGAAGAGTCAACCAGTTGAGATCAAAAGGGTACTATTCAGCCAAGGGCAAGGTTTAAAAGAGTTAGGAAAGGAGGAGGAATGGAAATGGGAACCAGAGGGAGGAAGTGAGATAAGTGATGTAAAATTGGGAAGACTTTGCTCAATGTCACAAACTAACTGTGTATGAGTTGATGAATGAGCAACTTACCTGCTCTGCAAACCTTCACCCACTTCACAATCAAAAGGAGAAAATAAGGCTATAGGCCTTGAATTCTAAAAATTTGAATTCATATGACAATTATGAAATACTGGTGAGCCCACATTTGTTTATATTTAAAACCTCTGTATATTTCATTTATCCCTGTTTATATTTAAAACCTCTGTATTATTCCTTTATTCCTGTTTATCAATGGTGTCCTCTGAGATTCAAAGGTTAATGTTATTCTCAAGATGAAAATGTACCGTGCATTTTGAGTGCTACTTGATGCATAATCATTGAGAATTCTGCCAGTAATATCGCTACACTACAACAGATTGCACCCTTATTTATAGGATAAGGACCTGAAGAGCAGAAGGAACCCTTAGAAAGGTGGCTGCCAAAGTATTGTAAGGCACCCAGTGGGGTACATTTATGTAGATAGATGGTAAGTAGGTAAGTATCTAGATAAATGGACAGACAGATAGACAGATAAGCAGATACATAAACTCAAACTCACTGCTATTGACTTGATTCTGACCCAGAGCATCCGAGTAGGGCATAGTATAAATGCTTCTGTGGGTTTCCAAAACTATAACTGTCCATGGGAGTAGAAAGCCTTATCATTCTTCCTCAGAGGGACTCGTGGATGGAAACTACTATTTCCATTTTTAATATTTTCTGCTGTCTTTTCGAATGAGGTGTTTCTGTGTTTTGTTTTGTCATTGTTTGGGTTGTTTCTTTGTTTGTTTGTATTGCTTGTGTCATGTTTTGTAGGTTTCCTGTGTATAAAATCCAGGGTAGGTAAATCTATAAAGATGGTAAGTGGATTAATAATTACCTAGGGGTATGGGAAGGAAAGTTAGGGGGAAATGTGGAGCTAGTTGCAATGAGTATGAGAAAGAAGAAACTATTCTGAAATCGATTGTGGTGATGATGGCTCAACTCTTCTTACCATGATTGAACTATTAAATCATATGATAGATGAATTATATGCCAATACAGAAATGTTTAAGAAATATGTTACTGGAGAGGGGGAAGATGGCCGACAGGGACACCCGCATACTCTGAGAGCTCCTCCAAACAAAGCGGGATTGGCGACCAGGTAGCTGAATAGTAAGAGTCTGGTGAGTGAAATATCCCCCTGGGACAGCACCCCAGTCCTACCCCACGTATTTGTCCGGAGCAGGGGTCTAGGTCAATGAGGACCGGACTAGTGGGACATCTCTGGCCACTAAGCTGCCGTGAGCTCACTGGCGACCGGCTTAGGCTCCATCCCCAAACGGACGCCAGCCCAGAGCCACTTGCCTGCCCTGCCTACTCCAGCGGCCCACTCCCCACTCCCCATACGCGGATCTCCACTGGGAGAGAAGCTTTCCTCTCCCGCAGTTCCCCTCTCCCCGCAGGGCAGCGATCTGCCCTCGGGCCCACGTCCCTCCCTCCATTCATCCAAGCTCAGGGGAGCGGACCCGCGGGTTGTCTGGCGACCCCCACGGGGGACCATCCACCCGCACCGCTGCCGCGGACCTCTCCACCTGCCCTCCGTGCGCTGGCCTCCCACCCCCGCCCGCCCCCGCCAGCCCCTGGCAGCCTAGTGCCAGCTCCACTCCTGGCCGGGACCCTGCGCTGAGCACTTCCCGCCAACAGGAGCCATAGCCCAACCCGCGCCTGTCCCGGACCCTGAGCTTCCGCGGAGCGCCACGCCCCGCGCTGCTGAGTCTGCCCACCAAGGGCCCCCCCCTGCGCAAGGCACAAGAGTAGGTGCCCTCCCCAGGGTGCTGCGGGGACCCCGGCGGCCGCGACTCTGAGCCTGAGCAGAGGAAGGGCGCCATTGCCCCCTGCGGTTTCGCGCCAAGCCTCCTTTGCCGGCGCCATTACCCCCTGCGGTTTCGCGCCAAAAGGGCGGAGAGCGAACACCATTGTTCCCTGCAGTGTCCAGCCCGGGCAGATCAAACACTCCACCTGCAGTCTAGGCTTTGCAGTCCCTGAGGAGCCCTCAGTGAGCTCCAGCCAGCTCTCACCACCTGGGGCCCTGTTGGGTCCCCAGTGCCAGCCCTAAGCCTGCCGCAGCCCGCCCCAGCCACCCCAGGAGACGGCACAGTGGCCTGAGCCTCCACACAATAAGGTTACTCCTGTCTCCCAGAAGCATGGGGCCTATTAAAGGATCAAGGAAAAATCAACAGACCACATCACTCCCAACAAAAAAATCAGAAAAACGAGGCACTTTAACAGACCTAACGTCACTCATAGAAGAAACAGATATAGATCAGCCACAAAAGGAAATCTTCAGAACTCTGCTTGCAGTAATACAGGAGCTAAGAGAAGAAAACCAAAATAAGGATGCAACGATAGAAGGGATGAAATGCACAATAGAGGGGATGAAGTCCACAATAGAGGGGATGAATACTATCCACCAAAAGGAACTGCAGAAACTAACAGAGGAGGTAGCAGAGGCCACACAAAAGGTCACAGAAGCTATATCTAGGCTTGAGGAGGCTGAGAACCGTATCAGTGAACTCGAGGACGCTCAAAACAAACGAAGCAAGCGAGAAAAACAATCAGATAGGAAAATTAAAGAAACAGAAGACAGCCTGAGATCAATGACAGATGCTATGAAGAGGAATAATATTCGAATAATTGGTCTACCGGAACACAACATAACACACAAATCGACCGCCAAGATAGCAAAGGAATTCCTGGAAGAAAATTTCCCCAACCTAACAAAGGAGAATCCGACTCTCATACAGGAAGCAGAGAGGACGCCGGCTAAGCTAAACACCAAGAAGAACACGCCAAGGCATATAATTGTAAAATTATCCAACTTAGAGGAAAAAGAGAAAATTCTACGAGCATCAAGAGAAAGGAAGACAGTCACATACAAAGGAGCGCAGGTAAGGGTATGCTCAGACTTATCAGCTGAAACCATGAAGAGGAGGAGAGAATGGAGCAGCATCTTCCAAATTCTGAAAGATAAAAATGCCTCCCCCAGAATCCTATACCCTGCCAAGTTATCCATTAAGATAGAGGGTAAGATAAGGGTCTTCCAGGACAAGGAAGAACTCAAAAAATATACTGCAAGTCACCCGACCCTGCAGAACATACTGGCTGACTCACTATGGCCAGAAGATCAAGCTCCAACTAGAACCTCCAGGAGACCACCATATATCCCATCTCCATCTAGAAGCCAACATGCCAGCAACACGTACCAGGACAACACGGTCTCAGATGGAAAAGAGGACAGGATAGAAACCCTCCACTCAAACGCAGTACACTGATATGAAGGAAGATAGGCAAAGACCCAAAACACAAAACAGAATATGGCAACCATGAAGCCAGAGATTGTAATAATCACTTTGAATACAAATGGGCTCAATTCATATGTTAAAAGAAAGAGGCTGGAGGATTGGATTAGAAAACATAACCCATCAATCTGCTGCCTGCAAGAGACACACCTTAAGCAAGCAGACAAGCATATGCTGAGAATAAAGGGCTGGCAGAAAGTTTACCAAGCAAATGGTAACTCCAAGAAGGCAGGAGTGGCTATCTTAATCTCTGACAAAATGGATCTCAAGATCCAAAACATAAAAAGAGACAAAGAGGGACATTACATAATGCTCAAAGGCTCAGTAAACCAGGAAGCAATAAGCATACTGAATATTTACGCACCTAATAATGGTGCGGCAAATTTCGTCAAACAAACTATTAAAAAAATGACAGAAGAAATCACGGAAACAACAATAATAGTGGGGGACTTCAACACTCCACTATCAGAGAAAGACAGGTCACAGGGAAAGAAGCTCAGCAAAGAGGCCAGAGAGCTAAACAATGTAATTAGGCAACAGGGCCTGATAGACATCTATAGAGCCTTTCATCCAAAAGCAAAAGGTTTCACATTCTTCTCCAATCCACACGGATCTTTCTCAAGAATAGATCACATGCTGGGGCACAAGGCCAGCCTGAGTAAATTCAAACACATAGATATTATCCAGACGTCTTTCTCAGACCACCATGCCATAAAGCTGGAGATTAATAGAAGGGCACCCAGAAAAGCAAGGGCCACCAATTGGAGAATAAACAACGATCTCCTGCGACATGAATGGGTTAAGGTCCAGATCAGAGAGGATATCAGGAAATTTCTAGAAACTAATGAGAACGAGCATACAACATATCAAAACTTATGGGACACTGCAAAGGCAGTTATCAGAGGTAGCTTGATATCACTGAATGCATACATGAAAAAAGAAGAAAGGCGTATGACAGATATGTTAACACAAAACCTCCAACAACTAGAACAGAGTCAACAGAACTACCCCTCCAATAGCAAGAGAAAAGAAATAATAAAAATCAGGGCGGAGTTAAACCAGTGGGAAGACAAAAGAACAATGCAAAGGATTAACGCAACTAGAAGCTGGTTTTATGAACGAATTAATAAAATTGACACTCCCCTGGCAAAGCTTACCAAAGATAGAAAGGAACAATCATCAATAGCCAGGATGAGGGATGAATCGGGGGCAATAACAACAGACCCCAATGAGATAAAAAGGATAATCACAAAGTACTATGAAGGTTTGTATTCTAATGAATTCAGAAACCTGGAAGACATGGATAAATATTTAGAAAAACAATCTATCCCTAGATTATCTGAGACAGAGATCAAGAACCTCAACAAACCCATAGCGAAGGAAGAAATAGAGAGTGTCATCAAAAACCTACCAAGGAAAAAGGCCCCAGGGCCAGATGGCTACACAGCAGAATTTTACCAAACATTCAGGGAAGACCTGACACCGATCCTCCACAAAGTATTCCATAACATAGAAAAGAACGGCAAGCTCCCAAACTCATTTTACGAAGCCAGCATTACTTTGATACCCAAACAGGGAAAAGACCCCACAAGCGTAGAGAATTATAGACCAATATCTCTAATGAACATAGATGCAAAAATCCTTAACAAAATATTGGCCAATAGAATACAAAGGAACATCAAGCATATCATTCACCACGACCAAGTAGGATTCATCCCAGCGATGCAGGGATGGTTTAACATCCGAAAATCCATCAATATCATTCACCACATCGAGAAGAAAAAGGATAAAAACCATATGATAATATCCATAGATGCAGAAAAAGCATTTGACAACATCCAGCATCCATTCCTAATCAAAACACTCATGAAGATAGGATTGGAAGGTAAGTTCCTCAAGCTCATACAAGCTATCTATGAAAGACCAACAGCCAACATCATAGTCAATGGAGAAAAGACAAGAACAATACCACTGAAAAAGGGTACAAGACAAGGATGCCCCCTGTCCCCTCTTCTATTCAATATCGTTTTGGAGGTCCTGGCTAACAACATAAGACAGCGGAAGGACATCAAAGGGATCCAGTTGGGAGAGGAGGAGGTGAAACTATCGTTATTTGCAGATGACATGATCCTATACATTGAAGACCCCCAAAACTCCACAGTTGGAATACTTACAGCAATAGAGGAATACGGAAGAGTAGCAGGATACAAGATCAATAAACAGAAGTCGGTAGGGTTTCTATACACATCGGACAGGGCCATGGAAGAGGCGATTAAGAGGGAAGTACCCTTCACAGTAGCCAAGAACAAACTGAAATACCTAGGAATATACTTAACAAAAAATACTAAAGACCTATATAAGCATAATTATAAAACCCTATTACAGGAAACCAAAAGTGACCTTCACAAATGGATGAAGCTCCCCTGCTCATGGTTAGGTAGGCTGAACATAGTAAAGATGACAGTTCTTCCTAAAGCACTCTACAAGTTCAATGCTATACCAATCCAATTACCATCAACCTTCTTCAAAGAATTGGAAAAACTGACCACCAACTTCATATGGAGAGGGAAGAAACCCAGAATTAGCAGAGAACTCCTCAAGAAGAAGGACACAATTGGAGGACTCGCCCTGCCTGATTTTAATGCCTACTACACAGCTACAGTGGTCAAAACAGCATGGTACTGGCACAATGATAGACACTCAGACCAGTGGAAAAGAATAGAAAGCCCAGGAGTAAAATCATCAGCATATAGACAACTGATCTTCGATAAGGGCCCCAAAAACGTCAAGTGGGAAGCAGATGCCCTCTTTAATAAGTGGTGCTGGAAACAATGGATATCCACATGTAGAAAGTTGAAACAAGACGTCTACCTCACCCCATGCACAAGAATACACTCAAGGTGGATCACAGATCTAGAAGTCAAACCCCAAACCATCAGGACCATTAAGGAAGGAATTGGGACTAATCTCAGAGCACTGGCCCAGGGAGCACATAGGCTCACTGCAACAGGGAAGGGGACACACACAGGTGATCTGGAAATCGACAAATGGGATCTAATAAGAATAAAACACCTGTGCACCTCGAAAGACTTTGCCAAGAGGGTGACAAGGCAACCCACAGACTGGGAGAAGATTTTTAGTAATGACACGTCAGACAAAGGGCTCATTACTAAAATCTACAACACCATCATGACCTGCAAAAAGAGGAAAACAGTTAACCCCCTAAGGAAGTGGGCAAAAGAAATGAGAAGAACTTTCACTAGAGAGGAGATCAATATGGCCAATAAATATATGAGAAAGTGCTCCAAGTCCCTTGCCATAAGAGAAATGCAAATCAAAACAACCATGAGATACCACCTAACACCCATGAGGCTAGCCCAGATCAGTAAATCAGAGAGCAACAAGTGTTGGAGGGGCTGTGGTGAAATAGGAACCCTCCTCCACTGCTGGTGGTCGTGCAGATTTGTACAGACACTGTGGAAAGCAATCTGGCGATACCTAAAGAAAATGGAAATCGGTCTACCTTACGACCCAGCCATCCCTCTACTGGGCATATACCCGGTTGAAGCAGCAAATAAAACACGACCAGTCATATGCGCTCCAATGTTTATTGCGGCACAATTCACAATAGCAAAGACTTGGAAACAGCCTAAGTTTCCATCGATAGACGAGTGGATTAGCAAACTTTGGCACATACACACAATGGAGTATTATGCAGCATTGAAAAGCACCGATGAACACATGAAACACGTTATTTCATGGGAAGAGCTGGAAGGAATTATGCTAAGCGAGGTAAGCCAGTCCCAAAGGGACAGGTACAACATGAGTCCCCTGAGGTAAGTACAATCAGCATGACAGAAATGGGGCATTAATCCACCCAAGGGGAGGGTATTGTTTATATCTCCACAGGGAAAGTGGGACCAGACTTCAACCCAGTGTCGCAAGGTGTGAATGCATTATCCCGGCGTGGAGGACGGAACCGGTGGAGAGGTCTGGGAGGCAGGCCCCAGCACCATAAATTAAGTGGATTCCTGCCCCTCCCCCGAAAAGAACTTGTTCCAAAGGACGACATTGACCCTGCAGCTATGGGAGATGGTCATATTTGACCAGAGCACACGGGAGCAGATGAAGGGGCAGGAGGAGAGAGTGGAGCACAGCCTGGCCCACCAGGCCGTGATGATGATGTTCCTGAGTAGAGCAGCCAGTCCACAGAGAGAACAACATGGCTGGCCCTACTATGAGACATGATGCCCCTCAGTGACTAAGGCGATACAGGGGACAGCACCGGAGACACAGTGTGGGAATTGCACCTGACCTGATCCCACCACACCGAGGCAATGCACTGGGGGAGTGCAGCGGAACAGCAAGGGAATGGAGTGGCAAGGTCCCCAGGGAATGCTGAAAGTGGACTTTGGGGCCAGGGCGTGGTGCCCCAACAGACTGGTCTGGAAAACGCTCCTAAGGGCCAGCAAAGATCCCTGAACTAACTACAAGCTTTTCTCTTGTGAACTGTTTTGTTCTGTTCTTTTTCAGTGGTTTGTTTTGGTTGTTTTGTTGTCCGGTTATATACTGTTGCTTTGTGTTCCTCTGTCTAGTTTTCGTGCATGTTAGTGACTCCACAGGTCTGTCTGAATAGGACAGGCTGGATGAACTATCGGGAGGAAAAACAACGGGACCGACAGTTCCGGGGGGACTTGGGGTGGGGGGTAGGGGGGGTAAGGAAGTGGTGTTAACAAACCCAGGGACAAGGGAAAAACATGGGACCCCAAAGGGTAGAGAAGGGGGAGTGGCAGGCCTGGTGGGAAATGATCAAGGGTAAGGTTGATTAGAGAAGAGGTATACTCTAGCCCAGGTGGCAATGAAGCATGGTAGTAGGGCAGGAGGAAGGTCAAGGGAGATGGAGGAAAGAGCTAGGAGTCAAAGGGCATTCATGGAGGTCTAGACAAAGACATGTACATGCAAATATATATAGGAGGTTGGGGAAATAGATCTTTGTGTCTATATTTATAGATCAAGTATTAAGGTGGCGGAAGGACCTTGGGCCTCTACTCAAACACTCCCTCTATGCATGAATACCTTCTTTTATTAAATTGGAACTCTATGATGCTCACTCTCCCGACACAACAGCTGGAGCCTACATGGGTGAACAAGTAAATGTGGTGAAGAAAGCTGATGGTGCCCGGCTATCAAAAGAGATAGTGACTGGGGTCTTAAAGGCTTGAAGATAAACAAGCGGCCATCTAGCTCAGAAGCAACAAAGTCCACATGGAAGAACACACCAGCCTGTGTGATCGAGTGGTCCCAAAGGGATCAGTTACCAGGCATCAAAGAACAAAAAATCATATCATTGACTGCACACCTCCATGATAGGATCGCTGAAGACAAATGGGTGCATAAGCAAATGTGGTGAAGAAAGCTGATGGTGCCCGGCTATCAAAAGAGATAGTGTCTGGGGTCTTAAAGGCTTGAAGGTGAACAAGCGGCCATCTCGCTCAGAAACAAATAAGCCCACATGGAAGAAGCACACCGGCCAGTGCGATCTCGAGGTGCCCAAGGGACCAGATATAAGGCATCATGCAAAAAAAAAATATAAGTGTGTGTATGTATGTGTATATGTATATATGTATGTGTATATATATATTATATTAAATGAAGGGGGAAGTGCAGAGTGGAGACCCAAGGCCCAAGTGTCAGCCAATGGAGATCCCCTCATAGAGGGGCTTAGGAGAGGAGATGGGTTAATTAGGGTGTGAGGTAGTATCGATGAAGAACACAGCTTTCCCCCAGATCCTGGATGCTTCCTCCCCCCAACTACCATGATCCGAATTCTACCTTGCAGGGCTGGATAGGACAGAGGCTGTACACTGGTACATAGGAGGGTTGGAGGTACAGGGAATCCAGGGTGGATGATACCTCCAGGACCAAGGGAGTGAGGGACGATGCTGGGAGAGTGGAGGGTGAGTGGGTTGGAAAGGGGAAACTGATTACAAGGAGCCACATGTGACCTCTTCCCTGGGAGAGGGACAGCAGAGAAGGGGGGAAGGGAGACCCCGAATAGGGCAAGATATGACAAAATAACGAGGTATAAATTACCAAGGGCATATGTGGGAGGGGGGAAAAGGGAGGGAGGGGGGGAAAAAAAGGAGGACCTGATGCAAGGGGCTTAGGTGAAGAGCAAATGCCTTGAGAGTGATTGGGACAGGGAGTGTATGGGTGTGCTTTGTACAATTGATGTATGTATATGTATGGATTGTGGTAAGAGTTGTTGGAGTCCCTAATAAAATGTAAAAGAAAAAAAAAAAAAGAAAATGATTAGGGCAAAATATGTACGGATGTGCTTTATACAATTGATGTATGTCTATGTATGGATTGTGATAAGTGTTGTATGAGCCCCTAATAAAATGTTTAAAAAAAAAAAAAAAAGAAAAAAAAAAAAAAGAAATATGTTACTTTACAGACTTAGCTGTGCCTCACTCATGTTTTTTTTTTCTACTGCACATAAAAGCTGATCAACAACAACAAAAATCTGGAAGCAGAGTTAACACCTTAAAAATGTGATGTTGGTAAAGGCCATTGAGTGTACCATGGACTTTCAGGAAAACTCAACACAATTATTGTGGATGAAGCAGCACAGTCAGGATGAGCATTAGGCTCAAGGAATGTGCAATGTCTTCTTGCTTAATTTGTACAAGTCATCAAGAAAGAGTCATTAGAAAGATAGGATGTCGGACAAAGTACATCAGTGGATGGACACAGTGAGCTCAAACATCCTAAAAATGGTGAGGATGGCACAGGACTGGAGAATGTTTCAATCTATGATACATGAAGCCACCACAGGCTAAATGAGACTCCATAGGAATGAGTGACAGCAACATGCATTAAACACAAAGTTCAGCACATTGTATATACATGTGATTTTTATCATTCACCCTAACCTTGTAAGGTAAATGCTATTATTTCATTACCTATGAATCGAATGAAAGCCTAACTTTTCAGAATCAGTAGCCATAGTCTGTAACTCCCACAAAAACTGGGTAGAGCCATGTAGTCTGGGTGGATTTCCAATTTCCCTGGTGGATTTGGGGAAGAGAGGTTGATGACGATCACAATAGAATTTTGAAATCAGTTATGAGTCATGGTTAACACAGTTAATTATAGTGACAAAGCAGGTTATGAGTTGGACAGCCAACCACAAAGTCATGAGTGCAAATCCACCAGTGACGCTGAGGGAGAAAGATATGCTTCTGGTCCTGAAAAGATCTACATCCTCAAAAACCCATACCCGATGTGTGCTGCCCTTTAAGGTCACTATGAGTCAGATTTGTCCTTTTTCTACCATGGCAACTTTTAACTAAACGTATGGCAATTATAACACAAAATATTTATTTAAATATTTGAAAGAGAAAAAAAAATATTTTTTAAAAAGGAAAAACAATAGCTTTTCAGATTCAATGTAATTAATTTTCCCTTAGATTATAATCTACTAAACTAAGGTATAAAATGAGCAAAATATGCTACAGTATCCTTTCATAGATGGCCATAATAACCCCAACTCCAAACCCATTTATGTAGAGTCGATTTCTACTTACAGATCCACTATAGAGTAGAGTGGAGTAGAACTGCCCTTTCGTATTCCCAGGGCTATAAATAGTTCCAGAAGCCAACAGCCACATTTTTCTTTTATGGAGAGGCAAGTGTGTTTGAACAGCTGACCCTCTTGCTGTCAGTCAAGTTCTTTAGCCACTGCACCACCAGGCTTTATGGCATAACAAGGATGGTAAAATGTGAGGGAGTCAGGTCTTTCGTCCACAAAATCTGCATACAGTGCTTTGCAAGTATTTCTCAAATGGTTGGATTGGATCATTTCTTTGGTTTCTGAAATTTCAATGATTTTTCTGCTCCTCATGCTATGAGTAGCAGTTAATCTGTGGAAGACAGAATCGATGGCAATTAGTTTTAAATTGTTTAGTGATGGCTTGTAGCTGGCGATGGAAACTGTTAGTACCCATAGAAACTGCTCGTTGGTGCCCAGGGCATGTGCCTCACCAGTCATGTCCTTGGTGTGCCTCTGCCTGTGAGTTGTCATCTGGAGTGTTTTACAGGCAGGCTCTGGCATCTTACTGGAGAATCCTCACCTGTCATGGAGCTAGGGTTCTAGAACTTAAACTTGCAGTGATGGAAATGTTAGCAGAAGGTGGAGTATTGATTCTGTAAACAGAAATGAGATTCTAAATAAAGGAGTGTTTTATTTGGTGTTATCCCCCCAAAAAAACTCTAATAGAAACAGGAAGAACTTCAGGAAGCAAAAATCCAGCAGAGGATTAAAAAAACACACACAACCAGGGCAAGAAAGAGAGAAGGAAGAATGCTTGTTATACACCAGTCTTATTTCATATAAAAATTAATGAAATGTTTTCTTGCAACCCTGATGATGTATATGACTTTCTCTTTTAAAATCCTTCTTCCGGAGAATAATTACTTCACGAAGCATTGCAAACGGCACCTGAAAGCCCGTGTTTCTGAAACGTACTGGAGAAATGAGAAAATAAGAGCACTCTCTTCTTAATGTTCCTGTCTAACTTAATTTGCTCCATCCGAGCTTCTCGCCCTGCCGTCTGCCTCGGGAGTAAACCAAGGGGTGCTCGCGCATTCCGCGTGGACAACGGTGAGAATGCTTTACTACATCCACTTCCCTGCTGCCTGCTAGTTCCTCCCCAAAGCTGTTCATGGGTCATTTTCCCTTCAAAGATTTCCCATTCCATGCTGCAGGAGAAACTGGGCTATAATTAGTCCATAAATCAGGTGCGATCACACAGCTGGCCTGTTGGTTTTTCTCCCTTTTTCAGATACTGAAGAATGAAAATGAGATCCGATTTCTTCCTTTTCAGAGTCAAAAATCCAGAAGACTATGTACTGGGAGCTCTACAGATATTCTAAGCACATTCGTTCCAAAAGAAGCATATTAAACATATTTTATAATTCTATAACTTTTTAAAATGTAGAAATATTAAATTTTGGAGTTTATACAATTCTGCTGTCTATTTCGTGGGAGTAGAAGAAAAGGACTGTAGCCTTCGGCTGGATTACCACTCAGTGCGAAGAAGACAAAAATCCGCCCAGCTGAACTAATAGGTGACATCGGGATAAGTGGAGAGCAGATGGACGTTTTCAAGGAGTTAGCTTGCTTGGATCCACAATAAATTCTCATGGAAGCAGTAGTCAAGTGATCAAAAACCCAATTGCTTTAGGTAAATCTATTAAACAAGAACGCTTTAGAGGGTGTTGCTTTGAGGACTAAGGTGCACCTGACCCACGCTGTGGGGTTTTCAGTCACCTCATTAGCATTTGAAAGTCAGACATTAAATAAGAAAGACTGAAGAAGAATGAAAACATTTGAATCAGGGTGCTGGAGAAGGGTATTGAAAGTCCCATGGACTGCTGAAAGAACATACTAAAGTGTCTTGGAAGAAATAACAGCCAGAATGCCCCCTAGAGGCAAGGATGGCAAGACTTCATCTCACAGAGTACTTTGGATATGTTGTCTGGAGAGATGAGTCCCAGTAGAAAGATAACATTCTTGGTAAAGTGGAGAGGCAGCAAAAAAGAGGAAGGCTCTCAACAGACCTATTGATTCAGTAGTTCCAACAATAGGCTGAAACACCAGACCGGTTGTGAAGATGATGCAGGACGACATAGGGTTGCTACGCCTTGGAACCGACTGATCTTCAAGTCCTATGTCAAACAATACTCTCTTAGGACACATACGGTTTTCATTGGTGGTTTTTCTTTTTACTGGATCGCCAAGCCTTTGTTTCTACTCATTCTGAGGCTTGAAGCTCCCTTGAATGGTATCTGGCGTGGGAGCCCCCGATGGTATTTGAAACAATGGCAGTAGAGTCCCAGCATCATCGCCACAAACGTGCCACGGAATGATAACAGGTTGACATTCGAAACCAGAGACCTGCACATTTCACTTTGTAGCAATGTCATATATTTTTAGCATGTTTTAGCTATGTTACCAGATGAAAGTCATGAGGAATTCTGAAGATACTTGATTCTAAAATAATGGAACAACAGAGAAAGGTGGGTGTTTGTTGTTGTTCTAAATGGAGTAGAAATGTAGTAGAGAAAATAGTGAAATAAAACTGCAAGGTTTTAAGATTCAGATAGCTGGAATAGCTTTCTTTCTTGTCACGAATAGACATGCACTTTAAACAAATCGTGGCTCCGTTTACAATGGAATGTTCTTTAACAATGAAAAGGTATGAGCTACTGTCACACACAATCATATCTCTAAATCTCAGATGCACCAGCATAAAGGTGGGCCCACAAAAACAGATGCTGTATGGTTTCAGTACAAAAAAATCTCAAAAACAGACAAAATTAATTTATGGTTATAGGAGTCAGATTACGGGTTGACTTTGGCAGTTAGTGGGGAGTAGGCAGGGCTGAGGTTTTAGAAGACTGTGACATTTTCTACATCCTTATCTAGCTGTAGTTGAGTACAAGTAATTATATTGCAAAACTGTTCTGAGTGGTCATACACTTCCTATGTGTGCCATTTTCTACAGGTATAACATAAATATGTTCTTTAAAAATGTATTCACACATGTATCAGGATTAGATCTGCCGCCTCTCAGAACTTCCTTCTAGAAAAACAACATTCAAGTGTGCAACGTTCAGTTGGTTCAGTGTCCCTGGCTGTGCCACCGGAGATCACAGTTGTCCAGGACATCCCTGAGACAATGACAAAGAGGGCTGAAGTTACTAGGGCAGAACAATCGGTACCCAGTCAAGGTCATAGAATTGGAAATCTTTACTCAGTTTGTCGGAACTACATAGCAACCTAACTCTCACCCTAAAAAATGTTCACTACAGGTCTCCTTCTCTTTTCAAAGACATCAGATCCATATTGTGGCCCGAAGATGCTGCTGATCAATCCTGCCTCCCTCCCTTCATCGTTCAGAGGCATTATCTCCCTCCTCAATGAAGAGCTGCATCCCTATCTTTCTCCACAAGAATGCTTCCTCAGTAAATGAATTCATCCACGTGGCAGGGTACCAAGTCAAAATCACTGTGTCTAAATATCAGCACAGCAATTAGTAATTCAAAAAGGAAATTAAGAAAATTTATACTGCTAATATAGTCGATTTAGAATAAAATATCTCAGAATAAATTTAACCAAAGAGGTGAAAGACTTGCATACTTAAAGCTACAAAACTTTGTTTTTAAAAAAAAGAAGGACTATCTATATAAAGAAATGCATTCTATGTTCACGGATTGTAATGGCGTCATTGCTGTCCCAAACTCTCAAATTCAAATGTCTCATAGTGACCCTACTAGAAAGAGTAGAACTGAAACTGGGTTTCTAAGACTGTAAATCTTCATGAGAGTGGAAAGCCTCATCTTTCTCCCACTGAGTCACTGCTAGTTATGAACTGCTGACCTTGTGGACAGCAGCCTGACACATAAGCCCCTACACCACCAAAGCCCAGAACACCCAAAGCAATGAACAAATCCAATGAAATCTCTAACTAAGAATTCCAACACATTTCAAAGACCACCCTCAAATTCACATGACACTTCAAAAGAAGATTCAAATAGCTAAAACAATATTGAAAAGGAAGCAAAAAGTTGGAAAACTCACAATTTCAGATTTAAAAACTTACTACAAAATACAATGATCAAAGTATTGTGATCCTAGTATAAGGACAGACACATAGATAAGTGGAATCTAATTGGTTGTCCAGAAATAAACCCGTGCATCAATGGCCTTTGATTTTTGACTAGGGTGCCAAGTTTGTTTCATAGGAAAAGAAGAGTCTTTTAAAAAATGGTGCTTGGACAGATGAAATTCTACATGCAAAATAATTAACTTACGTCCATACCTCACACTATGCTTTCACTACTAATAAACTCAAAATGATCTGTGACCTAAATTTGAGTTAAAACCAAAATTTTAAAAATGTAAAAACAACAACCAATAACATCTCCTAAAACATAGTGGTAATAAATCTTCTTAATCTTTGATTTGGAAATGACTTCTTGGATCCAACACAAACACTAAAGCAATAGAAATATAATAATTCTGTGTGTGTGCTTGTGTGTGTGTGTCTGTGTGTGTGTGTGTGTGTGTGTGTGTGTGTGTGTGTTAGGCTGGGTTTTCCAGAGAAACAGAACCAGGGACACTCATAGATATATGAGGGAGAACTTTATATCAAGAAGTAATTTCCTATCAAGAAGTGATCCCAGCCCAGTCCAACTCAAGCCCCAATTCAAAACTGTCTGAGGCCGAGGACACTGCGGTGAAGCAGGAGCAGGGCTAATACAGGGCCGTGGTATAGAGCAGTGTACATCCAAGGTCAGTGGAAACGTGGCAAGGCATCGACAGCTTTCCTGTTTGGTGGCCCTGCTGGGGTCAACCCTGGCAGCAGACACAGTCCCAGCAAGAGCAAGGCCAAGAGCCAGAGAGGAAGAAATTCTCAGTGCCTCTCCTCTAAAAGGGCCACACCTTCAGGAAGGCTGTTACCAAGTGGACAGGTTGGACTCCAGCCCTGCACATTCACATGGAGTCAAGTAGACATAAAATCCACCTGCCATGTGGCGGTTGTAGGCACCTCATCCAGCTGCATCTCATGGGGATGATTGCAGGCTTTTGCAATATGAAGTCCCTTAGTCTTTTCAAGTAGTGTCAGGTTTGTTTGTTGTTTTTTAATGAAGTAAAACACCAGAAAAGCAATTTTAACTCACTAATATTTAGGAGCAACACTTAAGACTCATTCCAAAAATTCACAAAATGCTCTATTGTAATTGTAGCAGTTGTTTTCTTTAACGGTCCAGTTCCCCATCAAAGTGTTTTTCACAAATCTTCCATGAAAGTCCCTTTGGATTCCAGAAACTGGACCTAGATGGTACTCAGAAGCCCAAGTCAGCTTTCAGTAACTTGTAATGAGAAAACACCAAACAACTGCACAGCCCAATAATTAAGGTCACAACACACAATCACCTACAATAAAAATACGAAGTTATTGCGGAGCTTAAACCCAGAAATAATCTAAGCCAAACGTACCTTCTCAGATAAGTCTGTTTTCTTGCAACTTCAAGTGAAGTTACAATTGCTCCTAGGTTGTAATAAATGCCAGCATACTAGAAATGTTTTTGTAATCTTTCAAAATGCAGTGTCACGAATCAACTACTGGTACATTTAACTTCAGGGTTAAATACACAAGAAACTTCCAGTCGCCATAAAGATCATTTCCATCTACAATGACTCCAATGTATGTGTCAAGGTAAAACTGCTTTTTGTGGTTTTCTGGTTTTGAGAATGCCAGACCTTATATTTATCATAAAAGAACCGCATTAGATATGCACTATTCATTAGACAACTTAAGTTACTACTTGTGTGTTATGCCATGGGCTGACCAAAGTCAGCAGTCCTAAACAGAAGCATTCCACAATCGCAGCAACCCCAGGGCAGTTCTGCTCTGTCCCACACAGTTGCCACGAGTCAGAATCTACTCACTGATAATGAGTTACTAAATGTGGTTTAATAGTGTAGAAAATGGTTTAAAATGTACTTTCCCAGATTTTATTATTTCCAGGTGAACCTGTTAATGTTAGGTTTGGGAGTTACTGATTCAGAATACAACATTCAGAATTCAAGACCTCGTTTTGGCAAATATTTACTTACCCCTTCTCCTTCAGCTTGACAGTCTTCAAACTTTGTCATATCTGCATGTACTTACCACCGTACAGAGGCAAATTAATTAACAGCAAAAACCCAGGTCACTTCTCCAGGGCAATTATTTAAGCCTATCGTTATTAAATGAGGCATACATGTATACGTTTAATCTAACTGTGTCTTCTCTATCAAGACAAAACGTCACCAGAAAGACCACTTTAATACAATGCTTACAACGAAAGAGCTAACACAGGGTATACAGCTCACTACTTCTTTTAAAATACTGAAATTATCTATGTGATAATTGATCGATTATCAATTAGTCAAGTGCGAACTCAGAACCTGAAAGAGGAAATATTGTCCACAATGAAAGAATTAACATGGGATATACAGCTCACTGCTTCTTTTTAAATACTGAAATTATCTATGAAACTGAGCCAAGTGCGAACACAGAACCAGGAAGAGGACATATTGTCCATGAGGGAGACAGCCAACGGCAGGGCGAGTGAGGTGACGTCTCTGTCCACCTTGTCCTCCTGCCCTCTCGTGCTCAGATCTTCAACTGCTTGTTGTTAAACAAACCCAGTGGCCATCAAAGAACAAATGAGTCGGTCTGGTGATAGGAACCCGAGTGCAGCCGCCTATTAAGACCGATGACAGGAACGATAGAGACTAAAGGGATTAAGAATAAAAATCAGCTCCATATCCTCTTTATCCCTAGTCAAAATCCAACCCTTTGGAATTCTGATTCTTTTGAGATCTATTGCTATATATCGCTGTTCACTTCACTTATATTGTTCACTTAAATATTTCTAATTTTAGGTACACAGCACAGAAAAATATTTGAAACAATTAAGCAAATAGTGCTGTGCATGAACACACACAAACATACACACAAAGAACTAACAACACAAATCAAAGGCTGGGAAAATACATCAAGTAAATGACAATCAATAAAGCTGCAGGAGTGTCATCAGTATTAATTCCTGATAAAATAGACTTCATGTGAAAATCCAGGATGAGAGACGAAAACATGATGGAATGATTATTGGGTCAATTGACCAAGAGGCTATAGCCACATAAATATTTATGCACCTAATGAAAGAAGCTCAAAGATAAAAATAAACAATAATAGAATTGAGGAGTGAAAGAGACAACTCCACAGTCATAAGAGGAGTAGTGCTGTGGAGTAGGTATTGGATGCTATAGCAAGGTCAGTGGTTCAAACCCACAAATCTCTCCCTAGGAGAAAGAGGAGGCATTCTGCTGAGCATGCACATAATGGAAAGAGAAGTTGCTTAAGTCATTCAAATACTCCCAACAAAAGCCTTCGGGGCCAAATTAGCTTCACTGGCCAATTCTACTCTTCAAGACACAGTCAACATCGATTCTACTCAAACTATTGTAGAATACACAAAATGGTCAAATACTCCTGAATACATGTAATGTATCAAGCATAACCTTGATACAAAAATTAGGCAAAGACATTACTAAAAAAGAAAAGTATAGACCAATATCCCTCAGGAACATAGATGCAAAATTTCTCAACAAATGTCAATTCTTTGAGGGACATAGAAACTGGTATCTGAATCCCAATAAATATTTTTTAAAGGTGAGAGGCTGCGGTGATGTGGTCCCAGACTGGCATTAGAAAGGATATGATTTTCTTGTGCTTTGAGGACAGGGTGACCAATAGTCTCAGTTTTCCCAGGATGGCAACTGTTCTTAGGACAGGAGACATTCAGAGTGAAAACCAAGAAAGTCTTGTGAAAACTGGTACGAATTGATTACTCAAATGTAGGACTTTTTGGTCCAGGAATACATGCATAATTCTTATGGCCAGATAGGGACCTTAGGAAGAGAATCAAATTAGAGAGTTTTATGAGAGCTTCATCCCAGAGACCCACCAGGAAGTCTGAAGTGACCTACAAGACGTGTGCCTATGACACAAGAATAAAAAGAAAAGAAGAGGCACAACACAGCAAAGTAACAAACAACAGAATAGTACTGAACCAGTTCCCATGGCATCAGTTCTAACTCAGGGCGATCCCATGTGTGTCCGGAGAGAATTGTGCTCCCTCAGCTGGGAAATGACGAGGATCATTTAGAAGTAGATCGCCACCACACTGGCTTCTTTGGGAGTCTCGGTTGTTGTTGTTAGGTGTCTCTTGGTGGATTTAAATAACCGGCATTTCGGGGGCCTCACCCAGAGAATCCTAAGAAATCAGAAGTAGGCCAGACATGTAATTGACCAATCAGATGCGAGGTTATCTGAGGAAAGGGAAATGTGAATGAGAGGTACCAGGTTGTTGGAGGGTCTCATAAGAACCCACAAAAGTCTCTCCCAGAAGAAAAGGTGAAAATATACCCAAAATATAACAACCTGTTGTGTTAGTCCAAGTAGACTAGAGAAACAAACTCATAGACACTCATATGCATGTAAGAGAACTTTATATCAAAGAGTAATTTTACATTAAGAAAACATCCCATGGATTGTGATAAGAGTTGTACAAGCCCCCAATAAAATTATTTTTTTTAAAAAAAGAAAGAAAGCTTCCTAGCCCATTCCAGGTCAAGTCCATAAGTCCAATATGAGCCCATATGTCCAATACTCGTCCATAAATTCCTCTTTAGCCTCATGCAGCCACGCAAGAATGCCAAATGCAGGAAGCTCACAGGCCAGTGGGTGGAAAGTCTTGCATATCCAGCGGTGATAGAAGCATCTCAGTGATGGCAGGGGTCTCCACGTGGCTCCTCCAGCTCCCAGGGCTCTGGCTGCAGCAGCATAGCTCCATCAGGCTCATTGTCAGCAATGTCTTGCAGAGAGTGAGTGTAGGTCTGGCCTCCAGCCGGCTATTTATTTCCTTCGCGCCTCCAAATGAGGTCATCAAGCTGCAACCTGATTGACAAGCTAAACTCCACCCCTTCAATCTTAAGTCTCAAATTGACAGCAGACAATGTAACTACCACACCTGTGTTCCACATATTATTTCTCCACTAAAGTCCAGGAAGGGCATAAAACAGTTGCTAGCATATAGCGGGAAAGATGGTGTGTGAATGATGCAGAGGCCACAAAAACCCTTTTGACCTTCAGGTTTGGAATGCTGAGGTAGTGAAAAACTAGGAGCCAAGAGAAGTTTAAATTGATGTGAACATTAAACTCCATTGCACAGTATATTATCTAAACATGGCTGGAGGACTGTACATTTATCGTTTGAGTATCAGAAAAATCTAGGGGCCTGGGATTTTGCCCAGAGGCAAGCAATAACAAGTTGAGAAAAAGCCTTGAAAGGATAGTGTGAGAAAGAATAGTTATACTCAGCTCATAATATAAACTGGATATATCACCCTCTTCTAGGTCCTGGGGTGTCTAAGGTGCAAGATGAGAAACCAGTCTCCACTGGGAACATGTGAAGGGAGAACGTATGTCTCCTGAGATAGGGAGGGCTCATAATTACCAAATCGTTCAAGGGACAAATGTGAAGATGGCAGTGAGTTTTAGATGAGAGGAACGGGGTGCTGGGCAGAGAGGAGGAGCCTGCGTGAAAGAAGGACATTGGGAAGACTTGCAACATGGGAGTCCCTGAGGTAAACAACCAAGAATCACAAAGGGCTTAGAATCCACTTAGAATCCATTCTGAATGCAGCCTTCTCTCCTGCCTTGGAAGTTATAGGCATGTTAGATCATTGTTCTACTCTGCACCTCTCCCCTGTATGGCGTGTGGTAGGGTACCTAGGTAGGGGAGATGCAGGGAGGGAGTGCTGGGTCTCACGGGAAACAAGATATCCAAGGACTGAACCTAGGAAGCAGCTCCTCAAGAGGACCCCAGGAGATGTTCATCTTTGTGTTTTATTTCCTGTCGTTTGACTGCATGAATGGTGGGGCCAATATAGAATCTGGATGATGCTGCTTTCTTCTCGCTGCTTTGATTCCTGCCATGGACAGAGCTAAGCACCCTCTAGGGTACAAGAACAGCACTAGACAATGTGCCGCAGGCTTCGTTCACACGTACAATGACAAGGAAAGGCGTCCTGGTGATGCAGTGGTGAAGGCTTGCCTACTGACCCCAAGGTCAGTTGGCTAAACCCACCAGCTGTTCCACGGGGGAAAGTTGTGGCGGTCAACTTCCAGCCTGATTGCAGCCTTGGAAACCTGCCAGGGTAGTTCTGCTCTCGTTTATAGGATGACTATGAGTCAGAAAGGACTTGATGGGAATGGGACGATGGGTTCATCTGTGTAACGCCATGGAAGGTAGTGGGCATTGGGTTTGACTGCGTTAGTGAGATACCTTGGTGAATGACTCTGAAATAATCCATGGTCTGTAATCAATCAGGCAGGATGTGCCCGGCAAAGGGGTGCCTGACTGAGAATTAAAGTGGAGGCCAACATTCAGCTGACAATGTTGCCTCTGGTTCTGCAATTGCTTGATCCAGTTCACATAAAAGTGCTCTGTGGACTTCTGGAAAAGACTGAGTCTAAATCCAAGGAATTAGCCCTTACATCCAAGGTCCAATGGAAGGTTTTTAATGTTGTTGTTTTGTTTAAAATCAGCTTGTTACCTCTTGGCTATAGTCACCAGAAGTAGTACACATTCTTAAATGTTGATTTAAATCGCCGCCTCTTAAAATGATTTTTAAAACATCACCATCATATAGAACATTAGCATTCACAGAAAATAATCGGGTATGCAAAAAAAGGTTGTCGGTGGCAGATAATTAATTAAATCTCTCAGAATAGAAACCCAAAATGCCAAAGTCCAAAGATATGGCTCTGATCAATTTATGCACTGAGAACTGTCACTGAATGTTTAACAATGATGTATGCATATTTCCAGACAATTTTCAATAGAAACTGAAGTAGTCAATTTGGGAAGAAATGATAGAAAAATGGGTACATTCGCGGGAAGTGGGGGGAGTATTATTTCAAACAACTCAACATTTAATAAGACATCTCAAAGGGGATCCTGAGGACAAGTCTGAGATTATTCCAGTCCCTCTTCTGCCATGCAGGACCAGAAAGTGTGTAGGTCTATACTGAGGGAAGGGAGAAAAAAACCAACCCAAAACCCCCTGTATCTGTGCTTTTGTTCAAATTATTTGCTTATTTTTACCACTCTTTCCCCCTCCCCCACCCCCCCCCGCACCCCGACTGCATCTTGAGTTCTCATGAAAGGTACCTTAGTTACCTAAAGCTGCTCTGTTAGAAACAGCACATGTGGTGATCTGAAACATCAGAAATGTATTTCCTCCCGGTTGAGAGACTAGAAGTCTGTTTCAGAGGGCGACTCTAGAAGGAGGTCCTTTCTTGTTGCGTTCAGCTTCCAGGAGCTTCCAGCAATCCATCCTCCTTGTCTCCTTTGTGTAAATCTGTCCCTGTTCTGCTCTTTTTTATAACTCAGAAGTCAATAGATTGGGGCCTATCCTGCATCGTATGAGTAGGACTGCATTCACAGTCACCATGGCCAGGACTTCCATACATATTCTGAGGGGACACAATTCAAGCCACCACAAATGTATCTTTCATCTGAATTCCAACATACGAGCCATTTGGATTTGCCCCTAAATATATGTTTGGTGAGAAGAGAAGAATAAGAGCCCAGGAGTCAGTCCTGATGGTGGGATAAAGAATCCCCACTGCTTAATTTCAGCACACGCCACATAGATTGGGATCAGTCCTTTTGGGATTTTAAAACTTTTCAAAATTAAGAAAAATTCATTTTCCCTATTTTTCCAACCTTATTTCCTAGCCTGTCATAATTAAAAGCTTGTTGATATTTTCCAATTCTCTATCTGAGATTGTCTTTGAGGTCAACCCTGAATTGTGTTACAAGGAGACAAAAAAAGAAAATGATGAGGGCAAAGAATGTACAGATGTGCTTTATACAATTGATGTATGTATATGTATGGACTGTTATAAGAGTTGTATGAGCCCCTAATAAATTGTTTTAAAAAAAATAAAAAGAAAAGTGAGAGACTATCAAGGGCTCATGAGGGAGAGGGGGTGGGTAGGGAGGGGGAAAATGAGGAGCTGATACAAGGGCTCAAGTGGAAAGCAAATATTTTGAGAATGATGATGGCAACAAACGTACAAATGTGCTTGACACAATGGATGTATGTATGGATTGTGATAAGCGTTGTATGAGCCCCCAATGAAATGATTTTAAAAAGAAAAAAAAAGTGACATGCGAATAAAGGTCTGTCAAATACTCAAAAAAATATTTTTTGTTGTGCCTTTAGTATGCTTTTTATACCATCCAGTGAGGAAAAATTATAGAAATGTCTGCATTGCACTAAATATGTATGAATCTTGTTTCCTTTGTAAGGCACTCATATAGGTTCCAACCTCGTTACGTATGTGGGCATCCATGACAGTTGAAGGGTGCATTAGGAAAAGGGAGCATATGGTGCTTTGATTTATATGAGCGTCTTCTTGGATGTTCCCAGTAAACGTGTCTTTAAAATAGTTAATTGGTGAAAAATATGAAAGGAAAATGATTTCCTAGGACAGTGTGCTCGGCTATTTCAAGAGACAAGAATCAGACAGTGAAAAAAGGAACAAGGAAAAAATGAAGAAGAGCCGAAGAGTCACTATATTTGTGACATGAATTTCTTAGGTTCTTTTTGATCCAAGTAACTAAAATTATAAACAAAAAAAAAAAAGCACACAAAAACCTCAGATATGTGCCGAGGAAAAGCATTTCATGTGTGTTCTTTTTCAGATGTTCTTCTTCATTACAATTTAAAGGGCAATTAAAGGGCGTTGTCTGAAAGGTGTTCTGAAGTATCACTCAAGAAGAGGAGCAACACTTCTGGCAGGAAATGTGTCATTTTGATCATAACAAATAAATCCTGAAAATGTTCCTGTTGGGTTTGGCTGGTTCCTGTACTCACAGCACAACACACAAACTGACTTCTTAAAGAACAATGTTTTAGAGACATGAAATTTTATTTCTTTAAGCAAACTCATCAGTAATCCCATGGCCATCAAGTAGATGCCAACTCATAGTGACCCATAACACAGAATAGGATGACTCTGTTGGGGTTTCTAAAGCTGTAACCTTTACAGAAACAAAACAAAAACAACAGAAGAAAACATTATAAAGTCCTTTCAGGAGAGACAATATGCATTAGGTCACCCCAGCCCCCACCCCCCACCCCCATGGAGGAACTTTTGTTGTTGATATTTGCCAGCCCCACAATGGCAGTTACCTTCCAGGCCATTGTTGCTGACAGGGTGTCAGTCCATTTCATTAAGGACCTTCCTCATTTTCATTGCCCATCAATTTTACCATTCCATCATTTGATAGAGATAAAGATGCATGTCAAGGTCCTCTGCAGAACACAAAGGGATCTTGCTCTAGCAGTAGAGCAGTCTAAGCAGATGGACTGCACTGAATTCAGTTGTGATGAAATTAATGCCGTCAACTTCCCACCCCATTATATCTGCAAAACTGTGGAATGGGCTAGCCTTCCCTTATGGAAGTTAGCATTACATGGAACCTCTACAATTCCTTAGACACAGTGTTTAGCAATCAATAAACAATTATCAAGCATCCCCAAGGCAGGGTGACCATATAAGATAAATTAGGAACGAGGAAAACAATCAAACAAAAGCAAAAGGCAAAATATTAAAATTAGTCCTAGAATGGATCAAGATCTTAGTAAATATAGACTTCAAAACGATTATTTTTGTCCTTAATTATCTAATGTGATTATAATGGTTAAATATGGAGGATTTGGGATAGAACACTGAAAAGTAGAAAACTTCACTAAAGAATTACATTCTAAGAAAGATCAAATAAGAGTTTTAGAAATAAAATACATAGCATTTCAAAATAAAAACTCACTTATGAGGTTAATATATCATCAGAAGACATAATTAGTAAACACAATAATCAGAACATATGTACAAAGTAAATAAAAAACTTAAAATACCCAAAAAAGGGCACCCACAACATGTAGAGTCAAATATGTAAAAGGGTCTTTCGGCCATTTTAGAAATTTCCTAAAACTTATTTTCATCGATTGCTTCTCGTTTCTTGTTTCCCTTCCTGGGGGTCACCAAGGAAACCCGCGGAACTACGGGTCTTCGTCATGGTGTTCTCAGAGATTATGAACAGTAGTACTCTGGACTGCCAGAGAACAGACGAAAGTGTGCTGGAAGTTGAGCCAGAGTGCTGCTTAGATGTGAGGATGGGGGATAGATGTCCCATACTTTCGACACGCTATGGGAGAAACCAATCCTTGGAAAGGACATCAGACTTGGGAAAGTGAAAGGAAGAAAGACCATAAGAAAGATCAACTGATGCACTGGCTGCACCCACGGTGTGCAAGTTTACTGTGCCAAGAAGGCCTTCAAAGGAAGATATAGGCGGGGCTTAATCAGGTCGCAGCTTGATTGGAGGGAGACCGAGATAAGTAATTTGTGCTGCTGCATCCCATCTCTCATTCTCCCTGGTCATCTATGGGACCAGTGCTCTGCTGCCTGAGCTAGTCCTTTGCCTCAACCATGTGCAGTGCTGCTGAGATTCCATAGAGACCTGCTTCGCCACATGTACGTCACACATAGTTTTGCTGGGCATTCATCTAGAGACCCCACGGGGCCTGCTGCCCTAAGCTCAGGCACAACTGAGCTACTGAGTACTGCTGCCCCACCCTGCTGCCTGATGCCTGCTGGCTGACTTTGCCTGCCTTGCCTGAGGGCAGACACCTCTATCTGCTTCTTTGATCTTGGACCAGCAGCCCCCAAGAACTGAAGGAACTTCAGTATACTAACTGTTCCATGAAAACGAGTTGAAATGAACCCTCTGTGCTGCCCTGTGGACTAATTAGCTGTTATATGCCTTCTTCCTGTATAAACCTATCTATTATCAATCTAGCTATATCTATCTAATCATATGTGTCCTGGTTTTGTTTCTCTAGAGATCCCTGCCTAACACACACATGTTCAAACATAATGATTGTGAGTATGGCATAGGACTGGCAATGTTTCATTCTGTTTCACACAGGGTCACTATGAGTAGTAACTCACTTAATAGAACCTAACAAAAAATAGTACCTAACACTGTGATAAGAGTTGTATGAGTCCCTAATAAAATGTTTTTAAAAAATAATACCTAACAATGATATCAATAGTTCTAAGAAGTTCTATAAATACCAAGAAAAATAAATATGAAGGAAGCCTATCTAGGTAAAACATAGTAAATTGTTGGGAAAACAAATTTTTAAAATAATAATAAATGAAGTTTCTGGGAAAGATGTGTTACTTTTAAAATTCATCAACAAGTCTGTAGTGATTTTGTAAGACCAAAATGAGAGCCCCAAAATAAAGGATGCCATCATGAAAGTGCTTACAGAGAATAATCACCCACTGGAATTCATGACTTATCAAAATCGTCCTTCTTAAACTTAAGAAAAACTTTTAAATTTGTCACACATTATCTTGTGGACAACATAGTTTCACCAGAATTCTCAAAGAATAGTTTCAGAGTGGAGGAAAATTATTTCAGGCAGAAACAGCAATGCAGCAAAGAATTCCTAGTACTGGAAAGGTTAGCTGTGCAGGCAGATATAAATAAATGTGCATTGTGCAGAGCAATTATGACTTATGAAATTGAAAGTATTTTAAATTAAAATGCATAGCCCAAAAAGGTCTGAAGCAATTCTAAATTATGAACTTTAATAAAAATTACAAATTCCATTTTTCCACAGACTTCTTGAAGTCCCCTCCTAGATATGCAATAATCTATTAGACAAAATGCTTTCACATATACATGCATAGTTCAAATTCTAGTAAGGCTTATTATATTAAAAGTTCTAGGTAGCTTCATAAAAACAAATGGATACAATTTTGTGACAAACATCAAAACATTATTATTATGTAAGATTCTATTAAAGATGTTTCAGTCTATTGGAAATTGGTTATTTGATATTTTTTCTATCATAGAAAGATGCTCCATATACTTATTACTATATCCAACTGGACCAGTAAGAAACAACAAATGGATAAATGATTGAAGTTCATTTCACTTGGCTCCACACTCACTTTAAAGACATCTTGAAATAAAACAATTTAAAAAAAAAGAAAAAAGACATCTTTAAAGTATTGACAAGCGAAGTTAGGATTTTTGAGAACTAAATTCCCCCTGACCCATTGAAAATGCAATTTTCAATCACTTCAAATGTATATGGAATCTGGGAAATAAATAATTAAATAGCTAAGAAGAATAATGCATTGGAATATGGTGTTTGACAAAGAATACTGACTTTATCACAGACTGCCAGAAGAACAGGCAAATCTTAGGAAAAAAATAAAGTCTGAATTTACCTTAGAAGCAAGGATGTAAAAAAAAAAAGAAGACGAAGAAGCAAGGATGTGTAGCGTCACCATGAATTGGAGGCCAATTACATGGTAGCTAACAACAGTGTGTTCGTCTGGGGAGACTAGAGAAACGAATCCATGGACACACACATGTGTATAAGAGAAAGGTTTATATACAAGAGCAATTGAACATTGAGAACACATCTCAACCCAGACCACTCCAAGACCATAATTCTCATATTAGCCCATATGTCTGATACCAATCTATAAAGTCCTCTTCAGACTCATGAAATACATGCAGTGAAGCCAGATGCAGGATGATCACAAGCCAGTGGGTAGAAAGTCTTTGTCTCCAGTGACATTGTAAGCAGCTCAGGGCTGGCAGGGGTTTCTCTGTGGCTTCTCTGGCATCTGAGGTCTGGTTCCATCCATGTGGCTTGTCTTCTGCAATGTCTCCCAGGGAGTAGCAGAGAGAAAGACAGGTGTCTTCCGCCTCCAAGAAGGAAGTACCAGATTTCCCAGAATTCTCAGGAGAAGGCCATGCCCACAGAGACCTCATTGGCTATCTCCAGATTGACAGTCTAGACTCCACCCCCACACGCTTACACCTTAAATCGACACCATATTATGTGACTGGCACAAACAGCCACCGGTTTCTTTCTCATTTTTAAAACATGCCTTTGTAGCTTTCTTACTACTTCTTGCCCTTTGTGTTAGTTTCTGTGTAGGAATACCACAAAACGTCATTCTTAGTTCTTTTGTATTTGATAAGCACTTGAAAGGCAGGAACATCTTTATTCTCTTATGCCTGAACCCCCTAATTTCTAATTCTACCTTGATCTAACACCACAAAACTGTATGAATAAAATCTCATAAACACTTAATGGAGAATCTGCGCTTCAATTCCTATTCTCATTCACAAAAACAAGACAGAATCAAATGCCTCAGCACCCTTCCATTAATGATAATAGTAGTGAGTTTACTCCTAAGAATGCTGCAGTTGTTGAGCATTTACTATGTGTCTGGTATTGACTTAACTGCTTCCTAGTACCGTTTCAGTGACTGCTCATGAGAATACTGTTGCTGGCGCTACAATTAGCCTCTCCGTGTTACAGAAAAGGAAAGCAGACACAATTCCTTGAAGTTCTTTTCGGTGTCCATCATGTTGGTTCCAATTACAACACCCCAATGAGGGAAAGACGAGCCAGTCCTGTACCATCCGCACAATTGCTGCATTTGACCCCATTGTTGCAACTTCTGTGTCAATCCATTAAAATGCGGAGAAAATTCACACATCAGAATTATCTCACCCAAGAGGGAAGGCCCATAGGCAACTTTTATGCTTATTTCAAAGCGTCATTGACTAAAGGCTATTTCTCAAGCGGAAAACCAAACTCAGTGCCATTGAGTCAATTCTGACTCATAATGACTCTAAAGGACAGAGTAGAACTGCCCCTGTGGGTTTCCAACACTGTAACTCGTTATGGGAATAGAAAGCCTCTTCTTTCTCCCACAGAGTGGCTGGTGGCTTGAACTGCTGACCTTGCAGTTGTCACCCCAATGCACATCCACTATGCAACCAAGGCTAATGAAGACTGCTGCTAGCAGATGCTGATTCTTGTGCCTTTGTCTCTGAAGTTAATACCTGTATTTAAGGCTTTGGGGTGCTTTATTACACAGTTAAAGTATGTCAGATTTATGACATCTAATTAAAACTCACAGTTTACCATATAGCTTCATAGTGCTACTTTTAATTTTAGAAAGCTCAGAGCCAAAAATAAAATTATTTCTACACCCAAGGAACATATCCTATGATCCTTTGATCACATCGTATCAACCAATCCCTCCCACATTTTGGAAGGCATAGAGCAGAAAATAAAGGTGATCCCCACAATAAAATTTTCAACAAAAACGTCTTTGCAATATCAACTAAGAGATAAGTGTTAAAAATTTAGTTGATCCTAATTTCAAACATTACTATCCAGAAATATCATTACCTATTCAAACTCTGAAAAATGAAATTGATATTCACATCTTCCACAAATAGATGACAACCAAGTACCAACACACTCATGTGGAAGTTTGTGGTAAATATTCTATTTATAGTTGATTCCTGCCTTTATTTTATCTGTCCATTCAAAATGTAGACTTCTGATTATTGGAATTCATCATTCCCTTGCTTACTTCCATCTACAGCTCTCAACCTCTCTTCAAATTTCGAATCATACCCAGTAATTTTCATCACCTTCTTTGTATGTGATATGGAACCTTCTTGCTATAATAGTTTGTTTGTTATGTAATGCTTCCATAAGAAAAAATATAAGTGCGTGGGCTTAAAGAACAGAAATTTAATTTCTCACAGCTCAGAAAGATAGAATTCCAAATTCAGAGTGTGGCTTTAGGAAAGATCCTTCTTTGTCAGTAGGCCTGGACATTCCTTAATATGTTATGTGTCTTCCCAGTTTATGCGAATCTCTGTCTTGGCAGTTTGGTATAAAGATCCTACCCACTGCCATGATGTCAATTCTGACGCATGCCAACCCTCCAGGACAGAATAGAGCTGTCCTCGCGGTGTCCGAGACTGAATCTTTACGGGAACAAGCAGCCACATCTTTCTCTGGCATTACAGGGCAGGTCTGAAATGCCAACCTGTGGTTATCATCCCAATGCCATCAGGGCTCCATCACTATGTAAAGGTACTGAATTAAAATAAAGTGTTTAATATGTTTAGGAAGGAAAAAATAAAACAAAAACACGTGAGATCATTTTTTATAATATCAGGATAGGAATGAGTTTCTTGATCCAAATTTTAAAAGCAAAAATCACATAGGAAAAATTGCCCATGTTAAGATGGAAATTAAAGATACTATAACATTTTGTAACTGCTGCAAGCTAATGCAGACCAGTGTGAATCAACTTCATATTTGTTTATTTCTTTTTATATGTCTTATTATAATATTTTATTGACATTTCTTACTAATTCCAAAATATCCTTTCATGTACAGTTTTTCTCAATCCCATCACGTGGGATTATACAATCATCAATGTTATCAACTCCCCTTATCCCCCTCCCCACACCCCATCACTTCCTGTACCATCAGGGAACCATTACTCCTGTCACTGTCTCTGAGTGGTTATCTATCTTGACTACCATATACCAAACAATCTTAAATATGGAAATGAACAAATGCAAATGCAACATGATTAATGAGATACAGCAAATAAAGACCTCAATAGTAAGGGGAAGAAATCTTAAAGAACTAGAGGATACTTATATGATTTTTCTGCTATACTGCTCCCTGGACTTATCCGTTTTATGTGGCTCTTCTGAGAGAGACTGTCCAATTGTCTTGCTGGGAAACTTTAGTCTCTACCACATCTACTCCCCTTTATATCAGTTTGGTTACTTGTATTTTTGAACTTCTAATATATTTTCCCATAGTCACCTCATGATCACACAGGCTGGGGTCTTTCCTCCTTGTGGACTTTGTTGTTTCCCTGCTAGATGGCCATGTGTTTAACTACAAACCTTTAAACTCCAGATGCTATAGCTTTTAATAGCCAGGCACCATCAGCTTTCTCTACCACATTTGCTTATGCACCCATTTTGTTTTCAGCGATCATGCTAGGAAGGTGAGTATCATACAGTGCCACATTAATAGAACTAAATGTTCTTGTACTGAGGTAATGAACTTCATCTTTTTATCTTTATTCGGATGTAGACCACATCTGTGAGAAGAAAGTCCATCAGACAACCAGCCAGTATGGTTTCCCCATTCTCCTTGCTGGTATCTTTGGGCTTTGGAAAAACTTACCATGCTCCAATCCCCAAAGCTTAACAGTGTGTCTAAATAAATTGTAGGGTTAAAGAGATACCATTCTGGGCTAAGAGCCAAACTGTCTAACCACCTCCTCTCCTCTGGTTGTCAGGCAAGAAAATCTGCATTGTGTTCCATGTAGGATAGCACTTAGACTTTGGAGTATAAAAATAGCTGTGGAGGGGATTCTTTTGAGGGCCTCGTACACAGTGCTGCATGGGAGTCCGTGCAGCAGAGTTCTCTACCCGACCTCCCAAGCCTACTTCACCAAGGGAGATTGGCTTAGAGAAGGTGCCTTGAGTCCCTCGCGGAACATAAATGCCTTCCTGCTCTGACAGCTTGATATTTTAGGTTTTCAAAGTTTATCTATTTTATTTTGCATTTTATCCTGTTTTGGTAAATACTTACATCACAGTTTAATTTCCCAATCAACAATTTCTACACAAGGCTTTCAGTGACATTTACTGCTTCCCAGTGCATAAACATTCTCACCGTATCTATTGTTCTGTGTGACCAGATGTTGAGAAGGAGGAACTTCTCATCATAATACTGTGCTGGCCCCTGGCCCATCAAACAAAGAGACAAAGGATGGTCAGCTCCAAAATGAATCGACATTTCTCCTGGGGTGCCATCTACATCTTTTAGTAGGTAATTAAAGCTACTGTCCACATGTAATGCTCAGCGTGCATCTTGGTCATTCAGCATCTGGTTGAATGGACAAAATATGGTATTCTCTTTCTAGTGGGATGGAAATTTAGGATTGCCAGAGAGACAGACAACCTGTGATTACATCATATCGGAAAAAGGGTAAATCAGCCAAGCCCACGTTGTCAAGTCCACTCTGACTTACAGCAACCGTCTGGAATGACTGCACAGCGTCTCTGAGACAGAGTCTTTACAGGTCAGGCACCCTCCTCTTTCTCCTATGGAGTGGCTGGTGGATCTGAAGGATCAACTTTGTGCTTAGTAGCCCAAAACCTACCCCACTACCTGGAGCACCTGGATCATCCATAATGCTGACCGCCACTGTTCACCTTCAGTGCTAACTGGAGAGAAATAAAGAGAAGGGAAATAACAGGTTCCTCTGCACATTCTGAAATTTGCCAAGAATATCATAACAACCATGCAAGAAAATTGTCTTTGTCATCATATTGCTGGGACACAAACGGAGATGTTGGTTGGAATATTCTAGTAGTTGTATGTGTCAATTTTTCATTATAATATCACACAGGGCATCTACATCTCATAACATTCTGAATAGAAACAAAGCTCATCTTTCTTAAAATGTGTCTAAGACAGTGCAAGACCTACTTTTATTCTTAACTTGAAAGCTCATATAAGGTTGTTATCAAACGCATCCTATACTATGGTATCTTTTCCAAACTGCTCTCTTCCATAAATAATAAGAAAGTAAAAGAGCGATGTATTAGTAAGAAAATAAAGCCTCCTTCTGAAATCGCACATTTACAACACAGTGTGTATTCCCAACTTAAAAATGCGCTCCCAGCTTTTGCGCTATAACTGAAATGAGTAATTGAGAGAAAACACTGCTTACAAACTAATTACATACTTTTCTAAGATACCATTTTTTCAAAAGTGTAAGTCCCATCTGGCTTAACATCTGCAAAAGTCTTATAATTAAAAAGGCAGGAAATAAACATCGTGGAAGTTATTCAGAGACTTTGTACACTTGGCTAAATTTTCTGAGTTTTTATTTGACTAACAGTGAGTCCATAGTAATTATACGTTGTTGAAACTGCGGGTATGCAATTGTGTAACCCATGCCCAAATACCTGCTTTTTAGCCTGAGTGCAAATACCTTTCTGTTTCTTCTTAGCTTCTTATCAATGTGATAGTGTCGTTAATGTCACCTCTCTATTTGTCTGCTGTGTCAAACGTGGCTAAACTATAACGAGGCCAACCACTGGACTGCCAAATGGAGCTATTTCAGCTGGCTGATGTAATGAATGATTCCCTTTTCATTCATTTGGAATGTATCAAATTTGACAAAAAACATCTTGCAAGGACTTCTCCGGGTGCTGATAGGTAACAGTGACCACGACAAACAAGACACCTGTCTCTGTGTGAAATTTGATCACTCTTTTAGAATGACAGCTCCAAGCACAGGAAAGGGTCGTGCCAAACCACAGGAAGCCTGCAGCCCCCTCCTTTTGTCTTACGAAGAATGTGGGTTTCTTCCTAATGTCCTCCTATTGTCGTCCATGTAATCGGAAGAAATTATTACGAAGGGGTAAAGTCATCTTTTCACTGCCCCTGGAGTTTAAAAAAAAAAGCATTCTGAAAACTTTTGTCTGATTCTGGACAAGTTTGTGAAATTCATTTATACAGTTATGAATTCCATAGCTGAGTTATTCCCTCATAAGTTTTAAGTAAATGATGATTTACAAGTGTTATATATGACAAGTAAGAGTCACAGGCATAGGGCAAATGTTTACTGGTTTATCCTTCTAAAAGTACCATGAGGTATATAAGATTTTCAGTTTTCCATATAAGAAGCTGAAGCACGGAAGAGTTCATGAAATTACCTAAGGTCAGACAGCTAGAATATGAGTGAACCCGGAGTTTTGACTAAAGAGTCAGGCATCCGAATCCATACTTGTCAAGGGTGCCAGCCCCTAACAAATCATCATGGGTCCGGTAGGCACAATTTCCCAGTGATAATAAGTTTATAGTAAAGTCATAGAGAATAAGGAGAGATCGAAGAGAGAGTGAAATGATGGAGTCAGACACATTTCATGGTAGCATGGTCACCTCGGCCCTGATTGGTGGTCCACGTGGAGATGGAAGACGTGATGACAAGATAGAGAGAGCAGGAGAGAGATCAATTTATTGTTAACCAAGGCTTATTCATCTTTGGGGGTGTGCATGCCTCCTAATTACAGTTAAAGACATATATCACAGGAAGGGGTTGTACAATAAGCCAGTAGGAGGGGGATATGTAATGGGCATAAGCGTAACAGGAAGGGGAGAAGCTAGGGGTGTACATGTGACAAGATGGGTGGACCCTAGATTCATAATGGCAACCTAAGACCTAAGCTTGGTCACCCTTGAGTGGGCTTGACCTCCCTGTGCTCTCCTTTAGGGAAACAATCTACTACTATCCTTATCAGAAGGGAGTGGGCCCTACTTAGGGTGGAACAGACTATACAGTCTGATTGCTCTAGATGACTGATAACCCTTATGGAAACTGAGCTCTGACCTGCTTTTGTTGACCTTCAAGTGTACAGTCATTTACCATGTGTAGAAAGCAGCTAAGTTTGGCATATATTTGGGGGAAACAACTTGGGAGACATTTTTCTGTTTCCCACACTTACTCTTGACTGTACATACTCCCTTTCAAATACCCAAGTGGATGCGATATCTGGGTCAACCATTGAACTTCATGGGGAAATATCAAGATGTTTCTTTTCTGTAATTACTGGTGTGGGAGGAAAGATAGCAGCCACAGTACTTCTAAATAGACTAAACTAGAGAGAGAAGCAGGTTTGGGAATTGATAAATGTAGAAGCAAAAGTTCTCCAACTGTAGAGTCACTATCAGTCAGAACCAAGTCTACAGTGCTTAACAATAACTCTTTAATTGACAAAGCTCCATGAAACTTTGTTAGCCACGCCATGAATGTACATCATTAATAGTTTACAGAGCTGCAGCAGTCTTTGAAAAGCTATTAAAAGCACAGTATGAAATCAGGTAAAAGTGTATCGGTACTAGGCTCACACATACATGGATTTATTTGAAATAAAATATATTCAGGGATATCTCTGCTATTGGTGGATGGCTACAGGCAAGTTGCCACAGTAATAGAGTTGGCTCATTAGGGTGCCTTCAAAAAAAGGTCCAATTAAAACAGTGTTCACCCAGGGCAGTTCACTTAAAGAGAGAAGTCAAGTTGGAAGGTTAAGGAGACTTTCGGAATTCCTAAAGGGTCATTTTTATAGACTTTCACAAGGGCAGAGATTGATGATGGAGGCTTCTTAGGATTAAGTTGAAAGAAATTGTACTGGTGAGTACAAGATTGGGGAAGTGACAACCAAGAGATATTGTTTTCATCATGACAATGATCTCTCATTTTCTGAGGGCAGCAGGAACTGCCCTATGCTAATGTCATTAGGAACTATACCATCTCCACACAACAGGCCTGATCTTGTGCAGTTCAGATTACATTCTCTTCTCCAAATTCAAAGAATATTAAAAAAAAACACAAAACAGAATCTGAATCCTTTGAGAAAGCTCCAAGAGTCATGGTGTAAATCACAGGGTAGAGCATTCTTCTGGGAACCCAAACAAAAAACCACACTTGCTGAATCAAGTCAGTGCCAACTCATAGTGGTCCTACATGAGGTACCACTGTGCCACGAGGCTCCTTTGGGAAAGGTAAGAGGAACGCGAACACCACCTCTAGGAGGGCAAGGATCTAGACTGAGGATATAGCAAGAAAAAAGTAGTTTTATATTACGATATCTTTTTGTTTCATGAAGGATTCTATGATATTACATTCAGTTTTTTTACTCTCATATTGGCTTCCTGAATATCAGGTAGGAGTCTTTATGAATAAACTGACCCCTACATAAAAACAAAAAAAATACATTGTTAAAATATATTCTTTAGTAATTAACTACAGATCCACCAAAAATAAATACTTACTGTTGCTGTTAGTTGGCTTCAAGTAGGTTTAACTCAGAGCACCAAGACCTCTCAGGGTTGGGTGGTCCGCATGCATGGTCCCTGGAGGCAGGCACAGGGTCCCAGCAAACAGGAAGTTGAAGGGACAGAGCGAGAGGTGGGGGGGGGGTCCCCAGCATCTCTCATAAACATAGCCACCCATATCAGGAGCCATCATCTGGCTGTGACCTGATTAACAGATTGGACTGCACCCCAACACAAGTGCATAGCTACATAAACTCTAACTGCCACAGTGACCGTCAACAGATGAATATATAAATGTACTATAGTATATACATAAAATGGGGTACTACAAGATTACAAAGAATAGTAACAAGGTAATAAAACATCTCATAATATCGGTGAAACTGCAGGGCATTATGCTGGGCGAAATGAATCAATCACAAAATAATACCACATGTTCTCAGCCTTAAAAATAAGTCACAATTGGGTATTGTGTTAGTCTGGGTAGACTAGAGAAACAAATCCATGGACACACATATGTGTATAGAAAAATATTTATATACAAGAGCAATTGAATACCCATAAGTCCGATATTAGCTCATATGTCCGATACCAATCTATAAAGTCCTCTTCAGACTCATGAAACACATGCAATGACGTCGAATGTAGAAGATCACAGGCCAGTGGGTAGAAAGTCTTTGGATCCAGTGTCAGTGGAAACATCTCAGCTCTGGCAGGGGTCTCTGCCTCAGGGTGGGTCCATGTGTCTTGTCAGCTGCTATGTCTCTCAGGGTGTGAGCAGAGAGTCTCTCACCTCCAAGAAGGAAGTACCAGATTTCCCAGAATTCTCAGGAGAAGGCCATGCCCACACAGAGGCCTCATTGGCTATGATCTGTTTGACAAGCTAGACTCCACTCCTACACTCTTAGTCCTCAAATTGACAAACAATTATATATCTACCACAGGTATATTTATAGAAGGCAGCATTCTTTGATGGTTACCAGAGAAGTAAGGGAAAAGGAGAGACAATCCTTGTTCTAGATAGTAGGCATTGGTTATTTTCGGAGCTGAGAAAGGCAGTCCCCAATATGAATGTACAACTTGACCAAAGCAAATGAACCAACCAGAAGTAGGCAAGCATCAGTGACAATTTTGGTAAATGCTACACCATACAACTTGGCAACAAAAGGAATGACCAAAAAAATACATGTGTGGTTCCATAAGTAGATATGTATGCATATATATGTACAGAAAGGCATATGTAGGTACATAGCATTCCCACAAACATGTCTTTTCTAAGAATTGTTACTCTGGCCTGTCTCATGGTTTAAAGGAAAAGCCTTACTATAATTATGTCATTGTATGACCTCGCTTTGAGGTCACTCCATAAGAAAAACACTATGTTCAGGGAATTTGTTGGAAAAAATCAAAGGCCATTGTTGAACATCACAGCTTTTGTTTCCCCAAATTTGATACAATTTGGAGAAGCAAAATCCTGGTCCAAACTGACAAAGAAGGTATGGAAACAAATGTGGAAGGGGGCTTTGAACTCTCCAACATGAGTACAAGGGAGAAGAACATGATCTATAATAGAATGTGGGGATAATTGTACAATGCTTCTTGACCTGATAGAATTATTGAATTGTAAGACATGGGCATCAAATGCTAATAAAACTGTTTTTTTAATCTCTAAAATATCCTTAATGACCTAGAAAATTGTAGACACAGCTAGGGCCATGCCCATCCAAGCAGGACGCTTAAGACCTCTGTCTATCATTGCAGGTTGATTTGCAGCCCTGGACCAGCAGGAAGAAAGAACCAAACCACAAATCCAAACCCACTGCAATCAAGTCGGTCGGACGCATAGGGTCCCTGTAGGTCAGTGGGGCTGCCCCCATAAGTTTTCAGGACTGGAACTCTTTATGGGAGTAGAAAGCTCCACATCTTTCTCCTGTGGAGTGGTTAGTGATTTTGAACCGCTGACCTTGTAGTGAGCAGCCCAACAAATAACCTCCACACCATCAAGGTTCCCTAAGAAAAGCTAAGGTAGAGTTTAAAGCTGTCTAAGTGTTAAAGAAGTGCTCAACCCAAACACATAAAGCCCCTCAACAAAGGGGATAAAATGTATAGCTTCAAGGCACTACATGAATTCTCTGACATTTAACTAAGCGACCATGACCCACACATGTGTTGCGGTGGCAGCGGAAGCTATGCTCCCAGTATTTCAGATACCTTCAGGATCAGCCATGGTAGACAGGTTTTAGTTGAGAAAACCCTGAAGATCTTCTCCCAAAAGTTAGTCAAGGCAAACCCTATGGATCACAATAGATAAAGTTCGGGGAGAAGGGCCCTTCAGGTGGATCAGAGGCAGCCAAAATATATGCCCTAAGCAGGGCGTTGAAACACTTTTTCTCAATTTAATCAAGGCAAAGGGAACCAAATAGGAACTGATTCAAACTTGTAAACTGTGGGTAAAACAGAATAAGAATGGAAACAGGAAAAAATCGAGGTCAACATTCTGATAGAAACTTAAATAGCCCTCCTAGAACACAAGGGCGGCGGCAGGTGACATGGCAGCCAAGCCTATTGACCGGAAGAGGACTCCCAACTGCATGGCTTTGGACGTGAGCCACTCACCACCGTCCTAGGAGATGGATGACAGTCCTAAAAGAGCTCTCTCCACCTTTCCCAAGCCTCCCATTCTCAGACTTTGACCCATCAGTTTCCCACTCCAGCTGTCACTCTGGTACACTCGTATCTCACACAGTTGGATCTACTCTGGTTTCAGTGCATCCGTCACGCCAGAACCCATGCAAGGCCGGGGAAAGCCATGGCTGCCACCACAAACGCTCGCATTTGTGAAGATGACACAAGACCAACTTGAAAAGAACTAGAAATAGTGGGAAAACTACCTGAACAGATATATCTTCCACCACACACTAAAAAGGCTTTCCAGGGTGACTCTAAAAACGTCGCTAGATAAAAGAAGCATATCTTCGTAGAAAAACTTACGTACAATATTTTTTTCATAGCAGCATTGTTTGCAATAACCAAAGAGTGAGCACAACTCAATTTTAAATATCTATCACCAAAAATGTTGCATATAACCTACTGGAGTCAATTTGATGATGACTCATAGTGGCCTTGTAGGACAGAGTAGACCTGCCCTGGGGCGACCCAGGCCTATAAATCTTTATAGCTGCAGACCAGTGCATCTTTCTCCCACAGAGAAGCTATGAATTATTCATCTTTCATTTAACAGCCAAGTACTTACCCAAGGCCCCACTGAGACTCACTTGGGTATAAACATAATGAAATGTTATAGACAGCACAGGCAAGAAGGCCTGATACAGGTTTAAAATGGATGAAACTTGGAAACATTATGCTAAGTGAAAGAGACTTGTTACAAAAGACCACATATTTTATGATTCAAAGCATCATGTATTTTCAGAATCAGCACATTTATAGATATACATTAGTGGTTCCCAAGTGTTAGTAGGTTGTCATGTGGAGTGACAATGGGTATAGAGTTTTACTGATGGGTGATGAAAATGTTCTAATACTGGAGTATGGTGATCATTCTATAATTCTGAATAAGCTAAAAATCATCAAATCATGTACTTTAATTAGGTGAACTATGTGATATGTAAATTATAATGTAATAAAGTTGTTTATGAGGAGCCCTGGTGACATAGTGGGTTACCCATTGGCCTGCTAACCACAAGGACAGCAGTTCAAAACCACCAGCTACTCTGTGGGAGAAAGAGGAGGCTTTGCACTGCTGTAGAGTTACATTCTGAGAAATCCACAGCAGCAATTCTACACAGTCCGATAGGGTGGCAATGACTCGGAATCAACTCGATGACAGTGAATTTGTTTGAGTGAAAGTTGTTCATACAAGCACATTGATTTCTTAGCATCTACTTTTTTTTCATTGCCAGAATTTGTTACTTTTAAGAACAGCCCACTCCCATAAGCTTTCTAGAATTTCTGTAACATCATCCACCAGCTAATGTTTAATAGCTCTCCCTTTAATTTTAAATAACTCAGACTGCCCTTTAAGATGTTTACATTTACTCAACCTTTGTCAAAGATGAAATTATAAAGTCTCCATCTTTAGAGTCTTTTTCGAACTTCAGATTTATTACAAATATTGACTTTTCTATTTAAAATCAGCGAGATGAGCTGTAATCTCCTCTAAGAGATCCTGGGTTTAGAACTATTTCCTTGAGACAGAAGCTTTTCTTTGCAGATTTTTGAACTTTTCCAGGTTTATCTTAGGTTGGAGGCAGGCTAGAGAATACTTAAAGGAAGAAGATAGCACTTACTAAATCTAACATAAAGGCTAGATTTTGCTTTATGAACATCTAAGTTCTACGTGTGATATTCTTTAAGCTTTATTACGTGTAATTGGTTATCTTTTCTCTTTTATTTGTAACTTGTAATTCTTATTTTAGTTTTTGTTCCAAAGCACAGTGTACATTTATTTCTCTTAATTGTATCTGAGGTGTCGCTGATGTTCCATTTTGTAATAAGTGGTTACTTCTCTAAAGTATCTCTTAAATTGTAATTCCATCCCCCTAAGTGCTGGCCATCTTCCTAGCTGTCTGCCACAGACTTCAGGAACATACTGCCTAATCCATCTCTCAGGTCAGAAGTGCCATTTACCTCTCGGTTCTTCAGCAGAAGTTAATGTGATCATTGTTCTAGTACACGCCGAAGAGCTGCAGTTCTAAACACTATGCTGAAAGTTTCAGAAAGGTTTGCAGTATGAATTGTTTAGGGGTGGGGGTATGAGTGTTAAGCAATGTCTGCTTTAAGTATTAAAAGATTGGACTCAGCTGTTAGGTGAAAAAGTTTGTCAAAGAGGCAGTATCTCATCAATGTACATGCTAGGAGAAGTCAGTGGATAATATAATCAAAAGACTTAAAGGATAAAATTATCTAAATTAATTACCTTCTGCTATCCCAAGCAGCCTTGGTGGTCTACTGGGTTAAGCTTTGGGCTGCTAAGTGCAAGTTCAGCAGTTTGACACCACTAGCTTTTCCTTGGGAGAAAGATGAGATTTTCTATGCCTGTAAAGCATTATCGTCTTGGAAATACATAGGGGCAGCTCTATGAATCGGAATAGACAACCTGGCAGTGCATTTGGTGGAGTTTCTTATATTCCACATGGCATTTGCAATATTACTTGATAGGAGGCAACAACAACCATTCTTAAGATATATTGAAAATTCAGGTATTAAAAATAGGAAAAAAAGAATAGAAAATGATTCATGGTTCCAGAAAACATTCTCTGTCAACATTTTGCCAGTTTTCTTCTGATTCCTGGGCTATATAGATATATTTTTAATAATGTGAAGAAATGTTCCCAAAGGTTACACATCTTAATTTTCAAGGTATTTTTTTCACAACACTTTACTTTCTATAGAAATATAGATCCTAAAGACAAATATATAAATACAATTACTCACATTTCAACCATTGTTAGTACTTGGTATAGTCTAATAATATGTACTATTTACACATTTAAAATTTCAGTGCTTTTTAGAAACAAATGATCTATTTTCAGGATTTTCATTTTACACACTTATAAATGTTCACTGTGTAAAAATCAAGTAATGAAGGAAAACAAGGTGAACCTTCTCCCTGAAAATCTAGAAAAGCAGAAAGAGGTCATTTGCCTTTGGGAAAGATGGATAGGTTACCCAGCGTAAACACAAAACCAAAAACCCACTCCCATCCCGTGAATGCTGGCTCACCAAGCCCCTGCCCCTGTGGGTTTCTGAGGCTAACTGCTTACCAGAATAGAAACCCCCATGTTCCTTCTGGGCGGTCCGTGGGGTGGACTCTTTCCAGCCTCGGACTTGGAGGCCCACAGGCCAGGGAGTAACCACGACACCACCAGGGCTGGAGACTTTGGTCCAGGCGCATCCTCTTCAGAACTAGCATGCAGAGAGAAAGGACAAACATCACTTTCATTCTCTTGTCACTCCTGCTTGTTGGATAAAAATCGAGGCCCTTCTAACTGTTGTTACAGTAAACGTATAGCAATGATTATTACTTTTTTTGCAAATGTATGGAGGTTGATTGACTGATTTTCAAAACTATTTTTATTTCAGATTAGGTGGGGGTTTACATTTTAGATGATCAACTTGGCATTCACTCTTCAAGCCCGCTCATCATCGATGATTTCAATATCCTTTGGCGAAGCCGTCACGGGTCCTCAGCCCATCGATGGAAGACAGAGAGCTGCTGTTGATCTTTTTATCTATACCATTGGATTTGTACTGTTCTTTGGTCTCAGGCAGGCATTTGATGGCATGCCCTGCAATTTCCCACCTCTCTTTTCTCTTTGCTGCAGATGCCAACATTTTTCCTCATGATCATAACTTTGTGGTAATTTTCCTGCAGAAAAATCCTTTGGTGTAATTGGCAGGATATTCTGAATCAGCAGGTGCTCATGATTCTCAGAGTCTGAACTGCAGAGCAGAAGCCTGCACGGAAAGCCCTACCTTCCAGACCCCTACATGCTCGACTTCACTTCCACACCAAGGAGTGAAGAGTTCGAGGAAAACTGTCCTTTGCTTTCTTGCGGTTTTTTTGTTGTCATGCTTTGTTCATATTTTGTTCAATGTAGTTCTTGGGAAACTTCCTTTTTCAACGAAGATGCATGTCTTAGATGTTTTCACCATCACTTGTCTAAAGTTACAGTGACTTTTTGGTGAACCACAATTTTGTGTCTCCATTTGGGCATTTGAAAAGGGAAATTCTAATTTTCGAGAGCTCTGGGTCACCAATAAACTGACAGCTCCCAGGCATGTGTGTCAACCAGTGAAAACCGTGAGGTTGGTTCCCAGTGCTCATTACCAGCATTAAAGACATGTGTCACGATACGGTGATCAGGAGGCTAGTGCATTAGGCTACCTGCTACTCACAAACAAATTCTTGTGCAACGAAGGTACACATTGCTTCAAGGAAGACACTGTCCAAAAGCCCGGGCATTCCCCACCAGTCTCTTCTTGGGACCCAGAGAAAGCCTGGAAAATAGTACTCAGTTTTGAAATTTTCTCTCCCTTTCTTCCTCCCTCCCACTTTCCTTACCTTTTTCCCTAAAATGGGAAATAGCCACACACAAAAGTAAAATGGACAGATTGTCATCTGGGAGCACTCGTCCAGTTTGGGGGACAATTGGAGGTGACTCAGTATGATATGTGGAGGAATGGCATGCTTTCACCCAAGAAAGGGATTCTCTGGTGGCCAAAACAGAGAACTTAGGAATCAGCCAGCTAGATCTTTGTGAGTAAACATTAGAGGGCAGCAGATAAGTTCAAACCACTGAGAACTATTTTTCAATGGATATCTTTGAGTCTTGAAGCAGAATGCAAATGAACATAGAAGAAAACATGGCTAGACAGGGCAAACAAAGCTTGGCCCTGTAGAAAGGTCAGCTAACATTGTTGAAGTATTTAATGAATGGAATGCTTAGACTCAAGAGGTATATGAAAGGCGCTGGAGAACTCTAAAGAAGAAAATAACAAAAGAAAAAAATATGCTTCCTTTTTATCCTGATTTGGCCTCAAGATCTCTGGTAGCAGCACTGCCTTTCAAACCAGTGATTCGCTCCAGTCTGCGTTTCCATCCCCCGTCATGTGTTTGAAGGGAAAGCAGCCTAAACTGGCAGGAGGGCCCGTAGAATTGACTCCAGCAGCCTCTAGATTAGAACACGCTGAAGAATAGAAGACCAGAGAGTGATTTGAGAGCTAGAGAGCAGAGAAAAGAAATTAATGGCTTCACAGATACAACTCCAAACCTTAGATGAAGTCGGGTGAGAGCTATTATAAAAGACTTCTTTACCCTGATGAAAATCCTCAAAAGTTTTGTAGGAATTTACATATGTCCCATATGAGCGGTGTCCAGACGTCTCGCTTGTGGTATGCTATTAGGCTCAGAGAGGTAGCTAGGTGGACGGTTGATGCCAGTTGGGGGGGTGGGGACCCAGAGGCAAGTTTCATCCCCCAAATGGGGGTTACTGGAACAGCATGAAGAGACAGGGTTCAATATTTTCTAAAGGTTCTCCCAAGAAAGATTAATTGGACCAACTGGGGTTTGTTGATAAGAAAGGGGAGCATGTTTTTATGGATTATTTCTCCAGACTATTCAAAGAACATTCAGACTTGAAAATAGTTACAAAGAAAGTGAGATATAGTCAATGAATACGGCCCTTCTAGTCATAATTCCTTGTGTGGTGTATTATCGTTCTTGACTCCATGCCTGTGACTCTAATCCCATTTTGGAGAGCATTCTCTGGAATGGGATGTATCTTTAGCAGCTATTTTACTAGAGGGTGTGACTTTACTCAGCATTCTTTGTTTCTTTATGATTTTCCACAAACTACACCTCCATCAAAGCAAGTCCTCTTTGTAGAAGAGCCATCTCAGACAGAAAAGATGGCCCCGAACCATCGGAAGATCACGTTCCAGATCTCTGTCTCAAGTATTGGAAACTGAGACCAGGGCCCAGAGACTGAGGCATGGAGACTGTGGGACAGTGCGGAGACTATGGGGCTGCATGATAGACCAACAGGTGGACTTCCTAGTTCATGGAGGCAGAAGCCAAAGGACCACATGACTAAGAAACTGAGGACCAGGAGACTTGGTTGCTGGCTGAGGAGAGGTGTTGGTGTGGACCATCGAATCTATCACTACTGTTTAGTGATCCTGACATGTCATAACCTATTAACTTCTCTAGTAACCCCCTGAAATTGTGAGTATTGGGTTCTGGGTGGCCATTGCAATAAATTACTGAACTCAGCATAGAAGTCGAGTGCAGTGGGGGGAATGGTTGGTGTCAGAGTAGGTGAGAAAGGAGGGAGCTTTGGGGCGAGTTTGATTCTTGCCTTTTGGCAATAGGGTAAAAGGAGGCGGTCAGATCTGGACTCCCCCACTGCAGGAACAGATCTATAACCCTATGTTTGGGGGAGTGATTGCTGCTGAGTTGGCAGCAATAGTTGAAAGGTATAATTTAAATTGTGTAAATCTAAATGGACTCCAGTGGCCTATAAGTTAGGTCAGACGGACGAATAAAAGACCAGAGAAAGTGAGTTAAAAGCTAGAAAGCAGAAAAAAGAAATTAATGGCTTTACAGTTACAACTGCTAACAAGAAGCAGTAATAAGATCCCTACCAAGAGACCGCCTCAGGCAAGCATGCCTAGGAATGATGTGGTTTGTAACTACTGGAAGAAGCCTGATCATTTAAAATAGGGTTGTTCACATGTTAAGGGCAGACAACAAGCTATCGCTTCATGATTCCCATCATTCTGTCACAGTGATGGTGTTCGGCCAAGTTAAGGGTTTACACCATGGATTGCCCAACCAGTCATGAGAGGATAACACTCCAACTGAATGGGGAGCATTTTCCCTTCGTGATTGACATAGGCCATCACATGAACATCTAAACTCAAGTCTTTACAACTCCCTCTTCTTTGGAACAATAAAACCCTAAAATTTTTACAAGTTTTAAACAAAGAGCACATTTTGCCTCGTTCAGATGGCATGTCAATACCTTTCGGACCTATGGAAAATTGGACATCCCTCTCTTTTCAGTAGTGATCAAGCAAACTGCCACGGTGTCGGTGCTGACTCCCAGTGACCCCATAGGACAGAGTAGAACTGCCCCATGAGTTTCTGAGACTGTCACTTGATGGGACTATAGCTCTGTTTTTGTGCCACATAGTGGTTGGTGGTTTTGAATTGCTGACCTTGCAGTGAGCAGCCCAACGCTTAAGTTCTATGCCACTAGGCCTCCTCTTAGAAATGACACCCATTTATCGGGGTCAACCTAATGGTCTAAGTGATGCCGCACATTCAGTTTACTGGCAGGGATGATATTCTATTGAACTTTTCTCCTCTAGAAGTCTCTTTAGCAAAAAGAGACTTCTTGCCTTATCCCAGGACAACTGGAAGTAGAGGAAACGACAGAACAAGTCTGGGAAGTCTAAAGAGTCTGCATTGCTGCCACCTGGCAGCACGTTGGTAGCATTGAATGCAAATCAGTAGGATGGCAGTGAGCAAGTTTGGACTGTGGGGGTATTAGAGGAGGGGACTACTTAGAAAGTAGCCATGAACCGTGCTTTCAGATGAAATGTTTAATTTCTCTGTGTTTTCTTTAAAGCAGAATTTTTCAAATATCCATTCGGTGTCATTTTTTTCAAAGAATATATTAAAGAAAAACAGAATTTCTGGACACCACCTTTCTAGATTTTCTGTTAATTCATAGGATCATATGTATCTACAAGGTGTACTTTCTAAGTCATTTGTGTTGCACTAATCATATGTGTTGCACTACATTTTTGAGAAAAAATACATTGAATCAGAATTTTGTGTCCTTATAGATAGTATATTGGCACACTGTAGTGTTTCCATTCTATACCGTTTGATGTTAAATATATGCAATGGCAATTTCTTTGATTTATTATATGTACTTAACTAAGCATATCAGAATTCTCAATTGCAACCAACATTCATTGAGAATCTCTTGGGTACTTGTCCCTCTAATCAACATCTAGATTAAAAGGGATTTTTGAAATGTATAATACTCTGTCTTCAAAGAAAAAAAAATAAAAGAGTGCTTCTAGGCAGATTCTATGCACCAGGCTCTGTGCTATAGAAATGCTTTCACATATGGTACCTTACTTGCTTTGCATATTCAATGAATGTTCTCAATTTTATTCATAAATTAAGTAAAGGACCTAAATTTCAGTAACTAAAATGTAACATAGGCAGAATTCAAACCTAGCTCCAACTGCCAAACCAATCCATTTCCATCTATTAGCAGGCTTAGGATAGTCACATGAAAAGATTACTGTCGTATTAATAGGAATCATTGTTAGTTTTCAGTACATGTAGAAAATAAATGTCAGTAGGTAGCCACTAGAAATGGTAGGATATAAATACAACATACACCCTTCCATTCCCATGATCTGCTTCCACATACCACCTATGTCCCAAAAATTTATTTCCACCCCAAGAATGAGGAACAGTATACAGTTATAATCATGTTTACAGGCAATTTATAGAAGAAAGATAGAGTGAAATTGAATGCTTAATACAATAATTATTATTTACACACTTCCGTAGGGTTTTTATGTACACATATTATAAATCATTTTGCCTGATATTTTTCAGTTGCCTCATATCCATGGGAAAGCTGGATAATGAAGAAGAAGGACTGAAGAAGAATTAGAACATTTGAATTATTGCGTTGGCAAAGGATATTAAAAGCAGCAACAGGATGAATCAATCTGTCTTGGAGGAAGTACAATCAGAATGCTCTTTGGAAGCGAGAATGGTGGGACCCCTCTCACTTCCTGTAGGCATGTTATCAGGAGAGATCCATCCCTGAAGAAGGACATCAGGTTTGGTACAGTAAAGGGTCAGAGAAAAAATAGGAAGTGCCTCTATTAGACGAATTGGCACAATGGCTGCAACCATGGGCTCAAACGATGTAGTTGCGAGGAAGGGGCAGGATGGGGCAGCGTTTCACAGACCCTGTAGCGCATAGGATCGCTATGCGTTGAAACTGACTCCATAGCACCTAGCAACAGCAGTACGATCAAGAAACCCTAGCAACACAATCGCTAGTGTTTGGCTGCTAAGTCTGACGTTTGAATCCACCTGGTAGCTGCACAGAAGAACGCCCTGGTGATCATCTCCTATCTCATAGATTGCTGTGTTAAAAACCAACATCTTAACACCTAACAGCAGCAATCATGATAAGTACTTTTTTTCAGATGAGACAGTAGACAATGTATTTGAAAACCCAGTCAATAAAATCTAAGATCGGATTGAAAAAACTATGCAAAACGGTAAAATTTTGAATGACAATCTAAATTATTTAATTGAACTTTATTTCTTTTCTAAAAAAAAATCATTTTATTGGGGGCTCCTGCAACTCTTATCACAATCCATACGTACATCCATTGTGTCAAGCACATTTGTAAAGTTTTTGCCATCATCATTCTCAAAACATTTGCTTTCTACTTGAACCCTTGATATCAGCTCCTCATTTCCCCCCTCTCTCCCTGCTCCTTCCTCCCTTGTGAACCCTTGATAATTCATAAATTATTATTATTTTGTCATAACTTACACTCTCTGACATCTCTCCACCCATTTTTCTGTTGTCCATCCCCCAGGGAGGAGGTTATATGTAGATCCGTGTAACTGGTTCCCACTTTCTACCGCACCTTCCCTCCACCCTGTTGGTATCGCTATTCTCACCACTAGTCCTGAAGGGATCATCTGTCCTGGATTCCCTGTATTTCCAGTTCCAATCTGTACCAGTATACATACCCTGGTCTAGCCAGACTTGCAAGGTAGAATTGGGATCATGATAGGGTGGGGGGTCGGGGCGAGAAAGCATTTAGGAACTAGAGGAAAGTTGTATTTTTCATCGTTGCAACATTGCACCCTGACTTGCTCGTCTCCTCCCAGAGACCCCTCTGCAAGGGGCTCTCTAGTGGCCTACAAATGGACTTTGGTACAGATAGGAACTGGAAACACAGGGAATCCAGGGTGGATGATCCCTTCAGGACCAGTGGTGTGAATGGCGATACTGAGGGGGTAGGGGAGAGGTGGCAAAGGGAGGGTGGGTTGGAAAGGGAGATCCGATTTCAAGGATCTACCTGTGACCTCCTCTCTGGGGGACGGACAACAGAAAAGTGGGTGAAGGGAGATGGCAGACAGGGAAAGATATGACAAAATAATAATTTATAAATTATCAAGAGTTCATGAGGGAGCGGGGAGCGGTGAGGGAGGGGAAAAATGAGGACCTGATGCCAGGGGCTTAGGTGGAGAGCAAATGTTCTGAGAATGATGAGGGCAATGAATGTACAAATGTGCTTTACACAATTGATGTATTTATGGATTGTGATGAGAGTTGTATGAGTCCCTAATAAAATGATTTTAAAAAAGGCACTAGAGGAAAGTTGTATGTTTCATTGTTGCTACAATTTTCTTTTTATTTGTTATTATTATCCTTAATTAATTTATTCTTTTCTTGGTCATTGGTTTCCTTTGTTGTTGTCATCATTGTGTTCTCTTTTGTTGCTTTGTCTTGCTATGCCTTGTTTTGGGGTGCATATTATTATCTCTGCAGATCTATCTAGATAAGATAGGCTGGATGAACAATCTAGAGGAGAAAACCATGGGACTGATGGTTCTGGGGGGACATGGGAGAGGGGTAGGTTGGGATAAGATGGTGTTGACCAACCCAGGGACAGGGGAGCAACAAGTAATCCAAAATTAGTGGCAAAGAGGGTGTGAGAGGCCTGGTAAGGGCAATGTAACCAGGAGAAATTAGTGAAACTCAAATGAAGATTGAGCATGATAAAAGAAAAATAAGAAAGTAAAAGGAAATAGAGGAAAGAACTGGGAGGCAAAGGGCATTTTTAGAGTTCTAAATACAGCCATGTACATATGTAAATATATTTATATAGGTTGGGGAAATAGATCTACGTGCATATATTTATAGGCAAATGTGGTGAAGAAAGGTACCCAGATATATACATATCTGGGATATATGGTACCCAGATATATACATATCTGGTATCTTAAAGGCTTTCAGGTAAGCAAGCAGTCATCTAGCTCAGAAGCATTAAAGTCCACATGGAAGAAGCACACCAGCCTGTGTGACCACGAGGTGGTGAAGGGCTAAGGTATCAGGCATCAAAGAACAGAAAAATCATATCATTGTAAATGAGGGGGAGTACAGAGTGGAGACCCAAAGCCCATTTGTAAGCAACTGGACATCCCCTTACAGAAGTGTCGCAGGGAGGAGATATATACCTTTATGTTTCCAGTCATTGATTTTCACTAGTCCTCACAAAATTCCACAGGAGCATATTTTATAATCAAGAGCCCTAGTTGCATAGTGGTTAAGTATTGGGCTGCGATCAATAAGGTCCGCAGTTCCAAACCACCAGACACTCAACTGGAGGAAGGACTGGGATTTCTCCTGCCAGGAGGAGTTACAGTCTTGGAAACCCACAGAGGCAGTTCTACCGGGTCCTATAGGATCACCTTGTGTCAGAATTGACTTGATGGCAGTGATTTTTTTGGGTCTTGTTTAGTTTCAGTTTTATTTATTATGGTGAGAAAACTAAATCTGCAAAAGGTTAAGTAACTTTCTCAAGGGCACATATGGGTTTTGATAATTTTATAATTAGCACTCATGTCCAGATCTTGAAGATGGAGTATTGACTTTAAAGGACTAGTTATCTACTTGTAGAAAATATATTTTAAGAAAATGAAAAACACTGCTTGGTCTTAAACTATTAAAGTGTTAGAGTAAGGACATCATTGAAGCAAAGTAATATGTGGACAAAATATGGGGGTGCATTTCTGATACTTATATTTGAATTGGAAGCTAGGAATCTTGAATCATCAGTTAACTAGCTCCATTAAGTCACTTAAAATATTGTTGTCTGCTTCTTTATCTAGGTTAGGTAATCTCTGTAGTATCTTTGTTCATTTTACTCTCAGTCCTTGGAGTACATGTTTGTGCCTGTGTATGAGTGTGTGTGTGTGTGTGTGTGTGTGTGTGTGTGTGTGTGTTGACACCTCATTGATTCCAACTCACAGTGCTTCCATAGGTGCAGGACTACACTTCATAGGTTTTTCTAGGTTGCCAACTTTCAGAAGCAAATCACCAGGACTTGTTTTTAAATAACTTTTCAGTGGGTTTGAACCAGCAACCACTTGGTTTGTAGTCTAGCACTTAATAACTTGTGTCTTCCAGAGACTCAATCATGTATATTTGTATTATATAATGCATATATTACATATATTTGATGTGAGAAATAAACATGATATATTGTAAAACTATGATCAGAATGCGCAAACATGAAAAGGCTTCAAAAATTCATGGAAAACTTGAATTAAAAGATAATGGAATTGGCCCTGGGGGGGGAGGTGTTAGGTTAAGTTCAAACAATTTGTTAACTTAATAAAGTAGTAGGTTAAGTTCAATATATGAACTTAAGCCTCAGATGAGCTTCAGACAGCATATAGATCTTCCAGATGATATAGAGCAGCATCCAAACATGAGATGAATATGCATCTAGTATTATTTAATTCATTAAACCATCTGATTTCTTTTATTGTAGCCATGCTTTTCATTTTCAGCCTTATTTCATCAAAGAATATGGAAAATGGTTTGTTTGGATTTTGTATATTTGTTTTTCTCTATTGTTCCATAGACTTTCTCTATTTCCAAAGACTTTCACTCAAATCTTTTTGTCATTTTCTCATTGGAGTCAATTTTTCATAAAACACTTTTCTCTTCACATTTAAATTTTACCAACAAAACGGTAAAGGCAAAGAGTAATAAACATATAGTCTATTGTAATTATTAGTAGTTTCAAAAATATTATGGAATCTTATGGTGCCATTGTGTTTATATTTTCTAAAACACTTCAGAAAGTTCATGAGGAAAATAAAATAGAATTGAAAGATAATGTCAGGAACGGGAATGGAGTAGCGAAACCAGGCGGGTAGGGGGAAGATTGGGAGAGGAGAGGAGGAAGGGGGAACTGATTGTGATGATGGACACATAACCACACCACACCCTAGGGGGATGAACAGCAGAAACCATGGGAGAAGCGAAACAGCAGTTGGTGTATTATATGAAAGTAATAATAATTTATAATTTATCAAGGTGTCATGAGGGGAGGTGGGGGAGGGAATAAGGGTGAGCTGATACCAAGGGCTCAATAGAAAGTAAATGTTTAGAAAATAATGATGGCAAATATGCTTGATAAAATTGTTATAAGAGCTGTAAGAGCCCCCGATAAAAGGATAAGAAGAAAAATAATGTTAGGTTTCTGAAGTGGGATATACTTCAGTTCTTTGCTCCACGCACTGAAAGAATTTACATGGAAACATGGTTTGTAATCCAAGTGAGTTTTTATGAAGGAACGGAAAAGTTTCAGGTTTGATAGTCTCTAAGGGGTACATACTATTTCTGGAAAGCATGCCAAGCCATGCAGAAGCCGTGCCCGGGTTCACAACTGGGCACAGAAAGCCACGTGGAAAAGACAAGTGTGGAACTGGGGAATCCCTGGAGTCTAAGTGGCCAAGTGCACTTGGGCCCTCAGGGGGCATGCACGCGGCTGGGTATCCCAAGACTCTCCTTACATCATGCCCCTGAGCAAGGGCAAAGAAAAGAGACGGGCAGTAGGCCAAGGGGAGCGAGGGGGATGGGGGGCGGTGCCAAGAGTGCAAGTGAGCAAGAGACCAAGAGCCTAAGAGGCCAAATGCATGTGGGTCCCAGCAGGTCCAGGCTCCCCCACCCTCCCACTGCCACAAGGCCAGAGCAAAAGAGACAGGCTTCCCTACAGCCGGCTTTTCACACCTCTGGCTGGGAGGCATGGTTGAAAGTATTGGGTGCCCTCAATGGCTGAGTTAGGCCCACCTGTGATGTACCTAAAGTGGATGTGTCCAAGGTATCGGTTTTACCTTGGGCTTGTGTTTTGCCTAGGGAGCTTGTGTCTGTGCACGCTCAGTTTAAGGGTCTTCCCATAGGTGTCCAATGGCTGCCTAATTCCTTTCCATCCTCCTCCGTGGAGACCATGGCAGGCATGGGAGGGACAGCGTCCCTGTCCCTAAACTAGCTACTTACCAATAATGGAATTTTTGCATGAACTCTGAAGCTTCCTCAGATATGAAGCCATTCCCATGCCAGAAGCTACTTCCCTCTAGCAAATCAATCTAGTATTCTAACTTCAAATCAATTCCCTGTCATTGCCGAAAAGGGGAGAGGAGGGTGCCATGAATCAGACCCTCCTCTGAAGGAACAATTAGGTTAGCAGAACTCAAAAGAACCAACATTTCCCAGAGCTTTACATTTAATCAAGATTTACTCAATCAGAACTGTGGTTAAGGAAGCAAAACCTTGCCGAAGCGGGGGAAGTTGTACCTGTGGGAATAAGTCTGTTTGAAAAGAGAAGTACTGTGTTGTTGTGTAATGAGATCATTCAAATGCAGTGCTGATTCTAAACTTACTCTGAAATTATACAGCGACCAGGATAGACACAGAGATAGGACATGAAAGATACATGATGTGAGGATTGTGTACAAGCGAAGTCCAGGATCACCGTCAGACACCATTTACTAGCGAAGAGGCCACTGAAGGAATTGACAAGGCTGAGACACTGAGTTAGACCTTTAGACTATCTTATCTTTTCCTTGCAAAGCATCTATAATCGATGTACATATAAAGCCTGCTGGGATTTGAATTCTGCGTACACAGTTGAGACATTGAGTGTGGCTGCTGCTAAAACTGCCACTAAGAAATGCAATGGCATCCATTCTTATGGAATCGGACAGTTTCCATAATGCCATGAAGTCCATTACCAATGGGCAGGACTTTGGGGGATTTTATTGTTTATTAAATCCAACCCACTAAGGTAGGTTTGTCATAACAGCACTAGGAAACTAAGACAGGTATAATTCAAAAATGAAAATATCCAAAGCGCACAAGGATGTGGGAAAATTATATCACCAGTGGAACGTAAAACGATGCAGCTACAGTGGCCGTTTGCGCTTCTTCAAATAATGAAGCACAGCATGACCATGTGACTCATTAATTTCACGCGTAGGTATGAACCCAGAGGCTTGACATCAGGGACGCAACTATGTGTGTGAATATGTTCATTAGAGAATGACTTACAGTAGCCAAAATCTTCATAAATGATTCTCAGTAAAAGTTGGTAAATGATTATAATGGCTATATTATGTTTTCTTTTCAAAGACTGTATGTACACACACACTCACATACACACAGCCTCCTGAGATTTGAATTCTTCCTATCGGTAGAAGGAAGCATTGACTATGGCTGCTAAAATTGCCGCTAGGAAATGCAGTGGCTTCCATTCTTATGGACTTGGGTAGATGACGTCATGTCATTGAGTCCTTTCCTATCTGTTGGGACCCATTACGGGGGTTTTCCAGGCGGTAAGCCTGGGTGAGAGCGGGCAGCCTCATCTTTCTCCCACAGAGTGCCTGGTGTTGGAAGCCAAGAAATAGGAAGGTCGCCAAGATGAAAGCTACAACTTAAAAAGCAGGTCACAATGATCTAAGGCCTAATCAAGAGTCAATTTGAGGACATATAAGCACTGGCTCAGAGTCTTCCAAAATCTATCATATATGCTTTTTTTTAATTAGACATAAGGGATTCAGAAGTTTCTATAGGTCAAAACCAAGAGGATAAACCTTCTACTTTGTTGAAAAAAGTTCAAAATTCTTATATCTCATATTATTTATTTTCTATATTTCTATATAATTATGGACATACTTACCTCAGAAAGTTCTGTTTTCCCCCTATATCTTGAAATGAATCTCATCTCAACTAAGAAAAGGAATAAATTCACTTTTAAGAACCTGATCAAAGAAATGCTTACCTGGAAAACCCTCTCCAAACCATTTCAGAATTAGTGTTTGTCTCCATTGTGCTCCCCAAACATGGGGTGCATTCCTCTGTTCCGACATGACTGTTATTTACTTCATAATTTACATACATTTCCATCATGTGCTCTAGACCAGGAACATCTTCAGAGGTTTTTTTTCTTTGTTTGCTGTTATGTTAATGCTGGGAACTTCACACACAGAAAAGTTGTACAAATGCTAATTAAATACGTGCTCTGAAAACACTGAAACCAAAGACCAAAAAATCACTGCCATTGTGTCCATTCCAACCCATAGTGACCTTATAGGATGTGGTAGAACTGCCCCTGTGGATTTCTGAAACTGTAAGTCCCTATGGGAGTAGAAAACCCCATCTTTCTCTCTTGAAGGCATGATGGTTTCAAACTTCTGACCTTGAAGTGAGCTGCCCAATGTGTAACTACTAAGTCACCATGACTACTCAAAAATACAGATGTTTGAACTTTGTACTGATGATTCTGGAGATTTATTTTCTAGGAAATATCTGCCAAGAATAAAACAACTGGAAGTTCACAGAGTGAGCAGCTAAAGCACGCAATAGCAATATTCATAGGAGAGCGAGGAGCTGAGAAGAGTTGGGAACACATCTTACTTTGTTCCCCTTGTGTGGCTGCAAGAGTACCTGGCACATTTGATGTCCTCAATAAAGATTTATTCAGGCATATTAAAATATATCTTGACCATAATAATTACAGGAGTTTAAGAGAATTATGAAACATAAGCTAGAAGATGATAGGTAAACAGCTAGGCAGACATGCAGGTAGACAAACAGATAATCAAATAGACAGTATTTTCATGGAACTGATTCTAACTGATGGCAATCCTTTGTACAATAGAATTTTTAAAAATCACCAGCTCCAGGTTTGTCCTCAGGATCATTGCAGCTGCCATGCTATCTCACTAAGGGGCTCTCTTACGCTCACTCACTTTCCCAAAGATGGAGTTCTCGTCTAGCGATGGAAACCCTCCTAATGCTATGTCTAAAGCAAGTGACTTGCGCACAACGTTCTAGTAAGAGCTATAGGGTTTCAATTGACTAGTTTTCAGAAGTAGGCTTTTCTTCCTTGTCTGAGAATTTTCTGAAGCCCTTTGAATATGAAATACAAGTAGAACTGTGTTTAGCAATGGTTTAACCGACTCAAGTCACCACAGAACACCAAACCGGCAGAGGAGTGGTGGCACTAGAAACCAGGAAAGACCGGTTAGGAATTGTATTGCAGCCATACTGAATCTCCAGGTGTCTTGTCCTTCTAAGTTGCTAAAACTGTTAAAATGAAACCACTCATGAACATTTCCAAAGACTCACTCAACTCTTGAATCTTTTCCTAACATTTAAGCTACAGGTTAGATATAAATCGAGGATTTTAAGCTAGCAGTATAAATATATATATGTTATATACATATGTGTGTGTGTTTTATGGTGGATTGAGCATTGGGGTTATTTAGAGAATAGTCCCATTGCTGCAGTTATGGCAGTGATGAATATAGGCAGCAATAGTGACAGTGCCTAACACACCGTCTGAATGGGACCATCAGCCTGGGGCTTCACTGCAGAGACATGTCCTCAGATTTACTGTGACAATCGGTTTCCTCCCAATGACACAGAGGACGTTTTAGCTAATAGAATGATGAAGAATTGTAAAGCTTCTGGTATTTAACTGAGCCAGATGGTTTAACTATAGAGAGATTCAAATGAATAGTCTTATGGTTCTCAGACATCTGGAAAACTTCTTAAAACATATGGAACCCAGGACTCGTGCTCTCGGTATTTTTTAATGACTAAATCATTAGCATTCGAGACTCTAAAATTCTGATACGGCAGCATTTAGCCACAGCTGTTGCTCAGGTTCTTCACATCTTTTGTTAATATTGTGTTCTGCAACACCAGGTACTTTTATAATAAATGATTAATATGCTCTAACCCAAACTCACTGCCATCAAGTTAATTCCAACTCATACTGACTCACAGGGCAACGTAGACCTGTCCCTGTGTGTTTCCTAGACGGAACTCTTTGCAGAAGTAGAAAGCCTCAGTTTTCTCCCACAGAGCGGACAGTGGTATAAAACCGTGGACCTTGTGAGTAGCAGCCCAACGTGTAACCACTACAACACCAGGGCCTCTTGGCACGCTATCAGTGCTACGAGTTCTTATCATTTGGGAGGAGCTGTAATTGAAAAGGAAGAAGAGTACAGAGATTGATGTATCATTTCACTCAATTATAAAAGACAACTAGCATGTTTCTAAAAATAGTGTGGTCTCTTAGAATAAAAAAGAAGCAATGGTGGAAAAATATATTATGCATTAGGCTGTAAACCCCAAGTTTAGTGGTTTGAGCCCACGAGTCACTCCGTGGGAGAAATATGATCTTCCCGCTCCAGTAAAGAGCTGGTCTTAGAAACCCCAAAATCAGTTCTTTTCTGCTCTATCGGGTCTCTGTGAGTTGGAATTGACCCAAAAGCAATGATTTGGGGGTTCTTGGTGGGCCTTTAAAAAATATTAGTAACAGTTCAAATGTTTATGTTTCCAAATGTAATGTTTTAAAAAGTAGTTTGGGATATATAGAGACCAGAATCTGAATTGCCATTTTGGATTTTAGTATGAAGGAATATAGTCAAATTGCTTTATTTCTCTGAGCTTCCATAGAATATAAATAGTTACCTATGAAAAAATAAATCTGCAAAATGAGAATAGTAGAAATACAGTGAGTAGTTGTAAGAATGGCTTGGTATAGAATTTTTGAGAATTTAACATAATTCTAACACGTAAAAATGCTTTAAACAAGCCATTGTGATTGTAATTACTGTCATAATTATTTACATTTTTAGATCTCTAAATATACAACCTGGATGAAAGAATGAGAGAGATGAATTCTTTAAAAATAAAACATACTGACAGGTATATATACTTATATACCTAGTATATATACTGGTATATGTATACTTATATCTATATCAACATCTACATTTGAATTTGGTTTTAGATAACATGACAGGATAGGTATCTAGATTTAATCTTTAACATAATATTAAAATATCATATTAAAATTAACATGTTAATTCAATTAAAATATTTAAGAATATTTTTATATCAGAGATAGCAGGAGGAAATGTTTTCAGGCCAGAGACCAGGATTAAAGCAAGACGAAATCCTTGACAACATCAATCTTTCCTCCATTTATCAGGCTGTTACCTATTGGTCTAGTTGTGAGCATTTTGGTTTTCTTTACATTGAGTTGTAATCCATACTGAGATTGCAATATTTGATCTTTATCAGTAAGTACTTCAAGTCTTCTTCACTTTCAGCAATCAAGACTGTGTCACTTATGTATTCCAGGTTGTTAATAAATCTTCTCCCAATCCTGAGATGTCTTATTCTTCATACAATCCACTTCTCTGATGATTTGTTCAGCAAACAGATTGGTGAGTGAATACAACCCTGATGTGCACTGTTCTTGATTTTAAACCATGCAGTATTCCCTTGTTCTGTTCCCACAGCTCCTTCTTGAGCCATGTACAAGTTCCACATGAGCACAATGAAGTGTTCTGAAATTCCCATTCTTCTCAAGGCCAACCATAGTTTTTATGGTACTTTCAATATTCTCTGCCAGCACCATGGTTCAAAGGCATCAATTTCTCTTTAGTCATCCATAGTCAAAGTTCAACTTTCACATGCATATGAGGGAATTGAAAATGCCATGACTTGCACTTACATAATATCATCCAGAAAGGCTTACCTAGAGCTATAAGACACCAAAACTATATTAAAGGCATCCACGTTGGCACAGAGGAAATAAAACTTTCATTTGAAGAAGATATAATCCTATATATGAAAGTCTCAATTATTCCATTTTTTAAATTTCTTGAACTGATTGAAAATTTTGGCCATGTAACAGGCTACAAGATAACATACAGAAATCAATTGTAGTCTTGTATATTAAAAATATGACACTGAAAATGAAATTAACAGAATATTATCATTTACAATAACTACCTAAAATATAAAATATATAGAATACATCTTACAAGATAAACAAAACATATACAAAGAAAATTATTAAAACTTCTACAAGAAAGGCTACCCCAGCTGTCTATTTCATAAGTACTATGGCCATGTTTTAGTCTGGGTGGACTAGAGAAACAAATTCATAGGCACTCATATGTGTATAAGAGAGAGCTTTATATAAGGAGTAATTATACATTACGAAAACATCCCAGCCCAGTCCAGATCAAGTGTGATATTATTAGTCCATATGTCTGATACCAATCTACAAAGTCCTCTTCAGATTCACAAACACGTGCAAAGATGCTGAATGCAGAACTATCACAGGACAGTGAGTGGGAAGTATTGTGGATCCAGTGGCATTGTACGCATCTCAGTGCTGGCAGGGGTCTCTATGTGGCTTCTCCAGCTCAGAGCACTAGTGTTGCCCCATGTTTCTTGTCAGCTTCAATATCTCCCAGGGAGTCTGCATGTGCCCCACCTCAAGTGACCTATTTATCTCCTTAGTCCCTCCAAATGAGGTCATCAAACTGTGACCTGATTGACAGGTTCAACTCCACCCCTTCACTCAGAATAGTTCCAAATTGACAACAGATTATGTAACTACCACATTAGTCAAATTCAAATACAAATACCTTATGATCCTACAATATCTCTACTTGATATATAACCTAAAGAAATAAATAACAAAACACAAACAGACATGTATGCCCATGTATATTGTAATAATTCCTATATTAGCAAAGAGATAGAATTTTAGAAAATCTGTAGAGGGAATAGATAAACAAACTCTGGTGTATACAAACCATGAAATATCATGCATCCTTAAAAATAATGCTGAATCTGTTAAACACCCCCTGCATTGAAAAATTAGATGACATGATACTCAGCAAAGGTAATGAATAATATAAAGATATTATGAGACCAGTATTATAAAGCAAAAAAATGTTTTTAATCTTTTTTTAATTAAGAAAACCTTTAAATAAACATCAATCGATTACAGAAGGCCAGGGCCAGGCTGGGGCGTGGGGGAAGCAGAGAAGGAAGGCACAGAAAGTAAGGTGGAATAGAAGGTGAGAATAAAGAAACAGAACAACAAAGAACCACGTAAACAGGGGATTTAATGGGACACCATCACTGTTTCGCTTAGATGGACTGCAACTGCGTACACCAGTAATACGTTTCTCTGTGTATGTGTTGAATTCCACAAATGAAATCAATACAAATAAACACAGTTAAAATTTTTCAAAGAGAAGGGTCATAGCTTTAAAAACCTTTCAAATTCCTTACCCACAGACCTACACACCAGTCTGAGTGACAAAAAAAAAGGAAAGTAAAAATGAAAATGACTGAAATTCATTTGTGAGACACAAGCTAGTTTCAGACAAAAAAAAGTTTAAAAGATACCATGACTTGGGTCACATGTCCCTTCATTTTCCAAGTTACATCCTTGGCTTGCTATCAGTGATGGGCGGTGCATCCAAGACTTGACCACAGGAACACAAAGGGAATGCACAGACCTGCGGTGGGGTGGGGATTGTCATAAATGTTTGGACAAGAGACAAATCTCTAAAATTTGTAGAAATTCAGCACATTAACAAGCAAAACAAATAATCCAATTGAAAACTTGGCAGAGTACATGGACATTACGAGAACATGACGCCCATGAGACGGTAAGGACCCAACTACCTCTACCGTCTGCTCTGAAAGGATCCCTTGAAGAACCCTTGGACAGAGTGAGCGGAAAATGTGGGACAGACTCAAAATCATCAGAGACCAGACTTACAGTGGTGTAGTGGGACCCCCAAGACTAAAGTCCATAACCACCCTCCAGATCTAAATTGAATTCACCCTCATGTTTGAATAATTGCTCATCTAAGATTAAAAGGGAAACATTTAATCAAAGATAGAATTTTAGGAAGAAGGGGACAAGCAACACGAAGCACTGGGTAGAAGTGGAATAAATCATAGTTCCTTGAAAGGATTAAAACCATGAGCTGAAATAGTGTGTATGAATTGTTGGGTGTAAAATTGATGATGATCACTGTGAACTGTCACCTAAATAGCAGTAAGATTTTCCTTTAGAGCAATTCTCTTTAGGAACTTATTATCTTCAATTGAAAATTATATGATGTCTGTATTAACTCCCAATAAAACGATTTAAAAAAACAAACCTACAAATGAAATTTCAAACACATGAGATAGATCACAATATAAAGAAAGAAACAAACACAAGAAAAATTAGCCAAATCAAATATGATATATTTTAAATAAATTAAAGATAATATTTAAAACATATGCAGGAATATGAAAAACCCAAAAAAGTAAAAATAACCAAAAATTCCTTAAAACAAAAAATGACACTTGATACTTAAAATTGGATGATCTAACAGCTGATCAGATATTTTAGAAACTGGGATTATTAAACTGAAGTGCTGAGAAATTATACATAATAGAATACTTTGCTATACCAGAATACTAAAATGTTGATTAATCTTATGAAATTGTTTCATGAATTTTGGTAAGGTTTATAAAAATCTGACAAAGATATAAGAAAAGTACATTTAGAATCCATTAATCCTCATGAATAAAAGATATTGATTTCTAATATAAGCATTAACATACTGAACCATCAATATGTTAAATATATAGTCCATCATAATCATGTTTAACTTACTGGAGGATTTGAAGGCAGATTCAACATTAAAATATCCATGTAATTTAATTATGTTTTGCTTGAATGAAAAATAGATGTAAAATATCCAGCCACACACACACACATTTTAACAAACTATGAAGACTAGGGCATTTCTTTAATTTTATTTTTAAAATGTATCTATAAAAAATTATACTATGGATACTTATTAAAATCTAAAAATCTACTATATGGAATTTTAAGACCAAGGCAAGAATGTCTTTAATCATCACTTCTATTCAGCCCTGGTTTCTAGATTATATAAAATATTACATATATACACACACATATTAAAAATGTCACAAGTACTATAAAAATTTGCTATTTCTCATACAAAAAGATATACCATATATATGTATATGTATCTATACACATATTTAGAAGAGGTCTTACTTTTCAAGGGCTGCCAAAATGAGATAGTACAAAAGGAGTAACTTTATACAACAGATGTATTTTCTGAGTTAGAAGCTAAAAACAACCCAACAAAACCCTGCTTTAAAATCAATTCTGACCTACAATGGCGCTATAATAGAGTAAAATATCACTGTGGGTGTCTAAGACTATAAATCTTTACGGGAGCATTGTGGGATACAAAAAGATTTTTCCCCAGGTTGTCCCCCCATAATATAGGCCAAACCTAAGAACACATGGTAAATGACTGCACACATGGAGGTCAACTGCTTAGAGGTTATCTCCCTGAGGGTTATCAGGCATCTGGAGCAGTCAGATCCCTTTTTGCCTGTCCCATCCTGGGTGGGGCCCACTCCCAAGTGATAAGGATAGTGGATTATTCCCCTGAAGACGAGCTCAAAGACAAGATCAAGTCAATTCAAGGAGGACCATGGTTAGGCTGCCATCTCAAATCTAGGGTCCACCCATCTTGCCACATGTGTATTCCCAGTGCCTCCCCTTCCTATAGTATGTACACCCCTAGCTTGTGCCCTTCTGTCACACATATGCCTATTGTACAGCCCCTTCCCATTATGATGTAATCAGGGGGGCTTGCATGTCCCCTGAAAATGTATATAAACCATGATTGGAAATATATTCTCACTCTCTGCAGGGACCTGGCTGCTGAGACCATGGTCAACCCGGAGGTGAGCAGTTGCATGCTTGATCTTGTCTGATGACTTGTACATTTTCTCTCTCAATTACATAACCGCTGCCTGGACTGGTTCGATGGTGGGGCTGATACCCTGCAGAGCAGAAGTATCTTCTTCCAAGGAGGAGCAGGTGGCTTTAAATTGCAGAACTTGTAGTTAGTTAGCCGTTGAAAGGATAACCCACTTCTTCACCAGGCGTCCATGTCAGTTTGGGATAGAAGTTTGAACTGAGGACTTTACTTGTAGTGTAGGCGCTTCTTTGCTTCATCAGCTTCTAGGAACTGCTGACAACCCATGCCTTTCATGGGCTTGTAGCCACAGCTCTCCATGGACATTTTAATCCATAACAGAAGATTGAAGAATGACTATGACATTGGACAGAAGAGTGAGATTTTTAAAAAATCTATCTGCTCAGCTAAATTAGAGACCAAAAAGGGACAGAGAAGGTACAACACTCAAATCTAGGAAGTGGAAAGAGAACAAGTAGACAGAGTGTATAGTCCAGATTCTACAGGTCTGAATGGCTATGAGGATGCTAAATAGTGTGGCCAATATATGATGCTTGTGGTTGCTCCTCCAGTCGGTTCTGATGCATAGCAGCCCTAGGCAGTCTCTGCCCGGTGCAGCTGTTAACAATAGTTCTTTTGTGTGAGTCCCTGCAGCTGCCACTCTGTCAATCCATCTCCTTGAAAGTCGTCACCTTTTTCACTTGACTCAATGTGATGTCCTTTTCTGGGGACTGGACTTTCCTCATAGCATGCTCGAGGTAGGTGAGAGGATGTGTCTTCTCTCTTCTGAGGAGCGTTCTGGTTAGACTTCTACCAAGACAGTCCGTGATCATTCAGTAGTCTTCGCCAACAACATACTTCAAATGCATGAATGTTTCTGTCTTCCTTATTTATCTTCCACACACATATGAGGTCACTGGACATACCCAGGCATGGACGAGTTCACCTCAGTCCTCAAAGGGACATCAGTACTCTTCAATGCATCTTCTGATTTTTTGTCTTGGATATTGTTTACATGAGCATTAATTATGGAGCCCAGTAAAATAAAGTCTTTGACAATTTCAATTTTCCCTCTATTTATTATGAGGTTTTTTATCAGTCCAGTTGTAAGGATTTTTTTTAAAAAAAAATCACAATCCATACTGAAGACGGTCTTTATCGGGCACTCCTTCAAGTCCTCTTGGCTGCAAGGTGGTGTCACCCTCATATCACAAGTTCATAAACCGTCCTTTGAGTCAGATGTCACATTCTTCCTCAAATAAGATTCGACCCCGACGCATAACTTTTGTCATTTTAAGTGATGTAGTAGCCCCTTGTTCTGTCAGAATGATTGTGCTAAGGTTTGGCCTTAGCACAAAGAAGTGTTCTCGAATTCCGCTTCAGGAAGTGATGCTCAGCACAGCTGAATGTCTTTGCATAGCCCATAAAAGACAAGCATAGATTTTCCTGGACTGCTCTGCTTTCAGCCTGACATCAGTAATAATATCCTTTGTTCTACAGACATTTCTAAATTGTCTCAAACTTGTGGCAGCTTCTTATCAATACTGCTGCAGCCATTCTTTATGTTAGCTTCAGGAAAAAATTACTGAATGTGACGATAATGATATTATTAAATATTATCCAATTCGTTGGGTTATTTTTCTCTGGAAAGGATACAAATATGGGTCTCATGCAGTCAGCTGGCCAAGCAGCTGTCTTCCAAATGTGGGGGCCCCTGAGTAGCGAGGGCCTTCAGTGCTGCAGCAGCTAGCTGAAACACTGTGTTGGTGTCCATCGATTCCAGGAGCCGTGACTTTGTCTTCTCAGGCTGACTTTGAACATTTTCCGTTCTGATGGGAAGAAAAAAGTTCAGTCTCTTTTGATATGCATTTTGGCCTTTTCTTCTTTTCCTGTCTTTTTAATGATCTTTTACTTTTTCCATGTATGATGTTCTTGATGTCATGCCACAAATCAATTTCCACATAAAAAATTAATCTAGACCCCCTACCTCATGTCATATATAAACATAACTCAAAATAGATTAATGGCCTAAATATAAGAACTAAAACATGAAAGTCTTATAAGGATGCATAGCAGTAATGCTTAAAGAGTCATTTTCAATAATGAATTGTTAAATATGCCACCTAAATCACAGCAAGACAAAATAGATCAATTTAACTTTATCCAATAAAATGACAACTTACAGATGGGGCGGGGGTCATGTTTGAGAGTTACATTTCTGATAAATATTTAATATCCAGAACATCCAAATAACTCCTACAACTCAACAACAAAAAGACAAACAACTTGATAGGCAAAGGGGGCATAGGACTTGAATAGACATTTCTCTAAAGAAGACAAAGACTACATGAAAAGATGCACCATCTCCGCAGGCAGGGGCAAATGGAAATCAAAGGACAAGGAGATACCCCACAATAGGGAGCTAGTCCCCAAAAGTAGAATATAAGAGTTGTGGAGGACATGAGTCATTTGGAATCCCACTGCTTGTGAGATTAAAAATCAAGGGTGTAAAAGGTGAAATATTCAGTGTCCAGCAACAAATGAGTCCATCAAGGACATCCATAGAACATCGGAGCACTGGCGGCAGAGTAGCTCGGAGGTGGGCTGCTGACTGCAAGGTCGGCCCTGGAAACCACCAGCAACCCTTGGGGAAAGACAGGACTTTCTTCCCTCGCAGAGCGACTGTCTCAACGTACAGGGGCAGCGCTACACTGTCCATTGTAGTCGCTGAGTTGGCATCCACTCGATGGCAGTTCTGTGGCTGAATACTATTCAGTCATTTTAAAAGTTAGAATTTCTGATACACGATACAACATAGATCAGCCTTGAAAACATTATTCAAAGTGAAATGTCAGATATAAATTGACCCTGCCTATATGAAATATATCGAATGGGGAACTGCAGAGAGACAAAAGTTTATAAGTGGTTACCGGGAGTCAGCAGGGGCTTGAGGGTGGGGCTGGAGGGGCATTTGGGAATTAAAACTTAAGATGTACTGGGCATCTGGAGAAAAAACAAACAAACTCCCTGCCATAGACTCGATTTTGACTCATCATGACCCTCAGGACAGCTAGAATGGCCCCAGTAGAAAGCCATGTCTTTCTCCAGTGGAGCAGCTGTGGGTTTTGCACCATTGACCTTGAGATTAGCTGTCCAACACAGAAACATTATGCCTGGGTTTGTGATGAAGAAAGTTGGATACGGATAGCGATAGTGATGAAAGTTGTACTACATAATGAACTAAGTCACGGAATTAGTGACGGTCGCTGTAGTGCAGCTAGTGTCACTGAAGTGTATATATGTAAATCTTTGACGTGAAAATTGATCATTGTTTTGCTACATATGTATTCTATAGTAATAAAATAAATTCTACAAATCATTCTCACAGCGTAGACAAACCACAGGAGAGAAAATATGAATTTCAGAAAAGCTACTTCACAAAAGAGAAAATGTGAATTGATTGTGTTTGTTGTTAGCTGCGTTCAAGTTGACTCTGTCCTTGGCGAAACCATTCCAAGCAGAAAAGAACTTTGCCTGCCTGCAGTACTTTGCCTGCCATGGCTACAGTATACCTAGGTTTGCGTTGCTGTTGCTGTGTACTTTGAATGTCCTCCAACCTAGAGGACTTCTCTCCTGGCCCTTGACAGGTCAATACTTCTACCTGTTGTGATCCACATGGTTTTCACTGGCAGAGGTTGAGAATTAACTGGCCAGGCCTTTATCCCTACTCTGTTTCAGTCTGGAACCTTTCTGATATTTGAAATGACCACAGCATAACCCCTAGCAGCTATGTGAGCCACCACACACACACACACACAGATTATGAGACTTGACTATATATACATATGTAAAAAAGCAACCTCACTCATAATATAGAAAAAACTAATAAAATTACAAACACACACACCATCTCCATTACAACCATCTGGTTCTATTAAACATTAGCAATGAGAATCTCAATATACAGCTAATTAAATCAAAATGCATTTCAATGTTAGTGCTCTGACATTATCTCAGAAGACCCAGAATGTGCACTAGCTAATGCTAGAAGTTCCTGCTTAGTATAGACCTGAGAGAAGCTCCAACCCTCACCCAACAGAAGACAAGTTTGCAATGACATCATTTTAAAATACAGCCCTCGAGAGAAAATAACCCAAATGTTCATTAACAGCAGAATGCATACATCAAATATGGTATGCTCAAAGAGCAAAATGTTATAACATAATAAACATGCACAACATGAATTTCACCAATCTTATGTTGAGTGAAAATAGCATTGTCTAAAAAAAACTATATATTCCATTTCTATAAAGGGCAAATTTGAAAAAAAATAAACACTGTATTGTTAAGGGATTTATAGTAAATAAAGCAAGGAACATAACCCAAAATTGAGAATAATGTTTCCTGAGGTTAGTAGAATGTAATCTGGTAAACATTTACAGTCATAAGATAGATGGTGATTATGTAGTAGTTGATTTTTTTTTCTGTTAAATATATTTTACAGTAAAAGCTTTTGCTTTTGTTTTCACTGCAATTGAGGATTAGTATTTGCAGGGCTGCTCCATCAGTACGCTCTGATCTATCCACAGTCCTTATTCTTTATTGGAATTTTGAACCTTATATATTCCTGGAAAATATTCTATTCTAGGATTGCTCTCTAATGCTTAAATTACTATATAATATTCCTTGAATCCACTATAACTTCATAGAAAGTAGTTTTCTATTTTCTTATTCATATTTCTGTCATGGAACACTTCTTTCCTCCTTCTATTTCTCCTTCTCCTTTCCTGGGGCCCACAGATATGTGGGTATAAATTAAGTAGGTATTACTAAATTGTCCTACCAAAATATTTTACAGTTTATTCTTATACCAATTCATAACAAAAATTGAGACAAATTACATCTCGGCTATGCTGAGACCCAATGGGACAGAGAACAGTAGGAGATCAGAAGTACTCTGCTCAACCACTATCGTGAATCTATCACTGTATCAAGAGGATGGCATCAATGCAACCAAACTCTTAGGTAAAGGGAAGCCTACTAATTCAACAAAGTCTCCCAGGAATTAATTTTCTGTATCAAATAAAAGAAGACTTTAGTAGAAAATATATTAATTATAGAGAAGTTATATTTTTGCAAATCTAAGAATCTTACTCTTTAATTTTCTGATTCAGTTCTTATTCACTAATTGAAACAGTATCATGACCCACTCAAGTATTTTTTACATAGACAACATAAAGTCTCTAAGAAATTGATCTAAGTCCATAGTCATTGGACCCTCTGTTATTTATTATTTTACATTAACTAGAAGTCATAGGTCTTTGCATTTTAAGACAAAATGTCAACTATGAAAATTAATTGCATTTTCTATACAATTGGTTAATATTTCATACACAATTTAAAATAGTCATTGATAAACATTTGGGTCTAAAACCATAGTTATGTTATATTTTCAAATATGATCAGTTGTATTTAGGGACTATTTCTGCATTAATGTTAAATCTCCTGAAGATGCAGAAAAATTAAGAGGAAAGAGAAAGACTATGCTATTTTTGCACAACAAATACTGACAGATTAATTGCAAGTATTCTAAACTAGAAAAATATTTTACAGATGCCAGCATCTCTATAATTAGCCCTATAAAACGCTTTCTATTTTTCTTAACTTATACTATATATAGTGCTATTAAGATGATTGAATAAGTAATTTTGCTACTTCTAAATTTCAATCAAGACAAGAAACTGATTGCTTTAATGTCTCACCTTGTCTCTCAGCCAAGGAACATTTATAGAATACTAAACTGTTTTACAATGACACATATATGCATTCTTCTGGATTTCTAATCACTTCTCAGCCTTGTGGTTAAGACCAAATGTAGTACAGGATTTCTAATTAAACTTTCACATCAGTAAAATGTACATCTTCCTATGAACATAAAGCCAAAGAAAGATATTATATGTTCATTTCTAGAAATTTCTGAAAGCATGAGAGAATGGGTCTAAGTAAATTGATATGTTGCTTTACCATTATTATGCTATCCAGATTGGTAGAGCCACCAAAATATTCTCAATACCATGTTACTGTATGTTACTGTATGTAAGTTCATTCTCTATTTTACTGTATGTAAGTTTATCATTTTATCAATAGGGATCATATTATCAGAGAAAAGTAGCTTCTAGTTTTCTCTGATAATGTTTCATATTGCCATGAACAACTTTTATAAAATTCAAAGATACTTCAAATTCACTGGTTTTGAAGGAAACCAAGAAGGAAAAAGAGAAAGAGATAGTCAGCCTAGACCCCATATTGGCACCCCAAGTGCTGAGGACAATGTTCCAGAACATCAGCAGGTGGGATCAGTTGAGAAGATAGCTTGTTTGGTCGACATCTTGCTTTTTCCATGAAAGCAACACAGAAGAGGAGAATTAGCACCATAGTCACAACCAGGCCTTGAATATGCTGGTGATTATAAGGATGATGTAAGACCAGGAGATATGTTTGTTCTTTGTCTTTAAGATCACCAGGAGTCAGAGGAAACCTAACACTTAACAACAACAGAAACAATACTACTTTATGGTTTGCTGAGACTCTAGGCACTGAATACTAGGACCCATCTGATTGCTTCACCACACTTTGCTATAGGACCCAATTTTCAATGATCTCCTCAAAAGGGTGTATATTTTGCTTTTTTTTTTTTGACTCGGACTTCACTTGCTCTTCCTCCTGTAGGGGGAGATCAGATGTTTACAGACATCCCTGAAGGCAATTGCTGCCAGACTGCTGTCTCACCACACCACAGGAGTGGGCCTGCTTCCTGCTGCTGAAGACAATGGATTAATGGTGTCTATCAGCTGAGCCAGGGAACAGGCCAAACCAGCTCTGTGACATCCAAAGTAGACTGCCATTCTGTATCTAGGATCCGCCCATCTTGCCACATGTATACCCCCAATCCCTCCTCTTCCTATTGCGTGGATACCCCTAGGTCACCCCCTCCCATTACTGCATTACCTATATAACATGACCCTTCCTGTGACGTATGTCTTCACCTGTAATTAGGGGGCTTGCATGTCCCCAGAGAATATAAAAGCCTTGGTTAGCATTAAAGATTCTTTCCCTCCACGTGGACCACCAAGCGGGGCTGAGGTGAGCATGCTACCATGAATTGTGTCTGTCTCCATTTATTTCGATATTCTCTTCTATCTCTCATGCTCTCTATAATTTTACCATAATCTTTACTTATTATTGCTGTACAATTGTGCCTACTGGACCCGTAATGATGTGTTAAGGGCTGGCTACCCCTGGCATATGGCACCCAACATGGGGCCCCATAGGAAAAGAACTCTTTTGAGTTATATCCCGTATAACAATTGTCTGGCCTCTTCAGACAGTGGGGGGGGGGGGCATTTCATTTTATTTTTTAAGTGTACTTTTTTAGTCCACGTGAGATATGGGTCAGACAAAAAGCAAGGATACAGAGTATGGTATCACTCTTTGCCACCTCTTGAAGAAAAAACATGTAGTGGTAACAAATAAGAGAAAGAATTTCTTCATGTGGTAAAAAAATTTAATCCTTTTCCTGAGTCAGGAAACTTTGATATGGAGATCTGGGATAAGGTAGCCATTAATTTAAGAAAAGCTCACAGGCAAGGACAGAGCATGCTCATGGAGACCTGGGAGCTGTGGGTGCAGATTAAAGCAGTGTTGGAGCCGCTGCAGGGTGAGCGAGGGAAGGATCAAGACCAGCAGAGCAGTGAGAAGCCTCTAAACTTTGCAGACTTGAGTCAGTTTAGAAGCAGACAGAATGAGTTTCAGGCAGATGAGAAGATTTTAGGTGTAGCTGAGAAGGCGAAGTTTGAATCAGGAGATAGCAGAGTAGAAGCATCTGCCCTGTCAGAATACACAGGGAATTACAATACTATCAAGGAAGCCAGTGCTGGAGAAGAGATTAGATCCAAAGAAATGCAAATAGAGAGATTTAACCTAGAAAGTGAGAGGCAAAGAGTTAGGGAGTAGGAAAGCACCTTTGCTCTCACAGATGGAGAAGAGTATAGCTCAAAAATCCAGGATGGATGATACCTTCAGGACCAGGGGTGTGAGGGGCAATTCTGGGAGAGTAGAGGGTGACTGGGTTGGAAAGGGGGAACTGATTACAAGGATCTGCATGTGACCTCCTCCCTGGGGGATGGACAACAGAAAAGAGGGTGAAAGGAGATGCCAGATAGGGCAAGATATGACAAAATAATAATCTATAAATTATCAAGGGCTCATGAGGGAGGGGGGAGCGGGAAGGGAGGGGAAAAAGAGGACTTGATGCAAAGGGCTTAAGTGGAGAGCAAATGCTTTGAAAATGATTAGGGCAAAGAATGTATGGATGTGCTTTATACAATTGATGTATGTATATGTATGGATTGTGATAAGAGTTGTATGAGCCCCTAATAAAATGTTTTTTTTTTAAAAAAAGAAGCAGATTTAGAATTCAGAATGGCTTATCCCATTAGAATTATAGACAGGGAGCCTGACGAGCAGCACCCTGAAGGGAATCAAGAAAAAAAAGTCCCTTTAAGCGACTGAAAGATCTCAAGCAAGCAGTATCTAGCTATGGTCCAGATTCACCATTTGTAATTGGTATGGTCAAGAATGTGGCAGATATGGAATATTGGGTCCCAGCAGACTGGAAAGCTTTGAGGAAGTGTGCTTTCCCCCTTCAGAATCTTTGCAATATCAGATACTGTGGAATGAGACAGCCCTTGCACGAGCACGCAAAAATGCAGAAGAGGGCATAGATACAGGGGTTCATCAGCTTCTAGGAGATGAGAATTATATTACAATTGAGGCACAATTAACTTTGATTAGCAGACTATTGCACAGGTACGAGAAGTCTGTCTAAAGGCCTGGGAGAAATTAATACCATCAGGAAGCAGACAGTCAAGTTACACGACAGTAAAGCAAAGGAATGATGAGCCTTATATAGACTTATATTCAGGTTGCAGAATGCTGTCCACAAGAATGTAACAGACAAAGGGACAACGGATAATCTTATTCTTACATTAGCATTTGAGAACTTGAATACATCATGTCAAGATGCCATACGCCCTTTCAAAGAACAGAGCACGCTGTTAGATTATATCAGGTTGTGCAGGGATGTAGGGACAGATGAGCATAGAGCCAACCTCATGGTTGCTGCTTTGTCAAGTTACACCAGACCTGAAGGGAGATGCTTTACATGTGGAGCAGAGGAACATTACCAGAGAAACTGCAGGCAGATATTACAAACGAACAGGACAATTCACAGTGGAAAAGACCCAGGGAAAGAGTCTGAGGAAACTGGATTTTGGCCCTGCTGCAAGAGAGGTGGTCACTGGGTAGAGCATGGTCATTCAAAGTTTAGCAATAGAGGACATTTACCTGGAAGTAACGCCCAGCCAAAAAAACATGTAGCGGGGCGTGCTCCGAGTCCCTTTGAACAGAGCACAGGTAATAGAGGAAGGAGTTTGATACAAACCCTGCCCAGCAGAGCATGGGAGGCAAGGTGTCTGCCTGCCAGAGAAAAGATCTTAAAGAAAAACTGCAGGCATCCCCCAATCTCACAGCACGAGATCAGACCTAGACAAACAGGCAAAAGCACAGCCCCTGTTCTCGCTGTTATAACCTTGATTAACCAAGAGAAGGCTCAGAAACTCATGCTCTCCATAACTTTACTATAATCTTTATTTATTATCACTTACAATTGTGCCTACCGGACCCGTAATGATGTGTTAGGGGCTGGCTTCCCCTGGCATTCTTCCAACATTCTTTGTCTTAAATGTACTGTTTAGCTGTACACCTTCCTCAGATAGACTCTTAGATCATTCTTCTTTGAAAACATGTCTGGATAGATAAAATTTGGTGCACAACACAATGGAAAATACAGATTGCTTATAACACAATGATGAAACCGAAAAGCATCTCCCGACATGGCTTAACTTGGAGAACAGATAGTGAATGGAATCAGCCGGTCACTAAAGGACAAGTATTATATGAGATGACTATTATAAGGAAGACAAAATTAAACAACAAAAAGTAAAATAAGGACTTACAAACCAAAGTGAACAGACCTGTATGGTAATACACCGAGGTTGTGGATGGATTTCTGGCCTCAGCTCATCCCCTCCCTCAATACAAGAACACTTTGTTCTAACAAACTGGCATTTCGTGATGGTCACCCCCCCCCCACCCCCCGCCACCCTACCACACAATCACTGAAGACAAAATGGGTACATAAGAAAATGTGATGAAGAAAGAGATGGTGCCTGGTAATTAAAAGAAATAGTGTCTGGAGTCTTAAAGGCTTGAGTTAAACAAGCATCCATCCAACAGTGAAGCCACAAGCCCACATGGAAGAAAGGAGATTACTGCTGGGTGAAGTGGAAGAAGGTGATTCACTGGAGAGAGGGGGTATCAGGGAGTGTGAGAGGGAAAAGCTGACAGGAGGTGGCGATGGTAGTGTTTGATCGGTAGTTTAGATTGTGGTGTACAAAATTAGTAATATGAAATGTAAGCCCCAACCCAGGTACCAATACCAAAACTTAAAACCAAACGCACTTCCATCGAGTCAATGCTGCCTCCTAATGGACCTAACAATAAGTTGGTTTTTTGTTGTAGAGTGAAAGATGTCTAATAGTTTCATATTTCTTTCTAGGAACATATTTAGTTTACCTTCCTTTTGTAAGGAATTTCTGTTAGGTGTAAAATTCTAGTGGCCTTTTCTTCAACCCGCTCTTTCCTTCAGGTGTGTCCTGGGCTGCGCTCTGAAGGGCCAGCAGTGGAAGCCACCAGTTGCTCCTCAAGAGAAAGACAGGCTCTCTCCTCCCTGTAACAGTCGCATCTTGGAAACCTCCAGGAGCGGGTCCACCCGTCCTGGAGAGACACGCCGAGTCTCTATCAGCTCCATGGCACTGGGTTTGCTTGGGTTCGCTTGGTTTGGTTTCCTTCGTACATGAATACCATTCCACTCTCTTCTCTCTCTCATGGTTTCTGTTGGGAGATCAAACTTAATGTTACTGCCCTACAATCAATAGGTCTGCTTTGCTGACTGATTCTGAGAAATTCCTTTTGGTGCTCAGGATTATTGAATTCATTTTGCTTTTCTTTGAATGTACCCTGCTTGGAGTTCCTAGGGCTTCTTGTACTATGTTTATATATCTTCTTGACTTATCAAAATTTTCATCTAAGATATTTTATTATATTGCATCTACTCCATTCTCTATTTCTTTTCCTGAAACTCTAACTACACGTGTCCACCATGTGTATACATGTTCACTATGTCCCATGTATCTCTGATGCATTTTTATATTTTTTACTTCTTCATGTGACACCTTGATTCTTACTGACTTTCTTCCAGATTCTTCATCATATCTTCTGATATTTCCACTCTTTCCTTATATCTATTTAGCACATAAAGAGCCAACGTGGCTCCGTGGCTTATGTGCTGGGATTCTAACCACAGTGTCAGCAGTGTGAAGCCACGGGAGAAGATAAGGCTTTCTACTCAGTGAAGACCCATAATCTTAGAAAACCACAGAAGCAGCCTACTCTGACCTATAGGGTCACTATTTAGTCACAATCAATTTGATGGCAGTGAGTGAGTGAAATCTTAACTTTGATTATTATACTTTTTACATCTAACATTTTATTGTTTTTAAAAATCTTCTGGTGTATATTAAATTCATAATTTCTCATGTTTTTGTACATATTACTTATATTTATTGTATGTACTTGTTTGTTAACATTCTGATCTACCTTTCTTTTTATTTTCTGTCAGGAATAAGTGAGATACCAGAAAAAGAATGAGTAATTCTAAGATATTGCCCACAAGTGTACAAAATTGATGAATCAAAGTCCTAATGGAAATAGAATAATGGAGGCATACATTAGAGTGTCCATTTTGGCAAAAATGAGTGAACCTTCTTTCTCAGAGGTGGAAATAATGAATTGACAGAGGCTTAAAATAGAGAAAAATAGACAAGTAGAAGATAAGGGAGTTCTCATTATCAGCATGTAGAATTATGTACTGAGAAGAAATGCACCAAAGATGAGACTGGGGATGTGAGATCAAGGCGAGACTGTGCTGAAGAATAACGTCCTACAGGACAGGGTAGAACAGTCTCATGAGTTTCCCAGACTGTAACTGTTTGTGGAGTAGAAAGCCCAATCTTTCTCCCATTCAGCGGCTGATGTTTTCTAATTGGTGATCTTTGGGATCACATTGCAATGCATGTCTACAATGCCCCTAGAATAGATGTGAATCGGCACCAACTGCATGGCTGTAAGTTTGGTTATATTGGTTTGGTGGTAAGGACAAAGGAAAACAACGTCACTGTTGAAAGGATTTTTGAAGCTCATTAAGAGTCTACTTGGCTTGATAGCATGTAATGAAGCTCCCAAGCACGGTGATTTTTGATTTCTAGATGGGGTTGAAGAGCAGAATTGAACAGCACATACCTTAAAGAATCATTCTCATTTATGAAAGGAGTTAGGGGACTATTTATTGAATTTTAGTAAAACCCAAATAACACAATAATCATTGCCTACCCATACTAAAAAATATCATATGCAGCACTGGTAAACAATAAACCTTTTAAAATCCCCACCAGGTAAAGAGGGAAAATGAAGCTAGTCTGCAAAGAAGGATTCACAAAAAGATTCTTGAGTTAAAAATGGGCGTTGGAAATGCAAGATCTAAAGATCTTGTGGTCAGAGACTGATCTGCTAAAAGTGGAACACTTTCAAATGGTGACTCATGCTGTACCCTTTCCAAACTGGAGGAGGATTGAATGTCCAGGAGGCAGAAGCACTGATGAAGTCAGATATTTTTGTTTTTAAAAACTCATGATAAATAAAATCTTATTCCTTAAGCAGCAAATTTTGCAACGAATTGATTTGATAGTTCATAAAGTATATCTTATATTTAAAAATAGATGCTTAAACACTATTAAAATTTGTAAAATTGAATTAATGGCAACTCTATTTCAAGTAAAATTCTGGAACATCTGAGGTCTCTGTGTTCTGACATTTATCTGCTTCCCTCTGTTGAACGATATCAAATGCCCTGCCTAATTCAGGCACAATTTCCAGATATTACATAATTTTTACCTATAATTCCAGATTCTATTCATTGCTTATCAATGTTATATAAATGAAAGTTACATTTTTAATTTGTGATGAAAATAGATCTCCACTTCACTAAAATAGTCACAAAACAATTTAAATCTCACCCTCTTCAGTTGGGTTCCAGTGATACCAATAAATAGCCCTTAAAATTGATGATTTTCAGTTCATTGAGGTTAGTCTGAGTTTTTCACTTTTTATTCTCTGGCCAGAGTTCCAACATGATTCAGCAGGATCCCTGAGAGCAGCACACACACTGAAGTGGGAAATATTTGCATTGCATATCTCACATGCTAGAAAATTCATGAAATAGGCACTTCATTAACGCCTATAGAGATGATCTCCCAGATAGCTCTCAGTTCCTTTCAGGTGCATGCCCTCATGTTCAAAGGATTTGTGGGACAATGGATTTAAAAGACAATAAGAGTTTTCTGTGAACTTCTTGAAGCCCCATCACAGCTCCATAAAAGAGTTGTAGTTGTCTTTCTTATGTGTCATGGAGTAGGTTTTTATTCAAAGCAACATTATATGACAGATTAGAATGGATTCATAATTTTCAGAAACTATATAGTGTAAATGTAACAGAACTATCACAGCCAGTGCCTTTACTGGACTGGAACTAACTTTAAATTCCATATGGATGAGGAGGCCTGAAATCAGGGTGCCGGCTCTAAGCAAAGACTTTCTCTCCCTGTTCACTTGCAGGAAGGTTCTTGTTTCTGTGACGTGTGCTCTGGGGAAAGTTTCATGTAATTTGGCTTCTTGTTCCCCCATCTCTGCTTCTCTCTTTTACTTGCTTAATGTCTTTTGTGTTTCAAAAGTGATTAATTTAAGATGCATGTTGCTCTTTGACCTAACATAGACAACCCTATCCCAAAGTAGGATGAAATTAGGCATTGATGTGTTTGGTGGACACAATTCAATGGATTATAATAGGGTTGACTAGTCTGCACTCTGTATGGAATCAGACTGCCACGTTCCTCTTCCATGGGGCAGCTAGTGGATTCAATAGCCAACCTTCCCATTAGCAGCTGAGCTCTGGACCATGGAACCACTAGCTCACCCAAAAGAAACTGCCAGGAGGCCGTTCCAACTCATAGTGACACTGTAGGGTAGGTGTCCCTGTGGGTTTCCCACACTGTAACTCTTTAGAGCACATTTGGCTGCGCACTGCAATGGGCACAGTTGGAAAACACCAGCCTCTGAGGGAGTAAGATACAGCTGTCTACTTCCTTTAAGAGTGACGGGCTCAGAAACTCGCAGGAGCCATTCTACTCCATCCTAGAGCATCCTTATGAACCACCATAGCAGTGAGTTTGATTGGTTGGGTTTTGAACTCTTTCCAGGAGCAGTCCAACGTGTAACCATGATGCCAACAGGGCACCGTTGAGCCACTAAGCCTCTTTGTGTAAAATGCTTTTAATAGCCATGCCTAAATTAGCTCACGAAAGTTGCTAAAAAGAATGCACTTTAAAAAATCTACAAATAACTTGGAGTAATTCAAAATAAAAGTATAAATTATTCACAGATTCCATTTAAATCTGACATATGCAAATGTTACACCAAGTTTATTCATAATCATCAACAATTGCAAACAACCCCCAGATCTTCCAACTAGTCAATCAATAAATAATACCATCTATATAATGAAATATGTTCAGTAATTTCCAGATTCTCAATGCTTAATGATTCTATTTTTACTATATTGTGGAAAAAAACAAGGTAACAGGGACAGGCAGTAAATCAGTGGTTGTTAGGGTATAAGAATGGAGGTGATATTTGACTATAAACAGAAACAAAGGCATTTTTCAGAGGTGATAGAACAGTTCTATATGATGGTAACTGTTACACAACTCTATACATGTATTAAAACTCATAAAATGGTACATGAATTTACTTTGAATTCTAGCTTCAATACATATTGAATGAATGTTTTTTGACTCCAATGTTTTTGAAACACAGCTTTCTTTTGCGATCATGAATTTCCTATTATGTGTTTTGTGAGCTCAAAAAGAGACAACATCATCTTTGTGGTATTCTTGGCAAAAAGCTAGAGGTCTTCTCTAATCACAAGAAAACATCAGGCAAAACCAAAGTGAAATCCAATAATTATCAAAACATCCAAACCAGAAAAGCCACAGATGCCCCGAAGAATCATCACACACTAGAGGAGACTATGGATATTTGACAATTCAAAGTTTTAAATTATGGAGTGGATGTTGGACCAGAGAAAGTACATCAGTGGGTAAATGGCAAAAGTCAAGAAGTTGTATCAATGATCCTATTGTATCAATGGTGAACCTCTGTTTGAGATCATTTCCCTGTGGTTGCATGAAGGGTCATTGCCATTAGAGAGATCTGATTGAGCCGTAGAAGGGTACGGCTGTTGTTTTCATCTGAGTCCCAAATTCTAAACAAGGCTTAAATAAGTCAATGGTATCTAGCCTTTCTTGTTCATGAGAGAAGGGTCTAGGTAGTCATCAGGGAGCTGTGGTATGGGGTCAAAGAGTACTAGATGAACTAACATACGACATGGAGAATGTTGTGTTCTATGTGAACTGGTGGCTGCTGACCATTTTATGCCCAGCAAACTTGCCATACTTTGGCATGAGCAGAAAAGCACGCTTGTTAAAGATGGAGAAAAGGTAAACTAGCTGAGATTTGATGGCTAGTGAGTCAAATTCCAGATGAGGCTTAGAGACATTGCTTATTTCACCCAGTAGGACATTTGCTGAAAGTGATGTGACCCCCAGGCTGAGGTCTGGGTCTGAAAGGTAGGGTTAGATTTCCCAGTCTTGAGCAATGATTTCCCCCAGGATTCTAGCTGTCTCTTCAGCAAAGCTCCACTAAGATTTCACACAAATGCTATGCCTTTTCATTATCTAACCACAGATGCTCGTGTCTTTAATGCCATGAAATTTCCTAGATCAGGTAATCATAAAACAAATCCTCTTATCTGGCTCTGGCCCAAAACCACACCACAAGGAAGGAACTACAATAAGCTCACGAGAGTGCGCTCGGTCTAAATATCTGACAGCTCTGAACTTACATGTCTGGGTGGGGTGTCTTACAAAATAAGGTTAAAATATCCAAAACCAGAGCTTTCATGGTAGAAGCAGCAGAGAATTGCTGGTTTTTCAATCAAGTTCATGCATATAGAAAGCAGAGTGAGATTTCCCACAGTATCATGGTTCTTAGGATATAGTTTCACTAGAAAGAGAAACCAGAGGCAAATAATAACAGAAATCATCTTTGTGACATTTTAAAATGAAAGTAGGTTGAATCTAACTAAAGCTTCTACTCAGCCTTCACCCAGTTAATTACACATGACATTCATATAATCACACTGTCATATCTGCTTAACAGAGGAATGTGTTAACTCTCTCCATGGAGGGAAAAGAATTGATTTCCACCCCCTATCATTCTTTAAAGTCTGTGTGAAAGTGAAAAAAAATTACAAATAAATGAAGGGACACTTAAAAAGTAAAGATCAGACAATGGAAGTAGACCTGCAGAATATTAAGTGTTATTAAAAGACTGATATCTAAATTATGATTAAATGCTAGCATAGAGCAAATTTAGAAAGAGATCAGCAAATGGATGTGTAAATCATAAAATAAGCAGATAAATAGAATGCATAATGTCGGATTGACACCCTAAAAATCATAAACAAATTTTGAAAATTCAAAAGCTCATTGAATGTATGCATACATAAAACCTGCTTTCTGCGGCATGCTACATTATACTATATACAATATGTGTACATGCCATACATGTGTATATGTTATTTAGTGTGAATAGCCACATTCTAACTAACTTGAACTAAGTGATATTTATAAAACACTCTACTTAATAACTGCATGACATAGACCACAACTCCATTGCCATTGCTGTGATGTTATCTCGTAGTGAACCTATAGGACAGAGTTGAACTGCCTCATTGGATTTCCAAGGCAATAAACCATTTTAGAAGCAGATTACCACATTTGAAGTGGCTAGTAGGCATGAATCACACAATACCCTGGCTAGCAGCTGAGGGTATTAACTACCGTAACACCGGTTGACCATAAACTGGACAAGATAGCAAACCTCAACACGTTTCAAGTGATTGAAATCTATAACTACACAGGAATTAATATAGAAACAAACAGAATGACAGGAAACTTCCTAAATTTTGCCAACTTAACAGCATACTTACAAGTAATATATGTATTTTAAAAATGATCTCGATGAAAATTTAAAAAATATTTTAGCTGAATGATAATACAAATGGGGGACAAACTATGAAACGCATCTAAAGATTTTCAGGGATTATTTTTAAGGATACATCATAAGAGGAAAAAGATAAAAATGTTAAAAACAATAATACAGCCTACTAAATAAGGTACAAGAGCAATTTTTATCCAAAAAAAAATCTAAATGAGGACACAATATGAAGAAAAGAATTAAATAAAACTAAAGTGGGAGACATGAGGAAAATCAATGAGCTGGCTTCAATCCAGTCAAAAATGGGCGGAAAATTTGAGCTGGAGTTTCACAAAGGAGGATATCTAATGGGCCTGTGAGCAGTCAGCAGTAAAATTAAAACCACGGAGTGATACAACTGCACACCCACAATAATGACTAAAGTGAAAAATACAGACAATAGCAAGTTGTTCTGAAAATGTTGCAAACTAGAATTATCATAGACTGTTTTGTGGGAGTATAAATTAGTTCAACAGCTTTGGGAAATTGTTTGGCACTACCTACTAAGACTAAACATATGCATGCTCTATGATCCAGGAAATTTCACTCCAACATAAATATCAAGCAAAAATGTATATATATACATTTATATATATTCTACTAAGAAGACAAATGTTCATAGCAGTAACCGCACTATCTATCACAGCCAAAAATGAGAAACAGCCCAAATGTCCATGAGCAGGAGTAAGCATAAATAAATGTGATCTATCCATGCAATTAAATACTACAGTGCAATAGAATGCGTGAGCTACAGCAACATGCAACAATACAGATCGATTGTGATCATGTAAAGCTGAGCAGAAGAAACCAGACACAAGAGAGGACTTATTTTTAACATGCAAAATAAAGGTAAACTAAGTTCTGTGCCTATATTTAAATATTCATAGTTGTAAATAATTTTTAGAAAGCTAAGAAATAAAGTTCTTATTGGTCAGAGAGAGGCAATTGAGATGCCAGAACAATTTTAATTATCAACTATGTTGACTGTCTCAGTCGTGTTCTACTTTGACCTTTAAAGTCTTTATATATTCTTTAGTCTTCTAAATGTTTGCAATAGCTCACCATTTAAAATAATATTCACAAAATGAATTATCTCTCACAAAGATAGTTGAACTTTTCTCTTTATTCTTCTATATGAATAGTATATTCCAGACATGGATTGTGTGTTGCTATACTGTGAGGATCACAATCAAAGGCATGAAACAAAATGTGTATGAATTGTTGACTAGAAAATCAATTTTCTCTGAAAAGTTTCACCCAAATAACAGTAAAAAGTTTATTTTTTATTTTTTGCAAAACTAAAATAAAAAGAAACTGGCATCATTGGATGCGCATTTTAGGTAAATTAATCTTTTGGCAATATGGTAGCCTAAATATGAAATGTAAAATAGCAACAGATTTTCTTATTCTAAAAGAGGCTGTAAAAACTAGAGTGATATTTTCTTTTTATATATTTTTTTGAATCTCTGTGTCGTTTAACTTTCAAAGATTTATCCTTGCCAACAAAATAGCATTCAAAAGAAGAGCCTCTTACTGTCACATGAAACATCCTCCACTATCCCAGGGTCACTTTCTGGCCAATTGTCTCAAGTCTGAGTCAAAAGCAATATGTGCAGTAGATGTGAATAGCGGTCCAGAAACATGGTGGGTCAATAGACTACGAAAGGACCATCTAGGACTTAAAAGACCCATGTATTAGAGAGTTATAGTCACAAAGCTAAATGGAAATGATCATTATGGTACTGTGTTTTCTTAAAAGCCACATTCAGTTATATAAATACAAAGAAAAAATACACAGTTATTTGCTTTTAACCAGGTTTGTGGTTTAACCAAACAGGTATAATAAAGAGAGGAGTACAAGGCATTGAACTTGAATACAGTGAAGTACATCTACTCCTCACTTGTCAATTATCTAATTATTCAACATTTTCACCTAGGACCATAATTAAAATCTGAAAACTGACTATTTTGAGCCTTAATGGCAAATGACAGACAGTAAAGAATGCTTAGATTCAAGATGACAGTGTCATTGGCTATCCCAGTCTGGAAACTGATTGTGGTAGCAATTATACAATTCTACATTATGTGATTGAATTATGGAATTATATATGTATTAATCCCTATTAATAATATTTTTAAAGAATTAAATTGGAAAAAATTAATTACTAAAAAAAAGAGTACATGTTAACTTAGCTGCCCCAGGATTCTCAGAGGTTTGAAGGTGACATCATCTATTGTGTGACCTGACGTGATAATCCTCCATTTTAGCACCATGACTGGTCGTTGGAACATAACCATGTTCATTAGTGAGGAGTGGGAGTAATTACAAAGATTGACGATGGACTTTAAGTCAGATAAGGAAGGTAAAGAAATAAAATCAATGGTCCCTGTGGGCTTGAAGGTCTGTAGAAGTTGAGTGATTAAAGTGTTTTTTTTTCCCTTAAAGCTATGTATTTAACTTTTTTTTTTTACAACACAACCTTATCACCTTCAAAGTATTCTCCATTACACTGAATACATTTTCCAAATCTGCTATTCCATTCTTGGAAACATTTTCTTTTCTTTTTTAAAAAATATCTTATTAGGGGCTCATACAGTTCTTATCACAATTCATACATACATCAATTGTGTAAAGCACATTTGTGCATTCATTGACCTCATCACTCTTAAAACATGTGCTCTCCACTTAAGCCCCTGGCATCAGCTCCTCATTTTTCCTCCTCCCCCCTCCTTCATGAACCCTTGATAATTTATAAATTATTATTTTGTCATAGCTTACACTGTCCGATGTCTCCCTTCACCCACTTTTCTGTTGTCCGTCCCCCAGAGAGGAGGTTATATGTAGATCCTTGTAATTGGTTCCCCCTTTCCAACCCACCCTCCCGGTATCACCATTCTCAACACTGGTCCTGAAAGAATCATCTGCCTTGGATTCCTTGTGTTTCCAGTTCCAAAAGTGTTTGTTTGTTTTTTTAAGAGGTAGTTACAGAACACGATAAGTAAAATTAAATCATGAAACAGCTACAATTATTGGTAATGAAAAGAGACCACTGATAGCTAATAGCGTACCTAATAAACCTTATAATCATGAAGAAAAGACTGAGAGTTCAGAAACAGAAATGCCAATATGTATTGAAGACTATTCCAAGTAAGAAAGAAAATAGCATAGTTAGAGATTTTTTCAAATGGAGAGGAAGTCATAGATTTGAAGAACCTGGGTGGAGGAGAGGGCAGTATCCAATAAGAGGGAGGTTGGCAACACATTATGGAGGTCGGGGAGGAGACTCAGAATAGAACAACAGTGAAAGGCAACAGAAGTAAATGCTGTCGCCTACACAATCTGCAATAAGGGTGATCTACAAATATGTGCATTGATAGACACATTGGCTGGGATAGTATGGGAGAAGTGAGAGTGTACTCACCTAGACATAGAGATTTGACAGAGAATATTTGCACCAGGATGTTTATCTTTGGTGCAGCCATATCCAAGGAAATGGTGGAGCGTATATGGAGCAAACTTATAAAAATATCTTGGACAGAACCTGGTATCTTGAGGGAATGAGGCATTAGGCCTTAGTCTGCAGAAATGCAAAGGCCAATTGGCATAACATAGTCCACAAAGTCAGCATGCTACTCTGGGGAGTAGTGACTGGGGTCTTCTTACCACAGACTCATCCATCTAAGATACAACTGTTGGTCTTTTCTTCTCTGGAGACAATAATAATGATAAAAATATCAGATAGATGGAGCCAATTACTCCAGTGAACTAATGAACGAAACAAACATCAATATCCACACACTGAAACCAGAATAACTAGATGATGCCCAGCTACTGCTCCCCAATGCTTTGAAAGAGATTGTATTAGCATATCCTAAATAGAGGGAGAGAAAGCTATGGAACCCAGCTCAAAATCATGAAGAACAGGCTTGCTGATTAGATACTGGTGGAACCCCCAAGACTATAACCCTGAATCACCTATGACTCAAAGTTTCAGCCAAACAATAGACATATCTATTTTTTTAAATGATACTATTGATTTATGCACACCTTAGAATAAGCCACCATTTGGGATCAATGGGCCATCTTTTACCCAAGGACAAAGTTCAGAAAGGTTAAGAATGGAGACCGGAAACACAGCGAGGAGATGGGATGGAAGATGATACACTGCAGGGGTTGCAACGGATGAGATGAAAGAATGGGTATGAGTCATTGACTGTAAAACTGAAACTCTGCTCTCTAATCTTCAACCCACTCACACAAATATATACCATATTGAATGAAGGGGGAAGTACAGAGTGGAGACCCAAGGCCCAAGTGTCAGCCAATGGAGATCCCCTCACAGAGGGGTTCAGGAGAGGAGATGGGTCAATTAGGGTGCGAGGTAGTACCGATGAAGAACACAGCTTTCCCCCAGATCCTGGATGCTTCCTCCCCCCAACTACCATGATCCGAATTCTACCTTGCAGGACTGGATAGGGCAGAGGTTGTACACTGGTACATATGAGGGCTGGAGAAACAGGGAATCCAGGGTGGATGATACCTTCAGGACCAAGGGTGTGAGGGGCGATGCTGGGAGAGTGGAGGGCGAGTGGGTTGGAAAGGGGGAACTGATTACAAGGACCCACATGTGACCTCTGTCCTGGGAGAGGGTCGGCAGGGAAGGGGGGGAAGGGAGACTCTGGATAGAGCAAGATATGACAAAATAACGATGTATAAATTACCAAGGGCACATGAGGGAGGGGGGAGCGGGGAGGGAGGGAAAAAAAAGAGGACCTGATGCAAAGGGCTTAAGTGGAGAGCAAATGCTTTGAGAATGATTGGGGCGGGGAAAGTATGGATGTGCTTTATACAATTGATGTATGTATATGTATGGATTGTGATAAGAGTTGTATGAGTCCCTAATAAAATATAAAAAAAGAAGAAAATGTATACAAGCATGTAAATCATGGTGTAAAATTAAAGCACATATTATTAAAGATGTATCTAAAAATAACAATGCTTTTCTCCACACTAACTGTATAGGGCAGGAATAAGTGAAGCATAACAAATCAGTAGTTGCTAAATAAACCTTGATTTTTTTTTCCCCTTATAGTTCCACAGGATCCCTGGGGGCATAGTGGGCTATGACCTGGGCTGCGGACTGCAAGATCAGCAGTTTGAAATCCCCTGCCACTCCGCAGGGAGAAGATGAGACTTTCTACTCTGTAAAGATTCCGTCTCAGAAACCCGCAGGGGAGATCTGCTTTGTCCTATTTGGCTGTAATGAGTCGGGATGGACTTGGTAACAGTAAGAGTGACAGTTCAGAGGGAGGATTCTCCTCATTCACACCAAATTGAGTTATTCACTCAAAAGTCAAGTCAGGCAAGAAATTGTTGGTGCAAGGCATGAGAACCAGAAGTCAGTTGAAGGCAAGCTAGACACAGGATCCAGAGAAAAGAGCATAAATTTTTTTTTAATTGCTCAGCACAAGTCAAGATGGCCAACTGAGCCCTGAGTCAGTGGTTTTATTAGGTAGATAACTAGTGTCTAATCGGTGTTTTCTAAGCATACTCAGTCAGGAAGTGGGGTGAGGGTGGGGGGCGCACAGGGTCACAAGCATGATATATTGCTCACACCCAGGGTTCTGATGGAGGTGTGGTTTGTACCTTCTGACACCAAAAGTTAAGTAGAAGACACATCGATCACCCCTGTGCTTCTTAGGTAGGTCAGGTCTAGTTGCAGTCAATTCCACGACCCCAGTCTCTTGATGTTTCAATTAAGCAAACATATGGTGGTTGATCTATTAAGGGACTATCTTAAAACGGGTAGTTAATTCTTGTTTTAATACACATATCAAAAAGTATGGTTAATTTACAGACTGTATCCTCCGGAAATATACGGTGGTGACTTGAGTCCCCTTCTCCAATAAGGTGGTGTAGTGAAGTGGAATTGCTGCGTATGACTCCTCTATGCACGGTCTCTGTAACCGAAAAGGATAAACTTCGAGATATACACGCATTATAATCATTTGAGCAAACCCTAAATACAGAGAATTTGGAAAGCAGCAGTGGGAAATCTACTTGAAAACACACAAGGGATCCACAATGACATTAGGTAGCTCGTTTCTCCCCAGAAATCCTGATGCCCTGAAGGCAGAGGGATGACATAATTCAAGGGCAGGGGAAAACCAGCGAAGGTTAGACATGGTCTCATGCTGCTTCCCTGGGGAGGGTCTCAAAATACACCGCGTTGTTAGCATCACAGATAGCTCATGCCAAAATGATGTCTAAGAAGGCCTTGGCGATAAACAAGGCTCCGTGAATTGATGTAAACACAATTGAAATGCTTCAAAAACAGGTGGTATGCCAAGAAATTTGGAAGGTAACCAGTCTACTGAAAGAAATGCATATTTGTACCCAAACCAAAGAGGTAATCCTATAGAATTCAGAAAACGTAGAATAATATCACTAACAGTCAAATTCATTTACATAGTCACTGACACATAGGAAAGCATCTCTCTGGTATTCTATGCTGTGACCCATGATCCAGGTACACTGGTCATGGTATTCTTTGTACTATGTCCTCTTCTGATTTGGCTTATTTCCGGCAGTTCTCTGTCATACTCCTGCAAGTTTTTTTTGAATTATTCTCAGTTAAACTTTGCTTGTGTGTGAAATGTAAAGGAATTTGATTGTGTGGGTCATAAAAATTTAGGGAAAACACAGTGAAGAATTGGAGTTCCCGAACATTTCATTGTGCTTGTGCAGAAATCAATCATTGACAAAGAGGGAGGTATTCAAATAGAACAATGGACTATTGCATTGTTTAAAATCAGAAAATGGGTGTGCCAGGGTTGTATCCCTTTACCAAACTTATCAAAGCAATGTGTTAAGCAAATTATATGAGAATCTGGACTATATGAAGGAGAACATCTCATCAAGGTGGGAAGACACATTAGCAACCTGCAATATCCAGGTATCACAGCCTTGTTTGCTGAACTTAAAAATGACTTGAACCACTTGGTGATAAAGATCAAAAGCCTCGATATGGATCCCACATATACAGAAAGAAAACAAAGATCCTCCCAACTGGACCAATAAGAACCGTTGTGATAAATGAGGAAACTATTGAAGTTGCCAAAGATTTTGTTTTACTTGGATCGATGATCAATACTCATAGAAGCACCAATTTTTAAAAACATCAACTGATGATTGCACTAACCAGTCTGCTGCCAGAGACCTTTTCAAAATCAAAGATGTCACTTTAAGAACTAAGGTGGCCCTGACTCAAGCCGATGAGTCCATGGCCTCGCCTGCTTGTGAAATCTGGGCAAGGGCTAAGGAAGATTGCAGCAGAATTCAAACATTTGAATGATGGTGTGGGATATGAGTCTTGAACTGCCAGACAAAACAAGCCTGTCTTAGAAGTACAGCCAGAATTCTCCTTGGAAGCAAGGATGGTAGCATGCCATCTCATATCATTTCAAGGTTTTTAGGGCAAACAAGTCCCCAGGAAAAAATAAAATGCTTGGTAAAGCTGTTTTTTTGTTAAGTAGTCCAGGAAAAAAAAAGTGGGGGGATTATCAGTGAAAAGGACCCCTCTGAGAAGATGGATTGACACGATGGCTGGAACAACGGTGGGTTGCCATAATTTGGAGCTGACTCAGCAGTCCCTAACAATACTCACAAAAAATATTCTATAGTTAAATTCGAATAATGGTTACACATCATTCTGAATATCCTAAGCACAGATGCATGTAAACCTTGAGTGGGCTGACTGAATTGTTCATGGATTAGATCGGTTCACAAAATTGAAAAATAATCTATCTCCTTTGCAGCTTAGTGTAGCCCTGAATCTGAAATTTCGAATAATCACGAATGGTGTGTCCAAAGGTGTTTCGCCTTGCTGCCTTCCCAGAGGCTGGAGTTTGAACATGCTGGTGGGAAAACCACCCCAGAACCAGATTAAGTCCATTCCAGTTAGGAGAGCAGCAAATTAACTAAAACACTTAGAACACAACTGGACCCACTGATATGAAGAAGATCCTACCGTACCCTGAACCATCTGTGCTAGACTCTTAGATGAAGTTTTTGTTGTTGATTTTAAACTCTAGAATCTCTATAAAGGGAGTGAAGTCTATGCCCCAATACACTTATCATTAATTTAATCCATCTTTATTTTAATGTTGTCTATGAACTTCACCTCTCTCTCTTTCCAGGGGAATTTAAAATCAAGAAGTGACAGGAGGGGCTCAAGTGTGTTTACCACTTGGCACTGGTAGTAACTTGGAAGGGATAAAAGCCCACTTAATTGAGTTGCAGGCAATAATCCTGAAGAGGTTGCATGACAGTTACTGTTCCTCCTTCTATTGGCGGTAGCTATGTCCTTACCCAGTTTCAAGCCTATTCTGTCTCTATGGCTGTACTCATTGCCATGGACCCAATGCTGACTCATAGCAACCCCTGTGGGTTGCTGAGTGTGTTAGTCCGGGTAGACCAGAGAAACAAATCCAGGGAGATTCATATGTGCCTAAGAAAGAGCTTTATATACAAGAACAATTGAACATTGAGAAAACATCCCAGCCCAGTCCAGATCAAGTTCACAAGTCTGATATTAGCCCATATGTCTGATACCAATCTATAAAGTTCTCTTCAGGTTCACGAAACACATACAATGATGCCGAATGCTGGAAGATCACCGGCCAGTGGGTTGGAAGTCTTGTGGATCCAGTGGCAGTGTAAGCATTTCGGCACTGGCCGGGGTCTTTAGGTGGTCCTCCAGTTCAGGGCACTAGCATATTTCCATGTGTCTTGTCATCTGCAATGTCTCCCAGAGAGTAAACCGAGAGAGAGTATGTCTTTTGCCTCCAAGGAGGAATACAGGAGTTCCCAGAATCCTCAGGAGAAGGCTATGCCCACACACAGACCTCATTGGCTAATAACTGATTGACAGGATAGACTCCACCCCTTCTCTCTTAATTCTCTAAAGTTGACAAATGATTATATAACTACCACACCGCGATTGTAACTTTATGAAAGTAAAAGCCCGGTCTTTCCCCCACTGAGCTGTTGGTGGTTTAGAACTGCAGACCAGGCGATTGCAGCCCAACATATAACCATTACACCAAGTATTTGCTTGGACCAGTGGTTCTCAACCTTCCTTATGATGCAATGCTTTAATACAGTTTCTTACATTGTGACCCTCAACCATAAAATTATTTTTGTTGCTACTTTATAACTGTAATTTTGCTACTATTATGAATTCGATGACCCCTGTGAATGGGTTGTTCCACCCCCAAATGGGTCAGGACCCACAGGTTGAAAACTGCTGGTTTTGACACAGTTCCCATGCTTCTTGGCAGTAAAGCTAACACATTTCTTCTAAATACTCCCCATTAGCAATTCATCTCAAAACTTACGTGGAAAGATTTGCTGTCCCATTGGGTATTCTTTGGTGGAACTGGTTATTTGATCCCTGTCCCATATACCATTGATGCGCTTCTCTGGAGCCAGAGAAAAACAGATGCCAAGGCAAACCATAAGAGTCTCATCTTCTCTCTAGGTTATCTGTGATAGGCTGCTACATCCACTCTGCTATTCCTAGCACTTTGTCAATCCTCTTGTGTTTACCCACTCTGCTACTCAGCACGGCAAACATGGAATGTGGATGCATGCCCACCATCACTGTGGGTTATCCTGAGCAGCACTTCATGGGCAAGCATGCTGAAGTCTACACACAAACGCAAAGAGTAAGAAAAAGAGCAGAAATGATTTTTACTAAGGAGTTTGCACCGAAGAGCGATGGTCTAGATCCTTATGTTTCAAGCTTTTGTCCCAAGGAACCATCTTATGACTCTCCTGTGGTCATGCTTTACTGAGAAGAAAGTGATGGAGGAGGAGTAAAAACAGCAAATGTGGAGGGAAAGCATTGCCAGCTTTTAAAATCAAAACTCTATGAAATCAGCTGGATCGTTTCCTTACATTTAAGAAATATATATCTTTCCAAGCCATTGTTGTCAAATTTCTGCTCCTTTTCTATATGTATTACCTCTTGGAACCCCTTATTCCAATGACCAAAGGAAACAAGGGCATACATTTTCCCTTCATAGTCTTTATTTCATTTTCCCCTGTGCACCTGAGTCCTCTCCCTGTAATAATGAACAATATAATAAGTAATAAAGCTGCAATATAGGTTTTGAAAACTTACTCCTAAATACTCAAACCCGTAACAAACAATTTTCTGCAGATTAGCTCGCTCAGAAGCCTATCCCATCTCCCACGTAGCGAAAGAATGGATACTTGGGGAAGTTCATGCTCAGTTTCACATGTCAACTACAAGAGAAAGTGAGACTCTAAAAGCCATGCTCAAAGTCAGAAGTTAAGAAATAAATCCTAAAACACGCCACAAAATAGAATGCACTTTCTTCAGGCTCCATCTACTTTGAAAAAAAAGAATATCGATAAAGGAAATAATTCTTAGATTCTTGTGGCCTGAACCTCTAGTAACAATCTTCAAGGTCGAAATGGGAAAGGAGGAAAAGGAGGCAGGTTTGAAATACGACCAGAGGGGGAAGTAGGAGAAAAGAATATGTTTGATTAACCAAGCCCCCTAGAATAAAGTATCAGATAATCACCGGCATTTATTTCTACAAGCCCTCAAATTATGGTTTCAATGGCAGAGTGTATTTCCATCCAAAATAGATTGTTCTCAGTCCAACTCCCTTCCCAGTCCAGTGATTTATCTAAGTGCCTATTGCACATTTCCAGCCAAGCATCTCAAGGAACTTCAAATTCTGCATCACAAAACTGCTATCCTCTCTCTGCCTCCTTCCCTGGTCTCTGTCCCTGGAACGGCCATCAAATGTCCATTTATTTGGTTCATTTATTTGATTTCTCTATTGCAGTGAGTCATGTAACCCCTCCTCCCAACAAACAAACACTATATCACGCAGTGGTCATTTAGTTGATTTCAACTCACAGAGGCTCAATTTGTGTTCTAGTAGACCTGTGCTCAGTAGACTTCTCCATGATTGGTTGTTTTGTTTTGTTCCGTTTGTCTTTAAGTTTGCCACCAGATTTTTCTTCTGAGATGTTACTGACTACATAGACTGACACCTCTGACCTTTGGGTTAACAGCTGAGCGTATTAACCATTTACCACCAACATATTTCCTTTAATCCCAAATGTCTGGGCTTTTAATGAAATCATAGAACTCCATCGCTGATAAGTGTAAGAAGTATTTCCCTGCAAAATACATACACATCTGTTCTGTATAGGACTTATCATCTACAGTTTTCAAAGGATAGATCCATAAACCCACCCACGAGCCCTTTTAGCAGTTTGTATATCCTAGTAAATAATTCCTGCACTATTGACCACTCTCAAAACTCCCATCAGGATGATTATTCCATAACAAGGTAAATCCTCCATGCTGTTTATCTGTAAGATAAAAATCCCAACTCTTGGGCAGAGCCTGTCATAATGGAAACACTACGCATCTCTCTACCCCCCTGATCGGCAGCCATCGTCTTCTAATGCTTAACAACTTACATTGCCCAGATGTCTTTGATCTTTAAAAATTGCTTAGGCATCACATTAAGGAGCCCTGGTGGCAGAGCAAGTGATGCTTTAGACTGCTAGACACAATGTCAGCAGTTAGCACCTACCAGCCACTCTACAGGAGCACGCGAGGCGTTCCGCCATGGAAACCCAAGCACATCTACTCTTCCCTACAGCATCATTATGAGTCAGAGTCAACTTAATGACAGTGGGCTGGTTCAGGATAGGTCTCACTTTCTCCAACGGTCTTACCAAGTGCCCTTCCTTTGTCTCTGCCTGCTGTGGCTTGGATGAGATATCAGACTGTACGCTACATCCGGTCCAGTAGGAGTTCAAAGTGGGCCTGCAGTTTTCGTCTCACAAACGAAACTCAACCTAATGCTATCGAGTTGATTCTAACGCATAGAGACCTTATACGACAAAGCAGGATTCACGTGGTGGGTTTCCAAGGCTATAAATCTTCCCAGGATTTTTTATAAAGAAATTTTTCTTTAAAGAAATTTCATCTTTCCCCAGCAGAGTGGCTGGTGGATTCAAACTGTTAATGTTCTGCTTAACAGGGCAACACATAATCCACTTGGCCAGCACGGCAGATTTTTCAAAATCCTATAAGATCTGGGAATGATTACCTGAAAGATTCCCTTATTCACTTGCCCTGGGAGAAGGGCAGCTTAGGCTCAGAAGCACCACCTGCTTTACCACAAGGGAAAAAGAAAAATTGTGTCCACAACAGTGTTTTCCTCATAAGCCAAGGGATTACACAACATTTCCTGTTCCTTCCTCCCCAATCTTATTAAAAGGTGTCGTTAATTAATATCTACGATCCCATTTGTGTTATATTGCAAACTTTAGTATCTATGCCTATGGGTGAAATCCCATTTTTGAGCATATTCTTTGTTATGCCAGTGAACAACATTAAGGTGGGCTGTATCCTGCATCTCCACTTTACTCCAAACCCCCACAAAAAAACCAAACTGACTGCCATTGAGACAATGCCAGGTCACAGGGACTCTACTAGAGGGTGTGTATCAAGTCACCGTATTTTGTTTCCTTTTGGGTAGGTTCTGCTAAAAGACAAAACTACCCTTCCACCAATCCATTCCATCTATGTATAATAGAGCCATCTGGAAACAGAGAGAGAGAATTCCTGGGACCGTCAAGAAAGAAGAGCCATCCACAGGAGTGCATGTGAAATCCCCGCCAGAGGGGTGGAGTTCTAGATCAGAGGTACCGGAGGCCATGGAATAGAGGCAAGGGGCCATGCCAAGATAGAACCGAGGGGCGGGGTCTATGAGCCCTGAGAGTGAGAAACAGAGAGGTGAACTTTCTGGCCCACAGAACCAGAAGCCAAAGGACCACATGGTTGAGAAACTGAGGACCAGAGACAGAGATGTGGCTGCTGGCTGAGGAGAGGCGCACCGATGACTGTATCTTTACTGTTTATGGATACGGATTTGTGATAACCTGTTAACTTCCCTTAAAGAAAAACAAAAGCCATAACAGTTTTATCTGTGAGTTCTGTGTAGTCATTGCAATGAACCATTGAACCCAGCAGAAAAGGAGTGTCATGAGAGGGCCGGTGGTGTCAGCAAAGGTTAAAAAGGAAAAATGTGGTGGTTGGAGGCATGTGTGACCTGTCTGGTCACAGTGAGCCCTGGGAAGAGATGGAGGTTTCTTCTCCCTTGTGAAGCCAGAGGTGGTCAGATGTAGCCTCCATGCTCCTTTTGCAGGGGAGCCGAACTAACTCTGCCTAGACTAATTCCATTAAGGAATCGCCCCCCCCCATTCTGAGTAGCAGATTTCAGTCATTTGACCCCCAAAGCCTCTGTTCTTGGTCCCTCTGTCTCATGAAGTCCCTGTAATTTCAGAAGGTTGTTTCTGGTTCACACTCGGTCTCCTTATAAGCTTTCCATATGATTCAAGGGCTGAAAGCGAACACAGGTTGTGTCCCACTCTACTGCTTTATCCTTCCCCACAACCCCGTGTGCTCAACTATTTTTGTCTTCCTGTCTAAATTTCCTCGTGCTCCATAACAGAAACAGCACATGTGATTGGTTTTAACGAAAATAAAGGTGTGTTCTCACAGTTGAGGGAGCCACAGCCTGTACGCAGGGCTCTGGCCATAGAGGAAGAGCTCTGAGGGAGGATCCTTGTCCCAACTTCTGTAGTCCTTGGTTGCTTCGTGAGCTTCCCATGGCACATATATCCCTTTTCTTCATTGGTGAAAAGGAAGTAGTAGAGTGGTGTGTTAGTCTGGGTATTTTAGAGAAACAAATCCACAGAAACTCATGTATATGAGAGTTTTATATAAAGGTTAAGTGCTCATCAAGAAAACATCCCAACCCAGGGATGCCCAAGCTCACAAGTCCAACATTAACCCATTAACCAATTTGTCCAACACCAATCCACAAAGTCCTCCTCCATCTCACAATACAGACGCAATGATGCCAACTGACTACAGGAAAGCCGAATTAGTGAATGTGTAAGCATCTCAGCGCTGGCAGGGGTCTCCACATGGCTGCTCCAGCACCCAGGTTTGCATCGCGGTAGGTTCATGCGGCTTTTCTTCACGGATGTCTTGCAGGAAGTGAGCCTTGCCAGCTGAAGCAGGGAACTGCCAAGGCAGCTCCACCCTGGTGTGACCATCACAAAGCAAGAGACCCAAGAACTAGAAAGGGGAGGCTCACCGAGCCATTTATCCCGCCACCTTTCAATTAACCCCATATGTGTTTATCGGCCAGGTTGGCACAATAAACTAACTACCTCAAGTGGATTACAATTTGGGCTGCTACTCACAAGGTCAGTAATTTGAACCCCTTAAAAAAAGACCAGGCTTTCTGTTCTCATTAAGATTTGCAACTTCTGAAACCCACAGAGTTGATCTACCGTGTCCCACAGGGTTGCTATGAGTTGAAATCGGCTTGATGAAAATGAGTTTGGTTTTGAGATATTTTGGTCCTTTGTGAAAGAGCTCTAGTGACTCAGTGGCTAAGTAAGCACTCAGCAGCTAACTGAAAGGTCTGTGGCTCGAACCTTCTAGTCAGTCCCTTTATGGGAGAAAGATGTGGCAGCCACCTCTGTAAGCATTTGCAGACTTGTCAAAACTGTGAGACAGTTTTGTCTGCCCCAAAGAGTCTCAGTGATGTGGAATGGATTAGGAATCAACTGATTTCCCCATGTGTGCATTCTGGCTCTGTAATATATCTATATATCTATATATTCTGCTTATCTCAGAAAGGATAAAAAGGATTAGGATTAGGACATACCCTATACTGATATGACCTCATTTTCATAATTAGTAAACCTTATTTCCAAACAAGATTGCATCTAGGGGCATAGGTATTAGGATTCCAAAATGTATTTTGTAGGGACACGATTCAGTTCATAATATTTCCTTAGGTCCAACCCCAAAGAACCTTGGTAGTGTAGTGGATTACATGTTGGGCTGCTAACCTCAAAGTCAGCAGTTCCAAACCACCAGCGGTTCCGAGGGAGAAAGATGAGCCTTTCTGCTCCTGTAAAGATTTACTGTATGAGGAAACCGCACCCCCCACACACACACACACACTCCCCTCCCTCCTGCCTGGGGGAATTCTCTCCAGAGGCAGTTCTGTTCTGTCCTATAGGCTCACAATGAGTTGCAATCAATTCAATGGCAGTGATTTTGGTTTGGCCAGTTTCGGCAGTCCAAACCCAGAAGTTCTTATACCTGTCAACTCTTATCATACTGATGGCTTCAAAAGCTCGTGAAAAAAATTAATTCTCTCTTAATTTGTTGCTTTGCAAAGCATCCACAACAGAGAAAACTCAACTTTAGATCCTTACTATACAATTATTAATTGGTCACACTGTAATGTAATTCACCTCATAGAACTGAGTCCAACACGAAATCCAATTGACGTAACATACCTCACAAAGGCACTGCTACACATCCTGCTTTAAGGAGCAGTGACTGGCATTTCGAAAGCTCATGAGTAGTCATTGTACGCACTGCTGGTGTCGCCCTGTCCAGAACAGAGAAGTGTGAGGAAATGTAAAGGTATATGAAAAACTTAGGCCAGTGAGTGGATCAGACAGATATCACATTCCTTAACCCTGAACCCAGAAAAACTAGATAGTGCCTAGCTACCACCATGAACTATTCTGAAAAACATAACACCAGAAGGGCTTGAATGGAGTGGAAGAAAAATGTGGAACAGAATTGAAAGTTATAAAAGAGGCGAGGCTGACTGGTTGGCTAGAGACTAGTCGGACTTCCTAGACTGCGGCTCTTCATCACCCTTTCATTCTGGAAAAGAACCCCCATTCTTGTTAGAATAGTCATCCATTTGATATCAAAAGGGCAGCATTTATCCAAGGGCAGATTGTTGAGGTTGAGGAAAAAGGAAGAATTGTGCATTGGGAACACGATTACAGCCATTTTAATTTTTAGGGAGCCATGCTTAAGTACAATCAGTCTTACCCGGTCTTTCATATATTTTATCATTGTGTGGTTTGGCTGTTTTCAAGGATTTAAATGAGGAAATGCAATGTTCATTAGTATTTGAACCTGGCTTTGACCCCTGCCATTCTGTTCTTATTCTAAGACTGGTCAATGGCAGTCATCTGGAAAGTGATATCAAGATAAAGGATCACAGAGCTTTTGCATATAATCACTTCTTTGTTTTATGGGTTTTGGTGACTTGTCTTATATGCTAATAAGTATAGCCCACCTGAATAAAAAACATGACCAATTTTGTTAGAGGAATTAGATTGCTTGGGAATTGAAATAATTTTGACACCCTCAAACAGTCTGTGTTGTTGTGAGACGCTCCCCTGGCCTGCTTCCTAAATGAAGAGCTCATTCTCTTTCTCTTCTCCCCTCAGACGGGTTATTAACTAAGCTCCATTCCTGGGACCCAATATTTGAGGTAACAGAATGGACACAGGGACACAAGAAAGTCAGTTCAGTGGTGGATGCATTGATATAAAATGTGTATGAATTGTTTAATGGAAAACTGTTCTGTAAACCTTTACCTAAATCACCATGAAAGTGTTTTATGAAAATATACAAAAAATATCACAGTCAAGAAAAAATGTTAAGGAACCGAGGGGGTCCCAAGAATGTGAAAGCACTGAATTACTAACAGAAAGCTGTCAATGCAAAACCTCCTTGAGACACCTCGCAAGTAAGGCTTGGCCATCTGCTTGCAAAAAATGTTATAACCTTGAAGCCCCCATATTGGACAGTTCTACTCTGCATACTTAGAATCGCTAGGACTCAGAATCGACTCAGTGGCAACTAACAACAGATAGCTAAGGCTCTCAACTTTCTATACCCTGTATCGGGTTTCCAAGATTGCAAATCTCTACAGGAGCAAACCCTTGGATCCCTCTCCCATTGAGCAGCGGGTGTGTTAGAACCTCTAATTTTGTGGTTAGCAGCCCAACCCCAAACTCACAGCATCACAAGGGCTCCAATAGCTTTGAATCTTCACCTAAAATCCTAAAGCTTGCAGCATAAATGGGCACAAAAGGAACTGGATTTTGCACATTGTTATGAAAATTAAATGAGGTAATGGGGATAAAACCAACCTGTAGCACATTGTGAGAATTTAGCAAATGTTAGCTTATTTTTATTATAGTTGGAATCAATTAAATGTTTGATGATTAGAAAATATAGCCTTAAAAGAAATTCATTAGACTATTGTTCATCTCTCACAATTCTTACATAACTGTAACAGGACTTAAAAATTTTTTTTCTAATTCCAATTCCCAGATCTTTTCTTTAAGACTCCAGGGGTTCATGTATCTTAAACAAAGACATTCTGTGCTGGAATTCCTGTTAAATAGAAGAGTCTCACTGAGAATTACAAAAATGTAATAGCCTATACCTTTTTACAGCTGGGCACCGTTTCATGAAGCTATACAGTCTGTACTGTACAGAGAGGAAGAGAAGCTGAAATTCTCAAAATTATATCACTGAAAACATTAACAGCCTCGGACCAAAAATATTTTATAAAGCATTGAAGAAATGTGGGAGAGAAACAGAGCTTTCTATTCCTATACAAAGTTAATTTTGGAAACTCAAAGGGGCAATTCTACCTGTCCTGTACTGTGGATAGGAGTCGGCGTTGACTCCATGGCAGTGAGTCTGAATGAGTGAAGAAATACAGTAGATTGGAGACAGGCCAGGCCAATAATAATAATAAAACTATTGTAGACAAAGTTAGTAGGTATTACTTATCTGGTACAAAGGAAATTTTTAATTTCTCCCTCTACCTGTGGGAATAAATACCAAGATATAGCTGGGAATTTTGATCAGTTTTTTAAAAATATTTCTCTTTATAATGCTGATGTAGCCCACCATTGTGATGTTAGAAACCTTGGGCATTCATTATCAGCATACTTTAAAATTTTTAGATAAAAGTTTACATATATCCCCAAATATAAAAGGCAGACTTCTTACCTGAGCCTACAAAGCCCTCACAATCTGATTCCTGCCAATCTTTCCAACTTCATACCCTCCTTACTACCTACTATCTTCAAGCTATGAACCTTCTCTTGGTATCTGTCACATGCCAACTTCAAAAATATGTCCAGCTTTTGCAATGCCTCTTTCCTCGACTCAGAACCCCTTCCAGCTAAATTGTGCACAACAGGATTATTCTCCTCAAGCCTGTGAAAGGAACTTGTCCTGGATCTAAAGTAATGCAGCTATCTCAGAGAACACCCAATTTTACCGTCCACATTTGTATTTAATTGTGTTTTCCTGGGGTGTTTGTTTGGGGTGGAGAGAATTGTATTCTGTCTTCCTGCACTAGCATTTGTATTCCATAAGAAGAACCTTATCTTTTTGCTTTCTGCTCCAGCAGCAGCATCTCAAACACTCCCTGACATAGTAAGGTATGAATGGATGCAAAACCGAATGAAGAGAGGGAGGGAGGGAGGAGAGAAGGAAGTTATGTCTTAGACTGGATTCTCTGGAGAGGCAAAACCAGTAAAGTGTATGTATGGATACATGCGTACAAAGAGGCCAAGGAAATGGGCTCACGCAGTTGTAGAGGCAGGTAAGTTCTGACTCATGTAGTTTTAGGGATTGATGAACCCAAGATCGGTAGGTCAGACAGTGAAGGGTTTTGGTTGTCGGAGTAAATGAATCCAATGTTGCAAGTAGACTGGCAAGTTTCTGAGGATTCTTAGAATCAGTGGGTACAACAGCAGGCTGCTAGCTCAAGTCCAAAGAACCAGACATTAGATTAGCGAAATTCAGGATCTAGAGCAGGTAAAGAGGAAGCAAGCTTTTCTACTGCCTCTACTTAGACTGGAAGCAAACCATATCCCCAAAAATCTTTCATTTTACTGGGTCTTGACTGTCAGTCCACTTAGAACTCTCAGCCAGCCCAGGTGACACCGAAAGTTAAGTAGCACAAGTGGAATGTCCCCCTTTTTATCTCCATAAAATTTGTTCTTGCCCTCCCTGCTACTGTCTGTTAGATTCTCTTAAGACCTCAGAAAATTTAAATAGATATACTCCACCTTCTCACAAAGAGGTATGTTATCCGTATAAATAGAGAAATGCTACATTTATTTGTTGAGAGAAATCAGGTTCTGTATTAAGACAGATCATCCCACAGCCATGTACGCCCATTTCTTTCCTCTTTGTGGAAACAGATTCTGTTATGTAAACACTAGTTTCTAACCATATCCAGAGACAGAGAGTAATCACTGTCAGTAGTGCCATCTTCACACATTAAGAATAATGAGAAATAGATTTGCTCTCAGCAGACCAGTCTGTTCCTTTAGCGTTTCTGAGATAGCGAGATGCAGAAAAAAACAGATGGCTGGGAGTGGAGGAAGGCATGGCTCTGGAAAATAAAGATGCATCGATGCAAATTTATGAGAAATGACGACTATTTGCAGATGATTCTTTCAAATTCCTATTTCCAGTTATATAAAAATTTCCAAGAGATAGAGGTGGATTATCTCTATTTTTAATTTACTCAAACATATGATGGGACTTCATTCAGGGACGAGTACAAAGTACTTGACTAGAGTCATATATTTAGGTATATAGATAGAAGAGAAATTGAAATCAAACAACCATGCTTTTAAGTCCTTATTATACCCTTTTTTTTTTTTTTTGCCAGTCTTGGTATTTTATTTATTTATTTATTTATTTTTTTGTTTTAGTTTTTTAATTTTAACAATTTATTGGGGCTCATACAATTCTTTTCACAGTTCATATATATACATACATCAATTGTATAAAGCACATCTGTACAGTCTTTGCCCTAATCATTTTTTTCTCTTTTCTTCTTTTACATTTTATTAGGGACTCATACAACTCATACCACAATCCATACATATACATACATCAATTGTATAAGGCTCATCCATACGGCCTTGGATAACTTAATCTCTTAAATGACTTTTTCTCCCTCTCACACAATAAAGACAAGAACAGATCTTCCACATGCTTTCAGTAATTATAAATAAACCCAAATAAACATCTAGTTGTAAGTCAGTGCCTGGTTCATAATAAATGCTCAACAAATACAAAAAGATGCCCTGCTTGTTAGATGCAGTTAGGAAGCTGAACGTCATGGTGGACTCATAGATTTAGAGTTTCGTGTTTTATGGTTCATGAGCATTTCCCATATACTACTCAGGAAGAAACCCTAGTGGCACTCTCAGGTAAGTGTCGTAGTGCTAACTGTAAGGTCAATGATTCAAATCCACCAGCAGCTCCATGGAGAGTGGTGAGTGTGCTTTTAAGACTTGCAGCCTTGGAAATCCTATAAAGCATCACGATGGGTTGAAATCCATTTGATGACTGTGGGTTGGGGTTTAAGTATACTTAAAACCATTCAACCTCCCTCCACATCATCCCTCACAGAATATAATTCTATCCTATTTTGGTAGCACATTCATTGGCTATGTATTAGATCTTGTTGACAGAGATTGTTTTTGCTCAATTAGCTATGATATGATTAGTAGTATTCCTTATCCTAAAAGCAAATAGCCCCTCATGGAACCTTTGTGCTGTAAGCTAAGTCAGTTGCAGTGAGCTTGAGCCCAGCTCATGGCAATTCTGGGTGTCCATGTAGGACGATTCTCTGTAAGTTTCCAGACTGACTTTTTGGAAGTATACAGTCACCTCTTGCTTTCAAGGCACCTCCTGGTGAATCCAACCTTGCAGTTAGCAGCTTCATGCATTCAACATGTGCACTCTCCAGGGATGTCTTCCATAAACATAAATGCCTTCATAACCTACTGGGAGCAGTTTTCCGTCTCCCCTGCTTCTTTAAACAATTTCTCTTTACGTAATTCTTCTCATCATCATTAAAACATGCTGTAATATTTCTCTTTTAAATTCCATATCTCTCTATGCCTCTTCACAGACAAACTTCTCAAGGCCTTGGACCAATCTTGTAAACTCCTCTGTCCCATTCATGGTCACATCCCCAATTCTATGTCCTGCTTGCAGCTGCCACCATTGATCCATACAAGAGTGGTCCAAGGCCAACCCCAGTCAAGCCTGTTAAGGAGACAACCCCCACTGTGCTGGCTAAGGGGTGGTGGTAATCACGTTCTAATATACTCTGCCTGTGGAAAAGACACAGTCTTAATTACTGATCAGAAGGAATTAAAAAATAGAGACTATGCAAATAGACCTATGATACTCTAACTTCATGTTGATGTCTGCATCCTAGAATACCTGAACAGATATAGAAGGTTAGGATGTTTGGGGTATTTGTTAGGGAAATAGCCATAAATCAACACAATGTTTATTAAGTGTTGGAATAATTCCCCTTCTATTTTACTCTCCGAAAAATAATTCAACAAAAATCAAATAAGCACAACAGCCAAAGCAAAAGTTATGCACTTTGTCTATAGAAAATAGCTTTTTGAAGTGGCTACTCCTCATTTCAGTAAAGGCATAATATTATTTTCACCAATATGTCACTAGTACCTAGCATGATGTTTTAAGGTTATGATGAACTCATTGAATTAATTACTGAATGAATTAAAAACACTAAAGAAATGTAAAAAGATGCTTTGTTACCTGTTTTTCACAATATTCTCACTAATTGCACAAATTGATTACTGGGATGTTTTTCTGATACTTGAATTAATAAAATGAAGACTCATTTCTGTATCATGGGGAGAATTTTTATAGTTGTAAATATATGAAAATCTTAGGAGTTTTTCCAGACACACTGCATGAAATTTCACTGAGAAGAACATAATTTAACAAAACACCTGGTTATTATTCTAAAAAGTAGAAGAAAATTACCTCCAGAAGCTACAAAGTTACAGAGGAGATGTAAAGACAACAGAATAAAATTAAAAAGAGACTTGGCAAGACTTCAAACAAGATGGTGTACTAGGCCGGTGTTCTCCCCAGACCCACTACAACCAAGACACAAGTAATCAAATGAAATAGATACAGATGATAATATTTGAACTCTGAGATTCAGAGGAAAGGACAGGGAAACTGATTAAATACTAGTTCTGAGGAGAAGGTGAACAAAAGAAGCAGGTGGAGAGAAAGATGAGAAAAGCAACTTGTTAGCTGACCTGACACAGCACAGTCATTTTGAAACTTTGTAAGCAGCATTCCTTCAGGACCATGAGCGGATCATCAGCTCCACTCGTCCAGGGCAACACACTGGCCCACACCACTGGCTAGCTACCAGAAAGGTACGATTCTTCCCCTTATATCCCATACCCTCCCAGTGACCGAGTGTGATCTGCCCTCCCCCTCACCAAACTGTTGGCCAGTCACAACAACACCTGCTTCACCTGGCCAACCCTCCTGGATAGGATGCTGGGTGGCCACCACCTACACATCAGAAGGCATGTGCCCTCCACCTTCTGGTACCCTTGGGAATACAGGAATTCCTTCCTAGACCAGATACTTTGACCTTAGCATCCTCCAAACAGACTTGTCTCCTTCTGGAATTTCCTGAACTCTTCTGGAACCAGGTAGCCCACCTTAATCTGTCCTGGGCATCCACAAGAGCTTCTTGCAGGACCAGGAATCCTGGCTCCAGTCTCCTCTGGACAGACACAAAGCCATTCTGGGATCAGGGACCCTGACCGCAGACATGTTCTAGACTAGCAGGAACTCCATCTAGGATGGGTGTCCTGACTCCGATGACCTTGTTGGTTGACAGACAGTGAGGGCTCATGCCAGATGCCCTACCCTCAGCCTCCAGTTTTCTCATTTTGTTGCTCTGCCTGCCCCCAACATACTCCTTTTTATCCCTCCTTCACCTTTTTCATTTTCTTTTCTTTCCATTTTCTTATTTTTTCCCTATATTTCTCTGCTTTCCATTACCCAGAAGTTAACCCTTATATTGAAGTATCCAAAGTAAAATAAAGCTACAAGACGAATATAGGAAACCAGAGATTTTAATTTGTAAGCAAATACAATGACAATGTAAACAAAATGAATAGATAGGTTATTAACAGGACTTCAAATGGAGTAGAAATCCATTTCAAATTATAATAAACCAATTTAATCTTGGGAAACAAATAACAAATTACTGAGTAAACACAAAGAAAATGAATAAACCTCATAAAGTAATAGAAAAAATCTAAAAGTTTTCACCAACTGCAATGAAATCAAAGATAGGTAAATCGATAGTGATTGTTACTGGATTACGGGTTCCCTGTAAATCGATAGTGATGGTTACTGGATTATGGGTTCCCTGAGGGCATGTCAGGGGAGATTGGGATTGGGGAAACGGGAGCTAATAATGATGAGTACAAGAATGAATAAGATGTTCTAAAATTGATTTTGATGACGATGGTACAATACTTCTTGATGTGGTCGAACTATTGAATTGTATGATATGTGAATTATATGGAAATTTAACTGTTGAAATAGAAAATAACATCTGTGAAGGAAGTCTGGTGGCACTACTAGGTCCGTGTTGGAGTGTTAACTGCAAGGTTGGCGATTTTACACCAGCAACCACTTCTATGGAAGAAAGATGAGGGTCTCTACTCTCCTAAAGATGTACAGCCTGGGAAACTCACCGGGACACTGCTACTCGGTCCTACATGGCTGCGAGACGTCAAAAGGTCTCTGATGGTTGTGGGTTTTTTTTTTTTTTTAGAAAATAATAGCCACTGAAGAAATGACAAGAAACCTCAGAAACAAAATTTACTCATCACATAAAAACTATGCAAAAGAAAGAAATGAGCACACAGGGGAAAAAAGAGCTATTAAAAGAACTTCTTCCGTCAGGTCCTCTTTTTTTTTTTCTTTTCCCCCTCCCTCCCCATTCCCTCCTCCCTCATATGCCCTTGGTAATTTATACATCATTATTTTGTCATATCTTGCCCTATCCGGGACCTGATGCAAGGGGCTTAAGTGGAGAGCAAATGCCTTGAGAATGATTGGGGCAGGGAATGTATGGATGTGCTTTATACAATTGATGTATGTATATGTACTGATTGTGGTAAGAGTTGTTTGAGTCCCTAATAAAATGTAAAAGAAGAAAAGAGAAAAAAATGATTAGGGCAAAGACTGTACAGATGTGCTTTATACAATTGATGTATGTATATGTATGAACTGTGAAAAGAATTGTATCAGCCCCAATAAATTGTTAAAATAAATAAATTAATTTAAAAAAAAGAAACCAATAATTACTGCAAAAAAAATAAAATAAAAAGTGCTAAAAAAAAGAACTTCTTCCAAAATAATATGACATGAAAGAGAAAAGTAACTCCAGAAGTGGAAGAATGTGCTGTGGTCGTGGGCATAAAGATGTAACATTGTGAAAGGGTCAAGATGGCACAAAGAGATATGCAGAAATAATGCGATCCTAATCCAGATTCCAACATCGCTCTGAAAAGACGTGGGAAACGGATCATTCATATTAATTCACGAAAACAAAAGGATGAGAGCAAGCTAAATGCCATGACCGAACGTCGCCTTGTGACTTTGGAAAGCACTCCCCTGTATTCTCGCTAATTGCACAAATTGATTACTGGTATGTTTTTTTGATATTTAAATTAATAAAACAAGACACATTTCTGCGTGGTATAGAGAATTTTTGTAATTATATATTTGCGTATATGTTTGTATAAACCAAACTCGCTGCCATTGAATTGATGTCATCTCATAATAACCCTATGAGAGAAGATAGAACTGCCCTCTGTGGATTTCTGAGGATATATCTCTGTAGATGAGAGACCCTCCTCCTTCTCTCCAGGAAGAGCCAGTGGTTTGGAACTTCTAACCCTGTGGTTAACAACTAATGCATAACCGCTATGCCACCAGGGATCATAGATGTTTGTATTGTGAAGTATTTTTTATGACATTCAGCTACACCATTATTCCAAAGTTTAACTGTTCAGAAAAACTTTTGTTGTGAATTACCCGGTGGTTTCCACTGCAGACAATTATTTTTGTGCTACACAACTTGAACAACTTAGCAAACCTCCCAATGGATTTTTCTGCCTCCATTTTTTATTACTACAAAGTTTAAACTTTTAAGTGACAATATAAAAATGCCAAAATTGTAGAAGATACTAGGATACAGGTAAGAAGGTATATGATGAGAAAGAGAGTTAATATTTCTTTTTTTAAATTAAAAGACCATTTTATTGGGACTCTTACAACTCTTATTACAACCCATACATCAATTATATCAGACATATTAGTACATATATTGCCATCATTCTATTCTAGACATTTACTTTCTTTCTTTTTTAATCATTTTATTAGTGGCTCATACCACTCTTACCACAATCCATATGTACATCAATTGTGTAAAGCACATTTGTACATTCATTGCCCTCATCATTCTCAAAATATTTGCTCTCCACCTAAACCCCTGGCATCAGCTCCTCATTTTCCCCCTCCCTCCCCAATTCCCCGACCCTCATGAACCCTTGATAATTTATAAATTATTATTTTGTCATATCTTGCCCTATCCGATGGCTCCCTTCAAACACTTTTTCTGTTGCCCATCCCCCAGGGAGGAGGTCACATGTAGATCCTTGTAATCGGTTCCACCTTTCCAACCCACTCTCCCTACCCTCCCAGTATCGCCACTCACACGAGTGGTCCTGAAGCGATCATCCGCCCTGGATTCCCTGTGTTTCCAGTTCCTATCTGTACTAGTGTATATCCTCTGGTCTAGCCAGATTTGTAAGGTAGAATTGGGATCATGATAGTGGGGGTGGGTGGGTGAGGAAGCATTTAGGAATTAGAGGAAAGTTGTATGCTTCATCATTGCTACATCGCACCCTGACTGGCTCTTCTCCTCCCAGAGACCCTTCTGTAAGGGGATGTCCAGTGGCCTACAAATGGATTTTGGGTCTCCACTCTGCACTCACCCCTCATTCACAATGATATGATTTTTTGTTCTGATGATGCCTGATGCCTCATCCCTTTGACACTTCCTGATTGCACAGGTGATGTGGGCCATGTGGGTTTTGTTGCTTCTGAGCTAGACAGTCACTTGTTTACCTTCCAGCCTTTAGGACCCAAACGCTATATTTTTTGATAGCTGGGCACCATCAGCTTTCTTCGCCACATTTGCTTATGCACTCATTTGTTTTCAGTGATCATATCTGGGAGGTGAGTACACAATGATATTATTTTTTGTTCTTTGATGCTTGCTAACAGATCCCTTCAGCACCTCGTGACCACCCAGGTTGGTGTGCTTCTTCCATGTGGGCTTTATTGCTTCTGAGCTAGATGGCTGCTTGTTTACCTTCAAGCCTTTGAGACCCCAGATGCTATATCTTTTTATAGCCGGGCACCATCAGCTTTCTTCCCCACAAAACAGTTTTATTGGCAGTTCATCCACATATCATACAATTCAATAGTTACGTCATATCAAGAAGAGTTGTACAATCATTGTCAGAATTTTAGAAAATTCTCTTTTTTCTTGTACTCATTGTTATTTGTGTATTTTTTTAATTGTGGGGAAAATGTACAAAACACAAGATTCTCCAGTTCAACAATGTCTACATGTATAATCCAGTGCCATTGATTATACTTTTCATGTTGTACAACCTTTTCCAAATTATTCCACTACAGTTAACATAAACTCAATGCCCCCTAAGCAAAAATCTTCCCTTCCACCCATGGTAACCATTGCTTATGTTTAGTTTCTTTCTTAGTAATTTTCTTGATGTAATATTTACATGTCCAACATTTCTGCAGTTAAATCACTCTTTAAATGAGTTCCAGTGCTCCCTCCCCCTCCTCATTGTTTGCTCCTCAAATGCCCTCACCTTCTGCACCCCTGGACCCTGAAAATCCATTCCACCAGTTATTGTCTCTATGCACCCACTCCTTCTGTGCTTCATAAACTGGAAAATGTAACAGAAACAATAAAAAACCAAAATGAAACAGAAAGAAGAAAATAGTGATAATAATACAAAGATGAAAAATAAAGAGTAGAAAGAAATCACCTTCTATAATATTTAAAAAGCCAGAGAAGAAATTTCTGTCATGCAACAAGCAAGAAATATTTGAGTGTACAGCAAATTCAGGTGGAGTCAAGAGAGAAGTTAACTGACCAAGTGTCGCATTCTACCATGGTTCCCCAAACCATAATCAAGTTTACTGCGACCTCTGCCTGAGAGGAAAGCTGTCTGAGTCCCTGGTCTGTAGCTAGAGGGAGTCTGCCAGGGGCTTAATCTGACTGGATACTCTGAGGATGGATTTGGGGCTCCCACGGTCCTCCATAGCCTTCTACAAATAGGATGTTTGCAATTTGAACTCTGATACCATTCCTTTCATCATATTTGGATTTTATTAATATCATCTTGAGAAAGTAATTGTTTACTTGGTTCCCTCTTCCTGCCTTTTTTAAACAAAAATCATAATCCTCATAATAGCCTTTTAGGGTGTTTTATGATCTCTTTGTTTCACAGTGGGACATAAAAAGTAGCAGAAAGACATGAAACTACAGTACATTAAGCTGTTCCCTCCAGAATTATCAAAGCTTGACTGAAGGAATGACTGCGCATGGCCAACTTCTAGGTTTCCTTTAGTCATTTTATTGGGGGCTCTTACAACTCTTACCACAATCCATACATCCATCCATTGTGTCAAGCACTTTTGTACATTTGTTTCCCTCATCATTCTCGAAACATTTGCTTTCTACTTGAGCCCTTGGTATCAGATCCTCATTTTCCCCCTCCCTCCCCATGCCCCCTCCCCCATGAACCCTTGATAATTTATAAATTATTATTATTTTGTTCTATCTTACACCATCCGACATCTCCCTTGACCCACTTCTCTGCTGTCTGTTCCCCAGAGAGGAGGTTATATGTAGATCCTTGTAATCTGTTTTCCCTTTAAGGTGAGGAAACTTCTAGGTTTCTTTTTCCACCAAAAAGCCTTGCCTCCTGAAGCCCAGTGTACATGCCAACTCCTCACAAAAGGGGTGATTTCCTTCCTTTTGCTCAAGCTTTATAATGTCAATTTTCTATGAGATTTAAATTTATGATAATGAATTCCTTCCTCTGCCTAATTTCATTCCTCTTTTATTTCATTTAGGCCCCAGGCAGAGCAATTTGCAGTCGAAGTAAGAGTAACATTGTTACAGGACAAAAATCATTTTTCTCAAATAACATAATAGAGTGCAGAATTTAGGGATCCTCAATGAGGTTCTAGTTAAGCTGAAATACAGATAGAAAGCAAACTTCACAGGGAAATGGTGTCTGGTCTGTGGCATGCCTCCTGTGGCCACTCTCCCAGCAGAACGTTTTCCAAATGCATGCACTGGCATGCTCTCCTACTCGCCCAGCAAGGTGGAGCTCTGCATTCCATTGCAAAAACCTAAATGCACAGAGCCACATCCAAACTAGTAGACATAATATATTTATTGTTAGTAGATGCGATTCAAATCATATAGCACCAAAATTTACCCAACAAGGGCCCCCCGTGGGATATTTGTTGGACTGCTAACCACAAAGTCAGCATTTCAAACCCAGCAGCCTCTTTGGGGGAGAAAGATGAGACTTCCTGCTCCAGTCCAGATCGACAGCCTCAGAAACCCACAGGGGCAGTTCTACCCTGGCCTATAGCGTTGCTGTGAGTCAGAATGGACTGGTTGGCGATGTGTCATAGAGTTGGAAGGCAGGAATTGGGAAAATCAACTGCTAGGGAATATAAGAAAAAGAAATCAAGTTGCGTATTTCTTATGACATCCTTTTCCCCACTGCCTACTCAATACATTTCAAAGTGATTAGTTTGTCACACAAGACTAATCAGAATTTAGTCCCACTGGGTGAAAATTCTGATGGTAGGCCTCTCATGCAGGCTGCCTTGGTAAAGGTCCAGAAGATTCTCTGAAAAGGAGTCGCTCTCCCCGCTAGTTCCTTCTTCTTATCTGAGAATCCTTCCCATGTTCAAGATATCCAGTTACCATTTCTGTTTCTTGTACATGGAAGGGCTTGTGTGCCACCTAGCCAAACCCATTTCAATATCTGTTCCTAGTAGGGAGGGAATAAGGCCTCTCAGCTGACCCAGAGTAAACAGAGTAAACCTGTTTGCACAAGCCATGCATGGACACTGTCTTCTGGGCCCACTAGTGATGCTGATCTCACTGTGCCTCTATGTGAATAAAGCATTTATCATGGGTGCTGTTAGACTATAAGTAGTCTGTCTTCTGTTGGCAACCTTGAACCTTGGTACAGCAAACCCGTGACTGCCGTTTTGAACTCACCTCCCATTCCTGCCCTCGTGCAGCCTATGTGCCTGCCACACAAAATAACTAGTTCTGTGAACATGAAAAGCTATATCTTTCCACAAGGTCAGCAGTTCAAAACCATCAGCAGCTCCACAGGAGAGAGATCAGACTTTCTAATCCCATAAACAGTTACCTTCTAGGGAACCCACAGGGGGTTGCTATAAGTCAGCATTGAGTTGATGGCAGTGAGTTTGGAAACACATACTGATCATTTTGCCCAAAGTATCTTCTACCTGCTCAGACTCCTTGTTCCAAATGAATTTTTCAACATGCCTAAAAAGGGGAATTTTTTGTTCCATAACAAAGTTCTTATAACCTTTTAAAGCAAAGTTAATTTTTCTCTCCTTGATCAGATGTGCAGGTACAGGAGAATGACCACAAATTAAAAGAAAATGTGCCTGAGATAATTTGGAAATTTCACATTGAAATCTAGGAAAATTTTCTCAATGAAGTATGAAGACACAGAATGAACAGAATATATTAGGAGAGAAAGAACCTACAGTTTATTTGGGTCATTCTGGTTTTGAGGAACCTACCGTACTTTGAACATGTTGTCAGGAGAGACCAGTCCCTGGAGAAGGACACCTTACTTGGGCTCAAGCCTAAGAGTAATTGTGAGGGTGGCACAGGACCAGACAGTATTTCGTTCTGTCATGCATCGGGTCGCTATAAGTTGGAACCAACTCGATGGTACCTCACAACAAGAAGAACAGGAGACTTAAAAAGTAAAACAAAAAAGGAGGATGAGGTGGAGGGAAGTCAAAAGAGGTTCCCAGCTTTTGGCAATGACAGGAATGATAAACTTTGGGACATCATTACAATATGTTAACTATCGCTTTTTAAATTCTTATAAAAATTCAGAATAAACAAATGGATTCAGTTCTTTTCTGTATGAGTTAAAGAATTAGAAAACAGAAAGGCAATTCAAAGAAGTAGCCATTGGTAGAACTGCTGCACAGGATTTCCGAGGCTGTGAATCTTTACAGGAGCAATTGCCCGGTCTTTCTCCCGTGGCGCGGTTAGTGTGTCGGAGCTGACAACCTTTTAGTTAACAGCTTAAGTTTACCTTACTATATCATGAACTCACTCGACTCGCTGCCATCCAGTCTATGCCAGCTCAAAGCAACCCCGAAGGACAGGGTGGAACTGACGTGTTGAGTTTCTGAGACTGTAGCTCTGCATGGGAGTAGAAAGCCCCGTGTTTCTCTAGCAGAGGACCTTAAAGGAGTAGATAAGGAACACCAACATCACCTTTTCACTAAAGCCAATTGTGAAAACAACGTGAGTGTGGGAGCCACAGCTGACCTCCTTTGGCTTCTTTATTGCCATGAGGCAGGGGTCAGACATGCCTTCGCCCACCAGCCTTCTTTACCCGATTCTGACACTGATCATGCCGCCCACTCTACTTCTCTGCTAGGTTTGATAAGTCCTTGCAATAGCAAGGGGAGTGACTAAGGGAGTTAACAGGTTACTACAAGCTGGAATTGCTAAACAGTAAGGATGTAGTCTGTACCCAAAAGAACTACTCGACATTCTACCATTTCAGGAGGCAGTCTTTGAACAAGAATCAATGGTGCTGAAGGAAGAAGTTAAAATTGCACTGAAAGAATGAGCCAACAACAAGGCTCCAGCAACTGATAGAATATGAATGAACATGTTTCAACACGCCAATGAGGTACTTGCTTATCTGTGCCAGGGAATTTAGAAGACAGCTACTTGACCAACTAATAGGAAAAGATCCTTCTTGTACCCATTCCAAAGTAGGGTTACACAACAGAATGCTCAAACTACAGTATAATGTCACTGGTATCCCACTCCAGTAAAATCGTGGTGAAGATAATGCAACAACAGTTTCAGGAGTGCATTGATAGGGAGGAGCCAGAGGTTCAAACTAGATTCAGAAGAGGACATGGAACAAGGGATATCGTTGTGGATGTCAGAGGGACCGTGGCTGAAAGCAGAAAATACAAGATGTTAACTTGTGTTTCATTGACTATTTCAAGGCATTCAACTGTGTGGATCACAACAAACTATGGATGACCTTGAAAAGATGGGCATTCCAGAACACTTGATTGTGCTCATTTGAAAATTGAACGTGGATCAAGGGGAAGTTAGTCAAAGAGAACAAGGGAATTATTTTGTGACAGAGTTGTATCCTCTCACCATATGACCCCTAAAGCAAACATCAATCAAGGCAGTAGAAGATGCCACCGTCCCCTTGCCCCCCAAAAGCTCATCAAGTGAAATCAAAGATCAAGATGATGCTCATTTGTTTTTTCGTGTGAGCGGGGACAGTGCATTTGGTCTTGGTTCCACCAGGTCAGAGAGGTTCTGAAAAGATTGCGTAATTGTGTGAGAAAAAAAGGCCTGATTTGTGGCAGACAGGGGACTGGTTTTGCCACCATGACAATGCACCTTCTCACACAGTCTTCTCAGTGTGTCGGTTTATAGCAACAGCAGCATGCTTCATTTGCACCACAGCTTACTCACCTGACTTCACTTCGTGTGACTTCTTTTTGTTTCCATGAATGTAGAGGGACATGAAAGGACAGTGATTTGAGGAAATAGAAGAGATGATGGAAAATATGAGGGAGGTGCTATTAGCCATCCACCCATATGAATTTGAAAAACATTTTCAAGAATGGAATTGCAGATTAGACAAATGTATTAAGTACAATGGAGAGTACTTTGAAGGCGATAAGGTTGTTTTGTAAAAGAAACAAATAAATATATAGGTTTGAAAAAGTTTTCCATTTTGGGGGGGGGGCTGGCCCCCTTTATTTGAGACCTATCCACAGTTCCCACATTCTATAGGATTTAGGGTCAAAGTCTTTCTGCAGGGGTAAGTTGAGGGGATCTATTCCCATAAAGATTTAGAAAGCTTCAGAAACCTTATATAAAGTAACTGAGTTGAAATCGACTTGGTGATGGTGGGTTTGGGATTTGGGGGTATGTGACCTTCAACAGGAATTACATCCTCCCCATGTCAGCCCCAAATGTGGCGTGACTATTGAGATTTATTAAGTAATGAATAGGCACTCTGAGTTGAAATAACAGGCTTCTTCCTGATGCTCTTTCAGAATCCGTAAGATTGAGACTTCATTCTCTGCAATGTGAAAGTTTCAGATCAGGATATATCAGGGGCCACCCTGTGATTCTCTGAAGAAAGTGTGTGGGATTGCACATTTAGACTCTTGATTAACAATTCAACTTTGCAGCAGGTTTTTTGTTTGGTTGGTTGGTCTTTTGCTTTCAGATGGATTATTTTATTTTGTTTTATTTTTTTAATCATTTTATTGGGGCTCATACAACTCTTATTACAATCCATACATACATCACTTGTGTAAAGCACACTTATACATTCATTGCCCTCATCATTCTCAAAATTCGCCTTCTGCTTGGGTTCCTGGAATCAGCTCATTTTTCTTTTTTCCCTCCCCTCCATCCCTGCTCCGCCCTCCCTCATGAACCCTTACTAGTTTGTAAATTATTATTTTATCTTATCTTACGCTGCCCGGCATCTCCCTTCACCCACTTTTCTTTTGCCCACCTCCAGAGAGGAAGTTATATGTACATCCCCATGATCGGTTGGTTCCCCCTTTCTAGCCCCCCTTCCCTCCTGGTATCGCCACTCTCACCGTTGGTCCTGAGGGGTTCATCTGTCCTAGATTCCCTGTGTTTCCAGATCCCATTGTACCGCTGTGCATCCTCTGGTCTAACCAAGTTTGCAAGGTAGCATTGGGATCATGATGGTTGGATTATTTTCTGAGTGGAGGAGGTCATAGACAAAATGGGGGACCTCGGTCCTAGAAGAGGAGAGCTTCTTCGACAAAGTGGTGGAGTAGAATTCACACCTTCCTTGAAGAATGAAAAAGGGAAGGGAAATCATTATGATTGGGAATTCCTTAAAGACTATGGGCAATAAATGGAAGGAAGTGTTTGAAGAAATCTAGTATAAAGTTTTTCCCCTGACATTTCACCCCCCAAAAGACATTGAAGCCCTTTTGCAGACTTGGGGATAGGGAACAGCGTGAGATTGAAGAAAGTGAGATCGGTGCGTTGAAGTGGATAATTTTAGTTTCTACAAACAGGGAGCCCTAGTGGTGTCGCGGGCTGCGAACTGCAAGAGGAGCCTTGGAAACCACAAGCTGTCCTTTAGGCAAAAGCTGAGGCGTTCTCCCTTGTGGAGCTGAGCAGCCTGGAAAAGCCCACAGAAGCAGCTCTCGTCTGGCTTGTGCGGTTTGTTTTATTTCCAGATAAAGCCTTAAGAATCCCTGGTGTTGCAGTGGGCTAAACCTTGGACTGCTAATCAAAGAGTTGGCAGTTCAAACCCACTAGCAGCAGCTCTGAGGAGAAACGTGTGGTACTCTGTTTTTGTGGATTTCCAGCCTTAGAAACTCAATGGGGCAGTTCTACACTATCCTGTGGGGTGTCTATGAGTCAGCGTCAGCTCCACAGCCGGGAGGTTAGTGTAGTTTTGACAAGAGTTAAACATGGGAAGACCAAGCAATCTCCCTCCTACGTAAATACTCCAAAGAACTGAGCGGTGACTTAACAGGTAGCATGATTCACAATAAACGAAAACTGGGAACAACTCCAATGTCCACAAACAAAATGAATATAGAGGAGTGAAGTTCTTACACATATCACCGCAGAAACACGCTTGGAAACATTGTGCGAAGTAAAATAATCACACGCAGTGCAAATATTGTACGACCCCATTTACCGGAAATAGTTGGGTTGGGAAATCCATCAAGATGAAAGAAGAGTAGTCACTAGGAAATGAGGAGGAGAAATAGGGAAATAAAACTACATAAATAAACCGATTAAAATACCAATAGGGAAAATCAATAATCCCATCCTGAAGCCTCGGATGACAGAGGAAATAGAGTCCTTTTGCAAACCATTACTTCCAGTTTTAAAAAAATGTTTTTAAAGTGGCCCACCCCCCACCAACTCACAGTAGAATGAGACTAGAGGTGAGGACAAAGTATAGCCTTTTATCTCTTTGTTTTACACAAATGAATATAACTTCAATTTTTATTATATATATTTATAATTTATATATACATTCAAATTACCATTTCAACACAATGAATGGAAAAAACTCTTTTTTTTTTTTATGTAGAAGCCACCATTGCTCAGTAGGATTAGCATTTCTCTCCTGTACCATTACCCAAGATGTCCACCCACAACAGAGAGGAAAAGAAAAAGCAAAGACTGACTTGATTTTCCTATTTGACAATGGTGTGCTGTGTGTCAAGCTGTGATGGGATGAAATGCTGCCCCCTCCTGCCCCAGCTTCAGGACCGTGGGGATGCTGAGTGGACTGCGACGGCTGTGACAGTGGCTAAGGCAGTGTGGCGTCTTCCAACCTAGTTGACTCATCTTTCAGAATTATACCACATATCTACTAGACTATCATTCATAAATTTGCACTGGCTAATTTTTATAGTAGGTTATCAGGCCTTTCATTCTTGTGTGTCTCAGTCTTGTCAGACTCCACTGATACCTGTCTGCCCTGGGTTACTGTGCTGATATTTGAAAGGGGTCGTTTCCAGCATTATAGCAAAACCCACGTCACCACAGTACAGAAAACTGGCAGATGGACGGCGGACAATTACTAGTAATGACTGCCAAATGGCAGGGAGTTTAAAAGGTGGATATGGCCAAGATGAATGATATCAGTACACAACTTGTGAAAGCCCCTGAACAAGTTAGTATTGCAGTCTATTCCCCTCGCTCCCCAAATAGCAGTTATTTTAGGATTGTAAAATGGAGATAAACTTTATCAACATTTGAGGAAGGGACCATCTGGAATTGCAGTTCAGATCACTGCAATTACATCTATATTCAGACATACTCTTAGGGTGCTAAATTTTGTGATATTCAGGATAAATAAGAGTTCAAGAATTGCAAATAAAAATGGGAGAAGGCAGATTCCTTTATACTTTTATAGTCAGTGAATTGTCAAGGTTTGGGCTTGCATTCTTATCTCACACTGCTAGACTACACTCCCATAGCTCCTAGAACGTAAAGTCAGTTAAAATTTATTCAATGCCATAATATATTCAGCCAAAATTATATTATTTAGCTAAATGCAAAAATATATTTACTTTGCTGCACACACAGTGACAAAAACATATCCTTTGAAGAAAATTTAAATCAACCATCTATTTGCTGCCAACAGCTGCTCAAAAGAGACTCAATAGTCCAGTAAATTCCCGTTTTAGAAGCTTTTCTCAGTTAAGAGTCTTGCCTCAGGAATTCAACTTCTTATCTGGAAAGTATCCCAACAATAGAACAGATGAATTATTTTTGTTCCTTGTTCTTAGCTACAGGCAAGAGTCTAAAATTATAAAAATGATCATCACTCAACCCTTAACAGAATATGAAACAGGCAGTCCTCGGGTTATGAATGTCCTGTTTATGTACCTGTAGCTATGAACCAAACCCTCTCCGTTCTTCATAAGCACCATACTAAACATTTGAGTTGCAGACAATGGTTCATAATGAGCAAACGGGTGCTACCTTGAAAAGCACACCAAATCGCATTTATTATTATTGTATTATTTTGTCAAAACTGTTTTAATATACCTGGAAATGCTCAATGCTTTCTGTGCACCAAAAGGTACGGTGTATACTAAATACTAAGACTAACAGTTAAATAGCTTCTCACAACCACTGAGTCGATTCTAACTCAGAGCAATGCCACAGTGCAGGGTAGAAGCACTCTTGGGGTTTCTGAGTCCGTAATGCTTTACAAGAGGAAACAGTCTTCTTTTTCTCCTGTGCACAGCCTCTATGCCAAGAGGGCTCCTCGGACAGAACCACCGTACCTCACAGTTCTGACTCATTTACAAATGCCGCTTAAGAGAGGCTTCACAGTGAAACTGCTTCATGATGCAGGGAGTGTCTGTACTGAAAGCCAAACACACACACACACAGACCAAACCACTGCACTTCAGAATGTTCAGATTTCGTATTTTATGACATTTGTATAACATCCTCGCAAATGAATGTGTAAACTATATTCACGAGCTAGAAGCCATTATATGATGCTATTGCTCTGAAACATGAATGTAGCATGGAGACTTATGCATACTCTCAAGCAAGGTTTTGTGTCACTATCTCGGATTCCAGCCTATCATCCATTGATACCACGTAAGCTCTGCATGGTGATGGGTGTGGTTGTGACATGTGCCTTTAACCTAACCACCACCATGGTTGAGTTAGGCATGTTCTTTGTTTTCTGTTTGTCTTCTTTGTTCTTTGCTACTTTTTTCTCCCTTCCTGCTTTCTTTGGGTAGATTGGATTTTTTTTACAGTTATATTTTATCTCCACTAATGGTTTATTATCACTGATTCTTTATTGTGTGTTTCGGTGGCTGCTCTGGAACTTAGAGTACACACGTTGTGCGTGGCACAGTCTACTTGCACACACTTACATTACTCTCTTCTAATGTGAGAAAGAGGATCTAGAACTGGTACCTTACTCTCCACCTGCGTTCCTTTATGCTGTTGGCACAGTACGCCTTTTTCTGCATATGTGGTGGACCCCACATGCTTTCATCCTTCTTGTTCTAAGTCATTCACCTTTAAAGTGCTAAAGAGATGAGACAAATGCTCTTTCAAAATTACCCACCATTCCCAGCACTTTTTATGCCTGTGTGGCGTTCCAGATTTCATCTTGTATCTGGTGCCACTTTAAATTCTGCTTAAAACACTTTGTTTAATATTTCTCATAATACAGGACTGCTGGCAATGGCTCCTAGCTTTTGTGTGTCTGGAAATGGTCTTTATTCTTTTCTCCTGACTTGCAAACTTTCTGACAAGAATTCTGCTCTTTTTCGCTTTCCTCTATTGGCGATATGCCTTTTTGTTCTTTATTTCCAAAAGGTCCCTTTATTTCTGTTTTTCAGCAAGTCTATTTTATGTGTTCATTGGGTTGGTCAAGCTTCTTGATTTTAAATTTGTCAACGAAAGATTGATCGTTAGAATCCACCCAAAAGTGTTTCAAAATAAAGACCTTTCACCCCAAACAATCAGACTCTGAAAATCCCACGAAGACTAGTTCTACTTTCAAACACGTGGGATCACCATGTGTTGGACTCAGCATGAGTGCGTCTGGCGATGCGTTTCTATTAGCTGAGACTAATGTAGGTATGCGGCAGCCCTGGTGGTGTAGTGTGGTCACTAGTTCCTGCGAGCTGCGAGCTTAGTATTTTGAAACCACCAGCGTCTCCAAGGGAGCAAGACGGGGTTTCCTACTTCCACAAAGAGTTGAGTCTCAGAAGCCCACAGGGGAAGGTCTACCCTGCCCGATTGGGTTGCCATGGGTCTGCAAGGAATCCGTGGCAGTAGGTTTGGTTTGGTTTGGAAAGGAAGACTTCACCATATGCTCAGTCTTGATCCTGTCGCTCAGCAGTAGTTTTCTCGCCAAAGCCAGAGCACATAAACACTTTTTTGATGAGGAGAGTTTCTAGTACTTAAGTTTTCATGATGCTTCAACTTAGTTGGGGTCGGTTGTTAGTGGTGCTCATGTTTCCTAGGCTCGTCTCCTGACCTGTTTCTCCCCGCCCGCACCGCCACACTATGAAGGTAGCTAGGTGCCTGCGCTCTGTTGCCTTATTTGTGGCTTGAACCACAGGGCGGAAAACACAGTCTGTCTGTGAAAAGGTCACGGAGGCACCAGCTGACCTCCTCTGGCTTCACCAGGAAGACCAAAAATCAAATCCATTGAGTGCATTCTGGCTCATAGGGACCCCATAGGACAGGGGAGGATTGCCCCGGTGAGTTTCCCAGACTAACTCTTTATCGGGGTGGGAAGTCTCATCTTTCTTCCTCCCAGAGTGGAAGACTTCAATATCCGCCCAAGGCTGATTCCGATAGAGCGGAGGTCCGACATGCCTCGTTCTGCCTCGGCTGACGGCACCGAGCTCACTCAATGCACTCGCTGCTTCCGTGGTGGCTTTGGGGATTTGCTGCAGTCGCCACATGGAGCGTGACCATGCGCTCTATGAGGGGAGTTAGGAGGTTACAACTGAGGATCAGAAATAATCAGGACGCACTTCTTTGGTTCCAACAGTCATGCTCGCGTGCAGTTCTCTCTCTGGTCCTCTGACTGCTTTGCTTGAGCCATGTTACAAAGCTCGTTTAGTACTTGACTCCTATAAACCTCAGCCTGAAGGTCCTTGGCACAGCTTTACGCATCAGCAACATTGGCTCCTCTGATTAAGTGCCTGGAAACAACTGTCTCAGAACAGGAGCGTCCTACCCATAGGCCATCTAGTTTCTGCAATCCAAGGGCTGGAGTCTTCCACTCGGTGTCATTCTTGATGCTGATTCCTCTGCAGCCACCACTTGTTTGTCATCATAGATCTGCCTCCTGGATCAAGGAGGGTTACTGTGCTGTTTTATATTTATCAGGATGGCAAGATTGGCTTACTCCCTGGGTAGACTCCCACGATTCCACAATTACAATTAATCCTGTTAATAATGATTCATGACTGTACTATATAATACTATCAACATCTTGCCCTGCCTTCTCTTAGTCAGACCCACAAGGAAATGAGGAATTATACCCAATCTGTATGATGGCACCCAGTATTTTTGATGGGACTTACAAAGGCTAGAAGAATCCTATCAAGTAAATCAGGGCACTAGACTGCCCAAAATTTTATTTTACGTAAAGTCTAAACCCACTGTGGAGACGATGATAAAAGACCAATATGCTTCACACCTTAAAAGAAAGAGATGTAAGAACATACATCCTTTCTCCAAGGAGCAGACCTGGAACAAGAATATGGGGGTTCTGTGATACTGGAAGAAAAAGTGCACGTTGGAAAAGTAGTACCTTTTCAGGTGGTGGGGCAGTTTTATACTCTTCCACTTGGAGCAGATCCTAAGTCTACAACTAAGAGCGCAAGGCTAACCCCCATCCTACTGGTTTTGTGTCTTCCTTTCTTTAAGGTTCTGGGCGGAATATGCACCATGCACAGGTGGTTGAGTGTAAGTGTTTATTGCAGCCCCGTTAAGCTCTGTGGCTAATGAGCATGGCTGCAAAACTGCCAGGATATTGACAATGAACCCAGCCAGTGGAATAATGTCATTATTTATGGGTGGTTGAGGTTTTTGCTTTGTTTTAATGGTCTCATGAGGAAGGCCTAAAGAATGTAGACAGGATGCATTAGACACTGCTAGTTTTATATTATTATTTTTAAGTCATTTTATTGGGGCTCATACAACTCTTATCACAATCCATACATACATCAATTGTGTAAAGCACACTTATACATTCATTGCCCTCATCATTCTCAACATTCGCTTTCTGCTTGGGTTCCTAGAATCAGCTCCTCATTTTCCTTTTTCTCCTCTCCCTCCCTCCCCATTTCCTCCTCCCTCATGAACCCTTAATAATTTATAAATTATTCTTTTATCTTATCTTACACTGCCCAGTGTCTCCCTTCACCCACTTTTCTGTGCCCATCCCCCAGAGAGGAGGTTATATGTAGATCCTTGTGATCGGTTCCCCTTTTCTATCCCCCCTTCCCTCCCATTATTGCCCCTCTCTTCACTGGTCCTGAGGGGTTCATCTGTCCTAGATTCCCTGTGTTTCTAGTTTCCATCTGTACCGATGTGCATCCTCTAGTCTAACCAGGTTTGCAAGGTAGAATTGGGATCATGAGAGTTGGGGGGGGGGCAAGCATTTAAGAACTAGAGAAGGGTTGTGAGTTTTATTATTGCTACACTGAACCCTGAGTGACTCATATCCTCCCCACTACTCCTCTGCAAGGAATGTCCAGTTGTCTACAGGTGGGCATTGCGTCCCCATCATGCGCTCCCCTCATTCATGATGATATGATTTCCCCCCACCCCCACCCCCGCCTTTGGTGCTTGAAACCTGGTCCCCTCGGCCCTTCATGATCACACATGTTGGTGTGCTGCTTCCATGTGGACTTTGTTGCTTCTGGACTAGATGGCCACTTGTTTATTTTCAAGCCTTTAAGACCCTAGACGCTATATCTCTTGATAGCTGGGCACCATCAGCCTTCTTCACCACACTTACTTATGCACACATTCGTCTTCAGCATTTATGTGAGGAGGGTGATCACACAATGATGGTTTTTGTTCTTTGGTGTCTGCTACCTGATCCCTTCAACACCTCATGTTCACACAGGCTTGTGTGCTTCTTCTCTGTGGGTGTTGTTGCTTCTGAGCTAAATGGCTGCTTGTTTGCCTTCAAACCTTTAAGACCCCAGGCGCTATATCTTTTGATAGCCGGGCACCATCCGCTTTCTTCACCACGTTTGCACATGCACATGTTTGTCTTCAGAGATCATGTCGGGAAGGTTGATATCATGAAATGACCATTTAGCTGAGCAAGGTGCTCTTGTGTAAGGGAATGCGCGCGAGGAGGCCCAATGTCCACCTGCTACCCTACTACTGAACCTATAAATATATGCACATAGGTCTATTTCCCCCATAATCATATATATATTTACATATGTACATGTCTGTATTTAGGCTTCTATGTGTACCCTTTGCCTCCTACTCCTTTCCTCTATTTCCTTATGCTTTCCTCCAGTCCCACTACCATGTTCAGCCTTCATTCTGGTTTCAGTAATTCCTCTCAGTTACCTTGCCCTTGGTCACTCCCTACCAGTCCTCTACTCTCCTCCCTGGCACTGGTTTTGAACCACTCGCTTTTCCCTTCTCCCTGGGGTGGCCAACACCATCTCCCTTCCCCTACCTCCCACGCTCTCATGTCCCCCCGAGTCAGTTGGTTCCATTATTTTCTTCTCACATTGTTTGTCCAACCTATCTTATCTAGGTGGACCTGAAGATATAGTAATATGTGCATAAAATTGTGGATGGCTTTGACAGCATCAAAGTGGCACATAGGAACATGGCATTGACAGCAGCAACACCGACATGCTAACAAACAAAACAAGCCAATGGCATATAAAATTTAAAAGAAGAGAAAAAAAAGAGACAATAATAACAACAACAACAACAAAAAAGCCTGTTAGTAGTTCAAGGTCTGTTTGTTGACCTTTAGGAGTGTTTTCCGAACAAGTCTGATGGGGTGCCACATCCTGGCCCCAGAGTCCATCCTTTACACTCCCTTGGGACCTCCTTGCTCTGCTTCCCCTGCCGCTCCATTACACGCCTCCAGTTATTTTAACACAGAAAACCACTTAAAAATTTTTACGGAATAATCAATTCAATTCAATAAGCAATTCAATTATTTCTTTACCAATGACAATGTAAGCTTACTCATGCAGCAAAGAGAAATGTGTGTTTATTAGCTCTGGAGATAAAATAACCTGGAGAATAAAATGCATTCCAGAAAAATATAAAATAGTATGTCATAAAAACTCATGGCCTTTCATTTGGTTCTGCCTCATCGTGACCCTATAGGACAAAGCAGAACTGTTCCATAGGTCTCTGGGGCTGTAAACCTTTACATGAGCAGACAGCCTCACCTTTCTCTCAAGGAGTGACTTGGAGATTTGAACTACTGATCTTTCAGTTAGGAGCCAAATGCTTAACATAATGCACCACCATAGAAGCTAAGATTATTGTCAGCATTAGCATCTAAGCTTATACTTGATTCTCTGGTATTACTTTAGCATCAATAAAACTCTATATTATGCTTTCCATACAGATTATGAGCAATATTTAAATTGTAATCTATGTCTTCATAGATATGAAAGTATCTTAATGTTAATGCCATAGACAAATTAAATTACATTAAATCAAAAATCTAACATGACTATATTATTAGAATTTCAAGTGTAAACACCTGGTAGTAAGCAGGAAAATAATAAGTTATGTGAAAAATCTATTATAAAAGCAAAGTGATTCAGGATCAAAACCAAAAGCTGAGTGCTAAGGTCAAGGTCAGCAGGTCAGACCCACTGCAACTCTTCAGAAGAAAGTTGAGGCTCTCTGCTCCTATAAAGGATATGCAACTTTTGAAACCCTATTTAGTGTTGCTATGAGACAGGTTCTCGCCTCAACGGCCATGGGTTTGGCTTAGGGGTGTGTATATCTATTAGGAGGTCCCCCCAAACCCGGAATTGTGCTGGGCGGAGCTTTTGTAGTAAGCATTTTCCCCATTGGTGAGCATCAAGAAACTCTCTCTGAGTTAGTGCACCGAGTGGCATCACCTGGGAAGGTTCTCTCTGGTCCCAGTGAATTTTTTTCATAAATGCAGTTTCGCTTGAACCGCATTTTTTGTAATGGGCAATTTAAGGGAAAATCTGTGAAATTTTGTTTCCTGCTCTGGAACAATGCCGCTGAAATGGTTGTGATGTTGACCACAGCTTACCGGACAGCACTATGGGAAAAACTCATGTGTATCAGTGGCTTTCTCATTTCAGAAGAGGCGAACTGTTGACTGATGACAAACCTCATTCTGGACATCTGTTAACTTCCCAATCAGAAGAAGATGTTGAATCTTAGTGCATTTGGAGTTCATTCTGTTAATCAAGAATGATTAATCAAGCATTCTATTTAAAGGTTCTGAAAAGATTGAATAACAGTGTGCAACAAAAATGGCCTAATTTGTGGTAAATGAGGGACTGGTTTTTCACCACAACAGACAATGCACCTGCTTATGCAGCCATGTCAGTGTGACAGTTTTTGGCAAAAAAATACCCAGCATGCCTGTCTTGCCCCACACACCTAACTCACTTGACCTCACTCCTTACAACTTCTGTTTCTACAAATGGATGAAAGGACAGAGGTTTGACAACTTAGAGAGGCAAGAAAAAAATGAGGGAGGTACTGTCAGCCATCCAAACACATGAATTTGAAAACTGTTTCCAAGAATGGAATCTCAGATTTGACAAATGTATCGAGTGTAATGCAGAGTACTTTGAAGGTGATAAAGTTGTTTTGTAAAAAAAAAAATGCATACCGTTGAAAGAAAAATTCATTTTTTTGTCGGGGGATACCTCCCTTATATATGCTGTTTCAGGTTTTTAATGATAGGGATTTAGTACCACAAAGTAAATGGGATATAAATTGGCCCATATTTCATTGTCTTCTATCTGCTTATTGACTAGAAGGTGGAGCAACAAAGTGGAAGGATGCAGCAGTTCTTTAGATAATGTGTTGGCTTCAAGAAACTTTATGTATTCAAAGTTTGTGATGTGTTCATTTATTATCATTAGTCCTCTTTTAACCACTAAGCAAAAAACAAAAAAAACGAACTTAAACTTTGTAGGATAAAATTTATTTCAGCAATGCTTAGAAACAAAGAAAAATGACCGTGACATGAAAACACAGAAAAGTTGGCATGCAATTACTATAGATTTGGGGGGGGGGGAGGAGAATCAATTAAAATGAAGTGAACATCCTAGGTAAAAACATTGAGAGTTAAAGGAAATGACACCACAGCTACAGCAGGTAACTATATTAGATATTAGAAATGATTAAATGATGAACAGTTTTGCAATGGTTTCAGCTAGAGGCTTGCAATGGTATTTCTTTCAAGGGCAAACCATTCTAACAGCTCCTCTTCAGATTATTACTCCCAGATCATAATTCAGACTGTCCTATAGCTCTTTTAATCTTCATGACCTTCAATACTTGAATAAAATTTTAAGTCGTAATAAATTGTGGAAGGATTCACACGGGTTGTTATCCTGTTTTATTTTGCGAATGGCAAGAGCAAATTCTTTCCCTGAATCATCTCTTTGACAAGGGTCATAAACTCAGGTGATTATAAGAGATTTATAGGAAGCACCTAAGAGTTATGAAGGCAACAGTGTGGAATCCTTTGTACCTGCACCAAAGCACAAGTACTCTCCAAGGTCATTCATTCCCAACTTCCTACTGCTGCCTTGCACACCATCAGCAACATTTTGTGTAGAAGCTACAACCAAGGTCAATGTGCAATCCTTTTCTATGAAGTGCATGAAGCTAGAATTAGCAATAAGGAGGTTTATAAAGTAAGTTATCTTCTTTGGAATAAGCACATTAACAAAAGTCATGGTGAGAGAACATTTGAAGATTTGCATCTTTTTATCTGAATGGCTTCTTATTAAATTGTTAGAACATTAGATTTGCCTTCTCTAGTGTGCTTGTTTCGGCAGCACATATAATAAAATTGTCTTCCCTGGTTTCCCTGTTAAATGGAGTCAGTGCTCTGTTTGTCCTTGGAGAAGATAGTCTTAGAGAAAAACAAAGTGTATACCATACAGTAACAAATACTGTGACTAAAGTTAGTGACATACAAAAATGAACTGTAATTGGAAGCATTACCAATGTTTAGGGTAACATTAATCCATTCAACAAATATTGATCAAGTAATTACTATATGCCAGATGTTGTTCCTAAGGTCTGGGAATGCAAAAATTGAGAAAGAGCTTTTCAGAAGGGTTATTATTATTATTTTAATCATTTTATCAGGGGATCATACAACTCTTATCACAATCTATACATACATCCACTATGTCAAGCACATTTGTACATTTGTTGCCTCATCATTTTCAAAACATTTTCTTTCTACTTGAGCCCTTGGTATCAGCTCCTCACTTTTCCCCTCCCTCCCCGCTCCCTTCTCCCTCATAAACCCCTTATTAATTTTTAAATTATTATTAATTTGCCATATATTACACTGTCCTACATATTCCTTCACCGACTTTTCTGTTGTCAAACCCCCACAAAGGAGGTTATATGTAGATCTTTGTAATCGGTTCCCCCTTTCTACCTCACCTTCTCTCCACCCTGCCAGTATCGCCACTCTCACCACAGGTCCTGAAAGGATCATCTGTCCTGATTCCCTGTGTTTCCAGTTCCTATCTGTACCAGTGTACATCCTCTGCTCTAGCCAGATTTGTATAGTAGAATTGGGATCCTGAGAGTTGGGAAGGGAAGGGATGAGGAAGCATTTCATCATTGCTACACTGCACCCTGACTGGCTCTTTCTTCCCCACAACCCTTCTGTAAGGGGATGTCCAGTTGCCTACATATGGATCTTGGGTCCCAAATCTGCACTCCCCCTCATTCACAATGATTTGGTATTTTTGTTCTTTAATGCCTGATACGTGATCCCTTCAACACCTTGTGATCACGCAGGCTGGTGTGCTTCTTCCATGTGGGCTTTGTTGCTTCTGAGCTAGATGACCGCTTGTTTACCTTCAAGTCTTAAGACCCCAGACACTATATCTTTTCATAGCCAGGCATCACCAGCTTTCTTCACCGCTTTTGCTTATGCACCCATTTATCTTCAGCAATCATATTGGGGAGGTGAGGATATAATGACATGATTTTTTGTTCTTTGATAACTGATACCTGGTCCTCAGAAGGGTTATTAAATGAGATTATTAATTCAACTATTTAAAGTTTTGAGAAATGAAGATGGAAATCAGAATTGTCTTAAATTAGACTAGATAAATTATGTAAAAACATATAAATGATGATGTTTTTACACTGTATTCTAACAAATCCGGTGGGGCCCTTATCCATAACAAAGTTTCAACTGGACACATCAGAATAATAACACCCATCTTGAATGCTTTGTAAATATGATTATAAAAATGAAATATTAAATTAATTCAAAAAGCCAATCAATATCTGTATCAATATCTGGGAATTTTGTCAATAGTTGTTCCTTGCTTTGGATAGGCATGATGGAGCATGAAAAATAGAAGCCTTTTTATATATCTAAGGCAAAAAATGTCAAGTTAAAATGATATCAACACCATAAAATTAGTTGAGCAATATATCTGCTTTCATGGTATGATCAATGAGGATCCAATTCTTGCATAATTAAGAAGTCACACTCGTGATTATGTTAATTAACGTGGAAAATGAAACGCTGTAGGTGAGATGTAAAACCTACTGAAGGCTGTTGGATCGTCATTAATCCTTGGAGCTTCAAATCCTCTTCTCTTCCAACAAGCAATGTTATTTCAGCAGCATATCACAGGTTGTTAAGAAGTTTTCCTCCAATCCTGATGTTCTTCTACATACTTATCCATCCCAGCTTTTCAAAGTATTTGCTCAGTATATAGCTTGATTACATATGGTGAAAGGATATAACTGCCAGGCACACCTAGTCTGAGTTTAAATCACACAGTATCCCTTTGTTGTGTTTGAATGACTGTCTTTAAAAAAAAATTCTATTGGCATATAATGCATATACATACAATTTAATATTTCAATCACATGAAGAAGAGTTGTGCAATCATCCCCACAGTCAATTTCAGAACACTGTCTTCTTTCTCATATGCATTGTTGAATTATGGTGTTGATGAAGAATATTGAGTATGTCTTGGATTCTCTCTCGGAAGTAGTTCCACCAGAAGGCTCCCCTGAGATGAGATGAGGAAGCTTTGCTTCATGTGTTTTGGAAAGATTATAAGGAGGAACCAGTTCCTGTAGAATGACATCACACAGCTTTTAAGGCCTCGGTAACTACTCACCAAAGTATGATGTACAGAAACAGCATGGTCCTTGTGAATTATATGATGGCAATTAACCTTGGTATCCCCCATGACTATTGTCCTGATCTCCCAGCCTCAACAATTCATTTCCTAAAGGTGTTTGGTAATGCCTAAGACCTTCCCACTCATGCTCCTTTACAGCCACAGACATATTTGGAACACAGGAAAAAATATATACACACACACACAAATATCTACAGTAAATCTACATTTCTTGGATATGCTTCCACTTTTCTCCCACAACCGTTCAGTCACGTGTCTATCTAAGCATCTACTTTTAGGTCATCACTGCTGTAGGATAGTGTATAAACAATATGGGCCTCTGTTGTCTTTGACCCTGGCAATCCTCCTAACTAACCTCCCTCTTAGTGTATATTACCTTCCCATTCACCCAAATTAACACTTGTCGACCCACCTGACTCTCCTCTGAGCTTGGGGGGGAGGGAAAGGCATTTGTGAGATCAGTCACTGAGTACCAATCCCCTTTATTCTGCTGTATTTTCTGTACAGATAGCATGTCTGGAATAGCTGAAGCCATGGGTGACATCACTTTATTTGGGCTTGGATAATCTACTGTCAACCCTCTGAGCCATCTCCCTTTATCATGAGCTATCCAAGACTATTATACAGAAAATGTGTTGTCACTACTAGTCCACCCTTTAACATATCTTTAATTGAAACAGTAATCTCCTTCTGTCCACCAGGTAGCTCTTACTTTTTCTGATTAACAATCTCTGTGAGTTTGGGCAATTCTAATGATTTCCATTTACCATGGGCTAACAATACTGGCCTAGAGACAGGCCTTCAATTTACTTACAGTATCAGGTAGAGGAAGTCCCCCAATTAGACATAATATCCATACCAATAATACTTTCAGGTAAAGAAGATGAAAGAAGATCTGTTTAAACCTTCCAATTCTCATCCAAACTTTCACCTTGGTTGCATCAGCTGCTGCATCCCCACCCCACTCCAAGTCTATCGTTATTAGACCCCTGCAATATTTTAGTGACAAGTTTTGGAATTATAGTACATTGAACAGCAGAGTCCAGAAGACCCCTCCCCCCCCCAAGATTCTCTTACTCACCCCTGGGCCATTTTGCCCACATATGTGATTTGGCCTAGGATCCCCTGATGGGGGCTGGGCCAGAAGCCCTCAGCCCCTCATTAAGCCTTATCTTGATCATTAAGCCTTATCTGAATCATTAAGCCTTATTTTAATCAACTAGCTAAACCTTGCCTCCAAAAGGTCCCAGGTGGAATTCCCCATCATTAAATTCTTCCTGACTGGGGCAAATACAATGGCCTTTAGGTCTCCTTAACATCCTTGAGGTACCAGCAGAAGTTTCTATTGGCCCACCCAATGTACTACAGTAGTAGAATCATTGTTATCAACTTCATTGATGACGACCATATTCATCCCAAGTCCCAAGAACCAACTGCAAAGTCATCCTACTTGGATAAATTCTTACTCAATAGCCCCTTTCCATCCTCCTATGAATTACCATTATGTTTTTGACATTTGTAAAGCCCATGCAAGGAAGCTGTGCCATCCTAATTTATTGGATTGTTGCTCTGTTTCCTTGTAACAAGGTTAAATTATGTACCCATGAAGGAGTGCGACCATTATGTATCAGGACCTGTGACAGGAACATATTCATTTGACCAAAAACATGGTCACCATAAAGCCATTCCATTCTCAGTATGATAGTCGCTTCCTCTGGAGTGTTCCTTTTGGGTATCTAGAGAAGGAGAAAAGCAGTTTTCCTTCTCAAGGTAAACAAGTGTCTTTGTGCATGGTACCCACTTCACCAGGGTGGCTGTAACTATGGATTAATCTTTTGTGTAACTAGATCTATCATTACCCACCATCCATGACTGCTCCAAAGGGAACTGTGGGTCTGGATCAGCCCAAACATAATTTTTCATTATGCAGAATTCAAAACCAAAGGTGCTGCCCTGAATTAGTCACTCTCACAATCTATTTTAGTAGAAGACAGATCCTCAGGACGTGGACCATACACATATACAAATGGAAGGAACTTCCCCCAGATTTAATAATTTCTTGGTTTTGCCTATTCCTCTCCTGGACTACCCTTTTGGTGACCAGTGTTTATAGGGGTACTTCTTGTTGTTTTAACACAATTCGTCCTTTCTTAATTGGCCTCAAGACTAGCGGTCAGAGCTCTAATGGAACAGAATCTAAGCTTAGTCGCATGGTACTGGTAACCCTACACTCATTTCCCCTGCCCTGGCAGCTACTACTGAGAACAGAAGCCAAAGATATGTGTGGTAATTACATAATCTGATGTCATTTGGGACTTGAGAGGATTAAGATTAAAGGGGTAGAGTCTAGTCTCTCAATCAGGTCACAACCACTGAGGCCTCTACATGGACATGGCCTTCTATTGAGATTCTGGGAACTCTTGTATTTCCTCCTTAGAGGTGGGAGACAATCTTTCTCAGCTCACTCCCTGAGAGACACTCTACTGACAAGACACACGACATTACACTGATAGACCCCATGCCCCACGAGCTGAAGGAACAATGTGGAGACCCCTGCCAGTGCCGAGATGCTTACGCCACTAGATCTACCAGACTGCCCACCCACTGGCCAGTGATCTTCCTGCATGCAGCGTCATTGCATGCATTTCATGAGTCTGAGGCACTTTATAGATTGGTATCACATGTAAGGGCTAATAGCAGACTTAAGGACTTGATCTGGACTGGGCTGGGATGTTTTCTCAATGTTCAATTGCTCATGTATACAAAGCTCTTTCTTATACATATGAGTGTGTCCATGGATTTGTTTCTCTAGTCGACCCAGACTAGCACAATGTGGTTCCTTTTCCAGATCACACTCTTTTCACACGCAGCCAGCAAGCTGATTCCCCAAGAACTAGGTCCATATCCACCAATTCTATATCTCCCCTACATGGTTTTTGCTTGGGCAATTGATTGTAACATAAAAGTTGCTTTAATCCACGAGTGTTTTGTATCCCATCTAGAAATGAAAGTTTCTCATTCTCCCCTTTATTCCCTTTTCCCCAAAACCACACATTCCATTGAGTCCGGGCTGTTGCAGTGAGTTCCACAGTTCTAACATGAACTCTAAAGATCATTTCTTCTGGAAGGATTTTCCAAAATGCTCTAGCACTCCATTGTCTTTGATATCAATCAGGACTCCTCCCCCTGAGTTTTATTGTTCACATCCCAGGGTCAGCAATTTGCTGCAATAGATCACAGAACTCCCTGACTGAAAAGGAAATGGCTTTCTTCGTTACAGAGGTTGGCGAGTCCCACATCTGATCTTCAGATGTCTATCCAGAGGATTCTCCTTACATTAAATCAAACTGTTGATTCAAAAGGCTTGGGAAGCTAGTGAATCAAGTCTGACAACAGGCAACTGGCTCAAGTTCAAGAACCAGAGGTCAGACCAGGCACAAGTTAGACAAAAGATTCAGAGCAAGAAAGTAAACATGTTCCACGTTGTTCAGCATGGCTCAAGTTCTAAGTCAGCTGTTATTGTGGGGCACTAACCAGCATCTGATTGGTGTTTGTCACTGGGTGAACCAGAGCCAGTCTTCTGTGCCTAGAGAGTCAGAAAGCTGGGGGGAACATCAAGATGGTATCTTGCTTACAACCAGGGTTTTAATAAAGATGTAGTTTTTGCCTTCTGACTTCAAAAGTTTAGAAGACACATTTATAACGTCTGTGAATCTCTGGAGAACCAGGTCTAGTCTTGGCCAGTTCTGTGAACCCCCACCCCCCACCAAAAACAAAACAAAACAAAACCGCACTGCCACTGAATAGATTCTAACACGTAGAGGCTCTACAGGACAGAGTAGAACTATCCCTATGGGTTTCCAAGACTGTAACTTTTTACTGGAGTAGAACGTCTTGTCTTTCTTTCTATGAATGGTTGGAGTTTTGAACTGTCGACCTGTGGTTAACACCCAATTTGTAGTCTCTATGCCACCAGGGCTTCCGATTTTCTCAATTAAACAGGCGGCCAGTGTCCATGAAGGGAACAGTTTGATTGAAACTGGTAGCTAGTTCTTGTTTTACAAGTGATATCAAGGATGATAGGTGAATCTGTAGACCATAACATCAATGATACAAAGGGTAGTGACTGGAGCCACACCTAAAATAAGGTGGGAACTGAAAATGGATTCCACTTTGATCCAGAGTCATTAGCCTAACAGATGATTCACTGCCATCGAGTTGATGCTGACCCATGGAGACACCTGAGGATAGGGAACAAGTGTCCCTATGCGTTTCCGAGACTATAACTCTTTGCGGGAGTAGAAAGCCCCGTCTTTCTTCCACTGAGTGGCTGGTGGGTTTCAAACTGCTGACTTTGAGGTTAGCAGCCCAATGCCTAACAGATCAGGGCATTTGCATAGCAGATAAATCACTCCAAAAGGCAGGACATGAAAGTTATTTATTGGGTGGCATAAAAAGAGCCCCATACAATGACTCTCGTAGTGATGGTTTCCTGTCCAGAGGCTGCCATTGGATGCTGTATTGCTTTCCTGGTCTGGGAGCAAATAAACCAACATCTCTTAGATCTGTATCACTTGTTCAATCTCTTGGCCTCCACATATAGGGGACCTTTGCACTACAATTCAAGCACAGGCTTCTCTGAAAGTGTTCTAAGTATGTTGGAAATATTTATAAAAGCACACTGTTTTTGCTTTCACATTGCCACTTGTAGTCTTGAATTTTCCACTCCTTCTTTCTAGGCATGGGTTGCTGCAGGAATTCTCAAAGTTGATGCACTCTCTGACCTAGTATGCGTTGGTGACCATGTCTGGTCATTTGCTGAGCCTGAGTGAAGCCTCCATCACCTCTATCCGTTTTCAGGCCCACCATTACATAAGAGCAACATGAGTCTGAGTAGATTCTATAACACCAGAATTTTGGCAGGGTAGGGGTAAGGGTTAATTAGTTCAACAAATTTCCAAAACACCTTATAGAGGAGGCACTATCTCTCCTGAGTGCTCAGATTATATATCAACTTCCTTTTCACATAAAATGGACTGGAAATATAAGAGGGAATAAAACTCTTAGTATCTGGTACTGCTTTATCAGACCCCATATTCAAACATATTTTTATGGAGTTCCCATTATTAAGCATTAAATAGGTCAAAGGCAAATTTGTTAGCAGGAGGCCATATTTGTATCCAAAATATTCATGACTGTGGGGCTACTTTTGATGATGGACAACAAAGAAAATAATTGATGTAGAGCAATTCCTCAATGTCGCAGGGAGAACTACAGCAGGAGCTCAAAGGATGGGGAGAGGACAATGACTGGGGTGTTCATACAACTACCAGTCAAAAACGGCTTCATTGGTTGGGGGAAAATCCCCAACTCAAATTGTTTATCACTATTGAAGGATATGATTTAAGTTCTTCAGCTCCTGCAGTGATTAAAGCCTGGTTTTTAAAATAGGGCATCTGAGTGAAAAAAAAATCTCATTTGGTCACCTGTTTAAATTTAGAATGTATTGCTTAGTTTTGGGGGTGTTGATTTTCTTCTCCGGGAAAATGATATCTTATATACATACCTGACACGTAAGGTGTAACTACTGGTCTCCCTTCATCCACAGGAAAGAACGATGAGGATGAAAAGGCCCCAGATACAGTAATCCAGTGGACTAGCAGGCCACACCATCGCCAGCTTCCACGACCCGGAAACCAGAAGAACTAGACGGTGCTGGGCTACAGATGCCAATTGCTCTGAAAAGAATTGCATTAGAAGGCCCTTATGGCGGATAGGTGGCCTGACTGAACAGACAGGCTGATGGAACTGCCAAGACTCCCTTTGTCCCTTTTTAGGTCTGGAATGGAATTGACCTCCACGTTAGATGACTCAACATGTCAGATCAAAAGGGAGGCACTCCCCCCAGGACAAAGCACAGAGGATTAGGAAAAGAGGAATGGAATAGGAAGTAAATGGGTAACAATGGTGCATTGGGGAGACTGCAGTGGATGAGTTGAAACAAAATGCGTATGAACTGTTGAATGTACAACTGGTGGTCAGTTCTGAAAGTCTTCACCTTAAATACACACAAAGCTGAAAAAAATAATATGCTGACATCACAACTGTTGGAAGGATAAAATAAGTAACTATATATATGAGAGAAATAAAATTTTTTGAATAGACCTGCTGGAGAATATTTTCATTTTTCTCTAGTAAGTTATGTTACCATTAGACAAAGAATTCCTAAAATAATTATATATTTTAATTGGGTAATATTAATAAAGTCCTGATTTTTACAACGTGAAATATCCAGGTAGTGTGGTTAAGGAAGTGTTATGCCTCTAATCACAAGGTGGGCAATTCAAACCAGCAGCTCCTCTGTGGGAGAGAGAGGAGGTTATCTTCTCCCATCTTGAGACCCTCTAGCTCATAGGCCGATGATCTCTTTCCAAAAAATGAATTACTTGGTGCCCCTCCGCAAATAAAATAATTTTGTTACATATCATCATCCAAGAATAAGTTTAGATATCTGCTTGTGGATCCTCTCTGGATTTTACCAGTGCCCCAGGAAGAGGTAGAGTTGAGAAAGACTACGTTTCACTGTGAGTTGAAAGACTTATTAACCACCTGCTGTACACAGATGACACACGCTTGCTTGCTGAAAGTGAGAATGGCTTGAAGCGTGGTTGCTGATGAAGAGCAAGGACTGTAGTCTTCAATATGGATGAGAGCTCAAGGAAAAGACAAGACTGGCCTAAGGGGTAACATTATGATAAATGGGGAAAAAAGAGATGGAAATTGTCAAGGATTTCATCTTGCTGATCCATGAAAGCAGCAGATAAGGGATTAAATGATGCATTGCATTGTTGAAATCTGCCTCACAAGACCTCTTTACCATACTGAAGGGAAAGGACGTCACTCTGAGGACTGAGTTGCATCTGACCCAAAACATGGTGTTTTGGGTTGCCTCGGATGTATGTGAAAGTTGGACATGGAATACGAGACCAAAGAGAAACCGATGCCTTGGAATTCTGATGCTGGTTACGAATATTGCGAATCCCATGGACCGCCAAAAGAACCAACCAATCCACCTTGGAAGAAGTGCAGCCAGAATACTCCTTAGCAACAAGGATGGAAAGATTTCATCTCAACTACTTTGGTCATGTTACCAAAGGATTGGGTGGCACTGGGGTAAATAGGGCGCAGTGGCCAGAAGTTCAAAACTACCCAGCTGCTCCTTAGTTGAAAGATAAGGTTTTCTATTCCCTAAAAAAGTTATGGACTCAAGATACTCACGGGGTCAGTTCTACCTTCTCTTGTTGGGTATCTGAGTCAGCATTGACTCGATGGCAGTAAGTGGACACTAACAGAGGAGACTGGTCAGCTTCTGTTACCATCTCCCTGGCTAGAAGGAGGAGCCGTCTTTGAAGCAGCAGCAGAGAAGAGAGAAAACCCATGGGTGTTGGAAGAACACATTCGAGATCTCTCTCTGAAGTGCAGAGGCTGCCAAGACCCGATGCATCACAGACTTTGGCTCTGAGACTCAGGGGAGCAGCCCCTAGAACACGGCGCATCTTCTCTTTATCGACAATGGACCTGTGGGACGGAGACTGGCAGGCTTGGTTCCTGGCCCATGGAGGCAGAGATCAAAGGGCCACGTGGCTGAGAGAGAGACAGAAGAGAGTCTTGGCTCCTGGCTGAAGGGATCAATGACTGTTTCGGTGCTGTTTGCTGATCCTGATGTGTGGTAATCTATTCACTTTCTTAACAAGCCCCCTTATTTGTGAGTACTCTGTGTGAGTTCTGTGTCCCCATGGCGACAAATTATCCAACCCAGCATAGGTGGAGCATGGCATGGTGGAAACATGGTGTCAGAACAGGAAAAGAAGGATGGAGCGTGGAGGTGTATCTGATGCCTGGGTCATGGCAATGGGAAACAGAGGAGGTCAGGTACGGCCCTCCAGGGCCGTTTATTGCAGTAACTTAAAGTCAAGACGGATACTTGAAGTCTTTACGTTGGGATCCTACTTGTAAGACATCCATTACCTAGTATTTAGCATGAGATCTATTCTTGTCAATTATGTCCAATCTTCTTACATCATTGGTCCAATGTTCTTATGAAAACCTAATGTCTCCTCTTTCTTAGAGGTTTATAGGGCAGGCAGATAATAATAATAAGAATAAAATTTTACCAGGTCAAAATACTATTGTAAAATATCCATTTATTATTACCATGTCTTTTCTGTGATACAAAAAGAAATGTTTTCCAGAGATGATACTAAGATTTCTACCAGTCTAAGCCTTCCAGAATTACCTAGCATGAAGGTCTGATGGCTTGAGTTATAATTATACGGTTTAATGATAGTAAAAAAATGACAAAGACATTGTTATTAACATCCAAAGTTCAGCATGCTTTCTGTTTTATTTAAATCTGATTACAGCATTAACAGGCGAGATGAATGTTTATGACTATGTCAATAATCCTTCTTTGTCCTTTTGTAAATTTAATTTTTCACCAATTCCTTTTTAATAATGAAATTCATATGCTTTTGCAACTAGAATATTGGTGTGCTTCATTGGCGTTTAATGAGTCCTAATATGGTCACACTGTGCACTTCTACAATCATCTCTGCCTCTACATGATACTAATTGGGTACCTTTCAAAACACGTTAGCCCATTTGGACTGTTTGTTGATTTAAATATTCAATGTGCCAATAACCTCCCCACATCCCGAGTTTGCCTCTGTTTACATTCATTAACTATACTTGAATACATTAACTTCTCACTAAATGAGAAAGTCGTTCTTTTGCTATACATTTTCCAATTTCAAATGCCGTAGCACAGTAAGACAGCAAAACCCAAACAAACTAGAATGCGGAAAACAAACGAATCCAGTTTTCTCATCCTGCGAGAAGGAAATCTCAGGGGCTCCAGGCAGGACTCTTTGACTGCGAGGAGACCAACAGGCGGCTGGAGACTTGGAAAACAAAATCCTCAACAGGAAGGTATACGACTTTAAATCATCATTTGACAATACTGTGCACTTACCCTTGTCATGCTGATATACATTCAAGGGGGCTTTAAAACGTAGACTAGAAAGAGAATGGAGTTTTCACGTCTGAAAATTCTGAAAACTGTTATATTTCTGAAGAGACAGGAGCTTGTGAGTTCTGAAATTATAATGCTTGGGGTTGAATCCTGCCTTCACTACTTTTTATACATTCCATAAACCCTCTGATCAAAACACAATATTCCACTATAGGATTTTCACATATGCTTTTTATTTTACAGGAGCAGATAAGAAGCTACAAATTGCCTAGCACATGCGTGAAGGGAGACAGTGGTCAGTGTAAGATAGGAAAATAATCATTTATAATTTATCAAGGGTTCACGAGGATGGGAGGGTGGGGGAAGGAGCGACAAAAGAGGAGCTGATACCAAGGGTTCAAACAGGAAGAAAATGCTTAGAAAATGATGATGGCAACATATGTACAAAGGTGCTTGATACAACTGATGCATGGAATGCTATAAGAACTGTAAGAGCCCCCAATAAAATGGTTTTAAATAAACAAATAAATATCTAACACGTACTCTTAGAAATATAAACAGTAAGTATAGACACTAAGCTCACCATTGCTATTTGGTTAGCTGACATCAGGAAGAACCAGCCAGCAGTTTTCTCTGCAATGTCATTCTCAAAGAGCTGAATCACATGCATTAGTCCCACCCTTATAGCTTATGCAGCTACACAATTCGCCCTCAATCTATTAATCAGTACTGTGGCCATCTTTCTCAATATTAAGGAAGACCTATGTTCTTAAAAAAAGTAAAATGAAAAAACTGTTTAGATACAATTAATGACAAGAGAGTATTGGATTTCTACTTCCCTGTAAGATTGCCCGTTTGTCATACTCCGGTCCCGTGTGTTGCTGTGATGCTGGAGGCTATGGTACTTATAGTCCCAATATTAATAAGTGCCATTCAGTGTGGACAGGTTTCAGTGGTTACTTTGAAGACTAAGGACACCTGACCCAATCCCTGGCATTTTTCATCACCTCCTAGGCATGTGCAAGTTAGACACTGAAGTACGACCAAAAGAGACCAAAGAAGAATCCATGCTTTTGAATTATGGTTCTGGGAAAGAATATCCAAAGTGCCATGGACTGCCAAGAGAATAATGAACAAGTACAGCCAGCGTGCTCCTTGAAAGTCAGCATGGGAGACTCCATCTCATAGATGTTGAGGAGGGACATGACCCTGGAGAAGGACTTCATGCTTGTTAAAGTAGAGGGGCAGTGTAAAAGAGGAAGGCTCTCAACAAGATGGACTGACACAGTGGCTGCAACAATGAGCTCAGATATATCAATAATTTGAGGATGGGCAGTGTTTTCATTCTCTTGTGCCTAGGGCCACACTATGAGTCAGAACTGACTTCACAGCACCTAACAACAACAACAAGACAGACTAAGAAAGGCCTAGTGATTTACTTCTATTGATTAGTCAATGAAACCTTCAGGATCACAACAGAATATTGCCTGATCAACCATTTGGAAGATGAGCTGCTTAGGTTGGAAGACACTCAAAACACACAGCAAATCTCAACCATAGCCTTGAGCCTACCAACCACTGTGCAGTTGGCAGCAAACTCACTGCCATTCGAATAGATTCTGACTGATAGCAACCTTATAGGACAGAGTACAACTGCCCTGTCAGTTTCTGAAGCGGTAAACCATCACAGGAGTAGAGAGCCTCATCTTTGTCCCACTCAATTTCGAACTGCTGATCTTGAGGTTTGGCAGCCCAACACATAACCCACTAGGGCTTCTGGAGAAGAAGGCACAGGACAAGGCAATCTTTAGTTCTATTGCACACGGGGTAACATTGCATCTTCACGAACAGCAACATTTTGTTACGACAAGAACAGTTGCTCTCATTGGTGAGCCTGCTACAGAATTAGGGGAAAATGGACATTGGCTTTTGACACACTCACTGCAGTTCCTGCTCTGGTCCCCTCCTAGTGATTTCCTCTTATCCCTATAAAGATCAACTCTAGTCCCTTACTATGTTAGCACCTACTTTTTCTTCCTCTTGGAGAGATGGGCAAAATGGCACTACAGACACTGAGAGATGTTGCTCTTCCAAACACAGGTGCTTAGACACAGAATCGACAAGACATGCTGTCTTTATAAGAACTCTGGCTGCTGGATCTTAGAGAGTGGCCATCTATTTGTTTCACTCATCTTGTGATTCCCAGCATTTTGCTTAGAGGCTAGCACACAGAAAATCTCAATAGTTGTAAATGGAGGAAACGTGGCCGTCAATGGCCATCCTGGTACCCTGTGCTTCTTCCCAGCGAGACACCTCGAGGCAACCCTAGTATCCATCTAAAACATAATTTTCTCTCTGCTGTGATAGTTAGACGTCAGTAGTAGAAAGTGTACTGTGCGGGAAAACATTACGAGAGTAACAAGAGTTGATTTGCTATAAAAGCAGATTACTAATACTAAAGCGGATTAAGATGACACTTTCTAGTGAACCATCAACTATTCAGGAGCAGGCCACCCCATCGCCCCGCCCTTTGCCCGCCCCGCTCTTGCCCCGCCCCGTTCTTGCCCCGCCTTCGGCTCCAACTCGCTCTTCCGCCAGGTATTAGCTCGCTTACTTCCGCCCCAATCTGCCCGCTGGGCCCTACTGGCCTCCTGTGTGTGCCCGCTCTTGCTCTGCCTGAATAAAATCTTTCATATATCAGTGCATTTGTAGAAAAAAATCTTTTCAGACTGTCCAGACTTTTCGCTCTAAGATATATATGCAAACCTACCAGCTATTTGTAGCCTTAAGACGCCACTTGACACGATCATCTAGAGGCAACTTGCAGGCACTGCCTTGAACAGCAGCAAGCGTGGAGGCCCCCGCTGGGGAAGGAGGCGCGCGCGGAGCCGGCGGAGGAAGTGGGCGCGCTCCCCGGGGTTGGCGTGGCTTCCGTACAGTCAGTCGCACCATGTAAGTTGATTGAGTCCCCGCCACCCGACGCCCGGCCTCGCGGCTCGCCCCTAACTCTCTCGCACTCTCTCCCGCAGGTCGAAGGTTTCCTTTAAAATCACGCTGACGTCCGACCCGCGGCTGCCCTACAAAGTGTGAGTGGCCCGGCTGCGGCGGCGGCCTTCTGGGAGCGGGTCGGGCGCGGGTGGCCACGCGGCCTGCAGCTGCCGGTGTCCGGCCCCCGCCCGCCCCGCTGGAGCCGGAGGGCGCGGGGCGCACGTCTCCCCTCGGATCCCTCCGTGATGTCCGGTGGGAGGACTTGGGGACAGGGCTTCGCCGCCCGTTGCCGCAACGGCCGTCCACGACGACTTGAGCAGCTGTTCGTGGAAGTTAGGGAGACGTCCCGGTGCAGGCGCCCACAGCCTTGAATGGCTGCCGCTGCTGTCAGACTCCCGGTCCCCCTCTTGTGTGAGCGCAGGCCCCGTGGGACGGCCCGGAGCGGTGCACTTCAGGCTGGCCCCTCCTCCGTGGGAGTTCAAGAAGGGTTTTAGGTCCGGAGGCAACTGTTACTATCCCTGGGAGTTGAGGGGATCGATTTGCAAAAGTACAGCCACACACTCGCTCGGACCTTTCTGTGATTTTTATGTAAAATACTCCTTGAGGCTATGGGAGCTTGAAGTCCAGCAAAGTGTGGTCCTGGATGTGACTGCAGCAGGGCTTTGCGAATGACTGCAGTGGTAACAGCTGTTGTCAATGCCCTGGGGCACTCCCAGCAAGAGCTCCTGTTTAGGAAACTTCACCGGGGCAGTTCGACCCTGTTCCATAAGGTCGCCCTGAGTCGAAATAATCGACTCCGTGGCCGGGAGTTGTTATTGGAAATTTGAATTTTGTTCGACCTTGTTCCCAGTCTTAGTGTGTTGCCTTCTATTTTGATATGCTCAAAGAAGTGGGTGGTCGTAGCCAAGCACCATCTAGTTCTTCTGGTCCCAGGTTAGTGGAGAGGCCGTGTTTTATGTGGTTCATTCATCCCTTGGAATACAAGTTTACTTCACTCATCTTTGCTTCAGACAGAACGAGACCAATAGAAGCAACTTAATTATTGGCTTGTGAACTTGGGAGCCCAGTCTGCTAAGTAGGATGTAAAACATCGTCTCTCTGGATTATATTACAGTAGCTGACCTAGATTTCCCCCAAAACTATGGTCCCTAGACCTCAAACTCAGTATCTCAGTCCTGGGAGGTGTTTTACTTTGCACTAAGACAGTGGTTCTTACCCTTCCTAATGCTGCGACCCTTTAATACAGTTCCTCATGTGGTGGTGACCCCGCAACCACAACGTTTTTTTCGTTGCTACTTCATAACTCATTTTGCTACTGCTGTGAATCTGGTGACCCATATGAAAGGGTCATTTGACCCCCCAAAGGGGTACAATAAGAGGTTTCATTACTGTATTAGTATCATGTCTACTGTATTAGATAATTGTCTATATTTTTAGTACGTTGAAGCACATGTACACGTGAATATCAGCTACTGATACATATATGCATGCGGGTACTTCCATATGCCCTCTCACCCTTTATTCATGATACAGCAAATACTCTCTCTCAAACCCACTGTCAGTGAATCGATTCTGGTTCATAGTGGGTAGAACTGCCCTGTAGGTTTCTGAGACTATAAATCTTGACAAGAGTGGAAGTCTCTTCTTTCTCTTGTGGAGTGGGTAGTGTTTTTGAACTGCTGACCTTGTATGAGATGATTGGTTATAACTCGCTGTGACACCAGGACTCTTCACTGTACTTAACTGTCTATCATCTGCTTGTATATTATGGTTAATACTGTTGTTGCAAGATCATAGATGTAATAAGCATTACATGTGTGCCTTTCGGTGTCTTGTCTGAGGCTATTGGTTGTGCTGTGCTGAATTCCGCCATGTTGTACATTTTCTTTCCCTTCACCAAGGGAAAGCACACATGTACTGTTCTGACTCATAACAACCTATAGGCAGAGTGGAACTGCCCCTATGGGTTTCTGAGACTGTAACGCTCTTAGAGAGACTCATCTTTCTCCTGACGAGCCCAACTCATAATCCACCATGCCACCAGGGTTTAGCGCAAAAGCCCCAACTCACTGCCATCAAATCAATTCTGAGTCATAACACCCTTCTAGGATAGAACTGTGGGTTTCTGAACATGTAACCCTTTAGGGGAGTAAGAAATCTTGTCTTTCTCCTACATAAAGGCTGGTGGTTTTGAAATGCGGACCTTGGGGTTAGCAGCCCAAGCAACCATTGTTACTTTTATTTTTATTTCCTACCTTATTGCTCTGGCTGGGACTTCCGAATACTGACTGTAAGCGGAGATGAAGGGCCTCCTTCTCAAGGGGAATGCTTCCAGTCTCTGCAGAATAATGCTGGCTTGGGCATGTGCTCTTCAATAGGTTGAGGGGTTTCCTTTCTCTTCCTACTTGATTGTTTTCCTAAAGTTGAACTGCCCGTCCATTCCAGTATGGTCTCGCTTGGAACTGATGTGCTATGTTTATATACATATTTTTGATAAGCACTTGAATCTGGTTGACTAGGATTTTATTGGGAATTTCTGTGCTTAAGGGGGATATTGGTCTAAAATTTTCTTTTTTAGTGGTGTCTCTGCCTGGCTCTGGTATCAAGGCTCCTCTGACTTCCTAGAATGAATTGAGCAGGAGTTTTTTATGTTTTTTGTTTTTTTCATGTTCAGGAATAATTGAGTAGGATTGTTTCCTAGAATTCTCTAATGATGCTTTGTGAACGGAGAGTCTTGTTTTTGGAAAGGTTTTTTTGTTTTAATGACTTCTTAGTTTCCATTTTAACACAGTGCCTGTGTTTAGCAAGGTATTGTGCTTTTGGAAATTTATCCATTTCTCAAATTTGTTGAAATATAGTTGTCTGCTTGTTTGGTTTTTGTTTTGTTTTTTGACCATGTTCATTGATGACCCTTTTATCTCAGTTATTTCTGTTGTAATTTGGCATATCAGTTAGCGGTTATGCATTGGGCTGCAATGCACCTGGTCAGTAGTTCAAAGCCACCAGCAGCTCCCCCTGAGAAAGATGGGGCTTTCTACTCCTATAAACATTTACCGTCTGGGAAACCCAGCATTGACTCCGTGGCAGTGAGTTTGGTTTTGGTTTGATTCATTTGTCAATTTGGCTATTGGTTTGCTTATTCTATTGAACTTCTCAGAAAACCAACTTCTAATCTTGTTAATTATTTCTTAATTATTTTCCTGCTTCCATTTGCATTACTTTCTAGTCTAATTGTTGCTATTTCCTTTCCTTTGGTGACAGGGCTCCCTTTGCTGCTGTTTTTTGTTTGGGTTGTGTTGTGTTGTTAGGGACCCTCCATTGTTTCTGACTCACAGTGACTTAAACATCCTGAGCCTGCCCCACCATTGTTGCAGCTATTATGTCAATCCATCTTGTTACATGTTTTCCTCTTTCCTGCTGCTCCTCTCCGGGGACTGGTTTCTCTGAATAACATGTCTGAAATGCAGGAGACACATCATCCCATCCTCGCCTGTAAGGTGCATTCGGGCAGTACTTCTTCCATATTGTTTTATTTTGTCAGCTCATGGCACTTTCAATATCTTTGCTGACATAATTCCAACTGCATTGATACTTTTCTGCCAATTAGAAGCCATAAAAATGAGTTTTCAAATATACATATAAAAGATTCCACGTGTGTTAATTCCAACTTAATACTGTTAGGAATTTGTTTTAACTCATTTATTTTCACTTAGCACTATGAATTGAGCTGTATGTTATTGCACGGGCATTTCTAATTCTCCAGTTGTAAAATGAATTAACCCTGATGCTTTAGAAGGTTTTTTTGGAGTCCGATTTTTAGAAAAAAGGATCTCAGCATTTAAATTTTAGATATATACATGAACTACTCGCAGAATACTATTTATTCTGTGTTCTATAAACTATCATCATCAATTATTAGGTACATTTTCAAGAAATGTTTGTTATATCTTGACCTAAAAAGAGAGGTGACGAAAGGAATAATATAATTGATACTTTTTTAGCTCCTAATAGAACACTTGTGTTATTAATTTATATTTTGCATGGTTGCAATGTGGACGTAAAATGAATCAAACACTCTTGTCTTACCGGAAGTACTCACATGCTCTAACAGATGTGATGATTCTTATATCCCGAAAGTTGCATACTATTTTTAAAACCTGGGTCATATATATGAATATGTTACATCACAGTAGTTGGTGTTAAAGCCTGCCCAAAACAACTAGACTGTTTGCCATCAAGCCATTTCAGGCTCAAGTGGCCTGTTCGAGGTTTCTGACACTCTCAGCCATGTCTGGAGTAGACGGCCTCCTCTTTCTCCGAGTGGGGAATCTGAACCACTAACCTTGTAGTATAAGCACTTTGCCACTGGGTTTCAAGGGCTTGAAGAGTAATATAAATGGTGATTGAGAAGTTTTGGAAATAATTATTAGTTTTCCAGTATCTCCTAACTATTTTGAAAAATATTTTTTCTTTCTTTAATCATTATTTAACATTAGACTATAAATTTTATTTTTTTTTAATTTTTTAATTGGGAAAACTAATACACATTAACCCTAGGGATAAATCATTAAAAAAATAACTTTCTAACCAATCTATAAATATAGTTGCTCTTGTATATATCAATTAACAAAATCATGCATCCTTGTCCAAAGCAGTATTTCAGATTGTACAAAGCTTAGCTCTTTCTCAAATGATTAGGTTAAAAACAACCGTTTTCAGATTTTAACATAGTAAGCATTCTTTTTCAGTTGACTAGCCATAACAGATCACCAGTGCATTCATGAAAAGTTTATGATCTTATAAGCCTCCAAACTGCCAACTAAATATTTCTGCTTTCAGGTAAATGCCGTCACGGGCTCTGAGTGAACTTGAATGTTCTGTTGAATGATCTTGCTTACTTTTCATGCTTTTGGAAAATGTGAAGTTGGAAGGGCTCCTCTTTATTTACGGCAAGACAACATAGTAACTCTTTTTCGTCTGGACATCTGATAATAAGCATTTGGTGATTGTTTTGTGCAAACCTTCAACATCTCAGCAGCAATGACAATGGTGCACAGGGTCCTTTTACCTTCAGGGACCACTGAGCACCTGTACAACTTGGACACCAACTACCAGGAGCAGACACATGCCATGAAGGGCCCAAGGAGAGCCGTGTGTTGAATGAGTCCTGTTAGAGATCTGCAGCTCACGCTCAGATGGCTCCTCTTTCCCTATGGCCTGGATTTAAAATCCATTCGAAAGGCCGCCAATTCGAACCTAGCAGTGAGTCTGTGGGAGAGGAGTCCTGGTGATGTGCTAAAGATCACAGCTCAGGAAAGCCAATGGGGCAATTCTTCTCTAGGCCCCCATCAATGGCATGAGTAGGTCGACAGCCTCTAATTAGGATGAAAATAATGACACTACTTCATCCAGTGAGATGTTTGGACTTGGGCTAGACATGGTAAAATGCACTGATTACGAGGAGATTCGCTTTTTGAAATCCATACTTGAAAACAAGCAGCAGACCGTACAATTTAGGCCTGTTTATTTTTAAAAGAAAAGGGAAAATAGGGTATATGTCTACAACAACTGTGGGGGTGGTTCTTTTTCTTTTTTTTAATTAATAAATATTTTTTATTGGGGCTCATACAACTCTTATCACAATCCATACATACATCAATTGAGCAAAGCACCCTTATACATTTGTTGCCCTCGTCATTCTTTCTCTTTTCTTCTTTTACATTTTATTAGGGACTCACACAACTCTTACCACAATCCATACATATACATACATCAATTGTATAAAGCACATCCATACATTCCCTGCCCCAATCATTCTCAAAGCATTGGCTCTCCACTTAAGCCCTTTGCATCAGGTCCTCTTTTTTTTTCCCCCTCCCTCCCCTCTCCCCCCTCCCTCATGTGCCCTTGGTAATTTATACATCGTTATTTTGTCATATCTTGCCCTATCCGGAGTCTCCCTCCCCCCCTTCTCTGCCGTCCCTCTCCCAGGGAAGAGGTCACATGTGGATCCTTGTAATCAGTTCCCCCTTTCCAACCCACTCACCCTCCACTCTCCCAGCATCGCCCCTCACACCCCTGGTCCTGAAGATATCATCCACCCTGGATTCCCTGTGCCTCCAGCCCCCATATGCACCAGTGTACAACCTCTGCCTTATCCAGCCCTGCAAGGTAGAATTCGGATCATGGTAGTTGGGGGGAGGAAGCATCCAGGACCCGGAGGAAAGCTGTGTTTTTCATTGGTACTACCTCGCACCCTCATTGACCCATCTCCTCTCCTGAACCCCTCTGTGAGGGGATCTCCATTGGCCGACACTTGGGCCTTGGGTCTCCACTCTGCACTTCCCCCTTCATTCAATATGGTCTAAATATATATATACATATACATATATATACATATACACACATATATCTTTTTTTTTGCATGATGCCTTTATACCTGGTCCCTTTGGCACCTCGTGATCGCACTGGCCGGTGTGCTTCTTCCATGTGGACTTTTTTGCTTCTGAGCTAGATGGCCGCTTGTTCACCTTCAAGCCTTTAAGACCCCAGACACTATCTCTTTTGATAGCCGGGCACCATCAGCTTTCTTCACATTTACTTGTTCACCCACTTTGGCTCCAGCCGTTGTGTCGGGAGAGTGAGCATCATAGAGTTCCAATTTAATAAAAGAAAGTGGGGGTGGTTATTTTTCAAAAGGGCGCCATCAGCTATAAAGTGAACTGTTACTCTCTTGAGAGAAAGTGTAATGCAAAACAAAAATGCTCAGCTTCAAACTTAGGTAACAGACTTTGCCCAGCTGTGTTACAGTAGCTAAAGTAAGGAACATGGGGTTTAGAACACAGAATAATAACAACATTATTTTTCACACTCTTGCAGACTCAGTGTTCCTGAAAGTACCCCTTTTACAGCAGTCTTAAAGTTTGCAGCAGAAGAAGTAAGTATGGAAGTTGGAACAACCTTTATGGGATGTATTTGGTAGTATGTCTAAAATCTTTATATTCTGTAAGGGCTTTGACCTCCATCCTAACACAGACTAATCGTCCTGGGATTCATACCATCAAGGGTCCCTGTCGGGTGAAACCCAGCTACCCACCAGTGCCATGAAAGAAAGAGCTGGCAGTCTTGTGCAGAACAGTTCTCTGTACCACATGTCATCGCCGGTACTCGAATCAGTGCTACTGCAGTCATCTGGGGGTTGGTTTTGCCTGTCAGAAAGTAGAAACTCCTATCCAGATAGAGCGACGGGAGTTAGAAGAAAAATTGTGTTGAAATTGAAAAGGCACCATTCGTATATAAATTATTTATTTTTAAATATTGTGAATTGGGGGAAAGTCTGCAGAGTAGATCAATTTCTCACTCAAAGGTTAATAAACATTTTGTTACATGTCATTAATGGCAATCTCCACAAAGAACATGACACCTCTCGCTTCCCTGTGCTCCTGTCTCCATCCCTCCTTACTTCTTGACTCTGAACTTTGGCCTTGGGGAATACTGCCTTTTCACCTCAAGTGGTTGCTTATTCTAAGGTGTGTGTACCTCGGTGATGTTATGTTCCCCTTACAGACGTGTCTGTTGTTTGGCTGGAAATGAGCCATGGTGGTCAGTTCAGTTCTACCTCTAGAAGGTGACTAAGAGCCATAGTCTCAGAAGTTCTGCCATTCTCTGTGGACCAAGAGCCTGGTCTTTTAAAAATGTAATTGTTTTTGTTCCTCATTCTTCCCCAGCTGTATACAGCATCTTCTGATGCGATCCCTTTCTAGTCTAAGCAGTTGGTCTTGGTAGTTGAGTACCATCCAGTTCTGCTGGCCTTGGGGTACTAGAGACCCATGTTTACATAGTCCATTGAAGGAATGGTTTCCATGTGCATGGTTGGTTTCTTCACTTTCCTCAGACAGTCCAGTAGCTATACTTTGGAGGGCCGGGCCACGCAGGAGCCTTTAATACCCCAATCTCCACTCACTAAAGCAGGATGTAGAACATTTTCTCTGTGAAATATGGTGTAATATGTGGTATATGTAATTATGAATTTTATTATTTTTATTTATTATTACTAGTGGTTCTCGAAAAATTTAAGTGTTAGCATTTCCATTGTGAAGGGGGAATGTGTTAGGAGCTGCTTTTGTTTTATGACATTCAAAAAATGTATTGTGATTACATAGATGTGATTAAGAAAATGCACGATTTATCTTAATATGAACATGATTTAAGAATAATACATGCTCAGTAGGGTAGCAAAAAATTGTAGGATTCAAGTTTTAAAAGTTCTGAGGTATATAATTGAGTATTTGATCAAAGTTTATTGAGTATTACATCTACAACATTAAAACTTTTTTACATTACTCATTACAGTATGTTTTGAAGTTGCTTTAAAGTCTTTTAGAGGATGGTCACAATGATTGAACTAGACAGAGAGTATGAAACCTTGGTGGGACTGTTAGTTAGGTTTTGAGCTGCAAATAACCAGATCAGTGGTTCAAACCCACCCGCCAGAAAGGTGAGATGCTCTGATCCTATTAAGGTTGACAGCCCCAGGAACCCCTGAGGAACCCTTCGCTCTGCTCTGTCCGGTTTGGCCACAACCAGAGATACCATAGATAAGATAAAATACAGCATTTGGAGGAGAAGGTTCATATAAAATACAGCAAATTACATTATCCTAGAAGGTGAATCACATGGTAGAGTTATGGATTGATTATATTTACCTCGTCCTGCTATATGTCTTTTATAGTTGTAAGTAAACACACATACTTTTTTCTCCATTTTAGTTTAAAGTACCTGCAGCAACGAGTGCCATTATTACCAACGGTAAGAACTCATCTAATTTTATTAAGAGAGCTATGGGAATTGTTTTAAAAGAATCAAATTAATTAAAAGACCCATACCAAAATTGGCTTACATATATACATGAAACTTCAAATTTGTGCCAACATTAATGATATATGATATTATAAATATGAAGTCATGCTATTATCTGTAATTTACATTTAAAAAATTTTTGAATGTTTGGTACAGCATGTAATATCTTGTGTTCACATTCGAGATACATAGATTAATATTGTGTACCCATATCACTTCATACCAAATTATTACTGGAAATAACTACATTTAACAAGTTTTTGTTTTGTCATTGTAAAATAAAGTTGTGTTTCTAAATGCTTCATAAAAAATTAAGCAGCGATAGGCTTGTGCTGTACCTCACTATTTCTTTCCTGCGAGAAAACTGGTTCTCACAGGCTTTTCGTGTGTACTTTATTCAGTTGAATTTATAACTACAATCTAAATGTCTGAGAAGATTAATAACAAGTATAGTGAACTAAGCTTATGAGACAATGCTGAAATGGGGAGCTTAGAAAGGAAGGGTGCAGGAAATGCATGATTTCTAGAATACAAAATAGTATTCATGGTTGGTGTCAAGTGGCTCATACGCAGTTCACATATTCCAAGAGTTTCTCACCCTGAAACTCTCTTTGTGCTAACGCCCTGAATTCTTTCTCCAAAGAGATCTGGCCTACTGCAGAGTATTAGGTTCACAATTGAGTAACTCCTAAGAAAGGGCTTTGTAAACTTGCAAGGGTCAGTGGAAGAGAAATAAATAACTTTGTAGGCCCCCCAGCCAGAAGATATTCTACCCTGCTACACATGAGAGTGATTCGTGACACCCCTGAGGTGCTTTGAGCTTTTTGTGAAGAAACAGCATTTTGGACTGTTTGGCATAGTAAACTGAAAACTGTCTTCTCTAGAATTTATAAGCATTATTACATTGAAGGACGTTCTTATTTAACCCAGCATTGTGTGTAAAAGCATAATCGTATCAGATTTCTACAGACAGGTAATTTACCTATTCTTGGATTTAAATTGTATGGTCAATTTGGATAGTGTGGCATTGTTTTGACAAATCATGTTAACATTAAACAAATATAGTTTTATAAATAACTTACATGATTTTACAACTTATTTTCTAGATGGAATTGGAATAAATCCCACACAAACTGCTGGTGAGTAACTTATTTGAAAACTTTGGAAGTTCAGGCAGAGGATATGTATGTTAATTTATATTAAAGATGAGATTTGTTCTATGTATTTTAGTTGGACTTGACACAATTTCAAGAAGATCGTTGTCCTTGTTATATGTGGTCTAGCATGTTTTTAGCAGTGGAACACAGTCTGACATTTTCCTGGAGGAGGAGCCCCTCGGGTTGAAGACACTCGACTACTACTGGAGAAGAGCTGCCTCCTCATAGAGACGCCCTATGTGTCGTGGGAGGGGCTTCATGGGCCGATGGAACATGACTCCGAATGAGAAGAAAGTACTGCTAACTTCTGGTAATCGTCAGGATGTGGAATGTGGCGTGTTGAATCAAGGAAATCTGGAAGTTGTCCCCAAAAATGGAGCACGTAAACATACCTTAGATAATACTGGGCTGAAATGGGCTCAGGCATTTAGGTCCAAATTTAAAATACATCCCATGAAGGATAATGCCTAGACAGGCATATGAACTGACTGCATCTCAGTGTGGAAGAACAAAGGGCTCCACAGAGATGAAACAAGCTTGAAGAAGAAAAAACGTAAGAGAATTCAAGACTTTCCAATTTCAAAATCAGCTCCAAAGCCCCAGTGATTAAAACAGCTTTGAACTGGTGTAGACAGGCCAATAGGATAAAACCGAGAGTATAGAAATGTGTACATCTATGGCCAGCTGATTCTTGAAAGGGTTGCTGGGCCTATTTTGGAAGAACAAGCCTCTTCAATAAATGGTGCTGGGAAGATGGATGTTTACATACTGAAGAATGAATCAGAGTCCGCACATCACACCACACACAAAAACATTCAAAATAATGAAGGACCTAAAGTGAAAGTAAACACAAGCAAGACTGGGGGGGCCCTAGCTTTCAGGAATGGACTATCAACTCTGATAATATATACACAAAATAGATGATGGGACCTCACAAAAATTAAACACGTTTTAGTTTTTATTTCAGAAAAGACAACCTACAGGCTCCAAAGTCTGATAATGGTCTAATATCCAATATATATATTTGTTTTCAAACGTCTGCAAGTTGAAAATAACTCAATAAAAGTGAGTTGAATATATCCTCATGAAAGAGAATATTCAGGATATGGCTTTCCCCCCCCCCACACACACACACAAGAATGGAAATGTCATACACAATTTTTAGGTGCCAGTGAGTTCCAAATCATAGCAATCCTTTGCATAACAAGGAAGTACTGCCTGGTCCTGGAGTTGCAAGTGAAACCCACAATAAGATGCTACTTTTCTTCCAATTAGTGACAGTGAACAAGAAATGGAAGGCAGTAAGTGGTGACAAGCAAGGTGTGGAGGAACTGGAGCCTTCATCGATTGCTAGTAGGGATGTAAACGGCACACAGCCGCTGTGGAAACAATTTGGAGGTTCCTCAAAAAGATGCGCAAGAACTATCGTGTGAACAAGCATTCCCGAGCCGATCCTACTTCTACCCGGAAGTAAAAGCAAGGACACAGATAGATGCCTGTGCGACGCTGTTCACTGCAGCACTTCCCACAGTTGTTGAAAGGTAGAACCAAGCTGTGTCTTACCAGTGGGTGAGTGTGTGACGAAACTATGGCATCGGCATTATCCAGGATACTCCGCTGTCAAGAGAAAGGAAGTGCCGACAATGTATGCTTTAAAGGTGATGAGCCTCAAAACATACAGTCTCAAAAGGACGAGGACGTCAATAAATCTGTGGATAAATGACATTTTCCTTTGATTCTGTTTTTTCAAGAAAAATTCTTTATAAAACCCAATTTTTCCCCAACAGTTTTCTTGGCATGTAATTCACATATCATACAATTCAGGAGTTCCACCAAATCAGGAAGGATAAGTTACGCGATCACCACCACAATCAGTTTTAAAACAGTTTTCATTCTTGTACTCATCTTTATTAGTTCCCTATTTCCCCCAACTTCCCTTGGGCTACCCTCCAGTTACTGTCTCTGTAGTTTTACCTATCTTGGATTTCATATACAGAAAAAACTGTAAACAAACAAACAAAAATAACAAATCAAAGCAGGTAAAAACCTAAATGAAAAAGCAGACGATACTGAAAACTCAGATGATAAAGTGCTAAATTTTAGTCTACCTGCATCTGCAACAATCCATGTCCAGTACATGTGAGCAAGGCTCTTCACAACCTGGTCCGTGGTTAGAGGGGATTCACCAGGGGCTTCATCCATGGTATTTCTTCCCTTTTTAAAAACATTTTAAACTGGAATGGCTTTAAAATGGGTCTAAAGGGAGATCAAATGTTAAGATGGTACTTTTTGAGCTAACTGCTGCAATCCACTGTGCAGTGCTGTCTGATAGCAGCTGTTCACATCTCAACTGTGACCGCAGGGGACGTTCCCTCTCACGATTGCACTTGCATGCATAGAAACCAGGATTATTGTTGGAGGAAGGGGAGGAGCGGAGCTTTCCTCAGCGGGGCGGGGGCGAGTGTGGAGTGGATGTTGACTCGTGGTTGAGTAATTCAGAAAAGGATAGTCTGGATGGGTGCACCCTTAGAGCAAGGCCAGTGGGGTCCCGGAGTCACATGTTAGACTTTGTTCTGTTGACTTTTGTGGTGTGCACTTTACCACATGGAACATTAGGGGGTAGGAAGAAAACCTCAACAGGAATTAAACCAACATAGGCCAGAGTTTTAACTGTATTTTCCCTGTGGTGATTTGGATGTATTAATTTTTCTTTCCTTACATTGTTATTATAAAAATATAATTTTTAAAACATTTTTTATGGCTGGGGTTCTTATTTTAAATCGCTAGACATTTATAGGACAGTGAAGATAGAGAAATGCAATAGGTCTTAAAAAGTGAAATTGGACGCTAATGCTGTTTGAGCTTTTGTGTACATATTCATCTGTGTTTTGTTTATGGTATAAGATCCCTTGTAATGTTTCATACATCTAACTTTACTTTTTGTCTGTCTTTAGGAAATGTCTTTCTAAAGCATGGCTCAGAACTGCGAATCATTCCTAGAGATCGAGTTGGAAGTTGTTAATAGCAGCTTCGAGGCGTACACTTGCAGAATAAATTTCATTTTTGTTGAGGTTTTGTGAAATTGCAATCAGGCTCTATAAAATACTATGAAAATGCCAATCGTCAATAAGAGTTGACTTTTCTAGCCCTGTTTTTACTCACATGCTGAGTGTGAAGAGGGATTGCTTACTAAATGAGACTACCATCACCGTGGGTCACAAAGCCTGTCACTGCTACCTTACAACATGAACATGTAGTTCATTTCCAGGAAATAGATTATCAAACACGTTATAACTGGAAGGTAGGTACTTCTGATCATATGAAACCATATGGAAAGTTGAACTTTACTGTATCCTCAATCTTAATGATTTGCCCCTGAGCTAGAAATTTGTGGTTTGTGGACAGCAGTTTGATTGATGGCACCCGATTTGGGGGACTCAAATAATGGACGTATTGATTATGTATAGTTTGTGCTGATGAGAAGAGACCAATGACTAAACTCTTTATCTTTCTATCCCTTAAGGTGTTTTTTTTTAATCTTTAAGACTGCATATTTATGTACAATTGCAGTTTGATAACAGGCCAAAAATTGGATTTTTAAAATCTAGCCATTAAGTACAAAAGTCTAGATCCCAAATCAAATGGCTGTAACTATGATCTTACAGAATTCAGTAGTTTTAATGGTGGTAATTGGCAATACAGTGGAAGCATCCTTTGCTGAATTATGTGTTCCTTTATTGATTGTTTGTAATACCACGTTTAAACCAGAATCCTTCAGAAAGGGTACTGTTGGTAAGAACATTTGAAATTCACTGGAAATCTAAAGGAAATGCTAACTGGGGGGGCAGATTTGATTTCATAATACTTATTAATGAAGAACCGCCATTTAAGAAATCAGTGAAAATTGGTCACCTGTGCTCCTGAGAAGCTAGGGAAGGAAAGGTGGGAAGCCTCCGTGACCAGTAAGAGGAAAGTAACAGAGGCTGACAGTGAAGGAGCTTTGTAGCAAAGTGGGGGGCCCGGGGAGGGCATGCCAGGCAAGTGAATGGGCAAGACTGCAGAGGGCTGGGCTGGTTGGGGAGGCCTGAGAACATCAACAAAATAACATTTTCTTAAGTAACAAAGCAATTCGATAAATCAGAGCGGAGGTCTCATGGATTTCAAAATACCTCTTGTGAGAATCCAAAGAATGGCTTGGGGTAGATTTTGTTTACTTATCTGGGAACTGAGTGTCTGCATATCTTCAAAGGTGGCATGAAAGCACACAATGATTCACAACCAATTTTGTGTGATAATAGATGGTGAGGCACTTCTATCTTGTTCTGGGTAGAACTAGCAGGATAGCAAGCTGTCAGTAAATATGCTAAATTGTTCGTGAATGAAGTACAAAAGAAATGTGTTCTCTGTCACAGGCCCTCAGCTCCTTGGGGAACAAATATTTGTAAGAAAATGCAAAGGGATCAGCATAAACACATGGGCATTGTTCTTGAACCCCAAATACTGTTCCCAGGCTTGACACAAAAGGAAGCTCAGTTGCCGCTGAAAATTGTTGCTGTGCTAGATGCATTTCTCTTGTCTGGGCAAGTTTTTATGTGTATAACAATACAGAATTGATGTTTTAAGGCCCTGTAAGTTTTATAAAAATAAGCTTTCAGTTAACCAGAGATTTATGGACAACCATGCCTCTATTTTAATGTAGACTTTTTTTCTCCTCTTCATTTTGTCTGTAGCAAAAGAAAAAATCTGCCTGCATTGTTAATACCTGTGGGATCCTTTGCTTTAAGTTAATTTAATATTTTCTTGTTGATCTTTAAATGTTATTGTAGCAAACTTAAAAATATATGTTTTAAATATCTAGCTATTAAATAATTACAGTCTATAGGTTCTTTTTTATATTAATTGTGTTTAGGAATGTTTAAAATGCATTGGTTTTGCATAATTAACATCTTGTGCAAATACTTTATACAGAAATCTATAATATCTACTCTTACTGTATTAATGGTAAACTCAATAGGCACACCTTATATGTCTGTATGAGCAACATAGCAAAAATGTTCTGCAAATGGTTAATGACTTTCACAGAAATAAGAATTGATGATAAGGTCAACCTCTTCACTTTGTAGATGGAGAACTAATGAAAAAGGGTGTAAGGGGGCAAAATGAGAGTTCGAAAAGTTCGTGGAAAAAGGAATTAGAATGTAGTGGAATTTTTCCACAAACATCCTGAAGTTCCCTCGTAACTAGAATATAGTCCAGAATTATGAACTATGTGCATTCCACTGTTTATGTCTCCACTATCTTGACTAAATACAAAGAGTCTAGCTAATGGTCCCCCTTAACAAGCTGGTGTTAAATAGTCTCCTTTAAAGTTTGTGATAAAGAATAATAAAACAAATTAAAACATAGTTTACTTGAGCAATTCTGTCTGTGTATAAGGAGACCATTTCGTTTCTTAACAAATGACCCAGTTTAGTTAAGAGTGAAGCTTTTAAATGGGGTGGGAAATGTCTGGCCCTCAGTCTTATTAGGCCTGTGCAGTCATCAATATGAGCTAATATCACACACCTTACCAAAAAATAGCAGTTCCAGCCATAACATTCCAAACCAAACTGCCATCAAATTGATTGTGACTCATAGTGACCTTATAGGACTGCCCTTGTGGATTTCCGAGACTTTACAAGAGTGGAAGGCCTTGTGCTTGCAGAGTGAGTGGTACTTTCCAATGCTGACCTTGCTGTTAGCAGCCTAGGATGTAACCACTGTGCCACCTTGCCATCACATTAGGGGTGAGTTAATAAATAATCAGTATGGCCCGTGATTGATGTTAAAAATATCAGAGTGAATCTTGGTCGAAAAAAGATTCCCTATCACAGCTTTAAATGAAGAGGAAGACTAGAGAATCAGCCATTCACTCACTGCCATGGAATCAATGCTGACTCATTGGGAGGGACCCCTGGTGGGTTTCAGAAGCTGTAACCCTTTAGAAACAGAACCCCCAGTCTTCCTCCCCCAGGGCTGATGATGGTTTTGAATTGCTGATCATTCTGAATTTAGCCCAACAGGTCACCACTACACTGACTGGGAAGTGAGAGTTGAGAGTCCTGTTTTAAATAAAAGAGGAAGGGAACAGAAGCAGCCATTGCCTTTTTTAAAAAAATAATTTTATTGGGGTGCATAAGCAAATGTGAAGAAAGCTGATGGTGCCTGACTATCAAAAGATACTAGAGTGTCTGTAAAGAAGGTCATAAAGGCTTGAAGGTAAACAAGCGGCCGTCTAGCTGAGAAGCATCAAAGCCCACATGGAGAAGCACACCAGCCTGTGTGACCACAAGGTGTCCATGGGGGCATTGCCTTAATGTGAGCGAGTGAACCCTGGTTACCAGGTGGTCAGTAGGCTGGCTGCCCCTTCTGTTCATTTGTATACATCTTGAGGTGGTGTCCAGAGAAGGTTTTCAAAATAATAAAAGATACCTCAATTGTTTGGAGAATTTTAAGAACACTGTGGGCATGAGGGAAATTACCCAGTGCATTCTTTGTGTTGGATCATCTGAGCCAGTCCCTGGTGGGCAAAGACTGAAATGCTGTGTCAGACAGGACCTCACTTCTTTTCACGATGTCAATATCTTCTCAGCTGTATTCTCTTAAAATTGATGAATGATACATGTTCAAATGTTTATTTTGTAGAAAAATCGGGGAAGAAAATTATTTTAACTCTTCACCCACCAAAATAAAGGATTGTTAAAAGTATCTTTTTTCTAAGGACTTTGGAATATTGGCAAATTAGAGGTATTACTCTGTTAATGGAATGATTGACACTAAGTTAATTAACTATATGTTAGTGATTTGGATCCAATTGTAAAACTTAAAAATATTTATTTTGCATATGTAAGTCAAAAGAAATCAATGTCAAATATGACATATATATGTACTTTGTAATATATGATAAATTGTTACTTCCATTTTATTGGAGAAATACAATTATAGAAACAGATTAAATCTGAACCCTTGTTTGCCTTTGGGTTTGCCTTTGGAACATCATCCAGGGAAAATATTTCAGTAGTCATTAGATATGTATCGAATTATAAATTTAGGAACAAAACAGTATTTAAGCATACATTCTCACTTCTGAATATTAAATATGTGGATATTAGTCATGAATGACAGCAGCCCTGGTGGTTCAGTGGGTTATGCAACTCATTGTGAGTCTGATCAAAAATGGCGTTATAAAACCAAACCCACTGCACTGAGAGAATTCCAACTCAGCAACCTTAACATAAGAGGACAGAACCGTTATCTAGTGTTTTGAAGGTTGTAGATGGTTACAGAATCAGCCTCATCTTCCTCTGAGCAACTAATGGGTTTGAACCACCAGTCTTGGTTAGCAGTCCAATGTTTAAGCCATCCGGTTTATTTTAGAACAGACTGTAAATGTGATAAAATTCTCTGACTAGCCATGGTAATCCACACGATGACTTAGTAGGAATGTGTTAGGCTGGGTTCACCAGAGAAGTAAAACCAGTGACATAGTTAGAGAAAGGTATTTATATCAAGAGAATGGCTGGTACAGTTGTGGGTGGTATGTCGAGTCTGGTTCAAGGTTGTGGGTCACATGTTAAGCCAGAGGCTTCTGACTGACATAGCTGGGGAATGATGAACTGGGATAGGCAGTTATACCACAGGCTGCAGAAGTGGATACATTCAAGATTAGCACGTTAGGTTTGTGACTGGGAAGTCCGCTGAATCCAAGGAGTTGGATGGCAGGGGATGACTCCTAGATTCTGTGGGCAAGATGGCAGGCCATTGGTTCAAGCCCAAAGGCCTCAAGATGTAAGATCCAGACACAGCAAAATAAGCAAGCCTTCCATAATCTATATAGGAAATAGACCACGCACCCCCAGGAAACCTCTTGCGTCAGAGCTTTGACCTGGCGGTTGCAGTCCACCTTAATCTTTCACCTGCTCGCTGTTCATAACATTTCATCATGGAGTTGAGTATATTATGTCACATTGGGATTAATAGTCCTCAACTGCCAAACCACGGAGAATCCTGACCCAACTATGTTGACACAAAACCCAACAATCTCTCTGCTCATCAGACTGAATGTTTATTAATTGTTTGTATATTGCAGCAGCAAGATTAGTTTCCTAGTAATGACTATTTCCAACCCAATTGCTGCTCATTAAAAAAAATTTTAAAAGATGGTTACTCCGTTGATTCTGACTCATAGTTAACACGTTTCAGAGTCTAACTGTCCCATTGAGCTTTCAAGGCCGTAACCTTTCGAAGCACATCACTGGGCCTTTCTTATACACAGGTGGACTCGAAATGCAAATCTTTTGGTTAGTGAAGCACTGGTTTGTACCACCCAGGGACTCCTAAGCCCTTGCAGGAGTGAAGTTCTGGAGCTGGGATCTGTGAATCAGTGCTGGAGATGATTGTTAGTTGCTGTCAGATTGAGTCTACCTCATGACAACCTTAGCTTAGAGCATACAGCTGCTCCATATGGTTTTCTTTACTGTAATCTTACTGGAAGCAGGTTGCCAGATAGGCTTCGTGTAGGGTTTGAACCACCAACCTGGCCAGCAGTCCTTTTGTCCCCACTTAGGAATATGGCTGGAGAAGGAGAATTCATTATTTAAACCAGACTTTCATTACACCATTAATAGAAGTAAACATTCTTGAGAAGTCAAATTTGTCCAATTATTACCATCCTCCCAAGTTGCATAATCCAGAGATTTGGAACTCAAATTTTCTTTCTCTTCACCATATCAAACCCATCACAAAAGTTATGTTTAAAAGTATATTTTCATTGTCATTGTTATCCTCAGAATAAATATCTGCAGACTTTCTATTTCCTTTTCCATACTGTTATCATGAGCTCTGGATATAAGAAGTTTTTGCTTTTAATGATGTGATGAGGCTCCTCATGAACTGACCGTTGTCCTGAATCACGTGTTAGTTGACACCGTTTCTTTTTCTCACTGTTTTCACCTTCAATTCCTACTGCAACTGCTGAAGTGCAATTAAAGTACCTTTGCAGTGTCATACCTTATGTCGCCACCCCTTTACATATATTGTTATATGTAATAGCTTATAATCGTTCTTCATTGGCTTCCTGGCAAATTTAGGACTCGTTCTTCAGGTTAAAAAGCTATTGAGCATTCTCTCCCTCCACACAAGCTTAGTAGTGAGATGATTAGATTTCCAAATGACAATTTGCACTTCACGCATGCTATTTTCGTTATTCTAGTTTTTAAATCAGTGGTTGAGTCTGCCCCAACTCATGGCCATTTGTGGACAGCAGAGTAACATGCTGCCAAGCACGGCAGTCCCTGCAATTCACTGTGGATCAGGCTATTGAGACCCACAGGTTTTCTCTGGCTGTTTTTTGGCAATAGATCACCAGGCCCTTCCCCTATACTTCCGTTTTAGCACTTATTAAATATAGGTATTGCTGACCACACTGACACCGTGAGGATCTCAGATTCACTCTCATGAAACTGATGAAAACTCTAAAAGAGCAGCAATCATCAGGGAATCTGTCAGCCTCTGAAAATGGGCCCAAGAACAAACCGTAAAAGAAGCATCTGCTAAAGAAATCTTTGAAAATTCTCCACCTAAGATACGAGCGAGTGCTTGAGCCTCCTCTCCTGCCTGGCTCCGAGTCACAGGTGTTTATTCTGGAACAGCACTACTTAAACATGTCTCACCCTTTCCCCAGCTCCCTGAGGTGAGACGAATTCCCAGGTGAGGGTAAAGGAGAAGAATAGCATCAATGGTGAAACCCTGTGGAGTAAGTAGATTCCACTAAAAAATAAAAACCATAAGCCCTGGAAAGGACAGATATCCAGAGTAGCTCTGATATCTTAAATGGCATTTCCAAGAAAAAAATTACAAGGCTTGAAAGAAACAGGAAACTATGACCTATGCACTGGGAAGAGGCAGCCATCCTATGATACAGACCAAATGTCAAATTGAACAGAAAAAGATTTCAATTTTTAAAATATGACTTTCATTTTATCGGGAGCTCTTACAGATATAACATACCATAGTTCAATCACATCAAGCAGTATTGTAAAATTGCTACCACAGTCAGTTTCAAAACTCACTTAACTGCAGGAAAATGTGATTAATTAAAGAAACATATAGTGGTGAGGAAACATCACACAGAGAAACCATGATGATAGACAAATTACTAAAAATAGCTATTGGAAAGTTCTGAAGTGAAAGTGTGATAACTGAAATTTAGTAGAGGTGCTCAAAAGTAGATATGCACTGTGAGAAAATAATTAGGAAACAAAATTGCATCGATAGGAATTGTATAAGCAAAGAACAGCAAGGAGAAGGAATGAAAAAAGATTAACTCATTGGAGTTTGTAACACCATTATAAGCACACAAGTATATATGTACAGTGGGAGTACCAGGAAAGGAGAGAGAATTAGAAACAATATTTGAAGAAATAGTGACTGAAAACATCCCACACATTGAAAGGAATGATCTCTATATCCGGGGACCCAATGGGCTCCCACATAGGATGCATGCAGTGCGGTACACAGAAGCATGATAGTGAAAGGCAGAAAGAAAAGCTAAGGAGACAATCTGGGAAGCAACAAGAGAGAAGCAACTCATCACCTTGTACAAGGGAACTCCAGTAAGATTACAGCTGACTTCTCAGCAAATACAGTAGACGCAGATAGTAGGATAATATATTTAAAGTATCCTAAGAAAAAGAACCAAAAATTCTATGTCCGGCAAAACTATTCAGTGAAATTAAGATTTTGCTAGATTTACAAAAAGATGAAGTTGAATTATACTTGATTCCAGTGAGTTTTTTGAGACTCACCAACAAGAAATACTAAAAGAAGCACTTCAGGTGAAAAACAAATGGCCTCCTGTGGCCATTCCAGTCAACTTAAAAAAAAAAACAAGAAAGCACTGGTAAAAGAAATGATCTATGAAGCAGTAGAGTGTTTTTCTCATCGTTAATAGTGAAAAGGAATGTTTTTAATATAGCATGTAGAAGTGTAATATATGCATGTTTGATAATAGAGGAAGTGAATGGGAGTAAAGCTATATTCAACAGAGAAAATTAGGACAGACGGTAGAGTAATCGTTATAGAAAAATATTCTTGGTGTCTTGGTCACACATTGCTGGCCTTGACTGCAATGCTCTAAATGTGTGACTTTCAAAGCAAGCAAGGTTTTTGTCTCACATAGTTTGGGCATATTTTCAAGAAACACTATTCCCTGGAAAATTTCGTCATGCTTGGTAGAGTAGAGGGTCAGTGGGAAAAGAGGAAGACCATTGACAAGATGGGCCGCAACCATGGTTTCAAACAACAGCTGTGACCAGGCAGTGTTTCATTCGGTTGTGCAGTCATTGTGAGTCATAATGACGTCATGGCACATGACAATAATAACTGATTTTCTTGGCTCCACCCCCTTAAAAAATTCAGCTAACATTCAATAACCTATTTTCACTTATAGATTCCTTTATTTAGCTAAGATATGTTGTATACTGAAGGTACCCTGGACTAACAAAAGGACAAATATAAATCTCTCCTGGAAGAAGTACAACCAAAATGCTCCTGAGAAGCAAGGATGGTTAGACTATCTCACGACCAGTTGGTATTTCATTCTGTGCACAGGGTTGCTATGCGTCGAAACCAACCTCTACAGCACCTAACCGGATAACAACAGGCATTTCTAAAAACAAGGGACGGAGAATACTTGCAATGTATTTTTTCTGCCTTGCTATATAAATAGTGGTGTGATAATTTTATCCCTGGATATAAAACACTGGCCAAACAAATTGACAAACAAATGCAGAGAAGCCAGTTTTGGGCATAAGTCTCTGAATTTCTGGCAAAGCTCACTAGTGATGTAAAAACTGTTATTGAAAGCATATTGTGATGATACATCGTGTCAATATTTGTTTGGCTGAGCAACACTGTGGATTTAATAAATTGATTTTTAGATGCACAATTTACAACTGGTGAGCTGCTTCAGAAATAAACTGTGATTCTTGTTGTCAATGCCACAAACATTTTGACAAGTCCTAATTGGAGATGTTGGCTTCTTTGATAGATCAGGACTACTTGAATTATCCTAAGTTGTTCATATTATATAGGAATGACATCTAAATGACAACGAATAAATAAATGAGTCACAAAGCTATTACTAAAAAGTTGGGAAGGAAAAATCACATTGTGTTCTTGAAAACACAATCCCTGAGCATAAGGGAGATCATATTTGTTTCTCAAGTTACGGGAAGTGAAGGCCTAGAAAGGTCTCGGTACAGCCACGGGTTGCATGGACTGCTAATAATTCCACATGGCCTCTGAATTTAATTTCAGACTTGGATATCTTGCTGTAACTGGGGTAAAGGGCAAAAGAAACCATGTGTTGCCCTGAACAGAGAGTGAAAAGGGCTGATTGTAGGTGCTTATGGCATAAATATAATTCTTTTCCATATATTTTTCTTCTTATTTTATTGGGGACTCTTACAGCTCTTATCACAATCCATACATGCATCCATTTTTGTCAAACACATCTGCATATATGTTATCATCTTTTTCAAAACTTTTTCTTTCTTGAGCCCTTAGTATCAGCTCATTTTTTATTTTTCCTCCCTCCCCCCATGTCCCCTTGATAACTTATAAATTATTTTTTTCTTTTGTTCGATGTCATACACTGACCACTGTCTCCTTTCACCCACTTTTCTGCTGTCCGTCCCCCTGGGAAGGGGCCATACATTGATTACTGTGATAGGCTCCCCTTTTCACCCACCCCCTGCCTTCCTTTACCCTTCTAATACCGCTCCTGCTCCCCTTATTAGTCCTAGGGAGCTTATCTGTTCTGGATTTCCTGTGTTGCGAGCTCTTTTCTGTACCAATATACATTTTCTGGTCTAGCCAGATTTGTAAAATAGAATTGTGGTCATGAGAGTGGGAGGTGGGGGGAAACATTAAAGGACTAGAGAAAGGTTTTGTGTTTTTTCAGAGCTATACAGCACCCTACTGGCTCATCTCTTCCTTGTGGCCCATCTGACAGGGGGTGTCCAATTGACTACTGATGGGCTCTGGGTCTCCACTCTACCCTCCCCTTTATTCCCATTGCTATGACTTTTTTGTTTGTTTTGTTTTGTGTCTTTGATGTCTGATACCTGATCCCATCGACACCTCATGACCACACGGACTGGTGTGCTTCTTCCATGCGGGCTTTGTTGCTTCTCAGTTAGATGGCTGCTTGTTTATCTTCAAGCCTTTAAGACCCCAGATGCTATATCTTTTGATAGCCAGGTACCATCAACTTTCTTCAGTGTATTTACTTATGTACCCATTTTGTCTTCAGGGAACGTGTCAGGGAAGGTGAGCATCACAGAGTGCCGTGTTAGTAGAACAAATTGTTCTTGTATTGAGGAAATACTTGAAAGAACAATGGGACTGATGGTTCTGGGGGACACAGGAGAGATGAAGGTGGGAGAAAAGGAGGAGGGGCACCAACTAGCCCAGGGACAAGGGAAGAATAAGTGATCCAAAATTGATGGCAAGTAGGGCATAAGATGCTTGGGGGGACTCAATCAAGGGCAATGTAGCCAAGAGAAAATACCAAAACCCAAATGAAGGCCGAACATGATATTGGGGCAGGAGAAAAGTAAAAGGAAATAGCCGAAAGAACTGGGAGGCAAAGTACATTGATAGAGGTCTAAATAAGGCATGCATATATGTAAATACATTTATATATAATAATAGGAAAACATATCTATGTATTTATATTTATTTATAAAGTATTACAGCAGCATATGGACATTGGGCCTCCACTCAAGTACTCTTTTCCAAATATTTAAATTTAATTTTTTAAAAAACTAACACCATATTACCTGCATTTCATGAACTTGTTATTTAATTTGAGGAAAGATTCTCTAAGATCCAGCCCTCTAATATCATGTGGTAGATATATAATCATTTGTCAATTTGAGGATTAAGAGTGTAGGGGTGGAGTCTAGCTTGTCAATCACATCATAGCCAATGAGGTATCTGTGTGGGCATGGCTTTCTCCTGAGAATTCTGGGAAATCCAATACTTCCTCCTTGGAGGCAGGAGACACTTCTCTCTCTCTGCTCACACCCTGGGAGACATAACAGCTGACAAGACACATGGACCCACCCTGCTGCAGAGACCCCTGCCAGCACTGAGAAGTTTCCAGTGATACTGGATCCAAAGACTTTCTACCCACTGGCCTGTGATCTTCTTCTGTATTCAGCATCATTGCACATGTTGCATGAGTCTGAAGAGACTTTATAGATTGGTATCGGACATATGGGCTAATATGAGACTCATGGACTTGATCTGGACTGGGCTGGGATGTTTTCTCAATGTTCAATTGCTCTTGTATATAAATCTCTTATACACAAATGTGAGTCCATGGATTTGTTTCTCCATTCTACCCAGACTAACACATCTCCCAAATACAAATGTATTCTTGAAATGTTTACTTAAAAAGAAGCAAAATAAAAGACACGTTAGGTTAAGATTCTCAAGGGGTTCTAATAAATGGGACCCAGTGTGCTTGTTACATAGTGCTGCTGTAACAGAAGTACCACCAAGTTGACGGCCAAGAGAAGCTCTCTCTCTGTGCGTGTGGGAGGAAGGTCCATTTACATCTGGCCTTCCTTGAAAAGCTCCCTGTATCGTGGCATCAATCTCCTCCGAGGTCTGCATGTCGTGTCTAGTCTTCTATCTCAAAAGAGACTGACCAGATACAACCAATCCTGAAGACCATCGAGATAGACACTTGGTTTGGACGCCTTCTCAGGAAATACCAGCTGGTTGGGAAGGACATCAAAACCCTCAATGAGATGAGTGATGGGATAGCGGCAGCTGTGGATTTCAACATACCATGGAGAATGATGACGGTATGCTACCGGCAAGGTTTTGTTCTGTTATCCGTAAGATTACCATGCGTCAGCAATAACACAGCTAAGTAAGAACAGGTCCATTAAAAGCACTGTGGTGTAGGGGTGTATGGTACCAACAAGCATAGCTTCAGATGCTGCCCCAGAAAACCCAAAAAAACACCCCATGGCCATTCATAACTTACTGAAAATAAGCGATTAGTAAAATAACAGTGTCTTCAAGTTGATATTTTCAACTGAAATTTTGTGAAATAAATATCTCAAGGGACAAAACTAATACAAATGAAGCAGAGCAAAGTTTAAAGAAGGGAATGTAGTTATACAGTGCAAGTCCCACCACGTGCTATTTATCACCTGGAGCTTCGCACGAAAGGCTAAGGGCTGAGTACATGGATTTCAAAATGTGCCCCGAGGCGAGCTTTGTGTGTGTAATTACAATGACAAGTTCAATCATGAGTGCATGAAGAAAATGGCTAAACTTTCGTTTTAAGTCGCCAAGGATAATGTGACATTTATTCATACATTTCACTGTAACCTCTCCTAATAATCTATTACCGAATGCTTCTAGTTCCTGGCTTGAGACCAAGCGTTCGTTACGTTCTCCGCTCCTAACTGAAGGACCGGTAGTTGAAACCCAACCAGCAGCCCTCAGAAGACAGGACTGGTGCCAGGCTTCCACTGGGCTCTAGGTCACAGCTTGGAAACCGGGTGGAGCAGAGTTCTGTCCTGCAGCACGCCAGGTCTGCAGGCATTGGAAAGAAACTGCTGGTGACTGCGTTTGGTTTCGTTTGGTTTTGAACATGGCTGCCTAGCAACAAATGGGCACTCTCAGTTGTTTTTTTTTTTTAATCTCTAAGGTCTTGCCCAAAAAACACTTCAAGACTCTACAAGATCAATACCCTAAAAATTGGCAACTAAAGGTTATAGACATTTGAGCTACTAATTTATACCTACATTAATGATTGCATCGGTTCATGATTAGCTCTCAAACCACAGCCCAAATTCTAAGCAATGACTAAAAAGTGGTGTTTGTGAGGGGTCTCAGTCTTTCTTATTATGCTATATCCAGCTACATCATTCAAACAAATGGAAATTGTTTTTCACTCCTTACAAATATGCAGACAGCTCTATTCAGCCTTGCACAGCCCAGGTGGTTGAGAAAGGGTGGGCAAGTACACATCCTCAGAAAGAACAGAGTGTAAGCAGAGACTTCCCGTTCACTAGGAGCTGGAAGCAGCACAGCCAGCAATAGGTGCCTCTCTGCTTCTTAAAGAGACCTTCCAAATAGAAGATTTCAACCCCTGCTTCTAAAGGCTTTCTTTACAGTAAAATAACACTTTTTAAAATATGATAGGTCATCTATAAAAAAGAACACCCATCCTGCCTTCCAAAGTGATCATATCCTTCCTCTTGCCACATCCAAGGAGCAAGAGCATTGCCTCTCCCAGGCGTGTTGTGACAAGGATTCTAAATAAACCACTCGGGGGTGGGGGGAGGGAGGATGGGAGGGCCCTCAAGCTCTTAAGAGCACCAATCCCCTAGGAATCCGCCACTGAATTTCAAAACTATAATTTGTTATAGACACTCTGAGCAAGATGCATTCTTTCCCAATCTCTACCTTGATAATGAGACGTGTTTAGTTAGAGTTAAAAGTAAAATGGAAAGATCTCCAGATATGTTTCTAACCTTGTGCCATGGTAGAACAAAGAAGGGCTTCAAGTTTTGAGTGAAATGAATATATTTGAAACACTTTGCTAAGCGATTTGTCTCACAATAACAGCCTCCATTTTTGTGGATGATGAAACTGAGGCTTAGAGAGATGATTGACTTATACAGAGGAAAATGGGAAAAATGGGATTTGTGTTAGTTTGACTCTAACTTAATGCATAGATTCCATCCACTTTGTTCCAAGAACTGAGTGAGGCTCAGGAAGAGAATATGTCAACCTCATTTCTTTTTTTTAAAATCATTTTATTGGAGGCTCATACAACCCATCACAATCCATACATACATCAATTGTGTAAAGCACATTTGTACATTCGTTTCCCTCATCATTCTCAAAACATTTGCTCTCCACTTAAACCCTTAGCATCAGCTTCTCATTCCCCCCTCCACACTCTCCCCTCCCTCATGAACCCCTATTAATTTATAAATTATTATTATTTTGTCCTACCTTACACTGTCCGATGTCTCCCTTCACCCTCTTTTCTGTTGTCCATCCCTCAGGGAGGAGGTTATATGTAGATCATTTTATCGGTTCCCCCTTTCCACCCCACCCTCCCTCTACTCTCCCCTGTATCGCCACTGTCACCACTGGTCCTGAAGGGATCATCTGTCCTGGATTCCGGTGTTTCCAATTCCTATCTGTACTAGTGTATATCCTCTGGGCTAGCCTGATTTGCAAGGTAGAATTGGGATCATGATAGTGGGGTGGGGGTGGGGGGAAGCATTTAGGAACTAGAGGAAAGTTGTATGTTTCATCGTAGCTACACTGCACCCTGACTGGCTCATCATCTCCTGGCAGCCATTCTGTAATGGGATTTCCAGCTGTCTACAGATGGGTCCTGGGTCACCAATCTGCACTCCCACTCATTCACAATGATTTGATTTTTTGTTCTTTGATGCCTGATACCTGGTCCCTTCGACACCTACTGATCACACAGGCTGGTGTGCTTCTTCCACGTGGGCTTTGTTGCTTCTGAATTAGATGGCTACTAGTTTAACTTCAAGCCTTTAAGACCCCAGATGCTATATCTTTTGATAGCCAGGCACCATCAGCTTTCTTCACCACTTTTGCTTTTGCATCCATTTGTCTTCAGCAATTGTGTCAGGAAGGTGAGCATCATGGAATGCCAGTTTAATAGAACAAAGTATTCTTCCATTGAGAGAATACTTCAATGGAGGCCCAACGTCCAACTGCTACCTTAGTACTAAATCTATAAATATATGCACATAGACCTTTTTCCCCATCCTCATATTAAATATATTTGCATATGTACATGCCTTTATTTAGACCTCTATGAAAGGCCTTTGCCTCCTAGCTCTTTCTTCTATTTCCTTTTATTTCCTCTTACTTTCCTCTTGTCCCACTATCATGCTTATTTTTCATTTGGGTTTCAGTAATTCCTCTCAGTTAAATTACCCTTGATCATGCCCTACCAGGCCTTCTACACCCTCTTTGCCACCGATTTTGGATCGCTTGTTGTTCCATTGTCCCTGGGTTTGTTAGCACCACTTCCTTTCCCCCCCCCCCCACCTCCTCCTCTCTGTGTCCCCCTGGAACTGTTGTTCCCATTGTTTTCTCCTCCAGATTCTTCATTCAGCCTATCTTAATTAGACAGACTTGCAGAGTTAATAACATGCACAAAAACAAGACAGAGAAAAACCAAGCAACAAAAGAAAACAAAACAACAACAACAAAAAGCCAATGACAAAACAACAAAGAAAAGCCTGTAGTTAGTTCCAGGACTGTTTGTTGGCCTTTAGGAGTGTTTTAACAACCTCATGTTAGCCCAATTTCAGGACTTTTCACATCAGGTCCTTGATTTTTAATGAACATTATATCTATTACGTCCCATTCTACATTTGGATTCTTCAATATTCCTTGGAGTTTCATCTAGCCATACTTTTGCTCATGGTATTATTTTTGCCCAAAATGCCAGTTTCTATTATTCTTTGCCTCTGAGAGGTTCATAACCAGTTTCCTCCATGTGTATGGAAATGGGTAAGCCATTTAGAGAGGAACCTATAGGAATGTTACTATATCAATTGTCCTGTGGCTGTGACTGCTCAGTCATTTCCATACCAAAGCCCCTTCCAAACCAACAAACAAATACCATCATTGGGCTGATGCCCACTCATGGCAGCCCTATAGTGTAGATGGATAGAGTACAACTGCCCCTGTGGGTTTCTGAGGCTGTTATTCTTTTTTTATATATCATTTTATTAGGCGCTCATACTACTCTTATTACAATCCATACATATATCAATTGTGTAAACCACATTTGTACATTCGTTGCCCTCATCATTCTCAAAACATTTGCTCTCCACTTAATTCCCTAATACCAGCTCCTCATTTTCCCCTCCTTCCCTGCACCCCCTCCCTCATGAACCCTTGATAATTTATAAATTATTATTTAGTCATATCGTGCACTGTCTGACATCACCCTTCACCCTCTTTTCTGTTATTCATCCCCCAGGGGGGAGGTTATATGTAGATCCCTGTAATTGGTTCCCCCTTTCTACCCCACCCTCCCTCCACCCTCCTGGTATCACCACTCTCACCACTGGTCCCGAAGAGATGATCACCCTGGAGTCCCTGTGTTTCCACTTCCTACTGTACCAGTGCGCATCCTTTGGTCTAGCCAGATTTGTAAGGTAGAATTGGGATCATGATAGTGAGGGGTTGGAGGTGGGGACACATAGCATTTAGGAACTAGAGGAAAGTTGTATGTGTCATCATTGCTACACTGCACTCTGGCTGGCTCATCTCCTCCCCACGACCCTTCTGTAAGGGGATGTCCAATTGCCTACAGATGGACTTTCGGTCTCCACTCCGCATGCTCCCTTATTCACAATGATATAATATTTTGTTCTGATGATACCTGATTCCTTTGACACCTCGTTATCACACAGGCTGGTGTGTTTCTTCCATGTGGGCTTTGTTGCTTCTGAACTTGATGGCCACTTGTTTACCTTCAAGCCTTTAAGACCCCAGACGCTATATCTTTTGATAGCCAGGCACCAAAAGCTTTCTTCACCACATTTGCTTATTCACCGCTTTGTTTTCCGCGATTGTGTCAGGAAGGTGCACATCATGGAATGAGGCTGTAATTCTTTAAGGGCGTAGAAAGCCTCATCTTTCTTAGCTGGAGTGGCTGGTGGTTTTGAACTTCTAACCATGCGGTTAGCAGCCCGATGTGCAGCAGTTCAACATGTAACTACTACACCATCAGCACAGTTCCACATAATAGACCAACTGCCCTTGAATCGATTCTTATGGACCAGTGGTTCTCAACCTATGGGTCGCAAAGCCTTTGGGGGCAGAACGACCTTTTCACAGAGCTTCATAACAGTAGGAAATTTACAGTTCTGAAGTAGAAACGAAAATAATTTATGGTTGGGGTGTCACCACAGTATAAGGGTCGTGGCATTAGGAAGGTTGAGAACCACTGCTGTGGACCTTGTCTTGGGCGATGTTGTTCGGGGCTGTGGAATTGGCTCTGACTCAGCCATCCTATGTGTAACAGAATGAAATGCTTGCTGCCTGCTCCTACATCATCCTCACAAGTGTTACATTCGAGCCGATTGTTAGAGCCATGTATCAGTCTGCCATGTAGAAAGTCTTCCTGTTTCTCACTGACTCTGCTTCCCAAGAATGATGTCCTTTTTCAGGGTCTGGTCTCTCCTGAAATGTGTGTAAAGTATGAGATGAAATTTCACCATCTTCACTTGTAAGACACATTCTGATCGGGCTTCCTCCAAGGTACGTTTGTTCTTCCGGTAGTTCTTGGTGGTTCAGTAGTCTTTGCCAACAATTCAAATGCCTCAGCTCTCCTTTGGCCTTTCTTATTTCTGCTCCAGCTTGCACCTGCATTTGAGGTGACTGAAAATGCCATGGCTTGGGTCAGGTGCTCCTTCATCCTCAGAATGAGGAGCACTGGGGCTTAGTGGATATGGAGGATGCTGATCACCTCAAAGTCTGAAGCTCAAGCTATCAGCGACTCTTCAGAAGAAAGATCGGGCATTCTACTCCCATGCAAAGTCACAATTTTGGAAACTCAGTTCCACCCGGTCCTGTAGGGTCTCTGTGAGCCATCGTCTCAATGGGAGTTGTTTGTTTTCCAGCTTTCATAAGCAGCAGAGATGACTGAAACGTTCATGGCTTAGGTCAAGTGTGCCTTCAGCCTCAGAGCGGATATCTTTGTTCAGTGTCGAATCTTTGGTATGCAAATCAAGCCGAATAGTTTCTACAGGCAGCCCCTGGGTTACAAATAAGATCTGTTCCTAACGTATCTTTAAGTTGAACTTACAGGTAAGTCAAAACAAGGACATATAAATCGAATTTAGGCCAGAGGAGCCTTTGATGATGTAGTGGTTACACATTGGTCTGTGATCCGCAAAGTCGGCAGTTCAAAACCACTCGCACCTCTGTGGTCACAAGACAATTACAATTCCAGAAAGCCTGAGAAGGTCACTATGACTCATCAGTGACTCGATGGCAGTGATTTTGTTTTTAGGTTTTAGGGCAGAGCCTCAAACAAGTTCATTCTGGTTCAACCCCTTCCTGAGAAGTTGGTTTCTATTTCCAGATGCACTGAAACAGAAATGTAATTTTAGCAAGATCCCCCAGAGGATTCTTGTCTATAGATCTTTAAGAATCAGTTGGTGATTTATTTACAATGTGCTTCCTGACTCAGTATATCTGGAGTGGACAGGCAACTTCGCAGAAAAGGGTTAAACCAGAACGAACAAATCAAAGCCTTGTTTTAATACACGCAAAATCTCGGGACCTATTCAATGATTTACAAGCTGCCTGTGCAGCCAGGAGAGGTGATTGTGATGAAGAATTTGTTGCTAGTAATGATTGGTTCAGTCCTTTCAGAAGAGGAAGACGAATTTAGCTGACATTAAAGGGCCAGTAGGAGCTGACATGAAGTTGGACATTACAACTCAGGGATTTACTGTACTCAAATAGGGACGCGGGACGAGGAGCCGAGATGAACGCTGGGCCAGGAATCTTCACATTTGGACTTGGTCCCCTCTTCCTTTTAATTGCTTGTACCGTTTAACTTTTATGAATATGTTTTATTATCTGTCTCAGTGAGGGAACTGTAAAGGTCAGAAAATGACAGAAAAGAGGCCCCAGCCCTTTTCCAGGGGTAATTGTGCTCATCATCTGAACTGAATAGATATTGTTTGAGAAGCCCTGAATAGATTGAAAGTTCCTGTCTCATTTAAAAGACCTCTATTTTTATCATTTTGCACGAAACATACTTTATTATTGTCGTCGTAAATCTGCAAGTCAGCCAAGTTGTGCCCTTGGTTAACTTCCATGGAAATTCCATTGACCATTGACGTCAGTGGGATGTGGAATGATTAGTGAACAGCTGAGCTTGGCCTGTGTTCCTGTGTGATTAGCCTGGCAGGAGCCAGACAGAACTTGGGATGAACAGTGCTGCATTTTCATGAGCAATGTCAAGGGTGCTGCGTGAGGGATATAATGCTTCAGAGAGACCTGCCTGAGCCTCCTCTCTTTCCACCTTTTCTGACAAGCAGCCTTTTTGGGAAACAGTCAGGAGAAAGACATCTATGAAAAGAAATAGGAGGGTAAGTGTGTGTGTGTGTGTGTGTGTGTGTGTGTGTGTGTGTGTGTGTGTGTAACTATACTCTGGGCAGGAAAAGGATGGCAGGGGACTTCAGTAATCACCTTGACCTCCTACACTTTCCTAGGGAAGCCACACAGGTCAACATCCCAACCCTCAGCACAGTTTTCACGGCCAGCTATGTCTGTGTCCCCAGTGCAGTATGCTCTGCATCAGTGGGACACCAGCTCTGGGTAGCCTCACTCTTGCCCTCTGTTGTGCTTGGTGCACAGGAAGAAATAGGTGTTTGTTACATTATTTGTGATCAATTCCAATTTTTAGAATTGATTTGAACAGTTTCCCTTTCTCTCCTTAGTGTGCTGCTCCAGAAATTTCCCTCTTGCAGAGAGGGAAAAAGATGCTCTTATGGTTTATAAAGCTTTAGTAATCTTAATACAAAAGGTTCTTTGCAATTCAACAAGAAAAACAAATTCAAGTGGGAAAACAAGCAAAATTCAATGAAAAAACATTAAGGAACTTAGAGGATTTATAAAATTTTAAGTCTTTAAAACTCACTAGAAGTCAGAGAAGCAAAAATAATACAGTGAAATACGATTTAATCCAGCAACATAACAGAAATTAAAACTTTAAGATTATACTCAAAGTTGGCAAAGATTAAAAAATGACTTATTCTGGGTCAGTGTAAATCTAAATGGGACATTTGACATATTATCAAATGTTTTAAATATTCCTTTTTAACCAACATCTCCATTTCCATTAATTTACTCAATGGACAGAATCAGCCCTGGGCACAAAGGTGACTGTACAGAGCTATTGATCAAAGCATTATTTATAAAAGGCAAAGGAAATAAGCAGATGATAACAGGGATTTGGTCTTCCCAGAATGTAGCACTACAACCGTAGCACTGCCATCAAAGGAAGCTGTGGTGGCACCGTGGTTAAGCATTGGACTGTTAACTGCAAGGTAAGAGTTCAAAACCACCAGCCACCTCCTGGGAGAAAGATGAGAGGTTTTCTGCTCGTTTAAAAGTTTATAGTCTCTGAAACCCACAGGGGTAATTCTGCTCTGTAGAGGAGTGCTATGCCTCAGAATAAAAGAAATAACCATGCATTTTGATTTTTTGTTTCGAATTCATTGAAAAACTTTATAGTATGAAGTAAAAATGGACTAAAACTATATATATATATATATATATATATATATATATATATATATAAAATAGGCACGATATATGAGGGCCCTTACAAATTGATGGAAAAATAGAATTATACTGAAACTTTCGCACAAACATTTTGAAGCCCCTCCCATATTTATGCTTCTGTTTTAATAGTGGTTAAGTGGTGTTCATTTGCATGTTTTGTTTGTGTCTATGTTGTCCAGTTTCCTATAAAGAACTTACCAAGCCAAACCAACTGCCATCAAGTTGGGACTGACTGACACATAGGAACAGAGAGGTTTTCAGGGACTGTAAGTCTTCACAGTCTCATATTTCTCCCAGCGCTGTGGTGTTTGATCTGCCAAGCTTGCATTTAGCAACCCCCGCTGAACATACAGAGAACCAGGGCGTTTGTGCTCTATTTCTGAATGTGTGTCTACAAAAGAGGGAGGCTTGGTGGCAGAGTCATTACTCATGGGAATGTTAGCTGCAAGGTCAGCAGTTCAAAACCACCAGCAGCTCCATGGGAGAAAGATGAGTCTTTCTATTCTCTAAAGAGTTACAGTCTCTGAAACTCACAGTAATTGATTTTTTCCTGTTTTAACAATTCCTGCAGGAATTGCAGGAAAAAATTAAATACTGAAATGTGTAAGGTAGCAAGATCACTCGGCCTTTCTTCTGAGTCACCTCTGGTTAGCAGTTAAACGGTTAGTCGGTTGTGCCCTCCAGGGCCTACATGCAATGAAATGGGGGCTATTAATCATGATGACTGGAGACAGCTTCTCTATGAAGGTGTCCTTTGAATGACGTGAAGGAACAACTAAGATCAGGTTGAAGTGACTCACATTTCAGGAAAAAGGAAATACAGCCCCCAAGCCCCTGAGATAGAAACCAGTTTGGCAGAATAAAACTAGGCCAAAAAAGTTGATGTGGATGGGAGGGCGGGACCTTAAGGACAAAAGCAGGAGGAAGAAAAGGTTGGAGAACTCTCGGTGAACCTAATCGTAGATGGCTTTGGAGGCCTTTGGATTTGCTGTGCTAGGCAAAGTCATTGCAGGTGTAGTGGGAGCTCAGTATGATCTGACGTTTTCTTTCTTTTTTTTAAAAAACATTTTATTAGGGGCTCATACAACTCTTATCACAATCCATGCATATACATATATCAATTGTATAAGCACATCTGTACATTCTTTGCCCTAATCATTTTCTTTCTTTTTTTTCTTTTCTTTTTTTACATTTTATTAGGGGCTCATACAACTCTTATCACATACATCAATTATATAAAGCACATCCGTACATTCTTTGCCCTAATCACTCTCAAAGCATTTGCTCTCCACTTAAGCCCTCTGCATCAGGTTCTCTTTTTTTTCCCCTCCCTCCCCACTCCCCCCTCCCTCATGAGCCCTTGATAATCCACAGATTGTTATTTTGTCATATCTTGCCCTATCCGGAGTCTCCCTTCCCCCACTTCTCTGCCATCCATCTCCCAGGGAGGAGGCCACATGTGGATCCTTTTAATCAGTTCCCCCTTTCCAACCCACTCACCCTCCACTCTCCCAGCCTCGCCCTGGATTCCCTGTGCCTCCAGCTCCCATATGCACCAGTGTACAGCCTCTGTCCTATCCAGTCCTGCAAGGTAGAATTCGGATCATGGTAGTTGTGGGGAGGAAGCATCCAGGATCTGGGGGAAAGCTGTGTTGGTAATCGGTACTACCTCGCATGATCTGACGTTTTCAACATTAGGCTGGTTCTGTGTTCAGAATAAGCTGTGGAAAGGGAGGAGTATAAGGAAGGGGATTCGTTTGGGGGTTCTCGCAGCAGGGCAGGCAAAATAGGATAGCACGGCTGGGACCACATATAACGGTGGCAAGACTTAATCACATTCTAAATTAATGATCAGTAAAAACAGAAACTCTGCCCAACGAAGCTCACCAGCCACTCCATGGTGGAGCAAGATGTGGCAGTTTACCTGTGTGAAGATTCACAAGCTTAGAACCCCTCTGACAAAGTTCTGCTCTGTCCTGTAGTGTCACCCTGAGTCAGAATCTACTCAGCAGGAGGATTGAAGAAAATAGATGGTTTGGGGCCAAAGTAACTGGCTGGAAGCTGTTGACATTTTTCAGTTGGGTAATGTAGTTTGGGGAAGGTGCACGTTAGACCTGTTGAGTTTAGACCTGCTGAGGAGGAAGGTGGAAGAAGGAAGGAAGAATGGTCGAGAGATGTAAATTATAAGAACCAAGGAACTAAAAGAAATAAATCTAGAGAGTGAGTATAGAAAGTAACTGTGCTTCGAGGCTTGTGTCCTGCAATAATGCCACACTCGAAGATGTAGAAAGGGGGACAGAGAGAAGGTAGCATTCTAGGGACAAACTACACCCAATCTCCCTACCAGAAGACCAATAAGAAGAAGAAGGAGGAAAAAGAACAAGTGAAATCCATTTAGATGATAGTCTTGAAACTCTGAGTATCAAACAAGAAGAAAAATAACTGTATTGAGCATCGCTTTCTAAGTGAGACCAAATGAAAACAGCGATGGAGGCAAGAGAGGGTCCGGGACCTCCACTGCATCTGGATACTCTGGACGGCAGAAGGCAATACACCCAGGTGAGGCAGAGGTCACTTTGTAGAGACACTATCCCGATGGCGATAAAGTGTGGAAAGGTCTTGAGTTAAATTAGGTGAGCAGAAGACACGCTGGCTGTGGGAGAGGAAAGTACAGAAAAGCCGACAAGAATTCTGGTGGGCCACGGGACCTCCGGATGGGGAGAGAGCCAGTCGAAGGGAGCAAAACAATCCACTAGGAGAGAGCCACTGTTGCCTCTCCAGGGAGGAGAAGGTATACATATGGGGGGGTCCTCCCGCCCCTAATTGAATCTAAGTAGAGTAGGAATTGATTGACTGCACCTGTCCAAAAGTGTCCCAGTGAAGTGGGACCAAAGTGCTTCTTTTCCCTGCATCCGGGATGAAACTCCCCAAGCCCAACTTTGCCTGATGGCTAGGAGCAGCCCTCTACTCACCTGAAACGTAGCCAGTACCTTTGACCACCACTCAAGCAGCAGCCTTTCATCACACGGTTTCCCACATGTACCACCCAGGGCTTGTCGCTCAGGCACAGGTGATGGGCCTTCCTCAGAGAAAGCTCAATAGTTTCCCGCCCCACCCACAAGACCACACCCTTGTTTGTTTGTTTCCCATGCTTTGTTTTTGTTTCTTTGTTTTGGTCTTTTTCTATTTTCCCTTTCTTTCATCCATTTTTTTACCCTCCTCTTCTTCCTTTTCAATCGCTTTCCCCCACCACTCTCTGTTTTTAAAATTCTGTTTTCTTTCTTGTCCTTTCTCATTCTTTTCCTTCTGCCCCATGTGGTGAGAAGAGGACACATTGCGACTCCAATAGTCAGTCATGTGTATCACACCTATCACCTACCACCCAACCCAAAAGGCAAGTGAACCCATTGGCTCCTGTACCAATGGCAGGCAGTAGACAATACTTGGCCAGGCTGCACACAGATCAATGATAGACAGTGGACAATACCTGTACATTCTGAATGAAAATCAATGACAGATGGTGAACAAAACCTTCCAACACTGCACAGATATGCTCTTCACAACAAGCAAGCAGTGACCGATGGTCAAACTCCCCCAAGTTACTCCACCTACCTGCAGCCAGTAACTTAGTGGCCCACTGCTGCCAAACAAGCATCCAAAGTAACAAGCCTACTCTGGCCACCTGGATATATTAAAACAAAGCATAATAAAAAAATAGATTGTGACAAACCATCACCTACCCAGAAACTCCAGAACGCCTTTAAGACAACAAAAAACATCAAATCATATAAAGAAAACATCAAATCAAGTAAAGAATATTATTGAATCAATTGAAGAACACATCAACGAATTGGAAGATAAATCCTTGACACAAATTGTATGAGGAAATGGGGAGAGGAGGAAGATAGCTTATAAATATGTAGGATATTATCCAGAAGACCAATTTACATGTGATTAGAACTCCACATCAGGAGGAGGTAGTAACAACAACAGAGAGAGTATGAATTGTTGATTTGCTAACAGAAAGCGCCCCAATTTCATGAATGACATTAAGATAGCCATCCAATAAGTTGAATAAATCCTATACAGGAACGACCCCAAAAGAAATTATTAAGGCACATTATAATCAAACTTTTCAAAACTAAATAAAGGAATAATCTTGCAACAGCTTGGGAGAAAAAATGTTACTTACAATGGTCAATCAATAAGATTAATCTCTGATTTATGGTCAAAAAACAAGTAGTCAAGAAAACAGTAAGATGAGATAACAAAACATTGGGGGAAAAATATTTCCACCATGTAGCAAAACTGTCCTTCATATATGATGGTGAAATTGAGACATTCCCAGATAAACAAACAAAATCAAGAAAAGGAGTGAGTAGAATGGAAAAAGGGATCAGTTTTAAGAAAATTGAAAAAAAGAAAGTCGAATGGAGGAATTCTCCCCGCCAACATGATAGACTTCATTCTTTGAGGATAGTAAGGGCTATCCAATGAGAATTTTACTGGGAAACTTTACTCTATCCACCATAGGTTAAATTAAGTTTCATGCCATTGAGTGGATGCCGACTCATAGCAGCTCTAGAGGACATGGTAGAACTGCCCCCTACGAGTTTCTGAGATGGCTGACTCTTTACAGGAGTAGAAAGCCCTGCATGTCTCCTGCTGACTGACTGTGGTTTCGAACTGCCACCTTATGACTTGCTGCCCGACACGTAACCACTATACAGCCTGGATCCTTCTATCCACCACATGGCCCTGATCGTGTGCTTTCATCCTTGTCTGTCCTCGAAACCCAGAGAACATTTAAAAGGTTCATGATTTGAATCCCCTAGGGATGCCAAGTAAATCAGAGTGTGCAGAATTAGTCAGGGAATGGTAAGAGGATGGAAACAACACCTTCAAAAATGTAGAGACATAATTGGAAGCTATGGTATATCAAGCCGTCGTAGCTTCACATGGGGGAATTTTTGTTTAATAATGGTTTCTGTGATTTTGTAGTGATATGTCCATCCACCATCGGTGTCAGCTTGTTATATTGCTATAATACTAGAAGTGACAACTCTGCTATTTCCATACCAGCAGGGTCACCCATGATGGATAGGTTTGGGGTGGAGTTTCAGACTAAAGCAAAGTAGGAAGGTTGGCTGGATGATGTGCTTTTGAAAAGTAATCAATAAAAACTCTGACAATCTTAAGAGAATCGTGCTTGATAGAGTGCTGGAAATTAAGTCCACTAGGTTGGAAGGTACTCAAAATACACAGTGACTGAAGCAAGGAGCTCAAAGGCAGCAATGTTTGTGAGGGTGAGGCCAGACCAGGCAGTACTTCGTTCTGTTGTATATCAGATCATTATGGGTTGGAACCAACCCCACTGCACAAAACAAGAAAAAGAATAACATTATGCATCAGAACCAACTTAATGCAGCCCACATCTTACTTACAGATTGTGAATATGTTCTGGTATGTTCAGTGTGAGGATTCAAACTCTGACAGCTGAATATTTCAAAATGATATTCCCTTTTCTTTTTGTTAACTGGTGAAGTTAAAAGAGATTTCAAATCCTGTGGATTTGAATAGGTTGATGTAATCAGCTGGATGAGGAATTATTATTTAACTGCTCAACTCTTTATTTAACTAGGAAACTAGAATAATCTAGATTTTGTAGATGCTGTGGTCTTCTTTGTATTGGCAAGCACAGCTTAATGGCCTCCTAACCAAAGTGAGAGAACTGAGCCGTTTCAAGTTATAGGGTTGTTGGTTGTAAGTAGACACATTCTTTTCTGCATGTTACTTGTGGATCTAGCTCTGTGATTGAAACACCACAAGCCAGTGAATACTTAAGGCAAGGCAACTAGATTTACAACCAAACCATTAAAAAAAAAGATAAAAATCGAGTGATTTTAAAATTAGCACAGCTGAGACTTATTATTTGTAGTGAATCTGATTTGCCAATCCAACTCGTACGGTTAGCACAATGTACATTACTTTTAATTCTCAGTTTTCAGATAAAGACATTAAGGAACAAAATTAAGCAAATTACTTGAGGCCTTATCACAAATTAGTGGCTGAGTAGCATATTCATCTATGAACGTTACCATTACACTACACTGCCTCTATTGGTCTCCTTAATTGTTGGTTCAAATTCCTGCTGCTTAGAGGAAATGGTGTTCCCACATATTTATTCAACAGGAAGAATCAGGTTAGTTAGTGCTATGGTCCATAACACCTATTCTTTTGTGTCAGTCTGGGATATGGACCATACTATAAGAGGCCACCATAAATAGGTCTACTAGACAGAAGAGCCCATAAAATGGGTGGCAGTGCACGGTACCAGAAAGTGTTTAACCCTAAAGTCTTTCCATAGTACCAATTGAGGAAACAGACGACATATCTTTGATCTTTGAAACAATTTCATACTGACAAAATGTGCTATAATATTCCAGGTAAAGACACAACTTGAGTACTATGAAAGGGCATAAACAGGAAAGGCTATCATATTGGAACATTGGTTTATGGGAAGTATGTGAATAGTTTTAGCTCTGTGTTCACTTTGTAGATTGAATTCCCAAAGCCACTGAACTGTAAGTCCTTAGTCTGGGTCCAGTCAGTACATGTTTATTGAAAAGCATGGGAAATAAAACCTGATGGACTTATCTTTACTGTCTTGAGATAAAAGGAAAGACATCTAATTTCAGGTTCAGTTCTTTTTTTTTTCTTATTGTTGAAAAACAGAACTAATACACCACTTTCCTTTTCAATGTTTTTCACATGTACAAGTTAGTGATATCAAATACATCGATAATGTTATACAGCCATCACCAATACCTATTACCCAATTTCCTATCCCAATTAAAAACAAACAATAACAGCCAAAAGAAGTACACCCACTCAAACAATGATCAATCTTTCCCCTTATCATTCTCACCTCTGGAAAATGCTATTAAATTCTGATCTCTACATTTGTTAATTGCAAGTAATCTACGTCAGTGACATCATATAACATTTCAGTCAACACACTCTTTTAAAGTTTCACCCATGTTGTGGCATGTATCAGGATTTAAATTCTCTTTATGGTGGAGTAGTATACCATTGTGTGCACATGTTATATATTTTTTATTCATTCATCTGTTGATGAACATCTGGGTTGCTTATGCTTCTGTGAATAGTTCAGCTTTTTAATTTAAGTAGTACCTGATAGAGGCAGTTACAATTTGCCACAATTGTAAACGTTTTCTCCTTTTACAAATGTTTGTGTGGGTTTATATTTTTATTAAAGGAGGTCTTTTAGAGACACTTGTTAAATCTGTGCTTGTGTTACTTTAGAAAGAAATTCAAAAATCTACTAATAATTAGAATGTGGAATGGACATCGCGTGAAACTAAGAAAATTAGAAATTGTCAAAAATGAAATGGAATATGTAATGATCGCAATCCTAGGCACTAGTGAGCTGAAATGGACCAGAGTGGACATTTGGAATTATATAATCATATGGTCTACAATGCCTATAAGGACAAAATATAAAAGCATAGCATCACATTCATCATCAAAAAACATTCCAGGGTTTATTCTGAGGTAAAATGCAGCCAGTAATCAGATGATATTCATAAGCTTACAAGGAAAACCAGTCATTACCAGTACTAAGGTAATAATCAGTGGTTTACATGAGGAGGGGGTCCATCGGAATTGTGCAGTTTCATCGCATTTATCCAATCTGTATGCTGAACAAGAATCCTAATTATGTGAGGGAAAGCCAAGATTTCTCCTTGACCGAAGCCTAGGAGAACGTGAAGCATGTGCTACAGAGAGATAACCCTGCCATTTTCTTTCTGAATTGATACTCAATGCAAAGAAGATCAAACTCCTCACAACTGTACTAGTAGCACATGATGAATGGAGAAAATATTTGAAGTCAATAATTTCATTTGATTCGAATCCACAATTAATGCTCACGGATACAGAAGTAATGAAATCAAGCAATGAAATCTGCTGCGGAAGCCCTCTCAAATTGTGAAATAGCAAAGACATCTCTTGGAAGACTTAGATGCACCTGGCTTGACCCATGGTATTTTCAAATGTCTCATGCATGCGAAGGTTGGATAGCTAATAAGGAGGAACACAGAACTGATGCATTTGAGTTACGGTGTCGGCAAAGAACATTGAAAGGGCCATGCACTGCCAGAAGGAAATACAGTCATGCCTTGGAAGGAGTCCAGCCAGACTACTCCTTGGAAGTGAGGATGGCAGGACTTCTCTGCACATAGTTCAGGTCAATGAAAAAAGAGGAAGATGGAGATGAATCAACACACTGATTGCAACCATGGGATCACGCACAACAAAAACTGTGAGGATGGCTCATGAACAGGCAGTGAGTGGTCCAGGACAAGTAGCTGTGAGTCAGAGCTGACTCAACAGTACTTAGTAAAAACAAAATGAACAAAATACTGAAGGACACATGATATATTAAAAGAAGATGGAAGAAATATAGAGTCATTGTTCCAAAAATATTTTTTTAATGCTCAAACATTTCAGCAGGTAGCACATGATTAAGAACTAATAGTATGAAGGAAGAAGTCCAAGCTTCTCTGAAAGTATTGGCAAGAAACAAGGCTCGAGGAATTGATGGAATACTATTTTGACAAATGGATGAATTACTAAAAGTTCTTACTCATCTATGCCAAGAAATTTGGAAATCCCAGCCAACCAAATGGGAGAGGTCCATATTTGGGCCCTATTCAACAAAGGTGATCCAGCATAATGTGGAAATTATTGAACAATATTGTTAATGTTCCATGCAAGTAAGACATTACTGGAGAGAATTTCAGAACAGTTGTAGCAGCACATAGTCGACACTGCCAGTAATCAAGCTAGGTTCCGAAGAATATACGGAACAAGTGATAGCATTGTTGATGTCAGATGGATCCTGGCTGAAAGCAGAGAATGCCAGAAAAATGTTTGCTGTGTTGTATTGACCCTGCAAAGTCATCTGTATGTTTCATGAGAATGAGTGCATAACATTGAGGATCATGAGGAATTCCAGAACACTTAACTGTGCTCATGTGGGACTGGCACACAGATCAAGAGGTGGTTGTTGTAGGATACAAGGGGATGTCAAATGGTCTAAAATCAGAAAGGTATGTCTCAGAGTTGGATTTGTTCACCAATGTATTCAATCTGTATGCTGAACAAATCATCTAGGAAGCTGAAATATATGAAGGAGAACATGACATCAGGTTTGGAGGATGACTCATTAATAACCTGCAATATGCAGATTATATAAAACTTGCTTACTGAAAGCTCAGAGGACTGGACATACTTACTGATGAAAATTAAAAACTATAATCTTCAGTATGGATTACATTTAAATAAAACAAGATTACATCTTTACACTCTATATAAAGAATCACATTTTCTTTATATTGCATGTAAAGAAAACAAGATTCCTCATGGTGATAAATAGGTTTATTGTGCCAACCTGGCCAATAGGAACACGTGGGATTAATAAAATCACAGTTTGACTAGAGGGCAATGAGTTAAACGCTCGGCAAGCCCCTCACCTGTCTCTCTTGCTCTTTGGTGATCAGACCAGCGTGTGGCTGCTTTAACTAGTTTTCTGCCTCATCTTGTGAGCTACACTACCTGTGGGAAAGAAAACCAATGGATTGTGTCACTAGAACTTGAGGTTCCTTCAGGACTTGCTTCGCCCATGATGGTATATACATTGCTTGAGCTTGAGGCTGTTGGATCCTGTTGTCTTGCATTGCTTGAGTTCAATATCCTATCTAAGCCTGCTTAGCTAAGCTCTTGAGCTGCTGACTATTTGGTGACCCATGCTGATGTTTGCTGGCTGTGGCCAGACAGCCTGCATTGTCCTTTGGTAGACTCAGCTGTCTGTTTCCTTGACATTGGACCCAACAGCCCATGTGAGGTGAGGGCCTTCCAATATATTAACTGTTCCACAGAAGTGAGTTGAACTGAGCCCTCTGTACTGCTCTGTGGATTAATTAGCTGTTATATGACTTTGTGCTCTATCTATCTGTCGAATCATAAGTGTCCTGGTTTTGTTTCTCTAGAGAACTCTGTCTAACACGATTGGTACCAGGAGCAGTTCTAGAGCAACAAGATCATAAATATGGGTTTCTCAAATTAGCTCCCCAGCCTAATTAGGCTTCACAGCACTGATAATGCCATCCTTACCCATAAAGGCATGGACAAGTGGTGTTAATCCATGGTGTGAAGTCACAAAGCTAATATCCACAGTATCACCACCAATAGATTAAGTGCTGGTGAGAGGATCACTGGGTGGTCATGTGCCTGGTATTCTCCAGCAGTTTTGTCCGGTTAAGAAGCATAGGGAAGCTGGTTGCCTGGTTCTCCTTATAATAGAAAATGTGATCAAGGAAAGGGATAATCTCAGAACCTCAGAAGTATGTCTCAAGTGCCAAATATCATAACTAAAAGCTTCTGCGTGTGCTACAAAGGAGAGTCTTCTCTCCTCTAGTGATAGAGCTGACATTGCCAAAACCTAAACCTAGAGTCTCATTTTACAAGTAACTGAATTAGTGTGTCAGCTGAATTGGAGGTCTAGAATAGTGTCTGATATTAAAGTAAGGGCGTTAATTGGAAAGAATTGGGACCCTGAAACATGAAATGGGAACATCAGGGCTGATGATCCAGAAGAGGAGGATATTGAGCCCTTAGAGTTGTTTGAGCCAACCAAGTCAATAGACCCACCCCTCCCATTTGAGGGGATTAATCCACTATCAGTAAAACAACTCACACTTCAGCAGATTAACCAAACTGTTCAAGCTGAAATTCCAGGTGGGGCTGCATCTGCAGCATTGTCTGGGGGAGATGCCATTCAAAATATTGCTGAGAGCCCCAAGAAAACACCCCCCAAACCCATTTCCTCTAGAATTGTCCCTAGAATTAAGTCTCAGAAAGTTCCTAAAGGTGAGGTTCAGATGATAACTCAGGAAGAAGTGCACTATACTCACAAAGATCTGCTTGAGTATCTAATATATACATGCAGAAGCCTGGGGGATACCCATGGGAATGGTTACTAAGTCTAAGTGTGTTAGACAGGGTTCTCTAGAGAGATAAAACTAGATTGCTGATAATTATATATATATATATATCCATCCCAAGAAATGAACTGTTAAATTATATACAGATAGATAGATATATAATACAATAAATGAACTGTTAAATTATAAAGCAGTACAAATGGCTCAGTGCAACTCACTCCCGTGAAAGAGTTGTGAGACACTGGCAGTCCTTCAAGTCTTGAGGGCTGCCAGGTAGTCCTCTGTAGAGAGATCCAGGCTATCCCATCACAGGCAGCAAACAGCAAGGTAGGTCACCAACCGTCAGCCAGGTCACCAACTGTCAGTCCCCAGCTCCAGAGATGTACATTCCATTTCTCTGGCGAGGCAAGTCTTTTTTTGTGTGTGTGGGTTATTGGCTTTTATTGATTAGCAAGGGGCAGAGGCATTTTCAGGAGCATATGAGGAGAGGCAGGAGTGGGTTTTCTCCAAGAGCAAGCCTTCCTTTCTTTTTTTTAAAATCGTTTTATTAGGGGCTAATACAACTCTTATCACAATCCATACATACATCAATTGTGTAAAGCACCCTTGTACATTCATTTCCCTCATCATTTTCAAAGCATTTGCTCTCCACTTAAACCCTTGGCATCAGGTGCTCTCTTTTTTCCCCTCCCTCATGAGCCCGTAATAGATTATAAGTTATTATTTTGTCATATCTTGCCCTGTCTGACGTCTCCCTCACCCTCTTTTCTGTTGTCTGTCCCCCAGGGAGGAGGTCACACGCCGCTCCCTGTAATCGGTTCCCTCTTTCCAACCCACTCTCCCTCTACACTCCCAGTATTACCCCTCACACCCCTGGTCCTGAAGATATCATCCACCCTGGATTCCCTGTGCCTCCAGCTCCCATATGCACCAGTGTACAACCTCTGCCCTATCCAATCCTGCAAGGTAGAATTCGGATCATGGTAGTTGGGGGGAGGAAGCATCCAGGATCTGGGGGAAAGCTGTGTTCTTCACCAGTACTACATCGCACCCTGACTGACCCATCTCCTCTCCTAAACCCCTCTATGAGGAGATCTCCAGTGGCCGACAAATGGGCTTTGGGTCTCCACTCTGCACTTCCCCGTTCATTCACTATGGTATATATATGTATATATATCTATATCTATATTTTGCATGATGCCTTATACCTGGTCACTTTGGCACCTCGTGATCACACAGGCTGGTGTGCTTCTTCCATGTGGGCTTTGTTGCTTCTGAGCTAGATGGCCGCTTGTTCACCTTCAAGTCTTTAAGACCCCAGACACTATCTCTTTTGATAGCCGGGCACCATCTGCTTTCTTCGCCACATTTGTCTTCGGTGATCATATCATGGAGGTGTGCATCCAATGATATGATTTTTTTTGTTCTTTGATGCCTTTGATTTTTTTGTTCTTTGACACTATCTCTTTTGATAGCTTGGCACCATCAGCTTTCTTCCCCACATTTACTTGTTCACCCACTTTGGCTTCAGCAGTTGTGTCGGGAGGGTGATCATAGTAGAGTGCCAATTTAATAAACGAAAGTATTCATGCATTGAGGGAGTGCTTGAGTAGAGGCCCAAGGTCCTTAGGTGGTGGATGTTCTTATACTTATGGAAAGTAATTGAACCTGAACAGAGGGAAATATATGGAAAGACGCTTAACAAAATTTAGCTCCTACTTTTTTTTTTTTGCCCCTTACTATTCCCTCTTCCTCTCCTGCCTGGCACTTTTGCTCTAGAGTTAGTTGCTTGATTAAAAATGATGATCTTTTTTAGATCTATGTGCCTATATTTATAGGTTTAGTATTGAGGTAGCAGAAGGCCATTGGGCCTCCATTCAAGTACTCCCTCAATGCAAGAATACTTTCTTCTATTAAATTGGCATTCTATGATGCTCACCTTTCCAACACAAGCCCTGAAGACAAAGCGGGTGAATAAGCAAATGTGGCGAAGAAAGCTGATGGTGCCCTGCTATCAAAAGATATAGCATCTGGGGTCTTAAAGGCTTGAGGGTATACAAGCAGCCATCTAGCTCAGAAGCAACAAAGCCTACATGGAAGAACACACCAGCTTATGTGATCATGAGGTTCTGAAGGGATCAGTTATCAGGCATCAAAGAACAAAAAATCATATCATTGTGTGCACACCTCCATTATACAATCACTGAGGACAAATGGGTGCATAAGCAAATGTGGCGAAGGAAGCTTATGATGCTGGGCTATCAAAAGATATAGTGTCTGGGGTCTTAAAGGCTTGATAGTAAACAAGCGGCCATCTAGCTCAGAAGCAACAAAGCCCACATCGAAGAAGCACACCAACCTGTGTGATCACGAGGTTTGAAGGGATCAGGTATAAGGCATCAACAGAACAAAAATATCTTACCATAGTGAATGGGGGGGGGGGTTCAGAATGGAGACCCAAAGCCCATTTGTCGACAACTAGAGAACCTGTTGCAGAGGGGTCTAGGTGAGGAGACGAGCCAGTCATGGCGCAATGTACCACCAATGAAAAATACAACTTTCCTCTAGTTCCTAAATGCTTCCGCCCCCCCCCCCCAGCCCCACACACACACTATCATGATTCGAATTCTGTCTTGCAAGTCTGGCTAGACCAGAGGATGTACACTGGTACAGATAGGAACTGGAAACACAGGGAATCCAGGGTGGATGATCCCTTCAGGACCAGTGGTATGAGTGGCAATACTGGGAGGGTAGAGCAAGAGTAGGCTGGAAAGACAGAACCAATTACAAGGATCTACATATGACCTCCTCCCTGGGGGACGGACAACAGAAAAGTGGGTGAAGGGAGATATTGAACAGGGCAAGCTATGACAAAATAGTAATTCATAAATTATCAAGGGTTCATGAGGGGTGGGAAATGGGGAGGAAGGGTAAAAATGAGTTGCTGATGCCAGGGGCTTAGGTGGAGAGCAAATGTTTTGAGAATGATGAGGGCACTGAATGTACAGATGTGCTTTACACAATTGATGTATGTATGGATTGTGATAAGAGTTTTATGAGCCCCTAATAAAACGATTAAAAATGATGATCAATGAAATAAAATTGAATAAAAATTCATTCAGTGGAGCTATAGAAAAAAGTGCAGGAGCCATCATTTTGGGTAGAATATGCAAATTTGTCACTGTAATGTCTATCCTGGTAAGGATAAATGAAATGCCTCTATGTGATAAAGAGCCTGTGCCTAAGGTTTGTCGTGGTTAATTCCTCAGAAGTGGACAACCTATTCCTTCTTTGTAGTCTGCTCTTATAATTGAGATTGCACAAGAAAGGGCAGGCAGTTGGCAGGTCTCACACACAGTGGTGCTATAAGGAGGGCTTAGTATAGTGTCTAACTAGAAAAATGCAAATGTGAACAATAGCAAAATCAGCCAAGTAAAGGGAAGATGTTTTGGTTCCACTAGATTGTGGCAGAATAGCTAGCTGGCTCTAAACCCTGGGCTTCAGAAGGACAACAGTGCCTTTTATTATTTTTGGAATCCAGCCACAAGTGGTGACCTTCCAATTACTTGGTAAGCAGCTCAGAGCAACCCATTCAATTCTTACTGTCTCCATGGTCCAAAAACCCATCAAGCAATGCAGCATTCATGGCCACTGGTTCAATGGTAGGGCTTACAAAATAGAGTCACTTGACCTTCATTCAGAGGGACTTCTGGAAATACATGCCCTAATTTGTGTAGGTTAGGCGATTAGACACTGAAACTATCAGATACGGAAGCCTTAGATAATGGGCTCGTGGAAACTGCAGCGAGGCAACAGTCCCATTAACTTTAAATGGATTTTTTGTCTACCCTTTAATATGTACATGTCTTACCAAGTCATAAAGAATATGTATTGCAGCCATCTTATCAAAGTATAATCAGCATATGTCACTAATGACTAGGATACTCTGTGGAGAGCAACATGACAAAAGTGTTCTGTGTAGCATATTATAACTGTATAAGACTGTATGAGAGAAGAACCGATGTAACCCTGAGTACACTGATGGTATGTCTGACATATGAAAACAAACTACTTCTTAATAAGGATCTGCATATAACCCCCTCCCTGGGGGACGGACAACAGAAAAGTGGGTGAAGGGAGACATTGGACAGTGCAAGATATGACCAAATAAAATAATTTATAAATTATCAAGGGTTCATGAGGGAGGGGGGAGTGGGGAGGAGGAGGAGAAATGAGGAGCTGATTCCAGGGGCTTAGGTGGAGAACAAATGTTTTGAGAATGATGAGGGCAATGAATATACAAATGTGCTTTATACAATTGACATATGTATGGATTGTGATAAGAGCTGTATGAGCCCCTAATAAAATGATTTAAAAAATAAAATCATGGGCTTCTCTAATAGATGTGTGTGTGGGGGGGTGGAGAAAGGCATAGTTGTACACTAAATAGCAGAAGCTCTGCTGATTTGCTCCAGTGAAGAAACTCAGTTAATGCCATAGAGTCACCACCTGATTAAATTTACAATTCTCTGGTGTCATTATCTAAGACCCATTTGTCTTCTGCACAGGCAAGTTAAATGAGAATCTGAAAAGAATCATTACTCCTTCATCTCATCTTCCAATAATGCACAGTCCCTTGGGGAGATGGAGTTGCTTTTAATTTACTATGAATGTAGTTAAAGATTGTTTCAGCAGCTTCTTCTTGGCTCCTTCTACAAAACAAACCCCAGTGTATATTTCAGAGGAACACTGGAAGACTGTCTTAGTTACTGGATATGTATATTCCAACTATATATCATCTATATCTATGTCTATCTATCTATGTATTTGAAGTGCTCTTGAGGACCTGGTTGATCCACTGCAATATAGATGATAGGCCATGCTTCCCGACTTCCATAAACTTCTCACTACTCTTACTGTTGGATCATAGTGGCATTTGGGGTCCTCAAAAATCTGTCTTGTAAATCAAGCAATACTCATGCACCTATATATCTTCATTTTCCCGAGACTACTCGGGTATGTGGTGGCAGGGCACCAGTTTCAAGTGTGCCCTATGGCATCACCTCAAAGTGCTTTCTCAAGGGCCTCACCTCTTTTCCCATCATTCAAAGGGTTCTCGTCTATGAACACGAATCAGGTTTGGGAATCTGGTAAGAGATTGGGACTTCAATCCGTAATTTGTTCACCTACCAAAAAGGCTTTGTTTTCATTTTCTTTGGCAGATCACAGATAATTTCAAAAGGCTGTCTGTTTCAAGCGTATACAATCCTATAACCCAGTTAATTCACACCAAGATCTTTATGGGTCCTATGCTTCTGATATCACTCTGGTACTGTGGTCTATAAGCATAATCACCTTTTCCTTTGGTAATTAATCGCTGCTATTCTAGCTCTATCAATTTGGCATCAAATCCTTCCCACTGAAATCAAACAGCCTGTTCCTATGGAGGAAATTTCATCATGCAGAGATCGACAGTTACTGAACTTTTAGAATTGCCAGAGTTCCCTCGCCCCTGGAGTTCTCAATGCCTCTGTATGGAAGTGTCTACTGGGCCTTTCTAATTAGAGAACTGATCATCAGCATGCTCCAAAGTTTCTAGATCTCTAAACTTTTATATTCTCTTCTCTATTGGTGTGTCTTTTCACTCACTATAGTTTATTGTTGATTCCAACTTTCAGTTGGTCATTTGTTCAAGCCATTAATGTCACCCATGGCTCTTTGAATTAGCATGCTTTCTTTAGAATCTCTGATCTGTTCATCCACATCCACAAAACTGGTCAGAGCCCATGTTACATTACTTTTTCCTGGTGTAGAATCCTTATAGTCTCTTTCTCACATAAAGCTCAGGATTTTGCTGCTGATTTAGAGTATATGTACATTCTCCAGGGTCGATACTTGGACATATCCTCCTAGTGTCTGATAAAACTTGAGTCTCGATATTAGTTTTCCAATTATGCAGTGGTGGAGGTGAATCTTGGAAGAATCATCCATTTTATGTAAGGTGCTGCTTCAAGTGAGCTCATTGCTATGCCCTCGGAAAACAGAATGCCTTGTTCCTCAGACAAGAGAGATCGTGTGCCTTATACTGCCAAGAGATTATTAGTAATATTTGGAAATTCAAGATATTCAGTTCCATTGACATCCAGACAGATATCTCAGTGTGATTTTCAGTGTCTCTCTGTTTAGTCATAACATTTTTTCACATCGTAGACATGGTTAGATAACATTTTCTATTAAAAAAAAATCTTGACTCTGAGACTGAAAAATGAAATGTGACGGGAGGTCAGATGCTCACAGGCATCCTCCCTGAGGGTGATCAGTTGCCAGACTGCAGTGGGCCCCACTCCCTGCTGTTAAGGACAATGGACGCCTGCAGTCATTGATTTCACACCTTACTGATAATGGTTCCTATGGAGATCCAGAGAACAGGTCAAAATTCAGCTGCCATCCTAAATCTAGGATCCACCCATTTTGTCACATGTATACCCCAATCCCTCCTCTTCCTATTTTGTGTGTGTCCCTAGACCACCCCCTCTCACTGCTATGTAACATAGTGCAACCCCTTCCTGTGACGTATGTCTTTACCTATAATTAGTGGGCTTGCACACCCCCCAAAGGTATATAAGCCTGGGTTAGCGATAGAGGCCTCTCTCGCTGGTCTCTCCCCTCCTCTCTCCTCAGCTCCCTCTCTTCCCTTTCCCTTTCCCCTTGTCCTCCTTCACTTCCCCCTCTCTCCATATGTACCACCAAGCTGGCCTGAGGTGAGCAATGCTACTATGTATTGTGTTTGAATCCACTATTGTAATAGCTCTTTAGCTCTCATGCTCTTGATGACTTTAATATAATATATATACATCTCAACTTTACATTGTGCTTATTGAACCCCTGATTAGTGGTGGGGGACCCGCCCTCCCCGGGGCCCGCCCCCTCCCCCCAAACTCATACCACATGAAAGAAAGCATGTCCTTCTAATAGCTTTCAGATTGGGCCCAGATGTGAGAACTTTAGTTCCAACATTTGCAATATCTCTCTGAGACCCTCAGATACTACCAGAAAAGGGCAGACCATTCCTACAGTTTTTGAGCTCAAGATTTCTAACATGGGCTTCCATTGGGAAAGGTATAGTATTTGAGCCCTCAAAATCTAGTCTTCAATAGGCAATTAATAACAGGTGTCCTCAAATCAGTTTTGACTCAGTGTTAACCAATCAGTACAACTGAATGAAACACTGCAGTGCCCTGTGCCAAACTCACAATCTTTGCCACATTAAAACCCACAACAGTGGTTGCAGCCACTGTGTTCATTCATCTTGGGGAAGGGTGCCTTCTTTGTCACCGATCCTCTACTTTCCCAAGCATAATTTCTTTTTCCAGCAGCTAGTCCCTCCTGACAACGTGTCCAGAGTTCAGTCTCACCATGTTTACTTCGCAGGAGCATTCTGGCTGTCCAGGTCTGATTGTTCTTCTGGAAACTAAAGAGTATATGAATAAGTCTTTGCCAGTACAGTAAAATTAAAGGCATCGACTCTTCTTTGGTCTTCCATATTCATTGTTCAGCTTTTTCATATCAGATGAGGAAATTTAAAATACCACACTGTGCTACACCAATCACATTTCAATGATCTCTTCATGAGGGCGAGCATCTAATAGGACCATCTCATAGACAACTGGACATCCCTTGCAGAGGGTTAGTGGGGAAGAGACGAGTCACTCAGTGCACAGTGTAGGCATCGATGAAACTCACAACTTTCCTCTTGTTCTTAAATGCCTCCCCCCCGCCCTGTTTATCGTGATCCCAATTCTACCTTACAAACCAGATTAGACCAGAGGCTATACAGTGCTACAGATAAGAACTGGAAATACAGGGAATCCAGGACAGATGAACCCCTCAGTACCAGTGGTGAGAGTGGTGATACTGGGAGGCTGGAGGGAAGGGGGGCTACAAAGGGGGAACTGAATACAAGGATCTACATATAACCTCCTCCCTGGGGGATGGACAGCAGAAGAGTAGGTGAGGAGAGATGTTGGGCAGTGTAAGATATGATAAAATAATAATAATTTATAAATTATCAAGGGTTCATGAGGGAGGGGGGATTGAGGAGGGAGGGAAAAAAGTGAAAAAAGGAGATGCTGATTCTAAGAGCCCAAGCAGAAAGCAAGTGATTTGAGAATGATGAAGCCAACGAATTCACAAGTGTGCTTTACACAATTGACATATGTATGAATTGTGATAAGAGTTGTATGAGCCCCCAATAAAATTATTTGAAAAAAAAATCGTTGATCTTTCATTAAGGATAGACCTAAGTTCAATCCAAAATTCCATTTATTTATCTATGGTTTATATATATCTCTGGTTCACTTCAGAGACATCATTTTCATTGTATGATAGAGAACATTATAAATCATCCCCCTAGAATATATTCGATTGATAGTGTCATTAATTTAGTCAGTTAATGTCATATATTCTTGATCACATGCTGTCCCAAGAGATGCTGGAATATTATATTAGTCTGGGTAGACTAGAGAAACAAATTTATGGACACACATATGTGTATAAAAAAGAGATTTATAGACAAGAGCAATTGATAATTGAGAAAACTTCCCAGCCCACTCCAGATCAAGTTCATAAGTCTGATATTAGCCCATATGTCTGAAATCACTCTGCAAGCTCCTCTTCAGACTCATGAGACACATGCAATGATAGCGAATGCAGAATGATCCCAGGCCAGTGGGTAGAAAGTCTTTGGATCCAGTGGTGTTGTAAGCCTCTCAGCACTGGCAGGGGTCTCTACGTGGCTTCTCTGGCTTCAGTAGTCTGGCTGCAACAGGATAGGTCCATGTGGCTTCTCCAACATAGGGCACTATCATAGTTCCATGTGTCTCATCGGCTGCAATGTCTCACAGGTAGTGGCAGAGAGAGACAAATGTCTCCTGCCTCCAAGGAAGAAGTGTTGGGTTTCTCAGAATTCTCAGAAGGCCATGCCCACACAGAGACCTCATTGGCTGTGATCTGATTGACAAGCTAGACTCCGCCCCTACACTCTTAATCCTCAAATTGACAAATGATTATGTATCTACCACAAATATCAAGCAATATTGTTTGGTACAATGCTCTGTATGGTACTTTCATTTTCTTTTGATGTTCTCTATGTTGGTCAATATTTTACCCATAGAATCATTCAATATTGCAAATTGAGGCTTGGGTTATCTCTTCAGTTCCTCCAGCTTGAGAAATGATCAATATTTTATTCTCTTTTAGTTCTGTTACTCTAGGTAATTTCTTGATGTCTAATAACAAATGATTTTAAAAAATAATTTAATCAGACTTGACAAGAAAACTCAGATACATGTTTCACATTGTAAACTTCGTGAATTTTACAAGTTTTTTTTTGGGGGGGGTGTGCTTCTTTTTTTAAAAAAAATCTTTTTATTGGGGCTCATAAGGCTCTTATCACAATCTGTACATACATCAATTGAGCAAAGCACCCTTATACATTCGTTGCACTCGTCACTCTCATAATTCACCTTCCAGTTGGGTTCCTGGAATCAGCTCGGTTTCCCTTTTTTTCCCCCCATCCCCCTCCCTCCCCGATCCCACCCCTGGTCCCTTGATAGTTTATAAATAATTATTATATCTTATCTTACACTCCCCGGCATCTCCCCTCACCCGCCTCCCCCTTGCCAATCTCCCAGAGAAGAGGTTACACATAGATCTCCGAGATCGGTTGTCCCTTTCTACATGCCCTTCCCTCCTGGTGTCGCCACTCCCACCGCTGGTGTTGAGGGGTTCGTCTGTCCTAGATTCCCTGTGCCTCCAGATCCCCACTGCACCGCTGTACATCCTCTGGTATAGCCAGGTCCGCAAGGCAAGGTAGGATTGGGGTCATGATGACTGGGAGGGGAGGAAGCGTTCAGGAACTAGAGGAAGGTTTTGAGTTTCATTGTTGCTACACTGAACCCTGAGTGGCCCATCTCCCCCTCACTACCCCTCTGGAAGGGGTGTCCAGCTGTCTACAGGTGGGCATTGGGTCCCCATCATGCACTCCCCCTCTTTCACGGTGATGTGATTCTCACCACCACCCCACCTTTGATGTTGGAGACCTGGTCTCCTCTGTCCTTCATGGTCACCTATGTTGGTGTGCTGCTTCTGTGTGGGCTCGGTTGCTTCTGGGCTAGATGGCCACTTGTTTGCTTTCAAGCCTTTAAGTCCCCAGACGCTATATCTCTCAGTTTTATTTGTCTACAAATTGTTTATTGTCCATTTCTTTTTCAGAATCTAACACAGTACTGTAAAAGTTTTCCAGAGTTATTTGCTTCTTCTAATTTCCTTTAGGTTTTGCTATCTTTTTTCTTTATATGCTTTGATGATCTATAACTAAATGATCACAGATTATTATATATTATCATGATATAATGATTCCTTCTGTATTATTTTATTCTCTGCTCTGCTATTTTCCTTCTATGAGTAATGGTTGCTTTCTTTTGTTTATATTTCATAATAAAAATTTGCTCATTACTTTATTTGCATATTACAAAGCAGATATTTCTTTTTAAAATAATTTTATTGGTGCTCTTACAGCTCTTATAAAAATTCATAAGTCAATGGTATTAAGCACATTTGTACATATGTTGCCATCATCATTTTCTAAACATTTTTTTTTCTGTTTGAGCCCTTGGTATTTGCTCCTTTCCTCCCCCTCCTTTCCCCATTCTCCCACTCTCATGTACCTGTGATAAATTATAAATTCTTATTATTTTCATATCTTACACTGACTGCTTTCTCCCTTCACCTATGTTCCTATTGTTCTTCCCTTTGGGGTGGTATATATTAATCTTTGTGATCAGTTTCCTCCTTTCTCCCTCTTCTCCCCCAACTTTCCCCTTACCCTCTTGGTATCACTACTAATTTGATCACTAATGCATTTCTTTTCCAGAGGGGTTTATCTGTCCTGGATTCTGTGTGTCAAGAGATCTTGTCTATACCAGAATACATGCTTCGGTCTAGTTAGATTTGTAAAGTAGAGCTTGGATCATGCTAGTGGGTGAGACAGCCTCAAGGAACCAGAGGAATGTTGTGTTTTGTCAGTGCTGTACTGTACCGTGGTTGACTCATTCTTTCCTGTGGCCGTTCTGTGAGAGAATGTCCAAATAAATTCAAGTACTTTTTAAGGAAGGTATCATTGAAGTTAGTCTTTAAGCACATAATGAAAGTATTTGCTCTTAAGTTTCCCCTATTTCTGTTTGTCATAACTAATATGTTTTATTTGATTAAAATGAGTAAAATACAAGTACTGTATAATAAGTACTTGATTCAAAAGATAATATAAATAAAATCATTTATACAGTATAATTAAAATTCTTCATAATAATCATGCCTAAATATAGTTGCAGAAAACATTGCAAATAAGGCACAGTGCATGAAACTGTTCTACCATTAGTAAACAGCATTTTTTATTTAATACTTGTGTACATATTGTTTTGCATGGTGATATCAAACTGTGTATACCGTCTTGAGCTGAGTTCTTTAGAGCAGTAAAATGAGTGAGGCAATGTGTAAATATCACCCTTTGAAATGATCTTTTGACATTTTCTACTCGGTTCTTTTGTTTTATTTCTTTCATTTGCTTTAACATGCAAGAGAAAGTTTCAGAGTTTCTTCTGATGACCATTTTGTCTTTTCTTTCTTCCCTATAATTTGAATGACCTTTTCTTTCTTCACATACTGTGTTCTTGATGTCATCTAACAATTTACTAGGTGTTCTTTCATTAATGCTCAGCACATCAAATCTATTTGCTAAGTTCATGTGTAACCCCAGGGAGGATATGGTGTGGTTTGGCTCTCATTCCTTTAACTTCAACTTGAACTTCTAAATAAGCTATTGAGGTCTATTCCACAGTCAACTCTTTTATCCTGTTATTGATAGCATGTGACCTCAATATAGATCTTTTTATTAAGAATTAGGTAAGGACTCCAATATCAATCTTTAAATGTTCTTCTTTTGGCAATGAATGCAGAGTCATTTCTCTGAAAGTTGTCATTCCTGGCTTGGCTTTGTCATCCTGGATTAGGACAGGTCTCTGGATAAGCAAAGCCAATGATGCTTGTGTGTATATGTTTACAAAAAGAGATTTATATTAAGAAATAATTCACACAGTTGTTCAAGTGGGTAATTCCCATCCAGTTCAAGTTTGTGAGTCAGAGGTGAGCTGGAGGCTTCTCCAAGTATGTGTAGCTGCAGGGGCTGGTGAACAGGGAGAAGGAAAATGAAGCTGCGAGACCAGAGGCTGGAGAATGCTGAGCTGAATGAATCTGAGGGCAGCTAAATGTATCCAAAGTCAGTTGTCCACTAGTGGCTCCTGAGACTGGAAAACTATGTAAGAGGAGGCCGACAAACCACATATATAATTCAGATCCAGGAACAGTTGTGAGCTAGTTTCTGCACAGTGTCAATCTGTACGAAGAGTAGGCCGCCCCCTTGAATAAAACCTCCTTCAACTATATTAAGCCTGCGACCAGATTAAGAAGATGGGACTCTACCCTATTCTTCCTTACAGCTTGGCTACTTCACAGAAAATCCCATCATGGAACTGACCACACTCCATCAGATCATATGATGGGAGAATCCTGACATAAAACTTAACTAACACACAAACCATGTGATTGTCTGACTCAAAATGGCTGATGCCATTCCATATCGGTTCACTATTGCCTAAGGTCTACTTTTTTATGCATGCTATTTCCTTTGTCAACCACTTGTCTGCCAATTTTCATACTGTGTTGGTGTGTATTGCGGTGACTCTGGAATCTATGTCACTGATATTTCAAATACCTACAGAGTCACCTAAATGGAACAGGTTTCAGTGGTTTAGCTACCAGACTAAGGACAGACTAGGAAGAAGGAATAGGCTATCAACTCAAAGGAATTAGTCACTGAAAATCCTATGAATAGCATAGAAACACTGCCAATTACTGTAGACCTCTTGAATAGAAGCAGAACATTGCCAGAGGGAGTACCAGAAGATAAGCCCCTGATGTAAGAAGGCACCCAAAATACGACTGAAGAAGAGCTACCTTCTCAAAGTAGAGTCGGCCAAGCAGAACTTGACATGCACAAATTATAAATCTAGGAAAATTTGGAGTCATCAAGAAGGAACTAGAACACATGCAAAAAAAGATATTTTAGCCATTAGTGAGCTGAAATGGACTGGCATTTGCCATTTTGAATCAGAAAATCATACGTCTTACTATTCTGGGAATGATACAATCAAGAGGAATGCTATGACATTCATAGTCCAAAAGGACATTTGGGATAAACCTTGAAGTGTAATGCTGTCTGGGATAGGATAATGCCTATCCATGTACAAGGAAATCCAATTAATTTAACTATTATTGAAATGTATGCACCAACCTCCAAAGCTAGTATGCAGAAAATTCCAGAATCATACCAATATCTTCTATCAAAATGGATCACACATATAATCAAGATACATTGATCAATACAAAAGTTGGAAGCAAAGAGGAAGAAACAGAGTCATTGGAAAATGTGGTCTTGGTGGTAGAAACTCAGCTAGAGATTACATAATAGAATTTTGAAAGACTTGTTCATCTAAAAACAATTTTTTTCAACAACAAAAAGGCAACTCTACACATGGACTTTTCTAGATGGAATACACAAAAATCAAATTGACTATATGTGTGGGTAGAGACAATGGAGAAGTTCAATATGAACTTGCTAGTAGCCAAAACCAGTCCAGTGGCAGACTGGAGCAGACCATCAATTGTTCATGTATAAGTTCAGGTAAAACAAGAACACAAGAGCCAAAATATGACCTTGAGTCTATCCCACCTGAAGTTTGAGAACATCGCAAGAACATACTTGCTGCAGTGAAAACTGAGAGGAGATCTGATGAACTGTGGGAGAGCATCAAGAATATCAACCATGAAGCAAGCCAAGGACTTTCAAAAGACAAGAATGAAAGAGCGCATCAAAGTGGATGTCAGAAAAGACACCCAAACTTGCTCTTCATCATAGAGTCGCTCAGGCAAGGGTAAGAAATGAGGAAGTCAGAGACCTGAACAGAAAGTTTCAAAGGGCAGCTCTAGAAGACAAAGTGAAATAATCTAATAAAATGTGAAAAGACCTAGAGTTAGAAATCTAAAAAGGAAGACCATGCTCACCATACCTTAAACTGAAGAACTCTAGGAAAAATCCAGCTTCAAACACAGTGGAGGACAAGACAGACAACTGGGACGTACTGAAATCGCATCACTTATGCACATCAAAATACTTCATCAGGAGAGTAAAACAAGACCCCACAGATTGAGAACATTTTTATCAATGACATATCAGACAAGGGTCTCATTATCAAAACATACAGAACTCTAAAACAGATAAATAAGAAAATAACAAATGGCGCTATTAAGAAGCGGGGGAAAAGGTATGAACAGACAGTTCACCAAAAATGAAGTACACATGACTAACAACCATGAAAAGATGTTCACAACCACTAGTCATCCAGGCGATGCTAATTAAAACCACAATGAGATACCACCTTGACCCATAATGCTAGCTCAATTAAAAAACACAGACAATGACAAATACTGGAGAGCTTGTGGAGAGAATTGAACACAGGGAGTGGACTTGTAAATACATACAGCAAAATGTTATGGTGACGCTTAAAGCAACTGGGAATTGAAATCCCTTATGATCCAGAATAACACTATTTGGCATATATACCCCTGAAGTAAAAGATGCAACACAAGTAGATATTTGCTGTCTCATGTTCATAGCAGCACAGTTCACAATAGCAAGAAACTGGAAGCGGCTCAAATTCCCAACAGTGTAAGAAGGGATAAAGAAACTGTGGTACATACACACAATGGAATACTATGTATCCCTAAAATGCAGTGATGAACATATGAAACACGGATTGACATGGAAGGACCTGGAAACCATTTTGCGGAGTGAAGTTAACCAATCACAAAAGGACAAATATTGTATAAGTCCACTACTCTAAGGAGAAAAATCAATTAAACAAATCTAGGAGACCATTTCCAGTCAAAGGGGTAGAAATTCTGCCTACCAACCATGAACCATACATCACGCACCTTGTGTGCACTTCATAAGAACCACATCAAGAGAGGAGACTTCACACCATCTGAGGTCACTCCTTTCTTCAAGAAGTGGGAAAAAGGAGATGACCATCACTTGCTGCTATACAATATTGAGACAAGACTGTGACGAAGCAACAGGCCCTTCACAGGAATGAGAGCACATGAAGGGGGAAGAAGAGAGAGTGGAGCACATCCTGGCCCACCAAGCATTGAGGACGATATCCCCGCCCAGAGCAGCCAATCCACAGAGAAGACTTGATTGACCGGCCGCCCACTAGAAGACATGACATCCCTCACTGACCCACAGCCCTACAGGGGACAACCCTGAAGACAGAATATGGGAATTATGCCCGATCTGATCCTACCACACCAAGGCAAAACACTAAGGGCGTGCAACAGAACAGCAAGAGGAACAGAGCAAAGAAGTCTCCAGGGAACACCAAAAATAGACTTTGGGTCCAGGATGTGGCACCCCATCAGGCTCGACTGGAAAACACTCCTAAAAGGCAACAAACAGTCCTTGAACTATCTACAGACTTTTCTTTTTTTGTTGTTTTGTCATTGGTTTTGGTGTTGTTGTTTTGTGTTCTTTTGTTGCTTTGTTTTGCTATGTCTTGTTTTTGTGCATGTTATTATCTCTGCATGTCTGCTTAAATGAGATTCGCTGGATGAACAATCTGGAGCAGAAAACAATGGAACTGATGGTTCCAGGGGGACATGGGAAAGGGGGATGTAGGGGGAAAGAAAGTGGTGTCAACAAACCCAGGAACAAGGAAACTACTGACAAAGACTACTGGTACCTGAGTGCTCCAAAGCACTGGGTTAAGATGAATCTCAGAAATTGAATCGATGTTAATTTTTTTACATTAATCTGAGACCCAAAGAAGCTGTCCAAATCCCAGATATAAAACGTACCATTATCTTGTAAACATTTTAAAGCTCTGTGTTCTGTGTGGAGAAGGAAAAATCTATCACAGCCGAGACCTTGGAAACTGCTTTAATGAGTTTGTAAACATTACCTCAAATTATACTCAACAAAACAAGTCAGGAGGTTAATTGCTAAATGTTATTGTTCTTTTTATTGACATTTAACCCTAGTGCTAAATTTGGAGTTATTTTTAACAGCTGTGTTTGTCATTGACATGGGTAGAATGATAAAAAAGAAAGCCTACTAGTCAAGTGCAATACAAACCATATAGCTAGCTATGTACATATTATGCATTTATGTGTATTTAAAATGAAATTTTCACATAGCCATATGGCAACTTATTCAATACTTACTGATCAGTGATTATGTGCCAGAATTATGATGGTACCACTGAATTAAAAATATGTATAATTTACTCACTTCCATCTAGCCAATTCTACTTATGGAGACTGTGTTAGACAGAGTTCTCTAGATAAAACCAGAATTCTAATAATTTTATATATATTTATACAGATAGATAGATGTATAACATAAGAAATAAACAGTTAATTAAATTATAAAGCAGTTACCGTGGCTCAGTGCAACTCACTCCCATGAGACAGTTGTGAGACACTGGCAGTCCTTCAAGTCTTGAGGGCCGCTGGATAGTCCTCTGTAGAGCAATTCAGGCTATTCGGGCACAGGCAGCAAACAGCAAGACAGGCCATCCATAAAGTCAGCAACAATATGCCCAGTTCACAGGCACAAAAATCTCCATTTGGTTGGGTTCTGGTAAACTCAATGAGGACTGCCTCCACAGGGTGCCCATTGGTCGCCTTGACTTTAGACCATGGACTCTCACCAATACTCAACAAGCCTAGCCCCCTTGTGCTAGGTCATGAACTTTAGAGCAGTCAACCTGCTCTCATCTTCTCCTTCCCCCGCCCCTGTAAACCAAGTCTACAGATGTCAGTGCCCAAACTCAACCCATCTCTTTATTGCTACATTTCTCCCACTTCCACTCAACAAGTAGATCCAGGTGGTCACCTAGCAAGCATTTTAGCCTGCTCACAGGCTCCCTTTAACACTCAGTCCCAGAGAGGAATTTTCTTCATGGTTAGAGAATTTTTCCAGCTTCTGACAAAGACTACTGGCTCCTGAGTACTCCAAAGCACTGGGTGGGGCATATATTTTCAAAGTTCTCTTTGCAGGCATGGTCTAAACCCATCTAAAGATCAAATTTTAATGGCTGAAAGCAAGTGGACTTACAAATGTTCTATTTTCCTGCTTCCCACATTTTCCCCAGAAAATAACCAAGTAAAGTGTGGCTTTTTCTGACCTCTGGCTAGACAAAGAAAAACTTCCATGAGGGAGAGGTCAAACAAACATCTCCTCTCGTCTTATGATTTGTTTCTCCAGTACCCCATTCCTGGTACCATACTACGTTAGTCTGGATACTTTAGAGAAACAACTTCACAGAAACTCATGTATAAGAGAGAGTTTTATATAAAGGTTAAGTATACATCAAGAAAACATCCCAACCCAGTGATTCCCAAGCCCACAAATCCAACATTAACCCATTAACCCATATGTCCAACACCAATACACAAAGTTCTACTCCATCTCAAAAAAACAGATGCAATGATGCCAACTGCAGGAGGAAAGCCGAGTCAGTGAATGTGTAAACATCTCAGCACTGGTAGGGGTCTCCAAACTGGTGCTTCAGCATCCAGATCTGCATCAGGGTAGGTCCATGTGGCTTCTCCTCAGGGATGTGTTGCAGGAAGTGAGCCATGCCAGCTGAAGCAGGGAAATGGCTAAGGCAGCTGCACTCTGGTCCGACAATCAGAAAGCAAGAGACCCAAGAACTAGAAACCCCACATGTGTTTATCGGCCAGGTTGGCACAATGAACTAACTATCCCAACAAGTGATCCAAAATCGGTGGTGAGGAAGGTGTAGAAGGTCTGGTGGGGCTTGATCAAGAGTAATGTAACCGAGAGGAATTATTGAAAACCAAATGTGGACTTACCATGATGGTGCTATAAAAGGAAGGTAAAGGGAAATAGAGGAAAGAACTAGGAGGCAAAGGGCATTTATAGAGGTCTAAATAAAGGCATGTACATATGTAAACATATTTATGAGGATGGATAAATAGATCTATGTGCATATACTTATAGGTTTAGTATTAAGGTAGCGGATGGACATTGGGCTTCCACTCAAGTACTCTCTCGAGCAAGAATACTTTGTTTTATTAAACTGGAATTCCATGATTCTCACCTTCCTGACACAATCTCTGAAGACAAATGGGTGAATAAGCAAAAGTGGTGAAGGAAGCTGATGGAGCCCAGCTATCACAAGATATAGTGTCTACAGTCTTAAAGGCTTGAAGGTAAACAAGCAGCCATCTAGCTTAGAAGTAACAAAGCCCACATGGAAGAAGCACACCAGCCTGTGCAATCACGAGGTGTTGAAGGGATAAGGTATCAGACGTCAAAGAACAAAAAAATCAAGTCATAGTGAATGAGGGGAGTACAGGGACCCAAGACTCATCTGAAGGCAACTGAACATCCCCTTACAGAATGTTCGTGGGGAGGAGATGAGCCAGTCAGTGCAGTGTAGCATACAACATACAATGAAACATACAACTTTCCTCTAGTTCCCAAATGCTTCCCCCCAACCCCAACTATCATGATCCCAGTTCTATCTTACAAATCTGGCTAGACCAGAGGATGTTCAGTGGTACAGATAGGAACTGGAAACACAGGGAATCCAGGGCGGATGATCCCTTCAGGACCAGTGCTGAGAGTGGCGATACCGGGAAGGTGGAGGAAGGGTGGGGTAGAAACGAGGAACTGATTACAAGGATTTACATCTAATCTCCTCCATGGGAGATGGACAACAGAAAAGTGGGTGAAGGAGACATTGGACAGTGTAAGATATGACAAAAATAATAACTATAAATTATCAAGGTTTCATGAAGGAGGGGGAACAGTGAGGGAGTAGAAAATGAGGAGCTAATACCAAGGGCTCAAGTAGAAAGCAAAAGTTTTGAGAATGTTGACGGCAACAGATATACAAATGTGCTTGACACAATGGATGTATATGTGGATTGTGATAAGAGTTGTACAAGCCCCAATAAAATGATGAAAACCAAAAACTAATTACACTAATAGCAATGCGTACAAGAAAGAAGAAAGCGTTATAATATTGATTGTGGTAATGATTGTAAAACTCTTCTTTATATGACTGGACTCTTGAACCATATGCTACATCGAAGAACTGTCAATAAATCTATTAAAAAAGAATGAAAGAAAAAAATCAGCCTTGAGTTGCACTATTGAAAGAACCTATGGACAAAATATTGAATGTTCCAGGAAGCATCAAGGTAAGATGAAAATAATGCACAGTCACTGTACAAAAAAGAATTGTTTGACATTTAACCATTTCAAGAGGTAGTATTCGAGCAAGAACCAGTGATACTGAAGGAAATAGTCCAAGCTGCTCTGAAAGTACTAGGCAAAAACAACCTTCCAAGATTTGATGAATACCAAGTGAAATGACTCAACAAGCTGATGAAACACGAGAAGCACTCACTCATCTATGCCAAAAAATTTGGAAGACAACTGACTGGATGAGGCCCATAATCATACCCATTCCAAAGAAAAGGGACCCCCAAAATTTCTTAAGTTAAAGAACAATAACACTGATAAAATACACAGAGAAAATTTTGCTGAAATCATGCCCATCATGGTTGCAGCTGCATTGATAGTCAACTGCCAGAGATTCAGGCAGGATTCGGAAGTGGACCTGCAACAAGGGATATCATTGGTGAACTCACAGGGATCATGGCTGAAAGAAGAAAATACCAGAAAGATGTTTACTGGTGTTTCATCGGCTACACAAAAACATTAGACTCTAGGGCTAATTACAGACCATGGAAAGCTTGATAAGAAAGGGACTTCCAGAACACAGTGAACACAAGGTTGTATCTTCTTGCCATAGTTATTCAATCTACATGCTAAGAAAATAATCAGAAAATCTGAATTCTAAGAACTCTTCGTTAGGATTAGAGGAAGACTTATAAAAAACCTGTGATGTGCAGATGACACATCTTGCTTGCTGAAGTGAGGAGGACTTGAATTACTTGGTGATGAAGGTCAAGGATTGCAGTCATCAGTATGGATTGCAATTCAGTGTAAATAAGACCAAAATCCTCTCAAATGGACCAATAGGTAACATCATGTTAAATGGAGAAAAGATGGAAGTTGTCAGATCCACAACCAATACTTATGGAAGCAGCAGCCAGGAGAAAAATGACGCATTGAATTAGATAAATCTGTTGCACAAGATTTCTTTAGAGTATTGAAAAGCAAGGATGATACTTTGAGGACTATGGTGCACCTGACTCAAAGCCATGCTATTTTCTTTCTTTTTTGTCATTCACCTTTTTTTAAAATCTGTTTATTAGGGCCTCATACAACTCTTATCATAATCCATACATGCATCAATTGTGTAAAGCACTTTTGTACATTCATTGCCCTCATTATTCTCAAAACATTTGCTCTCCACTTAAGCCCCTGATATCAGCTCCTCATTTTTCCCCCATCCCTCCCTGCTCCCCCCACTCTCGTGAATCCTTGATAATTTATAAATTATTATTTTGTCATATCTTATACAGATAGGAACTGGAAACACAGGGGATCCAGGGCGGATGATCCCTTCAGGATGAGTGGTGTGAGTGGTAATACTGCGAGGGTAGAGGGAGGGTGGGTTGGAAAGGGGGAATTGATTACAAGGATCTACATGTGACCACTTCCCTGGGGGACGGACAACAGAAAAGTGGGTGAAGGGAGACATTGGACTGGTCAAACCATGGCATTTTTCAATCAACTCATATGACATTGAATAAGGAAGACCTAAGAAAATCGATGCACTTGAACTATAAATATTGAAAGTACCATGGACTGCCACAAACAAACAAACAGATGTTTCTTGAAGGAAGTACAGCCAGAATGCTCCTTAGAGGCAGAGATGGCAACATTTAGTCTCTCATCCTTTGGGCATGTTATCAGGAGAGATGAGTCTGTGGAGAAGTTCATCCCGCTTGGTAAAGAGGAGAGGAAGTGAAAAAGAGGAAGACTCCTGAGGAGATATTTTGAACCTGTGGCTCTAACACTAGGCTCATCCATAAGGACGATGGCGAGGATGGTGCAGGACGGGAGCGGTTTTTTGGTGCGTGTTTTATAGGGTTCCCTTGAGTCAGAACCCACTGCACAGCACCTAACACTGGCATTTTGATTTCTCCCAGTTTTCCTAGAGTCATGCTTTATACATTCCATATTCTGATTATTAGTGGATACTTGCAGCTGTTTCCTCTTATGTTGAGTTGTTCCCCAAGAGCAAATGAAGATTCAGGAAGCCTCGCTCCACCCATGCCATTAAAATCTGCTCCACTTTGAAGAGGTAACTCTTTCACCTGCGAGGCCCACCTTCTGGCCCATATCAGACCATGTCTGACTGCTGTTCATAAGGTTCCAGTGTGTAATCCCTCAGAATTGGACAACCTGTTCTTTCTTCCTAGTCTCTTCTTAATCTGGGAGTTCTGCTGGAATCTGATCACCATGGGTAACTGTGCTGGTATTTGAAATACCTATGGCATACTTTCTGAGTTCCAGCAACACATATACCGTCACAGTATGACAAACTTACCAGCAAGATTCACCCTTAAAAAGTATAAAACAAAGCATCCACCAGGTCAACGTGATTGACAATCATTTGATTTCTGATTTAGGCATATTTTGGAAGAGGAAAGGTTATCTATATTTTCTACAAGGTGTGAAGTAAACATACATAGATAATACGTAGAGTATACAATTAAAATTAATAGGCTTGTGGGAAAAATGTGGCCTGTGGTGAAGAGAAAAATTAGTCACTTGAAGACATCTAAATATAGCAAAGGCATTAAAGATAGAAAAAAATAAATCATATAACTATGATAAAACATGGTAAATATCATTCTGGAAAAGTTAGGCATAATAGGATAACATTAAGAAGATTTAGAAAGTTGAAAAGGGTCAAAAAGAAAGTCCTAGAGCTAAAACTATTATCTACTTCAATTAGAAACCTCATTTGGTGAGAAAAGAGTAGATTAGATCCAAAAGTTCAAAGACATATTAAAGGTCAAGAAGGTCAACAAAATTATACAAATTGATGGAAAATTTTAAATAGATTGAAACTATTAATCAGAGTCTCATTAATTTATGGAATATCAATAAATGATCTAACATTCTTGTGATTATAACCCCACAGGGCTTAAAAGAGAGAACGAGTCTGAAAATATTTCAAGACATATTGATTTCAAGATATTTGGACAAAAAATTATGGTCTGCCTCAGGCAGAGTGGATATTGTGGGTTAGGGTGGGTGTAGGGGTTGATTGTCATGGTGAAGATGGGTGCAGGCCGTGTTTGTGTGGAACAAGGAAGGATCTCATTTTTTTCATTGCTGGTCGGTCACCTGTTTTCCGGGTATCTGTCTAGAGAAAATGTGATTTGCAAAAGCTCAAGATAGCTGTAACCTGTTAGGCAAGCCATGACATCTCTTCTGTCCCAGTGATTACATCCAAAATATCTTGAGTAGATCTTAACTACCTGAGTAGTCTGAGATGTGTGCAAATTGTGGATGGCTTGTTGTGGGATATGGAAATGTAAAGACACAACTCATACAGCGGATGAGTTTTTCTTTTGTTATTTGTTATAAAATTTTTGTTATATTTTTCACTCATGACTTTACCTTAAAGTCAAAGCCCAGCTCCATGGCTGCATGGAGATACAGTGACCTGAACAATTGCAATTGCTGCAGAAGAGCATCTCTCGGTAAAGTGGCCTCATGCAGGAGAGGGCCTGATAGGAAATTATGGGGAGGAAAGGATTGGATAGGGATTTTCTAACTCTGTACCTACACCCGCATAGGTTGTTGGATCACAGGATTGGCTCAAATAAACACAGGAAATGTGTTGATAACTAAGTTTTATACCACGGCTTAAATCTCAGAAATGCAAACATTTAGAAACTACACTGAAATCAGAAGCTCCACTCACAGAAAGCAAGACAAGATGAGTAGTCGGAACCAAATAGGAATGGTTAACTGCTGAACCAAAATGAATAAAATCAACATTCTCTAGAAAATTCAGACAGTATCCAGAGTTTACATAATACAACCTTCAGAGTATCCATCATTCAATTCAGAATTAGTTTGAAGGAAATATGACCAATTTTCAAGGGAAAAGAGAACGTGGGAAAAGAACCAGCTGTACTCTGTAATCCAGGAGTTGTAAACAACTTATATAATTGTGTTCCATGAAGTAAAAATAAACACACATGAAGTAAATGAAAAGTAATAGATGTTGTGATAGAAGGAGAAACTATTAAAAATCTGGAAATTTTAGAAGTGAAAGTATAATGATGGAAATAGAAAAAGAAAATCACTGGGTGGATTTGTTAGCACAGGTGAAGTGATAAAAGAAAGAGTCAGTGAAGTTAAGGAGATTGATCCGTGGACATTGATAGGATATTAACAATGGATGCAGACTTATTTGATAAAATACAGTATACACTGAACCTTTTGATTAAAAGAAAACTCATTCACAGTCTGATAAAGGCCATCTACAAAACCAAACCAACAAATTACTAATACAAATCTCGATCCTATTACGAAGACAAATCTCGATCCTCTCTGGACGCTTCTGTTCAGCTTCGTCTCCTAGTCTCTATTCTTTCCTCCAAAACTCAGAGTTCTAGGATTACCATCTGTATCTGTTTCGAGTGGTCTCTGGGGTCTTTGCTGTAGAGTCTGTGTAGCATGTCTGCCTAGTTCATCATCTTCTCGGAGACTGGTGAATTGCACACGGGCCCGAGGAGTTGTCGCCTTCTTGAACTCTGCAACCAGCCTAGTGCAGTCTGGACAGTGGTCTGGCACGGTGGCGGTTAGTGATGAGAAAAGTGGACTCCTCCCATTTCCACGCATCTTTCTGTTGACCGGAATCATGGCCAGCCCCTATCTTCCTGGTGACACACTGCCACCACCACCCCCCATCACCCCCACCACCCTCATCCTCCCACAGAACCTCTCCTGTGCCTCAGACTGTATTCTGGAGCACCTGGACTGGCAGCTGGGTGTTAATTCCTAGGCTAATCTTCCTGTCTTACCAGTTTTGCTTGCACAAAGCTGCAGTTCAGGACACAGTTTACATTCATAAATTTGCATTACATTTGTGACCCTGGTTCATAAAAATAATTTTATCATCTTTCAACTAAGATTATGTGGTATAGAAATATCATTAGAGAGGATGGAGAATATGCATCTACGTACCTTTTTATTGCTTGGGGGAAAATAAGTACTCCGGTACACAAACACATACATAGACACACACGCATATTATTTGTTTATTTATATAGTAGTTTACCCAAAGGGATGATTTTCAATGAAAGTATCTCAAACAATATGGCTACCAGAAAGAATGGGAACCTTAATCCATGGAGGAAGGTTATTGCTTACTATTATCCCGTAATATACAGCGCTTGACATGTCTTGCTCAAGAATATATATAAAGGATTTACTGATATTCACGGTTCTAGGGTCATGTCTCTGATTCTAGTGAATTTGCTTAAACTGAGAATGAGTTGCATGAAGAGAATACTCTTAAATTAATCCCAGCAGACAGGGAAGTTTTTATTTTATGAAACTGCCAATTAGCTTGTGCTTGCTGAGTTAATTTTATATTATAAAGTTAAAGCAGTTTCACAATACCCTAACTGATGAGTTGAGAGGGCTTGTTATGTCAAATCCGTAGTCAAAACACCTCAGAAACAAAATTCCACCTTCGCCAATGAGACTAGCATTTTGTAAATTTGATGTTCCAAAGTCTGAAACCTGGTAATAAGACAGTCTGTAATTACTAACTCTGACATATAACACACTTTTCTTCCTTCTGTAACAAACTCTGTTTGAGTCCTGTTGTCCAGACTTACTACACCTATCTCATTTTACCTCACGTATCACCTTAAATATGAAGTGCCCTTGCATCCAAATTATTTTAATGGCTTTGTTTCCATATGAAATTATACCATTTACTCTCTAGTTGATTCCAACTCTCATGTGTGCTGAAGCAGAACTGTGCTCCAAAAGGTGTTTTGTTTTGTTTTTTGTTTTAAGCAGGCTTTGAGGATATACAATTCATGTATCATGTAATTAAATATTTCAATCTTTAAAAAAGGTGTGAAATCATCGCCACAATCAAGTTTAACACATTTTCTTCTCTCTTGTGCTCATTGTTGTTAGCTATCATTTCCCCCAACTGAGGATGACAGGAGAGCACAGTCCCTGCAGGACATCGTGCTTGGTAAAGGAGCAGGGAATGAAAAACAGGAAGACTTTGCACAAGATGGATGGACACAGTGACTGCATTGATGGAATCAATCATAAGAACAATTGCAGCTAGAATGTACCCGTAGGTGCCTCCGAAGAAAGGGCTGGCATGTTACTTTCAAAAGACCAGCCATTGTAACCCTTACAGGACACAGTTGTAATTTGAAACACAGTGTCGTCAAGGTTGAAAGACAGCGTGATCATAACTAATTTGGTTTTTGCTTATTTGTTTTCTGCAAATTTCATGTAAAATTGAATTGGTTTTTGAATAAGTTTTAAATAATATGTAAGGCAAACCCTTTCATCTGTATCTAATGCTTACATCTTTTATACGGAGAGGTGTCTATGATATTATTCACTAAATTGCACATTGGTTCTAGTTAAGGGATATTTTAGAGAGTCATCTATTTATCTATTCGGATTGATTTGTTTCCATGTTCTTTCTGCCTTTATTTTGGTCTTGAATACCCCAAAAGTCCCCAAACTCATTGCTATAGAGTCGATGCTGACTCAGAGCAACCCGATGGGACAGGAAATAACTGCCCCTGTGCATTTTCCAGACTGCTATGTCTTTGCGTCGTTTATAATAAATGTGCATTTTGGGTACAAGATCGACTAACATTGTAAAAAAGTGTTGACTTAGGAACCAGGAAATTAAGATCAGAGACAGTAAACAATCTTTGTTGATGTGAAGTGGATTTCTTGACTGTAATCTTTATGGAAGCAGATTATCAAGCCTTTGTCAGTTGCTAGGTGCCTCTGAGTCATCTCTGGCACACAGTAATATGGACAAGATGGATAATACCGTGCTGTTCCTTTTAGATGGTCAACTTTGACCCCCAGCAAGTTCCGCACAGCAGATTGAGGTTGCCCAGTGCTGCATCTTCCTCACGACCATGGCTATGTCCGAGTGAACTGTTGTCACTACTATATGTCCACCCATTTCATGAAGCACGTTTCTCTTTTTTGCTGACTCTCTACTTTACCGATCATGATGTCCAAAATATGGAAGACCAAAAGTCTCACTATCTTCCCATCTGAGGAGATTTCTGGCTGTAATTTTCATGAGACAGAAATTAACTGAAGAAACTATTTTTTTTCTTGATTCTCTCTGACTCATTGCCCAGCTTCCCCTTGGACAGGAGACCACTGAAAGTATTTGAGTCAGGCACAGCATAGTCCTCAAGATCGAGTTATTGATTTTGAAAGTCAATAATGAAGAGAGATCATTGATAGGGGACTTTCCCAATGCAATGGGTCTTTTGATCTCTTGGCCGCTGTTTCCATGAGCATTGATTGTGGATTCCAAGTGAAGCAAAATCCTTGACAACTTCAGTCCTTTCTCTGGATTCTGATGTTGTTCTAAGTGGCATAATTGTGAGCGTTTGGGGCTATGCTGAAGTGTAATCCATGCTGAAGGCTGTACTCCAAGTGCTCAAGTGCTTCAAGTTCTCTGTCAGTAAGAACGTCAAGTTCTCCTAGCTTTCAACAGCAAGTTTGTATCTGCTGCATATCACAGACTGTGAATGAGAGTCGCTCCAATCTGAAGGCTATATTCTTTTTATATAGTTCACCTCCTTTAATTATTTTCTAGGTAAATAGATTAAACATGGTGAATGGAGTTATTCCTTTTTCAATCTTTAAACCATGCACTACGCTCTCGTTTTGTTTGAACAACTGTTTCTTGGTCTAAATACAGGTTCTACATGAATGCAATTTATCTTCACAATGTTATCTATTGTTTGTTAGTGATCCATACAGATAAAGGCCTGTGTATAGTCAATACAATACAGGTAAACATCTTTCGGGTATTCTTGGCCTTTGGCCAAATAAGCAAAGCTACCCTTCATTCCATATCTTCTTCTGAATCCAGTTTTAATTTTGGTAGTTCTCTTTTGTATATAAAATTGATCAAATCAATGATGCTGAGTTATCTCCGGCAAAATTTTACTTGTGTGTATTATTAATGAGATTGCTCAATACTTCCATATGTTTTTGGATCATCTGACTTTGGCATGGGCACAAATATAACTTTCTTCCAGTCAACTGTCCAGGTCTTCCCAGTGTCTTGGCATACACACGTGGGTGATTTTAGTGCTGCTTCATTCGCTCTCACCTGGTATTCAGTCAATTCATAGAGGCTTGTTTTTCTCTAAAACATCGAGGCAACTTGGACTTCTTTTAATACCACCAGTTCTTCCTCTTATACTGGCTCCTGAAATGGTTTAACATCTACCAATTCTTTATGGTACAGAAACTAATTCTGAATTTCATTTGCTATTGAACAGACTTTTAATGAAATTTTTATTGATGTCTAGTCCACTGTTTTCATAATGCTAAATCTAGATACAATTTATATGAATGATATAATTTATATAAAACTTTTAGCATAATCCAGGGATTGCTTGAAGTTCTAGGGGAAAAAAACAAAATGACCATCATGCCAGTGTATCAATTTTACCTGAGAATTATGTTTCTGTTAAAATAAACATTATAAAAGTATCAAGTTTCAGAGACATGACATCCATTTTGGTCTTTATTTCCTATTTTTTAATGAACTTTTTATTTCTCTCTGTATGATGTCTTCCCACTACCCTAGTCTTCCATTATTCATGTTCCGTGTATTAAATCTATTCTTTTGAGATGGTCTCTAAATTCAATGGGACATACTCGATTGTAAGTTGGTTCTCATGGATTTATTTTGTTTTCTTCAGCTTCACTTTGAACTTGTGTATGAGTAACCAGGAGTCTTTTCTGTAGTCAGTGTCTGACTTTGTTCTGACTGATGACATTGAGCTTCCCCATCATCTCTTTCCACAGATGTAATTCCTGTGTGTTTCATTCGACGAGGTCCACCGATAGGGTTGTCATTTGTGGTGTTGAGCAAAGATACTGCCAATGAAATGATAATTGGTCTTACAGAATTTTATTATGTAATCTGTAGAGGCATGTCTATCACCAAGGCCATCTTTTCCACCAACCTTGTATATTTGGGACTCTGGAATTCCAATTACCAGTGATAACATGTTTGATTGATTTCAGACTATAGAAGTTGTTAAAAATAAAAACCCTCATTTTCTTCATGTTTGGCATTAGTGGTTGGAGGTAAATCCAAATATCAATTGTATTAATTTATTTTCCTTGTCGGTGTATAGAAATTATCCTATCACTGATAAGTGAGCTATGTGATTGTCTGTTTTAAGATAACCAATACTCATCCACTCAGCTCACTATTGCTGAGAATATCTACTTTCAAGTGTTCCCATTTATTTTTTTGATTCCCAAGTTTCCCAGTTCATACTTCACACATTTTCATATTCTGATTACTGATGTATACAGCTGTATCTTTTCATTTTAAGTTGTGTCATATCACCAGATGAAGGCCCCAACAGCTTCCTTCGTCCATGTCATTAAAGTTGATTCTATTCTATTGCACTCTACCCAAGTCATATTGAGTGTCTTCCAACTTCAAGGTTTATCTATCAGACAATGCTTTATTTTTACTCCTAAGGTTTTTACTGGTCAGTTATCTTTAGAAGTAGATTTCCAGGTCCTACTTAGTCTGTTTTTGTCCAGAAGCCCCACGGAAGCCTATCCAACATGGGTGACCGTGTTGGTGTTTGAAACACTAGTGACATATGACCGTGTTGGTGTTTGAAACACCAGTGACATAGCTTATGGTATCATAGAAATGTGCAAATCTACCAGAGTATAACAAACTGACACATATGGACATGTGTGGAGGAATGCGACACTAAGAAACAAACAAACAAACCAAAAAAACAAAAACAAAAAACCCTACACTCATGGATGCTGACTCATGGCAACCGTAGAGAATAGAGCAGAACCGCTCCCATTGGGTTTCCAACACTACATCTTTATAGAAATAGATGGCCACAGATTTAAACTGCCGACATTTCTGATAACAACTCTGTGCTTAACCACTGCATCACCAGGAATCCTGACATGCTACGTCTATAACAGTGTCCATTTCCTCGTCATCCCGTAGGATGGAGTAGAGCTGCTGCACAGGCTTCCCAAGGTTGTAATCCTGACAGAGGCAGCTGCCTTATTTTCCTCCCGTGGAGCAGCTGGTGGGATCCAAGCACTGGCCATTCCATTAGCAGCTGAATGTTTTAACAACCGGGGACCAGGCCCCCTGAAAAAACAGGGAAAGCTTAATATTTGCAAAGAATGAGCTTAAGAAGAATTTCTGTTTTTTTTATAGAATCTTAAAGACGTATAACTATCTCCATGGAAAAGTCTTTCTTCATTTTACTTTTAAGGCAACTCAATTTTATGTTTGAAACTGCTAGGTAATATGAAAGATATTCTCTGCTTCTAACTAGACAATTGTGAAGCATTAGTGAGGCGCTTGTGTTGCAGTAGCTTAGTGTTAAGTAAATTTACGTAGTGCAGACAGATTCTTGAAATTTTAACCAAAATGTTTACTGCTATATTTTCTTTATCAAAATATTGCACTTTCAACCATCCACTGGTGTATGGTTTTATGCATTACTTAAAAAATATACACACATACCTTCTGTTGTTTATATTTAATATGACATTTAAATGATGAATCATACTTTTTTTACATTGCACAACAAATGAGAAACACAGCTTTAATTGCTTTAATGAAAATGATTCTGGCCCGACAGCATTTATTCATATGAGGACCCTCGACGGACTTCTAACAACTTGTCAGACAGCTTGTTATTTCCTGCGTAATCAATCAGAAGTGCTGTTCATATATATTGGTAAGTAAAAACCCTGAAAAACTAAATAACTGTTTACAGTATGAGCCTGGCCTTAGAAAAATTACCAAGTTAGGAATCTATGACAACCATGTGTGATATTTTTAGAGGATCCCCTCATATTTTCATGTATGTGATAACACAATATCAATAATAGTAAAGCCTGAGCTTGGCTTCAATATAAAATGTATTGCTACTTATTGAGGGCTTCATGTTTTTGAAATATAATTAAAGGATGACTACAACAACAATTACATCCATTTACCAAACATTTATTGATTGATTACTATCTAAATGCTCTGTTCAAGACTATGCTGGTGTGCTAGTCTGGGTTTACTAGAGAAATAAATCTAGGGACACTCATAATGTATAAGAGCTTTATATAAAAGAGTAATTCTATATTAAAAAATCCAAGCCCAGTCCAGATCAAGTCCATAAATCTATTAACCCATCCAATACTAGTCCATAAATCTTTCTTCAGACTCACGCAATGATGCAAAATGAAGGAAGATCACAGTCTGGTGGGTGCAAAGTCTTGTGGATCCAATAGCAGTGGAAGGACCTCAGCACTGGCACGGGTCCCCTTGTGGCTCCTCCAGCTCCCCAAATGTGACTCTTCAACAGGGAGATGAAACAGAGAGAGGAAGTTCATAGAACCATCTTGAGAAGACCACACCCACAAGGAGGCATCATCAGGGTGTGACCTGATTGACAGGCTAAACGCAATCCCTACACTTATTTATCAAGTTGACTTGAAATTATGTAACTTCCAAAGCAGGTGTTTAATTATGTAGGCATTATCACTCTTCTTGCCCTTAATTTTACTGGTAGAAAATCCAAACACTCTCGTCCTTGAACTTTATCTTGGTACCACTAAGTAACTTGGAAATTGTCACTTTTCTGATTCTAAGCTACTTGGAAATTATCAGTTTACTCTCAAACATCATCCATCTGAGGTAATATAGCATAAAATAATTTTATACATAAGTATAGAACTAAAAATACCAACTCTGTCCTAAATGTTGCTTCTTCTAGTTCTTTTTATTTTTTTTGTTAAGTTTTTGGTGAAATTTACAGCCAGCTAGGCTCCCAGTTGACAAATACGGCATGAATAGTCCAGTGCCATTCCTTACATCTATCCCAACGTGTCGATATTCTCTTTAGTTACATTTTGTTCCATGTTCCATCCTCTAGGTTCATTACCCTTCTCATTTTTCACTTCTCATCTTTGCTTTTGAGTCATTTGTGACCTTGGAGTCTCAAATTGATGACTTTTAAGAAAGGTTCTTATGTTTGGGGTCGTTTTCAGGTGCTGTGCAGTCGACTCTAATTCATAGCGATTGATGTTATGCGCAACAGAATCAGCGCTGCCGAGTTCTATGTCATCCTCACAAGGGTTCCTGTTGCAATGATTCTCTCCATCCATTACACTGAAGCTCTTCCTCTCTTTCATGGGCCCTTTCTTTAGAAGGCACAGTGTAGCTCTGATAGAATTGTGGGTTATGTATTTGGCTGCCAACCACAAGATCTGTGGTTCAAAACCACTAGTCACTCTGGGGGAGAAGGATGAGCCTTTCTACCCCTGTGCAAAGTTAGAGTCTTGGAAACCCGCTGGGAAGGGAAGTTCTACTCTGTCCTTTAGGATGGCTCTGAGTCGGAATCAACTTGATGGGAGTGAATTTCATTTGGAGTTTTAGTCCCTTTGATAACGTGGATAATATCCTTTATTTTGTGAGCCAGTCAAGTATGTCACTAAAAGTTAATCTTAAAATAGGATTTGGTATCATAGAGTTGTTTAGGTTAATACTTCCAGGCAGCCCTCTGTTCTATACTGTTTCAGTTTTTCTGGCTTTTTTTCCCCTCAAAAAATATTCTTATTTGAATTCTCCATATTTTACCCTCATTAAATCTAGGACAAACTATTGTGATCCTTGTCAGAAAGGTCAGTGCTGGTAGCCAGGTATCATGTAGTTCTCTTAGTCTCAGCGTAGACAAAGTTGCAACTCACTTATGGATCCCATAATCAAGGATCATAAAAGCAGCAACCTAGAACTAAAACGACATATTGCATTTGACACAAGTGCTGCACGAGACTTCGTAAAAGTGTTAAAGAACACAGATGTCACCTTGTGGACTAACGTGTGTCTGACCGAAACCGTGGTCAATTTAGTTCACATGCATGTGAAAGCCTGGGCAATTTGCTCACATGCATGTGAAAGTTGGCCAATGAATAAGGAAGATGACAGAATAATGGGTGAATGAATTATGGATGAACATTGAGAGTTCCATGAACTGCTGAAGAGGGAACCTAGCTCCTGGAAGAAGAACAGTCAGAAAAGTTGATGATGAGACGTCATCTCCTGCACTTTGGACATGTCATCGGCAAAGAGCAGTCTCCGGCGAAGAACATTATTCGTGGTAAAGCAGAGGGTCAGTGAAAAAGCGAAGGACATTGAGGTTTGACACAGTGGCTGCAACAATGGATTCAAAGATAACAATTCTGAGGATGAGCCGTGACTAAACAGGGCTTCCTGCTATTCGTGGGCACGCTGTTGAGTCAGAACAGACTCAGTGGCTCCTAACACCGACAACATGCTTGACTTATTTCACTTAACATACTGCCCTTCTTGTCCATTTCTTAATTTTTAAATGTGTGAACTCGTCATTTTTCTTTATAGTGCTGTAGTATTTTTTTGCATATGTGTATCATATTTGCTTATCTGTTCATTCATTGGTGGGAATGTTGGTTGTTTCTACTTATTTGTTACTGAGAAGAGACAATAAATATCGGTGTAAATAAAATAATGTTTGTTTCATTAACTTTAGGTTTCTTGTGTATAGATCTAAAACTGGAATCTCTAGATAATCTTCTCCTGGAAAGATGTTACGCCATAGTCCATAGCAGCTGTACCACTTTACAGCAATGGACGAGGATTCCAGTCTCCCTCCATCCTCATCAACATGTGTTGTTGCCTTTTTCCTTAACAGATTTTCTTTTAAAGCCGGGCTATGATGTTATCTCATGGTAGTTTTGATTAGTTCCTCTCTAACGGTTAATGATTTGGGTACAGAATTACAGTACCAAAAATAACTAGCCAACATTCGATTATTCCAAGAAGTAGCATATGATTAAAAACCAAGCATGTTAAAGGAAGTTCAAGCTGCACGGAGGCATTTGCCAAAATCAAGGATCCAAGTGTTGACAAAATACCAATTGAAATGTTTCCACTAGCTGATGAAGCACAGGAAGCACTCATCTGTTTGTCGAGAAATGTAGATGGCAGCTACCTGGAAATCTGAAAGAAACCCAATGGAATGTGAAAATGATGGAATAATATCATTGCTAGTATATGCAAGTAAGAATTGTCAAAGCTCACTGAACAATGGTTGCAGCAATACTTTAACCGAGAGCTGCCAGACTTCAGACTGGATTAAAAGAGGTAAAACTAAGGACATCATTGCCGATATCCGTTGGATCTTGACTCAAAGCAGAGTATGCCAGAGAGATGATTTTGGTTGTGTTTATTGACAATTAGTGAACTTAACATAGGGAAAATGTCAATTATACCTGAAAATAACTGCATACAGTCATCTATACATCTAAGCCAATCCCAACACAAAGTCAAACAACATTATTTATTAAATGCAAAAACTAATGACCTTCCTTTCTCTAGATCATTTGTTTTTCTATTGAAAAGCCACAGCAAGCAAAACGCTGGACCACAATGAGCAGCTTTGCCTCATTCTCATTCTCAAATAATTCTTTGTTGGCATTTGTTTTCATTTGGAATTTTACATATGTCACTCCATTGTTCTCTGGCTTCTAGAATTTCTGGTCAGAAATTCATACTGACCTTTAAGCAGAGCCTTGGTCTGTTTTGTGTTTTTCCTCTCGCTTTTTCAGAATTCTCCCCTGGTCTTTGGTTCTCAGGATTTTATTCGGTTATAACACAGGGTTGGTCTTTTTGTGTCCCTTTTGCTTGGGGTTGGTGTAAATTATTATCTTTAGTTGTCTGTTCAAGGCTGAGAACAGATCATTATCTTCTGGGAATTTATTTCTATGCCTTTATTGTTGCCATTATGCTCTGTGATTGCAATAATTCTGTTAGATTTCTTTATCGATTCCCATCTTTCCTTTGGGGCTTGTCTCCATTACTTTGTTATTTTGTCATGTTTCGCTTTTGACTTTGTAAGATCAGTTATTCTGCGTTCAGGTTCCTTTTCTCTATCTTCTGTCTGGCTGAGTCTACTGCTGCGCATTTTCTAGTTGTTGCTGTCTTCTAAATCTGTTGATTTATTCTTCAGTTCAAGTTGTTATCTACATTGTTCCTTTATTTGTTCCCTGATTTCTGCTAGGTTTTCCCCCCTGTGCCCTCTTTTTCTTTCTTTAATCATACTAGTCATCCTATTCTGAAAATTATTCCTTCTTTGCATTAATATGGTTACCAAAAGAAAAAAAGACTGATCTTCATGTTTTGCCTTTGATTGCCCCCCCCTTTTGATTTTGAATTTTACTATTTTTTGCTGAACATAGGTCACTTTATAATTCTTTCTTTAAAATATATAGGTAAATAAAAATCCTGGGGTTTTATGTGGACATTTTCTAGAGGCTCTGACTGCCAACCAAGAGCTGTTGCCCACACCCAGCAGCGTCTCCATGGCCCGGACAAGCACATCTCACTTCTTCAAACACTCACAGGCTTGGGGACACCATGGGGCAGCTTCACACGTCACCACAGGGTTTTTCAGAGAGAGAATTGGTCCAGGGGAAATGGACTTGACATCTTCTTTTGAGAACTACCAGGGAGCCCACTTATCCTTAGGTTTTCCAGTGCTAATTCACAAATTCTGGGTACTTGCTCTCTGGGAGGCGGTGGTTTAGCTGGTTGCAGTCCATGGCTGAGGCAAGCCTTGGGGCTTGACTTTCTTATAACAAAGACAGGTGCTCTCTGCTCTTTCCTCAGGAGTGCACTTCATGGGCTTTCTCACAGGTCCTGTTGTGATTAGGGAGTCAGCAATTCCCTCTGTGTCACTCATCCATCTAAAGTAGTCCCCTCACCCTGCTTCCCTGTAGTGCCTGCTGGTCCTAGCATCTCTGGCCTCAGTGAGATTCAACACCACTTTCAGGCAGAGACGTCTCATTCACCAGCTCCTGATCTCATGATCCAGATGGGCAGCACTGCTGTGTCCCCTGTGTGCGGTGCTGCTCAGGCTCATCCCAAAATACTTTTGATGGGCGAGTATTCCCAGTGTTAGCAGGCAGACTCTCCCAGCTTCGCTGCCATCCTTGTTGCTCCTCTCTCCCTCTCCTGGAATCTCCCCATCTCCCCCCCACCCCCTCCCTGATTCTGCTGTCTAGTTACAAGCTCTCAGTCCACGCAGAGAGCACCCACCTTAGCCCCAGGAAGGTGTTTATTCTACACTGTTGGGCATCTACCTTCAACAGAGGCAGAAGATTTTCCTTTCCCTCAAGTGCAATTGAAACTCCACAATCGAAGTAATAGATGTGCTTTTCTGGGTATTCGAATTATTAAATCATGTAGCCAGAAAGCATCTAGACGATCATTTGTCCCATGTGGTTATTCAAATAGAAGATGAGATTGCTGCAGCCAGAGAGGTTACGTTCCCACCAGCAGATGTAGAGTCAGGCTATAGACCAGGTGTCTTCACTTGTATCCCAGTTCATAAGAGTGCCACATTCAATGTATAATTCTGGTATCATTGATTCATTTTCCTTTTGAAAGATTGAAAACTCCAGCAAACGCATATTTAATGAAGAAAACGGTCACAAGAGCTCAGTAGAGGTACAAGTCGCTGCATTTCACGGCGGTCTCCTTTCTCCTCCCGTAAGTCAAACTGCTTCCTGCGAACACGGGCCCTGACAGCAGTATAGGTGATGCAGCCTGGTCTGAACTGCGTCTGCATGGGACTAGAGAAAGAAATTCTCTAACCCAGATTGCATGGGAACATTTATAAATGCATGAAAACATGTCTGCTCCTTTGCTAGTTTCAACTGAAAAGACAAATACAGCAATTTTCATGACAAGGTCTATTAAACAGAGGCAGATTTTATTCTGTGGCTCGATTTCAAAATATGATATACTTATAACCAAGAGGTAGTACTGAAACCCTAATGAAGGCTGAACATGATAGTGGGACAAGAGTAAAGTAAAATAGAGGAAAGAGCTAGGATATACTTGAACTTTGTAAGGTTAAATGATGAAATAATTCATTAATTAAGAGTTATTTTATTCTTTAAAAAATTTAGAATAATTCATTCATTTGTATCCATTAAGTGAATCATTTATTTTAAATATTGAAAGACTCTGTGCACCGCCTGTCACTTTGACATACTGGGATGTCTTGTGTGTTGCTATAATCCATTGATATGTGAAGTAGCAGCAGGATCACACATGCTGGACAGGCTTTAGTGGATCTTACAAGGGACTCTCCTGTGCTGGAAGGCACTCAAAATGAACCATGGAGCCAAATTGGACTCAAATATACTGACAGTCATGAAAATTTTGCAGAGCTGGGGAACATTTTTTTTATTGGGCCTGGGGTTACAATGACTCAGAACCAACTCCACAGCAACTAACGATGATCAGCTCAAGTGGCCAGCGAGGAATCGGAAAACGCCTGGCAGTCCAGGCTCGTGCCATCCAGGTGGAGCCGGGCAGGGAACGGACACTCCGTGAAAGGCACTCCTACTGAAGAGGCTGTCTACACTATGTGTTGTGGGAAAACTTAGCTAGGAGATTTGGAAAGACTTCCAAGGAGGGAAGATGCTGGAAGTGAATCTGGAAATAGAAGTACACCACCCTTTGGAGGGTTCCTGGTTAAGAAAAGGGAGGCTGGATTTTCATCAAACATGGGAGAACACATTCATAAAATGCTGAGTAATGAGAATGACTAAAAGTTGAAAAGCAGTAGATGCTGAGAATTGATAGGTAGCCAGGCAAGACATTATGAAAAGACTTTATTCATTGATGGGATAGAAATTTCAATTGTATCAATCTCCGTTAGCTAGGTTTTTAAAAACAGAAATACCATAAGTGGATGGCGTCAAAGCACAGACTTTTCAAAGTCTAAGAAGCGAGAAGTGTGAGTTCCGGGCACCAGCGGAACTTTCTTTCTATGTTAGGCCTTTGGAGAGATCTTTCTCTTTCAGCTATTTTAATACCGATTTTCCTTGGTTTCTTAGCGATGTCTTTCCCCATTTGTGCTTTCTTTCACAGTGGCTAATCTGCACACTTCATAACTTGAAAGCGCTTAGGTCTAGGATTTACCCACACTGACATGGCCCCACTGAAGGAAGAAATCCAAGCTGCACTGAAAGCAGTAGCCAAAACAAGGCTCCAGGAATCAATGGAACGCCAATGGAAATGTTTCAACAAGATGATTAAGCACTGGAACCACTTATACATCGGTGCCAGGAAATTTGGAAGACAGCTACTTGGCCAACTAACTAGAAGAGATCTGTATTCGTACCCGGTCCAAAGAAAGGTGACTCAACAGAATGCTCAATTTATAGAACAAGATCATAGGTATCACTTGCAAGTAAAAGCTTGCTGAATATTGTCCAACAACAGTTACAGCAGTACATTGACAGGGAGCTGCCAGCGGTTCTGGCCAAATTCAGAAGAGGATGTGGAGCAAGTGATATCGTTGCCGAGGTCAGATGGATCTTGACTAATAGTAGACAATACCAGAAAGATGTTTAATTGTATTTTATGACTATGCCCAGGCATTCAGTCTACTCTGTGGACCGTAACAAACTATGGATCGCCTGGAGAAGAATGGGGATCCCAGACCTCACTGTGCTCCCGGGGAACTTGTACATGGATCAAGAGGCAGCTTTGCAAACAGAGTAAGGCAATAGTGCATGGTTTCAATTAGAAAACACGTGCCTGAGGGATGTAGCCTCTCACCATACTTTTTTCAGTCTGTTTGCTAAGCACATCAGTGAAGCTGGATGAGATGTAGAAGAATGGGCCATTAGAATTGGAGGAAAACTTTTTAGCAACCTGAAATATGCAGATGATACAACTGTTAGGTAGCAGAACAAGAACTAGGGGTTGGCCCTCTACATGCTAAGGCCTCCCTTCCCCTTTAAAGGAAGTTGGAAGCCGGTCAAGGCTAGAGGAAATGCACAAATTCAGGCCTTTGAGACAGGAAGCCAGTATACTTGGGAGGGCCCCAACCTAGGCCAGGTGAGCTTAATTCAGCCAATGGGGTCAACCAGTACCATCAACCACACCTCCCAGTGGAGGGTGCTGAAAAGCCAGGATCAGGAGCCCACCTCCATCTTTACCAGCTGCTCCTCAGCCATGCTGCGGGTTCTCTGGCCTCAGGTGGCCACATCTGGGTGAGAAGCGCCCCGAGGGTGCCTGTGTAAAACCTTCTGTCCTTTATAAAAACTCACTCGGATCACAAACCAGACTTCAGCGTGAAACCTTTCTCCTGTGAAGCCAAGGACCAGGTATTTCCCACAAGAGGAATCTAACACAACCTTGTATGCTGAAAGTCAGGAGGAGGACTTGAAACACTTGCTGATGAAGATCAAGGAGTGTAGCCTTCAGTATGGATTGCATCTCAATATAAAGAAGACCAAAATCCTCACACCTGGACCAATCGGTAACATCATGATAAATGGATTAAAGGTTGAAGTCGCAAGGATGTTGTCTTACTTAGCTTCACAATCAGTGCTTATGGAAGCAGCAGTCAAGAGATCAAATGGGTACCTGGTCTACAACACCTCTTTAGAGTGTCCAAAACAAGGATGCTACTTTGAAGACTAGATGTGTCTAATCCAAGCCATGATATTGTCAATCACCTCCTATGCATGTGAGGATTGAACATTGAATAAAGAAGACTGAAAAAGAATCAAGGCATTGGAATCAAGGTGCTGTACCATGCACTGCCAACATAACACATCTCTACGGCAAGATGTACAGCCAGAGTGCTCCTGAGAGACAAGGATGGCAAGACGTTGTCTTACATATTTTGGCCATGTTCTCAGGAGAGATCAGTCCCTAGAGAAGGACCTCATGCCTGGGAAAGTTGAAGGGCAGCAGAATGAGTAAAGCCCTCGATGAAGTGGATTGGCAGAATGGCCACTGCCGTGGGCTCTCACAAGCACAGGGACAATGCGAGGATGGGAAGGAGATGGCAGTGTTTGCTTCTGTTACGCATGGGGTTCCTATGGGCTCAGTAGCACCTAACAACAACAATACAACCTCGTTAACTTAGCAGAGAAAACCAAATTCCCATACCAGATTACATCCACAGGTATAGGAGTTTGGATTCCAAAGATTCCACACATGTTTGGGGAAAGATGTGCGATGCACAATTCCGTCTATTCGAGTATCCTAAAAGCAAGCCTGACATTGAAACCAGTTCTCTTTAATTCTGAAATACATGTTGACAAAGAGAAAGCATTTTGCATTCATTTGGATCTACTTTTGTTTCCTGACACCTCAGGCACAGCACCGCCACCTCCTCAGGAACAAATTGTGCCAATACTTAATAACAGTCCACCCACGGGGACTTTTAAAATCAGTATAATTATGAGAGATTATGGCGCTCTCTTGTTTGTAATTATTTTGTTCTCTGTTTTTAATCATTGATAAATGATGAACTAGTACTAGATTAATGAGAAGTATCCCACATTCTGAATAGAATATTAAAATTTAGAGGGGTTGAAAAGCTGTTTTGTTCTGAGTCAGACCAGACTGAAGCTAAAGCACTGCACACCTGCGGCTTGTTTTCTGCTTGGCACATTCGACCTTGCAAACCAAAGGCCTGTTCCTCCAGCTTAATCAGAACTTAAAATGTTGACGAACTGAAACAGTTCTAGGTTGGAGAAAAAAATGTGTTCATTAGGGAATCCATTTTGTTGGACTGCTACAAAGCCGTGGCCACTGTGTTCCCGGAATACCATTGTAAGGTATTACTTGGGAATGTAGTAATATTGTTCCTTCAAGTAGTCTGTTTGCCGCTATGTGCAGGAAATGAACAACGGTCTTTGAATTATGAAGTATTTATATTCCCACAAATACACCTCGGTTAAAGAGCACTCTTCTGAAATGGTAGCTGCAATCAGTGTCACGCATGTAAACAACTATTTCTCCTCCTCGTTGTGGTTGATGCGGGTGTGGAGTGCTGTTCACTCAGCCCCCAGAGAGGATTACATGCAGAACATATTGCACTTACACCAGATGAATGAAAAGTGGCTCTGGCCAGAGGAGCCTGCCTGTCTGACATGGGCCAATCAGGAGTAGCTAACCATCTTTACCTGTTTTATCTATAAAAGTAACGGGCTTTGAAGACTAGGCGAATATGCCACACAGATCTCCCACAACACCTACAAGAGAGACCAAAGGAAACGGACATGGGTGATAGTGCTGGAACCCTGAACTTAGAGGAAAAGATAGAGAAGTGGATTACAAACCGACCAGGAAAAGAAGCTGACCAAATGGGGCAAGGGAAGAGAGCTGGGTGAATTGTCCGCTGGCCCGATTATTCAGCTCAGGGTCAACATATGCAACTCAGGGCCACACCAGGGACTGATGATGAGAAAGGAGGATCCTCCCTTGCTTGTCACACCCTCCTCGTAACCAGAGGAGGGTCCACTGCTTGCCCTTACCCACCCAGTGGCCAGTTACACATTACTGCACAGACACTGCTTTGCCTGCGGTCAGAACCAGGTTCTGGTGGATCCGTTCCTGGGGCACCACCTCCATATCTGGAGGCATTGAGCTCCCCCTAATCAGAACAGCGAGAGAGAGCAGCGCTGGACAAGTGACCTGTTGCTGCCCACCTGTGAGGGAAAAAATCCCGCCATCACCACCTACCTTCTTTCTCCCTCTGGAACCCAGAGTTCTCTTCCAGGAATCGCATCCTATCAGTCTCCATCTCAGTCAACTACTTCCAGATCAGGTTTCTGACCACAGACTGTGGCAGGAAACTTCATCAATCAAATACAAATATAACAACACCACAAGGTCTCAGCGTTAATAGACCGTTTCAGTGCACTTGGAGAGATATGATAGAACAGATCAAACAAGTGACCCAAACAGAAGACCAGAGGCCTTTCTCAGGAAAATAAAGGTATAGGAATGATGGGATAACGAATGCAAAAGGGCAGTTTTTGGAAGCCTTCAAGACACTGAGCTAAAGATCATGAAAGCAAGGAAGCAAAGAGGGGAAACCACTTTAGAAGAATCCAGGAGAACAGTACAAGGACAAACTGACAACGTAAATGATCGATTAGAAGCCATAATAAATAGAAGTTAAGAAAATTAATACTAAGATTTCAGAAGTAGATAATGCATTCAAGGAGCAAAGGAGAATGGAATCAATAGCAGGTCAAATTAGTGAGCTTGAAGAGCAATATTTCAGTATTAACTTGCTATGGGATAATTAAAAATAACAACCAGAAAAATATCGATAGAAAGCTTAAGAATTATGTAGGATACCATCAAGAGGAATAACTTATGTATGATCATAATTCTAGGTTAAGAAGAAACAGCCCAAAATACAGAGAGTATTATTGGAAAGTTGTTGGATAAAACTTCCATAGAAACATGAACAGTGAGAAGTTAGGCAAACAGGAAGCTGAATAACCATTCCTGGGGGGGGGGGGAACAGGCATTAAAATAGTAATAAATGGAAATTTCTCAATATAATAAAGGGAATATATACAAAACCAATAGTTAGCATTTTTCTCATTGGAGAGAAACTGGATGCATTCCCCTTACAAAGAGGAACCAGATAAAAATGCACTTTATCAATCGCTCCTATTCAAATTTGTTTGGAAAGCTTTAGGTAGAACTATAAAGCAAGAAAAGGAAATTAAAGGCATCCACATTGACAGAGTAGAACGTTGTTTTTTTCTTTTTTCTTCTATTTTCATTCTACACGATCCTGTATGTAGAAAATCCTAAAAACACAGTAAGAAAAAAGGTTGGAAGTTATTGAAAGATTCAGCAGTGGCAGTTTCAAGTGCCACATAAAAAAAGTCAGGCAATTCCTATACTAAGAAAGAAAATCAGAAACAGGATACAATATACAAAAACACCCAAAAGATGAAATACTTAGGAATAAAGGATGACCTGTGTCACACAAATTACTGTGTTACAAAATACTAATAGGAAACACACACAAACTCTAGGCTTACAGAAATAAAATATACCACGTTCATGAATAAGAAGACTTAATATTATGAAAATGTCAGCACTCCCCAAAGTCGTCGGCAGATACAACACCATCCTGACCTAGAGTGCAGCATCGTTTTTCAAAGTCATGGAAACAATAATCACCAAGCTTATATGGGAAGGAAAGAGGACTTGGATGAGCAACATACTAAAGCAAACGAACAAATTAGAAGGTCTCACACTTCCTGATCTCAGAACCTACTACACAGTCACCATAATCAAAGCAGCCTGGAACTGGTAGAGCAATGGATACATAGACCCGTGGAACACAATCAAGAACTCAGTAGTAAATCTATCCACCTATAGACAATTAAATGTTGACTTTTCAAAACATATTAAATCAGGGAAGTGATCACTTCTTTAACGAAGAGTCACAGTAAAGAATGAAACAGCACCCATAGCTCACATCAAATAGAAGAATAATCTCAAGAGAGATCAAAGATCTAAATATTAAACCTAGAACCATAAAGATCACCATTGAAAAAACAGAGACAGATTTAAAATCCATACTACACTATCAAATATAATGACAAGCACACAAACAACAAAAGATGAACTAGATCACTGGAACCTCCTAAACATTAGACATTTATGTGCATCGAAGGATTTCACTAAAAGAGTCAAAAGAAAACCTGAAGTCTTGGGGGTTTGGGGGGCAGGAAATTGTCAATGACAGAATTCTCTTCACGTAGAATCAGCTTGACATAGAGTAAATGATTAGTGAAATCAGTGACTAGGTAACTAATATTTGAATAAATAGGTTTTCTGACTGGTCTTACCTAACTTTAAAATGACAGGCGATCTCTCACCAAAGACCATCAAAACCCTGTGATGGATTGACTGCTAGCGGCCATGAGGGAACCTTCACAATGTGAGAAACCACTGGAAATCTTAGTTAGAGGCTCCAAACAAAAATTTAGTAGAATCTTTGGACAAGTCATCAGGCAAGATTTATCACTAGAAAAGAACCTCGAATTTGGTAGCGAGCCAATGAAAAGGCAGGGAATGCTTGATGAGATGGTTGATGCAATGACTTTAACAGCACTCGTATATGATCAAGAACCTTGACTATGGTGGAGGACCAGACATTGTATTTTGTTGTATATAAGATCCCCATGTCATGTGCCAAAGCCAACTTGAAAGCAATGAACAAGAGCAAACAAACATTGTGAGATCTGGACTTTGGTTAGTACTCTATGCTGGATTCAAGGAAGTGAACCTTCGCTCCGACATGGATACACTCAGCAGACAGGGATCACTTTATGACTAGGGTATTAATTAATCTTATCTAGAAAGAGGGATTAGTACAGTGAGGCTGAAGCTGTATTTAGTAAAGAAACAGTATGACAAAGGACGTTTTGTTTTTGCTGAGATCAGACGTATTTTTGAAGAAGTCTTATTTTCATATTGTCGCTTCATGACCACAGAGTGGTCTGCTCTGATGCTGGGGTTTGGGAAATACTTCTTATGTTACAGAAGGAAACCAAGGCCTTGCTGTGAATGCCGAACCAGCTGCTTACAGCGCAGAGCCGGACAAACGGTGTTTATCAGGTAAACCCTTGCTGCCCGGGCCTCCTCGCTCTCAACATTAAACTAATACTTAATGTTTCACTTCTAGCTTTTATCTTTACATGTTTTCAAAAGTGAACAAAATCCAATGGTGTCTACATGGAATCAATCTCAAATCACACCCTGAAGATAATTGACTAAGTTTTTGAAACTGGAAACAGGACGCTGAAGATTTCACCACCTAGGTTTTAAAAGTGGCCACTTGCATAATTTATGATTAGGTTGTAGGATTGTGAGATTTCACCTTTTTTTCCTGAAGTTGTCCTTGTTTTTATTGTTATCTTTATTTTTAAGTGTGTAAACTACTTTGAATAAGATGCTCTGTTAAATGTTCCAAGTGCTCAGAATTATTTTATTATGAGTAATTCCATGCTAATGATTAGCAAGCAGAGTGAGATTTTCAGTAGATGAATAATGATAGGTGAAAATAGCTAAAATGAATAAAAGGCCAATTTTCACAACCCCACAAGTGAGACAAGGTGGCTCTATGTCCCTGTAGGGCGGAAACATCCCTGTAGATACATTGTTGCAAATAATAATAACTGAAAACCATTAAGTACTTGCTGAGTAGTGAGGCGGAGAAAGGAAAAGAAAATGTCAAGATTTAGAATTCCAAATTAGAACCCCCTCGGGCTTTCTGCAGGTCGCCATAAGACTTTTGTTTCCTTCTATATTTACAGAGCCCAGGTTCCAGGGCCCATTTGTTCTCAGAGGCTTTCAAATCAGCACTTGCAGTGATTTACAAGAACTGTGCTTTGTACTCAAATGTAAGAATAATAAAAGCAAGACAGCAGGGGCCATGAGCTTCTAATGGATATTCCTAACGAGCTGCCTCATGTCTGACTAATCCTATGAAACTTCTGAAGGTGCTGTGCAGTTTTGCCTGTTGATGGGAACACTCTACATTTCAAAGCATCAGGCCATAAAAAGCATGCACTGAAAGAAGGATAAACTTGGAATAAGCCAATCTAGAACTGTCTCTCGTAAATTTTTTGATTCAACAAATATTTCCTGAATATCATGTGCCAGGTACCAAGCTAGATGCTGGGCAAACAAAGATGATGATGATGATGAAGATGATGGTACATTTTTCTCAGCATCAGTCGTTGTTGTTAGGTGCCAGTGAGTTGGTTTCAACACAGAATGACAAAAGAACAAAACACCGATCTGTCCTGCACCATCCTGACAATTGGTGTTAACATTTGAGCCCATTGTTGCAGCTCATTCATTGTGTTGACTCTTCCTCTTTTTTTATTGTCCCGATATTTTTCCAAGCATATTGTCCTTCTCCAAGGACTGCTCTCTCATGGCAACATGTCCATAGTATGTGAGAGGAAGTCTCGCTATCCTTGCTTCTATGGAACATTCTGGCTGTACTTCTTCCAAAACAGATTTGTTTGTTCTCTAGGGAGTTCACTGTACTTTCGATAGTAACTGTGAATTTGGGAAGGAATGCAGTAATAGAGGGGAATTAAAAAAATAGGCACTGTTATATCTTCTTTGTGTTCGTTTCAGATGGATGTAACAGCGCGAATAAGTTACTAGGTTAAAGCACACACATGCACACACATTTATGGTCTTATGGTTCCAATTCCTATTTATAAGAAGATGAAACACTGCCTGGACCTGCTCCATCCTCACAAACATTTTAATATCTGAGCCCATTGCTGCAGCCACTGTGTCAATCCATCTCCTTAAAGGTCTTCCTCATTTTTACTGATCTTCTGTTTTATCAAGACTGATGTCCCTTTTCAGGGACAAATCCTCCTGGTAACACGGACAACAACATACTTGAGACTAAGTCTTGTCATCCTTGCTTATCAGGAGCATTCTGGCTGTACTTCTAAAACAGATCCATTTGTTCCTCTGCAGTCCGTGGCATATTCAATATTTTTTTTACAAATACTATCATGGAAAATCATCAGTTCTTCTTCAGTCTTCCTTACTCATTGTCTTGCTTTTGTGTGTATGAGGTGATTGACGAGATCTTAGTCTTCAAAGTGACATTTTTTATCCTTTACCTTTTAATGCAACAGCCTAATGTCCAAGGTCCTTTGATAACTCGACTGCTGCCTCCATGAGAGTTGATTAGGATCCAAGCCGTAGAGGATCCTTGACAACTTCACTGTTTCTCCTTTCATCACTATGTTGCTAGCTAGCCCAAGTACAGACATTTTGTTTTCTTTACATTGAGGTATAATCTACACTGAAGGCTATTGTCTAAGATCTTCATCTATAATTATTTTAAATTAACTTGTTTCCAGCAAGCAGAGTTGTGCCGTCTGCATACCACTAGTTGTTAATGGGCCTTATGGGGCTTCATCCAATTAGAATACTGCATTCTCTTCATTTAGTCCAATTTCTCAGATATTTGCTGACCATGCAGATTGAATAAGTGTAGTGAAAAGACACAACCTTGACTCCACCTGACCTGATTTTAAGCGACTCAGCATCCTCTTTATTTGTAAGAATGACTGTAGGTCCGTGTTCCCAGGTTCAATGTGAGCACAAAGAGGGTTCTGGAATTCCTATAATTCACAATATTATCTATAATTTTTTATGATCCACAGTCAACTATCTTTGAATCAGTAAAACTCACGTAAACACCTTTCTGGTATTCTCTAGTGTCCATCTGATATCAGCCATGCTAGTCCGTGTTCCGTGTTCTTTCCTGGATCCTGTAGCACCTGTTTTTAAATAACCTTCAGCACCAATTTCCTTCTCAGTCAGTGGTCGTAGTGTCATTGTTTGATGGTCTCTGCCTTTGGTGGAGTCTCCTTTCTTTGTGATGGGCACGAGCATTTTTCTCTTCTGGGCGATTGGCCACAAAGCTGTTTTCTAATTGCTTGGCATACAGTCCAACCCCAGTACTCGATCACATCAGTTCTCAACATAATCGGATTTCAACATGAAATGTCGAGAAAATTTTGCAGCGGAGCTTGAACAAAACATTAGAATCCCACCCCACACACATGACCTTTGTAAACAAAAGCAGTTCATGTTCTGATCACTCAACGTTAATTGACATTGTCAGTACGGTTGGTTGTTTACAACTTTTGTGGCTGTGTTCCAAGCGTTTTGCTATGATTTTCTTAGTTTATTTGGCTTTTTGTACTGTTTTTAGATGAACAAAACAGGGATCCTAATATTTTTTTTAAAAATCATCATGATAAGGAACTGGTTAACTGTGTTATCTATATTGTTGATGATAATTTAGTAAACCCTTTTAGAAAAGAGTTAAGGAAATGCCAACAGCAGACTACATTAGACAGATTGTTTGGGGGTGTTTTTTTTTTTTTGGTTGTTTTTTGTTTTTATAGAAAGCCAGCCAGGTCCTAGTGAAAGAAGGCAAAGAAGGGGTGGGAGGGTGGGGGAGAAACTCCTGAAAAGCAACTACCGGTTGATTTTATGGATGGGGATTCCCCTTCCAAACAACGACTTTCTGTCCATCCCTCCTCTCCACATCCATGCCCACAGATCCAGATCCCCATCCTTCTCAAGGTATGGACTATAGTGTAGTTGTTAAAACTTTTTTAATGTTGTGTTTCGTATTTAAATTATATTATTTAACTCTGAACTTATTTACTTTGAAATTTATGGTAATGTGTTGTATAAAAAGGCAAGGTTAGGGTAAAAACTTGGTGGTCGAGAATGAATTAATCCATTTTCAGTTATTTCTTATGTGAAAAATTGATTCAGAACTCGACTGCATCACGTCTCAAAGCTCCTTCTAGAACGGGTTAGCATTGAGGCCTGGGTTCCTTCTGTATACGAGTGAGCCCCTCTCGTGCCAGGTCCGTTTGTTGAACTATTTCAGTTCTAGTATTTATGCTGCCTAAGTCTGTGCTAAAGCTAGATCATGTTAGGATTATTTTAAAGTAGAAATCTTTTACTCATTTTGATTTTGTAAATTAATTTTCCAAATTCTTCATTAGATTGCAATGTATTTTTATAAATTAATGGTGGAAATGTTCACTATCCTTTCATTTAGGTAATATTTCTGTCATGATTTCTTCTTTTCCCCAAAATCAGTTATCTTGTATATATATTTGCTATAGTCTCATCTTACTACTAATTATAATATTATTATATATTAAATAACAAATTGTTATGGATTTTATTGTGTCCCATGAAACATATGCTGAGATCCTACCCCTTCAACCTATGTATGCAATCCCACTTGGCATGAAGGGTTTCTTTAGTACGCTAAGGAGACCATCCTGAAGTTGGGTATGCTCTACACCTAATCTGAGGGGTAGAAAAAGCAGGATAGACACAGAGGCACACCAGCACAAATGGGGGGAGATAGATGCCATGTAAAGAGAAAGATACTCTTTTGATCTCAAATGGCCAAAAATTGTGCACCTCATTAGCATTGTTATTCCCCTTAAAGGCCGATTATTCGGCTGACAATGGAGCCATGAGAGGAAGCTCTTTTCCAGACCTGAAGAGTCACTGAGCATTATAATCTTGAGGGAGCTCAACCAGTAATCCTGCTTTGTTTTGTTTTTAATGATTTTGAGTTTTGTTCTACTTTATTGGTTTACATTTTTCTCCTACTTTGTCCAGGACTTCTAACTGTGATCCTTTTTAGACCATTTGGTAGTGGTATTTTATGATTGTTATGTGCCAGACATATGCATATACTCCGTGCTGCTCACTGTAATAGTGACTAGATCATTTCATCTGATTTCCTGGACTACTGTGTGCCCAGAGGTATAATTTCAAAAGTCTTGATGTCCTTAATTAACGAGTGCAACATCCTGAAGCATATTTAGGAAGAAGAAAAATGGTAAAGCTAGAATTCCAAAACTCTGCCTCTGAGCAAGGTCTGTGAAAACCTGTCTATGCTTCTTGAACAGGATCGTATGGGATTGTAGGGAGAGTTCGAGGAAGTTCAACATGATTTTGGGATGTGTCACTCACTCCCCCTTAAACATTTTTAAGATTCACACAACTGTCTTCTTGGTCTCCTAGACTGATGAATTGGTAGCAAATATTTCTATGAAAATTTCAAGTCCCTACCATTTCTTCATTTTAGCATGCCCCCAAACTAAAAATAGCCAACAGATTGAATCAGATAATAGACTCTTTTATACTGGCTCCTTTCATTTAGCTTAAGGTTTTTAAAATTCATAAATTTTGTGATATACATCAGCACTTCGTTCATTTTTATTGTCCAAGAATAGCCTGTTTTAAGAATATGCATTTTATTTATCGATCCATCAGTTGACTGGCATTTGGGTTATTTCCATCTTTGGCTATTCTACGTAATGCTGCAATAAACATTAAAGGACACGTTTTTTAGTGGCTATAGGGAATTGCTGCATTATACAATAGCCATGCGTAGCTATTTGGGAAGCTGTTCGATTATTTTGCAAATGGCTCCATTATGTTTTCTTCCATGCAGGAATATACGTTGCTGCTCCTGGTGATGCCTGAAGGTATTTTGGTCTTACAGCTACTCTGTACAGCACACACGGAGCAGTTCCCATCCCGTGACAGCCTCACGTTCATCCTGAAGCCCAGTCCTGCTGCCACAGTACCAGTCCGCCTTCTCAGGGTCTTACCCTTTTGTATGGATCTTAAACTTTACCAGGCATTATTTTATTCCCCAAGAACTGGTCCCTTCTGATAACACGTCCAAATTACTTGCCATCCTTGATTCTAAGAACATTCTGGCTGTACATCTACCAAGGCAGATGTCTTCATTCTCTGGCAGTCTACTGTTCAACCAATCTTTTTTGCCAACACCATAACACAAAGCCATCTATTCTTTTTGGTTGTTCCTTGCACATTGTCCTTCTGAATTGTTAACTTTTAGATGTAGACGACACTGTTGAAAATACCATGGTTTGGGTCTGGCACACTTTAATCCTTAAAGTGACACTTAAAAAATCATTTTATTGGGGACTCGTACAACTCTTACCACACACAATCCATCCATCGATTGAATCAGGCATGTCTGTACACATGTTGCCCTCATTCTTTTCTAGACACTTATTTCCATTGAGCCCTTGGGATCAGCTCTGTTTCCCCCTCTTCCTCCTCCCCACCCTCCTAACCCCCCGACAGATTGTACATTCTTATTATTTTCATCTCTCACACCGACCGCTGTCTCCCTTCCCCCATGTTTTCTGGTGTTCTTCACCCTGTAGAGGGGTGTATGGTTATGTGTCGGTCCTTGAGATCTGTTCCCCCTTTCTCTCTCCTTCTTCCCCCACCCATCTGGCATCAACATTCCCACTCTTGTTCCTGGATTCTGTGTGTCATGAGCTCCCATCCCTTTCTGTACCTGTGTACATGTCTGGTCTAGTCTGAATCTGGTCTAGTCTGAATCGAGAAGCAGCACTGGGGTCATGATTGGGGGGGGGGGGGCGGTGAGGAAGCCTCTAGGAACCAGAGGAATATAGTGTGCTTCATCGATGCTTTACTGCACCCTGGTGACTCATCCCTTCCCTGTGGCCCTTCTGTGGGCGAAAAGTGACACTTCAGATCTTTAACACTTTAAAGAAATCTTTTGGAGCAGAATTGCCCAATTCAACACATCATTTGATTTCTTCACGGTTTTTCCGTGAGTGTTGTTGTGGATCCAAGTAAAATACAATCCTTGACCACTTCAGTCTTCTCTCCTTTTCATGATATTGTTTATTGGTCCAGGTGTAAAAAGTTTTGTTTTCTCATCGTGAGTTGGAATCCCACTGGAGGCTGGAATCATTGATCTTTATCAGTAAGCGCATCAATGCCTCTTCACTCTCAGGTAGCAACATTTTGCTATTTACCTATAACAGATTGTTAACCCTGATGTGTTCTTCTTTACGAAGTGTAGCTTCTAGGGAGATTGGTCAGTATACAGATTTAATAAGCATAGTAAAATGGATACAGGCCAGACACACACCCATTTTGATTTTAAACCACTCATGTTAGCATGACTGCCTTTTGGTCATGGTATAAATTCTCCATGTTCACAGTTTCAGTGTCCTGGAGAACCCGTGCTTTGCAATGTTACCCATAATTTATTACAATCTGCACAGTTGAATGCGTTTTGCAGAATAAATTAAACACAAACAAATTTATGGTATTCTCTGCTTTCAGTCAAGTTCCTTCAGACATCAGCAATGGTCTTCTTTGTTCCACGTTTTCTTTTGAATCCAGCTAGAGTTTCTGTCATCTTTCTCTTGATGTACTGCTGCCGCTGTTTCTGAATTATCTTCAGCAAAGGTTTACTTGGATATGATATTAGCTATCTTCCAAATGTCTTGATATAGACTAGTAGCATCTCCAGAGCTATATAGGTTTGTTGCAATATTTTAATATGTATTTAGTCCATTCCTGGAGCCTTGTTTTATTGTCAATATCTTCAGTGTAGTTCGGACTTCTTCTGTCAGTACCATTGGTTCTGGCTCATATGCTAGCTCCTAAAATGATTGAACATCAATCGATTCTTTTCAGTATAGTGATTGCATGTTACTCGATACAGATTTCTTCATGTAGGATGTTCTTGAAGTCATTCCACACAACTGCTCCCTTGGTTCTTGATCTGGCCTTTGGTCATTTGTGTTCAAAATGAATCAAATTTACCCTTAAGATGGTCTTTATATTCAGGTGGGTTATATTCAGGTCATATTTCATTCTCATGGACTTATTTTAATTTTCTGCAGCTTCAGTTTGAACTTGCATATGAACTATGGATGATCTGTTTTACAGTCAGCACCTGGTCTTGTGTGGCTGAGCATCTTCTCCATCTGTTCTTACAGATATAGTTCATTGGATTACTTATATCCACCTGGCAAGTTCCAAATGAAAATTGTAGTTTATGATACTGAAAAGAGTTGTTTGCAAAAAATGAGTGGTTGATCTTTACATTTTCTTTTTTTATTGTTTTTTTTACATTGTATTAGGGGCTCATACAATTCTTATCACAATCCATACATATACATATATCAATTGTATAAAGCACATCCATACATTCCCTGCCCCAATCATTCTCAAAGCATTTGCTCTCCACTTAAGCCCCTTGCATCAGGTCCTTTTTTTTATCCCCTCCCTCCCCGCTCCCCCGTCCCTCGTGTGCCCTTGGTAATTTATACATCGTTATTTTGTCATATCTTGCCCTATCCAGAGTTTCCCTTCCCCCCCTTCTCTGCCGTCCCTTTCCCAGGGAAGAGGTCACATGTGGATCCTTGTAATCAGTTCCCCCTTTCCAACCCACTCACCCTCCTCTCTCCCAGCATCGCCCCTCACACCCTTGGTTCTGACGGTATCATCCACCCTGGATTCCCTGTGCCTCCAGCCCTCATATGTACCAGTGTACAGCCTCTGCCCTATCCAGCTGCAAGGTAGACTTCGGATCATGGTAGTTGGGGGGAGGAAGCATCCAGGATCTGGGGGAAAGCTGTGTTCTTCATCGGTACTACCTCACACCCTAATTAACCCATCTCCTCTCCTAAACCCCTCTATGAGGGGATCTCCATTGGCCGACACTTGGGCCTTGGGTCTCCACTCTGCACTTCCCCCTTCATTTACTATGGTATATATATATATATATACATATATATATACACATATATATACATATACACACATGTACACATACACACACATATATATATACACACACATATATCTTTTTTTTTGCACGATGCCTTATAGAGACATGGTGCTATTCTTATGAGCCTGAAGACAAACACCAATCAAGTCAGTGGAAGATGCCATCGTCACCTTGTCCCCCCAAAGCTCAAGTGAAATCAATGATCAAAATGATGCTCTTTTTCTTATTTTGATTGAGGGGGACAATGCATTTAGAGTTCAACCTACCAGGTCAGACAGTTAATCAAGTTTTTCTTTAGAGGTTCTAAAAAGATTGATTAATAGTGTGTGACAAAAAATGCCTGATTTGTGGCAGACAGGCGGCTAGTTTTGCCACCATGACAATGCACCTGCTCACACAGTCATCTCAGTGCACCAGTTTTTGGCTAAAAGCAGCTTGCCTTTCTTGCTCCAAGCACCTCCGTGTGAATTCTTTATTTTTTCCTGCTAATGAAGAGGGACATGAAAGGACAACGATTGGATGGTGTAGAAGAGGTGGAAAAAAAGACCAGGAGGTGCTGTCAGCATCCAAATAGATGAGTTTGAAAAATGTTTTCAAGAATGACATCGCAGATGTGACAAATGTTTTAGGCGTAACAGAGAGTACTTTGAAGGTGATAAAGTTGTTTTGTAAAAATCACATCACCGTGAAAGAGGGGGAGTGCATGATGGGGACCTAATGCCCACCTGTAGACAGCTGGACATCCCTTCCAGAGGGGTAGTGAGGAGGAGATGGGCCACTCAGGGTTCAGTGTAGCAACAATGAAACTCAAAACCTTCCTCTAGTTCCTGAACACTTCCTCCCCTCCCAATCATCATGACCCCAATCCTACCTTGCCTTGCGGACCTGGTTATACCAGAGGATGTACAGCGGTGCAGTGGGGATCTGGAGGCACAGGGAATCTAGGACAGACGAACCCCTCAACACCAGCGGTGGGAGTGGCGACACCAGGAGGGAAGGGCATGTAGAAAGGGAGAACCGATCTCGGAGATCTCTGTGTAACCTCTTCTCTGGGAGATTGGCAAGGGGGAGGCGGGTGAGGGGAGATGCCGGGGAGTGTAAGATAAGATATAATAATTATTTATAAACTATCAAGGGACCAGGGGTGGGATCGGGGAGGGAGGGGAATGGGGGGGGGGGAGGAAGGGAAACCGAGCTGATTCCAGGAACCCAAGTGGAAGGTGAATTTTGAGAGTGACGAGTGCAACGAATGTATAAGGGTGCTTTGCTCAATTGATGTATGTACAGATTGTGATAAGAGCCTTATGAGCCCCAATAAAAAGATTTAAAAAATGTTAAATTAAAACATATTTTGTTATATATGTATATGTATAGACATGCAATAATAAAAATAGATTTATAATCTCAACTGAAAAAAAGAAAAAAAAAGAGTTGTACGAGCCCCCAATAAAATGTTTTTTAAAAAAGCAGGCAATAATATGGCAACATATGTATAAATGTGCTCGATACAATGAATGTATGGATTGTCATAAGAGCTGTAAGAGCCCCCAATAAAAAGATTTATTAAAATTTAAAAAATATTTAAACATAAAGCTTTGAAAAAAAATTCCAGTTGGGGGCGGGGGGGGAGAGGGTGTGGCTGGGTGGTGAAGTGCTCCGTTGTGTGTCATAGCTGTGCAATTAGTTTTTAATTTGGAAAGACTGAGTTCATTATGTCCTTTTAATTCAAGATTGTCTTTACTATTTTGGATCCTTTGCATTTGTATATGCATTTATCCCAGACAAATTGGTTTCACTTTCTACACAGTTACTGTATTAAAATATATATCATCCAAATAAAGGGACTTAATAGTACTATTTTATTTGACAAATTATTGAATTTTTGCCTGTTCCTAATCAAAAGAACAGTGAATCAGCCTGTGGGATTTTCAGTCCTCTTTCGAATGAACCAAGATCAATTTTTAGACAATTTATATATCCCCTATTACTTATATTAAATCTCTTCCATATCTTATTGATTCCTCCTAAACGCTCAACTTAACACATAGGAAATGTGTCTGCCTGACATGTTATGCTTTTAAAGAATCTAAAATTCTGTTCAAAGAGAAACAGGATCATATTTTTAATGTCATTTTTTTACCTTCTTATACTTAAGCAATCAGTAATTCCTTGAGTATCCTTTTGCGTCTGAAGGAGACTGGGTGCTACATAATTCTTGTATATGTTTCCCATGCTGGCCAACTATAGAAAATGTCATTTAAAAGTAATTTTTAGAGGAAACAGAAACATAGCTTATAACTAGGGAAATTTGGGACATTCTTCCTTTTATAAGGAAAATATATTTACTTCCTTTGATTAACATGCAAATCACTATTATAATAATAGCAGATGCCTATAGAAAAAGTCATCCTTTACTAATAATTGAAAATCATGGTTTTAGATATCTCTAAAGAGTGCAAAAGTCCACATTGTGCAATTTATTTGATGTTGACTCAGTTAATTGGAGGCTAAAAATACTCCCTGGAAAAGACTTAAGTAAAAAATACATAGAGACATTGTTGAAATGTTCTGGTCTTTTTTCAAAGCATCAACACACCAAAGACGGGACAGTTATTCACAGACTAGAAGATACAGTAATTGACCGAAATACATAATCAAAATTATAGCACTGTTTTCCAATTTTTGTTTTTCATATATATATATATATATATATATATATATATATATATATATATATATATATATATATATATATATATATATATGATTGTGTATATAAATTAAAACATATACTGTTAATGACAGGATTGTCTTTGATTTGTGTTGACTGATAAAACAGGTTATTTTCTTTGTGGCTCTCTCTTCATTTTAAAAAAAGAGAGAGAAAGTCTTTCTGTCTCCAAACCAAACAAATACAAGCTGATTAGTTACATCAGTACTTTTTAGATTTGTTGTACATATCAGTCACAACATAGTTTTATCAAGATGCAGCTTCTGATGCAGTGGGTCTTGGGTATGGCTGATGACTTTGTAAATGCCAAGGACTTGGGAGATAAAACACCGTTAAGAACTTACTTTTCATGTGAGACTTGAATCTATTATGAATACAATTTCCAACTTTAGTTGCTGTCAAGTCCACTCCAATTTTGGCCATGCTCTGTGTGTCTGAGTAGGAATGTGCTCCCCAGAGCTTTCATTGGCTGATCTTTCTCAAGTAGATATTCAGGGCATTCTTCTAAGGCTCCTCTGAGCAGACTGGAACCTTAAACTTGTGATGAAGGGGGAGTGCTTTATCCATCATATTAGTTGGGGTTCTCAAATGTAATACCTCTCCCTGTCTCTTGTGTACTCTCTCAGAATTGTGCTGTACATATAAATAACATTTACTAAACCTTAAATATTAAAAATAACATGATTGTATGACACCTTTAGGTGTTTGTTTTTAAGGTAGCTCCTTAGAGTTTGTTAATTGAATCTGTTTTGAAGAATGTTCCATTTCTTTCTTTACAAGCTATGCTACAAGCCATTATTGTTTATGGAGAGATGCTATTAAATTGTGTGAGGCATATATGTAGGTACGCTGCTGCAATATCTTATAACATGCTTTTACAGTTAATTTGCTGGGATTTTTGAGTTAATATATCAGATAGTTTTATTTCCTCCTAATGTGTATACGTCCCCCCCTCTCTTGGTTAGTAATTCTAGAAGACCGTTAAGTGATAATGATGATAAAGTATTTTTGTACTGCACCAGTCTTTAATGAGAATGCAGGTTCTCTCCCATTTAGGCAGAAAGCTGGTGTTAAAAATTCCTTTAATAAATATCTCTCTTTCTAGCACTGTGTTTGTGTGTACAAGAATGGTTTTATGTACATCTAGCAATATTAAGTATGTATCTATTCCTGTCTTTTACATCTTTTAAAATTGAGATTAGACGTTGAATTTTAAATGAATTTGTAACATATTTCCTTTAAATATAACAATTATGTTAATACACCTCAATAGTAAATCCACCCCCTCCTTTTTTGTTCTTATTTTAATATTCAATATTCTAACAGGTCTTAGAGTCAATTCCCTATGTTTCTAACATTGTTGTTATTAGGTGACATGAGTCCCTTTGACTGGTGGGGACCCTGTTTACAATAGAGCAAAACACTGCCCAGTTCTGCTCCATTTCACGATTGTTGTTACCTTTGTGCCCATTGCTGGCACCATTGTGTTAGTTCACAATGTTGAGTGTCTACCCCTTTATGTTTTTAAAGCAAAATTTATTTGGGGGGAAATTTCCAACCAAGAATCATATATCCAGAAAAAGTTTCCTGTGAAATCTAATGGTGAAATTAGAATATTTCTTAAAAAGCAGAGACTACAGAGAAAATGTTTAAGAAAAAACACACAAATTTTTAAAAGAAATACTAAATGGAAAGTCTTTGGACAGAAACTAGCAAAAGTTGATAGCAATCTGAGATTAATATATGACAACACTACCTAGAAGACTTTAATACCCTTTTAATGAAGGATAGAAGAATTAGCAAGAAACTCAATAGAAACACAGAAGAGCTAAATGACAATCAGCCCATTTGACATATACAGAACATCAAGCCCAACACACGCATTATACATTCTTTTCCAGTGAACATGGAACATTCTCCAGAATAGACCCCATGTTAAGCCAAAAACAAGCTTCAGTAAATTTATTGAAAGATTATGTTATTTTAGCAGATTGTACCACTATAAACTATAAAATTAGAAATTAACCATAGAAAGATAAAGGAACAAAAATCTAATGTGTGGGAGCTGAATAGCACCCTGCTTAAAAACTACAGGCAATAGAAAAAATAAAACATGAAAAAAATTTTAATTTCTTGAATCAAAGAAGAATGAAAACAAAATACTCCCAAACCAACAGGAAAGGATAAAACAATGGCCTCGGGACAATTTATAACAATAAATGAATATATATATATTCCAAATTAAAAATTTTAGCCAGCATCTCTATCAATTCACAAAATGGTAGCAAAATAACCTTATACTGACTGGAAGAAAAGAAATAATAAATTTTTGAGGAGAAATAAATGAAACAGGAAAAAAATAGGAAAAATCAACAATGCAAGACATGGGTTGTTTGAAAAGATTAATCAAACAAGCCACTAGCAAAGTTAACAAAGGAAAATTAGGATAAGAGTCAAATAATACAAAGAAAAAATGAAATGAGCAACGTAAGAAAAGAGTAAGCTGAAAATAAAAGGAAAATAACATTAGATTTGTGAAGACCTGCACTACCGCAAAGATTCTGCCTGGAAGGAATGGAAGAGATTCTAGAAACACATTACTTATATCAAAATAACACAGGCCAAAGTAAAAACACCTGAACACATCCATAACAACAGAGTACATAAATTTCCCAACCCAAAGAAAAAATTCCCAACCCAAAGAAAAAAGCCCTAGCACAGAGAGCTTCCTTGGCAAGTTCAACCAAATATTTAGAAAGGAGCTGATCAATTCAACTCAAACTACTCCAGGGTATAGAAAGATATGGAAAATGCCCCCACTCATTTTTATGAGGTGAACATAACCCTGATATCAAAACCAAGCCAAGAAATCATTAAAATGTATATATTATAGATTGATGTCCTTCACAAACATCACTGCAAACGTTCTCAACAAAATCTTAGCCAATATAACCTAAAGATATCTCAAAAACACTAATATTACAGCACGCCCAAATGGGATTCATACCCGGAATAAAAGTTTCACCCAACATTAGGGAACCGATTAATGTCATTTACCCCATAAATAAAACAATGGAGACGCATCATATAATCTTATATAACATGATCTTATTTATTGAATCATTTGATAAAGTACACTATCCTAACAAAAACATTGAATAAAACAGAAACAGATGGGAAATCCTTCAACAGACTTATGAGCATATTTATAAAAATGACAGACATTATTCTCAATGGAGAGAAATTGATGGCATTCCCCTTGTGAATGAGAACCAGCTCATGGTGCCCTCTCTGACAACTCTTGGTCAATAACTGTCTATCTGTGAATGGGAAGTCTTTGCTAGCCTCTATATTGCTTTTCTTGGTTGAATAAATGTAAATGTGAGGGTCAATATGGTCTATAGGGTGTTTATTATTTTTCTCTCATCAATGACAGATTACTGGGAAAGAAATAAACACATATTCAACATTTTTAATGGTATTTCTTTACCTTAATGATAATCTGAATAAGTGCTAAAACTTTTTTTTGGTATAAGGAATTTCACTGAATCGAGGTGTCAGGTTTAATGCAAAATATCTAAACAGAAAATGATTTGACGATTATCTAATGATGCATTAACCTCACTCTAAGTGGGTTCTTGAGGGTATTTTATACCATAGCAATGTTAGGCTAACCAGATTAGTTTATACATCTCAGGATCCTGGGATTTCACGTTGTAATGAAATTATTATTTTATTTTTTATAATCATTTTATTAGGGGCTCATACAACTCTTTTCACAATCCGTACATCCATCATTTGTACGTATGTTGCCATCATCATTCTCAAAACGCCTGCTTTCTACTTGAGCCCTTAATATCAGATCATCATTTCCCCCTCACTCCCCACTCCCTGCTCCCCACTTCCCCTTGATAATTTATAAATAATTATTATTTTATCATATCTTGCACCATCTGATGTCTCCCACTGTCCATCCTCAAGGGAGGAGGTTATATGTAGAACTTGTCATCTGTTCCCCCTTTCTCCCTCACAACCCCTCCACCATCCCAATATCGACACTCTCACCACCGATCCTGAGGGGTTCTTCTCTCCTGGATTTCCTGGATTTCCAGTTCCTATCTGTGCCAGTGTATATCTTCCAGCCTAGTAGGATATGTAAGGTAGAATTGGAATCATGATAGTGGGGGTGGGGTGGGGGTGAGGCATTTAAGAACTAGAGGAAAATTGTATGTTTCATCATTGCTACACTGCACTCTGACTGGCTCATCACCTCCCCACAGCCCTTCTGCAAGGGGATGTCCAATTTCCCCCGGATGGGCCCTGGTTCCCCACTCTGCACTCCCGCTCATTCACAATGTTATGATTTTTTTGTTTTTGTTCTCTTTGATGCTTGATACCTGATCCCTTCAACACCTTGTCATCTCACAGGCTGGTGTGCATTTTCCATGTGGGCTTTGTTGTTTCTCAGTTAGATGGCCCCTTGTTTATCTTCCAGCCTATGGGACCCCAGATTCTATATATTTTGACAACTGGGCACCATCAGCTTTCTTCACCACGTTTGCCTATGCACCCGCATTGTCTTCAGCGCTCATGTTGGGGTAGGCTGGTGTGCTTCTTCCATGTGGGCTTTGTTTCTTAGCTAGATGGACACCTTATTGTCTTCAAGCCTTTAAGAACCCTGATGCTATATCATTTGATAGCCGGGCACCATCAGCTTTCTTCACAACTTTTGCTTATGCACTCACTTTGTCCTCAGTGATCTAGTTGGGACAGGCCGGTGTGATTCTTTCATGCGGGTTTTGTTGTCTCTCAGCTAGATGGCTGCTTGTTTATCTTCAGGTCTTTAAGACTTCAGCTGCTATATCTTTTGGTAGCCGGGCACTATCAGCTTTCTTCACCACACTTGCTTGTGCACCCATTGTCCTCAGCGACTTCAGGTGCTATATCTTTTGGTAGCCGGGCACCATCAGCTTTCTTCACCACATTTGCTTGCGCACCCATTGTCATCAGCGATCATGCCAGGCAGGTGAGCATCTCAGACTGCCGAATTGTTAGAACAAAGTGTTCTTGTGTTGAGGGAGTACTTGACCAGGGGCCCACTGTCCATCTGTTTCCTTAATACTAAACCTATAAATATATGTACATGTCTCTATTTCCCCCTCATCACATATAAATATATTTACATCTTTATATGCCTGTATTTCAATCTATATGACTACCCTTTGCCTCCTAGTTCTTTCCTCTGTTTCTTTATACTTTCCTCTTGTCCCACTATCATGTTATGCCTTCATTTGGGTTTTAGGAATTCCTCTCAGTTACATTGCCCTTGATCCAGCCCAGCCAGACCTCCCACACCCTCCTTGAAACTGATTTTGGATCCCTTGTTGTTCCCTTGTCCCTGGGCTTGTTAATACCCTTTTCCTTTCCCCAACCTCCCCTACTCCCATGTCCCCCCATGAACTGTCACCCCATTGTTCCCTCTTCTGGCTTGTTTATTCAACCAAGTTTTTTCAACTAGACCCTGTGAGTTGGGGCAAATCATCCCATTCCTCTGAGTATTAGTTTTCTGATTTGTAAAAGAAGGTATTTAATCAAAAACTTGGTTTTCTTGTGATGCTATAATCAAACTACTACAGGTAAATAGCTTTAAAGAACAGGAGGATGCTGAATTAATGTACCAGCCCTCGGGGATGGTTCTCTCACTCTTTGTGGATTCTAAGTTAAGACTCTTGTTCTTGTTTTCATTGTGCGTTGCCAGCATCTTCAGCCCCCTGTTCCTGGATTCCTTGGAGATAGCTATGAAGTATCTATTGCAGCCCAACCGTCCTCACCACCATTTGTGCTTCCTTCCTTCTGTGCCTAGGACCCCTGGTGCCATTATTGGGTCTGGGTTGGTCTCCTAAGGGAAAGACCCTTGGTTCAAACCTAGCAGCTGCTCCACAGGAGAAAGATGAGGTTGTCTGATCCTGTAATGACTGACAGCCTCTGAAACCCTCTATTTGGGTCATTCTGAATGGACTCAGTGGCAGTGGGTTGGGTTGGGTTTGGGCTTGACTCCGTGTCTCATCTGGTCTTTTGTAACTCATAGGTGTTGAAATTTAGGGCACATCCTTCACTGAGGGGGGGGCAGGACTGAGCAGTGCTTCATTCTGTTGCACATAGAATGGGTATGAGTTCAAACCAACTAACAATAATAAGAACTCCACGGATAAGACTTTATTAACACAGCAAAGAAACACTATCTCCAAACCAAGTTACATCCCAGGTATTGGACTTAGGATACCAATGCATATTTTAGTGGAACAAAATTCCATCCATAACAGTCTCTAACATCTTGTGTCAAAATGTAACCTGCGTTAAAGACTTGAAGGTAAACAAGTGGCCATCTAGCTCAGAAGCAACACAGCTCACATGGAAGAAGCGCACCAGCCTGTGTGATCACGAGGTGTCAAAGGAATCAGGTATCAGGCATCAAAGAACAAAAAAATCATATCATTATAAATGAGCGTGAGTGGAGAGTGGACCCCCAAAACCCATCTGTATGTAACTGGACACCCCTTTACAGAAGGGTCACGGGGAGGAGATGAGCCAGTCAGGGTGCCAATGATGAAACATACAACTTTCCTCTAGTTCTTAAATACTTCATTCCCCCCCCCCCACTATCATGATCCCAGTTCTACCTTATAAATATGGCTAGATGTACACTGGTGCAGATAGGAACTGGAAACACAGGGAATCCAGGACAGATGATACCTTCAGGACCAGTGGTGAGAGTGGCAATACTGGGAGGGTGAAGGGAGGGTGGGGTAGAAAGAGGGAACTGATTACAAGGATCAACATGTAACCTCCTCACTGGGGGGATGGACAACAGAAACGTGGGTGAAGGGAGACATCGGACAGTGTAAAGTATGATAACATAAGAATAATTTATAAATTATCAATGGTTCATGAGGGAGGGAAGGGAAAATTGAGGAGCTGATGCCAAAGACTCAAGTAGAAAGCAAATGTTTTGAGAATGATGATGGCAACAGCTGTTCAAATGTGCCTGACACCATGGATGGATGGATGGATTGTGATAAGCATTTTATGAGTCCCCAATAAAGTGATTAAAAAACTAATTTAACCTGTGTGGTATTTTTGCTGACAAGTGAAAACACTTGGTCATCACTCTTTCATATATTTTTATATACAGGGTTTCAGAGTCTGTCATTAGCCTTAGTCCTGTTTTCCTTAGAAATGAGAGATGGGGCAAGGATGAAGTGTTGAGGCTCTGTCAGAAAGGCAAAGCCTCCAGGAAAAGAGGGAGGGAAAGGTGAAGGGGCCTGGAAAGGACAGGAAGAAGCACAAGTGGTGATTGATAAACAGTGAGCTCTAGAAAGACAGAGCCATTCACCAGAAGATACTGGGGCACCCAGAGAGAGATCCTGTCAGAACGGTCTCTTGGAAAGAGGAAGCAAACTTCTCTGCCTGCTCCCCTGCCAGTTCCATGCTACCACTTTCTCAGAGCTTCCCTTAAAGAAATGTAATCCCCAGTACTTGTGTGCAACATCATCTGACCCTTCACAAGCTGCTCAGGAAAGCATAAGCTACGCCCTGGGCTGTGGAATTTCATCCATGTCAGAAGACATGGAAATAGCCAGACCCTCTGGAAGTCTAGCCTCCAGACACCACTAAGATCTGCCATTATAGCGGTGGAAGTGTGGCCAGCAGATGAGGTTATTGTCGATACAAGAACCAAGGACCTTTGGATATGCTGCTAAGAGGCGTCCTAATGGAAGACGCTCGCTTTGTATCCATGTACTGATTGGTTTGCTATTAGTGAAACGTCTGCAATGGAAAATAGAGATTTCACATTGTATATGCAAATGTTTGCTGTATTCTGGTTGGACTATGAGTATCTTATTAGTGGAAAAAGTCTTTTCTGGAAGGCAAGTAGGTAAAATCTATCGGCTATCAGTGGACGATAAATTTAGCCAGTGCTCCAGTTCTAGATTCTACGTAACATGGAGAATGCATTTAATTAGAGCGCTCTGGTGCCTTCTGATGTTCAACAAAATGGTGTAACTCTTATTCCAGACAGCTGATCGACCATGTGCACTTTTGCATAGAGACCAGATTGTTCTCAAAGTAAATAGTAATTACAAAGCAGAATGCCAGTCACTTCTGTCTTTGCTAAATCCCAAGACAAGGTCCTCTTTTAGACTCCCGAAGGGAGAAAATTAAACTCCTAATTCTATTGTAGCTAGAGGTTTCAGCTCATTAAATTAAAGAACAGATTGGATAGTTTAACATATCTCAACATTCATATGGCACTGAAAATCCTTTAGTTGGCAGCTGTGTAAATCAGCAGGAAATCGGGAGAAGGCAGGGGTGGAATGACTATTTAGAAGCACAAATAATAGGCTGTACTATTTCTGAAACATCTTTTACTGCTTATGTGGTAACACCAGTAATTGAAATATAATTTTAATAGCTATTAACACATTATCACAACATCATAGTAATTAAAATACCCTGGGTTTTTTTTTTAAATCAGATTACTGAAACAGCGATTTAGTGCTTTTTAATTTTATAAGCTGAACACATAAAGACGGAGGTGTTTATCTTAAGATTTCCACCTCTCCCTTGATTCTTTAATTCCAGAAATACAATCTACAGTTGTTAGAATCATCATTTTTATTTAATATATAGTTGTTCATCAAAGAGACAAGGTAGCACAAAATTACCTGATCCTAGGTATCAGAATTGATACACAGTTACATAATTCTCAGGAATTTGAAGTGAGCCGCATTTTCCCAATCTTACTATTTATCAGGTTTTTTGACGACATTTCTCAAACACAATCAGAAGAAGACACAATTGTCTAATGGACTCATATGTCATTAATCTATAGTTTTTACATTTATTGAAATCTTACCATATTCTTTGCTGTTAAAATTGCTATTTGTTTTTAATGAAATATTTTAAAGATATGTATGAACTCATAAAATTCTACTTCTGCATATTTTACCATTTTATAGCCTGCAATATTAGTATTATTAAATATATTTAGCACTTTTCAAACCATTGACACATGTTGTCGATGAAATAGAGAAATCTTATAGATGTTATCACTACACTTCTAACAAGAGTCAAGTAAAAGAAACAATGAAACTTAACTTGAAGCACTAACAAAAATCAAGTGGATAAAGTCCATAATGTGCCACATTGTAAATTTAAAAATATTTCTTTAAAAACATTTCACAGACAGTGATGGGTTTAAAGGAAGGTGTACAAAATATTGCAGTTTGGGGGTGGTGGAAGGGAGTACTGCATGGAATATACGTCAGAGTTTGATTAACTCTTACTGAAAGAAATGTCTATAAACTTTCATATACAGATTGTTGGTGAACATAAGTCTTCCTTTCTCTGGGAGAAATTCTCAGGCATTCGATTGTTGAGTCCTCTGGTAATTGTGTGCTAACTTCCCATCGTTGTCCACAGGATTGGACCCTTTCTCCATTGTCATCACCATTGAAAGAGTGGTTCCCTTCCTACACATCTTGCCAGCTTTTAGTGTTTTCACTTCTTCCCGGCCCTCCCTCCAAGGTATTCGTATAGGTCTGTTCACAGTGATAGCTCACTGTGGCTTGGCTTTTCACAATGGCTAATGATTTTGAGCATTATTTTTTATGTGCTATTTGCCATATGTGTATCTTCTTTGGTGAAATGACTTCTTATATTTTTTCAATCACATTATGGTTGAGCTGTAGTGCTTTATGGTTGAGTTTTGAGTGACTTACAAGGGTAAGTTTTTAAAATATTGCTGCAAAATCATTAAAATTTTATGACGCAAAAATGCCAGGATATGAATCTATTGTTTCTTGACTGAACCTCCTTTTAAGTCTAATGTACTTCTGAAGGCAGCATTTCCTTCTCTCTAATCCTTGAGAAAATTCCATACTCTTCCATTTAAATCACACCAAACTACCAAAATGGTAGTTTTTGGAAACTTCAAGGAATTCAGTCATGTTCTTTGAGCTTAGGGGAACAAAAAAAGTCTGAAAGTGGAAGCACCAGGCTGCAGAGTGATAGGATACAATTACCCAATGGAATTCTCATAGAGCAGCCCTTCCTACTTCCAAGCATGAGCAGATATGCACTGTCATGATAAGGGGACGATTCCTCAGCAAAGTTCCTACCCTTGTGTTTACCAAGACAGTTTCCAATTTTCTTAAAATTTCATTCTAATATTGTCCCATGTTCATCCTGTATCCTTTGAGAAAATGTATCAAGATGATCTCCTGGGAATCCCTTGAAAACCATGTCCATGACTTTCCAAGCTGAACTCTCCATTGAATCTAATGACACTGACAGATATCCTCAGAACCCACTGTTTTGATTAGACCTTACTCTCTGTAGCATGCTGGTAAACCTCAGACTTGTACCCAGTTGTGGTTCATTCCATAAAATCATAGTCATCAGATTGCATCTTCTTAAAAGATTGCATCTTCCTTAATGGAAAGACGAACCATTTGAGCTAATTAACCTTCATGCAAAGCTTTTGGTATCTATCAAACAAAAACTTTCTGAGACCAAGATGGCTGTTTTTCTCTTTAATTAAAATGACCAACCAGATGAAATCTCAGCTTCAGGAGCTGTGACATCAATGGTCATTCTTCCACCAGCTTTTGGACTTTACCCACACATTAGTGCATTGAGATGGCTGATTGCCTGCTCTCTACTCATCTTTGAGGTCTTCCTGGTTTTCCCTAAAATGTTTGATCCAGATAAAAGTTGGAAGATTTTTTTTTGGCAGATCTTGGTAAAATGCGTTAGTGATGTGCAATGTCCAATTGAGTTTTGTTTAAATGGTGATATTAGCCTTGTCCTCAAAAAATGTTTTTAAACCATAATACAGGAGGTATCCTTGTGGTGGTGGACTAGGTAGACAACTGGCCATGCCCTCTTTAACAAAAACATGAAGACCAAACAAAGATCTGTATGATAACCTCAAACTCCTAATCTTCAGAAGAATGAATAGAAATGTCTATTGACTATGGATTAGAAGAAGCTGAACATAAACAATGAGAAAAGAGACTGATGACATGAGTGAATGGTCAGCTGTCCTGGCACAGGATGGTTGTTTTCACTTTCTGCAAACAGTGTTGGATCTTGTCAGCAGCTTGATATCAGCTTTGCTTACCAGACAAGGACCGAACGAGCACCCACATTGGTGGCTGGTACCGGAAAGTTGCAAAGCTCCCCTTGTTTTCTGTGCCCTCTCAGAGACCACAAATGTGACCACACCACTATCTGTCCCCAAGCAGCGGGGGACACTCCTTAAACCCCTGCATGGTTTCTGACACGCCGTATGTTAGAGGCACAAATGTGTGGATCCAGGGCTGTATGCAAGCAATCCTGGGTTTCAACCTCCCTAACTTTCAGAATCCATGGCCCTGGAGGGGCATGCTGCTTCTAGCCACCTCTGTGTAGACAGGAAGTCCTGGAACCAGACATCCTGCCCCTAGCTGCCCTCTAGTACCACACGAACCCCTTTCTGGACTAGACACTCTAAATCCAGCCAAAATATGATGAACTTTGTCTGCAATCATGTGCTATGATCAACCCAAAGCTACCTTTTATGATGGCTGGAACTCGCTCTACAGATGCAGGTCTTTACCCCAATTCCTGTCGCCTCTTTGTCTAACAGAGGACACTGACCCATGGATGGTGTCCCCCACCCCACCCCCATTCTCTTTTCTGTAACCTGCATCCCACCACAGCGGTTTTCTTTGCCTTTTCTTCTCTTCACTTATTTTTTCCTTTCTTTTTCTCCTGTACTTTATTTTTTAACCTTTCCTTCCTTTTTGTGCTTTTTGTACTTGTCTTTTTTCATCTCACTCACTTTTAGGTTGCGACGGGTTTCTTTTCTTTATGTTCTTCCTTATGTTTTATTTCCATTACATTTTCTGTTTACCCCCTTTTTAATTACTAATTAATTTTTACCTGTTGCTCTTTGTTGTATTTTTACCACTCGTATTTTCTGCTCCTTTTGCTTTGTTTCTTTCTACTGTTGGTTGTTTTTGTTTTCTTTGTTTGCTTTCTTATGCCACCTGACCAGTCTTGTTGACATTGTCTAACCATGTGTCAACCTCCTGCAGTACCATCACGGATGCACTGGCCAACACCTAATCCTCTACCACTTGATCAATGAGAGACAGTAGCCAATGACAGTGCAACCCATCCTCAACTACAAACCACAAACAAAGAAGTATACACAAACATACCCAACCCATGTTCACACACATCAAGCGATGGGTGGTTAGTGCCTAAGAACACAGCAACATAAAATCACTAATTGCTACAGCTACACCACATGCCTCATAAGCAACAGACAACTTAAGTTCACACATAAAATAAAAGAAAAAAGTCAGAATGCCTCAAAGAGTTGACTAAAATACAGAGCAAAAAATCTTCCTGATGAAGAAATTCCCTTGAAAGCAACTAATAAAGAAGTCAAGAAAAAAAATGGAACTTTCCATTGATTAAAAGAGATATTAAGAAAGCTCCAGAAAACATTACAGAAAACACAGCTAGAACTTTAGAATCATCCAGGAAAGCTATATAGAAATAAACTCAGAAAATAATGGAAAATTAGAAATCATACAGAACAACAAACATAAAGCCCAAAGACTAACAATGTTGTTAGTTGAGTCATTGAGTCAGGTCCAAAGCATAGTGATCCCATGCACAACTGAATGAAACACTGCTCAGTCCTGCACGAGCCTCACCTTGTTCCTGTAACTGGGCCCATTTTTGAAACCACTGTGACAATCTGTCTTCTTGAGCACCTCCCTCTTTTTCACTACTGCTCTACTCGACCAAGCATGATGTCCGCTTTTTCCCCTTTTAAAAATTATTTGCATTGGGGTCTCTTGCAGCTCTTATCACAATCCAGACATTCACCCCTTGTGTCAAGCACAACCATACATTTTCTGTCATCATTATTTCCTCTCTATTTGAGCTCTTGCTATCAGCTCATTTCCTTCCCTTCCCCAAGATCCCTCCCTCAAGAACCCTTGATAATTTACCTCTTTTTTTCATGTCTTACACCGACCACTGCCTCCCTTTACCCACTTTTTTGTTCGTTCCCCTAGGAGAGGGTTATATGTAAAACACTGATCCGTTACCCCTTACTCCCTCCACCTTTCCCTTACCCTCCTGGTATTTCTACTCTCTCATCATGGGTCCTGAGGGGATTTTCTGTCCTGGATTCCCTCTGTTTCCAGCTTTTATCTGTACCTGTGTACATGCTCTGGTCTAGCCGGGTTTGTAAGGGAATGTCCAATTGTCTACAGATGGGCTTTGGGTCTCCACTACATTGATATGATTTTTTTCTTGGTCTTTGATACCTGATACCTGACCCCATCAACACCTCATGATCACACAGGCTGGTGTGCTTCTCCCATGTGGGATTTGTTGCTTCTCAGCTAGATGGACGTTTGTTTATCTTCAAGTGTTCAAGATCCCAGATGCTAGCTATATCTTTTGATAGCTAGGCACCATTAGCTTTCTTCAACACATTTGCTTATGTACCCACTTTGTCTTCAGTGATCATGTAGGGAAGGTGAGCATAACAGAATGCCTGGTTATTAGAACAAAGTGTATTGCTTTGAGGGTGCAAGTGAGTAGAGGCCCAATGTCAATCTACTACCTTAATACTTAACACATAAATATATGTACATAGATCTATTTCCCTATTCTTTTATATAAACATATTTACCTATGTACATGACTGTATTTAGACTTCTATAAATGTCTTTTGCCCCCTAGTTCTTTCTTCTATTTTCTTTTACTTTCCTCTTGTCCCACTAACATGATGTCCTTCTTAGTGGAGTGGTCTTACCTGACAAAATGACAACATATGTGAGATGAAGCCTTGACATCCTTGCCTGTAAGAAGCAATCTGGCTGTACTTCTTCCTAGAAAGATTTATTTGTTCTTTGGGAAGTCCATGGTACTTTCAACATTCTTAGTCAGCATCAAAATTCAAACACACTGATTCTTCAGTTTTCCTTATTCAGTGTCCAACTTACATATGCAAATGAGGTGATTGAAAATACCATGGGTTGGGTTAGGTACACCTTAGTCCTCAAAGTAACACCCTTGTTTTCAACACTTTTAAGAGGTCCTATGCAGCTTATTTACCCAGTGTCATGGGGCATTTTCTCTCTTGAGTGGTGCTTCATGAGCATTGATTATGAATCCAAGCAATAAGAAATCCTTAACAATTTCAGTCTTTTTTCCATTTAGCATGATGCTACCTATTGGGCCAGTTGTGAGAATTTTGGTTTTGTTTACATTGAGTTGTAATTCATACTGAAGGTTGTAATCTTTGAATTTCATCAGCCATTGTTTCAAGTCCTCCTCATGTCATTTGCATATCAAAGGTTGTTAAAAAGCCGTCGTCCAATTCTGATGCTCTTAATATAATATTGTGTTTCTGGTGATCTGCTCAGCAAACAGATGGAATGAGCCTGGTGAGAGAATACACTGAAGAACACCTTTCCTGATTTGTAAACCATGATTAGGCTTTCTCCTCCGCATCCCTTACAGTACTGGAAACCCAAAGGGACAGTTCTAATTTGCCCTACAAGGTTACTATGAGTCAGAATTAACCCAATGACATTGAGTAAAATATTACTAATAAGGCTTCATAAATGAAGAATGCATTGAAGGGACAAAGGAACAGAATTAGATCAACGAGAGACCAAATGAAAGCACTTTCAGATATATCTCCCAATAACAATTAATGGGAAAAAAGAAATCATTATAATTATGTGTGATGGTATCAACAGAAATAACTTTACATGTGATCAGAATTCCAAACAGGAAGAGACAAATTATGCTGAAAGTAACAATTAAAAATACTCAGAGAAAATTGCCAAGAATTTTTGGAAGAAAAATTCCCAAATATCCTAAAAGATAATAAGATATGCATCCAAGAAGCTGAATGGACACAAAATAGGAAAGATCCCAAAAGAATTCAGAAAGACATCTCACAATCTAATTTTCCAAAACCCCCCAAAGGGAACAATTTTGAAAGCAGCTTAGGAAAAATGAAAGATGACTTACAAAAGAGAAACAATGAGACTAAGATCTCTGATTTATTGGTGGAAACTGTGCAGGCAGGAAGGCAATAGGATGATATATGTAAAAATCTGAAGGAAAATAGTTGCTAAACAAGGACTGTAGGTCCAGCAGAATTGCCAATCAGATAAGATGGTAGAATTAGGATATTTCTAGATAAACAGAAATGAAAGGACATTGCACAATGCAGACCAAACTTACAAGAAATTCTAAATGAATTATTTTGTACAGGTGCAACAATAATAGACAACAACTTGAAATTAATATATCCATGACAAGCAAGCCCAGAAGTTAACACAGGTACACAAATATTCATAGTAAAACCAACCTACAACACTGAAAAGAGTGCGACAGATATATTAATGTGCAAATGGTTGCGATTACAAAAATTAAAAAGTGAGGTGGGTGAGACTTCCCCTCACATACCTTGAACATGTTATTAGGAGGGACCAGTCCCTAGAGAAGGACATCATGCTTGGTAAAGTAGAGGGACAGTGTCAGTAGCTGCAAAATTGGGCTCAACCAGGTGGGTGTGAGACTGGTACAGACCCAGGCAGTTTTGATGCAGATATACAAAAGGATCAGAATGAATCTAACTTGATGACACTTAATAACATAAACAACAACTTTTAGCAATCACGATGATAAAATGATGATTATGTATAATAATCTCTGCAACTCAAACACTTTTGTTATCCTGTTTGGAATTCTGATCACATGTAAAGTTATTTCTGTTGATACCATCACACATAATTATAATGATTTTGGATAATTCATAGAATTCGTCGAAGTGCTAATCTTCCCCCTTCTCCTCTGACGCCACCCCACCCCTTATCCATTGGGCTCTACATTTGCCCACTAGTCTTTGACATTTCAGTGAATGTTCACTCTGAAGTCAATCAATATTAGCAGCACTTTGTTCCAAACCAGGTGCTCAGGTTTGCAGAGAGAGAATTCCTGAGTTCTTTCTCAAGTGAAAAGAAAAAAGAAGAATGTTTTCTGAAGTAGGATTCTTTACTTTACAAGAATAGCCTTGGCAACAGAAAGTCAAACCAAACAGCTCCTTGTCCATTGACTTATGGTGCTGGCATTTCAGACATGCCTGCTGTGTGGACTTTGTTAATGTCAGTCGCTCTGCCACCACCCACCCTCTGCACCCTCTCGGCACAGCCGTAGGGTAATTTCTCAACCCTACCTTGACACTTCTGTTTATTTTCTCATCTTGCTCATCCATCCCATCACAAATTATATCCACTTGGATTAATCACAAACTAGCAATTTTCTTCTGCTCAGCTATTAAGGGCACCTTAGGAATTCTTCCTCTCTGCACCTGTATTTTTCAGAGACTGTAAATGGACTTCAGCATCTATAAATAACCCAATCAGCCCTGAACAGTGCCTTCAGTTCCTGACAAGTTGCCGTTCACCCGGTGCTCATACTGAGCCTGCATGCTGTTTGCATCAGCAAATCCTTTCTTACTCTGTTATGAAGTATACATGCTTTGTGTTATATCGGCTTTGAAGCTGGGTCAAATAAAGAGAAAAATAATGAATTCTTTCAAAGTATGGATAATAAAAACTTACCAGTTAATAAGATAGTGATACAGTCATGAAGTGGGAATCGTTCGTATTCATTGTTATTTGTGTAAGAGCAACGCTTCTATAGACTTCGTGTATGCTTTCAAAAATATGCAAGAACAAACAGCACAACTTTCAACATGGATTAGGAAATGTTTGAACATTCCTTAATTTAGGATAATTGAATAATCATAAGAAAAAAAATGAAAATTTGGGGTGAGAAACCATTATTGGGAATCCAAGGTCTCCTTTATTTTAAAGTCCTTTCTCAAAAACCAAAAGCCTGTTGCCAGTGGCTTGATGCCAACTCATAGTGACTCTGTAGGCAGAGGCTTCAATCTTTAATGTTTATGAGATCTTGCATGTTTAGAAAACCACCCCTCTTTCTTTCGCTGGTGGGTTCTCATTCTTTCAAATGCCATCCCTCTCGAGACAATTCCACTTTGCCAACATGGCTCCTTAATCCATCCTCGGTTCTTTATGAGGAATTCCTGAATATTTCTGGGTGGGGAGACTTCTAAATCCCAGCAGAAACAGACGGACACTTCTGAAGGAAAAACCAAACCAAATCTGAGAACATTGTCCTGCACAGGGTTTGCATTTCAGTAGGTCTCCGATAGAACCTGAAACACAAAGGAAGGAACTGGCTAGGGATACAGTTATTACCCAGCCCCCTGTGTTCTAAAGGAGGACAACCTGACAAAGAAAACAGAAGAGCTGGTCATTCAAGCCAGTCCTAGTGCTCTTAATTTGTACAAGGGAGAAGTGAAAATAGGTTATGAGATAAAGAAAAGAAAAACATACCCCAGGAAGCAGCAGAAATGTGGAAGAGTGCAGAGTTCTGTAAGGAATTCAAAATGGAAATTTACCATAGTGCCTCCCCAATCTAAATGATCCTCTCAGGGATATTTAAGAGCTGATTGGCATTTATGTTTATGCAAATGAGAATTTAGCGTAATTCAAAACCAGTAGCTCGGGGCTTAATGATATATGCATTTATATTTAATTTTATATCGGACGGATATGTTGCAGGCCCTTTAAAAAGTTCATGGCAAATGGAATAAAAACAAAGGAAGAGATGAGCCAGGCAGGGTGCAGTATAGCGCCAAAGAAACATGCAACTTTCCTTTAGTTCTTTAATGCCTCCTTCTCCGCACTCTCATACCTCAATTCTACTTCACAAATCGAATTAGACCAGTACATGCACACTGCTACAGATAAGAGCCCGCAGGGAATCCAGGATAGATAAAACCCTCAGGGCCAATGAGGAGAGTAGAGATACCAGGAGGATGAAGGGAAGGTGGGGGGAGGAAGGGGGAATTGATCACAAGGATCAACATATAACCCCCTCCCAGGGGGACAAACAAAGGAAAAGTGGGTGAAGGATGACACAGGATGATGCAAGATATGAAAATAATCATCTATAACTTATCAAGGGTTCATGAGGGAGGGAGGGCAGGGAGGGGAGGGAAGGGGAAAATGAGGAGCTGATATCAAGGGCTGAAGTAGAAAGAAAATACTTTGAAAATGATGATGGCAGCCTATGTGCAAATGTGCTTGACACAATGGATAAATGTAGAGATTGTGATAAGAGATGTAACATCCCCAATAAAAGTATTTAATATATAAAAAAGAAAATGGATTTTCTCCTAAAATTTTTGAACCTCTCCCTCCTAATTTTATTGAACAATCTGATTTTTCTTGAGAAAATGAAATAGGAGAAAATAATGTAAAAAATTGCTTTGAAGTTAAAAGGGGATAACTTAAAGTTCCGTTTTGCACTGGATATGTTTTCCGTTGGTCACAAATAACATTTACTGAAGCGAAAATTCAATCTACGTACTTTGGAGCGTGTTGTGATTTCAAGGGAAGGAATCATTGGTATTTCTTCCTCATGGGGACTGTTGTGTGCTAAAATTGGTCTTTTGTTTGCCCGTTCTGTTCTAACAGCTCTATGGCAAAGATAGCAATCGGCCTCTTGTGATGAGAAGGAAGGATTCTAAGTTGTCAAGGAGCAAGCCTCTGTGAGGGAAGGAACTACAAGCATCACAGGGACTGCCTAATCCCATAGGAATCTTTTATGTCTGCAAGTGAACAAATATGTTTTTTTGTTGAACCAGTGGAACTATGAAAATGAATTTCCAAAAAAACAAAATACATCTTTTTAATGGTTGTGGATGGTGTCCTCCAAAATTCATGTCCTTTGGTTTGCTAACAAGGTCCTATTAATGTAGGGTATGTTTTAAGCCAATTGCTTTTGATTTTTAAAAAGTTAGAGTAGCAAAGGAAAGGACATTAAAAAAGTGAAAAAATCATGCCATCTGGGATTCACAAGTAATTGAGGAGAAGCTGAAAGAGATAGCTGTCTTCTCCTGTCTCTGACCTGAACTTGGAGTTCAGATCTCCTGGACTTGCTCAGGAATATCAGTGATTTACAACTACAAGTGAATTACAAATACAATTGAATTTACAACTCGATGTAACAAAAACAAAAATCCTCACAATTGGACTCATTTGTAACTTCTTGATACAAAATATTGAAATCCTCACAGATTCATCTTTTGTGAATCCACAATCAATGCTTACGGAAGCAGAGCTAAGAAATCAAATGACACATCTGCTGCGTCAAACCTCTCTCAAGTATTTAAGGGCAAGGATGTCATTTTGAGGAGCAAGGTGCATCTGCCCCCAGCCATGGCATTTTCAATGGTCTCATAAGCATGCAAAAGTTGAGCATTGAAGAAAGATATCCAAAGAATTGATACATTTGAATTACGCTTCTGGGGAAGAATATTGAAAAGTACCAAGAACTGCCAAAAGGACAAACAAATCTGTCTTAGAAAAGGTACAACCAGGATGCTTCTTAGGGACAAGGCTGGCAAGGCTTTGTACTTTAGACATGGGAAAGACAGCATGCTTGCTAAAGTCAAGAGGCAGTGATATGAAAGAAGGCCCTCAGCAAGATGGACTGACACCATGCAACCATGGGTTCAAGTGTAGAAACAATTGTGCGGCTACCAGAGAACCAGGCAGTATTTCGTTCTGTTGCGCATCGGGTTGCTATGAGTCAGAATCGACCTGATGCCGCCGAACAGCAATTTAAAAAAAAAGTAAGAAAATAGACTTTGTTATTCCACCCACTTGTGGTGTTTCTCTTATAGCAGTAGGAGAAACTAAGACAGCCATTATAATTCCCTTGAGTCCCTGAGTGATAGTATTGTCCAGATAAAGGGAAAGTACATGTTTTCTGAGTTTTACATCGGAAGATATCATCTCCATATCTGTCATATTTAGTCATGTGCAACAGCAATAATAACAGTATTCTAGTTATTATGGCTGTGGAGAAAATTACCCCAAAACTTAATGTCATAAAGTCAGAGCCATTTTATAACCTCGCACAGATCCTATGGGACAAGGGGCTCCCTGGATGGTGCAGAAAGTTAGCACATCCCCTAATGAGCTGAAAGACCACAGGTTTGAGTTCACCAAGAGGCACTTCACAATAAAGAGGTCTACTTCCAGATATCAGCCACTGAAATCCTATGGGGGCACAGCTCTCTTCGGACACACATGGAGTCACTGCAGGTCGCAATCAACTTAAATCACAACTGGTTGGTTTTTTTATGGAACAAGAATTTGGGCGGGACAGGACTACATCTTTGTTTTTTCCCTCATCCTAGCACTTTCACTTATTGGTACTTCCCAAGGGACATGGTTGGTTTAAATGTTAAAGGGTTTTGAGACAATTCTATTCTGGTATCTAGCAAGAGACAGAAGGCAGGGAAAGCAGAATGCCTACATGGTCTTCCGAGTAGACTATTAAATATTAGCCGATTTCCCCCAGGGTGGCACGCCATGGAGAGCCAAGTAGACCTGCAGGACTTTTATCACTTAGTAGCTGAATCCAGGCACAATCCCTTCAACCACATTGTCTTGATTACAAGTGGATCTTAGGACCACCTCAGATTCAAGAGGAGGATTAATAACTTCATCTTCATGGGGAAGCTGCTAGATTTTCTCATCTTAATGAAATAGATGTTGTTTTGACCAACTTTGAAAAATACAATCTCAAAATTACAATTTGAAACATTTTTTTGTCCCACAGCATGGGACTACAGCCCTGTCTGCAAAGGTCCTTCCATAAGAATTTTGTAGTGATTCTGAGACAGGAAAAGTGATTAACTCTGAGTCAGACAGAGGGATAGAGAAGACTCTGTTTTGAAAGCTCATCTTAGATTATATATTAGATTTTGAAAATACTAAATAGCTTACCATTGATCTATCATTCAAGACAGTTTCTTATTACTTAGGGTTTCTGTGTATCATTTGAATCAGAGGTTCACTGAAATAGATCTGCTCTTCTTATCTTCCTTTGTCACATATTGCCTGACATACAAATCGATGGGCAACAGATATGTTGAATGAATGTAGTGTACATTGTTTACAAAGAGAAAAACCATTTGTGAGATTTTTGGGGGGTGGGTACAGTCTGAAATATTTGCTAAGATCCATAAAAGTTGGATCTTTCCTTGGAACTGCTTATGAAAGCCTGTTATCTACAAAATCATGTATTCTAGAAATAAAGGCCTAAAGAGATACATTACCTCTCTACCTTGATACCACCAGCTTTTGACTAAAACTCGTTTGTTTGGATAGAAGACTTACTTTAAAAAGACTTAGTCTCTTTCTTTAAAAATAAGACAGTTTCTGTATAATAATATGTTGTTAATTATTTCACACATGTACGTTCTTGTGAGGATTTTAGAGCCAAGCCATGATAGTTTCGATCATTTCACATGTATCCAAAAGTTGGACATTAAACAAAGAAGTAAGGAAGACAGAAGAAAAAGTGATGCGTGTGAACGATGTTGTTGGCAAAGTATATTGAAATACCATGGACTTCCCAGAGAACAAACAGGTCCATCTCAGAAGAACAACAGCCAGAACGTTCCTTACAGCAAAGATGGCAGGACTTTGTCTTGCTTACTTTGGACATGTTATCAGGAGAGGCTCGTCCCTAAAGAAGGAAATCATACTTAGTCAAGTGGAGGGGAATTTAAAAAGAGGAAGGCCCTTGATGAGATGGACTGACACAGTGCCTACAACACATGAGCTCAAACACACGAGCACTTGTGAGGCTGGCGCAAGACCAGGAGGTGGTTCATTCGCTTGCACACAGGGCTGCTTGGAGTCAGAACCGACTCAACAGCACCGGGAAACAGCAACAGGCTGTTGTTGGCCAATGTCAACGCGTCTGTACCGATCCTTCGGACCCTGTCAGACAGAGTAACAGCCATAAGGGTTTTTAAGCTGTCCTCTACATGGGAGCCGGGTCTTTTCTCCTGTGGCACCGTTGCTGACCGTGACCATGGTGCCACCAGGACTCCTCTTTAACTTACTTAACTAAGCAAGGTCATCGGTTATATGTGGCACATAGCATCTATATTGCACACATAACCCCATTCATTAGATACCTGGAAAACCTGTTCAAGAAATTAAAGTACTACAATTAAAAATATAAGTAAATGATTTGCTGTATTTGCTGTATTTCTGTATAAAATGTAAGAGTTTACATGACTCTCTAATTTCACTTGTATTTTTAAAAGCAGCAACCTACTAAGGTATATTTTATGAACACATATACATTTAGATATATAAAAAGATTTATGCCAGACCTACATCCCATATATTCAACTGCAAAACTTTTTTAAAGTAACCATTTCATTTAAATCTAGCCCTTATATATCTCACTCATAAAACATGTCAAATGGATGAATAGCATTTATTTTTAAAATTTGTTAAAATTCCCCAAGGCAGTAGAGAGCACTTTTCCATTGCTTAGGGATAAGCCATTTGATATAGTTTGTTTTCTCAGAGGAATTATTTCTATATAAGAAAACACCTTGTTGCCATGGTGATATATCAGAGGTGGGAAATACCTAAAGAAAATACAGTATGACGTAAAGCCTGGTTTAGAAGAGTTCAGATTTTTAAAAAATACAGGCATGCCTTTTATTTCTGACAAGTTTTCATAGAGAACAGCTTAATAAATGAAAAGCAGTGCCTTTTTAAATTGCAGCTCGAGTTTTCCACGTACAGAAAACTCTGCATCTTAACTCAGCCACCATTTTTTCTTTGTTTCCTTTTGTTAACATTAGAAACTATCTGATATTTCTTACCTTATGGAAATGAATCAGAGAGCACATAAATATAGTATGCAATCTATGAAATCCACACATTGGCGAACTTCTGTTTTGCGTCAGCATTATATGATATTAGCTTCTTTTCTTTTCAGTCGACTAGCTTACTTTCCTAATATTTTAGTTGCTGGATTGGAAAGGAATATGACAATTTAATGGATGAATAAGTGGGTAGGAAATGTCCTTTATCAGAACTACTGTACAACGGTTAATAGTGTTAGATAGCATTTACATACATAGAAAAAGGAAAGAGAAAGAGAGAATATAGCCCAAAACAAAATTACCCTCCCAACTGACAAGTCTCTTAATGGAATCGAGCAGGTCTACCCCATGGTAGGTTCTTCGTGGATGAGACAAGTTCTCATAAGTTCTCTGGCTCTATTCTCCTGGATCCAAGGACAATGGCCCTATCACTCAGGTAAGGCATGTTTGTGGCCAATATCATCAGGTAAGAAAGACTCATCAGAAGCTTAGCTTCATTGTCCTTCTTTGTCTCTAAGGAGTTTCTTTTTCAAATTGAAAGGATTTTTTTCCCCAAATATTCCCTTTTTATGAGTTACCAGTAAGCCTGGAGTCAGTACAAACTCATGGCCACCACACGCATGTCAGAGTAGACTTGTGCTTCATATGGTTACTATAAGCTGAGGTTCGTACAGATCACCAGCTCTTTCTTCTGAGACACCTCTGTGGTGGGTCTTTATTTAGCTGCCAAGTGTACTGACCATTTGAATCACCACAGGATTCCTTGAAAAAAAAATCACACTTCAAAAAAAGAAACACTACACTTAATTCTGAATTTCTTAAGAAAGATGACCCAGTTGATGATATTGTTGTCTGTTCTCTATAAAATAGCCCTTGAAGCACCAGGCGTTAAGAGGAACTACTTTCTAGAGTAAAGATGATTAAGGAGATAATTTCCAACCATGTCTGATGCTAACTCTTCTGTGTGCCTTCAATGTTCATCAATAATGAAGTGTTTACAAGTCTTAGTTCCCTGCTTGAGATTGGAGGCTCTGTCTTTCTTTATCTTAATCTCCCCAGTGATAGCAGAATGATTTTCATATAGATGTTCAATAAACGTGTGCTTAAGAACAATGTTGTTAACCCAAAGAAATCAGTATTGCAGAGCTCTTGATCCCAAATTGAATGCAGGGAATAATGAGCCTGGGTAGAAAATGTCTTAGCAAAAGTTTATTCAGTCACATGAGAACTTTTTCAAGGAACACCGATCAGAAAGAACAATCTATCATTTATCATTTTGAGTTAATTAAATGAAATAAAAATAGATATTTGTGACCTGTGAGCCTGTGCAACTCTGTGACTTCCTGTCTGGAACTGGCAAGGTGTTCATGACCTTGGGAGCAACCATTAGCGAATGTGGAGCAGAGTTGGTAGCAAAAGATCCTGGGGTCTTCATGCCTCTGTAAGTTCCCCCAAAGAACTGCCCAGTTTCCCAATGGATTCCTTGCCTGGCTTCCCTTCCTTGTCTCACATTTCGATTCCCCTGTTGCTGAGTGAAGGGATCACACGGCTCATATAAATTTGAATGTAGCTAATTTGCATGTTTGTCTTAGTGTCTGTGGGTACTCATTAAAACTTCTCCTTTTTCTTACTGCAGCTGAATCCTAAATTACTGATTTTTGTTTATTTATTAGGGTTTTATTCATGGAGCATCTAATAATACCATCTCTCATAGACAATTAATTTTTATGGCCACTGTAATATTATTAGTAAGCCATTTTCAGATAGTCTTTCTATCTTTAATAAAGATTAATGAAATTTCCTAAAGCCAATTTTAGTTGAAAAAGTATATCTTCCCAGGGTTTATGTCAGAAGCACAATGATGCGTTGAGACTATCTTTCAAAACCTCCCATCTAAAATTAATGATACAGTGATCAAGTTCATTACAACACATAGTCACCCTACTGGACAGAGTGGAGCTGCCCCACTGAGTTTGCGAGGTTGTAAGTCTTTACAGATGCATATCGCCACATTTTTATCCTATGGAGCAGATGATGGGTTTGAACTCATGATCTCCTGGTTAACAAATGAAAGCATAAAAAATTCTCCACTACTTGAGGAACATGAACAAATTAAGTCATCCCATTGATAAGACCTATGTTCTCAACACCATCATTCTCAGAAAAATGAGTAGTGGAACAATCTTCTCAGGGGAGCATTTAAAATCCCGGTGACAGAATTGAGACAGGATGATGAGCCTTTCTAGAACCAGTGGACACTACAACGTTTTCCACAAGCCAAATCCCACAGGATACATTCTAGCAGGTGTGTTCTTAATTTCTTAAAATCTGCTAGCACCAAATAGGCTTATGCAGGGGTTTTTGTTTTGTCTCTCTCTCTCTCTCTCTCTCTCTCTCTCTCTCTCTCTCTCTCTCTCTCTCTCTCTCTCTTTCTCTCTCTCTCTCCAGTTTATATTACTACCACTATGTCCTGTCTAACATGTATTTTGTTATTTTCTTTGGGAAAAAATTACTAAAGAATCTTGGAACTATTTCTACTTCCCTAACCCAAAGAAGGATGTGGGAAAGGATGAGGAAGTCTGATCCCCAAATGGATTACAGTGTCAAAATCCCTGAGGAGCAGTCCTATCCTGTAAGGGTGCCATGCGACAGAACTGACTCAATGATAGTGGGTACTGCTGAAGAAAGTGGAGCACTCCTATTTACAATTACCACATTCATTATTGCCCATGAATCAGAGAGGGAGGTAGGAAGGCATCATTTTGTGGGTCGGAAAACCGTGCTCCTAGAGGGCAGTGATTTCCTGGTAGGCCCTGGGGTGGAAAGCAGCACCCAATATCTTTTCCGAAGTTTGGATTGGTCTGCCCCTCACTTCCTGCCATGAATGGAGTGGTTAAGGTCACTGACTCCGGGAAAAATGCTTATCCACGCTGATTCTGCATTACCAGAAAATCCTTGCTTTGCCTGAAAAGATTTTTTTAAGAGGAAAATGAATATCCCTTCAGTCCTGTTCATATCTCCAGTGAAAAGCAGTGCTTATTTGATTTCTTTGTGTTCAATTAAATTAAACTTTTGGATTTAAGAAGAAACCTATCAAAACAGTCCGCATGTAGAAAGTTTTTAAAGTATAAATCCTGTGCAAACGATTGGGTCTTAATGGAACAGTGAAGTCATTGGCTTGCTCCTCTAAAGTTGACAGCTGGTAAATTTATAGCTCATTGTATGGTAGCTTAATGGCGAAAACAAAGATGCTGTCATCACATCCGTGGTCCACCAACATGAGAAGTAAATGTTATTATCCAGAAAATAATCCCCTAAGAAAATGTATTCCTCGCTGATTAGCTAAACTAGCACACAAGGACCGTACATAATGAGGCCATTTGGTTTCTTAGCAACGGAAGAATAAAACAGATTGGAATACGATGGGCTTGACAGTGAGAATGGATGGGGGAAATTCAGTGAAATTTGGGGGGGAAACAGCAGGAAAGAGATGGATAGGCATTGAGGAAAGCTGCAGAATACTTTTTGCCTTCATGTATTTTGTTAGCAAACACACAGATATAAAGGAGCATGAGAGTCATAGCAATATCTGTGTGTCAAGGAAGAAAACACGCTTTACATGAGGAAATGCTTTACTGTCTTTCGTTCTATTTTGGATAAATTTCAATCTATCAACCAATGTGCTGACGAATGAACTTAAAGGAAAAAACATGACTTTAATGCTTGGAAAATATTGTATAAGTCAGCAGCTCACAACCTGTGGGTCGCAACCCCTTTGGAGGTCAAACGACCCTTTCACAGGGGTCACTTAAGACCATTGGAAAACACATATTTTCCGATGGCTTTAGGAACCAAGGTACCGCCCCTCAATCCATCTCCAGGCAGGCCTGCCCACCTGCAGATACGCCCACGTACTAGTATCCGGTGTAAAGATTGTTGCCCATGCTACACCATGCTTCAAGACAAAATATCATTTATTTGTAATTGGAAATAGATGAGGTCATGGTCTAAATGGGAGGCGGCCAATAGGCACCCTGTGGGGGCTGAGAGAGGCAGCCCACATTGAATTGACCAGAACCAGGCCAGATAAGGGGACGTTTGAACCTGTGAACTGGTGCATGTTGCTGTTGACTTTGTGGATGGTCTATCCTCATTTGACTTTGCTTCTGGATGCGTGGTTTCACAAGGTTCCAACTGGAATGAAGATTCTTCACGTCAAAGAATATGATTGTTTCTCAGAGCACTGGGTTGATGTAAGTGGGCAATATAGAAATTGGATACCCAAAATGGGGGAATAAAGGCATGATGTTGGCTTACAAACTTTCATAGGTGAGGGAATATATATTTATAGGATTAAGGTGTAGGTATTACTTAAGTGCAATTGTTAGGCATAGGTGGTTTTTTGTTTTGTTCACTTGTAGAATGTTATGTTTAAATGAGTGGCAATACTGAGTTGTATGCTTTTTAATTTTATCCTATTAGGTACAGATGTGATTTTATTATTGTTTGAAAATTATATATGGCTAAAGAGTTATGTGAAAATGTTAAAATGATGAGGGGTGGTCTGTAGCAGTCACCTAATCTGATGTCAATTTAAGGATTAAGAGTATAGGGGTGAGTCTAGGCTGTTAGTCTGGAGATAGCCAATGAGACTTCTGTGTGGGCATGGCCTTCTCCTGAGAATTTCGGGAAATATGGTATTTCATCCTTGGAGGTGGAAGACACTTCTCTCTCTCTCTGACACTCCCTGGGAGACATTGCAGAAGACAAGACACCTGGGTGCAACCATACCTCAGAAGTCGGAAAAGCCACAGAGAGACTCCTGCCAACACTGAGATGCTTACAATGCCACTGGACCCAGGGACTTTCTACCCACTGGTTTGTGATCGTCCTGCATTTGGCTTCATTGCATGGGTTTTGTGAGTCTTACGAGGACTTTATAGATTGGTATCGGATATATGGGCTAATATCAGACTATGGCCTTGGACTGGACTGAGCTGGCATGTTTTCTCAATGTTCAATTGCTCTTGTATATAAAACTCTTTCTTATACACATATGTGTGTCCATGGATTTGTTTTTCTAGTCTACCCAGATTAACACATACTTACATATTTTTGTGATTAATCACTATTCTTTAATTATGTTCAATATTTAGCAATGAAAATACTTCCTGCATATCAGATATTTACAATATGGCTCATAACTAGCAAAATTACAGTTATGAAGTAGCAACAGCAATAATTTTATAGTTGGGGTCACCACCACATGAGGAACTGTATTAAAGGGTCACAGCATTAAGAATGTTGAGAACCACTGATACAGGTGAACTATTCAAAGAAGGAAATGCATTTTACATATATTAGCTGGAATTTTAATGTCAGGGAGGGAATTTTTACAAAAGGATTTCATACACATGTTTTTAGTCATTATTACAAAACTCATTTGAACCTTTGATGGGATTGAGGAATTTTAATACATAATATAAACAGTTTATTTAATTTAATGAGCATCATTGATTGACAAACATACCTCATCTTTATGGAGTGCTTACTATGAGCCAAGAGCTTTATATTAAATCAATAAAGACTCTTTTATTTAATGACAGTAATAGCAGTATTACCAGGCATTGTTTTCCTCATCTCTCTCTCTCACACAACACAAAAACATGACATCTAGAGAAATGAAATCAATTTGCTTATGGAAGGCAGAAATCCAAGATTCTTTTTTTATTAAATACTTTTATTGGGGGCTCTTACATCTTTTATCACAATCCATATATTCATCCAGTGTGTCAAGCACATTGGCACATAAGCCGCCATCATCATTTTCAAAGCATTGTCTTCCCACTTGAGCCCCTGATATCAGCTCCCCATTTCTTCCTCCTCCCTCTCTTACCCATCCTCCCTAACAAATCCTTGATAAGTTATAGATTATTATTTTCATACCTTACATCATCCACTTTCATCCATTACCCACTTTTCCATTGTTCATCCCCCTGAGAGGGGGCATTAGGTTGATCTTTGTGATGGATTCTCCCTTCCTCCCCCCACCCTCCCCTAATCCTCCTGGTATCTCTTCTCTCATTGTTGGCCCTGGGGGAGTTTATCTATCCTGAATTCCCTGTATTTCGGCCTCTTGTCTGTAGCAGTGTGCAGGTTCTGTCTAATCTGATTTGTAAGGTACAATTGAGGTCATGATAGTGGGGGGAAGGAAGCAGCACCAAAGAACCAGAGGAAAGTTGTGTGTTTCATTGGTGCTATACTGCACCCTGACTGGATCATTTATTCCCTGTGACTCCTCTGTAGGGGGATGTCCAATTGTCTACAGATGGGCATTAGGTCTCCACTTCATGCCCCCCCATACACCTTGGGTATGATTTTTTTCTGGGTCTTAAATGCATACATAGTACCTGATCCCATCAACACCTCATGATCGCACAGGCTGGTGTGCTTCTTCCATGTGTGCTTTGCTGCTTCTCAGCTAGATGACTGCTTGTTTACCTACTAGATGACTGCTTGTTTATCTTCAAGCCTTTAAGATCCCAGACGCTATATTTTTTCATAGCCCAGCACCATCAGCTTTCTTCATCACATTTGCTTAAGCCCCCATTTTGTCTTCAGCGATCATGCCGGGTAGGTGAGCATCCCAGAATGCCGGATGGTTAGAACAAAGTGTTCTTGTGTTGAGGGAGTACTTGAGTCAAGGCCTAATGTCCATCTTCAACCTTAATTCTTAACATATAGATATGAGTACATAGTTCTATTATCCTCTAATTATATATATGTACATATGTACATGCCTGTATTTAGACCTCTATAAATGTCTTTTTGCCACCTGTTCTTTCCTCTATTTCCTTTTACTTTCCTCTTGTCCCACCATCATGTTTGGCCTTCATTCGGGTTTAGTAATTCCTCGCTGCTACATAGCCCTTGATTAAGTCCCACTAGGCATCCTACACCCTTCTCTCCATCAATTTTGGTTCACTTGTTCCCTTGTCCCTGAAAACCCAAGATTCTTACTCCTTGGTGTGCACACCTTGTACAATTGTATAGGCGAAGTCTCTGAATGACACAAACAGTTCCTAAATTCGGGTAACTGAAAGTGTGTTGGCTGATTCAACCCAGAACAAAGGTCTGACCATCTGTTTTTGAACAGTCCCCCCAGAAAACACTATGGATCACAATTCTACTCATATGCACATGGAGTATCCATGTGTCAAGGGTAACTGGACAGCAGCTGGTTTAGGAGGGCCTGGGTAAAGTTCAGTGATACATTCTCACCTTTGAAGTTTGATTCCCAACCAAGGCTCCTCATGCACGACCATCACCCTCTGTCAGTGGTGGCTTTTATATGGCCATGACGCTCAGCATGTTTGATTGGAGCCTCCAAACTAAGAGGAACTCAGAAAAAAAGATCTGGTGATCTACTTCTGAGAAGTAGCCTCTGAAAGTCGTGTGGTCCACAGCAGCCTGTTTCAAAACAGAGCAGCATTGCGTTCTCCTATACCTGGCTGCCGTGACTCAGGAAATTTCAATGTCCATGAGCAATGACAAGAAGCTGGGGCAGAACCTGTGACAGTGATTATTCATCACTCTCATAATTGGGTAACTTAGTGATTTATGCTGAGTTCATTAAAACAAAGCTCCCTGATAGATCTGGCCTGATTAGTCAAGCCCAGATAGGGGCTAGCCACTTCTCGAAAGCAGAGAAACTGTACACGTGAGAGAGCCTTATAATGGAGCCATGTGGCAAGAACCTTAGAGTGGTCTCTGTCAGCCAGGCAGCAAGACAGCAGACCTCAGCACACAGCTGCAAGGATCAAGGGCTTGAATCCTGTCTCCGTACCAGTTTGATTGGAAAAGAAAACTGGATATCTTGAGTTTAGCAGGTGAGATCCTGAGAAGCAGACTCAATTAACCTTTACCTGCACATGCTACTGCAGGAATGGAAAGGTAGTAAATGAGTTTTATATACAGTCACTAAGTGTGTGGTGATTTTCTTTGCAGCAATGGAAAAATAGCACAGTGCTGGAAGCACTGTTGCCAGGGAGGTAGATGAAAACATAGGGCTGAGCCTGATAACATTGCATTCGACATCCTCATGTCAATTTCCACATAAATTAGAACTTTTTGTTTGCGGTCTACAGAAACTGACTTCTGGCTAACTGAAGTAAAGGAAAAAAGAATTTCGTTTCATAAGAAGTCCTGGGTATCTCCTAGAATTTAAAAAACAAGAAGGAGGAGAAAAGAAAAATAAGTTAACCCAGCCTCAGAAATGACAATGGCATTAAGATGACAATGCGCTAGTTAGTTTCCGGCAAGCCAACTTAAGGAATGACAGTCCTGGATGAGCCAATCAGGGTGCAGTGTAGCACTGTTGAAACACACAGCTTTCCTCTAGTTATTTAATTCTCTCCCCATGCCAACTATCGTGACCCCAAATTCTGCCTTCTAGATTCAGCTAGGCCAGAGCATGTACACAGGTACAGATAAGAGCTGGAAACACAGGGAATCTGGCAATGATGAAGTCCTCAGGATCAACATTTAGAGTAGCCAGGAAAGTAAGGGGAAAGTGGGAGGTGGGGAGAAAGGGGAAACTGATCACATAATCTTCATATAACCCCCACCCAGGGGGATGGACAACAGAAAAGTAGGTGAAGGGAGACATCTTTCACTGTATGACATGAAAAAAATAGTAAGAATCTATAAATTATCAAGTGTTCATGAGGAAGGGAGGAGGGAAATGAGGAGCTGATACCAAGGGTTCAAGTAGAAAGCAAATGTTTTGAAAATGATAATGGGAACAAGTATAAAATGTGCTTGACACAATGGATGGATGGATGGATTGTGATAAGAATTGTATGATCCCCAATAAAAGGATTTTAAAAATAAAAAGAATGACAGTCCTTTTAGGCATTGCCTTTTTCCCATGTGCGCTTGAGCAGAATTGGAATCCCCTGGACAGAAATCCTGATTGTCACATTTAAATCATAGACCCACACCTGTGGCCAAAGGGGCTGAAAGTGTGACTTGCAAACTTCTTCTGTTTTAATCACAAGAGGTGAGAAAGAAGAAGAGATAAACTTCTACAAAGGAAGTAATGCAAAATTGCTTTTGATTTCGATTTCACATGAGTTGAGATGCAAGGAGGCTGTACAAACTGGAAAAAGAGTTTCCATGTGTCCATTTGGGTTTTGCTAGACGAGAGCTGTTTACTGTGGGACAAGGAAACCAACGCAAAGATTCGGAAAGTTGATGAGGATATCCTTATATAATTTGAAGGTATAATATCATGAACATTTTGCATTGAAAATGGTGTAAGTACAATTACTATTCACTAGCTTTAAAAATGGTATGTTGGTGGGGCAATTTGATTTATTTCACAGAATTTTCAAGTTGTGTTGTTGGAGAAAGATTATCACTCCTATGAAACATTTACTTGGAAATATCTTCCATCCTAATTCCTTTTACTATCAATCTTAATTGAGTACACATGGTGTATGGAGATACATTATAGATGATTAACTGAATTTAGTCTAAAGCAAAACCAAAACAATGCGACTCACCTTTGGTATACTTTTCACAATGATGGTGAAGAATTTAAAAACATGCCATCGTTGAGGAAAATCTTAGATTTTTCAACCAAATGGATTTTAGATACAGCCCTTTGTTTATTCATTTATCAAGCACACTCATACTGGCTCTCAAGGAAATTATAGGCCTGAGAGCCTCATCATCTCGGCATGACAGCTTTCCTTTCTATTGGAAGAACATGAGATAGAAATTATGATTCTAACTCCTGAGTTAAGTACTTCAGAAACTCAATATACCTGCTTAGAACTGGGCCATGTGTATACTTTTTATTGTGATAAATGAGTTGTAGACCATTTATATGGCCCTTCTAAGCACAATTCCTCATGTGATGTCTTATAATTCTGGACTATTTGCCTTTGGCTATGGTCCCATTTGGGAGAGCATTTTCTGCTGTATTGATGGACAGGTGTATGGTGGGATTAAGGCCTGACTTTAGTAGAGGATATGAAGCAAGTCACAGCATGTTATTTGTGGGAGGGTGGGGATCTTTAGGACTAGTTCGCCAGAGGATGTGATTTAAAACACGTTCCTTTGTTTTTCTTGGATGGGGCATGCTTAGTGGTACTGACATACGCATTGCCTCACCTGGAAAGACACACCGCTCTTTCCCAACTGAGCTGTGGGAGAAGCAAGACGGTCTGCTGGACATCTTTGATTTCTGGCTCTGAAACCTGCATTTAGCTCACCTCTGCCTGACCATCGGATATGGGCTGAACAGCACCCACAAGCACATGAGACATTTCCTTATAGGTTTGTGAGTTTATGTGGGACATTTTAGTGAATCAAAGAATCCAGGGACTTGAGGGAACCCACCCAAGGGCAGAGTAGGGCTGGGGATCAGAGCAGGAGAGCATCTTAGAAGAGTTGGACATTTGGGCCATCTTTAATCTCCAACTTCTTGGGAACTCAAAACCAAACTCACTGTCACGGAGTTCATTCTGACTCCTGTCTGCTAGTAGTTCTTCTGAAAGAAATCACTACTACTGCACATATCTGTAGAACAGAACATTTTGATATTCCAATACTTTTACATGTACAATTCAGTGCCATTCATTGGATGGATCCTGTTCCTTAACCATCATTACTATTCATTTTCAAATTTTTCCATCACCTTGAGCAGAATCTCAGTGTCTCCCAAGCAATTTTCTCTTTTCTGCTCCCTCCTACCTTCTTCTGGTAGCCCCTCTAAAGCTTCGGTCTCCATGACCCCAAACAAAACAAAACCCTGTTCCTGTGAACTCCCTTCTCTGTCACACTGACCCACGGATTACAGGCTGTAATGACTCCATACGATTCTCTTGACTGTAATCATTAGAGAAGCGGATTGGCAGACCTTTCTTCTGGTACCAACAGAGTCACTAACTGTGAGTAACTGAGCCCCTGCTGCTTCACAAACCACGCTCACTGAGATTGAGTTAGTTCTGATTCAAATAAGTCCTATAGGACAGAGTATGGCTGCCCTTTGGGGTTTGGAGATCGTCATGCTCTGTACAGGAGCAGGAAACCTCCTCTTTCTCTCCTGGTTCCACTGATGTGTTTGGACAGCTGCTATGTGTAGTTGGCAGCCCCAGACCTAATTCACAGTGCCACTAGGACTCCTTTTTCACTACCCAGGAACCGTAAAAAAGGGGATACTTTATACAAATGCTTATTTTAGATATTGCATATGAGTGGTATCACAATATTGGTTCTTTTGTGTCTGACCACACTCGACAGAATGTGTTCCTGGTTTATTCATATTGCAACAGGAGTCAGTAGTTAGTTTTTCCTTAACACTATATATCTCCCCTGCATGTCATTCCCATACTTGATTTATCCTTTCATTTTTGTTAACAGATGTGTGTATATTTTAACGAAGAAAAATAAGTAATAACTAATGATCCCTGCCAAATATTGCCATTATTGAGAATGATCCTTGCAGGTTTGTTTGTTTTACATTTGTATTTCTATCAACAGTTTGGTAGTAATTTATCCTTTAATGCTCCAAATCAAGGTAATGAGCATTTTGTTGAGGCAGCTCCAACATCTAGTGATCCTATCTACAAGAGGTCAAAATACCACCTGGTCCTAAAATACCTCACAATTTTTAAAATTGAGGCAATGATTGCAGCCACCGTGTCAATCCATCTTGTAGAGGGCCTTACTCTTTTTCACTGCCCCTCTACTTTACCAAGGATGATGTCTTCCAGGGACTGGTCTCTCCTGACATGTCCAAAGAAAGTGAGAGTAAATCTCCCTATCCTTGCCCTAAGGAGCATTCTGGCTATACTTCTTCTAAGACAAATTTTTTGTTCTTTTGGTACATGCAATATTCTTTTGCATATTACAATGATCCTTGCAATATTATTTTCCAGCATCATTATTCAAATGCATTGATCTTCCTCCAACTTTCACATGAATTATTCTTATATTCATGCGATTGAGTAATTTAGTGAAAGACAATTAAAATGTTTTGGGGAACCCTGGATTCTACCTCAGTCAGGAAAGTATGGCACCCTGGAACAGCAATGAATTGGTATAACTAAGTCGTAGTTTCAAAAACAAAATACTCTCATCTGTGGATGTCCTCAATTTTAGATTAGGAACAAAATCTTTCCCACTGAGGAAGTCAAGGTCATTTGGATAACTAAAGAAGGCCCCTTTATTCAATGTGAGTAACACCCATAAAATGCTAAGAACAAATAGGATGTGAATTTTGAATATGAGCCTTTTAGTGTGATTTGTGAAGTCAGTAGAATTTAGTGTGAGCTATAAAAACAGAGCACCTGGTCTGGAATCCTGGCTCCACTACTTAACACATGTGTGGACTGGTTGACTTTGCCAGCTTCTCGGTGGCCCACCTGCTTTCTGTTTTAATTGTGGGTAGCAGTAGATAGCCATTCACTGGGGCTTCATGAAATGCTACACGCAGAATGCTTAAAACCAGGAGCAGCTGGCAAATGTTGAATAACTGACTCATCGGTAAAATATCCCTGAAAGATAGAATTTATCATTGTTTATAGCGTGATTCTCCCACTGTGATATATTTCAAGCATCTGATGTGAACACGTGCAAGTTGGCTCTTGGGAGTCAGTCTGAGCACACTACTGTTTCAACAGTGCCTGGAAATAATAAACATTCAAGAAAAATAATTTGCAATTATGACTCCTATTTATTGAAATTTTACAATACATTTATTTCTATAATATACAATGAACTGCATGGTCTCTTGCAAACGGTAGCCAAATTGGGCAAAGAAATAATTGGGGAAAGTCCTTTTGCCTACATTATACACCACGGTAAAAGAAGGATGTCTTTGTACAGGACGTCTGTTCTTTCTCAGCCTAAGTTAGTCCGAGCCTACTTGAGGAACCCTGGGGGCTTAATGGTTTCGAGTTGGGTTGCTAACTGCTAGATGAGCACTTGGAAAACCAACCGCTGCTTTGTCAAAGAAAGGTAGAAATGTTTCCTCCTATAAAGAGTCACAGGCTTGTAAACTCACAGGGACTGTTCTACGCTCATCGTCCTGTGGCTTTGTGAGTTAGCATTGACTCCATGGCAGTGAGTTTGGTTTTGGTTTGGTTTGGTACTTGTGCTACTGGTACCAAGGTCAGCGCAATCAGGAGCAAAGCTACACGCTCCGCCACTGCCGTGGTGCTGTCCAAGGTCCTGACAAGTTTCTAGCCTCCTTGAGGGGCAAAGCAGCAGTGCAGGGAAGAGGTGTGTGTGTGTGTGTGTGTGTGTGTGTGTGTGTGTGTGTGTGTGTGTGTGCGCGTGTGTGTGTGTGTGTGTGTGTGTGTGTGTGTGATTATAATGTGAGTGTGTGTGCATGATTATAATGTGAAACTTCATAGCTACTGTTGTTTCATTTTGGTTTTAAATATAAAAGAAAAGAGGAAAGAAAGAAAACCGCTACTATTGAGTCCATTTCTACTCTCCTGAATCAGAGTAGAATCGTGTTTTACAGAGTTCTCAATGGCTGATGATGTTGGGAATAGATCGCCAGGTCTTTCTTCCCAGATGTTCCTGGGTGGACTAGGACCAACAGCTTTTCAGTGAGCAAATTAACTCATTAACTGAAGTATTCCTCCAAATACAAAGGTGATACTTGTTTAACCTAGTTTTCATTGGACTGGACTGGATTTCATTGGACTGAACTGTTTCCTGGAGCTGTGTGTGGGAAGCGTGGGGGGTAGGAGGGAGGAGTCTCTGTTTTCTCCATAGTAAAAAAGTTTTGTGATCGAATTTTTCTCAGTAGATGCTAGTCTCTCAACTTGAGAAAATCTCTCATCTTAATTCTATTAATAAGTATCACTTGGGGTTTGCTTTATTTTATTAAATATAAGTAAACTCCCTTCTTTCTAAGAAAGGATTTTGAAACTGATTGTGGTAGCGATTGTACAATAACACTTAATAAGATTGAATTATGGAATGATAGAGAATATCTGGATTAACTAAAAAATGGTTTGAAGTGAGGGGAAATGAGCAGCAGATATCAAGGGCTCAAGTAGAAGGCAAATGTTTTGAGAATGATGATGGCAACTAATGTACATATGTTCTTGGCACAATGGACGTATGTATGGATTGTGATCAGAATTGTATGAGCCCCCAATAAAATGATTTAAAATGGTTTGGAAAAATTTTTAAACATTTTATTAGGGGATCATACAACTCTTATCACAATCCATGCATATACATACATCAATTGTATAAAGCACATTTGTACATTCTTTGCCCTAATCATTTTCTTTTTTTACATTTTATTAGGGGTTCATACAATTCTTATCACAATCTGGAAACATTTTTTTGCATGATAGTTGTATTGATTGGATTCCCTTAAAGGCGGATAGTTACAATCCTATTACAGACAGCATTACACTTCATGATTGATTTTGCAATGTCCTTTTTGACAATGAAAGCCATGCCATTTCCCTTGATTTCGTTATTCCAAGCAAAATAAAGCATATGATTTTCTAATACAAAATGGTCTCGATACAACGTTTATTCAAAGTCACACAACCACAAAAGCTAGTGATGAAGAAACTGAAAATTCTACTAAAGTCGTCCATCAGAAATTGATCAGACATGCAATTACAGTGCATTGATAATTTTTGGTGATGGGGGAAAAAGTTGGAAGCAAAAAGGAAGGAACAGTAGCTGGAAAATATGAACTTGGTGATATAAATGATGCTGGAGATCATATGATAAAATTTTTCAATACAAAAAAAAGAAAAGAAAACTCCTTTCTGAGAGAAGTACTGTTTTTCAGCTATTCTCAAGAGTACAAAGTCAATCTACACAATCTGGAGATTGTGATTCACATAGCAGGCTCCTTTCCTTACTCCCTGTGGTAGTTACATAATCTTGTGTCAATTTGAGGGTAGTAAGAGTGAGAGGTGGTATCTAGCCTTCAATCAGGTTACACCCTGATGATGCCTCCTTGTAGGCATGTCCTTCTCATAAGGATTCTGGGAACTTCCTTTCTCTCTCTGCCTTGGTCTTCCTGTTGACAAACCCCAAAGAGACTTTCTGAGACCTGAGAGAGCCTCTCTCTCTGCTTCACCTTCCTGTTCAAGGGCCACACTCGGAGAGCTGGAGGAGCCACGTGGAGACCTCTGTCAGTGCTAAGATACTACCACTGCCTTTGGAGCCACAAGACTTTGCACCCACCCGCCTGTCATCTTCCTCCATTTTGCATCATTGCACATGACTGCATGAGTCTGACAAAAGATATGAGCTAGTATTGGCCTAATATATAACTTATGGACTTGATTTGGACTGGTCTGGGACATTTTCGTAATATAAAATTACTCTTTGATATAAAATTATTTCATATATATATATATATATATATATATATATATATATATATATATATATATGAATGTCCCTGAACTTGTTTATCTAGTTAACTCAGCTTAACACACTCTGGGACTCCCTTAAACTGTAGTGTGTGTGATTCTTGTATTACAGTACCATTAACTTAAAGTGCAAGCTTCTGTGATTAGATTTTATTGGAATATAAATTATTCCTAAGACAGACAACTGTCTCTTGGGTCTCCTTTATTTCTTTATCAAACAGCATGTGGAATTAATAATTAAATACCGGTAGATTTTTATTTTTGTAAATGTAAAATACGGAAGACTGGTGATGTAATGGTTATGTCTTGGGTGTGACCGCAAAGCCAACACTTCAAAATCATCAGCGACTCTGTGGGAGAAAGAAGCAGCTTTATACTCCCATGAAGCATCCCTGCCTTGGAGACTCACAAGGGAAGGCCTACCCTGCACTATAGGGTCACTATGAATCAGTATTTGAGTGCTGACTCCGTGGTAGTTATATACATATTTTTAGTTTTGAATATGAAATAAAACACTTAGAGTAAGATGATATTTAAGGACGGTTTTGACTTGATGAGACTTTCTACTCAAAGCTTTACAATTTCTACTGTAAAGGGCTGCAGTCTTGCAAACCCACAAAGGTGGTTCTACCCTGCCCTCCAGGATCATTCTGAGTTGGACTAGACTCGGCAGAGCGTATAGGTGTTTTGCTTTTTCACCTTGAACTTATACAATTTCAAATGGCTGTTGAATCAAAATGCTGAGTCCAGAAAATATCCCAGCGTTTTCGTGCCACCATTTTGTGCCATTAGGAAACTATGCTTTAGGAGCTACCCAATATCCTTTTTTCTTGAGCACTTGCATTTTATAATTGAGAGGCAATAGACAATGCTCAGACAGAGAGATAAATGGTGAGCTCTGATAGCGCACAGAGAGCCGGGATCCCTAAAGCAGAGGGCCACCTGCAGAACAGGGACTATCTGAGAAAAGGAGAGGAAAAGCGAGAACTATCGGCTGTTACAGATCATTTCCTTGTTGAAAGGTTCCTGGTGCGTGAGAAGAAAGTTGGCTTTTTGAAAGGAATAAGCAGGTTCATTTGGAGCGTTCATTAAAAATTTCGTCTGAGCCCTGAGTGAAGCCCCTTCCAAACCTCACCTGATGCACATCTTGTTAGGTGTTGTCGAGCTGTTTCCAGTTCATAGATGCCCTATGTGCAAGAGAACAAAATACCGTCTGGTCCCGCACCATCCTCAAAATTGTTATTTGAGCCCATTGTTGCGGTCACTGTGACAGTCCATCTCCTCGAGGGTCTTCCTCATTGTCCATGGTTCTCCACTTTACCAAGCCCGGTGTCCTTTTCCAGGACCTGGTCGGATAGCATGTCCAAAGTGTATGAGATGAAATCTCACCAGTAGCTTCAGTTTATAGCCTCTGCTTATTTCATTCTCTTTTATATTGAAGATATTGTCTCACGTAAGGTATTTCTGTGAGTTCTCTGTGGGTGAAGTGACAAACCCAAGGCAAGCAGAGTGTTATGCCTGGGATGAATGGTCTAAGAGAGTGTGGTGAAATTGGAGGACGGGGTGATATTTGACCTCTACTTCATCAAATGAAGCTGGGTGCTGATTCTCTGGTCAGGGTTATCATTGCATTGATCGATAAAATCCACTCACACAACTAATAGTCCCTGAGGGCTTTTTCTTGATCAAGCCCTGTTCTAAATTCTAGGATGTTAAAGAATGTACACTCTCTGTCCTCATGGCACTCATATTCTGGTGGGTGAATGCCAGAAATTAGACAAATAATTTCATAGCCCCATGTAGTGATAAAGGCTAATAAAAAAATTTAAAAGAACTATATGATGATGGAACTATTATTTTAGATTGGATAGGCAGAAAATACTTCTGTAAGAAGTTGAGGCCAAGGAAAGACCAAGTACAAGGTCTTTGAAATACATGTGTGTTTGGTGTGCACGCAGAAACAAGAAATTCCTAGTGACTGGAGTAGACTGGGTGATGGAAACTAATAGAGGCAAGTTGAGATAAGGTCATGTTCATGTAAGACAAGTGTGTTAGTTTTCTACTGCTGCTAACAAATCCTTACAGACTCAGCTATTTAAAATAATACCAATTTATGATGTCAAATTCTGTGGGACGGATTTTGGGCACAATTCAATTGTATCTTCTGCTCAGGTCTCACAAGGCTGAATCAAGCTGATGGCTAGATTGTATTCTCCTCTCAAGAATCTAAGAATTCTTAGATTCTTTGCCTGACAAGGAATCAACTTCTAAGAGCATTCGAGTTATTGGCATAATGTGTTCCCTTAAAGAAAATGACTGGAATCCTCATTTTCTTACATATTTCAAGCTCTGTGAGGCCACCTCCAAGTTTTCTCCACTTGTCCCTCTCCGTAGCAGTTGACAAAATGGTTGCTCTTTGTTTCTATGCAGCTCACATTAGAATTTCTCTTCAGGAAGTGCCCAGTTCTTGTTCTAACGAACTGCATCTGATCAAGTCAACAATTCCCTTGTGATCAACTCAAAGTCAGCTTCTCTGAGACGATGGTAACACTTGGGAAAGTCCAGCCCCTGTGCCAAACAAAGTAACCTAATCAGAGGAGTAAAATCCCATTGTCTTCACAGGACCTCACTACATCATAGCAGACATATACCCTAGGAGAAAGGAATCTTGAGGAATATTAGAAAAAAATCTGCCTACTTCCACCAGATAAGCATCCTAGATTTTATATCCAAAGAATAGAAAGTCATTATATTATTTTCAGTAGGAGAAAGAAACTGAAGTTAACCCTTTAAAAATCACTCTTCCTGTACTGTGGGAAATTTAATATAGGGTCACAAGAATGGAGGCAAAAAAATGAGAAAGCTTGTGCAGTACTATAGGAGAAATACTTCAGTGAGTGTGATAATGACAAGACGTAGTCAGCTATTTCAATATACTTTGAGAGTGGGGCTGATAGGATCTGATTATGGATTCGATGCGGAATACTCATCATTAGATTTTAGAGTGATTAGAATTAACTCGGATAACATATACATATAAAATAAGTAGCTGCTAACCGATGTTGTGCATAGGGCTGCTATGAATCAAAACAAACTCAATGGGACTTAGCAACAACAGCAACAAACAGAAGTTAATTATCTTTCATTAATAATACATAACATCATAATTGTTATTCAAAGAAGATTTTTAAATATATAATCTCGATCTGTTGCTTTGTTTTCACTTTTTTCAACAGTTTTATCGGCATGTAATTCACATACACAATTCAATATTTAATCATATCAAAAAGAGGCATACACCCATCACCACAGCAGTTTGGAACATTGTCTTCATTTCTGTAGTCATTGTTATTAGCTCCCCCTTTCCCCACAACCTCCCCTGCCCTTAAGGAACCATTCATCCACTTACTGTCTCTGTAGATTTACCTATCCTGGATTTCATATACAGAAAAGTATTAAAATGCAAATATAAAATCTAACAAAGTAAAACAGATAAATACCCGAATTGAAAAGAAATCAGACTTTGTTTTTCTTTAATAATCATGTAGCCAAGAAGCCCAGCATCCTTTAGAATTTAAACCTTTATAGTGATTTTTTTTCACATCAAGATTGAAGTAATTGAAAACTAGGAGAAGAACAGTGAACATTAGAATCTAAAGGAAAATTCATCTTTTTTCACCCTGAAAATCCAGTGTATGTTTGTATTCCCTTTGCTTTTCAGTCAACCAAAATAAGGGATTTTATGTGGATAGAAGCTCCAAATACACTTAATTGTACTCTTTAATTAAATCTGGTTTGTGTGTAGAAGTAATATGTTATGCTAGAGAAAAATGGTTCTTTTCTCCTGTAAGAGATCCTATGAGAGAGAAAAATATTATGGCTTCAAATCCCCATCTCTTGAGTGCCACTAAAATAAACAAGTTTGTCAGAACAGCCAGATCCATGGGTCTCAAAGCTCCAACCCAGAACCGTATTTTAGACTCTCCGTTATGTTTGTATGCAGAAAGCCAAGAGAAATTTGCCAACTCTCTCCCACAGGAGGACTATGGTTTAATGGCTCTGGCGAGGGAAGCTTTCAGAGTTTATGCATAAAAATTTGGGGGAAGTACTACTATGTTATGAGCTTAATATTCACAGCATCTACATTTATCCTTCTTGAAACAAAGTGAAATCTAATGTTTAAGATGAGACTTGTAAAGAGAATTTCTCCTGTTGGGTTTTTACTTCACCTTCAGTAATTAAAGTGTTGCTTGTGTTAGCTTTGGGTTCTCCAGAGAAACAAAATCACTGAAAATTGTATGTATAAAATTTGTATGTATATAGCTCTTTGTGTTTCCTTCCTCCCACCATCATGACCTCAATTCTACCTTACAGATCGGATTAGACCAGCGCGTGCACACTGATACAGCTAAGAGCCCCCAACACAGGGAATCCAGGATAGATAAGCCCCTCAGAGCCAACAAGGAGAGTAGAGATACCAGGAGGATTAAGTGAGGGTGCGGGGAGAAAGGGGACTCGGTCACAAGGATCAAACTAGAACCCTCTCCCAGGGGGATGAATAGCGGAAAAATGGGTTAGGGGTGACAGAGGACGATGTAAGATATGGAAAAAATAATCTATAATCTTTCAAGGATTTGTGAGAGAGGATGGGTGGGGGAGGGAGTGGGGGAAGAAATGGGGAGCTGATCTCAGGGGCTCAAGTGGGAAGAGAATGCTTTGAAAATGATGATGGTGGCATATGTGCAAATGTGCTTGATACATTGTAGTAATGTATGCATTGTGATAAGAGATATAAGAGCCTCCAATGAAAAAATAGAAAGAAAGAAATATTATATCTGGGTATAATAGAGATTCAAATGTTCTGAAACTCAGAATTCACACTTCTTTATTAAACTTTAACTCACTACTAGTCCATCGATTAAGTCATAATGACCCTATTGGAGAGAGTGAATCCTCTGTGAGTCTCTGAAACTGTTCAACTTTATGAGAGCAGAGAGTCTCATCTTTCTCTTGCAGAGTGGCTGGTGGGCTTGAATAGCTGACTTTGTGGTTAGCAGTCAAACGCATAACCCACTACACCAGCAGGGATCTTACTTATTGTACAGTAACTCTTATTTCTGGCCCTTTTAAAAGTAGCACATTGGAACTGCCTGCTAATCAGTTCCTCATAAAAGTGAAGCGATATTTGGGAAAATTCCAAGTTCATATAATTTGCACTGTTGAAATATATCTTTGGGTCAAAGGACACCAGGTAAAGTGCAGCGGAACCTAAATATTTAGTACAATACAAACGACTTTAAATAAAGCCAGTGTGCACTTCCTCTATCTAAGGCAGCTAAACTCCAAACCAAACTCCCTGTCATCGAGTCAATGCTGACTCACAGCAACCCTGCAGGACATCAGTATCTTAGATCATGGGAGAATCCTGGCTCATTCAAATTGACATAAACCTAGCTATCTACGGGTAACCGACTCTAATGATAGACATATAACACTCCCCTACCCCACTCCCAGGTGGATGAACAACAGAAACATGGTGCAGGGAGACAACAGATGGTGTAAGATATGAAAGTAATAATAATTTATAATGTATCAGGGGTCCACGAGGGTGGGGGTGGAGTAAAGAGAGGAGCTGATACTAAGGGCTCAAGCAGAAAAGAAATGTTTTGAAAATAATGATGGAAACATATGTACAATTGTGCCTGATACAATTGATGTATACAGTGCTATAAGATCCCAATAAAATGAACTATGAATAAAATTGTTTTAAGAAACTTAACTCTCACATGGCTTAATAAGAGAAAGCAAATTGTCTAGGTGGAGACCACAGTACTATAATTGGTTTTCAGTTACAAAGGTGAGAGATGGAAAATACTTGAGTGACCAAATCATGAGAATGACTCTCTTAACTTCTAGAATAGAGATCCCCAATCTCAGGTACGTATTAGAAATAGCCATGTATCTTAAAATTTAAAAAGTCAAGGTTAGTCTAAGAGGTGATCATCTAAGCTTGTGATATGTGGAAGAATAATGACCAAAGACACGCATGTATTAATACTCAGAATTTACAAATGTTATATTACAAGGAAAAGGGAACTTTTAAGGTTTAACCAGAGCACTAAACCAGTAGCCGCTGAGTTGGCACTGCCTCATGAGACCCAGAAGAGTCGGAGAAAGGTGTTCCTGGTTATGACTTTCGTAAACACATTGCAGACCTTACTTCCAACGTACTTCTGAGTGGTTTCAACTTTTCTATTAGTAGTCAAGTACTTAATCACTTGCCTCATTAAACACTGGGGTAGTTACATAGTTGTTAATTTCAGGATTGGGCGTGTAAGGGTGGAGTCTAGCCTGTCAATGAGGCTTCTATGTGGGCACAGCCTTCCCCTGAGGCTATTGGTAATTCCGGTATTTCCTCCTTGGAGGTGGGAGACTCTCTGCTCACACTCTGGGAGACATAGCAGCTGATAAGAAACGTGGACTCACCCTGATGCAGAGACCCCTGCCAGCGCTGATATGTTTCCAATGCCACTGGATCCAAGAACTTTCTACCTACTGACCTGTGATCTTCTACATTCAGCGTCATTGCATGTGTTTTGTGAGTCTGAAGAGGACTTTATAGACTAGTATCGGACATATGGGCTAATATCAGATTTATGAACTTGATCTGGACTGGGATGTTTTCTCAATGTTCAATTGCACGTGTACATAAACCTCTTTCTTATACACATATGTGTGTCCATGGCTTTGTTTCTCTGGTCTACCCAGACTAATACAAACACAGTCCCCATAACCTGAGTTGGTCTTTTGCCTTGAACCCACTGGTCTAGCAGATTTCCTGGGAATCCACTATTTTCATGTGTCATTGCCTTCCAGACCATACTGGTAAATCCAAGACTCTTCTCTGGTTGGGATTCATTTTATAAATTTACCTTCACTAACTTCAATCTCACTTAACATGCTGATGGGAGCGTCTTCTCTGGGTTTACTGATCTTTGTGCAACACTTTTGACAAGATCCATAGCGCTGAAAGCTTTCTAAGGTCAGGATGTGCTCTTGAAATTGACAATGCTGACCCATTTGAAGTCCCCACTTCGGTTGCTATCACATCAACGGCAATTCTATGGTTTTCTTTGACCAGTTTCTGGACTTGATCCACAATTTCCTCGCTCATCAAGATGAGTAATTTTCTCTCACTTATTTCCACTTTAAGATCGAGCTGAATTCCTTAAAACATTTACTCCATCTAAAATCTGCTATTTGCCTTGCAGTAACATTCTTGTAAACTTGGTTCACAGTTTCAATGATTTGGGAATATGTTCATTTGAGTTTTGTTAAAAATTTAGCACTAGACCTGACCTCAAAGTCATGCTTTCCCATAAAAAAAATTATCCTTTGTTTTGGAGACCCCCTAAGGAAATTGTAGGTAGGAGCCATGGAGTGAGTTCTGGCTCGTTATTGATGTCTCAGAGTGAATCACACACTAGCTGGCGCTGCACTGCCCTCACCATCCTTCTTCTGCTTAGTCTGTGGTTACAGCACTGGTGTCATTCCATTGCACTGACGTCTTCCTTTTGTTCATTGGCTCTGTACTTTACCAAGCAAGATGTCCTTCTCCACAGACTTGTCGCTCTTGATAACATGTGCAAAGGATGTGAGATCAAATCTTGCCATTCTCTATACTAATGAGGAGCCGGACTTCAAACTCAAATCCAATACAGGGTTTTCTTTCATTCTTTTTTCAGTTCATGATACACTGGATATTCATAACCAACACCATAATACAAATGCATCCATTTTTCCCTCAGTCTTCCTTATGTATTGTCAAACTTTCACACGTGTATAAGGTGATTGAATATACGATTACGGGTCAGGTGTCCCTTCATCTTCAACATGGCATTTATTTTTAACATTTTAAAGATCTTTTTGCCACAGATTTGTCTAATGTAAAATGTCATATGAGTTCCTGAATGCTGTTTCTATAGGCTTGATTATGGACCCAAATCAACTTGAAAACTTTTGTCCATTTATCACAATACTGCTGATGGGGTCCAGTTGGGAGGATTTTTTCTTTTCTTGACAATTTTCTTTCAAAATTGTAATCTACACTGAAGGCTGTAGTCTTTGATCTTTAACAGTAAGCGCCTCAGGTTCCCTTTGCTCTCAGAAAGACACATTACGTCATCTGTGTATTGCTGGTTGTTGATATACCTTCCTCCAATCCACTGCTGCATCCTTCTTCATATAATGCAGGTTCTCAGATTATTTCTTTAGTATGAAGAGATATGATGAAAGTTCCCAACCCTGATGCACATCTTTCCTTATTTGTAACCAGGAAGTATTTTCTTTTTCTAATAGATGGACTGAATCGAAGGCTCTCTGTGTATTTTCATGGGGAGTTCTTTTCTCCTTTAAATTAATCACCGTGGTAGAACGAGTGTCACAAACCGTGTTGCCATTTAACTACTTGTAAGTGTACAATTTAGTGGCACTAATGACATCCGTCATGTTGTACTATTATCACCCCAATCCATTTCTGAAAGTTGATACCCACATACGCTGAAAGCTCCGTGCAGAGTCTCCCAGGACAGAGGAGTCGCCCGCGTGACCCTGGCTGTCTTCAACGGTTACGCAGATCATGATCTCTCTTTTGAGCCAATCACTTTGAATTAAGACCTCGTTACTACAATCAAATAATTCTTTCTGATATCTTTGCAAACTTTTTGAAAGCCAGAGATGGATTTTAAATCACTGCAGTGATGGATCTCAGATGTCTTGTTAGAAGAATGATAAAACTTAACTTCGTTGGTGTTTATAATGCCAAGTACTTATATCAGTTTTATAGAAGATTGACAACTCTAAAGACTGGCTCTTTTAATCACTAGAAGCGTCCTCAGAGATAACTTATTTACACTCTGAAATGAGGAAACTGTATCTCGGACAAGTCAAATAAAAATCAAAAGGGCCCGGGAGTTAGAAAGTGAGCATAAGGTGTCTTGTGGTATATAATCTGATTGAGAACACCCTGAAGGCCTGAGCCATGCCTTACACTACATCCTGGGACCTTTTAGTTTCTTCCTGACTCACTGCTTGCAACCCACAGGTACCCCGGACCATTGCAAAATATGGAGTACATGGACTTCCTGTGATTGCCATCTTCCTCCTTATCATACAATCTCAACTGGTTTTCACTTCTATTCTAGAGCAGTGGTTCTCAACCTTCCTAATGCTGCCACCCTTTTTTTGTTTTTCTTTTTTTTTTCTTTTAACAATTTATTGGGGCTCATACAATTCTTTTCACAGTTCATACATATACATACATCAATTGTATAAAGCACATCTGTACAGTCTTTGCCCTAATCATTTTTTTCTCTTTTCTTCTTTTACATTTTATTAGGGACTCATACAACTCTTACCACAATCCATACATATACATACATCAATTGTATAAAGCACATCCATACATTCTCTGCCCCAATCATTCTCAAGGCATTTGCTCTCCACTTAAGCCCCTTGCATCAGGTCCTCTTTTTTTTCCCCCTCCCTCCCCATTCCCCCCTCCCTCATATGCCCTTGGTAATTTATACATCGTTGTTTTGTCATATCTTGCCCTATCCGGAGTCTCCCTTCCCCCCTTCTCTGCTGTCCCTCTCCCAGGGAAGAGGTCACATGTGGATCCTTGTAATCACTTCCCCCTTTCCAACCCACTCACCCTCCACTCTCCCAGCATCGTCCCTCACGCCCTTGGTCCTGAAGGTATCATCCACCCTGGATTCCCTGTACCTCCAACCCTCATATGCACCAGTGTACAGCCTCTGTCCTATCCAGCCCTGCAAGGTAGAATTCGGATCATGGTAGTTGGGGGGAGGAAGCATCCAGGATCTGGGGGAAAGCTGTGTTCTTCATCGGTACTACCTCACACCCTAATTAACCCATCTCCTCTCCTAAACCCCTCTATGAGGGGATCTCCATTGGTCGACACTTGGGCCTTGGGTCTCCACTCTGCACTTCCCCCTTCATTTAATATGATATATATACATATATATACATACATATATACATATACACATATATACACGTACATACACACACTTATATCTTTTTTTTTTTGCATGATGCCTTATATCTGGTCCCTTGGGCACCTCGTGATCGCACTGGCCGGTGTGCTTCTTCCATGTGGGCTTATTTGCTTCTGAGCTAGATGGCCGCTTGTTCACCTTCAAGCCTTTAAGACCCCAGACACTATCTCTTTTGATAGCCGGGCACCATCAGCTTTCTTCACCACATTTGCTTATGCACCCATTTGTCTTCAGCGATTCTATCATGGAGGTGTGCAGTCAATGATATGATTTTTTGTTCTTTGTTGCCTGGTAACTGATCCCTTTGGGACCACTCGATCACACAGGCTGGTGTGTTCTTCCATGTGGACTTTGTTGCTTCTGAGCTAGATGGCCGCTTGTTTATCTTCAAGCCTTTAAGACCCCAGTCACTATCTCTTTTGATAGCCGGGCACCATCAGCTTTCTTCACCACATTTGCTAATGCACCCATTTGTCTTCAGCGATTCTATCATGGAGGTGTGCAGTCAATGATATGATTTTTTGTTCTTTGATGCCTGGTAACTGATCCCTTTGGGACCACTCGATCACACAGGCTGGTGTGTTCTTCCATGTGGACTTTGTTGCTTCTGAGCTAGATGGCCGCTTGTTTATCTTCAAGCCTTTAAGACCCCAGTCACTATCTCTTTTGATAGCCGGGCACCATCAGCTTTCTTCACCACATTTACTTGTTCACCCACTTTGGCTCCAGCCGTTGTGTTGGGAGAGTGAGCATCATAGAGTTCCAATTTAATAAAAGAAGGTATTCATGCATTGAGGGAGTGTTTGAGTAGAGGCCCAAGGTCCTTCCGCCACCTTAATATTTGACCTATAAATATAGACACATAGATCTATTTCCCCCATCCTCCTATATATATTTGCATGTACATGTCTTTGTCTAGACCTCCATGAATGCCCTTTGACTCCTAGCTCTTTCCTCCATCTCCCTTGACTTTCCTCCTGCCCTACTACCATGCTTCATCGCCACCTGGGCTAGAGTATACCTCTTCTCTAAGCAACCTTACCCTTGATCATTTCCCACCAGGCCTGCCACTCCCCCTTCTCTACCATTTGGGGTCCCATGTTTTTCCCTTGTCCCTGGGTTTGTTAACACCACTTCCTTACCCCCCCTACCCCCCCACCCCAAGTCCCCCCGGAACTGTCGGTCCCGTTGTTTTTCCTCCAGATAGTTCATCCAGCCTGTCCTATTCAGACAGACCTGTGGAGTCACTAACATGCACGAAAACTAGACAGAGGAAAACAAAGCAACAGTATACAACCAGACAACAAAACAACCAAAACAAACCACTGAAAAAGAACAGAACAAAACAGTTCACAAGAGAAAAGCTTGTAGTTAGTTCAGGGATCGTTTGCTGGCCCTTAGGAGCGTTTTCCAGTCCAGTCTGTTGGGGCACCACACCCTGGCCCCAAAGTCCACTTTCAGCATTCCCTGGGGACCTTTATATCTCCACAGGGAAAGTGGGACCAGACTTCAACCCAGTGTCGCAAGGTGTGAATGCAATATCCCGGCGTGGAGGAGGGAACCGGTGGAGAGGTCTGGGAGGCTGGCCCCAGCACCATAAATTAAGTGGATTCCTGCCCCTCCCCAGAAAAGAATTTGTTCCAAAGGACGACATTGACTCTGCAGCTCTGGGAGATGGACATATTTGATCAGAGCACACGGGAGCAGATGAAGGGGCAGGAGGAGAGAGTGGAGCACAGCCTGGCCCACCAGGCCGTGATGATGATGTTCCTGAGTAGAGCAGCCAGTCCACAGAGAGAACAACATGGCTGGCCCCACTATGAGACATGATGCCCCTCAGTGACTAAGGGCGATACAGGGGACAGCACCGGAGACACAGTGTGGGAATTGCACCTGACCTGATCCCACCACACCGAGGCAAATCACTGGGGGAGTGCAGCGGAACAGCAAGGGAATGGAGCTGCCACCCTTTAATACAGTTCCTTATGTTGTGGTGATCTGCGCCCCCCCAAACCATAAAATTATTTTTGTTGCTACTTCATAACTCTAATTTTGCTACTGTTATGAATCGGGAAAACACTGTGAAATGGTAGTTAGACCCCCAAAGGGGTCACGACCCACAGGTTTGAGAACCGCTGCTCTAGAGGCTTGGGCCTAGAATGGCATGGCTGGGCAATTACAGTACACACTCAGGCTTTCATTAACCTCGTACGAAGATGGAGCATAATGTATATAGATCAACTAATGGAACTCACTTAAATCTTAAGGGTTTCATCTTTGTGTTTTTATATATATGAAAACTAAAGGCAGACTGTATCACTAGAAATTACTATAAGCTTATAGTTTCTGCGAGTTAAGAATTGTATGCCAAGTGGTGATACTGGGAGGGTAGAGGGAGAGGGGGTTGGAAAGGGGAACCGATTACAGGGATCTGCATGTGACCTCCTCCCTGGAGGACGGACAACAGAAAAAGGGGTGAAGGGAGATGTCAGACAGAGCAGGATGTGAAAAAATAATGATTTATAAACTATCAAGGGCTCATGAGGGAAGGGGGAGCGGGGAGGTAGGGGGGAAAAGAGGACCTGATGCCAAGGGCTTAAGTGGAGAGCAAATGCTTTGAGAATGATGAGGGCAATGGATGTACAGATGTGCTTTACACAATTTATGTATGTATGGCTTGTGGTAAGAGTTGTATGAGCCCCTAATGAAACGTTAAAAAAATTTTTTTAAAGAAAAGAATTATATGCCTAATGTATATTTGCATGGAATCAGGCACCAAAGAAGAAAAGAAGTTCACTCCGTGGCTATTCTGTAAAAGCAGAGCATTTGTCACAAAGGACATGCATTTTATGGGCTCTCTTATCCTAAATATCTGGGGGAAAGTCTGTATTAAGTCTGTGTCCTAGAACTGAGGTAGGGCTCAGAATAGAATGGAATGTGTAACAGCAAACTTGGCCTTTTGGAATTCAAGTTGGGACTCTAGATAAAAATGTCACGGACATAGAATGCCATAAATGATCCCTAAGCAATCCTCAACATTCCAGCAGATTTTCAATTTGAAAATCAGAAATAAAATCTGATATGTCCAAATAGTTGGCACATATTTTTGATCTGATATTAATGCCTAATTTAAATATAATGTGTAGTTAAAATAATAAATGATAATGTTAACATTAAGGGCATCTTTGTTGTTTCTGTTCAATTTGAAAAAACCTACAAACATCAGGGTAACATGAAAAATAAGAAAACATTTTCAATGTTAGTTAATGCATTCCTATTTAATCCTTGGGCTTCATGTAAGGCGCCTTGCTAGAATGGTGGTGAAGCTCTCAGAAAGGTCAGGCCACCTGGTGCTCGCTGATAGATAGAGGTGGTATTCTACTGCCATGAAGAATACGGTTTTGGAAACCCTATGTATAGCTGTGTGTCGGCTCTTATTATATAACTATTTTGAATTTTATTTAGAGCCCACATTACTGTATATGGTTTCATTATCATAGGGAAAAATTCTGTTTTTAAATAGAGCCACACTCACAGGTTCAGGGACCAGGACTGCAACACCTATTTTGGGTGGGAAAACACATTTCAATCGATAGCACATTGTTTTTGAGTAAATGACTGGCTCTTTCTGAATATCTGTAATTGAGAAGAAAAAATTAAATGATCTTTTAGGTTCTTTGACATTTCTGGAATCTTCAGATTGCTTTACCATAAATATGAAAATATATACACATAGACTTGAAACTAGACACCAGCAAAGAGAGGATGGTGGCACCTTTTAGACAAAGTGGCATTCATTTGATCTGTGAATCTTATTCAACTTTTATGCTTTCTTCCCTCTTTTTTAGCCGTAGCTTTGAGAATGTACTTGCTTAATTCAGTAAAATGTTGAGAGACTTATTTCAAATCACATCTCACTACACAATGTGTTCTTCAGTCACCAAATTGAATGAGAAAGAAAATTGAATATTTTAAATGAGTCGCTAAAGTAGATATGAATAAAGACAATGTCAGACTGAGTTAAGTAGATTTATATTAAAAAGAAAGCAAACTGGAACATTCTGACAGTGCTTTTGATACATTTTTATTGAATAATTATTTTTTTAAAAGAAGAGGACTTTTCATCTTATGAAGATTAGGAATTTTTTTATTAGTCTCTACCTTGGTAGCCAGTTAAATCATCTTTAAACCATGAATTCAACAACAACAACAACCAAAAGCCTTTTAAAAAAATCTGCATTTATCATTCTACAAATTCTAGCAAACAATGGAAAAATAACAGTGGAAATATTTAGGAATAATTCATATCATTTCTCCTGCATTAGTCTAGTGAGGGGGTTATCGATGTTTAGAAGGGGTTATCAATGAAACTTTGCCTTAATCAAATGTACTCTCAGGGGTATAAAAACTAAAAATGGAACACTATTTCTTTCTTAATTGGGAGTTAATACATATGTAACATGATTCCATAGTTCAAGCACATCAAGCAAGCATATTGATTATAACTGTGGGGGGTGGAGGGTAAGGCACTATGGTGGAGAAGCTCAATATCATCAGACCATCAATTGGAACAAGTCATCAATTGCTCACCTGTAAGTTCAGGTTGAAACTGAAGAAATTTAAAGCAAGCCCATGAGAACCAAAATACCATCTTGTCTATATCACACCTGAATTTAGAGACCATTTTAAGAGTAGATTTGAAGCACTGAACACTCCTGACTAAAGATCAAATAAGTTGTTAGATGATATCAACATCATACATGAACAAAGCAAAAGGTCATTCAGAAGAAAGTAGAGATAAAAATCCCTGTCAGACAGTGTAAAATATTAAAATTAGTGATTTTAATGTTTTAAAGAGACTCTAAAATTTGCTCTTGAATTAGAAGATCTATATTAAATGGAAAAAAATGATGACATAAAAGAGCATAGACAAATGTGGTGGAGAAAGCTGATGGTGCCCGGCTAGCAAAAGACAGAACATCTGGAATCTTAAAGGGTTGAAGGTAAACAAGAGGCCATCTAGCTCAGAAGCAACAAAGCCCACTTGGAAGAAACATACCAGCCTGTGTGATCACGAGATGTCGAAGGGATCAGGTATCATGCATCAAGGGAAAAAAACACATAATTTTGTAAATAGCGGGGTACAGATTGAGGACCCAAAGCCCATCTATAGGCAACTAGACATCTCCTTACAGAAGGGTCACGGGGAGGAGATTCCAGTCAGGGTGTAGTGTAGCAATGGTGAAACATACAACTTTCCTCTAGTTCTTAAATGCTTCCTCCTCCCTGCCACCCACTATAATGATCCCAACTTGACCTTACAAATCAGGCTAGACCAGAGGATTTACATTGGTACAGATAGGAACTGGAAACACCAGAAATCCAGGACAGATAAACCCTTCAGGACCAGTGGTAAGAGTTACCATACTGGGAGGGTATGGTAGAAAGGAGGAACTGATTACAAGGATCTACATATAACCTCCTCTCTGGGGGATGGACAGCAAAAAAGTGGGTGAAGAGGGACATCGGGCAGTGACAAAATAATAATAATTTATAAATTATCAAGGGTTCATGAGGGAGGGGGAGCTGGAAGGGGATGGGGGAATGAGGAGCTGATACCAGGGTCTCAAGTAGAAAGCAAATGTTTTGAGAATGATGATGGCTACAAATGCGTGTGTGGATTGTGAGAAGTGTTGTATGAGCCCCCAATAAAATTATTTTTTAAAAGAGCAGAATAGAAAATTTCAAAGAACAGCTCAAGAAGACAAAATATTATAATGAAGTATGTTAAGACATGTTAGTTACAAAACTAAAAGAGAAAAGCACACTCAGGATTTCTAAAGCTGAAAAAACTGCAGAAGAAGTCAAGTCTAAAGTTATAATATTGAAGAGTTCTATAAGCAAAGTATTGCACTAAGACCTTGGTAACATCAAAAGAAGTTTGAAGGAATACAGAGTCACTGTACCAAAAATCACTGGTCGATGTTCAATCATTTCAAAATGTAGTATATGACCAAGAACTCTTGTTACTGAAGGAAAAAGTCCAAGCAGCAAGGAAGGCATTGGTGAAAAGACAAAGCTCAGCAAATTTACAGAACATCAATAGAAATGTTTCAACAAACCGATATAGCACTAAGGGGATTATCTATCTGTGTTAATTCGTTTGGAAAACAGCCACCTGGCTGTCCATTTTATGTTCATTGTAAAGAAAGGTGACCCAACAGAATACAGAAGTTATGGAATACTATTATTAATATCACCTACAAGTAAAATTGTGCTGAAGATCATTTAAAAACAACAGCAGTAGCACAGCTACCAGGATCTTCCAAGAATTCAAGCTGGATTCAGAAGAGGATATTGAATTAGAGATATGATTGCTGGTATCAGATGAATCTTGACTAAAAGCAAAGAGTACTAGGAACATGTTTACCTGTCTTTTATTGATTAGGAGAATGGTATTTGACTGTGTGTGCCGTAACAAATTATGAATAATATTGGGGGAAATGAGAATCCCAGGACACTTCTAAGTGCCCAAGTCTAGCCCCTGTTGTACGCCAAAGTAATTGTGGCAATTGACACGCTCCACGGCTCTGTATGGCTTTTCATTTTCTTCTCAAACGCTGATATTACCAGACTTTTTTTTTCCAACTTGATTCAGTAAGGTGGTATGTCAGTCTGGTGGTACGTTGCATTTTACTATATGTTTATATGGATATTTTGATTTACTCTTTTGTAAACCACCTACTTTGGCTTTGCATTTTCTATGTGAATTTTGAAGTTGTGTTTCATGTATTTTTTGGATGCTAGTCAACATAGGTGACATATGTGTTCAATATCTTCTCCTGATTTTTCAGTTTATTTTTTCACTGTCTTTGAGGTATTATTGAATAAGAATAACGTTTTAGCTCTGATATATTGATTTTCTTCAGTTTACTTTTTTTTCCATCCCCAAATTTTACTCTTTCTATACTATTTAAGGGTATTGGGAAATGAGACATCAGTCTAACTCATTTCATGAGACACAAATGAACTTAAAATAAAGCTTAAACAAGGAAAATACAAGAAGTGAAAAACTTGTAAACATATTAAATATCATCTATATTAAATAAAATTTTTAGAAAGACCCCAATCCTCACAACTGGACCACTAGGTAACACCATAATAAATGGAGAAAAGAGGAAGCTCTCGAGGATTTTATGTTGCTTGGATACACAATCAATGTTCATGTAGGCAGCTGCCAGGAAATCAAATGACGCATCACATTGGATAAATCTGATGCGCATGTCATTAATGTTTTGAAATTCAGGTAGTTTACTTCAAGGACTAGGATACACCTGACCCAAGCCATGGTATTTTCTTTTTTTTTTGTATCTATCTTTCTACCTACCTACCTACTTATATTTATATCTACCTATCTATCTCCTATCTATGTATCTACTTACCTACCTATCTATATTTCTACCTACTATCTACTCACCTAACTACCCACCCACCTATGTATCTCCCTACCTACTACATTTGATTGAGTCTATTCCTCACCTGGAGCCCTGGTGGCATAGTGATTAAGCCATGGTATTTTTAATTGCTGTTGCCTTTGAGTTATGGTGCTGGCAATGATTATTGGAAGTAGCATGGAATGCCCAAAGACCCAACACATCAGTCTTGGAAGCACAGCCAGAATGCTCCTTAGGGGCAGGATGGCAAGGAGAGTTCATCTCACATACTTGGGACACGTTGTCAGGAGAAACCAGTCCCTGGAGAAGGACGTCGTCCTTGGTAAAGTAGAGGGCAGGGGAAAAGGAGAAGGTCCTTGGCAAGATGTATGGACACAATCCTGCCGTAGTGGGTTCAGACATCAGGACGATTGTGAGGGTGGCACAGGACTGCCCAGTGTTTCCTTTTGTTGTGCCAAGGGTTGCTATGAGTGGGCACCGACTCAATGGCATCTGACAACCACATTCTCACAAGAGAGCAAGTGCCAACAATCTGCACCTTTTGCTTAGCCCCGTGCTAGTCTTTCAGCAAAGCACAGTAGGTGTTATCATGCTGCAATTCATAAGGAAAACGAGCCGACAGAGTAGTGCTAGTGAAATGGGCTGCTCACAGAAATGCCAGACTATCTTGGCAGCAAAGAGCCTGCTTTCCGGATGGCTGACTGCTTTAGGTGCCCTTGGCTTCTCTGAAATCCTAGGAGGACTTTAACTGAGATTACTTAAGGTGGCATCTGAGATGACTACACAAAGTGACATTGTCAGCCCTCATAACTTAAAGGAGCAGATTGCAGTTTTGTTTGGGTTTCTTTAGGTCTTTTCCCTCACCAAGGTGTCAGAACAGTGTCTTCTTTCAGTCCAGTCACGTCTTACGTTCTCTATTGGCCGTCATCAAAGCACCCAATTCACCTAGCATCCTTGACGTCACACTTACTTCTAATCATGACATAATGTAATATAATATTATATGAAAGCATGTTTTTAATCAATGATCTAATTTTGAAAAGTTGAACTTTATAACCACTTTTCATTGCCTTGTGTCCTTTTGCAAGCATGCGTTCCACAGGTGTTTTAATTTATGTACTTGACTTTCTTTTTAAGTGACCGCAATTTTGAGTACATTCAAATCATTCGTGGAAAAAGGACATGGTTGAAAGAACAAAAACTATACTATAATACCTATTTTAGAAAGTATATATTTAAATTTAATGAAATACTAACTTGGCATAAAAAAGGCAAAAAGTGAAACAATAATTTTTCATATCAATTTTTTAAAACCGACCATTTTAAGCTTACATAACCCCTTTTTACTAAGCATTGCAATATGAGGTCTTAATTACCTTAGTACTTTTGGCTGCAATTTGAGTTCTTTTTTTCTTCTCGAGAGGGCAGGTGTATGAGTACAGAGTGGCAGGGACTGACGTTATAAGAGCTCTCTACAATTAGCTTTAAACCTTTTGTTCAGAATCAAAGACACAGGTCTTCAGCAGCCATTTGAGAAGTCTTTTACGACCACTGAGATTCTGTACAGAAACCTCAGTTATTGCATTCCTGTGCCTAGAAATCTTGCTTTGGTTTGGGCATAGGGAGATGGTCTGTTGCTTTTATATCAACATTTAATTCTATTTTAGAATCTTTTATTCTATTCTGCCCGATGCACATTTTCATTGGAATTCATAAGTCATTATTTTATCCAAATCACTTTTCTAGTAAATTGCTAGCAATATTTATTCATATTCTCTTTAATCCCTCATGAAATGCCTAGGATACAATACAAGAAACTTGTGGGCATAGAAAGTGATAGATTAATAGCATTGTTTTTCTCTAGGGCATCATGGTAACGGGAACCTAGCTACAATTAAATCCTTCAGAGAACGTTCTGAATGCCAGGAATCATCGCATTCCCATCCCCTGGTATAGTCCGTGTGCTTATTAAACGTGTCGGAGCTGAGTGAGCCTTCTTACCAGGAAATAAAAGATGTTCTACGTGGAGAGAAACATACATGAAAAAAAAGGTGAGAATTGGTCTGATGGTCTTTTGCCACCCAAATATGCTCAAGAATAGCACAGTTCTAGATTCTCTGAATGTAACCAAATGAATATGGACAGTTGACTATTTTATTTACAAAACAATGAACAGAACAATCATAAGCAACAATATGGGACGTGAAAGCCACCATATGTGCAATTGGCATCTGTGAGTGAACAGCTGTTCCGCAGCAATAACAATAGGAGATTTGCATATGGTCCTTCATTCTCTCATGGTAATTTGAAACTCGAATATGAATCAGTGAACACAAAATACACAGATACCGTGCTATGCTAAATTTATAACAGAGCGAATCAAAAGACCAAGATCGTGTCAGAAATCAAGTCAGAAATAAAATTGCTGTACAAAATGAGGTCATTTTGCAGCTTCATTAATAATGTAAAGCCATCAGCATTCTATAAAGAATAAAATGCTTTCCCTAAAAGTTTACCCACGTGAAAGCATCCGCATTCTGCTGTTATTGGAAATGCACATCTATGTGTCTACATCATTATCTAGAATTATTAGAATTTATATTTCACAATTTGGCTGCATTTTTCCCCTATGGAAGAAATTAAGCACTATAGAGATGGATTGGGTGGTATGTTTATTGCTCTGGTAGTCCTAAATCGTTTTTATCATGCAAAAACAAACCTTTATTGTGAGTTCAGTATGAGTCTAGACCTCTATATGGATACATATAAATTGTTCCTTTAACTCATTTTTAAAATTGGTAGGCAAATGTTGTTCCAAGTGATTTTTTTATTGAAAGAATAGCTGAAATCCATAGCTTCGTAGTTCTCTCCTGGTGCTGATGGACAATCATGGTTAAATTATCTAGAAGTGAATGTACTTCGTTATTGTCGCAGAAAAATATGCAAGATACTCCATACATGTACACACTCACAATGACAAGATTTGTTTTTCCAGACTCCTGTGTATCAGATATATATATATGTCTACTGTATATCAGATATATATGTCTACATATAATCTTGTTTTCCAATCAGATGATTGTACTTGCCATTCATTGTTATTTAAATAGTAATGTCTTTATTTAGTAGTGTTAAGAGTCCAAATGGCTTCTTTGAGCCAAGAACGTAACAAAAAATTAGCCATAAAGCCATTTATAAGGGACTATAACTTTATGCAGATTAAAGACTTAGGTAACTTTTTATCAGCAGGAGTCAGCATCGGTTAGCAATACTTTCAAACATGACTGAAGACCCTAGGTGATTAACTACTAGCCAAAAGGTGACTTAGAAGGCAGGCCTGGTGAGTGAACTTCGCGGAGGCCATAGCTGACCTCCTTAGGGGCCACAAGAAAGAAAAGGAATCCAACTCGTCACCATCTCAAGGTCTAGTGCCAATGAGGCAGCAGTCAGATATTCCACCACCACCCCACCCCCATCCTTCGTTCACCCACTTCTGACACCAGCCGGTCCTCCCAGGACTTTAAACTGTTTTGCAGGGTCAATAACCCATTGCAAGACCACACAGAACTCACAGGCAAGACTCACGATTAACGGGGCTTATGAGGGACGTTAGCAAGTTACCGCAAATCAAGATCAGAACACATTAAAGACACAGTCCTGGGTCCCCAGCCGCACCTCCTCGGGTGGCAGCCAAGTCCATCTCTGGTTTTCAGCCTCTCCACCGTGCAGTCGCTTGGCCTCTCCCTCTGAGAGCTGGCCCACAGCCTGTCTCACAGTCCCCCTTCTCTGCACTGCTCCTCTGTTCTGTCTCATGATCTGCTTGCCTCAGCCTGGTCCTAGCCTGGCGCCTTTGCTCTGTCTTGTGATCTCTAGGCTGCAGCCTCTGGTGTCTCTAGTCTCAACCTCTGCCATTTCAGACAGAGATATTCAGAGACTTAAATGTGCTTCCCTAGTGTCTCTCCTTCCTGATGGTCCTGAAACTTCACTTTCTGTTCCTGACTCTGAGGTGGCTTATTCTTACAGACAGGGCAGTGACAACTGAAACAGGACACCTCCCTCTATTAGTTCTTCACATACCTGATCTTTGGGTAGGAGTTACAAAAACAAGCAAAGAAGAGTCATATTAAGAAATTTCACTTCACCCCATCTGTCATCTGCGTTCAAAAGGTCGCAGCCTTGAAAACCTTATAGAAGGAGTTTATTCCGCACACGTGGATCACCGTGAGTCAGCAAGGACTGTACAGAAACTAACAACAGCATTGGCGTGAGTTAGCACCCTCATCTACTCAAGTCCGTGACCAACCTTCCCAGAACAAAAGGAAAGTCAAATGCGATCAATGAATCAAAACAGAAGGCAATCTATTTATTCAGGTCATCTTTAGAAGGGCATTGTGATTTTGCAAACTTGATTCCTGCATGGGATGGAATCCCCTTAACCAAAAGCCATTTGATGGTTGGTCCTAGTTCCTGAACACTACCTGAGCTGACGTGTATTGAGATTGGTTGGAGTCCCATCAGCATCCAGGGAGGAACCCTGCTTGATCTGGTGTTTACCTGGACCCACTTCTCAGTGACTGAGCCCTACCTGGATTGACTGGAGCACCTTGTTCTCCGTTACTGACACTCACCTGATGAGGCAAGAGTGCCCCATTCCACTGTTGACCACTATTGTAACTAGCTGTGGGGCCCCACCTCGTCTGACTTCTACTAGAATTAACTGGATGTCCAACCCTGTAGTTGCCTTTACCTTCACTAACTTGGGGGCTCTCTTTGTGATTTATATAAACCCTAAAACACAGAGGGAACCCTGGCGCCATTAGGCTGCCTAACAGCAAGGTCAGAAGTTCAAACCTGCCAACTTCTCTGCAGGAGAAAGATGAAGCTTTCTGTTATAGGCTATGGCCCTCCTGGTTCAGATAAAACCATTGGCCAACAGATGTAGCTGCTACAATGGCACTAAAGAGTCAGAGACAAAGACTGGTACAGGGAGGGGGAAGGAGAGTGTAAATGCTGAGCCCTGGACCAGAGTGGTAATGCTCTGATTATTGAGGCACCCTGAGACCTCTTAAGAGTAAGACCCATCCAGAAGCCGGCCAATGGGCAAAGGAGTGAGTTTAAAGCAGCAACCAACAACAATGCTTTCCAAGTGACATCCCATGACAGTTCATTATGTTTCCTTTTCTTTAAAAAAATCATTTTATTGGGGGTTCGTACAACTCATCACAATCCACACATCCATCCACTGTGTCAAGCACATTTGTGCATCGGTTGCCATCATCATTCCTAAAACATTTGCTTTCTACTTGAGCCCTTGGTATCAGCTGCTCATCTTTCTCCCCTCCTCCCCCAAACCCCCGTCAATTCACAAACCATTATTACTTTGTCATATCTCACACCATCCGATGTCTCCCCCACCCACCTCTCTACTGTTCATCCCCCAGGGAGGAGGCCACATGCAGAGCCCTGTAATAGGCTCCCCCTGTGAACTTTGGTTTGGGGGATGGGTAAGCATGTTTGCTTTGAGAAGTCTGTATTAGCATGAGATTAGGCTCCTTACAGAATGCCTCCTAAACCTTGTCCTATGAGTATTTTGCTTATATTTTTTTCTGTTATTGGAGTTGTTATTACAATCTGGTGTTTCCAGGAGGCCCTATGTTGACTGCAAAGAATTATCAAGTGTAGAAAGAGTACTACAGGGGAATGGCTGATACCAAAAGTGGTCGAGAAGTTGAAGAATGGGAGAACCACTACCACATAGGACCAAGCTTTGTGCTGATTCTTATGGTGAGGGTTATTCCAGCTACTGGTATCCATGAAAGTTCTAGTTCAGTTGATGTTCAAAGTGAGGTTAATTATGCGTCTGGAGCCCTAGAGGCATAGTGCTTGTATGTAGGGCTGCTAACCATAAGGTGAGCAGTTCAAAACCAACAACCACTCCAAGGGAGAAAAATGAGACTTTCTACTCCTGTAAATAGTTAAAAGTCTTGAAAGCCCACGGATGCAGTTTTACCCCATCCAATAGTCACGGTGATTCAGAATCAACTCAGTGGCAATGAGTTTGGTTTTGGTTTGGCACATATTGGAATATGTCATGTTGGGAGTGGAGGGATAAATGAAGGAGAATGAGAAACCTTTGGGTGTGGGGTGGGATAAAAATCATCATGATTTGAAGCAGCTCCGGTGATGCAGTCAATTATCAAAGACAAAATCTGTAGAGTATAAGAATGATGATCCAACTCATTGGAACCATCAGAAAATGCAGTCGCGAGGAAAGGGTGAGTTGGAAAATTTCTTGGTTTTGTTTTTTTTTGTTTTGTTTTCCATCATTGCTAGAGTGAAAGAGTTAAAGAGAAATCCATGGATGCTGAAAGAGGTGTCTGAAAAGCTGTTATGTGTCTAATTGAATGATAATGGAAACAGAATCTTACTAAAGGGACATCTTCCCTACCCGATGTTGTAAAACATACCTGAATTTATCATGGAAATGTCTATTGGGTATTGAAAACAAAACAAAACCCAAGAGCAGGTAACTCAGCTCTTCAGGCCAGCATATGCTAAATATGGAAATATTTATGCTCAACATGGAAATCATTAGAAAGCCTGTGAGCTCAGGTTTACAAGTGAGAGACAAGTAGCTGCCCCTTTGATGAGAGTACCAAACTGATTAAAGTCAACCACCCGAGAAGCAAAGGATACGATCTCCATGTGGGGTCAGCTGTATTGGAGCCCAGCAGTGCATTCTAGGAGGCTCTGTCTGTGCTCCTCTCAGATTGGAAGCTGCCCAAAGATGCTCACTTGCCGTGATCACTTGGGTCCACAGATGAGTAACAGTGCAGCAGGGGCAGCAATGAAGAAATGGACTGAGTTTAGACATGTTCCTCTGGCCCCTGTTGACCAAACCTTGGGTAGCTGGAAACAAGAGAAAGGATAGGGACCATTTAGTCTGAAGGGCCTCACAGGCAGATGTTAGGAGCCCTACACTTGTGATTGACCCCTCAACCCAGCCTCAGCAGACTAAGAATGGGAGAAAGCTTAAGGTCTGAACTGATCTTCAACTGTATAGCTAGGGCGCCCTGCGTGTGGAGTGGTGCCTACCAGGTCCTCCAGACTCTTGTGATCAGAAGGTTCCTCGGTGCCTCTGTGCTCTTGAGTTTTTAATCAGTCACCAGGTGAGCCTCCTGGTCAATCCATGGAGACGTCAAGTATCCAGGAGGTAACAGGAGCCAGCTGATAGGAGCAGCCAAGTGCCAACACTTGTTTATGTTTGTAAGTTCCTGGATGTTTGAGAATGGCCAGGGGCTTTGGGTTTTGGGGAAGGGTGAGGGGTCTTCTGTGAGGCATAAATCAGTCTTCTCTCAGCCTCGGAGGTCTCAGGACCCTCCTGAATTTCGTCCTCTGTACTTTTCATTTCTGTTTCTATCCTTTGCTCATAGCCTTGTGTTATTAAGCTTTTATTGTAGTTGTACTGTTTAATTTCCCTGAAGTCGTTTTGACAGCAGAAAGGAATTATAGAATACAACACAGAAAGAGAGTTGTGGAGGAAATGGCAAGTCAGAAATTGGGGAAATTGGAGAACAAGGGTATAATCTCAACCCACTGTCATGGAGTCGAAGCTGACTCATAGCCACCCCCTGTAGGTTTCCAAGACTCTGTTTATGAGAGTAGAAAGCCCAGCCTTTCCCCACAAGGAGCAGCTGGTAGTTTTGAACTGCTGACCTTGCAGTCAACAGCAATCTGCAGTGACTTCTGCTCCAGGAGTGAATCTCTGTAATCAGCTTTGATATTCAGTATTCATGGATCTCTCCAGATTTGGAGATGACAGTTAGCTTTGTGCCCTCAAATCTCCAATGGGCTCAATGAGCCCTATGTAATTCATTCACATTCAATTTGTTCAACCTTTTTCTTGTTGTAAGAATAGCGAAGATGACGTTCAGCCTCTGCATGTCAGAAATGAAACTGGGTAATGATGACTTTGGAATTTAGTTTTAAAATATATGATAATCTGATTACCTGAAACAGAAAGAGGTTAACCTAGTGTCATGCCATATGAAAAAACCTTATTCTGTACAAATATAAATAGAACAATTAATAAGGAGTAGTTACTTCATGGATTTTACTCACTGGATTTTAGTGATGAAAAAATCCCACACTTCAAGGGAAAATACTGGTCAGAATGGAAGACTGACATATCAATAGGCAATTGACATGCAGTTTCCACAACTGGGGGACACAGGAGCACACAAAAAATACCATGAGTGTTGCTTGAAGGTTTTGCAGAAATATGTCTCTTGTGCCAATAGAGTAAGTACGTAACGCTGTTTGGGGAGTCGAAATAGCAGCGCAAAGAGGGAAGAGAAGAAGAAGGAAAGCAAGCAAGAAGGAAAGCAAAAAGAAAAAGAGGGGCTCTGTTTTATGCAGTGTGCATTTTTCAAACTTTTTCAAACATTTGAAGGCATCACATGCTACCTTAAGAGACACTGTTGTCAGTGCGATTGCGTGAGCTTGGACTCACGGCGGCTCTATGTATCACAGAAAGAAATACTGCCCAGTCCTGTGCCATCTGCAGAATTGTTTGTAAGTTCTAGCCCATTGCTGCAGCCACTATGTTCATCCATCGTCCGCTGTGCTGCTGCCCCTCTACTTTACCAAGCAAGATGTCCTTCTCTAGGAGTGGGTCTCTCCTGACAATATAGTCAAAATATATGAGATTCACTCTCACCATCCTGCTTCTAAGGAGCATTCTGGCTGTATGTCTTCTGGGACAAATTTGTTTGTTCTTTTGGCAGTCTGTGGTACTTTCAATATCCTTTGCCAGCACCACAATATGAATGTATTTATCTTCAGTCTTCTTTATTCAGTGTCCAACTTTCATATGCACGTGAGGCGACTGAAAGTGTCATGGCTTGGGTTAGACGCACCATAGTCCTCAAATGACATCTTTGTTGGTCAACAACATAAAGAGCCCTTGCGCAGCAGATTTATCCAATGTAACATGTCGTGTGATCTCTTGACTGCAAATTTAGATATTAAAAAGATAGTTTAGGAGTACCTAAAAGTTGAAGGGAATGAGGAATCTTGTGGCTGGCAAATTAAACAGTATAAATCTAAACGAAATATCATTGTGGAGCTGAGTTGGATATTAGGGTGCTATAAAATGGTAAGAAGTGATAGGATAATGCCTAGCATCACATTGTGTAGGTTTTGCATGTTTATTGTGAGTCACTTTAACAATCTAATGAAAACAATGGATCTTCTTCCCAGAAAAAGATGTGCATGTTGTGGCACTATGATATATTGCATAATACAGGGCTCCTCACACAGTGAAGCCCGTCTTGTAGGGTTCTCCAGACCCAAAAAGGTTATCCACCATTGTGTTATTGTTGCTGCTGCTGCTGTTGTTCTTAGATACAGGTGAGCCATTTCCAACTCATCGGGACCCAGTACGAGAGAAGGACATACTAGCTATCCTGAGCCGGCCTCACCAGCTTGTTTGGTTTGAACTCATTGTTGCAGCCACTATGGCAAGCCATCTCATTATGGCTGAGAAAAATTGGACACCGGAACAGGCAATTTTAAGGGAAATGCATGAAAAGAAAAGCCAATAAAAATAATAAGGAGAAAAACTATCAGAGTAGTAATGAAAGCCAGGAAAGGCTTTTTAAGACTTTTTTTTTTAAGGATAGAGTGTTGCAAAATAGCCAGTACGGTGTCAAACATCAGAAAGGCTGAGACAGTGATTGAAAGTCGTCATTTGGATCAGGGAGAATTGAAGCCATCTGCAACCTCTATCATTGTTGACTCATCGGAATATTGATGACTTAAAGTGGAGTTTCCCAAAATAAATAGAGACTGTGAACAGGAGACTGTAGGTTTGCTGAAGGTGAGAAAAGAGAATAGGAGAGAATCTATGAGGGACTGTTCATTATATTATAATTGAAAAATGAAAACTTGTTCATGGGATGGAGGGGCAATACATAGAAAGGTAAACACTGTAGAAATGGGGATGAGGTTAGCATCCATGCCTGATGGAGTGAAGTCCAAGCAGGGAGGACAGAGTGGGTCTTGGCTTGAACAGAAAGAGTGCCAACCAAAGGCAACCTTGACAACTGTAGGAAAAAGGATATTAGACCCCTGTGAGCTGCTCCATATTCCTCATAAAAAATAAAAACTCACTGCCATTGAGTACAACACAACTCAGAAGGACCCCATAGGATTGCGAAGAACTGCGGTTGTGGTTTCCACGACTGTAAAACTCCAGGGAAGGAGAAAGCCTCTTCTTTCTCCCTCAGAACACCCCCTGATTTCCAACTGCTGGCTTCACGGGTAGCAGAGCAATGGGCAGCCCACAAAGCCACCAGGGCTCCTCACCTTCCGAACAGTGTCAGCATAACAGGACTATCTTAAATGAACCCCCTCTTTTATTTCATTACAGCCATATATGAAAAACCATGTATAGCCCACATCACCCGTGTTCTTGTTTTGGAAGCCACCGCCTACCCCTTATGTTTAATCCTACTTTTAAATATTCACAATGACCGGTTTGATCGTAATGAGATGCATGTTAAATATTATGAATTTAAATAAAACCAAGGTTGCATTTGAAAGTAGGGGGTAAATGACTCTAAAATTTTGATTAGAAACAGTCAGCCATTCTATGCCAACTCCACACACTTGACACCCAGTAATTAATTTCTCCATGGAACTCACCTCCGGGGTTTAAAAGGAACGTTCACACATACACTGTCGATGCGCTGTGTGCCTTCGAACGCTATACTTTCCTATTAAACGCTTCATCACAAGTATTACAGTTGATTTCATTCCAAAAGATTGTAAAATGTGATTCAAACCAGAGAGTATCATATTCCACATAACTGAATCTGTTGTTATAAACATGTCTTTGTACTTGGAGAAGATATATTTTCTGTTCTTGCTGAGCTCAGACTGAGGTGAAAATCACCACCCAGAATCCGGAATCAAACAGTAACTGAACATCAACTGTGTCTACTCTGAGTTGTCCAATGCTTGTCAGTCAGTTTGTTGCACTGTGGTGGCTTTAGTGTTCTGTACTTTTAAATTTTATTTTGTTCATTGATACTCTATACTTTACTACTCTATTTTTTACTAGTCATTTTTTTCCATCGAAGCATGGTAGTTTTATTTCTAGGACTTTACTGGTAAGATAGCCAGTGCTATGTCACATACACGAAAGTCTGAGAGAGTGAAAGTAATCATTTAGATCAGGGATCATCAAAGCCATCTAGAGCCTTTATCCACGTTCAAACCTTCTAAATCTTCCCAATCGTATCCCACTCTGCATACATCTTCCTGAAAAACATTTAAGATGTTTAGCATAGTAATTTAACTTTCTTCTTTCTAACTTTAATATCTTTGCTATTTGTGGGACTCTTAAATTGACTGATTTTTCCCCCCTTGTCCACAGGCTACAATTTCTTGTTTTACACAGAGTCTACTAATTTGCAATTGTATCCTCTATATTGTAGATGACTTAAAGTAACTTTTGATAACTTCTCTTCTGAAACGTTTATGTTTTATTCCAGCAGTTATCAAATGTTCGGTCAATCATTTTAACCTTGTGGATGTTTTCTTTTATACCTTGTAAAGTGACTCTCCCTTGTTATCCTGTGGTATCTCCTGTATTGCTGTGAGGGCAGGTATGCCACAGGCATTTCAAGCACCAGCAGGGTCACCCATGGTAATAAGTTTCACCTGTGCAGCTTCCAAATTAAGACAGACTTTAAAAAAAAAAGGGACTCGGCTGTCCACTGAAGTCTTAGCCACTGAAACCCTTGTAAACAGCAAGGGAACCCTGGCAAAGATGGTGCCAGAAGATGAGCCGCTCAAGTGGACCGGCACTCGAAGCATGCCCGGGGAAGAGCTGCCTCCTCAGAAGGGAGTCAGCCTTGATGACACGGACGGAGCAAAGCTTTGGGGACCTTCAGTTGCTAATGGGATATTAGTCCAAATGAGAAGAAACAGCTGCCACCGTCCATGAATAATGAGAAGATGAAATGCACCATGTCCGGAACTAGCAAAATTGGAAGTTTTCCAAAGTTAAATGGTCCACATAAAAACTGATATGCTCAACATGAATGAGCTGAAGTGGACCGAGAGGGACCCGTATGAATAGGGAAATGCTGTGATATACTGTGAGCGAAATGACAGACCCAATGGCGTGGTGTTGCGTTCATCATCAACAAGAACGTGTCAATACCTAACTTGAAGTACAATGATAGGAAAATCTCTATATGCCCCCAAGGAGGTCCAGTTAATACAGCCATATTCTAATTTGTACACAGCCCCTAAATTCATGAAAAAGAAATGGAAGATCTCCACTTGCTTCTTCAGTCTGAAAGTGATCAAAGATGCAACGAAGATGCATGAATTGCTCCTGAAGATTGGAATGGGAAGCTTGGAAAGAAGACTAAAGAAAGGATACTGTCCTTGGGAATATCACCTTGGTGGTAGAAACAACATTGGGGTGCACGATCACACTTTACAAGATCAACGACTTCTTTGTTGCAAGTACCTTTTTTCAAAAACACAAACAGTGACCGTGTCCATGAACTTCCCCAGATGGGATACACTGGAATCAAATTGACTGCATCTGTGGGAAGGATGATGGAGAACCTCAGTATTCGTAGCCAAATCAGGCACGGGGCTCACTGCAGAACAGACCATCGATTGCTTATATGCAAGTTCAAGTTAAAGCTGAAGAAAATTTTTGAAAATCCTCGAAAGTCAAAATACCACCTTGAGTAATCCTGCCATAAGTTCGAGAACATCTCACAAACAGATGTGGCGCATTGAGCATGAATGGCAGGAGACTGATGAGCTGTGGTATATTCACAACATCACGTATCAAGAAAGCAAAGAGTCCTTACAGAGACAAGAAAGAAAGACAAGATCAAAGTGGGTGTCAGAAGAGACTCTAAAAGGCTCTCTCTCAACAGTTTTATTGGCTTAGATTCAGATCATACAATTCAATAGTTCAATCACATCAAGGAGAATTGTATAACCATCACCACAATCAGATTTAGAACATCTTCATTCCTGTACTCATTATAATTAGCTGCCCAATCCCCGCACAACCTCCCCTGCCACACCCGCAAGGAACCATGAATCCAGCTACTGTCTCTACAGATTTACCTATCCTGGATTTCATACACAGAAAAACATTTAAAAAACAATAAAGTAAAACACAAACCTTAACTGAAAGGAGGGCAGACAACATTAAAAAACTAGTGCCCATTTAAATGGATCACAGGGAGATCAAATGATATGGTGCAACAGCATCTGCAACCAGCCACTTTCCAATGTTTTCCGCGTGCTATCACCGTTACTCACATCTCTGCCCCATGGCCAGAGAGTATCCACAGGGGCATAATCCATGTGTAGTTCTCCTTCACTGTGGTTTAAAACTGAAACCGCTTTAAACTGGGTCCAAAGGGAGGTCAGGTGATAAGCTATTACGCTTTGACGTAACTGCACTGGCCATAATCAACTTTAAAGTCTTCTCTGTCTGTTCACGGGGTACTCATATTCTTGGACTGTGATCCCAAGGGATCACACGTGGACCCTGCAAATGGACTCCGGGCTTCCATGGCCATCCATAGTCTACTGCAGACCAACTGTTCACAGTTGAAACTCTGATACTGCTCCCTCCTTTATTGTGGTTGTTGCGGTCAGGTGCCATTCAGTCAGCTCCAACCCACAGGGCCTCTATGCACAACAGAAGGAACCAATGCACAGTCCCGCACCACCCTCACAATCGTTCCTAGCCTGAGTCCATTGAGGCAGCCGCTGTGTACATCCATGTCATGGAGGCCACTCCTTTTTTTTGCTGCCTTTCCACTTTACCAAACATGATGTTCTCCAGAGACTGGTCTCTCCTGACAGTATTTCCAAAGTATGTAAGATGATGTCTTGCCATCCTTGCCTCTCAGGAGCACTGTGGCCTTACTTCTTCCAACACAGATCTGTCCGTCCTTTTAGCAGTCCTTGGTACTTTCAGTCTTCCTCTCCAGCACCACAATTCAAATGCATTGATTTATCTACAGCCGTCTTTATTCAAGGTCCAACTTTCACATGCATGTGATGCATGGAGAATACCATGGCTTTGGTCAAGTGCACGTCAGTCATCAAAGTAACACCTCTGCTCTTCAATACTCCAAAGAGGTCCTGTGCAGAATATTTACCCAATAAAACATGTCTTTTGATCTCTTAGCTGCTGCTTCCATGAGCATTGACTGTGAATCAAAATAAGACGAAATCCTTGACAACTTCAACCTTTTCTCCATTTATGATTTCACCTATTGGTCCAGTTATGAGTATTTGGGTCTTCCTGACATTGCAATCCATACCAAAGGCTATAATGCTTGACCTTAATCAGCAAGTGCTTCAATTCCTTTTGACTTTCAGCAAACAAGGTTATGTCCTCTGCATACCACAGGTTGTTAATAAGCCTTCCTCCAAATCTGGTGCCACACTCTTTATATAATCAAGATTCTGTGATGATTTTCTCAGCATACAGACTGAACTAATATGCTGGGAGGATATAACTCTGATGCACACTTTTCCTGATTTTAAACCACATTTAAAATTCCCTTGTTCTGTACACACAACTGCCTCTTGATCCCTGAACAAGTTCCTCATGAACACAATGACGTGTTCTGAATTCCCATTCTTCTCAGAATTATCCACAGTTTATTCTGGTCCCCACAGTTGAAGGCCTTTGCATAGTCAATGAAATATGATACACATCTTTCTGGTATCTTCTACTTTAAGCCAAGCTCCACAAGCAATGATGTCCCTTGTTCCACGTCCTCTTCTGAATCTAATCTGAACTTCTGGCAGTTTCCTGTCAGTGTACTGCTGCAATCATTGTTGGATGATCTTCAGAAAAAATCTACTTGTGTGCAATAACAATGACATCATTCTATAATTTGAGCATTCACTTGGGTCACCTTTCTTTGGAAAGGGCAGAAATATGGCTCTCTTCCTGTCGGTTGGCCAAGAAAATGACCCTCCTTTAGATTTATATTATATTATTTACAATCATTGGATCACACAAGCTGGTGTGCTTCTTCCATGTGGACTTAAGTGATGCCTCACTTAGATGACTGCTTGTTTAAAAACCAGTCTTTAAGATCCCAGATGCAATTCTTTCTGATAGTTGGGCACCATGTAGTTTCTTCACCACACTTTGCTATAACACCCATATCTTCTGTCATCTCTTCATGAAGGTGAGCATCAAGCAGGCCCATGTTATAAAAATAAATTTTTCTTAGATTGGGACTAGAATTAAGTGTAAGTTCAAAATCCATTAGTGTGCTATGGTTTATATAAGTCTCTGGTTCACCTTAGAGAAATTATTGTCATTTTATGTTAAAGAGCATTATCAATCATCCCCTTCGGACATCACTTTCACTGCCATCAAGTCAATGCTGACTCATAGTTGCAGTATTAGGCAGGGTAGAACTGCCCCTATGAGTCTGAAGCCTGCAAATATTCACAGAAGTAGAAAGCCTCATCCTTCCACTGCAGAACTGGCTGGTGGTTTGAACTGCTAACCTTGCAGTTAGCAGCCCAAGACATAACCACTGCCCATGGATAGCCACTAGTTTAGCCAATGGTATGAAATTTAAAACATTGTTGGGAAAAGGAAATTATACATGTATAGGCTAGCTAGCTATGAGACACGGTACATGAATTGTTGACTTGTAGTGATTAACCTCTTAAGTGACTGGACACTATTTACACCAGTGGAGGTTGGTAATAGGGGAAATTTTCTAATAATATTCATTCACAGCAGTAGAGCCATACCTGCCAGATTATTCCATGTTAATGAAGCGAGGAGGCATTAAAATACTAAGTATGTGGTGATCTGGGCCAACATTCATTGGGTCCCTTAAGGCAAGAGATTAAGATCAAACTCTAATTTCCACCAATTCTATGTCCTTGGGCTAGTAGTCATCTGCTTCTTCTCACACTGGGGAGTTTCAGCCTTAAGTCAATCAAACTTGCTCTTGAACATAGAGCAACTAAAACCAATGAAGACTTACTGAAGTAACAGAACTGAACAATAAATTTCAAAGGGCAGCATGAAGACATAATGTAGACAATTTTAATGAAATGTGCCAAGTCTAGAGTTGTAAACAGAAAAGGTAGAACACACAGCATATCTCAAACAAATAATTGAGGAACAATTCAAGTCTCCTCTTGAAATATTGAAAGAACCTATCATCAAATTATTGAAGATGGTAGGAATACACAGAGTCACTGTACCCATAAGAACTGGTCAATACTCAACCATTTCAAAAAGTAGCACATTATCAAGGATCTGTGGCATTAAAGGAGAAGTCCAAGCTGCACTGAGATGTTAGAGAAAAACAAGACCTTCTGAACTGGTGGAATTGAAAGTTTCAACAAGCTGAAGAAACACAGAAGCATTTGTCCTTGTCTAAGCCAAGACATTTGGAAGACAACTTCCTGGAAGAATTCATATTTGTGCCCACACCAAAGAAAGGTAACCCAAGAGAATGTGGACACTGCTGAACATGATCATTGGTATCACATGCAAATAACATGTTGCTGAAAATAATTCAAAACGAGTTGCACGACTGCATTGCTTTGAGTTGGAGCTGATTCGTTGGCACCTAACAACAAAAACAGTGATTTATGGCATGTATTTCATAAATCACTCTTAGACATATCATTTTAAACTATATTTCTTATTGTAAATATATATAGCACAAATTTACTAATTCAAAATTTTACAAAATTATTGCTAATTTAGTGTTGTGCAACCACCCCCAAGATAGATGAATTTGTCCTTCAGGGAGCCTAGGAGACTTTCAATGCTCTTTGCACCATAATTCAAATGTATCGTTTCTTCTGTGGTTTCCTTAGTCCAAGGCCAACTGTCACAGGCATATGACGCACTTGAAAATACCCTGGCTCGGGTCAGGCACTCCTTGCTCCTGAAAGTACCCTCCTTGCTTTTCAATACTACAAAGCAGCCTGATGAAGAAGACTTACTCAATACAGCATGTGTTTTGAGCTCAACCACTGCTTTCATGAGCATGGACTATGTATTCAAGCAAGATGAAATCTTTCACAACTTTTGCTCTAGTGAGAATTGGGGTCTTCTGTACATCAAGTTGTGGTCCACATTAAAGGCTGCCGCCCTAGATCTTCATCAGCAAGTGCTAAGATTCCTCCTCACTTTCAGCAAATGAGGCATTTTGTCCATAGCCTTTGTAATTCTTAGTGACAGGAAGAAAGAATGCAAATACAGTGTAGAGGCCTGTAACTCCGGCTTGGTACATTTTGCCATCCTGCTAGATAAAAAGTGAGCCATCTTGGAAACAAGAAGGGAGAACCCCAGACCGAGAAGAAAGAAGAGCCACCAGCAGAGCAGATCCCTGTGTGAAGTGGTGACGGCAACCAAGGAACCAGTAGCTGCAGCATCACGACCATGATGCAGAGCACTGGGCTTCTGGACCCGTGGGACAAGTACAGACGAGTGCCTTTGGGCAGGAGGCTGGCTTGCCGGGTGGGTGCCCTTTGAGCATCGTTAGTGGTAAAGGAGTTTTGTAGCATGAACAACTTTTGCTCAACCAGGGCAAAGGACCGGTGCCTGGTGGCAATGTCTGAGAAGATGCACTGCTGTGGACAAAAGGACTGTATCCTTAATGTCATCTGATCCCAAATTGTAGTCACCTGTTTCACCATTGCAGTGGATTATAAAATCCAACAAAGCAGAGTGCTGTGGGGGGCAGGTGGTGTCAGAATAAGAAGGGGAAAGTTGGGGGTTGGATGCATCTCTGAGTACTGCCTGGTAGGAGTTATCGTTTGAATGGTGTGGACTCATATTCTTGCTACTCTTGTGGTTGGGAGAAGCCACATGTGGCCACCACTCCATGTTCCCCTCAAAACCTTACATATTGCAAAAATATGTATCACATTTTGGTGTCATAACTTGATATAATACACAAAAAGTAATTAATGTGATGCCTTTTTGCTGTCATATTTTCTGGATCCATGTACGTGCCCAGGCATGCATTAGGTCATCAAACTACACTACCCGAGAGCGTGCTTCAATGGTTTGCAGGAGAAAATCCATTATCTTATTCCATTTTTCATTACATTTTTCCCATTTTCAATTACTTGCTCTTGATAAAATGAAAGATCAAAAAGAATTTGTTGACAACTTTTAACTTTGACAGACTTTTCCTGTAAATGTAACTGGTATCTGGAACAGGTAGGAATAGTTTATGGCATACAAAAGTATTGAGGAACATTTCTGATAAATTATTTCAAAATATACATTGTAGTAAGCACTCGGTTGTTACGCTAATAGGCTGGTGGTTCAAACCCACCAGCCCCTTCATTGAAGAAAGATACGCCCTTCAGCTTCTGTGAAGATTTATAGCCTTGGCAAATCTCTGGGCTGGTGCTGATGTGCGCTATAGAATTGTTATGAGTCAGATTCAGCTCAATGGTAATGGGTGAGATTTTTGAGCTGACGATTATCAGCTCTGTAATTTTTCTAAATATATTTAACTCTTCATGCCAATCTTTTCCAAGAAGTCTGAATGTAATATTAAATGTAAATGTATGCAGTAACATTTTAATGTTTCCCTTGACATTTCTTGTGACTTATGAAAGTCAGACAAGAACCCAAAGTAGCTGCGTGATTTGCACAGAATTCCAAACATCCGTTTAGCATTCTATAGCTGTATCCTCTTCCTCAAGGGAATGACCATTTTAACATGATCTGCCTTGTTACTAACTAAATCCACTCTTCCATGAAACATGGCAATCTTCAGGTTCCATTGATATTTCTGAGCTTGGGTATATCTGCTTTGCAAGGCTGCAGCACCCCTCAAAGTCAGATATTCTCAGTTCTTGAAGCATTACAAACAGCGCCCTGATAAATTTTATTTTCCATCTACCTTATTTTATAATAAATCCTGACAAGGTTTACTTCTTGAGGATGGCCGTTCTGTCTGAGTTCCCAGATTGAAATGTTCTACCTGTGCAACCTTTATAGGGATGGGTTCTGGGGACCGACTAACAAAGTGGCCTTCCTCCACTGTGGGTCCTTGTACTGCGCCACCATGCTGTCTCTCCTCTTAGGTACAGGCTATAGGAACCTCATTTATCATGGGCCACCGTGGTTAACCACCACCTGTCTCAGTTTGTCACACAGTAGAGGCTTGCTTACTGGAAGCTATGTCATGAATATTTCAAATACCAGTAGGGTCGCCCAAGGTGAACAGGCTTCAGTGGAGCTTCTGACTAAAAACAGACCAGGAAGAAAGACTAGGCTGTCCGCTCAGAGTGATCAACCACTGAGAACCTTCTGAACAGCTGCATCACACCGTCGCACACAGTGCTGGAAGAAGACCCCTTTGGGCTGAAAGTAAAAGAGCTGAACAGAAAATTTTCAAAAATCAAGAAGACAACGTAAAAGATGATAATGAAATGTACAAAGACCTGGGGTAAGAAAAGAAAAAAAACTGAAGAGCACAGTTAGTAGCATATGCCAAGTTGAAAGAAATAAGGGGGTGAAAAATCAAGCCTCGAGTTGCAATATTGACATATTCTACGGGCAAAATATTGAATGATGCAGGAAGGGTCAAAAGAAGATAGACGGAATACACAGAGTCACTGCATGAAAAAGAACTGGTCGGCATCCAGTAGTATGACTTCAAATAGAGTGTCTTGAAAGACCAATAGTGCTGAAGAAGTTCAAGCTGCATTGAAGGCATAAGCAAAAAAGCAAGGCTCCAGGAATTGACAAAATACCATGGGAAACATTTCAACAAGCTGACGAAGTACCGGGAGCACACAGTCCCCTGTGCAAACAAATCTGGAAGACAACTACCTAGCCAACCGATAGTAAGAGATTCCTATTTGTACTCATTCCAAAGAAAGAGGATCCAACAGAATTATTTAACAGTATCACAAACATGTAAATTTCCCTGGAAGATCATTTAAGGAGGATTTCAGCATTATATTCAGAAGTGGCACAAGAGATACCATTGCTCGGTGGCACAAGAGAGCCATTGAATGGATCTTGGCTCAAAGCAGAAACTACCAGGAAGATGTTTATTTGTGTTTGATTGACTATAGCACTCAACTATGTGGATCATAACAAACTCTGACAACGTTGAGAAGAATGTGAATTCCAGACCCTTCATCGTGCTCATTAGAAACTGTTCTTGAACCCAGAGGAAGTTGTTCAGTTTTAAAATTAGGAAAGACGTGAGTCAGAGTTGTCTCATTTCCCCATACTTAATCTGTATGCTGAGCACTTAATCCAAGGAGCAGGACTATATGAAGAAGGAATCACGATTGGATGCTGATCTAGTAACAACCTTCAATATGCAGACGACACAACCTTGTTTGCCAAAATTCAACATAAAGGACACTACAATCATCACAACTGGACCGATAGATAGCATCATGATAAACGGAGAAAAGATTGACGTTGGCAAGGATTTCATCTTGCTTGGCCTCACAATCAATACTCATGGAAACAATATTCACAATCAATACTCAGCCATCAAAGCTCAAATGACACATTGCATTGGGTAAATCTGCTGCACAATATCCCTTTAAAGTATTGACGAGCAAAGACCTTACTTTGATGACTCATGTGCACCTGACCATGGGATTTTCAGTCACCTCAGATGAATGTTGGACAGTGAATAAGGAAGACAGAAAATGAATTGGTGCCTTTGAATTTTGGTACTGGAAAAAAATATTGAAAGTATCATGGATAGCCAAGAGAAGAAACAAATCTGTCTTGCAAGAAGTTCAACTACCACTTGTCGGCCTTTTGGCTAAGATCAAGTGAAGGGGTCCAACCAGAATGCTCCTTGGAATCGAGGATGGTGAGACTTTGTCTCACATAATTTAGACATGTCATCATGAGAAGTCGGTCCCTGGAGACGGACATCATGCTTAGTGACGTGGAAGAAGACCCAGGATGCCATAGACTTGGCAATGGCTGCAACAATCGGCTCAAACATAACCACTGTGAGGATGGCATGGAACCAGGCAGTATTAGTTCTGCTGTGAATAGGGGTGCTTACAATTGGAACGCAAAGCTCAGCAGTTCAAATCCACCAGCTGTTCTTTGGAGAACGATGTGGCAAACTCCTTCCGGAACAATTAAACTTGGAAAGCCTGTAGGGCAGCTCTATTCTGTAGTTTGTAGTTGCTGTGAATTGGACTTGGCTCTACAGCATTGGCTTGAGTTTTTGTGTTTGAGGGGTTTTTTTTTTGAGGGATGGGGGATGTAGTCACTTCATTTCAATGGTAGTTTGACTAATCTCTGCAAGGGACGTATCAGTCACAGGGAAGGATGAAGCACAGGGCCAGACAAAATGCATCCATACGCCAGCAATGTGCAGCTCATTCAGGAAATATCAAGCAACCTGGCCAAAAGGAGCAAACCCTCTAGGGTAGAGAAGGCGGGTAAAGGTAGCCTCTCAAGGCTGAAGGAGGCAATCTCTCAAAGGCAGCATTAAACAAAACAAAAACAAACTAATTTTACCACAACAGGGAAGACAGAAAGTATATACAATACAATCAGACTGATTGGCCTTATCTCATCAAAAAGAGTGAGGCAGAAGTGTGGAAAATAGAGTTCTTGTATGGATTAATATGTTTATCCTGCTCTATAGAAATATCGACATGCATGTTCATGTGGGAGTGTGTCACTGCCTTGATTTCTTTTTTGGAAATCCATCAAAAAAAAAAGAAAATCCACCACTTTAATCTTAAGAACATAGCATATCTTAAGGAGAAAGAGGAGTAGAGCAAGAGTAGGGAAAAAAACAGGTTAAGAATCTAAAACTAGGCTTCCCTGGGTTCTCAAATAATGAATGTATTGTGTGCCCTGAAAGCAAAATAGATATATAGGACAATTTGGCCAGATCTTGAAGGACACATTGTAGCTGGCAGAGAAGGAAACCCAAATGCACTGTCGGAGTCAATTCCGACTCAACACGACTCCATAGGACATGGTAGCGCTGCTCCCTGTGGGTTTCTGAGGCTATAGCTCTCGCAGTAGAAAGCCTGGTCTTTCTCACCCGGAGCAGCTGGTGGTTTCAAACTTCTGGCCTTGCAGTTAGCAGCCCAATGGATAGGCACTCTGCTGCCAGGGGCTCCTGGCAGAGAGAGGACCCTATTATATAAGTGAATGACATAGGGACTCTGTGTGTTGGTCCCAGTGATTTACTTCTTCATGGGAAGTTGAACCCGGTTTACCTCCAAAAGCTCTCGGGTACCAGACTCACATTTGCATACATCCAGCTGTTTTTAAAAATACCACCAACAGTCGATTTTTAGCCCCACCGCCTGACCATTTCACATTCCTAACACAACTGCATCCAACTTTCGATAATCCCAGAGAAAACCTGTAGTCATCGATGAGACAGGGGTGACGTGTTGCTTCAGAGACCAAGACCCTCAAAAGAACGTGAAGAGCTCACCAGCGACTGTTTACAAGCCCCCCTCACCCCCACGTCCACTTCTGTAACCCACTTGCTTTCCGCAGGTCATCCAATCCCCAACCACCCTGTGTGAGCAAGCCCTCCCCTAGCAAAGCCTTGGAGACTCCAGGTGCGGGGCTCAGTCTCCAGAGAGGAAGCCACGGAGCCACCTGTGGACACACTCCTTTTGTTACAGCCCCTTGTTGGAACCCCACGTTATAACCCCTTGGCATTTGCAACTCCTTCAGAGAGACTTCAGTAACAGCAGGACTCCACGGGGCTGACCACTCTCCCAGGGTGCGAAGCCAGCTTCTACTCATTCTCCTCCTGCCCCAAGGCTGTCCCCTGCCTTCCTCCCCTGCCTGCGCCTCCTGCTCTTTTTGTCTCCAGAAGCCCTTCCACCAGAGGGGCTGCCGCCTGCAGCTGACTACAGGAGCACCCCGGTACTTGACCGCATCAGGACTCCACGCAATCGGATTTCGACGCACAATGTCGAGAAAATTTTGCATCGGAGCTCAAACAAAACATAGGAATCCGACCTGCCGCAGGTGATTTTTGTAAACAAAAGCAGTTCGTGTTCCGGTCACTCGGTGTTAATTGGCGTTGTTAGCACATGTTGTTTAAACCTTTTGCAGCGTTCTTCTATAACTTTCTTAGTTTTGTGGCTTTTGTACTGTTTTTAGATTAAAAACAGGGGTCCTAAGAAAGAGTTTTTTGAAAAAAATCATCATGATAAGGAACTGGTGAACCGTGTTATTGATATTGTTGATGATAATTCAGGAAATCCTTTTAGAAAACAGTTAAGGAAACGCCAACCACAGACTATATTAGACAGGCAGTTTTTTTCAGAGAAAGCCAGCCAGGTCCCAGTGAAAATAGTCGACGCAGTGAACAAAACTCCTGAAAAGCAGCTACCAGCTGATTTGATGGAAAGAGATTGCCCTTCCAATGACTCTTTTCCATCCCGCCTCCCCCATCCGTGTCCACAGATCCAGATCCTCATCAGTCTCAAGGTAGGGGCCATACTGTAGTTGTGAAAAACGTTTTTAATGTTGTGTTTCTTATTTAAATTATATTACTTCACTCTGAACTTACTTTGACATTTCTGCGTAACGTTTTGTCGAAAAAGGCAGGATTCAGGTAAAAAATTCGTGGTTGGGAATGGATTAATCCGTTTCAGTTATTTCTTACGGGAAAAATTGATTCGGAACTTGACTGCATCGCATCTCGATGCTCCTTCCAGGACCGGGTTCGATGGCACCAGCGTTTCTACGGTCCTGGAGATCGGTTGCTTGGCGGAGTCAGCTCTTGTTCTCATTTCTCTCCTTGATCAACCAGAATTCTCTCCAACACACTCTATAACCTTCAGGAGACATTTTGAAGAAATGAATGGAATGGGCACCGACACAGAATAAAAAAAGAACGAGTGGCCAACATAGGAAGGGTTGTGTCACATTGTAGCTCAGCTTTAAGATGCTTTTCCCAGCAATGGCCAGACCAGCTGCCTAAAGAGCCTGGAGAAGAAGAAAAGGGAAACCTGTGACCTGGCAGCCAAGCCAGCAAAAGCAAACACTTGAGGAACTGTAATATTTATTTGGATCTGAACTTATTTTTAAAAACTTTAATGTCATAAAAATATGCCCTCAGTTTGACACTGAGGAAAGGATGTGTGTCTGTGTGTGGGGCATTTTCTGGACCCCTCTGGCTTCACCAGCAGGGAGCAGCATCCTATGCATCGGTATCAGTTGCTCGAGGCTGATTCTGGTGACACTGAGGCCAGACAAGTCTCCAGCCTCCAACCGCATCACTAATTCTGACACCAACTGCCTCTCCCTCCCACAGCACTCTCTGTTTTTACAGCATGGTTCAATATTGTGTTGCCGTGGCCACTCAGAACTCATAGAAAATGCTTAGAATGATGGGTTAAGCAGGGAAGTCGAGATTATAAATGAGTCAGAAATACAGTTCTTTGACCAGGAGAGCTTGAAGGCACACCTCTCTCTGACGTTGGCCTTGGCCCTGCTGAGGCACTGTACTAGATCTTTTTAGGGTTAAAACAAATACCCAAAGGGCACATTCACAAGAAGCCTCCGCTCAAAAGGGGTCAGCTCTAGCTCCTGGAGTCAGCAAAACGAGCTCCCCCAATGAAGTGCCAGGAGGCTCCTTACTCAGCAACAGCGCCTTCTGCCCAAGGCCCTCTTTCCCCTGCTCTTGGTTCTGCTGCTGCCCTTGTCTGTCACTTCTCAACTGTCACAGCTTTTTGTCCCAGGATGAAGAAGGTTGGATCCACAGGAATCTCCGTGGGGACCAGCAAGGAATGGAGGTAGGGGGTGGGCTAGTGAAAGGTTACACTTCATTCCTGGCTCTGATCTCTTCCTTACTAATACCCTGTTTCCCTGAAAATAAGACAGTGTCTTATATTAATTTTTGCTCCCAAAGATGCATTAGGTCATATTTTCAGGGGATATCTTATTTTTCCCTGAAGAAGAATATGGTACACATTTATTGTTTTATTAAAAGAGACCTCGCACTTTTTGTCTGCTCCAGCTGTGCCGTGGCCAACAGTGAGCTGTGCAGCGTGCCTGCCACTATGGTCCATAGTTGAGTTGCAGTAGCTGGGGTGTCTTATTTTCAGGGAGGTCTTCTTTTGGGAGGATGTCTTACTTTCGGGGAAGCATGGTAGTAAAATCCAATTTTGTTTCTGTGCTGGCTCACTTTAGATCCAGCACAATGGTGATCATAATTAACCCCATTAAAATCACTCACTGCTGAATCACATAATCTTACCAATATCTTCCCCGACTCTTTCTTCCTCAAATATATCAGGAAAAAAAGTCTAGTGGGAATTACAAAATCTATCAACAGAAGAGCCATATAAGATAAATCACTGCATAACCACGTTGCAGGCACTTCTCCAATTCAGCATTTAATTACACAAGCTATTCTTTCAACAGCATTTTAATTAAATATTACCATTAGCTATTTTTCATTCATTCCTTTCTGTACATGGTTTGTAAAACCAAAGCTACTCTTGGATTTTAATATAAACTTGAGAGATCATTTGATTTACTAAATGTCCACAGAGCTTAAAATCAGCAGCAATAAACAGTTGTTCGGTAGAACAGAAAAGAAACAGTGACTAAAGAGGTGTGGGATTAGGAAAGATTACTGTTACTTCAAGCAGTAGAACCGGTAAGCCTCTGCTGGTCCTGGCTCTGTCTGGTTTTCTGTGTGTACGTGTGATGGGACAAGATGATCTGTGTCGACTCAGACCCACCTCATGGGTCTTCAAGCAGAAGTTTACTCCCTAGAATTCTCAGTGATTGATTGATTGATTTATGTTAAGAAATAGCTTACGGTGTTTCTTCCCAGACGCCTCTGAGTGGACCCCTCATACATACACTAACAGTAAACAGCCAACAAGATTCAACTTTTGCACAACACAGGATACAAAACCATCTGTGATTGTAAAACTTCAGTAAAGATAGTTTAGCTTTTGAAGTTGTTTTTACCTAAGGCCCCAAATGGAAATGCCTTTTTGCCCAAATACCTGAATATTGATTTATTCTATATTCTTCTTCGGAACATCTATTAAGATGGAGACAACGATCCTCTCCTACTCTGCAAGACCTTGGTGGATGGATGACTCATGAGCACACAGTACGTAATTCAAATCTCTTCCTGGAACTGCCTCCCACTCTGTGGCTTTTCACAGAAGTTAATAGCAGACATCGCCATGGCAGGGGTAGAACACAGATAGTGGAGGCTTCAGTTTTCTTTTAAAATCATAAGAAATTGTTCTGTGAAACCAGCGTAAATATGCTTTCCTGTTCCATGGATCTATTCTAAGTTGACAACTTGGCAAGCATATTTATATCTAATTTTCAGTATCTTGTTATTGAGTGAAAAAAATTACCATTATCAAAATTTCCCTTTTTCTCTTCTCCCTACTTACTATTTGTTTTCAACATTTGGAGAGCATTCTACACTTACGTTTTCAGATAATAAATATACACATATACAGTATTTGCTTATAATTAAAAGTTTAGCATATTTACCTTTTTAAAATATTGTACCATCGTAAGAGCAAAGTAACATACTGCAGTACCAAAGCAAGCACCAGCCCATGGGAAGTATATTATTTTTAAACAGCTGTTCACCCATTTATACCTTTATTTTGAGTGATTTGGGATCTTGTCATAAAAATTAAAAGATAGATGAGAGCAGCTTCCTGAGAATCGAAGAGAAGTTTATTTCATTAATTGTGCCATTGAACAAATCCTTTTTTCCTTCTCCAGTACTTGCCACACCAAGTGCTGCCCGACTATTGAAATATATAGGCTGTCTTAGCTCCTCAGGGCTGCTACCAAAAATGACTGCCAAGTCGGCCACTTTAAAGAAGGGAATTGTATTTACTCACAGTTCTGCAGACTAGAGGCAGACTTGAGCCTGTCAATTAATTCTGGGGGCTTTGATTGAGGGTCTGTTCCATGTCTCTCTTCTAATTTCTAGTGTTTTTCAACAACAATGCTGGGCATTCTGCTGCTGCTTGACTACATCTCCCCCTTGGTCACCTGGAATTTACCTTTATTCTCTGTGTGTGCTGACTCCTTTAAAGAGACCCATCAGAAGGATTTAGGACCCACTCTACTCCAATAAGACATTATTTCTTTCGCTAATTCCATCTACAAAGGAAGTCATATTGCCTCAAACAAAGTCATGTTTCCAGGTTCAGGGACTATAACTTCACTTCATCTTTTTTTTCCTGGTGGGATGGAGAGCATACAATTTAATTCAGAACAAACCAGACAGAAAGACCGTGGTCTTTGTGGGCTTCCATTTGGGGGCTTCCTAGCGAATAATGGGAGCTGCTGAAATATACCTGGCTGAATCCATAGTCTTCAAAATGACAGCCATTTCAACACGGGGCAGATTTGGAGAAGACTGGCTTTTGAGGCTAGGCTTTTTTATTTTGTATTTTGTAAGCACAATAACTTCAGATGTTCCAAAGACAGTACGTGTCATTACGTTGGGTTGTTGCCTAATTAAATTTTAAATTATTTGATTCCCTGTCAAAGCCAATGCTAAATATCATTCAGATAATACCTGCCATGTATTCAGTCTCATGATAAATATGGAGTTCATTCAAACAGTCCAGCTACTTTGCATACCTGAGTGGCAAATACAACTGGAACAAAGAGGTTGCCTTGATAATCTCTGAGGCCCGTGACTAGTCCTATTATTTGGCTGCCTCAAAAGATATAGGTGTCCTGTACCTTTAATTTCCTCTTCTCCAGATTAAAGGCAGGTATAATAGTGATAGCAAATCACATATAACTACAAGCGAGAAAATCCAATGATAATGTCTATGACATATTTTAAAGTGTTCCCTTTCCTACATTTATGCTCCTCTGAAAAATGATTTTGTAGCATTCAGGTACTACATAGATGGTTGGTGGTTCAAATCTACGCTGGTGTGCTTTGAAAAACAGACTTGGAAATCTTCTGTAAAGATTGCAGCCGATGGGACACATAAGATGTGGGACACATGTGGGGAAATCCTGTGGGGCACATACGATTCAAAACCACCTTATGGAGTGACACATAGGGGAACAGGATCAACTCTGCAGCAATGGGTTGTTTTGCTTATGCTTTCCACATAGCTTAATTGCTTTAAAAATATCTAGTTTGGACCCACAGATAACATCACAGTATATCTCATCTGTGATGGCTACGTTTTGTGTCAACTTGGCTGGGCCAAGATTCTCAGTGGTTTGGCAGTTAACACCAAGTAAGTCCCATGATTTGAAACAATATGGTCACAGCCAAACAATTGTATGTCTCCATAGTGATATGAGATTAGGGTAGGGTGCAACACCCAACACCTCTATTCAGGTCACAGCCCTAACGCCATTAATTGCATTGGAGGTGTGAGTCATTTTTTATATAAGTGGACACTGTGGGAAAGCTCCGTTGCTTTATGCTAAGTTTAGATCCTGCATCTGGCTCACCTACATCTGGTTATTTGGACTTGAGCCAACAGTTTGTAGCTGTGGATCTTGGAAGGCATCAGTGGCCTGCTGCCTGATCTGCTTACATTGGATTCATGTACCTCTGCAGCCTGTGGTCTTCCTGCCAATCTCGGGGTTATGAGTATCTACAGCTACATGAGTCCAGAGAAGCCTCTAGCTTAACACCTGACTCAGACATGGAATCTGCTTGAACTTGGACTTGCCTGCTTCTACAGTGGTGTGAGCCATTTCTCGATATAATTTTTCTCTGTCCATACACAAGATAAGCTTCACTGGCTTTGCTTCTTTACTGAAGTCAGTCTAAGACACAATCTCCATGCTTTGTATAAAATTTGAATAATATTAAGTACATATAGCAGTACATATTATAGAATATTTTGATATACATTGATAATATTAAACAGACAATAATGCAAAGTATAAAATACCACAAATAGCCCTACAAATTTGTCTTGGTTCAAAAATATATATCCTATACCATTTGAATAAATTAGTTTAAGTTACTTCACATTCTATACTAAAAGAATGTTTTCTACACCAGAAAGCAAATATTTACTACAGGTAAACCCAATGTCACCATTTCTCTTGTTATACGTGGAATTTATTAAAATCTAAATTTAACAATTTCATATGAAATAAGATATTACTCAGAATGAACTCTAACGTGATACTAAATGAACTATGTTGAAAATATTAAGATATCAAAATTTGTTAAAAATTTAAAGGAAATATATCTTGCTTGAAACTGTCAGGTATAAAAAGCAATATATAAAATTATGAGACTTCTTTTGTTTGTATGTACAGTATAGAAATAATCCACACATTTCAAGTTATAATTTTTCAGTGTATAATATAAAAAGTCAGCACATTGTAAAAAATAATTTTTTATAATTATTAACATTTAAGGATAAAACTGAAAATTATTATATTTAGCATCCTAAAACTCTGCCACTGATTCTATGCTGACTAACAGTGACCTGGCAGGTCAAGGTAAATTGCTCCTGTGAGTTTTCAAGGCTGTAACGTTATAGGAGTAGAAAGCTCCATCTTTCATCCCCTGAGCGGCTCGTGGTTTCAAACTGCTGGCCTTTGGATTAGCAGCCCAAGTTGTAACCACTACGTCACCAGGGCTCCTTTTTAGCATTATAATATTAATTTAATTATGCAATCTTTTCATTACAATCTATTCAAATCTTATTATCTTGTTGCTTTTTCATTTCTGAATGATGCTGATTAATGTCCAGCAAGGGAGGACCATGAGGCGTGGAAGGTTTTTTGTTGCAGGCGTGGGAATGAGAAACTCAGAGGGCTGAATCCCCGACAACGGACTATTTCCATTTTTGAATGCTTTCTCACAAGGAAACTATTCATATATATAGGAGCCAGGGAATGCATTTGCATTCTTAGGTGTTTATTATTATCCTGGGGATGTGGTGGAGAGAGTGTCACAGCTACCAAGGAGTATGGCTTTGACCCGTGACATCACAAGGTCATTATCAGACACAGATTTTCTAAGGGCACTTGTGCAGCAGAGATGCTTTTAACCACTTCTTAATGGGTTTTCCCAAGTTCTCCTCTCACGCTGACTTCTGCTAGTTTCGCATGTGTCCTCCTTCCAGCAAGGCCGTTTGGCCAGTGCATAGTATTGTGAAGAATGAACGGAGGGGAGGTCAAAAAGAGCAGTCTCAGCAATACCTTTGGAGCAGGATCTAGACCAGTGTTTGGCTAGTCCACTGTGGTGTTGTCAGGTGGGTTCGAGTCAGTTCCAACTCAGCGGCGATGCTGTCTACATACAACAACGAAACACTACCTGGTCCTGCACCACTCTCACAATGGACAGTAATCATCTCTATTGAGAGATTTTCTATCTCATTTTTGAAAGTCATCTAATCAGGGTAGCACCGACATGAAGTAGCAATGTCATCCTCTTTGGTATTGAAACCTACATGCTTTCCTCTGTAAATAATTTCATATTCAAATGTCTGTTAGTATCTTCATCTTAAGACAGCACAGTGTATCAGAATCAACATATGGAGAACATCGTGATCATCTTCTTCAAGAAATTCACCACTACCACCACTACCACCATCACCTCCACCACCACCTCCACCACCACCACCATCACCACCACCACCTCCACCTCCACCACCACCACCATCACCACCACCACCTCCACCTCCACCACCACCACCATCACCACCATCACCACCACCATCACCATCACCACCAACACCACCATCACCACCAACACCACCACCACCATCACCACCTCCTCCACTATCACCATCTCCACCATCACCACCACCACCATCACCACCACCACCAACAACAACACCATCGCCACCACCACTACCACATATTGTTCCTTGTAGGGAATGTTGGCTAGGCCAGAACTATTCAACATTTTCTAACGTTACTTACTCCTTTTAATAGATCACAAATCCCTATCTCCTGAATAGTCCTGCTGCCCAGAAATCTTTGTATACCCATGTATGTGAACTGATTGAAGATAAAGAAATACCTACCGTATACACTCCTGTATAAGCCAAGTTTTTCAGCACAAAAAAATATGCTGAAAAACTCGGGTTTTGCTTATACACGGGTCAGTGGCATGAATGGATGTCATCTGGTCAAGCCCAATTAACAAAAGGAGGAAACCTCATGAAGCCTGACACAGAGTTAATAGCAAAGTGGGCTCGAGATGCATGGGAAGACATTCCAGAAGACGTGGTGCGACGTGCCTTCCAGAAATGTAGTATTAGTAATGCTATGGATGGCAGTGAAGACTGCGCTTTGTATGAAAATGACAGCAGTGATGGTGATGACGGTGATCTCAGTGAGCACAGCATCTATGATGACCTCACACCAGCTGAAGCTCTGCACTGGGATACGGATGATGATGAGGAATCCAGTTTTGAAGGATTTTAAAGCTTTACATTTTAGCTTGGTTGCTGATTGAGCTCAGGGAATAATAGTACTCTTAAGGTATCATTGTTGATACCTTACTGTTTTTGTTGAAACTATTTTCTACTTACTGTGCTGGTTTACTAATGTTAAATGATTTGTCCTTTTATTTATGTGTTTTATTTAAAAGAAATACTTAAATACATTACCCCAGTGATGTCTCAATTTTTAGTAATTTTATTTGTTTTGATTATTGAAACTCACCAATAGCTTCTGCATTTTCCACCCTAGGCTTATACTCGAGTTAATCCGTTTTTCTGGTTTCCCAGGTAATAATTAAGTACCTCGGCTTATACTCAGGTCGGCTTATATTCGAGTATATACAGTAAGTAGCTCATTGCTTATTAGGAAATATCTGTTGTCAGAGCCATCACGATTGGCAAAGTCCACTCAAGACCATGACCACCGTTACTCCTCAACATCACCCCGGTGTCTATAGTTAGTAGATATGTGGATAACAAATTCTCAAAACTCCTCCTGGGAATCTAGGTGTGTTGTACACACTAGTTGTTTTAAAGTCTGTCTCCAGATTCCAGGTACCCATCACAACACTGGCATGAAAACTCCACCCAGTGGTACCCGCCAGTCCATGAGTCTTGAATCCATTTATCCTGATCAACACATGCACAGTTTTGGTGATAGTGAAAGCTGTTGTAGTTACTTACAGACAAGTATCAGGGAAAGCTCCATCTCTAGTTCTCCCAAGTTCAAAAGCTGCTGAGCTCATCCTACCCCCAAAGCTCTCCAATCTCTTTGTTCGAGGTGACACTGCTATAAGAATTCTTTCCCTCCCATGGAGGTACCACCCGTCTAGATTTGTACAATTTTAGGCCTGCTGTCCTTGGAGACAAAGCATCAAGCTTGGTGACCTGTCCACCTTTTCTACCTGCCACCTTTCTTTCCCTTCCTTCTTTCATTCACCCTCCCTCCCACCCTCCCTCCCTCCCTCCTTTGCTTTTCTTCTGGTTTCAGAAAATGTTGGGTTAAGAGGAAGAAACCTTTCTAAATGAATTGCAGCAAGTGGGAAGAGTGGCTCCACATCAAGCAGCAATGTAACCCAGAGGTTATTAGGATATAAGGGGTCCTTTCCTTTGGCACGTAGTAGGGAGGGGATGTGAGAGGACTGTAACTTTGTAGTTTTGTGGTCAAGAAGTCATACATTGCAGCTAGAGAAGCCACAACTAATAGAGAGGATGCCGTTCGAAGAATTTCTCTAGTTTGGTATGTGAAGTTTATGTAGCTCCTGAGACAGAAGTCAAGGAAAATTCTATAAAATACGATATTTATTTGCATGGGAACCAATGTCAGTACAAAGATAGCCCTTCAATAGTGTGAATTATTGTTTCCTTAAACATTTGCAAGTGAATGAGTATATAATGTTCTTGTAGTTTTTAAAAATGTCATTGGTAAGTTTTAACTTTCCAGAAGTTAAGTATGTTTGCTATGTGCAGTTCTTCCTCTATGAATCTTCACTGCATACTCTTTACCCACTTTTTCTGGAGTTCCATACAAACATTTTATGTAAATTCCTTAGGGAGGCGGCTCCATGGGCAGGTGGGGTTCATAGGAACCACATCTCTTTCCAGGCAGAGAGGAAATGCCAAAATGGCCGAGCATAATTCTAGAGGGTAACTGATTCTGGATCTACTGCCTACTAGATTGAGGTCTATTTCTGATCCGTGGAACAGGAATAACTCTCATCCCAAGTCCTTGGAAGCCCTTTGACCTGTGACTAGCATATAGTAAGCACCCAGCCAGTATTAAGTCGTATCATGTCTACAGTAATGTCCGGAACAGTTACCATGTATGTTAGACAGGGTTCTCTAGAGAAACAAAATCAGGACACTACTACTTCTATAAATATTTAGATAGATAGATAGATAGATAGATAGATAGATAGATAGATAGATAGATACAACATACGAAATAAACAATCTATAAAGCAGGACACATGGCTCAGTGCAACTCACTTCCGTGAGACAGCTAATACAATGGCAGTCCTCAAGTCTTGAGAGCCACTGGGTAGTCCTCTGTAGAGCAATTCAAGCTATCCAGCAATAGGCCACAAACAGCAGGGCAGGTCGCCAACAGTCAGCCAGATGACAGGGTCTGACAGTCCCCAGCTCAAGAAATGTATCTTCCAGTAGTGTGGCGAAGCAGATCTTGAAGGTACGTCAAACTACAGCGACACAGTCCACGGGTTAGGTGTCCCACAGGTAGTGTAGCTTGCAAATTGAGGCAGAGAACAAGCAAGGCAGCCGCACACTGGTCCAATGATCAAAGAGCAAGAGACAAGAAAGGTGAGACTCACCGAGCCTTTTATCTCTCCACCCTTCAATAAATCCCACTTGTGTTCTCTGGCCAGGTTGGCACAATAAACCTATCACACTGTACTTACTAAAAGGCCCACCAAGATTATTAATAGAATATAATAAAAACTGTTGACAAATACCTCTCCTTTACTCTGAAAATATTCTCTGTAGATTTGCATATCACTTCTGTGATATTTTGATATCCTCATATACTTTCAGTCTTCCACATATACTCAGTCTCCTTAGTGCTGTTGGAAATACCACAAGTGAGTGACTTTTAAAGACAGACATTTATTTTCCCAGTGTTTGGCAGGCTTAGTGCCTGAATGCAGCACAATCTCTATAAACTCACTGGCATGAAGCTGTAGTTAGATTAACATATAATGTCATCACTTGATCTGCCTTCGACCCATTTAAAAGTTGTTTCCATTAAAAGAAAAAAAAGCAAGGGGGAAATCCGTATGGATTAAGCCTCTGGTGTATCCCCTCTGACCACACACCAAAGATGTGAATCGCCCGGCTAACATGCGCAGTGCATTGGAAACTGGGTCACTGTAGATACAGTTAGATGAAAATATAATACCTTCTCATTTTCAAGGTGTTCTAGTTGTTAATATTTTTGGCTTTTTCAATTGAGGTTTTTACCTGTTTTACTTTGTTATTGTTGATAGTTTCCGTCATTTTAAAACAATGCTTTTTCCTGTCTAAGGAACCCAGGGAAGGTAAATGTACAGCGACAGTAACTGTATCCGTCGTTCCTAGAAGCATGGAAGGGGAAATTGGAGGGAAATGGGGAGCTAATAATGATGAGTCCAAGAATGAAGAAAAGGCTCTAAAACTGATTGCTGAGGTGGTTGTAGTATTCTTTTTGATGTGATTGAATGATTGTACTGTACGATATGTGAATTACATACCAATGAAACAATTTTTGAAAACCTCACCGCCATCGAGTGGATTCTGACTCATAGCGTCCCTGTGGGACAGAGTAGCGCCATCTCTGTGGGTTTCTGAGGCCGTCAACCTTTTTTGGGAGCAGACGGTCTCCTCTTTCTCCCCCATAGTGGCGGGTGGTTTCAAACTGCTGGTCTTTTGGGTAGCAATGCGTGGCCCACAAGCCATAGCTCAGGGAGACTTTCTCTGTGTGGAGGAGGGAATCGGCCACTTAGGATATTTTATATATTATTTTGTTCCTCTTGCTCCCTCTTTTTGCACTCAGCTGGCAATTTTGTAGCTTGCCATAAGCTAATTTTGAAAATAAGTACCGACTGTATGGGTTGAATAGATTTTTTGGAATCATATCCTAGGGGAGTGTTCATTAGAATTGAGATACAATTAAGGAGAATGCAGTGAGCCCATGGAGTTAGACTCTGTGGGAAATAGGAGTACATTCTGTTTCAAATACAAAAGCATAGAATATGAAATAGAACTGAGCAAGAAGATACAGTGTGAGCATGCACGAATCAGTAAGAGCTTTGGTTTTGCATCCATGAGATAGGATAGTGAGTAATGAACACATTGAAAAAGGAAAGCTCGGTTTTAATTTACATTTCTCTCTTTATATGTGTTTGCATGTTACATGTCTGTGCACTGTGTAGCATTAGCATTGCTGAGGCAATGTTTTTGTTGTTTGTTTTTTTCATTAAAGCACACAGTCTTGGTCTTCAATTATTTCAAGCAAACTAAATAGCTGAGATAAACTTTCCATGTTAACTGCCAGGCTAAATTACTACTATGGGAGAGTGTACTAGCGCACTCTACTGGACACAGACAATGATTGTGGCCTCCAGAGCAGCACTTCCATGTCATTACATCCCGTTGTTTAACTCAAGATAAGTAGTCTCTTGGTGATGTGGTGGATTATGTGTTAGGTTGCTAGTTACACAGTCAGCACTTCAAAACCAACAACTGCTCCTTGGGAGAAAAATGAAGCTTTCCACTCCCATAAAAAATGTATGGTCTCAAAACCCACAGTGGCAATTGTACACTATCCTATGGGGTTGCTATGTGTCAGAATCAACTTGACGGCAGTGAGTTGGGCTGGTTGGTTGGTTATATAGGATCCTCCAGTCTGAAACAAAGTGATATTCAGAGAGAAGGCCAGCCTTTCTGTGTAATTGTGACTAAGAAATGCAATCACCAACATGGTTGAGACATTCCCTCTGGCTGGCCTCCTCATCTGTCGAACAATGGGATCAAAGACGAGGACGATCATTCGATGTGGGTGGACCATAACTAAGAAATCCAACCATCCCACAGAAATTCAACCAGCAGCTTTTAGAACTTCCACTTTGTGTTGCAACCTAATCTTATAAACCCAAGAATGACTAAAATAGAGATTCTGGTACCTCGATAGAACAGAAACATTGGAAAATCTGTGCTGAGTAAGCAAACAGGGATAAAACTTAATTTTTTAATGCTCAGGGCCATACTCACAATTCTGTGGGGGATTTCATGTTTCAGTCTCAGAAGTGTGATAGCTAGAAAAGAGTTCCCTTACCAAAATGAAGGCTCTGGAGGACTTGCTACTTAACTCGTATATGCCCATAGTTTCCTTTGACATGCCAAGTAAAATATTTCTAGTTTTATTAGCCTGCCTGCAACTCATGTGTCACTGGGTTGATAAGTCGACAGGTTTTTAGTGCCTAGTATCACTTGGCATTTTTCTACAAGATTAGCATACATTATCTCATTTAATTGAAATATCAACCTTACAAGGGAGGTATTGCTACAACATTTATTCCTTTATTGATAAGGAGATAGAACAGAAAGTGAGAACTCATTTCCAAAAATCACACAATGTGTTATAAATACTATTATTTGGGGTTCCACCCAGGCTGTCTATCCTGCATCAAAGGATATTTCACTGGTAAACACATTTCATTCAAATGCTTAGAGAACAGAGAATGCCAAGCAGTAGCTTTGGGGAATTTAGAGGACCAGTGAGACAGACATGAGTAAAAACCAAACTAATAATCATGAAGCCTATTCTGGCTTGTGACAACCCATGTGTGTCAGGGTAGGGTTTTCATTGGCTAATTTTTCAGAAATATATCATGAGATCTTTCTACTGATCGAACTCTGGATGGACATGAACTTCCAACCTTTTGGTTAGCTGCCAAGCACATTAGATGTCTATATCACCCATAGATTCCACAGATAGAAATAAGGCATTTGATTGTCTATAGGTTTGGATTAGTTATAATAATTCCAATGACTGATTTGTAATTCATAATATATTCAGGTGATTCTATAGAATATGATGGATCAACATTGTTGATAGGGTCCCCAAAATGTTGGCCAAGTATATATTTTATACATGTTTTCTTACCTACACATATAAGCACACATATATATTTATCAATTGTGATGAGTCACTTTTGAATCATGGCAACTTCCTGTTTGGTGGAGTAGAATTGTGCTCCATCAGAAAAAAGCTGATTACTATCCAAGGTCGCTATATATAAATGATTAATGTACACTAAATATTTGATATACTATTTTCAACATAAAAGGAGAAAGAAGAATGTTGGTAATTAATATAAAAAGTGGGACAAACTCTAATACAGATTGGTTATAGAATAACATCATCTGGTCCATTTGTATTTTTTTCTGATTTTATTTTTTATTTTAATCATTTTATTAGAGGTTCATACAACTCTTATCATAATCCACACATATATCAAGTGTGTAAAGCACATTTGTACATTCATTGCCCTCATCATTCTCAAAACATTTGCTCTCCACTTAAGCCCCTGGCATCAGCTCCTCATTTTCCCCCTCCCTCCCTTTACTCCCCCCTCCCTCACAAACCCTAGATAATTTATAAATTATTATTTTGTCATACCGTGCCCTGTCAGACATCTCCCTTCACCCACGTTTCTGTTGTCCGTCCTCCAGGGAGAAGGTTATATGTAGATCCTTGTAATCAGTTACCCCTTTCCACCCCACCCTCCCTCTACCCTCTCAGTATCGCCACTCACACCACTGGTCCTGAAGGGATCATTCGCCCTGGGTTCCCTATGTTTCCAGTTCCTATCTGTACCAGTGTACATCCTCTGGTGTAGCCAGATGTGTAAGGTAGAATTGAGATTATGTTAGTTGGGGGAGGGGGCAGGGAGGAAGGGGAGGAAGCTTTTAGGGAAAAAAGGAAAGTTGTATGCTTCATCGTTGCTACACTGCACCCTGACTGGCTCACCTCCTCCCTTTGACCCTTCCATAAGGGGATGTCCAATGGCCTACGATGGGCTTTGAGTCTCCACTCCACACTCCCCCTCATTCACAATGATATGATTTTTTATTCTGATGATGCCTGATACCTGATCCCTTTGACACCTCATGATCGCACGGCTGGTGTGCTTCTACCATGTGGGCTTTGTTAATTCTGAGCTAAATGGCCACTTGTTCACCTCTAAACTTTTAAGACCCCAGACCCTATATCTTTTGATAGCCGGCCACCATCAGTTTTCTTCACCACATTTGCTTATGCACCCGCTTTGTCTTCAGCGATTGTATCGGGGAGGTGAGCACACAATGATATAATTTTTTTCTTCTGTGATGCCTGATAACTGATCCTTTTGGCACCTCGTGATCACACAGGCTGGTGTGCTTCCATGTGGGCTCTTTTGCTTCTGAGCTAGATGGCCGCTTGTTTACCTTCAACCCTTTAAGACCCCAGATGAGATATATTTTGATAACTGGGCACCATCAACTTTCTTCACCACTTTTGCTTATGCACCCACTTTGTCTTCAGTGATTGTGTTGGGAAGGTGAGCATCATGAAATACCAGTTTAATAGAACAGCATATTCTTGCATTGAGGGAGTACTTGAGTGGAGGCCCAATGTCCATCTGCTACCTTAATATAAATCTATACATACATGCACATAGATCTATTTCCCTATCCTCATATATGAAAATATTTACATATGTGCATGCCTTTATTTAGACCTCTATAAATGCCTTTTACCTCCTAGATCTTTCCTCTATTTCCTTTGACTTCCCTCCTGTCCCACTATCAAGTTCAGCCTTAATTTGGGTTTCAGTAATTCCTCTAGGTAACATTACACTTGGTCACGCCCTACCAGGCTTTCTACACCCTCCTTACCACCAATTTTGATCATTTGTTGTTCCTTTGTCCCTGAGTTTATTAACACCACTACCTTTCCCCCCACCTGCCCCTCTCTCATGTGCCCTGGAACTGTGGGTCCCGTTGTTTTCTCCTCCTGATTTTTTATCCAGTCTATCTTATTTAGACAGACCTGCAGAGATAATAACATGCACAAAACCAAGCAACAAAATAAAACTAAAAACAACAACAAGCCAATGACAAAAAACAACAAAGCAAAACACAACAAGAAAGAAAATCTTGTAGTTAATTCAATGACTGTTTGTTGGGTTTTAGGTGTGTTTTCCAGCTGAATCAGATGGGGTGCCAAGTCCTGGTCCCAAAGTCTATTTTTGGTATTCCCTGGGGACTTCGTTGCTCTGCTCCTCTTGTTGTTCTGTTGCACACCCTTAGTGTTTTGCCTTAGTACGGTGGGATCAGATGGAGCACAGTTCCCACACTGGGTCTCCGGTGTTGTCCCCTGTAGGTCTATGGGTCAGTGAGGAATGTCGTATCTCATAGTGGGGCTGGCCATGTGGTCTTCTCTGTGGATTGGCTGCTCTGAGCTGGAATATCATCCTTCCATTTGTATTTTTATAAGTAAACTTTATCTAGTAATGTTTCACATCTGCACCAATTTAGGCCTTATATCAACTAAATGTATTTGCCTTTCTTTTACCTTTTATGGCATTGCAAGCATGTTGAAGGTGTGCATTGTATTTCATGAGTCAGTTACTTATATATGAGGACAAGGGTTGAATATGAAGATGAAATGTTCTATAACTAGAATAATATTATTACATTACAAAGTAAACATGTCAATCAAGCCAAAAATGACACTCATTACGATTAAGTTTATTCCAGTGCACAGCAACCCTGCGCAGGGTTTAAGATTTTGTATCAGCTACCCTGGGCTAGGATTCTTGGTGATTTGACAACTAAGGCCGAGTTTGCCTAGTTTTCCCTCATGAGAAGGTCTCCTCAAGGGCGTGGCTTCCTTCCAATACAATATAGAAATGCTTACTTGTTTTCTCGTGTATCTCGATCCTGCAACTGGCTCATTAGCAGCTGGTTCCTAGGACTTGAACCAGTGGTCTGTACTATCACCTGCTGATCCTAGGTGTCATTAACATCCTGCCATCTTCCTTACCACCCTTGCAATCATTCACCTGTGTAGCCAGAAGTCTGACCTGTTGACTTTGGAGCTATATTCCTCTACAGGCAGAGGCTGCCATCTGATCTACCAATATTGAGTTCATCAGCCCTGCAGTTACTCAAGTCAGTAGAGACCTCCAGTCTGACATCTGGCCCATGGAATTCAAACTTGCCTACTTCTACAACTCTCTCTCTCTCTCTCTGCCTCTGTGTGTGAATATATATATGTATGTATAATATGCAAATATATTTACATTTATCTGATTTTGCTTCTCTGGAGAACCCAGCCTAAGGCAGTTTCCAAGCTGGTAAATCTTTATGGGAGCAGAAAGGCTCATGGTTCTCCCTCAGAGTGACTAATGGGTTTGAACCACCAACCTTGCAGTTAGCAGCTGAATACTGAGCCCACAGTATAATCAGAGCTCCTTCAGTATGCCAAAGAGATTCTTGATTAAATTGCAAATATGCCATTGTTACTAAAATAAAGTTATTTCTAAGGAGTTTTCACTCTTCTTTCAATGAAACCCAAAAGACTGTGCCCTGACACAAATTTAGAGATCAATATGCATGCATGTTTATAATATTGTGCACACATGGAATTTCAGTGGCAATTTGATTTATAAAAGCAGTGTGATACTTATTTATGTAATCAAGTAAAGTACAAGCAGGGGCAAAATTGAGAACACATATGTCATTATCTTAAAAGATTAATACTAACTGAATAGCAATCTACTTCCCCTTCAGTATCTTTGGTTCCTAAAATTATGACTAAATATGCCAAACTAGTATTTCCATAATAATGCAAGAAGTAGTACTATTTTTGGATTTTTATAAATGAAATTATATATTCTTGGCTTCAATTCTGAAGAAAAGATACATAAATTTCAAATATAGAGCACCTTTAAAGCATGTGCTCCTATTTTACATTCTATCTATAAGTTAAAGCTAAATGGTTTCAATCAAAATCATTTCTTATTATCCAAAGTGCATATCCAGGAGTTGTACAGAGGAGGCAACAGCGATCATTGGAATGATGTTGAGATTGGGAGGCTCTCAAGAGTCATCCATCCTTGACGCACACTCTTGGTGGCCCACAGGACCAAAAGGTGCCATGGAAACATCAAACTTGAATTAGTTAGTTAATTGTGCTCATTGTGGTTACTTCTGTCTCAACAATAGAAATAGAAAGGTTGATGTGATTCCATTTATGCCAGGTTGAAAAGAGATCATCTAAGCAATTTGTTTCTGGCATTATTTGGAAGGAACAATAAATTGCAAGAAAGTGAAAGCTGCTTGAATATCTCAATGATTGGGGAAGCAGTTGCCTCTGAGGTATCAAGTGGGATGCTCGACAGAGGAGCTCACAGGGGGCTCCACAGGTACTGGTAGCACCTGTATTTCTTAAGCTCAGTGGTAGGTCTACAGGTGCTCCTTGGGTTATAACTCTTTAAGCTGTGCATATGTGTTATGTGTCCTTTATTCTGTGTATGACATAGATCACAATAAAAATTAAAGCGCAACCTGATTTTTAAATTACTAGATGAGCTCATTTTGGCATTCAACACAGCCTTTTGTTTAGCTTATCTGTTCATCATTGGTGAGGACAATGACAGTATGTATTTTTAGATACGTAAATGAGCAAGAGACAGACATCATGATGTCGACTCTAGCTCCTGGGGACCCTAGGGACTGCATCATCCTCATAAACACAGATGAGGTAGTTTATTATGCCAACCTGGCTGATAACACATATGGGATTAATTGAAGGGCAGAGAGATAAATGGCTCAGTGAGCCTTGCTTTTCTAGTTCTCGGGTCTCTTGCTTTGCGATGGTCGCACCAGGGTGGAGCTGCCTTAGCCAGTTCTCTGCTTCACCTGGCAAGGCTCACTTCCTGCAAGACATCCCCAAGGACAAGCCGCATGAACCTATCCCGATGCAGCCCTGGGTGCTGGAGCAGCCGTGTGGAGACCCCTGCCAGTGCTGAGATGTTTACATGTTCACTGATTCGACTTTCTTCCTACAGTTGGCGTCATAGTGTGTGTTTTGTGAGATGGAGGAGTACTTTGTGGATTGGTGTTGGACATATGGGTTAATGTTGGACTTGTGGGCTTGGGCAGCACTAGGTTGGGATGTTTTCTTGATGTGCACTTACCCTTTATATAAAACTCTCTCTTGTACATGAGTTTCTGTGGGTTTGTTTCTCTAAAGTCCCCAGACTCACACAACAGGCATGGTTAAGCCATCATTGCAGTCTTGTGACAAATCATCTCACCAGACCTCTCCCTCAGGAATGCTCTAGTTCACCTGCAAGAGTTTACCTTTCCTGATGATGAGTCCAAAGCAAGTGAGTCGAGCTATGTTCTCTTGGGATCCAGATAGTTTTCCTGGCTGATTTTCAGAAGGAGCTCAGAAAAATTTCTTGCTAGTCTGTCTCCGTCTGGAAGTTCCACTGAAATCCTGCGTATGTTTGAAATACTGGTAGCATGCATTCAGCATCATAGCAACACACAAGTCACCATAGCATAGCAGTCTGACAAGTGATGGTTTTATTTTCCACATTTGCATTTTTTTTTCTCACATCAAGAAAAGCAAACAAACAAGCTCTTGGATTTCCCGCCTCTGAGAGCAAACAAACAAGCTCTTGGATTTCCCACCTCTGAGACCTTGTTGGTTTTACTTGGATCCATGATCAATGTCCATGAAAGCAGCAGTCAGGAAATCAATTGATGTATTTCCTTGAACAAATTTCCTGCAAAAAGACCTCGTTAAAGTGTTAAAAAGTTAAGATGTCACTTAGAAGAGACTCAGGTGAGCCTGACCCAAGGTTTGATATTGTCAACCGCTTCATATGCATAAGAAAGAAAGACCATGAACAAAGAAGACTGAGGAAGAATTAATGTCTTTGAATGATGGTCTTGGTGAAGAATATTGAATATACCATGGGCTGTCAGAAGAAATAATCTGAAGAAATACAGTCAGAATACTTCTTAGAAAGGGAAGTGATAATTCATCTTATGTATTTCAGACATGTTATCAGAAGGGACCAGTTTCAGGAGAAGGACTTCATGCTTGATACCATAGTGGCCTTCAGAAAAAGAGAAAGACTCTTCAGACAGAATCCCCCAGTAGTTACAATGGGTTCAAACATAGTCAAGATTGTGGGGATGGACCAGGCCTGGCCAGTGTTTCAGTCTGTTGTACCTCAGGGCGGGAGGACTTGGAACCAGTTCAACAAGATGACCCACCTCAGTGAATTGGTTGATTGAACAAAAGCTTTGTGATTTTCAAAACAAGTTGATAAAAATCTTAAAGGGCTGAGGTTAGATGAAGGGAAATCTGGGCAATGCTAAAAATTTGAATCAAAAGAGACAAGTTAAACAGACTTCCTTTCAACAATAATTAATGTTTTGTGTCACATAATTTCAAGATCTCTAGGTAATTTCCTGACATTACATTGAGTTAATAGGTATGTGTCGTAATTTAAGCTTATGTGCTTTTGCTTTTGATGTCACAGATAAAGTATACTCCTGCCTGCTGGTGAAGGGGCTCCTTTTGGAAATCTAACGTGTTGTGCTGTAAGAGACATGTTTTAAGGCCAATGTTTAAAAGGCCTCTTAAAAGGGTATTTGTTTGATATGGTCAAACTTGTTAGCTGTTGTGGCTAAAATGTGATGGATTAATTTATAAGAAGCATTTAAAATGTAATGTCAAATAACAAAGAATTGGGTGTCTCACAGTCAAGGTAACAACATTTTCTTTGATTACTGGTTTGAAAAGTTAATTCATTCTGTGTAATCAGCCTCAAAGGCCGGGGACAATTCCTAAATTGAAAACCAAGTTGACAGCTTTAGGTAAAGAAAAAACAAAAAGATTTAACCTTTAGGGTTTTGGTAAAATTAAAGTATTGTTTTTCAGTGGCCTATGAGCAACTTCTGACAACTTTGAAACTTCATGGGAAACAGTAAGAGTTTATGTTTATAAAGCAAAAGTACTAAAAAGATTCATTTAATAGGCTGTCAAGTATATGAAATAATGTGGTTAAATCAAGAGATGTGCCAAATTGAGGGGTGGGAGTAAAAAAATGTTGTGTTGGCATTTCCTCTTAAGTTTTTGCCTGATAATCCACAGCGAGCTCACATTTTAATGCCATAAATTTATTTATGTTTATTTTTAATTTGCTTATAACTTGGTTTAATTTGGTTATCTATGTCAAGGACTTAACTGGAGAATTCCCATTGTTTACCCACAGAATTCTTTTCTTACTATTCAGATGTTTTAGAAATGTAATAATCTCAGAATGTTCTTTTTTATTAATGTTTATTTCTGAGACTTTTTATTGTGACTTAGGTGACGGTGTACAGAGCAGATAATCAATTTTACACTCAACAATTCATACATGTTTTGTTTCAACTCCTCCATTCTAACTCCCTTAAAGGACCACCACTTAGCCCCTGTCTCCTACTTCTTTCTAACCCTCTGAACTTCTTTGCTGGGTCAATGCTGCCCATGTGATCATAAATAGTTGATTATGCCAACGTGGGGTGAGTTTAACTCCGGACCTCAATGGTGACTAAGGCTTTCCAATCTTGGTCTATTTGTAAGGTATCTCGGCTTTAGGGTGTTATTACCAGTAGCCCTGGTAGGGTAGGGGTTACAAAATTGGGCTGTCACCAGGTAAGCAGTTCAAACCCACCAGTCTTTCTAGGGGAGATCTGCTCCAATAAACATGTGCAGCTTCGGATACCCCAAAAGGAAAGTTCTGCTCTTACCGCAGGGTTGCTCTGAGTCAGCATTGATTTGATGACAGTGAGTGCTATGGCATTATGTAGGATATCTGAAAACCTACAACCAAACCCACTGCCATCAATTTGTTTCCAACTCACAGAAATCCTACATAGGCTTTTTGAGACCGTAAATCTTCACAGGACCAGACAGACGCATGTTTTTCCAACAGAGTGACTGGTGGGTTTGAACCACTGACCTGACCTTGCAGTGAGCAGCCCACTGCCTTACCCACAGAGCCACCTGGCTTCCTTGTTTTAGCTGATGCTCTTTGAAAATGAAGTTAATAATTATGGGTAGAGATATTGTTATCTAATATTTCTTTTGTTTTAAATTGACTATTTGGCTTGGTATTACTTCTATAATTAATTCTGATTAAAGTTTTCACTTTCAAAAATGTATTACCCTAAGTTTATTATGGCGATCTTAAGTTTTGTTGTCTGCAGATAAGCTTTTTTGCTTTGCTTGACTGTTGGAATGCTTGACCAAAATATTCCAACAACAAAAAAGGTGGACTATTTTCGCTTTATGAAACCCACTGTGGAGCTTCTAGATCCCTGTGTAGAAATTAAAAACCCAGGTGGAATAGTGGTTATGCATTGGGCTACAATCTGCAAGGTCGGCAGTTCAAAACCACCAGTCACTCTGTGGGAGAAAAATGAGGCTTTCTACTCCCATGAACAGTTAAAGCCTCGGAAGCCCCAGGACCACTACTACCCTTTCTTACGAGTCAGCATAGACTCAATGGCACTGGGAGTTTGTCTTTTCGAGTTGGTGTAGACTGGCTGAACCAGAATCCCACAGCACAGAAATTAACTACACAGAACCGAGTGAACCAAAGGATTATTATGAGCTCTATATAGAAGTTTACTCATATTTTCATGTTCTGTTTTCTAAATGTAAGAAATGACTTTTTCTCCTTTTTCCAGAATTACCTAATTTGTTGCTGTTACTTGTATAGTTTCACTAGTCCTTGTTGTAGTATCCTTATATGTTTATGTATAATTCATTAACCAAGAGGAAAAAATAGAAAATATGAATGGAATATAAAATAAGGCAGGAAATGGAAAAATCCAGAACAAGAAAAAAAATCTTACAAGCATTAAAAGAGGTCACTTTTACCATAGAACATTTTAGAGAAGCATTAGTTGCCCAAACAGCTGGTTTTCACATAAAGAAAATTATCAGAACTTAAATGGGTCTAGATAATACAATTTTCCAACTAGAAGCTTCTTCTGTTGACAAATGAAGGAAAGTTATAGCGACCCTGTTAGAGCAGTATGTCAAGTGGTAGCTCTGCCTTTACAAAAATAGAACAGCATTGGATGTTTTGTTAGTCCTTCAAGGAAGTGTTTATGTTTTAACAGATGAACGACACTATATTTATTAATATGCAACCTGAGGTTTTGCAGAATGTAACTCCTGCTAAAGCACACACCAAAATAGCAGTTACTGACTCTGTTTATGTATAAACAAATCCTTCATAGGATTGTTTCCTGGGTACAAAGTTCTTTGGGCCATGGTTTGTGGGTTATATCAAATAATTGGCCTAATTGTTGTTAATGTTGTTGTTAATGTGTCTGTTCTGCCTCCTGGCTCACGGTCCAGATTTCTGCCTTGCTGGAAGGTGGGAAACCCACACAGTCCATTGCCCTTCAATGCCCTTTTGATCCTTGAGTCCTGGAAAAACTGCTGCCTGACGGTCACTTGTAAGCCAAACAATGGCTCAAACAAAACTAGTGAGATCATTTTGGCGGGGGCCTTGCGCTCTTTGAAATATTCCATTTGATTCGAGAATTGGGCTCAAGGGGTCTGTGAGCTATGTTTAAAATATATCAGTAATTACTTTAATCGGCCTTCAAGACAATGTTGTATGAAATACCTATGTAATGCTTGTCATCAAGCCGTCACACCTGCCCCCTGCCTGGCAGAAAATTGTGTCCCTCAGAGAAGCCAAGTTCTCAGAGGTCACCAGCCTCATACCTTGAGTCACCCTTTTGGAAATCTGAGTCGATGCTCCCCCGTGGCTTTGACCTGCACTCCCTCCAATGTACAATCACAGACCGAAGGTGTCAGGGCTTCCACGTGGAGAAGATGAAAGACACTCAATGGCACCCGACAACTTCTCGACAAGCAGATCTGGGTCTTACGTGGTTTTCTCGACAAGCAGGTCTGGGGTCTTACGTTGTTTTCAGAGTAAGCAGCCATCTAAGAAAGGGTACTGTGAAATCCATGACAAAAGTACACTCATGATGGTGAGCAAAAAAAAATTAAAGTGAAATTTATCATCGGAAGTGGGCAAAGAAATGCCACAGAGCAAATTTACAGAGGCTCTGCCTGAAGGAAAAGTGAACGACAACGTTGATTGAGGGCTGGAGCGATTCAGGGCTGAGGGTAGCACAGAGAAACCAGGCAGGGATAAAGCGTTCCGCTAGCCAGAAGCCACCAAACTCACTGTCATTGAAAGAACGCCAACTCATAGCAACGCTATAGGACAGCGTAGAACTGCCCGAGTGAGTTCAAGAGTATCAGTAATCTCTGGCGCGCGCACACACAATGGAGTGCTATGCTTCACTAAAAAGCACATGAAACACAACTTTTCATGGGAAGAGTTGGAGGAAATTATGCTAAGCGAAGTCAGCCAATCACAAAAGGGGTATGGACAACAGAAAATTGGGTGAAGGGAGATGTCAGACAGTGTAAGACATGACAAAATACTTTATAAATTATCAGGGGTTTATGAGGGAAGGGGAAGCGGGGAGGGAGGGGAAAAAATGAGGAGCTGCTACCAAGGGCTCAAGTAGAAAGCAAATGTTTTGAGAATGATATACAAGCAAATGTACAAATGTGCTTGACACAATAGATGTATGCATGGATTGTGATAAGCATTGTACAAACCCCCAATAAAATTATTTTTTTAATTATAACTATAGGTGGGGTATAGAAAGCCCCATCCTTTTCCAAGCGACCAGCTAGTGCTTTCAAACTTCTGATTTTGCTATTAACGCATACCAACGCATAACGACCATGCCTCCAGAGCGTCTGTATATAAATAGTAAAGGGTCAAGAACGAAATTAAGAAACAATACTCTGACTAGTTAAAGTCAGCTCATCCGATTGACTTGTTCCAGTAAGTCATTAAGAACCTGTCCCGGCAACTTCCTAGTCTAAGCAAACATGCTCTGCCTACTGGCGAATGTCCTTTCAACCACATTCTTCCGGAGAGCAAGCAATTCCTCAGCAGCCACGGATCCCACCCCAGAAAAAGAAACAGACCCAGGACCAAACAGAGATGGAGTGAGACCTAGTGTAAACTGTTCACTATGCCAAGTATGCCAGCATTGGACGTGCACTTCCACACTGCAAAGAAAGAGAAATCAACAGATGGTACCAGCAAAGTGGTACCTCCATCTGCCACAGAGTGAAGCAGGTCCTATTCCTCAGCCCATGCACAAAAGCGAACTCAAGATGGATCGAAGACCTCAGTGTAGATCCCAGAAGTATGCACAGCATCCATGAAAAAATAGGGACAAACTTAAGGGCCTCAGAGCAGGGCATAGACATACGACCAAATATAACAAAGGAAACATACATAGGAGAAAAGACAGATGAAATCTGCTCTCTACGGCAACATACCAAGATCTTTCTTGTACATAGAGGCTACTGCACACTGCATGAGAAGAACAGGAGACGGAATTCTTACTTCACTACATTAGCATTCATGTTGGAGAGACCAGACCAGTTGAACAATGGAGGACGCATGCAAGAGATTTACAAAAGCTCGTTGAATAGGATGGGGAGATCATAGAAAGCTGAATTGACATGGTCATTCTCCTGAGGAAGTGAGATGTCCTTTTGAGATCAGGAAAGAGAAGAAAGAAAACAAAAGAGTAGGAAAAACAGATGGTTTCTGGAAGAGAAGGCAAAATGTGTGAAATCTGGGGAGGGGAGAGGAAGCTCTTCTGATGTGGAACTGAGCCCAGATTGCACACCAGGTGCCATCGAATTGGTTCCGACTCATAGCGACCTTGTTAGAATGTAGCGGGAAACAAATGAGAGCTTTGTGCGTCATGGCATACTACGGTGAAGCTTTTAAAAGTTACAAACTGGGAAATAAAGTCTGAATTTTCATGGTGACTGAAGCAAATGATTGATTGATGGGAGCGGGGAGGGCACCGTTGTGCTGATTTCATGTTGACCGTTATAATTTTCATGGCAACAGCTGCTATTGAAATTGCCGTAATTCAAAATGAAAAAATAAACACCATTGTTCTGAAATAGCTTGGACTATCTGGAGCCCGGGAGCAGAAGTGTGTGCCATGTCGTTTTGCTAAGAACATGATGCAGTGTGGGCTCTCACTTTCTTTTTCTCTTCTTGTCATAATGGCTTGTTCTACAGATTGGGAATTCAAACTGAGCAGCAATCTCACAGCCAGAGTTGGAATGTGGGCTTAGGAAGGGGTAAAAGCAGTCTGAAAATGCCATCCCTCCTGCACAACTGCACTGCCAACCCCCAAAGAGAGAGAACTGGAAAACATCTATTGTTTAGACCACTTTGCTATTTAAAATGCCTTATTCGTTATCCACACATTATTTATGTATTTTTTAAAGTCCGTAATTATTTTCCTGAAAAAACGTACTCCTAAGATGTGTGAACTGTTCAAGTTTGTTGTTGGCCTTGAGAGAAAGAGTTGCAAAACTAAGCAGCGTAGGAATAATCCACAAATATAATTTATGCGATGTAGAGTTTGACTCGAGCTCTGGCGATGCAAATAGCAAACACCCTGCGCTGTTAACTGAAAGGCTGGACACTTGAGTCTCTCCAGAGGTGCCTTGGAAGAAATGCCTCATAATCTACTTGCAAAAAAAAGTATCCACCGAAGACACGACAGAGCACAGTTCCGCTCTGACACCGATGAGGTCACCATGATTCAGATGATTTCAGGACAATTTAACCCTCCATAAACAATTGCGTTCCAAGACTTTCATTTTAAAAGTGCTAGAGCCTCGAGGCAGTTCAAAATCACCAGCCACTCCTCGGGAGGAAAATGAGACTTTCTACTCCTGTCATGGGTTATGGTCTCAGGATCCCACAGGGGTGGTTCTACTCAATCCTAGGGGATTGCAAGGAGCTTAAATGGACTCGATGGGATTATTTGCTGTTGCTTTTCTTTTTTCTGCTTCCTTAAAGACCTACATGCATAGCTTGATATAGGGTCGATTGAAGTCAGAATCAACTCAATGGCAAAGAGTTTGGTTTAGGCTTGGTTTGTTGTGTTAAATAGATAATGTTGCAACTTGGTTTACCAGCACACCGTCTCATACGTGCTCTTGTTGATTCTGGACTCATTTCCAATACCAAGAAATGTTAACATCGTCCTATGTTTGAAAACAAGAAGAAACTTGGAAAATCATAACTCCTATTTGGAGAAAACAAGACTGGTAACAGTAGGCGGATGACAAGGAGGTGATGAAGAGTCTGAGGTATAAGGATCGGTTATAAAGTAAAGTCAGGGCAGTAACCAGGTCGTGTGAGAAATAGAAGAGCACAGATGGGGGAAGCATTTTAGTGGTTGAATGGGACTCGTGATGAGATCAATTGAATTAAGAGGTAGAAATAAAATGACCACACAGTGGTACCGGCCCAGACGTGCTTGCTTAGGGCAGAAATGGAGCTCTGGGTGCTTTAAGGAGAGAATGGCAGCTTCTCAAACTAGTAGGTTGCTATAGCAACGCTCTCCTGTCAAGTGCAGCTACTGAGTGTTTTGTCCCTGCCAATGACCAAAAGAGGTTTTCAAAAGGCTAAGAGCATGTTAGCATCCTGAACGAGCTGGTCTTTTGCTATGGAAAAAGGAAAAGCACATCATCAAATGGATACAGTAGGCACGGTTAAGGCTTGAACCAAATGAGGATCTCGGCTACTCAGCTGCTTATCACAAGCTTTATACCAAGGTACACCTTTTGAATGCTCCCAGAAGGCACATTGCTTAACACCTCTGTGTATCCTATTTTGCATCTGTAAGGGGTAATAAACAATTACCCTTGTCTTATAAGATGATAATGTTTGTTGTTGATGGGTGCTGTGGACTCACTTCCAACTCATAAGGGTCCTGGGGACAAGTGGAGGCTACACTGCCGGGATCCTTCTGTCCATCTTGGCAGCACTGTGTCAATCCGTCTTGTCTAGGCCCTTCCTCTTTTTCACTGCCCCTCTACTATGCCATGTTCAGTGCTTGGTACGGTGGCCATTATTACTGTGATGGTCACCTTCATGAACACATAAGTTGGTAAGGTAATGTAGTGATCAATCAACAACATGACTCCACAAACAGAAGGCCTGCGTTGATTTTTAAAAGAGGAGCAAGTTCTTACTCACCAGCCTCTTGTTATCTCACTTTTCACATTTGCAACAACGCGACCCAGCTACTTTGTATGTGATGCCCAATAATACCAAAGTGCTGGGAGCAAGACAAGAGCCCTGCTGTCGGTGATGGTGAAGGTTATGTGTGACCTTGGCCAAGCCATGACGCTCAGTGGTTTGCCAGTTAGGTGAGTGATGTAATTTGGCAGTTAGGTGATGATGGAGTGATCCTCCATTTTGTAATACAATGTGATCGTTCTCCATTTGTGCATAATGCTGATTTTTGCACAACAGACTTTGAAACCTAACTATGTCATTGAGTGGGGATTGGGCGCATGCCTTTTTAAAACTTTATTAACTGTGTGAATTTATTGAAACTCCCTGTGCTTCACCTTTCTTATCCATAAATGGAACCTCAGAATAGTACCCTTCTCAAGGGATTATCGTGCTGATTGGTTATAAATTAATATTTGTACAGTAACTAGGTTAGTGCTAGCTTTTAAAATTTACTGGTAAATAACCAAGCACATGGAATTGTTTTTATGCCATACCACTTGTACTTCTAACAGTTTAGGAATAGTTGCCCCTTTTTGTAATTACTTTTACCTAAATTTGTCTTTATATTTTTTTCAGGGAATTTGAATTTAAAGAAAGTGGAAGGTTGGTAGAAAAGACTGAAATAATGTTTATTGCACTTTGACTTTATGTCTGGTAATTTCTGTAGTAAATGTTAACTCATTTAACCCTCCCCCAAAAGACAAAAAGGTTAATTTAATGTACACCATACTACTGACCCAGAAACTGATGTCACCCAATGTCCCACAGACGGTAGATGCTGAAACCAGAAGTTAAATTCACATATCATGATTCCCCAATTAATATTTCTTAAATCATACTCAAACAGTATTTTAAATAAATTAAAATAAATAATATTATTTACTGGACCATATGTAAATTCTATGTCTTCCTTTTGGGGAAGCCTCCTAACTAGCTTCACCTCTTTGAATGTTCTGGTCTTGAGAGAACAAGATCAGAAAGTAACTGTGGTAATTATTGATTGAAATAATGTGATTTTTTCCCTTATTTCATTGTTCTCAAACTCATTTTTCTTGTTTTTCTCCCTTTCTTCTTACTCCAGTCCCTGGTGACCCCTAAGCTTTTGGGCTGATGGATTTGCCGGTCCTAGATGTTTCATAAGAGAATTAATGCAATATGTGACCTTTTATGTCTGGTATATTTCACTTGCTACAATGTTTTAAAGATCCATCCGTGAGATAGCATGTATCAGAGCTCACCGATCGTTATTTCTAATGAATGCGTCAATGCTCCTTCACATTCACAAACCACATTTCTGCATGAGCAGTTCCATCTTCACACCTGGGCATCGATGACCAGCCTGTGTCCAGCCTGTTCAAAACGCAACAGTCAAGTTTTGTGGGTGTGTGCCACGCAGTGGGTCTATCAGGTCATATGTGAATCCTATGTTTTCGTTTTCGGGGAGTCTCCTCACTAGCTCCACCCCCTTTGAAGATTCTGATTTCTCCACAGTGTCACTCACACCTGCTATTTTCTGTGGCATGGTGGTTTTCTCTTCTGTGAATAGCCACCCTAGCGAATGAAAGGTTGTATCTCATTGTGACTTTTATTTGCATTTCCTTCACGCTTAATTAATAAGTATTGATCCCTTTTTGTTTCCAATTTTAACATTCCCATCACCAGTGACACCAAATGCTTCCTGACTGCATGCTTGATACATTTCAGACTGTAGCAGTTTATCCACATTTCTCACTTCTTCCTATTTGGCGCCCCTAAAGAGTCCTGGTGATCCAGTTGTGAAAGCTTTCACCTGCTATCAAGGGATGGTCGTTCAAGGCCACCGGTGCTTCACAGGCGGAAGATGTGCCGTCTGCTCCCGTTAAGATGTACAGCCTTGGAAACCCTTTCAGGCGCTTAGGCTCTATCCTATAAGGATGTTGTGTCAGAACCCACTGCACAGACATCAGTGGGTTTTGGTAGCATTAGTTGCTGCTGTATGAATTTGAATAAAAATCAAGACAATCTTTTCCTTCTTAAATATTTGTTGATGGTTACTAAGAGTGGGAGGGGAAACCACTGGCTAGAAGGTAGACAAGTTCGACTTGGGTGAAGGAGAAGGAAATAGTAAGAGGGAGGTTGGCAGAAATGGAAAGCATCGCGGCGGGGAAGACACTTTGCAAAGAGGGAAAGGCATCAGAGGCAAATTCTGTTATGTGCACAATCTGCAATAGTGATGTGTGAGCAGATGCTTGGAGAGGCACAAGCTGAACAAGTATAGAATGGAGAGTGGAAGCACACCATGAATATATATAGGTTATAGAATATATTTGTGTATTTACTTTTGCTACAAATGTACCCATGAATGTATCCAGAGAATACAGGGAGCAAAGTTATGAACACTTCTTGGACATAAAGTATCTCAAGAGAGTGTGTTACTGGGCTTGGGAGAACAAGACCATGCTCTCAGGGACACTAAGGTCACTTGGCATAACATGGTACCCAGAGACAATGCGCCACATTCCAGTTGAGTGAATAGGTCTATTAGAAGCTCATGAGCAATTACCTAAGGCAGTGGTTCTCAACCTGTGGGTCGCTACCCCTTTGAGAGTTGAACAACACTTTCACAGGGTTGCCAAATCCATAACAGTAGCAAAATTACAGTGATGAAGTCGCAACAAAAATAATGTTATGGTTGGAGATCACCACCACTTGAGGAACTGGGTTGCGGCATTAGGATGTTGAGAACCACTGAGCTAATGGACAACTATTAGTCTCTCTCCATCCAGAAGATTGATGAAAATCAAAGACTCATGGGAACTATTAGTCCAATGGACTAACAGACTATGCAAGTATCAATCCCACAACCTTGACACCAGAAGAACTATGTGGTACCTGTCTACCACTACCAACTGCTCTGAAAGACATAGCATTAGAAGATCCCAGATAGAGAGGGAGAATCATGTACAACAAAACCCAAATTCAGTCAAAGGGATCAGGCATCTTGGTCGGGTAGAGATGGATGAAATCCCCAAGACTACGGGCCTTAGATACACTTCTGTTCTGAACCAGCACTCAGCCCTGTGGCTCAATTTTCAGCCAAACAATAGACAGGTCTGAAAGGAAAAGAGTCACATGAGTGAGGTATGCAAACGTTAATCAACCACTGAGGATCCAAAAGAGAGCATTGATCCACAGAAGACCTTCAGAAGGATTAGACGAGAAGGAGGAATAGAAACAGGAACCCCTCAGAGGAAGTGGGATGTGACATTACATTAAAGTATTGAAATGACTGAAGTGGAAGGAAACACATGCTGTTGTGTGTAAAACAGATCGTTCTGCTCTGTAAATCTCTACCCACTCCAAAAGGAAAAGTTCTCAAAGGTTTGCCCAGTTGTGTCTCTTTCATCAGTGGGGTTGCTCAGAGCTTGAGTGGACTCTACAGAACCCGTCACTGCAGCCACACTCGCAGTGAGTGATCGTGATTTCATGTGCTTAATAGCCGCATGCCTATTTCAGGGAAATGTATATTCAAGTCCCTTCGCCCCGTTTGAAATTGATTTCTCGGTCTTTGGCTTTTGGGTGTTTAGGATTCATCACATAAGGGTAGACCCAAAAACAGCAGCACAAACTGCAAGAAACTGTATCAGAAATTTCAAACTGTGAAGCTATTGTTGCTTGACCTAGATTTACTCACTTCTAAAGATGATTCTATTTCCTAGAATAACGCTGTGCTCTATCATTTACACATTGCCCAAAAGGCAATTCTGATGGCATCCAGTAAAATCGTGTTCCTTTGGAATGTTCTTGGGTTTGGGGGTGGTCAAGATCAGGGCTGTTGGGTCAGATTTTCTGACAAAATCCTCATAGGGAAATCCTTGGGACAAAGTTTCTCAACAAAATGCTAACAGGATAACCCTTCCGGACCACAAAGAGTGAGCAAATGCAGAATTGTGATAAAAAAAATTATCAGCACACTTTTCCTGGCCTGTTTCTCACCAAAGATTTCAATTTTATTAAGACTTCATAATAATCCCATACACTTCAGGGGGAAAATCTATCATGTTTATATTTTTAATATCCTAAGACACAGTTCCCATAAACTTCTGAGCTGACCTCTCTGCCTTGAATTTAACTGGCCCAACGGATTCCCTCGAAAAAGCCATTGTTTTGATTGGACATATTGGTAAATCCAAGACTTATCTGCCAATTATCATTCTTTTCATAAGATTGTCTTCCCTCACTTCTGTCTTACTTATAATGCTGATGGAGAAATCAGCTCTTCGAACTAGCTTATCTCTGCATTGTGCCTTTGCCAATCATCCAGCCAAAATCTTGCTTAGAATAAGATGTTAACTTAAACGTAAAATGCCAAGCAATATGAGATCCCACCTACACTGGTTATCGCATCCGTGGTAAATCTATGGTCGTATTTCGCCAGTGTCTGGAGTTCAGCCGCGGTGTCTTCATTTATCACAGTTGGTGGTCTTCCTCTCCTGGCTCCACTGTGAGGTCTTCCTGACCGCCGTTAAACTGCTTTCTCCCTTTAAAAACTTACTTTATGAGGGAGCAGCATTCCTATAAACATATTGCAAAGCTTCCATGATTTGGGGAAGATGTCTATTTAAGTTTTATTACAAATTTGGTATCAGCCCTTATCTCTATGTCACAAAAGGAACTTAAAAAAAGATTCTTCCCGCCCGGTGTGTGCACTGATTTTAACACCAGTTTCCTGTGATGGCTGTATCTCAGACAGTGAATTTTCCCCCTTCACCTATCTTTTTAATAAAATGGCCATTTTATCAATAAATAATCATTTTTATTTATTTATTTTAAAAATGATTTTAAGATATCCTAATGAGGCTAAAGGCACCCTGGTGGCATAGTGGATTATGAGTTGGCTGCTAATCACAAGATCAGCAGGTCGAAACCACCCACTGCTCCAAGGGAGAGAGATGGGGCAGTCTACTCTTGTAAAGATTTACAGTCTCGGCAACCCACAGGAGCCATTCTCCTCCATCCTATAGAATCCCTATGAGTCACAAGTGACTCAGTGGCAGCGGGTTCGAGTGTTTGTTTGAGTGTTTAGTTCGAGACTAAAGTCGAAAGTAAAGGAAGAAAAGAGTGAAGGTGTCAAGGATTTTTCTTGCTTGGATCCATAATCGATTTTCAAGGAAGTGGCAGGCAAGAGATCAACTCATATTGCATTGGGTAAATCTGCACAACACCTCTTAAAGTGCTGAAAAGCAAGGATGCTACTTTGAGGACTGAGGTGCATCTGACATAATCTGTGTATGTTATGCTGGGCTGTCTAGAGAAGCAACATCAGTGACAATCATACGTGTACGAAAGAACTTTATATCAAGAAATAATCTTCTATCAAGAAAGCATCCTAGCCCAGTCTACTTTAAGCCAACAGGCTGACCCTAGCTGGATCTCTCTTTAGACCCATGTAGTTGCAGGCCAATGACACGGAGAGGGGGAGAAGAGGATGACAAGCAGGTGGGTGCAGAATCACTTTCGAAGTTCAGTGAAAATATATCAGGGCGCCGACACTTCTCAGGGTCCCAACCAGCAGGAGCTTGAAGGGCTGAGGAGGAACGTTCTCATTGTCTTCTGTGGAAAAGCCCACAATCCCAAGAAGGTATGACAAGCTGTGATCTGACTGCTAGGTTGGACTCCATCCCTACACTTTAATATAAATTCAAGTTGACTTAAGGTCTACCTACTACATTATGATATTTTAATTGCCTCCTATGAATATGAAAGTTGGCCATTTATTAAGTAAGATCACAAAGAATTGATGTATCTGAATTATGGTGCTGGTGGAGACTACTGAAATTATCAGGGATTTCCAAAAACAACAAATCTGTCTTGGAAGAAATACAGCCAGAATGCCCCTTAGGGCGAGGATGGGGAGACTTCATCTTAGGCATTTTGGACTTGTTATCAGGAGAGATCATTCCTTGGAGAAAGACATCATGTTTGGTAAAGCAGAGGGATAGACCTTTAATGAGCAGGATTAATGTCGTGGCTGCAACATTAGACTAAAAGATAGGAACGTAAGCCCAATGCACCTTAAGTCCACAGGTCTGATGCCTGCTGGATCCCTCTTTAGACCACATAGTTGCACGTCAGTGATGCAGAGAGGTGAAGCATTCCAAGGTCAGTGGGAACATGACAGGACTCCCCCCAGAATCGAGACAAAGGCAAGTGTATGAATGAGAGACCTTGTCTGCAGCCATCCAACGGCTGCTGCATGTTCTTAAGCATAAGTTTTGTTCTGAACAAGCGGGTGCATGGATGAAATGGGGTCCTCGGAGCAGTACCCTTTTCCTTATTCGCATATATGATGGATATTTTATATTGACCTGCTAAAGGCTTTCCAAAGATTTTCCTAATCTTTACGTTGTCTTTTCATTTTCTTGATGATATCCCTTGGAACACAGAGCTCTTTCATTTTGATGAGTTTCAGTTTACCTATTTTTGACTCTTGTTACTCTACTTCTAGTGTCATATCTAAAAATAATAATAACAAAAATACTTTTCCACAGCATTGATTTTAAATCAGAGAAAACTGATTAAAACAGTGGTTCTCAACCTTCCTAATGCCACAACCCTTTAATAGTTACTTATGTTGTCAAGACCCCTCCCAACCATAAAATTATTTTCTTTGCTACTTCATCACTGTCGTTTTGCTACTGTTATGAATCAGGCGACCCCTGTGAAAGGGTCGCGACCCACAGGCTGAGAACCACTGGATTAGAGTATAACTGCTCCATGGGGTTTCTGAGGCTGTAAATCTTTAAGGAGTAGACAGCCTCATCTTTTCCTCACATTATAGCTGGTGGACTTGAACCTCTGACCTGGAAGTCAGCAGCCCAATGCCTGACCCTTAGCACCACCAGGGCTCCTTTAAGAATGCATTGCTTAAGGTGGGGTGGTGGTGAGAATCATATCACCATGAAAGAGGGGGAGTACATGATGGGGACCCAATGCCCATCTGTAGACAGCTGGACATCCCTTGCAGAGGGGTAGTGGGGAGGAGATGAGTCCCTCAGGGTTCAGTGTAGCAACAATGAAACTCAAAACCTTCCTCAAGTTCCTGAACGCTTCCTCCCCTCCCAATTATCATGACCCCAATTCTACCTTGCGGACCTGGTTAGACCAGAGGATGTACAGCGGTGCAGTAGGGATCTGGAAACACAGGGAATCTAGGACAGACGAACCCCTCAACACCAGCGGTGGAAGTGGCGACACCAGGAGGGAAGGGGGTGTAGAAAGGGAGAACCAATCTCGGAGACCTATGTGTAACCTCCTCTCTGGGAGAAGGGCAATGGGGAGGCGGGTGAGGGGAGACGCCGGGGAGTGTAAGATAAGATATAATAATTATTTATAAACTATCAAGGGACCAGGGGTGGGATCGGGGAGGGAGGGGGAGGGGGGGGGAAGGGAAACCGAGCTGATTCCAGGAACCCAAGTGGAAGGTGAATTATGAGAATGACGAGTGCAACGAATGTATAAGGGTGCTTTGCTCAATTGACGTATGTGCAGACTGTGATAAGAGCTTTATGAGCCCCAATAAAAAGATTTTTTAAAAAAAGAATACATTGCTTAAAAGAAAAGTCCTGAAGCTATACTGCCACGTTTTTTCGAAAACTTCTATTACTTTAGTTTTATATTTATGTTTTTAGTCTATTTTGAATTAATGTTGGTTTATGATCCAGTTTGGTAAACATCTAGGTCATTCTTTTGCATGTGGAGATCTCATTGATCCAATACCACCTTCCCCCGTCAAGTAGATCTGGAACCCTGATGGCACTGTTATTAAGCATTCCATTGCTTATCAAGAGGTTGCTTGTTCAAACACACCAGTCACACCATGGGAGGAGGACATGGCAATTTGTCTCCTTGGGAACCATAGAGGGCAATTTTACTCTGCCCTTTGGGTTGCTGCAAGCGGAACTGATTAGAAAGACAGGTTTGGTTGGTGTAAATGTTGGGGCTTATTTCTGGACTCTCAATTCTATTCCATTGGGCTGTCTAGGAGAAGGAACATCAAAGAGTTTGTGGACAGTGGAATTAAAAGATAATGGAATTTTTCCACAGACAATCGGAAGCCCCCTGGGATGGAAACCAAGGCGCTGTGCTAGGACTGTCTGTTAAGCATTGGGCTGGTAACCCTGCAGGACAGAAGGGGCCGTCTGCCCCTGTGGGTTTACGAGGCTGTGAATGTTTGAAGGACCACAGATCCTGATCTTTCTCCGGGGGACAGCTGGCGAGTTCAAACTGTTTGAACTTGGATGCCACCAGGGCTCCTATATTGGGTAGATAATAAAATATAATTTGCAATACAGATGGTTTTACTTCTTCTTTTCTGAATTGGATATCTTATTATTATGATTTCTCTCTGCATAATTTCTCTGGCTAAGACTTCTAGGACAAGGTTAAATAACGATGCTAAACATGAGTAGTTTCATCTTCGGGGAAGCTCTCAGTGTTTCATCTGATGTGATGCCTGCTGCGGGCTATTCACAATGCTTATCACAAAAGGATTTTGGATGTTTGTCAAATGCCTTTCTTCATCAAGTGAGGTGATTATATGGGCAGGCATGTGTGTTTTCCTGTCATTGTATTAATATGCAGGGGCCCTTATAGGGTAATGGGCTATCAGCTGGGCTGCTAACCACGAGGTCTGTGGTTCCCAGCCACCAGCCGCTCCTCAGAAGAAAGATGAGGCTTTCTATTGCCATACAAAAAGGAGCTGATCCCAAGGGTTCAAATAGAATGTAAATGTTTAGAAAATAATAGTGGCAACATATGTATAAATGTGCTTGATACAATGGATGTATGATTTTTTCTAAGAAATATAAGAGCCCCGAGTAAAATGATCTATAATAGAAATAAAATATTGATTTGAGTCCTTTTTTTCTTAAAAAAAATTTTAATGCTGGCCTTCACTGTACCACATAAGTTTGGTACACTATGCTTAACTTTTCAATTATCCCTATTTTCTGATTTTTTTCTTTTGATTTATTCTTTGCTGTTATTTAATATCATCTTACTTATTTTAACATTTTTGTGAAAATTTCCAGGTTTTTATCCTATTATTAACCTCTGGGTTTTTTTTTCTATAATAGTCGGAAATCATACATCATGTGAGTTCAACCTTTTTAAATTTGAGGCTTGTCTTTTGATCGAAAATGTAGTGGATCCTACAGAATGGACCACGGAAAATTCAAAGTATTTGGTCTAGTTCATTTATAATTTCGTATAGATCCTTTGTTTCCTGACTGTGGGTCAGTATTGACTCAATGGCAGTGAGTTTGGTTTTTTGGTTCTTTGTCTCCTAAACGTTATTTTACTTAATGTCTATTTTGTCTGATATTAATACAGCCGCTCCATCTCTCTTTGCTACATCTGCATGGAACGTTTATTTCCATTCTTTCCTTTTCCATGGACTTTTTCTTCTGGTTTAAAACATATCTCACGTAGAGAAAATGTAGTCGGGTCATGCTCTCTTATTCATTCTGACAATCTGCACTTTTTGATTGGATAATTCAGTTCATTCACATTCAAAGCAATTAAACATAGATCTGCCATTTTACTATAGGAAGGTTTAGAAATTCGTGGGAAATGCTATTATTTTTTAATGTCATTTTCCCATGAACATTTTGAAGACACCACATATTTGGTTTCTATGAGTTTCATGTATCTGTTGACCTTTATTTCCTTGAGTGCCTCCTTTTGGGGAGCACTTAATTGATTTTTGGATGTGGATCATATTGCGTCTCACTGCTTTTCCTGTATATTAAGCTTCTCTTTATTGTTACCTTGTGACTACAGTACCATCTTAAATTTATTACAACCCATTTTACTTTGGATGCCAATCGACGTTCAACACCAAATAAAACTCTGTTCCTATCTATCACCAACTTCCCCTTTAGACTGTGGACATCACAAATTTCATCTTCATAGATTGTGTGCAATATACCACATACTTGTAATTATTATTATCTTTTGTAGTTTTCATCATGAAGAACAAAATGAACACAAACAAAAGTCACAGCAAAACTGGCATTTATGTTTGCCCTTGAAATGACCTTGAGTGGAGGATTTTATTTCCTCATTTAGACTCCAGTCTATGAGTGTCTTCTTTCAGATTGAAGGTCTCCCTGTAGCACTTTGTTTAGGGCAGTGCTGTCTTTGAAATGTATTTTTTTAGGGCAGCTCTTGTAGCAATGAATGCGCTTATCTTTGGTTATCTGGAAATGTCTTCATTTTGACTTCATTTTTGAAGTACATATTGCTTACATGCAGTGTGATTGAATTATGTTTTTCCCTTAGCTCTTTGAATGTGCCATCTCCTGTTATCTGTACTCCACAGTTTCTGAAGCTATAATTGGCATGTAATTTTGTAGAGATTTCAGCCTTCAAGTTCATTCCTCTTTCTTAGAATTTTCTAGCTTTGCTTTTTATTTTTTCTCTTTCTGTCCTTTCTCCGATTCTCGTCCCCACTCCCAACTCCCACCCCAACCCCTGAACATCGAACAATGTGGTAGACTGCTGGCTGAGTGACTTTGCTAAACTACTTTTGCAAAAACAAACAGGAACAAGCCATTGGGAGGGAACAAAACAGAAACAGTCTCTTGATCTTGGCAGAGTGGGCAATCTTTGTCCTGAGCAAAGAGACGCATGCACCTGAGAAGATGGTTACGGATGACCTCTGGTTTCATTTTCCCTGTAGAGTTGTTTGGCTCTCTGAAGTATACATACTTGGATATTTTTATATGCTCCAATTTTCTGAGGAGATTCTCTCTCGGGGATTTTGACCACGACATCAATAGCTTTCTTTCTACCTAGATGGCATACGCTTCTCAGATCAGCTATGCTTGCTGTTTCTCACCCTGAGCAAGCTGGAGGAAACAGAGATCAACAGTTTGCTTCAGTCACTAGGAAGCTTCACTCAGTGGATGTGGACAGGATAACACCTTTGATTATAAAGTACTCTGGAATCACTCTAGAACTATAGATCAAAATCCTATACTGCACAAGAATAGCCTTCAAATTAGTATCAAAAGAAGGCTGCCTTCCTACCACTCTGGCAAGCCTTGTGGAGTTGCTGGGCCTTCCCTAACTACTCACCCAGTTCCAGCAAACCCAGTCCTGTCACTTTCTGCTAGTTTGTGTTTTTCTCTGAGAACAGCGGTATGGGACTTCTTACAGTATTTTGGCTCCAGTCCCAAAATTTTACATTTTTAATTGCTAACAGTTTTTTCTATGCCTTACCAATAGATGTAATGGTTACTCCAGTCTGAGGTATAGTGCTTTGCCCAAGAAAAACGAATAATGATCAGTTAATGGCTGATTGACTAATGATGGATTCTAAGAAGAATATATCCCAATGCATGACCTTAAAGTCACCTTCCTATTGTTAAATGAACTCCATTTTCATCATGAGTATGTAATTTGTTTGGGTTTTTATTTACTGCAATTCATTCATACTTTTTCTGAAGTGAACAATTTGCCACATTTTACATTTAATAGTTTGGCTGGGTTTTGAGATGATGATAAAATTCCTTTAAGTTCTGTTAAGCAAAGAAAAATGTTGACTAGAGATTTTTTAAGTTTTTTAAAATTGAAATCATTTTATATGGAGCTCATACAACACTTATCACAATCCATCCATCCATCCATTGTGTCCAGCACATTTGTACATTTGTTTCCATCATCGTTCAACTAGAGATGTTTTTAAAGAATTCATGGACATGTCAAACTTATAGCTTCATCATTTATGAAGAAGAGAAGCAGACTCCATCACAGACTTGAGGTGAAGAGGGACTTGAGGTACATTAACTCCATCATTGCATTTTCCATTCTCACTAAATTTAGAGTTCTTCAATGGCTGTTCTCTCATTCATTTTCCATTCAGCATTGTGTCAAAAAATTTTTATTTTGTAAAATTTTATTTATAACCAGAACCCTCAACTACACAGAGGCAGGTATTTTTTCACATCAAACTGCAAAGGAAAAGAGAAATAGATTCTCAGAAGAAACGGGAAGAAAGCAATTATGGCTGCTCGTGATTCCTCACGGGTCAAGGAGAGAATGCAAATGTCTTTCGACAGCCTGAGAGGTCAAAGGAGATGCTCAGCCACTACCATGGGCAGGGCGCAAAGCAGCCTAATAAATTAGAAGGAATCCGAGAGAACAAGGAGGCCAGAGACAGATGTTTTCTCTTTTCTATTTCAAGGAATTCAGCATTTCCACTTACTACATTTTAGAAAAAGCAAGGAAGCGATTTTTCACAAGCAGACAAATGACTAGTTTTTGTTTTGTTTTGTGTTCATATCCCCTTACCCTACCCTTAAAAGGGAAGTCCTATCACCATGATCTCTTTCCAACAAGGCAGAGCAGCAACAATTCATTAAAGGTAATTAACCTTTTAAACTCATTTAAACAAATACATTATCCAGGGCATGTGTGTTTACATGTCTTTCTCTAATTCTCAGGGGGATGCAGGGAATGTCAGGACATCTCTGAGTCCCAGTTAAAAAAGCAATAACCCAAAAGTCAATTTCATATGCACACGAGCTAGTGAATATAGACATTTAGTCGGTGGGGTGGAGGGCGGGCAGGGAAATGAAAAACTAAATTCTAGCAAATCCATGGTTACCTATTATTTTTGTCATTTCTAAGATGGAAGGGTTCATGCCCTGGGTACAGTGGTGCCAAATTCTAAGTGAAGGGAAAAAAGAGAAATTTAATTAGAAACTGACTTGAAGAAACAAATACACCAGAAGAAAGGAAAGAAGAAATAGGAAGAGGAGGAGGAGACATTGACACCAACAAGAACTCCAGCAGCTGCAACAGGGGCGTCTGCATGGAGTCCCACTCGAGATCAGAGCACAGAGAAGTGGTATGATTTTACACTGGAGAGGGACATACTTCTCCAGGTATTTTCCATCACTCAATTCACAAGACAAACAGAAGATGTAACTGTTGGTCATAACAATCAGCTTAAACAGTAAGAACAGCATTTATGACACTCAAGCAATCTCCCTTGGTGTCTGTGGTAGTTACATGATTTCATGTCAATTTATAAATAAAGCTAGGGGTGGAGTCTAACTTGTCAATCCGGTCACAGCCTGATGATGTCTCCTTATGGGCATTGCCTTTTCATGAGGATTCTGGGAACTTCCTCTCTTTCTTCCTGGAAGTGGGCCACACCCTCTCCCTCTGCTGCACCTTCCTGTTGACAAGCCACATGGAGCCAAGCTGATGACAGCCAGAGCCCAGGAGATGCATCCATCATCATTGGATCCACAAGACTGCACCCACTGGCCTGATATCTTCCTGTATCCGGCATCATTGCATGTGCTGCGTGAGTCTGAAGAGGAATTTATAGACTAGTATCAGACATATGGGCTAATATCAGATTTATGGAGTTGATCTGGACTAAACTGGGATATTTCTCAATATATAGTTGCTCTTTGATAAAAAGCTCTCTCTTACACACATATGAGTGTTTTTGGATGTGTTTCTCTAGTCAACCCGGCCCCACACAGTGTCTTAATGACCCTCTAGGCTTAGTTGCCCAAACACCCCTCCAGCCAGAATCATCCAGATGAGGTCACATCTGTCTTTGGACAATACAAAGTTATAACATTCCCAAGAGGCTGGCGTGAGGAAGAACATACAGGGAATACTCTTAAGTCAATGCTGGACGATAATACTTTAATAGCCTAGATGCCTGTTATGAAATGACATCCAATTTGCAACACTAAAAAATCTCCTAAAGTTGTTGTTAGGTGCCGTCGACTTGGCTCCAACCCATAGTGATGCTGTACCCAACAGAATCACACACTGCCCCCGTTCCGCACCAACCTCACAACTGTCCCGACGCCGAGGTCAATCTTCTAACATCAGTGTTGCTCAGAGTAGTTTTAGAGGACCTGGACAGTGTTCAAGGGAACTTACGCCTATAGAGAGAGCAAGCAAAGTATTTGTAGACAGATGCGTGGAGAAAAGATTGAGATGTGGTTGAAACATCTAGCCTGAAGCATGTATGTAAGTCTACTTAAAGATAAACCAAGGGGAAATATGAATCATGAAAAATTTGCATGAGTTGTAAGGAGAGGTGTTTTTAACAACCATGACTGTTGACTGTGAAAGAGATTTTTCACTTTCCTTCCATATCCACACTCTATTCTTCATCCTGGTCTATGTCTGGAAGGATGAACTTCATGAATTCCACAGGGTCCCTCTGACTGCCAATTGAATGTGGCCAATAGGAGAAATCTAGCCAGTGATCTGCATGTAGGAGAGTGACTTTAGACCAGTGGTTCTCAACCTTCCTGATGCCGCGACTCTTTCATACAGTTCCTCATGTTGTGGTGACCCCCTAACCATAAAAGTATTTTCATTGCTACTTCATCACTGTCATTTTGCTACTGTCATGAATCAGGGGACTCCTGTGAAAGGGTCTTCGATCCCCCAAAGGGGTTGCAACCCACAGGTTGAGAACCGCTGCTGTATCCCTCCTGGCTTGTCCTTATATTTTCAATTGCCTCCTATGCATGTGAATTCGAACATTAAATAAAGAAGACCAAAGACATAATGATGTATTTGAATTGCGGCGCTGAAGAACAGTATCTAACATACATGGATGGTTAAAGAGACAAATCTCATCTGTCATGGAAAAAGTATTGCGAGAGAGCTCCTTAGGGGCAAGACTGGCAAGGCTTTGTTTTACATACTTTGGCCATGTCAGGAGAGATGAGTCCTTGGATGTGCTAGGGAGGGTTCTCTAGAGAAACAAAACCAGGACCCATATATAGGATGATAGGTTTATATGGCGATAAGGAATGTAACAGCTAATTAGTCCACACAGCAGTACTGAGGGCTCAGTTCAACTCACTTTTGTGGAACAGTTACTATACTGGAAGTCCTTCAACTCACGTGGTCTGCTGGGGTCAAGGGCAAGGAAACAGAAAGTGGAGTCCTCCCTCTGGCAAGGTATGCAGAGTCTGCTTCCGGGCAGCAGACAGCAGGGTGGTCAGCAACAGTCAGTAGCTCCGTTGCTTAGTGAAGCAGGCCTGGATGGGATATCGAACTCAAGCAACGCAAGGCAACTCAATGGCTCCAACACCACCAACAACACTTGTTCGAATGCAGACTGGGACTGGCTCAGTGGAGTGCAAGCAACCACTAGCCCTGTGTGGTAGCTCTGTCCTGTGACTACACTTCCATCTCAAGCAGCAGTGACATCTCGTTCCAGCTCTCCGCACTCACTCAGCTTCAAGAAAGCTTCCTGTTACTGCTAGCCCCCTCTCCATTATCTCTTGCCGGTGTCTTGATTAAACTCTCATTAATTACCCATTTGAGGGTTCCACCTGTCTTGCTGATGCCATAGATGGAGCAAGCAAATGAATTCCCAAATATTAAGTGCAAAATCTTTTTAGCTATTAGATAAATAAAAATGCGGCATTTTAAATATGTTTGCAGCATTACAGATAATAGGGAACTTCCTTAGGTAAAATGTAGCTAATAAATCAATAACTTACTCTCATGTAAGATTTGATGTTTTTCTTATGCAAATAAATATTTCACACACACCCCTAAAATTTGATAACTAATTATGTCAACAGAATCAATTTTAGGGCTAGAACTTCAATTGGGAATGATGAGATTATTTTGTGGCATGCTTTTTTTGGTCAGGAATTATTCCCTGACTTAAAATATCTTTAAAAATCTAATCTCTCATTTTTCTAAATTCTTATGATATCTACTGATTACACTAAATTTTTTTTAAACTGAAGCAATAGTTTCTATTGAGAATACTGCAATTGAATCTTTCATCATGGGGATCAAAGAATGAATTTGGGTTTTAAGATTCTTAGCAAACCTTAAATATCAGGCATAGGAACGAACTACAAGCACGACAGCAATTTTCATTTTTAGTCTATTTTTTAAAAATTAAATGAGTTACCAGTTTTAACCACTTTCAACTGCTTAACAACATTTTCCCCACACGCCAAAATGTAATCCTGGATCAATGGCTGCAAAACTGATGACCTTGGTGTAGTGAGGGCCGCTCATGGATTCTTTGGCTTCCTCATTATAATTTGATGGCATCATCAAAGCATTAATAAAAGTCTTCATGCCTAGATCAAAATCTGAAGTTTTAAGAGCCAGAAAACTGTCATAAATTAGAGTAGGGGGCCTTCACATACATTTTGTAATTTCAGTTATTCCAATTCTAGTATACCCACCCACAGAAGCATATTTGGTTTGTTGATTCCTGGGTTTCTGCCGTCTGTCCCACAGGCAAAAAAGAATGAGAGTTTCGTTAAATGCAATATGAAAATATAAAGTCAAACCCATAATACTTGATCATCCTAGAACTCAACAGGTATGCTTCTATCATATTGATATGCCATGGGACAGCTGTTGAGATGTATTGTTACGTGCCATGGCCTTGGGTCTACCATCAAATGCTCCTCACTCACCTCACACGTTGGAGTCCATTGCTGCAGCCACTGTGTCAGTCCATCTGGCTGAGAGTCTTCCCCTTCTTCCCTGACCATCTATCTCTCCCAGCACTATGACTCTCTTCGGGGACCGTGTTTCCTATAGCCTGTCCAAAGTCCATCCAACAACATCTGACTAGCTTCTCTTTCAATATGGGCAGACTTCCTGGAGCATGGACCAATCTGTTGTCCTGACAGTCCCTGGCATATGCAATATTCTTTGCCAACACCATCATTCAAATGCATCAATGCTTCACTCTTCGTTGCCATTGTCCTGCTTCCTCGGGCACATGAAGGAATTGAAAGCACTACAGCATGGGTCAGGAACACATTAGGCTGCAAGGGGACGTCTTTGCTTTCCAATTCTTCACATTTTTCCGTACCAGGTTTGCCCAAAGCGATATGCTGTTTGAATTGATTACTGCTTCTTCTATGGGGGTTGATTATGGATTCAAATAAAATGAAATCCTTGAAAACGCCAACATTTCTTCATTTATCGCGATGTTATTGATTGGTCCAGTTGTGAGGATTTGTATTGCCTTTACCATGAACTGCCCAAAGAAGAAACAGCTCTGTTGACTCTTCAGGACGCTGAGATACAGTCCATATTGAAGGCTGTAGTTATTGAAATTCACCAACACATGCTTTCAGAAACAAGGTGATATCCTAATGAGCCTTCCTCTAATCCTATATTCATCTGAGATTTTTTTTTGCACAGCATTGAATAGATTGAATAAATATAGTGAAAAGCTACAACCCTGACACGCATTTTTTTTCTTCATTTTAAACCATTCAGTGTCCCCTGGTTCTGTTGTAGGGACTGTCTTTTGGTCTATGTGCTGGCTCTGCGTGAGCACAGCGTAGCGTTCCTGTCCTTCGCGTTCATCCATGGGGTTGCTGTTAGGTGCCAACTCACCAGTTCTGACTCCTAGTGACCTGATGTACAACAGGACAAAACTCTGCCCAGCCCGCACCATCCTCACCATTGTTCTTCGGTTGGAGCCCAGTGTTGTGGACACTGCGCCAACCCATGTAATGGAGGGCCTTCAGCTTTCTCACTGCTCCTCTGTATAATGTCCTTGTCCAGGGACTGGCCTCTCCTGACAACATACCCAAAGTAAGTAGAAGGAATCTTATCATCATTGCCTCTAAGGAGCATTCTGGCTGTACTCCTCACAAGACATATACGTATGTTCTTTTGGCAGTTCATGGCACTTTCAATACTCATCACCCGCCCCGTAGTTCAAATGCACCCACTTTTCTTCAGTCTTCCTTATCCAATGTGCAACTTTCGCAGGCAGGAGGAGCGATGGACAACACCATGCTTTGGGTCAGGCACACCTTAGTCCTCACAGGAACCTCCTTGCTTTTCAACACTATTAAGAGGTCTTGTGCAGCACATTTACCCAGCGCAACGCACTCCTTGATCGGACTGCTGCCTCCATGAGCACTGATTGTGGATCCAAACGAGATGACATTTTTTACAACCTCAATCTTTTTTCTATTTATCATGATGTTTACCTATTGGTCTAGTTGTGAGGATTTTTGTTTCCTTCAGAGTTTTTTGTTTGTTTGTTTGTTTTTGTTTTTTAATGATCTACACAGTTGAATCCCTTTTCAGAGTCAATAAAACACAAGTTTGATAAAACTGTTTTTTTAATATAGAAAATAAGCATTCACACACATTCAAACATTTTGGTCAATGTTTGTTTGTTTTAAATTAGTTCAATAGAGTTAACATTTTAGTTAATATGACGTTTTTTCCCTTCTTAAATTATAGAGCTCGGGACAAATGTGAAGGTCTGTTTAGGGAGATAAACAATCAGACACCTTTGAGGTAGCCTCTGCTTTCAGCTCCAATCCTTCTGAAGCCAGTAATGATATGTCTCGTTTTCTGTGCTCTTCTGGATCCAATTTGAATTTGTGGCAGCTCCCTGTCAGTGCACTGTTGCAATTATGTTTCATTGAATTACCTTCAACAAAATTTTAATTTCATGTCACATTAATATTACTGTTTATTAATTTCTGTCTTGAACCTAAGTGTGGATCTCTAGCAGTCAGTCAGCCAGCACTGCATGTTTAAAAAACTCTGGGCATTAGGTGAATTGACCCAAATAATCATGTGGTATAATACTAAGGAACTATTGGCTGCTCTCTGGTGATTGTAGGGGTGTATTATTTAATCCCACACTTCACTTATATACGCATGTAGACCCCAAGTGAATCCAATTTATGTTCCAAAATCTAACTGACATATTTGTTTTTTGGTTCTCAGAAACAGAATTTTAAAATATTAATTCTCTCCCTAGACAAACCTTCAAATTTTTACTGAGTTCTATACTTGATCAAGGAGAAAAAATGTCGTATTAACTAAAATGTTCATGATATTGACTTAACTTTTAAAAAACATTGAAAATGATGTTTGAATGTGTGTGAATGGGTATTTTCCATTCTTTTAAAAAAGTTTTATTAGCACTTCATTCACATGGCATACACATCAATAATTCGATCCTATCAAGAAGAGTGGTACAGTTATCACCACAATAATTTCTAGAGAATTTTCTTCTTCCCTCTACTCATGGTTACTCCTGTAATTTTTTCTAACTGTGGCAAAAATATACATAAGAAAACATCCTCTAATTTCACAACTTGTGCATGTATAATTCAGTGCCTTGACTATACTCTTTGTGTTGTACAAACATTAGTGAGATCCTTTTCCAAATTATTCCTCATCATTAAGATTTTCAATTCTTCCATCATGGACTCATTTGGCTGACATTTGTGGAGCATCCCCCCATGACAAGCACAGACCAGGGGATTCAGAAACAGAAAAAAGTCTTCATCGGTCTCTATCATGGCTGAGCTAATAGACTAGCAGGGGAAACGAAAGGTCACCAGAGTCCCCGTGTGAGCATCGTTTGAATACACTCACACTCATGTTGGCATGCATAGTACTGCTGATACTCTGGGCCTCCTCCACAGAGCAGGACCCTGGACTCTGTCACCGGGAGCCTGGGGGCAGGGGAAGTGCCTGTCCATTCACTCCATCTGCTGGCCTCCACGGTTCCCAGGCATAAGGCTCCATCCTGAGTCTATCCATGTACTTAGCGTTACTGGGGACCATGTTGCTACACCATTCCACCTGGAGGAGTCAGGGTAAAGATGATTCTACTTTACTATACTGCATCACAGACACGGGCAGGCTGTGTGAACGTGGGACCATCACACCGGGTACTGCATTGAGAAACTCTACAATTTTACAATTTGCATTTAGAAACCTCCAGGGGTGACTGTCTGACCATTTCCATTTGGAACTTTTGAATCACAGTTTATTTTTATTTGTATTTTTTTAACTGATGGGAATGGGAACCTGTACCAGGAATTTAGAGCCTTGCTCCTGGACCTCCCATCACCTCTTAGCAGCCTACTCCCCAGTCTCTGCAGCCCTGGGCTTTTCCCTGCCACCCCCCTCACCACACCCAAACTAGGGAACTCTGCCATCTTTCATCCAGAGTAGCAATCAGGTCACACCGGTAAGGGGAAGCCTGCATTCTACCTTGTCCTCCAACTGCATGGGGGCCTGTATGGGAACATGGTAGAAATCCAGCCCATAGTGAAAGTGACCTGACAGTGTATCAGGTGGGTGACTCCCAGCGGCAAGCCTCTCTTCTACTCCCTGCTCTGGGTACTGAGTTTATATAGCTCAGAGAATGCAACACCCCAGAGCCATCTGGTCAACGATGCGACTTGCCTGACCCAGCAATTTCATATTGTGTTGGAACTCGCAAACTAAGTATCCACCCCTACACAACAACATAAATAGTATCCCTGGATGTCACGTGAAGCAGGAAAATAAATGATTCTGCCATGCCCTTTAATGTTACAGAGCATGATAGAAGAAGGCAACTTTAATCAGGCTCCAATAACAGGTAAATAAAGGAATTGTACCTTGGAATATGGCCACATTGGGCCTGAAGAAGCCTCAAATATTGAAGGGTTTGGAAAGAAGAGATAATCCACATGGTCAGAATATTAATTATGTGTTATTTGTGCACATCTTTAAGTCAGTGCCAGTTCAGAATGACCTGATGTACAATAAAATGAAATATATCCTTGGTCCTGCACCATCCTCAAAATTACTGTTTGAGTCATTTGCTGCAGCCCCTGCATCACTCCATCATGCCACGGCCTTCCTCTGTTTTACTGCCTCCTTGATTTACCAAACCTGAGTATTTTCTGATAGAATGTCCCCTATCCTCTATCTGGTTCTCCTTCTTCCAAGATAGATTTCTGACAGTCCACAGTAGAGTCACTATTCTTTGCCAACACTCGCATTCAAGTGCATCAGTTCTTCAGTCTTCTGTACTCATTGTCCAGCCTTCATATACAGGCATAGAAAGCTATTGAAAATACCGTGACTTGGTTTGGGTGCACCTTCATCTTCAATGGGACATCCTTTCTTTGCAGAAGTCTTGTGCAGCATATTTTCCCAATGCAATATGGTTTCTTTGTTTGTTTAATTTCACAGCTGTTGCTTCCATGAACGCCGACTGTGGATCCAAGCAAAACAAAACCCTTGATAACTTTGATCTTGTCTCCATTTGTTATGATGTTATTATCTACTGGTCCAGTTTTCTTTACATGCACATACAGATGTAAGATATGTTTCTTTAAGTATATGCAGGATATAAAAGCTAAGTGAAGATATTGAGGTTTACAAGAGCCAGATATATCAGTGTTGGAACAATGCAAACCTAGAAAGGAGGAAAATGAGATTCAATCCTGAAGAATTGCTCTGGAATCCGACAGTAACATCCTGCTTCACAGCCATTCACACAGTCTTTGTAAGAATCAGTCTATTGGTGATATTTCTTCTTCAGTGATATTTTAATGAGTTTTGGAGAGTGTGCACAGCAAGTCAGGCTCCCATTTGGCAATTTTCACACGCATTGTTCGGTGACACACTCAATGTGTCAGCATTCTCTTTAACTGACTTCAAAAGGTTCTTTCCCGGGACTCTGGGTTGATTGCCCCTTGTCTTCTCATCTGGGCTTTTGAGCAATCATTGACCTTTTGGCTTAATAAAGATGGTTTTAAAGTTGGGCACTGAACTTATAGGCAGTAACCCTTATTTCATGTGACACTCTGCTGTTTTACTAAAGCTTAATCTCAGTAATAGGCTTGATGTAGGTTTAATGGGTTATCAACTTTCAACTATATTGCAGCCAAGAAAACTGACCCAGCAGGTCTGCCTTCTAACCCATGATGCTGCCCAGCGTTGGTGTCAACTTGACTCCAGTAGGGTTGGTGTATTGGAGGTCATGCTGCCTTCATCAACCAGCCTGGTGGAGAGCATTTGTGACAGGTAATTTTATGTCAACTTGAAGATCTATAAAAATGTACACGTGGCAGCCAACTTGTCAATCAGGTCACAGCCTGGTGGTGCTTCATTAGGCCTTCACATAAGGATAACCTTGGGGAGCTCCCCCACTCTCTGCCTTCACCTTCCTGCTTGCTGGCCACCCTGAGAGCTGCTGGTGTCCTGCCATGTTTCCTCCTACTTTGGATGCACATGACTTTGCACCCACCAGCCTGAGATGTTCCTGCTTGCTGTATCATTGCAGGTGGCTGTGTGAGTCTGAAGAGGGACGTATTGACTAATATCAGACTTAAAATCTCAAGTTGGACTGGTCTGGGATGTTTTCTTGATATATAATTACTTCTTGATATAAAGCTCTTTCTTACATATGTATGAGTGTCACTGGATTTTTTTTTCTCTAATCAATCCTATCTAACACAGCAAGCATATAGATTGATGGTACAGATCACCCCCTTTTGACAGGATCTAAACTAACCCTGAAAGAGTCAAGAATAAAATTAGACCTGTGAAAAATTGCAAAGACTGACTTTAAGAGTTAAAAAAGACTATGATGGAGAAAGTCCCATTATTTCTTTTCCTTGAAGTCTCCAAACAGTGTAAATGTGTCTGCATTGTATTTTATCTCTTAGGGGAATAAGGAAGAGGAATTTTTTAATTAGACTAAAGCTTTAAAAAGTACAATGCAGATGGACTATTCCCTAGCAGTGATTCTCAACCTTCCTAATTCCGTGACCCTTTAATACCGTTTCTCCTGTACTAAAATTTTCTTTTTGTTATTTCATAACTGTAATTTTACTACTGTTCTGAATCCTGCGACCCCTGTAAAAGAGTCGTTTGATCCCCAAAGGGGTCTCAGCCCACAGGTTGAGAACTACTGCCCTGGTGGCGCCGTGGCTATGCACTGGTCTGAGAACCTCAAGGTCAGCAGTTAGAACCCACCAGCCACTTTGCAGAAGAAAGATGAGCTTATATAGTTATGTAAATCGTTGCCATCTCAGAAATCCCCAGGGGTAGTTCTGCCTTGTCCTGCAGGCTCATCATGAATCAGAATTGACTCCTTGGCAGTTGAGTTGGGTTTTGAGCTTTGGAATTATTTCCAAACTTTGAGTGAAGAGCCTTGAGCTTTTTGGTGTTCTGGGAAATTAGATGGCGTAGCTTTGAAATCAAAATTTATATTTTTCATTGACTTTGATTGTATATGTGTAGTCCAGTTCCTGTTACATAGCATGTACTCAGGAAAGTTTGATGTGTGTTTGCAAGTAGGGATTAATTGAATATGAATAAATGTCATACATTTCTTAGAGAAACTGAAATGTTCATTGAATTAACCTCAACCATAAAAATAGCCATCAGGATCTAATAGGAATGAAGGTACCTTATGTAGATCTTGGGATTACTGGGGAAAGTAAAAGCAGTGAGCCTTCCTGATCTGCTTCCACACATGAAGTCACTGAAGAATATTAAAAAGTGGTCCTGGGGTCTCATAAGTGGCAAGTTATCACCACATGCAGATATGAAGCATCATGAAAAATTATATGGTATTTGTGTTGGCTTCTAAATACTTGGTACCTGAGCTTTCAAATAGTCTCTCTAAATTACTTCAATCCATAATCTGATTAAACTGAACATTCAAATATGTTCATTCAAATATCTCCATTCCACTCATTTACACACAATTTTTCATAATGTGTCCTTTCTTATATGCATATTTCTTTGAGGAAGCATATTATTTTTTACACACTGTTAAGCTATTTAGTTTCCCCAATTGTATCTACTGTTTGAATGTTCTTATAATATTCCCCCTCATCTGATTAATATAACGTACTGTATGATTTTAATATATTATGTTCAATGAGCTGTGGAAAACATCTGGTTTCCTTGTACTTTGCTACAGGGAATCACTCGACCATAACTCTATAACAAGAGAGAGCGCATCTTGTTCTAGAGAATTTGATGCTCCACTAAAAGAAAAATAGAACTGAATGAAATACACCATGCATAAGAATCTTACAAGTTAACATGTTAAACTCTTTTTTGATTGAAGTATATGCTTACTGAATAAAATGAAGGAATCTGTTCTTTCTTTCACTGAATTTAGGGAGCTGGATTAGTCTGGGTTGACTAGAGAAACAAATCCAAAAACACTCATATGTGTAAAAATTATATATTAAGAAAACATCCCAGTCCAGTCTAGATCAAGTCCATAAGTTTGATATTAGACCATATGTCCGATATCAGTCTGTAAATTCCTCTTCAGACTCATGCAGCACATGCAATGACGCCTAGTGCAGGAAGATCACAGGCCAGTGGGTGGAAAGTCTTGTAGATCCAATAGTGGTAGAAGCATCTCAGTGCTGGCATGGGTCTCTATGTGACTCTTCCATCTCCAAGGCCCTGGCTCTATCAGCGTAGCTCCATGTGGCTTGTCAATAGGAAGGTCTGGCCTCCAATGAGCTATTTATCTCCATAGAGACTCCAAATGAGGTCATCAAGCTGCAACATGATTGACAGGCTAAACTCCACCCCTTCACACTCAATAGTCTCAAGTTGATGTCAGATTATGTAGCTACCACAGGGGCTGTGTCATTTACAGACTTATCTCAACTTCACATGAAATCTCCCTGTGAATTCCAATACTGCAATGCTTGTGTAAAATTCGGGTGCAGAACCTGGCCTTACAAAAACACTGGAAGCACAAACATGATTAAATGTTTCTCATCAGAAGCTATGGTATTTTCCACTGCCTCAGGTGCATGTGAAAGTTGAACAGTGAATAAAGAAGACTGAAGAAGAATGGATATGTTCAAAATGTGGTATTGGTGAAGAATATTGAATAACCAGAGTACACAAATCTATCAAAAGAAGTGCATCCAGGATGTTCCTTAAGCACAATGACAAGACTTAGTCTCATGTACTTTGGACACATTGTCCAGAAGGGTCAGTCCCTGGGGAAGGACCTCTTGCTTGTAAAGTAGAGGGAGATGGTCAACAGGGTGGGTTGACAGAATGGCTGGCACAATGCGAAGATGCCATGGGACCATAGGACCAGCCAGCATTTCTTTCCATGGTACTCATAAGGTTGCTATGAATTAAAATGGACTGGAAGGGAACCAATCACAATCTTTATGTAAACCGAATCCCAGGTCTTCCTTCCTCCTGCCAAGCAGTTCAGAGAGTTTGCATCACCAAACGTTTACTCAGCAGCCAAGCTAAGCATCAGCAAAGAACGTGGGCTTCGGATGAGACACATATAAGATCAAAACACCCATTCCCTATATCCTGTTGATCAAGGGCGAAGGCTTGAGAGAGGCCAGCATTGTAGAAAAGTCCATTGGTGGTGGTCTTCCCTAGACAATGATCAAAGTTGTGACAGAACTAGCCTCCCTCAGAGCACTGAGGGCAACTTCCATGTTAGCTGCTGTCCAGTCAGCTCAAAGCTCATGCTGACCCTTGCGCGTGGGGACAGGCTTGCCCAGCGCTGTGCTAGTCCCGTGAGCAGTTGTGGATGGTGCCATCCTAACTAGACCGCCTGTAATCCATAGGGGTTTCTCAGGGTCATTTCTGCAAGTCGATTGATGGGCCTTCTTGCCTGGTCCATCTTAGGCTAGAAACTGTCCATTAACCTCGTCAGCATCATAACAACACACAAGCCCCAACTGACAGACGGGGGATGACGTGCATGAATTGTGCACAGCGAGGTGTGATGGATTGCGTAGTCACTGAGCTCTCACCTGCAGGTTGCAGTCCTGTCTTCATCCACCCACAGGGGCAGCGCCGTCCTGTCTGCTGCGCACAGTGAAGACCGTCACTTCCCCCCAGTCTTCCAATGACTGTGAACCTAGCAGGGTAGTACCACCATCACCCAAGGGCCTCCACGGTATATTAAATCTTGCATTGCCGGGTCGTATTGCCACATCGATCAACTCTCCTTTATCTAACTTTATATTCTGTTCCTTTGCTCCAGCACGCTCCACACCCAGTCCCAAATACACTAGGCTCATGTTTCCTAAATCCCACCACTTGCTTCCCATACTTGTATAGTCCCTTTTCTGTTGGGAGCCTTCGGAATCCAGCTTTGGATGGTTAGGCTTGGTAGTCACTTGGCCCTAGGAGCTAAGTGGTAGACACTGAACGAGGTGCATGCTGTCTTGCAATGCTGCATGTTCTGGGTCATCTACTAGCAAGTTCCAGGCTGAGGGACCTCTGCAGGCCCAGAGGATTCAAAGCGATATGCATCACAAGGTTTCAGGTGATGTCAATCCAAAAATCAGGTCTCCAATCTGATGTCTCACTTCTTTTTCATCTCAACCCAATCGTTGGCCAGCAGGCGTGTTTAGTTGGAGAGTCAAATTTCTCTGGAGCTCAATTGCCTTTCAAACGAATCCCAGTTCTGATAATCAGGCTTGTCTGGAAGAAATAAGAACGTCTTGATAGATTCTGCTGAGGAGTTCTTGACTTTCATCCTCTGCTTTGAATTGGTGATTAAGCGACCTCAAACATCCCCAGCAAGACCCATCTCAATCGATCGATTGTCCTTGTACTTATAAATACCCCCGACTTCCCCAATACTTGAGATCCCGCACCAGTGAGCTTCGACTTCCTCACCCTGGACACGATTGAACATAATTTTCTGGCTGGAATATAATTTCTTTGTTACAGGGTGGCTGTAAGGAATGCGGGGCGTTTGATGTACGCACTTGTAGGGTGTTTACCCGCACTCATTACCTATATCCACTAGGTGGCAGTAGCACCCCTGTCCCCAGGTGAGCCCGACCAACTTGTCCAGATTTTGACCTGGGTCCCCTGCCCGCCAGCATCTCAGCTCGTCACCGGGCAACGTGTGAAATCATTGCATGGCTCCGGCACCACGGAAGTGCCCACACGCCATTGTTTCCAATGACTGTTTCCCTCGTTTTCATGCCAGGGGTCATTCAGTTCCACAGGACCATGTAGATTCCTCCTTCTGGACATCAGGTTCGGCATCAGGTTTACAAAAAAAACTAGTCTGAGATGGTCATTTGTGTCCAGAAACCTTACTCAGGACGGTTCTAGGGAACCTCTGTGGGGAAATGAAGAAAACATGCGTGGGGCCGGGTCAGAGCGCTTGAGCTAGTGTACAATGGAAACAGCTAACTCTCAAGCATTCATAGGGAAAGTGCTGGGGCAAGACTGACCCTTCAAAGATGTCCCAGGCTGAGACAGTTTTGTACACTAATTCTGCCACTGGGGCGCAGCTGCCTCAGTGTCTTGTGTAAAGGCCTTCTTTTGGCTGAAGTCATCAGAAGCCAGCATCCTGGCAAGAGAAGAAACACAAGGGGTACCCAAAAGGAAACAGAAAAAAAGCTCCACTGGATGGAGCTTTCATAGCACGCATTTCCCCCCTGCGATGGGGAGCATCAAGCAACTCTCTCTGAGTTCGTGCATCCAGCGGCATCACCTGGGAAGCTTCTTTCTGGTCATGGTGCATTTTTTTGTCGTGAAAGTTTCTATAGAACCTCATTTTTTGTGATGGCTGATTTCAGAGAACAGCGTGTGGCTGTGAAATTTTGTTTCTCGTTAGGAAAAATGCCACAGAAACTGTTGTGAGGTAGAACACAGATACAAGGAAAGTACAGCTTCTTCCTCGGAAGCGGGAAGCTGAGCTGACTGTTGGTAGTCTAGAAGCTTTGCTGAAACCGGCTCTCTTTGGTGCCCTGCTGGCATTTGAAATACCAGTGGCATAGCTTCCAGCATCTCAGCAGCACACAAGTGGTTTTCCCATTTCAAAAAAGGTGAAATGTCCACTGATGACAAACCTTGCTTTGAACATCCATTAATTTCCAGGATGGACAAGAATGTCGACTCATAGTGCATTCGGAGTTCATTCCACCAGGTCAGAGTTTTAATCAAGCTTTCCACTTAGAGGTTCTGAAAAGATTGTGTAACTGTGTGTGACCAAAAAAGGCCTGATTTGTGGCAGACACGGGACTGGTTTAGCCACCACAACAATGCACCTGTTCAATGAGCCATCTCAGTGCTCCAGGTTTTGGCAAAAATAACAGCATGCCTCTCTTGCCCCATGTACCTTACTCACCTGACCTCACTCCATGAGACTTCTTTTTGTTTTTGTGAATGAAGAGGGACATAAAAAGAAAGCAATTGGATGATGTCGAAGAGGTGAAGAAGAAAAACAGGGAGGTGCTGTCAGTCACCGAAAGAGATGAGTTAGAAAAATGTTTCCAAGAATGAAATAGCAGATTTGACCAATGCATTAAGTGTACTAGAGAGTACTTTGAAGGTGATAAGGTTGTTTTGTAAAAAACAAAAAAAAATCAACCAAACGAACTTAAATACAAAGTTTTGAAAAACAAGTTCTGGTTTTGGGGGGATACTCCCTCACTTCATGCTTGCATGTCTCTGCTCGCAGTATTTGAAAATGCTTCAAAGCTATGCGTATGTTTTCCTGCAGCTTCTTCCTTGGAAATGGGAAGCTGAGTTGTCTGTTGGTAGTCTGGAAGCTTTGCTGAAACCGGCTCTCTTTGGTGCCCTGCTGGCATTTGAAATACCAGTGACATAGCTTCCAGCATCTCAGCAACACACAGCCACCCACGGCATGGCACACCGACAGACAATTGGTGGAAGAGGTGCATATCTGTGCCCATTCCAAAGGAAGGTGACCCAACAGAATGCTCAAACTATAAAACAACATCACTGATCTCACACACAAATAAAACTTGGCTTAAGATCACCCAACGGTGGGTACGACAGCCCATTGACGGGGAACAGCCTGAAGTTCAGGCTGAATTCAGAAGAGGATGTGGAACAAGGAAAATCATTGCTTGTGCCAAATGGATCCTGGTTCAAACTAGAGAATGCCAGGAAGATGTGTACTTGAGTTGCATCGACTGTGCAAAGGCGTTGGGCTGTGTGGACCAAGACAAACTGTGGATGACCTTGAGGAAAATGGGAATTCCAGAACACTTAATTGCGCTCATTCGAACTTGTGCCTGGATCAAGAGGCAGTTGTGAGAAGAGAAACAGGGAATACTGCCTGGTTTAAAATCAGGAAAAAGCATGTGTCTGAGCTGCATAGTCTCACCATACTTGTTCAATCTATTAGCTGAAAAAATTGTCAGGGAACTGGCTTATATGAAGGAGAGTGAGATACCGGGATTGGAGGGAGGCTTATTAACAACCTGCACTCTGCAGATGGCACAACCTCGCTTGCTGAAATCTAGGAGGAACTGAAGCACTTGCTGTTGTTGATCAAGGGTGGCAGCTTTCCGTGTGGATCACAGCTCAATGTGAAGGAGACCAAGACCCTCACAACTGGACGGATAGTTAACATCGTGGCAAATGGAGAAAAGGTCATCAAGGATTTCGTCTTGCTTGAATTCACAATCAGTGCTCAGAGAAGTACTCCGGATAGGGCAAGATATGACAAAACAACGATGTATAAATTACCAAGGGCATATGAGGGAGGGGGGAATGGGGAGGGAGGAGGGGAAAAAAAAGAGGACCTGATGCAAGGGGCTTAAGTGGAGAGCAAATGCCTTGAGAATGATTGGGGCAGGGAATGTATGGATGTGCTTTATACAATTGATGTATGTATATGTATGGATTGTGGTAAGAGTTGTATGAGTCCCTAATAAAATGTAAAAGAAGAAAAGAGAAAAAAATGATTAGGGCAAAGACTGTACAGATGTGCTTTATACAATTGATGTATGTATATATATGAACTGTGAAAAGAATTGCATGAGCCCCAATAAATTGTTAAAATTTAAAAAAAAAAAAAGAAAGAAAATGATTAGGGCAAAGCATGTACGGATGTGCTTTATACAATTGATGTATGTATATGTTTATGTATGGATTGTGATAAGAGTTGTATGAGCCCCTAATAAAATGTAAATTAAAAAAAAAAAGAGATCAAAAGATGTACTGCATTCGGTAACTCTATGGCACAAGACCTATTTAGAGTATTGAAGTGCAAGGATGTTACTTTGAGGACTCAGGTGCCGAGCCTGAGCCAAGCCATGGTATGGCCTCATATGCATGTGAAAGGCTTACATGAATAAGGAAGACCACAGAGGGGGTGATGCCTTAGAACTGTGGTGCTGGAATAGGAACTGTAAACACAGGGAATCCAGGGCGGATGATCCCTTCAGGACCAGTGATGTGAGTGGTGATACTGAGAGGGTGGAGGGAGGGTGGGTTGAAAAGGGGGAACCAGTACAAGGATCTACATGTGACCTCTTCCCTGGGGGATGGACAACAGAAAAGGGGGTGAAGGGAGACGTCAGACAGGGCTAGATATGACAAAATAATGATTTATGGATTATCTTGAGGGAGGGGGAGGGGGGAAAGTGAGGACCTGATGCCAGGGGCTTAAGTGGAGAGCAGATGTTTTGAGAATGATGAGGGCAATGAATGTACAGATGTGCTTTACACAATTGATGTATTATGGATTGTGATAAGAGTTGTATGAGCCCCTAATGAAATGATTAAAAAAAAGAATTGTGGTGCTGGAGAAGAATATTGAAAATGCAGTGGACTGCTAAAAGGACAGCCCAGTTGAGGCAGGAAGAAGTCAGGCCAGAGTGCTCCTTGGAAGCAAGGATGGCAAGACTTTGTCTTAAATACTTTGGATGTATATATTGTCTCAAGAGAAGCCGGTTCCTAAAGAAAGACATCATGTTGAGTTAAGTGGAAGGGCAGGGAAGAAGAGGAAGGCCCTCAACGAACGGATTGGCACCGTGGCTGCATCAATGTGCTCATGCAAAGGAACAATTGCGAAGGCGGTGCCGGGACCGTGCAGTGGTTCCTTCTGTTGTACACAGCATGGCTATGCCTTGGGGGCGGATTCCATGGTATCTAACAACAAATCGCTGCATTCACACATGAACATAGCTTCTTCTGAAAGTAGATAGTGAAAGTAATGTGCTCCTTTAATGAGAACCTAGTAATGTCCTAGAAAGCCCTGGTGGTGTAATGGTTACACGTTGCACTTCGATCAGCAAGGTCCTCAGTTCAAATCCACCAGCTGCTCTGAAGGAGAAAAACAGGGATGTCTACTCCTATAAAGAGCTATACTGTTGGAAACTCACAGGAGAGTTCTACCCTATCCTATATCATCACTGTGAGTCAGCATCGACTTGATGGTAGTGCATTTGGGTTATTTTGTTTGTTTGTTTGTTTTGAGTAATGCACAATATCTGGTGACATACAACCATTAAGTGGACAATGATTGAGTGCCGTGTAATTATGTGTGATGGGTTGTCACCATGATAAAAATTAGAGGATGACTGAAGATGAAATGCCGTGTCATGGAACAAAGCCATGCCATCCATGACTTGTTTCTAAATGTGTTATTCATGAAAAGGTGCGAGCTATCATAATTCTCAAAGGTTTCACATGGCTGTCCCAATCATCCTCAGACTTGTCATATGCAGTCTGGGTTGCAAACAGGACAATGTCCCCAGTGCATCTCCTTTATTTTTGTTTACAGAAAAATCAAGCTTCAGTGATAACTCTCCTGGCAAAGAAAACCAATGTTCTCGGCAGGTCTGGATTTGGGCTTTTGTTTTTCTTCAGCGTATCTGGCTTGTTTTGCAGTAAGCAGTGAAGGAAGACAGACTTAAGTGTCTCCAGGGCAGTCATGTGACGGTGGTGGTTCTCAAAATATTTCCCACTGGCAAGATTCGAAGACATCCTTAAATGTTTGTCATCTTAAAGAAGTGGAATCATTCTTGGGGAAAGGAATTAAGAGGTTTTGTTTTTTTTTAAGGAAATGCATGTATGGAGATGAAAAATCCGGTGTCATCCAGGAAGACCTATGAAAACTAAAAACATGTCAGAAAGGAAAAACTTTCATAATTTCCCCTACAACAGGGACGAGAATTGTGGTAATACTCACCTCCTTGCCGTTTTGTCAATGCTGATGGATCGTGAACCCCTGGGGGATTCCCAGACTGTAACTGTTTATGGGAGTAGAAAGTCCACCAAGTTGTTCTCCCACGAAGCTGCTGGTGGTTTTGAACTTCCTGCCCTGAGTATCGAAGCACCCTGTCAAATGTACAAGACCTGAAACAAACAAACAAACAAAAACACAGCAGTCCCACCAAGCGCAGCTCTCATGCTTTCTCACCAAACAACTACTCAAACTCCAGAATATAAAGCAGTGAGTGAGCCAGTCACCCCCCTCCCCCCTGGGACATGTGCCTATGTCGGGGGACAGTTTGCATAGTGCTGACTGGGGACGTGCTACTGATATCTAATGGGTACAAGTCAGGGGTGCTGCCAACATGCCACAATGAGCAGGGCAGTCCCGCTTAGCAGAGAATAAGCCAGTGAAAACGGTCTAGGATGCCTAGACTGAGAAACCCTACTCTCAAGATAAATAATCATTTGTGAATTCACCCAATTAAAGAATATTATGGGATGCATCCTTAAAACTGAGTTTTCTGTGTGCCCAACTTCAGAATATCAGAGTATAATAACACTAACTTTGGGCAAACATGTCATCTCAGATAACCCTTTAATTGAGGTCCTTTTAGAAAGAAAGCGGAGCTTGAGTGGTTTGGTGGATTTTGCGTTGGGCTGTTAACTGAAAGATCAGCAGTTCAAATCCACCAGCTGCTCCGCCATACAAAGATGAACCTTTCTGCTCCCGTAAAGATGCAGAAACACACAGGAGCCATTTCTACTTTGTCCTATAAGGTCACTGCCAGTTAGGGCCAATGAGTTTTGACTTTTCGTCTGGGGGAAAGGGTGGTGCATTAGTACCACTCTTGCCTTCCGTGGTGGAGACCTGGGCTCTTTGCAGCCAGCACCATAGCAGGTTTCTGTGCAGTGGCACCGTTTTCAACGGGCCTTTCAGATGAAGATAGACTAGATAGAAGGGCTGGCGATCTCTCCTTCTGAAAATCAGTCCGTGAAAATCTTGAGTCACAGACGTCAGATTCACCAATGACCATGGAGATGTTGCAAGACCAGACAGTGTTCTCTTATGCTGATCACGGGGTGACCATGAGTTAGAGCAAATGAAGAGCAGCACCAATAATCCGTACAGACGATACTATAGGGCGGGGGGTCTAACAGATTTCAAGCACGGTTCAGTGACTATTGAATGCTTGGCTGCCAGTCCCATTGCTCGCCTTGCTCTTGGCCCATGTCTGCTCTCTAAACTGGAATCTAGAGTCAGTCACAGCACAGGTCCATGGCCAGCCTCCACTCTGCACAGCGACAGCAGTCTGCCTTTCCCTATTTCCCTTTGCTGCTGTGGACAACCTAACGTGCCTTCGACGTGAATCTTGCCCTGATAACTCATCAACCACAATTCAAACAAACGTCTTGCTTTTGTTTTCTTCAATAGACATCTAAACACTGTAGTAATGAATTTTATCACAGGCAATTCTGTAGCTGCCGCAAATAAGACCACAGCAAGGAAAAGCCCGTGGCACCTAAACTGGCCTAGAGACAGTGACGCTTCTTGGTGACGGCAGACTTGAACCAGAGGCCCCCGGCTGACTCCGGGATGGTGAGAGAGGCCCCAGGTAAAATGAAAGTTTCCACCTTACCCAAGAAGTCAGAAGAATGAGAGGTGGCTGTTACTTCCGGACAAGGTTGGTATGGAAGTGACGGGGCCATCGTGGAGCAGCAGGGTTAGAGATGGTCTAGGTCAACAACACATGGCTGTTAGGACAATGATGCGGTGATGAGTCTATACAGGAACAGATAAACAAAAAGCATACATGTGTTAGTCTGGCTACATTAGAGAAATAAATCCAGAGAAACTCATATGTATGAAAGAGAGTTTTGTACATCCCAATCCAGTGCTGCCCAAGTCCACAAGTCCAACATTAACCCATATGTCCGACACCAACCACAAAGTCCTCCTCCATCTCACAAGACACGCAATGATGCCGACTGCAGGAGGAAAGCCAACTCAGTGAATGTGTAAGCATCTCAGCGCTGGCAGGGGTCTCCACATACTGCTCTAACACCTAGGGATGCATCTGGGTAGGTCCATGCAGCTCTTCCTTGGGAATGTCATGCAGGAAGTGAGCCTTGCAAGCTGAAGCAGGGCACTGGCTAAGGCAGCTGCACCCTGGTCTGACCATCACAAAGTAAGAGACCCAAGAACTAGAAAGGTGAGGCTTACCAAGCCATTATCTCTCTGGACTTCAATTAACCCCACATGTGTTTATCGGCCAGGTTGCATAATAAACTTTCAAGATCTCAATACAGAAGATCAAGTATTGGACTCTGGTTTAAGGTAGCTGGATTTCTCTTATGTACTGACATTTTCTGCTTCCTCAAGCAGCTGTATGTAGTAAACTCTGCAATTTAAAAAAGTATCACTAATTGGGAATGAATGCATATATCATATCATCCCATAGTTCAAACACATCAAGAAGCATTGTACAGTTACTACTACAATCACTTTCCAAGAATTCTTTTCCTCCCTGGATTCCTTGATGTCATCACCCTTTCACCCTCCCCACTCCCGAAACCCTTCTTCTTGCTGTCCCTATAGGTTCATCAATCCTGGGTTTCACTTACTGAAAAACAGAAAACCATTCAAGACAACTTCAAGAAGATGACATGACACCTCTGAGATAAACCCCAATGTGAGCAAACAAACAAAACAAAATGAAAATACAGATAATGATGAAAACCAGATCAGGTGCAGCATGCATCAGAAGGGGGGGTCAACTGGCAAAGTTTTAACTGTTCAAGTTGGGTTTATCCCTTTGATCCTCTATCCTCATCTCTCCAGTGCACTCTGCTTAGTGACCACTTTCCTCCCATCCCTCAATTATGGATAGAGGGAGATCACTGGAGGCTTATTTCCTATGTAGTTCCCACAAATGTATCTTGGGTTCCCACTGTCATCCATACCCTTCTGAAAACCAGATTCTCACAATGGAGGCTCTAATATTAATTCCTCCTTCAGCTTCGGATTATGTGATTCGTTGTTGTTGGTCTTCTTTGGTACCATCCAGTAGGTTCCCACTGATGGCAAGGCAAATCAGAACTGGTATCAGAAAGTGTGTTCTGATAGAAGGTAACATGAAACAAAGCATAAGATACTCCAAATAATTAATATCCTTCTAGACGGAGGACAGAGGAAAATGATGATATTGTAGTGATTTCTATTTTGTTTACTGACATAAATGGAGATGTGCCAAGCTATGCCTTCCCAGATGTGGTAAAGCATAGTAGCATAAACCAACAAAATGTTTAATGAAGGAGTAACTGGTATCAACTAAAAATCAGGAGAAAATGAACATACTCCTCTTATGAGTATTATTGATTATTACTGAGTCCATCAAATAAATATAATACCTGGGGAAAACAATCAAGAAAAATAACTGCTTCTAAAAGTTAAAAAGAGAGCAACATTGATAGACTATGTCATTGACTATCAATAAAATCCAAAGAATCAGCTAAAGTAATTATAATTCATCAGTAAACCCATGAAAAAAATTGTATTACCGAGTTCATGAAAACATTTATAGTCTTCTATATTTTGATGATGTTTAAAGAGCTAGGTGAAAAGACTTTTTTCATAAAAATAGCAAAATATATAAATACCTTACAATAAACGTGTGGGACATAAGCTAAGCAACATAAACTACCCAAACTCATTGGTCCATATTGCAAGACTGAATTAGGGTAGTGTGGTTGAAAATATCAGAAACTGATTCTAGCTGTTCCTATAAAGATAAGTGGCACTTTTAGATCTATAAAAAAATAATTGCGGTATTAGAAAGCAGCTCACCAAGGATTTGAAAAACTTGTAAAAAGAAAAGGGAAATTTGAAAGTATTTTACTCAGAAATTGGGTTACTCCTAGCCATCAAATCCTATATACTTTTTTGCAAGTGAACCACAAATCCACCCTCTCAGCTTTCCAAAGTTGTTATCAGTTAGCTACATGACTTCCAGGATCCATCCAATGTCAATAAAATGTGCCCATCCCAAGTTTGCACATAAGTGGATCACTTGGGTGCTTGTCCAAAGCAATACACAGTATCGAGTGCATAGCAATTTCAACAATATTGAAGCAACAACTGCCATGCTATTTCTTTTCTCTGAAGGTAAGCCAGTAAACTCTTGGCAGTGTGTAACTCACTAAAACTCTTCCACAGGAACCCAGGAGAACTCCGCCAGTTCTGGAGCAACCTGTTGTTCTGGACGGGCTGAAGACAGATTTTAGAGTGATCCCAACAAGCGGGTTCAAAAGGTGGGTCAAGGTTCCAATGCTGAGCTCTGGGTCCTAGGAGGTAGCAATTCACTTTCCATTTTTTTCTAGCCTCTGTAAGTGTTGGTTTGAGAAAGAATCTATCGTGGAGAAACAATAATTTAAATAATACGTTGTAGAGGAACTGATGGCGTGTGTGTGCTTTACTCTTTCATAACTGCTCATGTTCTTTAACTGGGCTTCTGCTAGGTAATGAAAATATTTTCAACACGGAGTGCCATGAACGCTTCCTCCAATAAAAGTATTCTAAAATTCCTGAGATAACTAGCTCAAACAGCCAGACAAGCTGGCTGCAGTGTTGACTCTTTGGTGATAGTGGAATGGCCTAACAAGAGCAGATACAGTAGAAGGTTATCATACATGGACAGGCCAGGAAAGCATCATTAGGCAAAGCCTAGATTGCCTTCAAGCACCGGTGCAAGTTTGCACTCATATTCATGTCAAAAGATGACAAGGCCCTAACATGTTAGGTCCCAGTGTAGAGTTGTAATAACTCTAGCAATTAGTTATGGCCCAAACATGGCTGAGCTGAGCCAGGGTTTCTGGAACAGCCATGTTCTAGGGAGGAAGCTGTTCTAGGAGTGCATTTTCAAAGTCTACCAGGATATCAAGGAGTCCTGGTGGCACAGAAGGTTATGCGTTGCGTTGCTACCCTAAAGGCCAGTGGTTCAAAACCACCAGCAGTTTTCTACTGCTGTAGTGATCCTTAGTCTCAGAAACCCGTGGGGGAGTGCTATGGTATCCTACAGGGTCATTTGAACTCCATGAGATGAGTAGTCAGTCGTGGGACAGTGGGTTATTCATTTGGGCTACAAAAGGTCAGCTATCCAAACCCAGCGGCTGCTCCACTGGAGAAAGTTAAGGCTGTCTTTTCCTGTAAAGGTTTACAGTTTCAGAAACCCTAGGGAGCAGTTCAACTCTGTCCTGTAGGGTCACTATGAGCCAGAGTCCACTCCATGGCCATACATTTGTTTTGTTTTGGTTTAGTTTAACAGATATCAGAAGATGTGTTCGTTGCTTAATCATTCCAAACAACACAAGGTGGGTAGAATTCAGGAGTCCTCAAGACCAGTGGCAAGATGGCAGTTAGTTAGAGCACTGAAGAATTGCTAGTCTTCCACACCCTCTGCCACAACGCAGACATTAATGATGAAACAATGTTCGTGTTCCATTGTTCACTAAAGCTGCAAATGTACAGCCAGAATGCTCCTTAGAAGCAAGGATGGTGAGACTTCGTGGCACATATTTTGGACATGTTATCAGGAGAGACTAGTCCCTGGAAAGGGACTTCGCTCTTGGTAAAGTAGTGGGGCAGCAAAGAGAAGATCTTCAATTGGACTGATTGACACAGTGGCTGCAACAATGGGCTCGAACATAACAATTGGGAGGAGAGTGGAGGACCAGACAGTATTTTGTTCCATTGTCCAATGCACCTCTGGTTCGGCTGCATCAAACCAGGCTGTAGCACTTCAGAACAACAATGACAATGCCAACAATTGGAAGTAATTGTTAGTTAGCTCTTCCGTGGATTAGACATTCATTCTGCTTTATTGCTGCCAATAGATTATTTGGATGACTGTTCAGCCATGTGTCCAGGGCCTTCATGACCCTTCAGCTTAGAAAGGGACTTTCACAGTGAACTACCTCTGCCTTGAAATTCACAGTCATGGTATCTGGAATTCCACATTCAGCGAGGGGGAAATTCCGTGGCTTTCTATTTTTCTTCTCTGTGGTTCTGGGGCCCTTGGGTGAGATGAAGAGTTCATGCATTCAGCTACTAACGGAAAGTTTGGAAGTTACAGTCCACCAGGGGCGCCTCAAAAGAAAGGTCTGGTCTCTCCTTTCACATAAGCCGTGGAGCCCCCGCGGAGCACAGTTCTGCACTGGCACACGTGGCTTTAGTCTTTACGACTAAATGAACATGGAGCTGCTGGAGCCAAATCCCGCACTCGCAACAATGACAACGGTCTCTTCCTTGAATGTGCATGGGGAGGAGACTGCCAGTGAGCAGCCTCAGAAGCTAGGTAACTTGGGAGGGAATCATGGAAATCAAGGTCAGACCAAGGACACACCTGCACTCTCCAGCCCTTGTACAATTCCGGGAACCCCAAGGGACTCTCCACTTCTCTGTTGGGCTTGACAAGCCGTTGCAAACGGCCACAATGAATTCACGGACCATATTTACCATTGAATCGTTCATTAAGAAAGTAATAGGCTACAATTCAGGATCAGGATCAACAGGCCACAACTCAGGATCTGGATCAAAGAGCTTGTAACAAAGTCTAAAAGGCTCCCTTAAAGAGCAGAGTACCTTCCTCCCTTCTGCAGTGAAGGCCGAAGCCAGCAAGCCCTTCCCTCGGCTGTGCTCACTCCCTCTGAAGCACTGGTGCTCAACCTTCCTAAGGCCGAGATCCTTTCATACAGTGCCTCAGGTGGTGGTGACCCCCCAACCATAACATCATTTTCATTGCTACTTCATCACTGTAATTTCGCTACTGCGCTCTGACATCTGATATGCAGGATGTATTTTCATTGTTACAAAATGAACATAATTAAAGCATAGTGATTAACACATTAATTACAGCATTTACCCAGTAATTGTCATTCATGAAGTATCATTTGACCTCCAATACTGCTACTTTCAACACAGTAGTTGCTTTTAACAGAGTAGCTGCTTTCAGCACAGCAGCTGCTTTCTCCTCAGTAGCTGCTGTCTACACATGGGTGACTGGTCCGCTTACGTACATTATGATGCCAACTCTGTCGTGTACACCTGTCTTTGCACGGGACGTATGTGATGGGGTTGGTGTGATGATGCTGTCACTCCAGGTACTCGTATGTGGGTGTATCTGCGTGTAGGCAGACCCTTCTGGAGACGGATAGAGGAGCAGTGTCTCAGTTCCTAAGACCATCAGAAATATGTGTTTTCCAATGGTCTTAGGCAACCCCTGTGAAAGGGTTATTCAACCCCCCAAAGCGGTCGGGACCCACAGGTTGAGAACCGCTGCTCTAAAGGTGTGCAGACCTCCTCGCTGGCCCTCAGCACAGGGCTCTCTGCCTGTGGCCTCTCTGCTGTCAGCTTCTTCAGTGCTAACTGCCAATGTTGCAGCTTTGTCAACTGTTACCTCCGCCATCCCCACTGACGGATGCAGGGCCTTCCTGTGGTGCAGCCCTTGGCCCATGTTTCAGATCTTGTAGGAGCTCTCCCACAGTTCCTTCTCGTCTTGCCTTTTCTCCTTTCTTTTCTTCTTCTATTTGCAAATCCCTGTGGGGTAGGCTGCACATATAAACAATGGGGGGGGGGGATTAACTGAAACCAAACTCCGTACCATCAAGTCCATTCTGACTCCCATGGCCCCTGCGTAGGGTTTCTCAGTCTTTACTCCTAAAGAGTGGCCGGAGTATTTGAACCACCCACTGAGGTCAACAGAAGAAAGCTAACCCCCCAGTGCTAACTCCTTGTCAGTTTACAAGGCACTGCCCTCCCAGCAGGGCCACAGACTGACCAATCTCTTCTTGATAGGCCACTTCAATTGCCTATTCGGCTACCACTACTTTGTTTGCATAAGTATATTGATGAATCTCTGTGAAATGTATAAAATATAACAGGCATAGAGTCTGCTGAAGCTGAGAGCCCCTCCCCCCCAAATGTCTTAAACCACTACCTTGTTGTGTACCCAGAAAATGTCTCACGCTCACAAAAGGAACAAACCCTCTGGGGTAGAAATCACTCCAGCTGTTTTCTCAGAGCAAAACACCACATGTTGTTTGCAGGTCCCTGTGAGCTGGTGTCGGCCAGTAGTGACTCTGCGCACCATTCTCACAATTGTTCTTAGGTCTCAACCAATGGTTGCAGCCACTGTGTGCTTCCATCTTGATTTGGGCCTCTTTAAATTTTCACTGTCCCTCTACCCAGCATGATGTCCTTTTCCAGGGACTGGTTTCTCCTGATAATATTTCCAAAGTCAGTGAGACGCAGTACTGAAATCTTCCCGCAGTTGGGTTATCCCTAGTGGACCACTGAGTCCATCAACTCTGATGCTTGCAGCTCTCGTTCAAAATGCAGCTGGCACTTTGTATCACATGAAATGCACGGTGTGTGTGTGTGTGTGTGTGTGTGTGTGAGAGAGAGAGAGAGAGAGAGAGAGAGAGAGAGAGAGAGAGAGAGAGAGAGAGAGAGAGAGAGATCTGCGTCTGCCTTATTAGTGGTTCATCTCTGTATCGCATTAGCACTGCATTGGGAGGCTGCACAAACATTTTACAGGTTAATCTTCAATCAAATAGCCTTTCTTCAAAGCTTTTGTGGCATGGATATTCACTGATTGCTCCTCTATTATATTTCCCTGTTATAAATATCCCACGGCTATAATACAGCTACGCTTCTCTCCACTTAGGAGGTATAGGGTGACAGGGTGTTAGGGCATCAACGCAGGTGGAAATACAAATATCTCCTGAGACCTAGCAACCATTTTTTCCCCAAATAGCAAAGTACACATCATTTGGGGAAGCATAATAAATGACCAACCTAAACAGTACCTGTATTCTAAATATTGAAAGCATACTGCCATCTGGTGGGAGAAGTCAATTCAGAGGCACAATACCAAGTACAGAGAGAAGTATAGGAAGGAGACAAAGGCAGATCCTGCACTTCCTGCTCAGCCCTTTGACTCCACTTGGAATCTACGAATGAGCCTTGGTGGTCCAGTGGGTTACAAGTCAGGCTGCTGCCAACAGGGTCGGTGGTTTGAACCCACCGGCTGCTCTGCAGTCGAAAGATGACGTGTTGCTCCTGCTGAGCCTTGGAAGCCGAAAGAGGCAGCCAGACTGGGTCCTATAGGATCATTATGAGTTGGAATTGACTAAAAGTCAGGGTGCCCCCAACAATTTTATTGCCATATAATTCACATATCATACAATCTGATCGTTCACTTCCATCAAGAGGAGGGACAATCATCAACACAAGCCGTTTGAGAACATTTTCTTCATTCTGTGCTTGTTGTTATTGTACTCCCCATTTCCCTCTAACCTCCCCTGCCCGACCCCCAAGGACCCACTCATCAGTTGCTGTCTCTGTAGATGTAACCAACCCTGGATTTCATATACAGAAACACATTAAAAACAAATAAGCAAACTGAAACTAACAAGAATAACAAAGTGAAACATAAAATCCTCAATCGAAAGGAAGCAGAAAACATTACAAACCAGAACAAACGTAAGTGGGTGATAAGGAAGGCAAATTTTAGCCTAAATGCATCTGCAACAATCCCCTTTTCCAATGCATCCTGCATGTTACCAAGGCAGTTCACGTCCCCAGTCCGTGGTCGAGGGGATTCGCCAGGGGCTTAAACCACCTGGACTTCCCCTTCACTTTTTTTTTCTCCTGAAACAGCTTTAAAATCAGTCTAAAGAGAGATTAACCTGTAATATCTTATCACTTGATCTCCATTTAAACGAATGTTAACGTGTGGAGGTTTTGTTTTGTTTTCTGAGGCTCAGGATGGAGGGGAGAGTTGTGGGCTTCAGTATCACAGCAGCTCTTGCTGCGGTAAAGACAGTGGACTTGGGGTTCCTCTTCAGCTCCATAGCTTGCTCTTTCCCTCACATGTCTCTTCTTCATCCATCTGGTGGTCATTTTCTTAACTAACTTTTGTAAGTGCTGATGATACATCTATGAATAGGACAGATCGACACTTGGAGGAGGGAAATGGGCTACCAGGAAATATATGATATGATGTACTAGATGTTAGAGGCGGGAGTATGAGCCAGTCCAGATTCCAGGGAGTGCCAGTGGAGAAAGGATGGGGAGGTGATGCTGTCTTAAGTACAGTAGTCAGGGAAGATCTACTCACCACATGACTGCGCCCAATGAGAGATGCCTTGCAGAGAGCAATCCCAACAGGGAGGACAGAAAATGTCCAAGCTCCAGGGGAACCAGGTAGCTTGTTCAAGAAATGGTCAATGTGGCTGAAACCAGGAGAAAGGGATGATGGGTGTGGGGTGAGGTCAGAGGGGTGGAGGCAAGTACATCATGTCCGACTGCGTGTTAATCTGTATTGGGAACAACTTCTCAAGGGGTGTATAAGTATATACTCCAAAGAAGCTGGAGCTTAGAAGACAACTTCTCAAGGGATGTATAAGTTTAGTCCCCCAGAGAAACTAGAACTTATCACTCTAGATAGTTATGAGAACAAGAGAATCAACTCTTGTATGCATCCAATCTTCACGAATGTCTATTAAATGCTCTACTCCATGCCAGATGCTGAAAATACACAGATACGTGTGAATCTCATAATTATGTCAGCCTGATGGGCTCTTGAAGAACCTGTGCATACACCAAGGAGCAGGCTTCACATAGAACAAGGGAAGACTGTGTGGTTGAAAAATAGAAAAGATGTTGAGTTGGAGCTGTACCCTTTCATTGCACTTTCTCAGTTTGTATGCGGAGCAAATAAGCCAAGAACCTGGACTATATCAAGAGGAACATAACCCCACGATTGGAGGAAGAGGAATAAGCTGCAGTAAGCAGTTGACATAACCTGGCCTGCTGAAAGTGAAAAGAACATGAAGCACTTAGGGATTCCGATGAAAGAGGAGAACCTTCAGGATGGAACACACGTCAACAGAAGGAAAACACAGCTCCTCACAACTGGACCCATCTGCAACACCAGGATCGATGGAGAAAAGGTTGGAGTTACCCAGGGTTTCATTTAGCTTGAATCCACATCTAACATGCAGTCAAGAAATCAAATGATGGATTACATTGGACAGGTCAACTGCACAAGATCTTTGACAGTGTTAACATGCAAAGATATCACCAAGAGAAGTAAAATGCTCCTGACCTTAGGAATGGTGGTTTCGATCACTGAAGTGGCATGCGAAAGCTGGATGTTGAAGAAGGAAGTGAAGACCCGATGGCATGATGGTGTGGGCAAAGGAGATGGACAACATCACAGACACCAGAGAACGAGCAAATCTGCCTTGGAAGCTGTAAAGTCAGAATTCTTCGAGGCAAGGATGGCAACCCTTCTTGGCATGCCATTTAGACATGTTATCCGGAGGAGCCAGTCCCTGGGAAAAGACACGCTTGCTGAAGTAGAGGGTCAGCCAGAAAGAGCCAAGACCCTCAAGAAGGTAGACAGGCACAATTGCTGCAACAATGGGCTCAAGGTTGGGAATTGTTATGAGGATGGCAAGGGAGCAGCTGTGTTTCACTGTGATGTGTGTAGTGTTGCAACAAGTTCAAGTCTATAAGCCACTCAACAATAACAACGAAGGTGAAAGGTAAGTCAGTGAATCCCAAGGACTCCTTGCTATTGAGTCAATGCCGACTCATAGCAACCCTGTAGGACAGGGCAGAACTGCCCCCATGGGTTTCTGAGACTATAACTCTTTATGGAAGCAGACAGCCCTGTCTTTCTCCCAAGTAAGTAAATAAGTAGAAAAAACTATTATAAGTGCTAATCAGTCTTATAGACAATATATTTATGGTTTTACAACAAAGAAACTCTTGGTAGTATTCATGAGCATTTTCTGGGTGGGTGGGGCGGGGAGATGAATTTGAGACATATGATCAAGACCGAGATGTATTTAAGACAACTAAGTTAAATTCAGAAAGAGTCGTTATAAGCGAACGGGACATCCTATGCCATGATATTAATGCAGATAATGAGCTGAACTGTGGGCCAGCACTGTTGAGAGCGCTTACTGCATTAATCTAATCCCCCTTGCAGCAGTCGGAGCTCCACTTCAGAGACGAGGGAACCAAGGCATGGCTTGCTGATGCTGTCATGCCTCAACAATCGCCACAGGGAGTGTCCTTGAAGAGCAGAAATGTATTTCCTCGCATTTCTGGAGGCTAAAAGTCAGGCTCGAGAAATTTCTCCTTTTAGTCTTTCAGCTTCTAGTAGCAGTTGGCAAGCCTCATCATTCTTGACAAATATCTATTAGTGAAACAAGGACTTGCACGAAGACAGCCTGGATTCAGAGTGTCTGACCTTGATGATATGCCTGCCCATCTAAGTGAGAAACGAAGAGACAATGCGCCTCCCCATGAGGCGAGACTTAGGCTTAGTGAAGAATGAACATGGGGTGGTGATGGCAGCGGAGATGGTCACGGTGAAGACACACAAATGGCAAATACCTTCGACCTTTGGAAGACTATGAGTTAATCACACCGATGCAAAGGGTGTAGCCAAGAAATGCTTTGTTGAAAACAATGATATGTTACTTGACCCCATTCGCTATTATTATCCCTCATATTTCTCTTTCAGACTCTTACAATACTTAGGGCCAATATTTATACTCTTCATAAATTATAGACAATATTATCCAACACAGTATTGGAAAAAGAGTCCGCCTAGGTTAGAAGGCTTTCAAAATTCAAAATGTTCACAATAATGGATTCAAGCATGTGGGGCACACACATACATGCATTTACATTAGCACACACATGAATACACCACACATATGTGAAAATATGTAATGATATTATAGAAATTATGTTCATCCCTTGTGGTTTACACTGTCTCTTTGAGGCTAAGCACTCATTATTTCCGTGAGGAGGCTCGATACTACATAGAACAAATGCTTAGGTTTTAGAGCCTAAAAGAGGCATCTACTAAAGAACAATCAGTTCTTACATCATGGCCCTGCTTGATACACACCTTCATGAAAGGATCACTGAAGATAAGGGTGCTACAGCAAAGTGTGGTGAAGAAAGAAGATTCTATCAATCAGAATAGTGTCTGGGATCTTAAAGGCTTGTACTCACCAAGCCACCATCTAAGCAATGAGTCAACTAAGTCCACATGGAAACAGCACACCAGCTTGTGTGATCCAAATATGACTATCACAAAACTTGAAAATGGTGAGGAGGAAAGCATCAGAGCTAAAATTTTGGACACCCAATAAGTGTAGGGCAAATGGGGGTGGTGGTGAGCCAGGAAGTGAGATCTCCCATCCTCTGTCCCTCCATTCTACAGTCTTGGGACAGAGATGGAGAAGTTACCCATAATCTTGGTGCTGCTCCTGAGTCTCGGTGCCACACTCTGTGATGCCTCTGGTCTCTGCAGTGTCTGCCACTTCAGACAGAGATCTCGAACCTCCTCTTCCAGGTGCTCAGAGTTTCTCTCCTCTCTGCTGCTGCTTCAAAGGTGGTCCATCCATGCAGGCAGGAATGGTATCCACTCCCCTCTATCAGTGTCACCCAAACCTATTTACATAGTCCCACCCAGTCAATGGGTGGAGTTTCCAAAACTTGGGTAGAAGAACCATAATAAGAAATTTCACTCCCCACCAAGCCCCGAGGATGATATTTCTGCTCAGAGCAAACAATGCATGGAGATGACCATAGGGCCAACCTCACTACGAGTCACAACATCCCTCACTGAACCATAGCACTACAGGGGACAACACTGGAGACACAGTGTGGGAATTTCGCCTGATCTGACCCCACCACACCGAGGTGAAACACTAGGAATGTGCAACAGAGCAGCAAGGGGAGTGGAGCAATGAAGTCCCCAGGGAATACCAAAAATAGACTTTGGAACCAGGAAATAGCACCCATCAGATTCAACCTGAAAATACTCCTAACGGTGAACAAACAAACCTTGAGCTATTTATAGGTTTTTCTTTTTTATGTCATTTTTTTGTTGTTGCTGTTGTTGGTTTTGTTGTTGTTGTTGCTTTGTTTTGCTCGGTCTTGTTTTTTTGTGCATATTATTATCTCTGCAGGTCTATCTAGATAAGATAGGCAAGATAAACAATCTGGAGGAGAAAACAATGGGACCGACCATTCCAGGGTGACATGGGAAAAGGTGGGGAGAAAAAAGTGGGTATTAATACATCCAGGGACAAGGGAACAACAAGTGATTTAAATGAATGCTGAGGAGGGTGTAGGAGGCTTGGTAGGGCTTGATCAAGGGCAATGTAACTGAGAGGAATTACTGAAACCCAAAGGAAGGCTGAACATGATAGTGGAACAAGAGGAAAGGAAGCGGAAATAGAGGGAAAAACTAGGAGGCAAAGGTCATTTATATAAGTCTCAATATAGGCATGTACATATGTAAACATATTTATATAATAAGATGGGGAAATAGAGCTATGTGCATATATCTGTAGGTTTGGTATTAAAGTAGCAGATGGACATTGGGCCCCTTCTCAAGTACTCCCTTAATACAAGAACACTTTTCTCTATTAACCTGGCATTCCATGATCCTCACCTTCCTGACACCATCACTGAAGACAAAGTGGTACATAAGCAAATGTGGTGAAGAAAGCTGATGGTGCCCGGCTATCAAAAGATACAACATCTGGGGTTCTTAAAGGCTTGACTGTAAACAAGCATCCATCTAGCTGAGAAGTAACAAAGCCAACATGGAAGAAGCACATCAGCCTATGTGATCACGAGGTATCAATAGGATCAGGTGTTAAGTATCAAAGAATAAAAAAATCTCATCATTGTGAATGAGGGGGAGTGTGCATGGAGACCCAAAGCCCATCTGTAGACAATTGGACATCCCTTTACAGAAGGGTCACAAGTAAGAGACAAGACAGTCAAGGTGCAGTATAGCACTGATGAAACATACAACTTTCCTCTGGTTTTTTAATGCATCCTTCCTCCACCACTATTATGTCCTCAATTCTACCTTACAAGTTGGATTTGACCAGAACATGTACACTGCTACAGATAAGTGCCCACAACACAGGGAATCCAGGATAGATACACCCCTCAAGACCAACAATAATAACAGAGATATCACAAGGATAAGGGGAAGGTGCGGGAGAAAGAGGGAATTAATCACAGGATCGATATATAAGATATATAGCCCCCTCCCCCGGGGACAAACAAACAACAGAAAAGTGGGTGAAGGGTGACGATGTAGTATGTTGAAAATAACCATCTATGATTTATCAAGGGTTCATAAGGGAAGGGTGAGGAGGGAGGGAGGAAAATGAGGAGCTGATATCCAGGGCTCAAGTAGAAAGAGAATGCTTTGAAAATGATGAGGGCAGCATATGTGCAAATGTGCTGAACACAATGGATGAATGCATGGAGTGTGATAAGAGAAGTAAGAGCCCCCAATAAAAGTATTTAATTTTTAAAAGAAAGGAAAAAAAGAAATTTCACTCCATCACACTCTTCACGTGGAGAAGAAATGAAAACCCTCCCTAGTTTGAGTGCACTAAGGGGCTTCTCAGAAGTAAAGCCTAGGCTGGTGGTCAACTTCTAAATCAGTCACTGAAAACAACGGAGCGCGGGTCAGAATCCACTTGACAAAATGGCAGCTGGTTTACTGGTTTGTTGTTGTTGTTCATTTTTTATTACCCAATGGCTTTTCTTTACAAGAATGAATAAGAAGTGTTTCCTCAAATGTCACTGAGAATAAACCATTTTCAAACCTGTATTCTATTATAAAATTATACATTGGCAGTGTTCGTGCTTTTTAACTTCAGCCAGTATAACAGGTCACCATGCTTTGAAAGAGATTCTACTTAGAACTACCATTTAGAACCAAGGCATTGTCCTTCACTTCCTTTGGTTGAATTGGCCACCTTCTCTGAATTGAGATTCGTTTTTAAGTCACACTGCCATTCACAGGAAAGGAGTACAGTGTTCCAGAGCTGAGGGCCTAAAACCAGACAAGCTGTGCAGATTCCAGCTTCATCATCTCCCAGCTCTGTGATGTTGGTCAAACTACGTAACCTCCATGTGTTTCACTTTCCTTGTTTGGAATATGGGGGCAGTGCCTGCCTGCATATTAGAAGCACCTACAGTGATGGCTGTCAGATGTCTGTGGTTGTTTCTGTATCTCCCATGATGTCTGATTTGAAAACAGACACAGATTCGGATCTTGAATGGCAGGTGTAATCGCCAATGATCCCTACTCATCTCTTAAGTCAACTCTATAAAACAACTGTGTTCCAACAGTGGCATCTAATTTATAAGCCTCTACACAGGATTTATTACCTTTCTCTGTTCTTTCACTAGCTCTTTTTTTTAGTACATGAAATAGTTTCTATATCTTGCTTGCTCCTTTACCAACATAAAAATCCCCAATAAAGAATGTACCTAATAAATGATTAGACAGTAAACATATCACTTTTATGTCTGATAGCCACATTAAAGCTTGGATTTTTCAAGTTTACGCCTTACAAATCTCAGTAAAAATGCAACTCAGAATTAAAAGAGTAATCACTGAGAATCAGCTTTCAAAACAAACAAACAAATGGTGGTGATCATGAATTGTTTCATGAGTCCCTGGAAAGTATAAATGGTTAAGTTCTTGGCTTCTCACCAAAATGCTGCCCTCTTATCTACACTAAAGAGAACACATTTCGTTCATCTCAGGATTTCCTTCCATTCCGACATACCCCTCTGCTCGTCACATGACCACCAACTAGGAAATTAGGAATTTACAAGCAGAGTTGGACAATCTCATCTTCAGACTCATACTCATCTTCCAGTCTGTAGTCCCAGGTAAACTTTGCTTTATGAAGTTGCTGCCAAATCAAATTGACTCATGGCAACCCCCTGTGTGTCAGGGCGTTACAGAGTAGATCACCAGGTCTTTCTTTCTAGGTGCTTCTGGCTGGTCCCGAATTCTAATTTTTTGTTAGCAGCCAACTGGTTGCACCACCTAGCATTCCAGTCTTGTTTAACTAATTGATATTGTCCAAGGCATACTTACTCTGGATTTTCCAGATTTATGTAGAATTAAGGCATCCTGGAGGCACAGTGAGTCCTGAATTGGGCTGCTGACCACAAGGTCAGCAGCTCAAACCCACAGCTGCTTGACAGGTGAAAGATAAAGCTTTCTACTGATGCACGTGATGTATTTGACTTGTGGTGTTGGAGAAGAATATCGAAAGTACTGTGGAGAAATCGATCTGTCTTGGAAGAATATTATGACCAGAGTGCTCCTTAGATGGTGACACTTCGTTTTACATTCTACGGATATGTTGTTAAGAGAGGCCAGTCCCTGGAGAAGGATGCCATGCTTGGTAAAGAAAGGGGTTAGCGAAGGAGAGGAAGGCCCTCAACCAGATGGGTTGACCCTACGGTACAACGATGGGAAATCCTAGAAACAACTGTAAAGATGGTACAGGACCAGGCAGTGTTTCATTCTGTTGTGTATAAGCTCTCTATGGGTCGGAACCAACTCCTTGGCCCCTGAAAACAACAACAAAAGAAATTCAGTCCTGAAAACCCACAGAGGTCATTCTATTTTGTCCTATGGGGTCACTGAGATTAACTTGGTGGCACTGAGTGAGTGAGATGTAGCATAGGGTCCTTTCTTCGTGACCTACCACCCCAAGTTTATTTGACTCGTTAGCCTACTTTACCTTAGCATTTCAACATTCCGCCCCTTTACAATGCCTACCTGGCTTCTCTCGGGTCATACTAAGAACTTCCTCTTGGATTTTGATATTATGCATGCCTCTACAAAACATGTCCTCTCCGATTTTGAGTGGCGTTTCATGAGGCTGATCCTCCTTCCCCCGATGGTAGACTCGCTCGGGTTTGTGACTTCTGTCCTTGTCAAAGCATTTGGACGGGGCGCTTGTTGTTGCTGGTTACAGTAGAGTCATCTCACCTCACAGCAGTCTCGGGCAGAACAGAGTGAAACGCTGCCGGGTTCGGCCCCCTTCGTGGTCCTTGGTGGATTTAGTTCAGTGTTGCAGCTGTTGTGTCCACTGGAACGTGGTAAGCACTTAAAAATATATGCTGAAAATCAGAAGATCCAAAACAAACAATCAAAAAAATATTATTGAGAATGAGGCGGGTTGGAGCAGAGACCTAAAACCCATCTGTAGACAATGCTACATCCCCTCACAGAAGGGTCCCAAGGAAGGGTTGAGTCAACCAGGGCACAATATAGCACGAGTGGAACACACAATATTCCTCTGGTTCCTTGTGGCTTTCTCACCTCCCACTATCATGACCCCAATCCTGCCTTTCACTGTAGGCTAGGCTGGAGCATGGACACAGGTACAGACAAGAGCTCAGGACACACAGAATCCTGGTCAGATAAAGCCCTCAGGAACAGAAATGGGAGTAGTGATACCAGGAGGGTAGGGGGAAGGTGGGAGAGCAGGGAACAAGAAACGACAGGGGGAGGGGGTCAGCAGTTGGTGTAAGATAGGAAAATAATAATAATTTATAACTTATCATGGGGTCACGAAAGTGGGAGGGAGGGGAAAAAGAAGAGCTGATAATAAAGGCTCAAATAGAATGGGAATGTTTAGAAAATGATGATGGCAACATATGTACAAATATGCTTGATACAATTGTATGGGTTGCTATGAGCTGTAAGAGCGCCCAATTAAATGATATTTAAAAAGTAAAAACTACCATATATACTCGAGTATAAGTTGACCCAAATATCAGCTGAGGTACTTATGTAATTTTATCACAACAAATGTATAAAAAATGTGCTGGATAGAAAGCAAATGTTTTGAGAATGATGAGGGAAAAAAAATGTACAAAAGTGCTTGACACAATGGATGTATGTGTGGATTGTGATAAGAGTTGTACAAGACCCCAGTAGAATGATTTAATTTTAAAAATTATCTTATATTAGCAGATATAATAACCAATAACATTAAAAAGCGAATACATTTATCATATCAAATATATATTCATATTTTTCTGACTTGCAAAAGGATTGTTAAATGTCTTCGTATTTCATATTTTTGGAGCATTTTATGTAGATCTATATTTTCTTTTAAAATTCTGTCAAATTGACCGGTGGACACTGATAAATGTGGCTTTCCCTATGTAGAATGTTTCAAATTAGTAATTGTTTACCTTTTTAATAGAAATAAGATTATTTAGGGGAAAATGTGCTGGAAAACTCGGCTTATACTCGAGTAGGCATGTATGTATGTATATGTGTATATATATATACATGTGTGTATATACATGTGTGTGTATATACATACATGCATATATATATACACATATATAAGTGCTGAAAGAGTGAGTTAGGAGGGCTGGGAGAGTTGAACACATACAATTTTGAACCTTTAAGTGAGTGCACTATTACAGTTGAATTTTCATCCGTAGGTGCTTTACTGGGAAGTGGGTGGGGAGGGGAGCCAAACTGGAGAAATGCCTTCCAAATGCCATCAACTCCCAAACCAGCCTTCCTCCTGCTATCCCGTCCATTCTGACTCCTGCTCTGTGGCTGTTCTTGCCGTCCACCGACCCGCGACCCTGCGGACGGCAGGAGGAAGCACTGCCTGGTCCTGCGCCGGGTCAAGTCGGTCCTTCTGTCGGAGCCCCTTGTTGCAGCCACTGTGTCCATCTCATCGTAGAGGGCCTTCCTCGTTTTCGCTGCCCCTCCCCTTTACCGAGCATGTTGTCCTTCTCTGAGGACTGGCCTCTTCGAATAACATGCCCAAAGTATGTGAGATGAAATCTAGCCACCTTGTTGCTATGGAGTATTCTGACTAACAACAACAACAAAGCAAACAAAGGCACTGCCATCCGGTCAATGTTGACTCACAGTGATCCTCTAGGACAGGGTAGATCTGCCCCTGTGAGTTTCCCAGACTGTAACTCCTGCCACCTCACCGCCCCCACGCCCCCCTCCCCGCCAACAGTTTTATTGGCACATATGTTACATAAAATGCAGTTCAACAATCCTAAGGGGCACTCCCCACCCACCAATCTTAGTGCAACACCCCCACCCATGGTTAAATCGCCTTTAACCCTATAACGTCTGAATTTTTAATTTCAGGGAAAAATGTTTTTATTTTTTACTTTCATTGTTATCAATATATATTAATATATACATTTAAGTAAATGTTACGAAAGTGTCACTCTGGGCATTCTAGGGGTAAAATGAGGGGTGCCATCACAGGCAGTGTAGTGCTCCCTCCCAGCTACCACCTCCGTTACTTACTCCTGAACCCCCCTTTCCATTCCTATCACCCGCCCTGACTTTCCCTCGAGCCCCTTGTATCGGTGATTCTCATTACACAGCCACTCCTGCTGTGCTTCACAGCTGGGAAACCCAATACCAAACAAAATCACGCTAAGCTAGTAAGGATCTGATCATATAAGTATAAAGACAGAAGTACAAATAATGTGTAAGAAGAAAAACACCCCCATCCACCATCGATAAGCCAGAGAGGAAAATTCTGTCATGGAACAAGTCCTTCCTCAGTACAAATTCAGGCTGTGTCTGGAGGGTCAACTGACCAAAGTTTGAGTTTGATCCAGCATAATCCAGATGACATAAGCTGGCAATGGTCCCCACCTGGTCGTAAGGCTGGTCACGACTCTTGCCCGTGGCTAGAGCGGATCTACCAGCTCAGTCTGACTAGACACTCTGCAGACAGGTTGTGGGTGTTTCCCACTAAGACTGTCATTCTCTATGGGAGCAGAAAGCCCATGCTTCTTCCCAAGTAGCTGGCAGTTTCTGAACTACCGACCTTGCACTTAGCAGACTCACAAGTAACCATGATGCTGCCAGGGATCCAATTCTGTGTTACAGCAGCCCTGATGACTCTTTTCTAAGTGTTAACATAGCACACGTTCTTCCTATGTATGAAAGATACTAAGGCATAAAGCTATATCCGGGCTTCCTTGACCCTTTAAGAAATGGAATCTGGAGTAGTATTTTCCTGGAACACCATCTGGGGAGGCCTGCTATCAAAGACGGACACTTATTCCCAACTTCAAAGTCAGCCCCCTGCCCCTTACACTGGGCGCCAGCAAAGTGAAGCAATCTCCCTGAGGTCCCCAGCAATTTATTCATAGCCTTCAAACGGGGTCATCTCAAGCACGGCTTACATGGAGACCAGGCGCTTCAAAGGAGCCAGAAGCACAGTGAGACTTAAAATACCACTCCCCGGCAAGATAATGATGGTTTGGCAAGGTGGTGTCATTTGATCCTGAGTTCTTTCCTAAGAGCCATGAAGTACCTCTTTGGCCAAGCGTCAGGTTCAGCAAACAATGTAACTTTAGTCTCCGACAAGATTGTGGCGGAATGTGCGCTGACAAATCAAGGCAGCAGCAGGGTAAGACCAACAAAGCCCTTGGGCCAACATTGGGTTCCACCTGCATAGCCACGTGGGCTGGTTCGAGGCCCTGCTGCTTGCACACAGCTTCCAAAAATAGGACGGGGCAGGCCAGGTGCTAACTATCAGTTGGGTACCATCCCAGCACATGGACCATGTGTGGCATGCATCAGAAAAACGCTTAACATGTTGTAGCTGCTCAGTTGTCAGTGAAAAGTGAGTATCCTCTTGATGATCTTAGAAGCATTTTTCTGTTCTGATTTCACCAGTTGCTGTTAAGATTAGCTCAGAGTCACTCTAGGCATGTCAGAGAAGAACTATGTTTTGGGGGCTTTCTGTGGCTGGTTTTGCAACCAGACCTTTCTTCCTCGGTGCCTTTGGGGGGATTCAGGTTAGCCGAATCTGTCAACCTTTGGTTAGCTATTGAGTCTATTCCTTGGCATACTGCTCAGGGCCTCAAAACCATGTTACCTATCCCCCACTGCCATTGAATCAATTCTGAAGCCTGGTGACTCTACAGGAAAGAGTAGAACTGCTTCCCAGAGTTTCAAAGATGGTAAATATTAGGCCTCACATTTCCCCTGTGGTTAGGAAACCAAGGTTTAAACTACAGCGCCACCAGGGTTCCTTAACACCTACCTCCAAACCAAACTTACGACCACGGAGTTAATTCCAACCCATAGCCGATCTTTATGATAGGATGAAACTGTCCCTGTGGATTTCTGAGACTGTCACTCTTTATCAGAGTAGAAAGTCTAATTATGGCTGTGGATTTCAAACCATGAATCTTGCACTAATAGGCAGTTAGCAGCCCAGTGTATAACTCACTCCATCACCAGGGAATTTACTATTGAGTACCTCCTATATCAGGCTCAGCATTAGGCCCTTAACCTATAAGCTTACTCATGCTGCCCAAAATAATAATAATAATAATAATAATAAAGTCATCTCCCATAAGTAACTCAATCTATCAAAAAATAACAAGTGCTCAAAGACAAATGACACCAGGAGTACAGAGACTTGGGAGTTAGCTTGAAGGAGCCACCGTTGGCCAAATGTAAGCAAAATGCAAACCAGAAGGAATAATGTGTGTCATTTATTTAAGCCAAAAACAAATTAAAATCTGTGAATTCATAGTATGGTGATATCTGAAAACATCAAGAGAAAGAGGACCGAAAAAGAAAATTATTGTTAGGCGCCATTTGAGTTGGTTCCAACTCCTACACACAACAGAAGGAAATACTGCCCGTCCTGCGAGAACTTCACACTTGTATTTCTATATTTGAGGCAATTGTTGAGAGAGAGAGAAGGGTGGGATTAAGCGCCATTCTTAGCCCTTAATATAACTGATACAGACACAGATCATCCACAAATGCTAAAGTTATTAAGTGGAAGATTGACAAGATGTGTAAAAAGAATGGCCCCCTTTGGCTATATAAAGTAAAGAGGAGATTCGTTACTATCTGCATCAGCTGCCCAAGGCTGATTCCTATGAGGCTACTGCTCAGACCTGCCTCTACCCTCCAACTTTCCTTACCAGACATGATACCAGCTGTCTATCCCATAGCACTCTCTACTTCCCAGATGGGTTAGAATAGTGCATTTCAGTGGCCCCATAGGACTCGCGGACAATGATCACAATTTGAGGGGCTATTAAAGAAGCTAACAGGTTTCCATTTAGAGAAGACAGTCTTTCTCAGCCATATTCACGCAGGCCTCTGTCTGATCTTTGGCCTCATAGCCAAACAGCTCTTGACCCCTTCCCTGCTCACGCAACATTACATATCTCTTTTAGGGCTGCCAATAAATGCCCAAAGGGCACACTACTCCACAATAAGCCTCAGCCCAAAGGCACTTGGCTCTAGCACTATGCTCTAGCTTTCCGAGTCAGTAAACCTGGAGGGACCCCATTCTGGAAGGCAGTCTCCAGATCAAAGAGACTCTGCTTTACTTTTTCTGTGGGCGGAGGAGTCAATCACTCTATCTCACACTTCAGCTCCTGGTTACACAGTTGCTGCTCCTCTGCCACGCCTTGTTATACCCCTGCTGCACCTCTAGTGTCATAGCCGTCTCCTGCAGCAAGGAGGTCTTTAACTATACAAGGAAACGTTCACTCTCTCGACCATTATGATTCCCTGAGATAAACTAATAAACTCAAAGGGTAGGAATTTGTTGTTCCAAACCTCTACACGATTGCTACATATCCATATAGACAATTTGATTCAACTGCATGACTCCCATGCCTCCCACTAAAATGAGGGCAGAATAAAGGCCCATCTTGCAGGGTTATTATCAAGACGGCCTTTTAAAACGATCCCACATTGTCATTGCAGTTTTATCAGGCTCACGTACCTGAGGGGGCCAGGCAGCTTCATTGCCTGGCGCACGGGGTCAGCAGGCGTCAGGGCCAAGTGGACATCAGCCGGCAGCCACAAGAACAAATCGACTGCCCCCAGTGGACGTGTGAGCATAGTTCACCTCAAGGACTTAAAATTTCCATCATAAGAAACAAAATGTAAGTCTTCTAAAATTAAATCACTGCATCCTCTGACAAATATGATACAGTTCGGCTTCAAAGCAGTGGGTGGGTGATTTTGTGTTCAGAAGTTGAAAAAGATGAATAGTTATCAGCTTAGACTTTGAACTGGTACCAGAGTGCTACGGGATTTACCAGCTAAGCTTTCTGTCATCCTGTTTCTGGATGATTTCTTTCCCCAGGCCAATTTTGAATGTTTGACGGTAGGCATGGCCTTTATCAACGTCACCTTGTTTAACAGAACCTGGCAGCTTGAGCTTCTCTTAAGGTGTTCTGATGAGGTCAGCTCCAAAGATAATAACTTACTGTGGCATTCAAACAAAATTCATTTTGCTCTGTATTCGACCCTTTCTGTAGCCAGCTAAACCTTGAGAGTAGTTTTGCATTCCTTTTTTTAACGCGTATTGTTTAAGAGACTCCACAAATAATATTTTTCAGAGGAGAGCAGTCGTTGATGGTTTGTTATGATGAGCTAATCATAGTTGGGGGAGTGGGTCTCCGATGATCATATTTCACTGCATATTAACAAGTAAATACAAGGCTCCTTGCCAAATTGGTCCCTAAGATCATTGTGAGCTATAGCAAATCAACCAGCAAGAATTACTGAAGGACTGCTAAGTTTAAGGACCTTGAGACAGTCAGAAGCATATGAAACATCTTTCTTTAAGCTTGACTCAATCTTCCAACTCTTTGCAAGATATTTATTTATTAAACACGATAGTGCATACACCATAAATCAGAGAGGATCCTGACCACCCTACAGGTATTTACAGTTCTGTAAAAGAGATAAGACTATTTTCCTATAGCTATAAAACTGAGACAGCTAAGGTAAATGCTGGAGCAAACTATACAAATATACAAAGTTAAGAGGCGAGAGAGGTCTACATTGAGAGAATCTTAAACTCAATGTAAGCCAGGTTCTGCAGTTATGGTGTCCCTTCCTTATGCATTTACTCACTTGGTTTGTTTGTTGTTGTTTTTTTTTTTTCAAAATAAATGCTCCAGCAATAATCATATGCCATGTGCTGGACAGTGCTGATGATTAAACAATTAAAAGCCATTAAGGACTATGAGCCTAAGACTCAAAGCTCTAGAATGTGCCCATTTCAAAAAATGGGTCTTCTCTGTTCCTCATCCCTCTATAATCAAGTAAACAACCTCAACATCAACTTTGATTCTTACTCTTTTATATTCAGCTGGGTCTCAGATCCAACTACTGTAACCCCTATTTTTCTTTTTACTCCCATCCCTACACTCCAGGAGCTGTCTGCTCACACCGAGAAGAAGGAAAACATCATCAAAAACTCAGTGGGACTCGCTAGGACAGGGCTGAACTGCCCCTGTGAGTTTTGAGACTGTAACTCTTTATGGAAATGGAAAGCCTTGTCTTTCCCCCTAGGAGAGGCTGATGGTTTTGAACTACTGACATTGAGGTTAGCAGCCCAACTAGTAACCACCGTGCCACCAGGGCTCCTGTGATTTGCTAATATCCCACAGTAACAGCATCATCTTTCAACCTGGTATCACTCTTGTGCCCACCACTAACTGCATTGCCACCAAACAATCCAATTCCAGTAAGCAAAGCACACCCTTGATGCTGCTCCAGCCTGAACTCTGAAGTAGTTCCTTGTTGATGGCAAAACAGTGTATGGCTCCTTAGTGTGGATCGCACGGCCCCTGTAATCAGATACCAACCTCTATCCACTGCCCCATCTTCCTCACCCTCCTGCACAGCCAAGACTGCAATCAACCTGACTATTCACTCTCCGGAATCCACCCTGCAATTTCATGCCCTTGTCTTTGATCGGGGCTTTTCTCTATGTAGATTACCTGGCCTCTACCTCATCATCTCTCAGAATTGTACTTAATCTTTCAAGCTGAACTCCTCTTAAGTCTTTCTGAATGTCTCCTATCATAATTATCTATTCTTTCTTCTCGTTTGTATAGTCTTTAAATTATACCCTTAGTATGACATTCATATTATACATCACATTTTTTACATAGTTATTTTACATAATAGTACCCCAAAGCACTCTCGCAAACATCTAATGCTTGCGCCATGGGTAGGAAACCAGGTGAAGAAATGGGTTCAGAGAATCTTGCCTGGGGCTTACGGTACCATCACCTTCAGTAGCACACTGCTCACAACTTAAATGTGGGATTTACAGTTCAGATGGGTTCCCCCCCCCCAAAAAAAACACCTTTTTATTGGGAGGTAATACAGATATCATATCATTCCATAGTTCAACCACATCATGCAGTACCGTACAATTGGTATCAGAATCCATTTCACAACATGCTCTTTCTTCTAGAATTACTCGGTACCATCTCCCTTTTACTCCCCTCCCTCCCCCCCACCACCAACACCAGAAACCCTCATTCTACAATGCTGTCTCTATAGGTTCATCAATCCTGGGTTTCATGTACTGAAACACAGGAAACCGCATAACAGAAATTCAAGAGGGCTATCCCTAATGACAAAATACAGCAGAGCTAAACTCCAATACGAAGAAAAGAAAACACATAAATAAAAGGTTGAAAACCACATCAGACGCAACGTGTCTGGGGGGGGATCAACCGACAAGGTTGGAACGGTTCCAGTCAGGTGTCATCATTTTGATCTCCTGTGCGTCATCTCTTTCATGGGCCCACTTGCTGCTCCTTAAGTACAGGAACCTAAACCTCACTCAGTGTTTGGGGCGGAGTAGACCTCGTACAGATGGATGGACTTCATGAACCTTCTTCTCGAGTCCCTCATCCACCATCTGCCTCTCTCCTTAGCTGACGTCTTTAGCGGTGAAGGGAATCTAAGAAGCTGGAGGTCAGGCTCTGCATCCACACAGGCTCCCTTTACTTACTTATGTCTGAGCCAAGGAGCTGTGTGCCTTGCTATTTCTGAGACAGTCTCAAATTAATCACCAACATGGACCTTAGTTCACCTGATCTAAGTCACTTGCCTTAAAATTCTGCCCAACAAATGCAATACACAGACCATTATAAAGGGAACGTATACTTAATAAGCTCAATTGTGGGGAAGTGCTGAACCTTAGTTGATAATAATACTGACAATCATGTGGCAAGACTGTATCTCATTCCAATGGAAGGAAGATGGGGGTTTTGGCCCCCATAAAGAGTTACAGTCTCAGAAACCCACAGGGGCAGATCTACCCTGTCCTTGAGGGCCCCTATGAATTGACATTGATGAGATAATAGTGGTTTTTATTTTTTTACTGTAGTGGGGGGAGGGAGGGATGGATCTCATTGCAGTCACTGCACTATAGAGCACACACTCATTCCATTGTCTAATTCCCACAAAATCTCCTTCCCAGTAGGGAAAATAACAATTTCAATTTTGCAGATGAAGAAACTGAGGTTTAAAAAGTTAAGTTGCTTTCTTGGGCCATATGTTTAATAAGAGATAGAAGCATAACTTGTCCAAATATCTGAGTCATGAAGCTATCTTTGTCTTTACTCTTAGAATAGATATACATATACACATATAGGTACACGTACATATGCGGGGACTTCCCACAGGTCATGGAAAGATTCCATTCTCTTTTCTTTCCAATTTTCTTTTGAAGCCCCCTCGTGTGTGTGTGTGTGTGTGTGTGTGTGTGTGTGTGTGTGTGTACAGTCAATATATATGTTGCAGCTGTTTGGGTTATTGAGTTGTCTGTGATTCCTGGCAACCTTATGTATAACAAACAACATGTTGTCAGGCCATGATCACGGGATATCTAACTTCATTGTTGGGGCTGTTTCATCAATCCAGCTAATCAAGGGTTTCTCTCACTTTCCCGGACTCTTTATTTGACCGACTGTGATAGTTAGATTTTCTGTGATAACATGGCTCCCATAGGAACATGAAGGCAGAGTGTAGCCTGGCGATCAGGTCACAGCTTGATTGGAGGGTTACCAAGATAAATGGTTTTCCAAGGCTGGCCTCCTTCTCTCTTTCTCCCGGGAGGTGGGACACACTCTCGTTGCTTCACTTTCCAGTTGATAAGACATACTGAGTCTCTCAGAGACCTGTGCCAGCCCTGTGATGCTTCTGCTGCCATTGGATCCACAAGGCTTTTCACCCACCAGTCTGTGATCTTCCAGCATTATGCATCATTGCATATGGCTGCATGAGTCTGAAGAGAGATTATGGACCAGTATTGAACTTATAGGCTGCTATCAGACTTATGATCTGGAGTGGTTTGGATGTTTTCTTGATATACAATTACTCTTTGATATAACGTTCTCTCGTACACATCTGTGAGTGTTTCTGTATGTGTTTCTATAAGTCAACCTGGTCTAACACACCAAGCTTCATGTTCTTTTCTAATGATTGATCTTTTCTAAGAATGCGCCCCAAGTAAGTGAACCAAAGTCTCACTGTCTTCACTTCAAAGGAGCATTCTGCATGTTCTTCTTCTAAGATTGAGTGTTGTCTGGTAAACTAAAAAATAATTCCCCCCAAAAAAACTCACTGCCATCAAGTAATTGCTGAATCATACCAACACCCCCATGCGTTTCTGAAACTGAGCTGTTTATGGGAGTACAAAGCCAATTATTTTCCCTCAGAGCTGCTAGGTGATTTCAAACTGCCAACTGTGAGGATTGCAGCCCAATATGTAACCACTACACCACCAGAGCTCCTGTTAGCTGGTTGTCCATGATGTATTCAATGTTCTTTGCAAACACCACAATTTGTATACAATTTTTCTTCTGTTTTCCTTTTCTTCCTCTGACTTTTGGGTGCGTATGAGGTGAATAAAGAGAGCATGACCTGCATCAAGGACACCTTAGTCCTCAAAGAGACAGCTCTGCTTCTTAAACCTATGAAAAGCTCTTTTGTAGTGATGTGTGATATACATATGTCTGTGTATATATCTCTATGCACACATATATATTCTATATATATGTACACACATAAACAAAGGGACTTCAACAAGTTCATAGAAAAATTCCATCAAAGCCCACAGAGAAGCACACAAGCCTGTGTAAACACGAGGTGTTGAAGGGATCAGGTATCAGACACCAAAGAACAAAAACCATCATTGTGTGGTCACCTTCCCCACATAAACGCTGAAGACGAATATGTGCATAAGTAAGTGTGGTGAAGAAGGCTGATGGTGCCCCGGCTATCGAGAGATTTAGTGTCTGGGGTCTTAAAGGCTTGAAAGTAAACAAGCGGCCATCTAGCTCAGAAGCAACAAAGCCCACATGGAAGCAGCACACCAACATGTGTTATCATGAAGGGCCGATGGGACAAGGTTTCAAGTACCAAAGGCAGCGGGGGTGGAGGGAATCATATCATCGTGAATGAGGGGAGCATGTGCTGGGTACCCAATGCCCATCTGTAGACAACTGGACATCCCTTGCAGAGGGGTAGTGGTGAGGAGATGAGTCACTAAGGGTTCAGTGTAGCAATAATGAAACTCACAACCTTCCTCTAGTTCTTAAACACTTCCTCCCCCCAACTATCATGATCCCAATTCTACCTTGCAAACCTGGCTAGACCAGAGGATGCACAGTGGTACAGATGGGAACTGGAAACACATGGAATCTAGGACAGATGAACCCCTCAGGACCAATGGTGAGAGTGACGATACTAGAAGGGAAGGAGGTGTAGAAAGGGGGAACCAATTACAAGGATCTACATATAACCTTCTCTCTGGGGGATGGGCTAACAGAAAAGTGGGTGATGGGAGACGCCTGGCAGTGTAAGATAAGATAAAATAATAATTTATAAAGTATTAAGGGTGCATGAGGGAGAGGGGAATGGGGAGGGAAAGGGAGGGGGAAAAGGAAAAGGAGGAGCTGATTCCAAGAACCCAAGCAGAAAGCAAATTTTGAGAATGATGAGGGCAATGAATGTATAAGTGTGGTTTATAGAATTGATCTATGTGTGGATTGTGATAAGAGTTGTATGAAGACCAATAAAATGATTTGAAAAAAATAGAAAACTTACATCATCTTTCATTCCATTTTTCCACAAACTTTTTGAGGCCACTTTCTATATACTCGTCAGTACACAATAATAGAAACTCTACATTGAAACCGATACTCTCTTTTGGGGGATGCTTCTCACTTTTGCATGCCTTCTTAGAAAGTGATGCTGACTTACTTACCAGGACTCCGCATGCCTACTTACTCCATTGTTAAGAATGCTTTGAAATTGGACCTTGTTCTTTACTAGTGTGTGATGTTAGGTAAATGTATAGAGGCTTAGAGAAAGCACTAACATTTATATATAACAATATCAGATGCACTTCATATGCTTATGTGTGTGCACATGCAGTGAGTGTTCTTAGATGAAAATGAGGGGTTAGAAACGTCACTAAGTTGGCTTCCTCTTACTCAATGGCACTCGCTCACTCAAGGTGGATTACCTGGGCCCTGCCACCCACAGGCAGACCTCTCTCGATCCCCACACCTTTCTGCTTGTTGAATCTTCTTCTCTGGCTCCCCTGGTGTACTGCAGGGGCCTCACATGGTGAAATGGATTACCCTAATGTGGGGAATAATTAACTAGAGATACACTTCTACTTCAGTTACCCATATAGGAGGGTACCTCTCATGGTGAGTTAAATATCTAATTTGAATTCAATTATCAAATCATCGTAACACTTTTATTAGGCCAGATGTGGTTTCATTATCTTGGAAAATACTGTTAGGAAGACTCAAAATTCTCTAGATGTCAACATTTTGTCTGTTTTTAAATTACCTTACTATTGATGAGTAGGGCTAATCAATAAAAGTTGATTATGAATGAAAAACTACCATGATATCTTATTTATTGAGTCTTTATATATGTCAGGTTCTTTACTAGGTTATTTACACACAATGCCCAATGCCATCTTCTCAATAACATTGTGGTTGTTGTGGGTGTGGTTGGGTGCTGTTGTGTGGACTTTGACTCATAGTGATCCTACGTACAAAAGAATGAATGACCTGGTCCCGTGCCAGGCTCACAATTGTCAAGTGTGAGTCCATTGTTCCAGGCAGTATTTCCATCAGTCTCATTGAAGGTCTTCCTCTTTTTTGCTGCCTGTCTGTTTAGGGAAGCAATATAGTACCATAATTGAAAAGGAAACTGAAGACCAGAAACATAAAGCAATTAACCCAATGGCCTCCAACAGCAAGCTGAGAGTAACTCTAGATATATTTATAGATTTCAGAATTATATATTCTACATAAAGGATTGATTTTTCCTGAAATGGAAAAAAAATAAATCTGATAAATTCTTACTCAATGAGTTTATCACTTAAATATTTCTCTTTTTTGCCTCTTTCTTCACATCTTATAAAACAAATTTAACTATATTATGCCTCACAAGAATTGGGTTTGGCATCAATCCTCCATATGATTTTTTGTGTCCTTATTTATTCACTCCACCAGTTTATCAGTTTGTTACCCTGTGGCTTCGGCATTGCTGTCATACTGGAAGCTAAGCCACCATGATGCCACGTACCATCAGGATCACCTATGGTGAATAGGTTTCAACAGTTTCCAGATGCAGAAAGGCTAGAATGTGCAGAGTAAGAAAGGCCCAGTTATCTACTTCTAAAAAGTAGTCAATGAAAATGCAATGGATCACAACAGAACACCCATTTCTTTAGTCACATCATCAAAAGGGATCAATTGGTAGAAGATATCATGCTTGGTGGAGTAGAGGGCCAGCGAGGGTGAAGGAACCCTTGGTGAGATGAATTGGTTCATATTTGTAGCTCAAATATTTCAGCCATCATGAGAGCTGAGCAATATTTTGTTCTTTTTATGTAGTCACGATGAGTCGGAGCAACTCTATGGCACTTACCTGTCTATCAGCTATTCACTAGACAATGAGGAATTGGATTAGATGGTGCTGAAGGTTTTATTTACTTAGAAAGTCTACAACTAGCCTTCAGCTGATTCACCTTGGGAGTTTATTCCCCCACAGAAGGCAACATCTGCTTCTCCCAGGAGCTTTCCTTTCATTACCTGCTAACTCAACGAGCAAGCTTTAGGATACTTCCCTAAATGTAGATGTCATGACTTCGAAGGATTGAAAATATTAATGGCTAATCACAAACAAAATATGTGGTTCCTTGTTAAAGTATATAAGCAATAGAATATGGTATCTACTACAAAATGATTTTGAGTCCTTAATATGAATCATCCATTTGACATGGTGCCTCCTAAACATTTGTTTGTACATTATTAAAATTTGAAAGAAAATTCAAATGCCACAATGTAAGTTGATAATGAAATATCAAAGACTCTGTACCCTGCAGTAATACATTTCAGGTTTAATGATTTTGAAGTCTTAATTCAGAATACCCTTGGCCCAATTAGCATAAGTGTCTTTCTACTATCCCCACCTTGAAGGAAGTGTGTCCAGGATGTGTTCAAGAAAGATAGTGACACGATGTCCCCTCACTGGCTCATGGAGCTACGGGGGACAACACTGAAGAACACAGTGCGGAAAGTGTGCACGCTCTGACTCTTCCCACCCACCCCACACCCCCACACACAGTGGGGTTAATCACAAAAGGAGCACAACAGAGCAGCCAGGGGAGCAAAGTCACAAAGTACCCCATGAATTCTGAAAATAAACTTCTGACTTGTGGGACAGCACTTGTCACCTCATCAAACCTTGTTGGAAGACCTTCTTAAAAGTCAGCAGACAGACCTGGAACTCTTTATAGGCTTTTTATTTCTCTCTCAAATGCCTGCCTATATAAAATAGACAGGATAAAATGTCCCAAGGATAAAACAAGGGGACCAACATTTCTAGTGGGGTATAGGGGGGCCACAGGAGTAGTGGAATGAAAGGGGTGAAAGGGATTCAGGGAGTCAACAAACTCAGGGACAGGGAAACAACAAAGGGTCTAGAATAGAAGGAGAGAAGGGTGTAGAAAGCCTGGTGGGGTTTGATCAATTGTAGCCAAGAGGAATTCTGAGAGCCGAATGAAGGGTGAACATGATAGTGGGGTGGGAAGAAAGTAAAAGGAAACAGAAGAAAGAATTAGAAGGTAAAGGTTATAGAGAGATGTATAGATATAGGTATATACATATGTAAATATAAAATAAGTAGTATTTGGGTTTAGGGCTTCTACTTAAATCTTCCCTCAACACAAGAACACTTTATTCTAATAAACTGGCATTGTGTGATGATACTCACCTTCCTGACACGATCACTGAAGACAAAATGGGTGCATAAGCAAATGTGGTGAAAAATGCTGGCTATTACATGATATAGCATCCCGGATCTTAAAGGCTTGAAGTTAAACAAACAGTCATCTAGCAGGGAAGCAACAAAGCCCACATAAAAGAAACACACCAGCCTGTGCTATTACAAAGTGTTGATGGGATCAGGTACTAGAAGATCAAAAACAAGCAATTATACTGATGTGAAGGAGAGGGGTCAGTGTGGAGACCCCAAGCCTATCTGTAGACAATTGAACATCCCCTCACAGAAGGGTTACATGGAAGAGACATTTGGCCAGGGTGTAGCAAGGCACCAAGGAAACACACAATATTCCTCTGGTTATTAAATGCTTCCTCCCCCCACTATCATGACCTCAATTCTACCTCACAAATCCTATGAAACTGGAGTATGTACATTGGTACAGATGAAAGCTTTTGGCACGCAGAATCCAGGACAGATAAATAGATCCCTCACAAACAGTAATGGGAGAAGTGCGGTACCAAAAGGATAAGTGGCAGGTGGCAGGGCCAGGGGGGAGAGAGGGGAGAACTGACAGCAATGATTGATGTATATAACCCACCCCTCACTAAAGAGGACAAATAACAGAATATATATATAATGTATTAATGGTTCATGAGGGTGGGGAGGGAAGGAAAAAAAGATGAGCTGATAGCAAGGGCTCAAGTAGAAAGATAATGTTTTGAAAATGGCAATATCTGTACAGGTTTGCTTGATATAATTGTTTTGTGGATGGTTATAATATCTGTAAGAGCCCCCAATAAAATTTTTAAACAAAAGCAAAGTAATGCTACTAGAATTTTCTCTTGTTTCATCAGAACCAGTTCCCTGTCACCTTCTTGTTGTTAGGTGCCACTGAATTGGTTCCAACCAGCGAACCCATGCATGGCAGAATGAAGCACCGCCCCATCTGGTACCATCCTCGCAATGGCTCCCCTTTGAGCCCAGTGCTGCAGGCACTGTGTCAGTCCCTCTCACTGAGGGCCTTCCTCTTTTTCACTGCTCCTTTAGAAGAAGCAGGATGTCCTTCAGGTACCAGTGGCTCCTGGAGGCATGCCTCACCATCCTTGCATCTGATGAGCACTCTGGACATACTTCTTGCCAGACACATGTGTCTGTCTCTGAGCGGTCCATGATACTTCCCATATTCTTCACCAGCACCATAACGGAAACGCATGGATTCTTCTTCAGATGCTGTTTCTAAAAGGTAAGCTTTGTAATATAGATACTTGCACTTCCACTTTGCCCCTTCCAGAGAAATTAAAGAAATGACGAGTCACTCACCAAAAGGCTTGTCAGCTCAAGAGCTGCCCTCCCATTCCAGTGTCTCCTTTTATGGTGCAAGTAGAGCAGCTGCTTCTACAGAAGAGAAACGGGGAGAGGTGTAATTTGGTCTGTATTTTAAATACAGCTCGTGATGATCCGCTCATTTGCATGGTAGCCTCTTTTTAAGCTAGCCGGTGTTAACATGCTCCATTGCTCACTGGAAAATTCTGGTCGAGAATATAAGTTCCCAAAATTATTTGGTCTACAGTTCATTTTTCAGAAAAATAAATTGGGTGCCTATATGACATTTAAAGATGTTGTACACTAGCACACCATCCAGGATAAGGTGTAGGCATCTGTGTTAGTCTGCATACATTAGAGAAACAAATCCACAGAAAGATATGTATAAGAGAGAAAGGTTTATATAAAGGGTAAGTGCACATCAAGAAAACAGCCCAACACAGTGCTGTCCAAGCCCACAAGTCCAACTTTAACCCATATGTCCGACACTATCCACAAAGTCCTCTTCCATCTCACAAAACACACGCAATGATGCTGACTGCAAAGGGAAAGATGCAATCAGTGAGCGTGTAAGCATCTCAGCACTAGCAGGGGTCTCCACACGGCTGCTCCAGCACCCAGGGCTGCATCAGGGTAGGTCCTCCTTGGGCTTCTCCTCGGGCATGTCTTGCAGGAAGTGAGCCTTGCAAGCTGAAGCAGGGAACTGGCTAAGGCAGCTGCACCCTGGTCCGACCATCACAAAGCAAGAGACCCGGGAGCTTGAAAGGCGAGGATCACCGAGCCACTTACCCTTCCATCCTTCAATTAATCCCACATGTGTTTATCTATCGGCCAAGTTGGCACAATAAACATTAATTTTCTCAGCATCTGTTTTTGCAGCTTCCTGTACATTGTACCAGCACCCCACAGGAAGTTGTATCACCCACTTTGGGAAACACTGAGGCACCTTAGAGGGAAGTCCTGAAGATCAACTTGCAAAAAAATCAGCTATTGAAAATACTCTGGAGTAGTTTTACCTTTGACACATATTGAGGTCTGAATGAGTCAGAGTCAGCGGGCTAGGAACTGGTCTCAACAAGAGAGCATCTTGAGTCACAAAGTAATGGCTTAGCACACCCTTAGTCTAAATCTTAAATCTCTACCATAAAAGTGTGCAGGCATGAATTAGGAGTTTGAGGCGCCATGTGCAAAGGAAATGCTTATTCTACTTGAAAGCAGTTATCTGCCTGAAAGAATTTTTGTGAGAGCATTTGTCTGCCTGAAAGAATTTATCTGACCTATCATCTTTGGTTATGGGACTTGTTCTTTTAAAAGGAAAGTAGTTGAACAGAGACAGAACAGAGGAAAATCAACAGGTTGTTGGAGGAACATTAAACCACATGATATAAGAAACAATTGAAGTACCTGAGGAGATTATTGGGAAGGGGAAATTTTAATAATCAGGAAGAAGATAATAATTATGTTCAGATATCTCTGAAAAGGAAGACTGTTTGTCTAATAAGATGTTTCTATTTAAAATAAGGAGTCCCTGAGTGGCACAAATGGCTCATGTGATCTGCTGCTAACAGAAAGCCCGGAGGTTCTAGCCTACTCAGAAATGCATTGGAAGAAGGCTGGTGATGTTCTTTTAAACAAGGGTCTTTGGGAACAACATTGAGGGTTCTACTGAGACACGCATGGGGGCACCATGAGCCAGAGTCAACTCTAGAACCAATAAAAAATAAATACCCTCACTCAATGGATCAAAATTCCAACTGAAGAAACTCTAAGTAATATAAAATCCAAGAACAATATTTTGAATTGTTTGAAAACAGAATGGGCCTCTTTGATACATAATATAGACCATCCATTGGAAGAAAAGCTGCCATCCAGTTGATTCCCAGTCATAGCGACCTTATACACCCTATAGATCCTATAGGACAGGGGAGAACTGTCCCTGTGGTTTTCAGAGACTGTAACCCTATGTGAGTAGAAAACCCTGTTTTTCTCCCTTGGAGAGGCTGGTCATTTCGAACTGTTGACCTTGAGGCTAGGAGTCCATTGCATAATCAGTTATGCCTCAAGGGTGATTAGAATCAGCTTGAGAACGAGCGTGTGATTTGACGAGTCTCTGATTCTCAGGCTGCTATGACAGAGAAGCTAGACAGTTGGCAAAGAGCATCTACATAGTGCAGTTCCAGCACAGGAACGAACCACAGTCTGACCAGGCTAATTACAAATTGAAGTGGTTTCTTTTCATTTTCCGGGAAAAAAATTTTTTAACTAATTTTTTTTATCATAGAGAATAGAAGGACATGTTAAGGAGACACATTGTCAGGAGTAGAATAGAAAACAATTATCTTTTGATGCATTCCAAGTTTTGTCAAGATCTTATCAAACTGAGCCCACGGAGTGTCAAGAGATGAAGATCCATTCATCTAGAGAGGTTATAGAGCAGAGAGAAATCAAATGACAGGAGAGTGTGGATGGTGATGGCTTAGGAAACAGGAACATCGCATTGGGGAGAAGACACGCAGGATGATGGTCCTCATTGGACACGTTTGACCTCGTTTCTATCCAGCCCTTGGTGAGCGAGGGTGTGTGCTATAGATGACTGGGATGTTAGACTGTTTTGTCAGGGCGCACCGCAGCCCTCTTGGACCACAGCGTGGAAATCACACTGAATGGAGGAGCTTTCCTCAACTCACCTGTAAGCCGTGGACTTAAGGCTGAAATTCCCTAGGGTTGGAAGAAGAGTATGAGTGCTATCCCAAGGTTAGATAATTGGCAGTTAATCAACTTTGGTCCGGATCTCTTGCCTGGAGGTGCCCAATGAATGGTGGCCCAGACTACCATATACTTACTACTAAATATCTTTCTTGCCTTATCACTAACTCCATTATTTGTATAGAGTCGAGACGCATAAGAGTTTAAGCTCACCAATATGGTTTTGTTTGTTTGTTTGGGGTCTTCTAATGCCTGTTCCCCAGTCCCATCGACACCTCACGATCGCACAGGTTGGTGTGCTTCTTCCATGTGGGTTTGTTGCTTCTGTGCTAGATGGCTGCTTGTTTAACTTCAAGCCTTTAGGACCCCAGATGCTGTATCTTTTGATATCAGCTTTCTTCACCACATTAGCTTGTGCACCCGTTTTATCTTCAGCGATTGTACCAGGAGGGTGGGAGCATCACAGGATCAAAGTGTTCTTGCTTTGAGGAAAGGCGTGAGCAGAGGTCCAAAGTCCATCCACTAACTCACTGTATTTCCATATAAACATATGCCCATGTGTCAATGTCTCTATTTTTATGAATTAATATATTTACATATGTATATATACCGATGTTTATACCTTTATCCATAGCTTTGCTTCCTAGATTTTTCCTGTTTTCTTTTATCTTCCTCCTTTCCCACCATTACACTTGCCCTTCTTCTGCCTTTTAATGATTCCTCTCAGGTAGATTGCTGTTGCTCCAACACCCCCAGGATCTCTACATTCTCCTCATTGTTGATTTTAATTCCCTAGTTGTTCTCCTGTCTATGGCACTGTTTGCGCACCACTCCAGTCTCTTGCCTCCTCCTCTCCGCAGATCCCTCTGGAACCACCGGTCCCATTGCTTTCTCCTTGAGTTTGCTTCCCATGACTATCTTATATAAGTAGGCAAACCAACAATAACAGAGATCAAACAAAAAGAAAACAAAAGATTGAATAAAAGGAGAAAAAAAATAACTACCTCACAAAAACCAAAAAGCCGGGAATTGTGTACAAACAACATTTTAAAGATATTTCTTTGGACGCCAGCCAACGTATCTGCATCTCTGGTAGCCGGCATCCCCTTGGGCCTTGTGAGTCCTGTGCTAGGAACCTGAGGAGAGGGCAGCCTGCCATTCTCCCCATGGAAGAGCCCATTCTTGTAGTGCATCAGGCCTCTAAACCCTTGTATACAGTTTCTCAAATCTCTCTGAACCAGTCCATTCCAACTCATGGCTACGACATGTGTGTCCAACTAGACATGTGCTGCCTTGGGTTTACAAGGAATCACCTTTCAGCAGCAGCTAGTCGTTCCTTCCAAGTGCCCTCTGGGTGGACTCCACCCTCCAAGCATTCCATTAGTAGTCAATGACGTTGACTGCTTGCACTTCCAAGGACTTCTGTGTTCTCACTTGGGATGGCAGGATGGTCGCTGCTTGCTCTTTCTGCAGCACGCTGCCACGCACAGCCCCTGATGAGTGACCCAATCTCCTTGTAATTGTGTCACAGTCATTACAGTGCTCCCCTGCCATGACCAGAGGGAAGGCCACCCAATGGTCTGGAAGTCTTGCCCACTTCCGAGGCAACACCCATGAGAGAATAACTTCTTGTTCTGATCTCTCCAAGCCTCTCCCTGTGTTCTGACCCAACTTCCTGGGCTTTCAAATCTGAACAAAGTCTTTGGCTCAGCTATCTCCAAGCCCTCCTCTAAACTAAGAGGTCTCCCCCTAACTTTGAAGAAGTTTTTCTATTTCTGACTCACCATTCCTACCCAAAGGTTCTTTGTGGAAATGCCGATGTCCCAGTATTCCAGGCACCGCTGTTAGATTTGTCATTCAAAAGCACACGCATTCCGGCTACAGTTTCCCTAAAAAAAACCCCAAAGGTACTTATTTTATAATCAAAGCAAAGCAATTATTGATTTGTGTCAGTCAAAGGGTTTCTGAAAGAAATCATGCTTCTTTTGCAATGGTGAAGAGGGTCCCAGGATAATTAAAGAACAAAAGAGAAGTCACTGAGAAGAGTGCAATATTTTCAGAAATGTTATCTCAATTACTCTAGATTTTTCTTGTTCATCTGTAGAAGCATACTGAATTTACTAGAGATGATTTGAACTGTTTGTTTGGTTTGATTTATATTAAGGAGTCATTAAAAGTTTAACGATATTAAAAGATAATCCTTGATGGAACTCATAGTCCTGGAACAGACATGCTGGAGTCATTGATTTAGGGACTACTAAGCCACAGTAGATTGAAAAATGTATTTAATTAGCTCATCCAGTGCTTTAAGGTTTTGTCTGCTGGCTTGTTTTTAATGCCATTTTCTTTGCTAAAACCAAAAAGAGGAAAGAGATGTTACTGACTTTAGGTGTTTAGTTATAATTGCATAGGCGCACAGTGAATTTTGTCCTACAAAGGACCACTGGCTCTGTGTGTGTGTGTGTAAACACAATAATTTAAAACTCCATGTTTGAAAGGTCTATTGAAAAACTATTATGTATGTGTCACTCTCCTCGATACTAGGTTATAATATTAAATTTGAAAACCTTCTACCCTCACAGAATTTAGCGAATGGGCACTCTGCTCTTGCCTACACCATTACTCTTCCCTGAAGTAATCATTTTTGAACATGCGCCGCATCACGGGCACCCTGCTGAGGATGACGACTCATTGCCCACATTTATTGAGCACCTGCTATGTGACAATCATTTTTTTCCTGGCAATGCAAATGCAGAATAAATGTGAATATAATAGAGACAAAATGCTAAGTCATGTGGAGCTGACCTTGAATAAGAGTAAGTGAAAAATATTGCTACATAGTAAAATGCTTATTAAATGTCATTTACTAATAATAAAGTGTTGCTGTGTTATTTTATTAAATGAAACTATCAAATTCTGATTCTATTGTTTCTCAGCATAGCTTCCCTGCGGGCCTATCCATTTGGGAAGGTGGTGTGTCCATCTATTTAAACCTTCTCCAAAAGATTCCGTGTCCTTCTCACTACCCCAGTCCTTCTCACTACCCCCTTTAGGGGACACAGATCATGCTCTGGGTCAATGTTCTTTGAGCTGGGAAACATAGAGAAGTTTGCAGGGGCAAGATCAGGGTTGAAGGTTGGATAGGCTAACATCTCCAATAAGAAATTCTCAGAGGACAGCCCTTGTTACCCTCAAAGAATTAACCAGTGCCTTATTGCCATGGGAGATGAGGCGGGGGCGGGGGGGGAGAGGGGGGACCTAGGACAGACTTTCTTGGCCTTTATCACACCCATGGCCAAATATTCAATTTTATGGGTCATTCTGTGGCACCTAGGAATAAAGGTCTGGCGATCTAATTGCAAAAATCAGCCATTGGGAATTTTATAGAACACGTTCCACTCTGATAGGCATCATGAATCAACCCAGCAGCAACTGGTTTTTCACAAAATAGCATGGCTGTTGTGGTAACTTTGGTAGGAAACAGTAATGCAATCACACGACCCCCAATTGCTGGTCCTTTGAATTAAAGTTGCAGTCAGGATAATTTGATAAATCTCTACTAAATCTAAATAGTGTGAAGTTTAAGAAAGGCGTTTGAACACAAATCATCCATTACCGTGTCTACTAGCTAACAAGGATTCGCGAGTTTTCTAATAGAGTTTTGTCTTTCATTTTACACGATTGAAACATAGTTACAGAAAACATTCTGCATTGAAATATGAGAGCAAGCAAAAAACCTTTCTACTAAAAAAACAACAAAAAAACCCTTTCTACTAGAGTTCCAGCTTATACATGCATGGGTTCATTGCAAGCCAAACATGTTTGGACACGCCTGCCGTCAGCGGGTGGCTGCCGAACATCTCTCAGTCATGCACTTGTCTGGGCCTCCTTAGGCTGCCTTCTTGGGGGCTACAAAGAAAACATTTTTAGATCATGCTTTTAACCAAACCAGGTGGCATTTTCCCAAGTCATTAAAGTTTTTCAAAAATAAAAAAAAAAGTTTCTGCAAATGTAGCTCCCCATGATTTATCAGAATCATCAAGTGGTTTAAGTACAAGAGGGAAGACGTCAAAGATGAGCCAAAAGAGGAAGATTGCTCACCTTGATAAGTGAACAGCTCTGGCAGAAGTCTAGACATGGATGGAAGAAGCTCACCGTGTCCATTGACGCAGTAGATGCTGAAGTTGGCATTTCCCGAGTGTCTGGGTTTTCAAATTCAAGCCTGTGTGAAGACCAGCTCACGGAAATAGTTATCTTTCCACCATCCTTTTGAGCAAGATGGGAGCTAAAGACAAAGGTATGGAACCAGAGCCGAGTCTCAGATGGACCAATATGATGCAACGAGCAAGGACCAGTCACAAGATTTTCCTAGAACGTCTGCTGGATCAGGACCATTCAAGACAGAAACGTTAGTGCAGAAAGTGATGGTGCCTGGTTTGGAGGATTCCAAAGAAGTAATCTTGACAGAGTTTCCAAAGAACATAGGACGATCCCAGTCTTATTATGAGGAAGTGACAAGAAAATGGAAAACGGTGTGGATGAGATGAAGAAAGCTACACAAAGGACTATTTTCCATCGCCACTCAGTTCATCGATCCCTTCGTTGAGTTGCCCAGGGCTGGCCTCTGATAATGTAGGGGGGAAGCTTATGCTGTTCATCCTACCGCCCTGATCTTGCCCCTTCAGACTTCATTTCATTCTCTAAAGTCAAAGAACAATTAGGAAGAACATGATTTAAGTCCCTGGAAGTTTCCCAGAGGCTGTGTGGATGTGGTGTAGATCCCAGAGTGCAGAACTCAGAGTGGGAAAAGGTCAGAGAGACGACGGACACACCACCCACAGAAATGTAGAGCCCTCGATTGAGGGTATGTCGAGAAACAACACTTTCATAGTTTGACATTTCTGTTTAATAAAACATGATGCTTCTATGATTTTGTAGAAATTATATTTTACTTACCTTCCTACATCCGCCAGATCCCTAAATCATTTGTAACAATATGTAATTAATTCATTTGAACTGTTGAATTCAGAGTTGATCATCTGAAAAATAACCCCCTCCCCACCTAATCCACAATAAAAAGGGGGAGGAGACATTTAATTAAGTCAGTTCACTACATTGCACTTTAGATTGTGCAGAACCACTAAGCATAACTATAAAAAGTAAAAGTAGAAGTGCTTTTAGACTGATCACATATAATCACTTATTTCATTAAGAAGCAGAGTCAATTTGATGAAAGTGAGTTGGATTAATATTTCATTAAAATTGAGTGCTGACACCAGCTTGTGTGATCGTGAGTTGTCAATGGGAAAAGGGTTCAGAAGTTCAAAAATAAACAACCTCATCAAGGTGAAGGAGAGGAGTCAAAGCAGAAACCCAAAGCCCATCCATGCATAATTGGACATTCCTGCACAGGGTAGCCTCACAGAAGAAAAGATCCATCCAGGGGACCGTTTAGCACTGACGAAACACAATAATCCTCTAGTTCTTTCATCCTTCCTCCTCCTACTATTATGATCTCAGTGCTATGTTGCAAGTCTTACTAGACTGGTGTACATACATTGCTACAGGTGAGAGTTCTCAATATACAGAATTAAGGATAGACAAATCCCTCAGAAACAGTAATGGGAGTAGTGATTCCTGGAGGGTAAGGGAAGGTGTAGGGGTGGGGTGGGGAAGAAGAGATAGCAATGGTGGCAGAATACCTCCCCCCGAGAGGGACAAATACCAGAATTATAGGTAAAGGGATAGAATGGCTACTGAAATATATGTATAAACAACAATACATAATATATTAAGAGTTTGTACATGTGGTAGTTACATAATTGTTTGTCAATTTGAGAGGATTAAGAGTTAAAAGGTGGAGTCTATCCTGTCAATTAGGTCATCGCCAATAAGGCCTCTGTGTGGGCATGGCTTTCTCCTGAGGACCCTGGAACTCCAGTATTCCTCCTTGGAGGTGGGAGACACACTCTCTCTTGACTCTCTCTCTGTGGGACGTTGCAGCTGACAAGACACATAGAGTGCCCTGAGCTAGAGAAAGCACGTGGAGACCCCTGCCAGCGCTGAGATGCTTACAACGCCACTGGATCCACAAGACTTCCCACCCACTGGCCTGTGATCTTCCTGCATTTGCCATCATTGCATGTGTTTCCTGAGTCTGAAGAGGAATTTATAGATTGGTATCGGGCATATGGGCAACTATCTGACTTATGGACTTGATCTGGACTAGGTTGGGATGTTTTCTCAATATTCAATTGCTTTTGTATATCAAGCTCTTTCTTATACACATAGGAGTGTCTATGATTTTTTTTTCTCTAGTCAACCCAGACTAACACAGTAAGAGTGGCAGGGTGGGGGAGGGAGGGAATTAAGAGGAGCTGATATGTCTTGAAATTATTAATGGCAATATTTCTACATATCTGCTTGATATAATGATGTATGGATTGTTATAATATATGTAAGAACCCTCAATAAAATGATTTATTAATTTTTAAAAAATTGAATGCTGAGTTTAGTGTTTTGCTTTAAATTTTGTAACCATATTACCATAGAGCTGAAACGCCTCAATGACACGAAAGTTGATTTACCTACATGGCAAACCAAAGTCACTGCCATGCAGTTGACGATGAGTCCTTGCAACCCCACAGGACAGGAGAGAACCCCGTGGGTTGCTGAGACTGTAACTCTCCAGAGGAGTAGAAAATCCAGTCTTTTTCCCTTAGCAAGGCAAAGCAACTATTTTTTTTGTCTCCTCTCAGTGGGACAATATTCTAAAGCACTCTTTAGAAAAAGGCAAACCACAGGTGAAAAGAAAATAAATATTTCATCAGCAAATAAGTCATTTTCCCATGCTTGTGAAAGCTGACAGGGGCAGGCTGTCTATGGAGTTTTCATTCTAATATTTGTGCTTTCTGGGTGAGAGGGACTGATGCTGACATTTTAGAATATTGGGCCAGAGGATGAAAGACACAGGCTGTTTTGAACTATGTGTCTGCCTTTGGCAGCCCTTCCCTTAAATGTGTATTTGCTTTGATCTGTCTAAACAAATGAGCAGTTCTGTGGAGAAGCATGTATTTGCAGGGTCACAAGGAAAGAGGCAGAGACTCTATCATTTTCCTAATCAGCTCTTCTTGTTAGCCTGCAACATAAGTAGACCCTTGCCCTGCTCCTGGGACAAATGGCAAAGAAAAGCTAATGCAAGACAGCAAGATGTACAAACAGAGCTTTCACATATGGTTTAAAATCTCATCACAAATAAGCTGTGGATCTGCACCTGGACCTGTGTTAGCTCTACAGACAAAGGAGCTGGACACCAGGAAGTTTCAGGATCTAATGGAAGGAATAATGATTAAAAGGACATTGATCTCGCTCAGGAATGCCTTCGGTGGCGAGAATCATGAATGAGTCTTAGCACAAAGGACTGCTAGAAGACCACTGGTAGGAAGAGGTCCCCACAGGACAGTCTCGGGAGATAAATAAAACAGTGGGAAAGACGTGATGGATTAAATTGTGTTCCCTCACCCAAGCAAGTCCTGGAATCCTGAGCTCCGTATCTGTTCATGGACACCCTGTTTGGAAATAAGTTTTTCCCTACTATGTTAATTAGATGGTTAAGTAGTTTCTAAATCCAATCACTTCTGAGCTATCAAAAGAACAGCTTGGACACAGAGGTACAAAGGCACTGGGAAAGACAGAGGCTACCTGTGAATGGCGGGTTGCGGTAAAATTAATAAATTCCTCAATGCATACTCATTCCAAGCTTTGAGCCTTTGAAACTTTAACCACTGCTGTCTTATTCAAAGGAGCCCTGGTGGTGTCAGGGGTTACTTGTTGGGCTGTGATCAGCAAGGTCAGCAGTTCGAAACCACCAACTGCTCTGTGAAAGTCAGATAGTGCTTTCCACTCCCATAAAGAATTAGAAGGGCAGGTCCACCTTGTTCTATAGGGTTGCTAAGAGTGGGTAATGGTTTGATGGCAGTGAGTTGGGTTTAGTTTGGTCTTACTCAAACCATCCACGGTAGCAGTCCAATTTCCCATAGACCATATCAATCACCCCTGCCAGGTCCGAACACCCCGCACAGGAGCAAGACATGAAGGGAGTGCAATAGAACGAGGGATGCTGAACAATGAAGCCCTCGAGGAATCCAAAAATAGATCTTAGAACTGGTGGGCAGGGGGTGGCACTTCACCAGATCAGATTGGAAAACATTCAGAAGGGTTAGCAGACAGAAGACCTGGAACTGTTTATACGGTTGGGTGTTTGTTTGGTTTTTTTTTGGTGTGTTGTTGTGTTAGTCTGGATAGGTTAGAGAAATAAATTCAAAGACACATTCCTTTGTGTATAAGAAAGAGTTTTATATACAAGAGCAATTAAATATTGAGAAAATATCCCAGCCAAGGCCAGATCAAGTCCATAAGACTGATATTAGCCCATATGTCTCATACTAATCTATAAAGTCCTCTTCAGACTCCGGAAATACATGCAATGATGGCAAATGCAGGAAGATCACAGGCCAGTGGATGGGAAGTCTTGTGGATCCAGTGGCGCTGTAAGCATCTCAGCACTCACAGGGGTCTCTATGTGGTTTTTCTAGCACAGAGCACTAGCGTAATTCCATGTGTCTTGTCAGCTTCAATGTCCCACAGAGAGAGAGCCAAGAGAGAGTGTGTCTCCCACCTCCAAGGAAGAATACTGGAGTTCCCAGGATCCTCAGGAGAAGGCCATGCCTTCACAGAGGCCTCATTGATTATGACCTGATTAGCAGGCTAACCTCTACCACTTCACTCTGAATTCTCAAATTGACAACAGATTGTGCAACTACCACAGTTGTGGTTTCTTCCTCTTTTTCCTTTTTCTCATCTCTATCCACATAGGCTAGGTAAGATAATGAGTCCTGAGGAGAAAACAGTAGGGTCGATGACTCTAGGGGGACATGGGAGAGAAGGTGGTGGGATAAAGGGCGAAGGGAGACAACAAACCCAGGGACAAGGGGAAAATAAGCGATCTAAAACTGATGCCGAGAAGAACATCGAATGCCTCATGGGGTGTGATCAAATGCAATTAATCTGAGAAAAAGTACTGGGAGTCAAATGAAGGTCGAACATGACTGTGGGGCAGGAGAAAAGTAAAAAGAAATACAGGAAAGAACTAGAAGGCAAAAGACATAGAGGCATAAATTTAGGCATGCACATATGTAAATACATTAATATATGACAATAAAGATACAGGTTTATGTACATATATTTAAATGTTAAGCATTAAGGTCACAGGCGGGCATTGGTCTCTAGTCAAGTACTCCCTCAACACAAGAACACTTTGTTCTAACATCTGGCACTCTGTGATGCTCATCAATTGCTGAAGTCAAAATGGGGATATAAGCAAATGTGGTGAAGTAAGTTGATGGTGCCCAGCTATTAAAATATATAGCATCTGGGGTCTTAAAGGCTTGAAGTTAAACAAGTGGCCATCTAGCAGGGAAGAAACAAAGCCCACATGGAAGAAGCACACCAGCCTGTGTGACCATGAAGTGTCGATGGGATCAGGTATCAAGCATCAAAGACCCAGAACAAACAGGTATATTGATGAAAATGATGAAAATTGGAGTGGAGACCTAAAGCCCACCTGTAGCTAATAAGATATTCCCTCACAGAAGGGCCACAGGTCAGGAGACTGCCAGGCTGCAGCACAGCACCAACGGAACACACAACATGCCTCTAATTCTTTAATGCTTCCTCCTCCCCACTATCATGACCCCAGTTCTAACTTACAAATACAACTAGACCAGAGCATCTACACTGGTACAGGTAAGAGCTCTCAACACACAGAATCCAGGACAGATAAATCCTTCAGCATTGAGCATGGCAATACCATGAGCGTAGGGGGAAAGTGCAGGGAGGAGGAGAAATGGAGAACCGACTCAATGATGCACAATCCCCCTGCCGCCCACACAGGGGGATGAACAACAATAACATGGATGACAGAAGATAGCAGGAGGTGTTAGACATGAAAATAATAATTTATAATTTATCGCGGGTAGGAGGGTGAGGGAGGGAGGAAAAAGGAGCTGATAAGGGCTCAAGGAGAAAGAAAATAATTTTTAAATGGTGATGGCAACATAGGTACAAAGGTGGTTGATACAATTGATGTATGGATTGTTATAAGACCTGTAAGAGCCCCCAACAAAATGACTTATTTATAATAAAAAGGATAAGAAAGAAAACAAACACACAAAAAGAATCCCAAGGTGGCCGGGTGGGCATCCCATCCTTCAATTGGATGGGGCCCTGGTTATATTACCCCCGATGGACACACTGCTCCCATGGGAACTAGTGCCTCCAGACCAGCAAACCCAAAGTTGGAGGGAAGGAAAGCCAGCATTTGCTAGTAGATCACTTAGAAGAAGTGGTGAGAGGATAACACAGAATTACTCCAGTGTAAATATTTGCAGTGGATGATGTGGTATTAGCATTGCACAGGAGAGAATTATGACTGTCACATTCTAGTCAAGTCAGGATTGATTCAGTAACTTTAAGCAAGTGTATTTCTTGCACCTAATAAATTTTAGTATTTCTAATAGGTGCTGCCATTTGAGCTAAGGTATTTAGCAAGTATCTGATTCAATGCTGCCACCTTCAATTCTTCCACGAGTGAGACGGGGCTCTTAAAAATCATAAAGCTAAATATGAAATACTGCAGCATTTCCTCATAAGACTGGAATCGTACCACGAGTATAACACATTCAGTATGATCTTTCTAACATGATAAAAATAGCTCTCACATCTAAGCTTAAGGCTAAACGTATGTGATTTCTGCAGGGTCAGAATTGCCAAAGACTTTTTTAAGGCAGATCTATGGCTTTGGAAAGTTGGCTTAAAATGAAAAAAAAAAAGATATCAGCGTTTATAATTAACTTCTTTGTTGAAATGTTTTAAGGTCGATAATTCTTCAGGAAATGGAGCATGGTCCACTGCCAGTTAAAATGAATTCATGGTTCCCTTTCTTCAGGAAGTGCCTAACACCTGTTTCTAATATTTGTTGCCTTGGCCTAATTCCATGTACTTGGTTCACCGGCTTATCCTGTTCAGGTCTGCCTGCTCTGAATGAGTTGAGTAACCACTAAATCCAGGTGGTCTCGAAATTTCCATCACGATTGAATGGTGAGCACCCTTAGCGGGTGGCAAGTGGCTGTGCTCTTCGACAACACACACCACATTCTTTCAAGATAGCTCACAGACCACACAGCCCTCTCACCCCATGCATGTGGCTGCCTACTGAGAGGCACAAATGAGCTTGGCTTCTTCAAAGGAAATGATATGGCAACTTTCAATACAAACACGAAGTGTTATGCTTCAAATACAGCAGGTGGGGATAATCTGCTTGTGGTTTTGGAAGCCAACTAAAGATAGCCTGAAAGAGAGAAGGGGAAAAAAGTGATGACCTGAGTTAGTTAGTTTATTGTACCAACCGGGCCAATAAACACATGTGGGGTTAACTGAAGGGCGGAGGAATAAATGACTCAGTGAGACTCGCCTTTATAGTTCTCAGGTCTCTTGCTTTGTGATGGTCGGACCAGGATGCAGCTACCTTAGCAGTTCCCTGCTGCAGCTTGCAAGGCTGACTTCCTGCAAGACATCCCTGAGGAGAAGCCACATAAACCTATCCTGATACAGCTCTGGATGCTGGAGCACCCGTATGGAGACCCCTGCCAGCACTGAGATGTTTAAACATTCACTGACTCGGCTTTCCTCCTGCAGTCGGCATCATTGCCTGTGTTTTGTGAGTTGGAGGAGGAATTTGTGGATTGGTGTTGGACGAATGGGTTAATGGGTTAACATTGGACTTTTGGGTTTGGGTAGCACTGGGTTGGAATGTTTTCTTGATGTACAGCTAACCTTTATATAAAAGCTCTCTTTTAAAAATCATTTTAAAACTCTCTTTTATACATGAGTTTCTGTGGATTTGTTTCTCTAAAGCACCCAGACTAAAACACAACAATTTGAATAGATTAATCTCTGTCATGATGGAGACCTCTATTTCTATTTTTGCAGTGGATATTTTATTATTTCACAGAAATCCATACATGCATAAATAAATTGTATTGTGGATTCACTCACAATGTGTGTTAAGAGTATTTATTGAGTGTTTATTTGGAATGGTCAAACCCCTGCCCATATAGAGGCCTTACTATAGTGAGGAAAGACGTAAAAACCACCATAGAGATAAGATTCAGTCTTGGAGCACAATTTGCACAGTGAGTTCTCTACAGAAACCGAGGAAATCGGGGCCAACATGGTAATTTGGGGAGAAGATGTGCAAATCATAAATGATGTTCGGTGGATTTCATCTAAGCTGAGCCTTGAGACTATTAAGAATGAGTGCCTCCTACACCCTCCTTGCCATCGATTTTGGATCATGCTGTTCCCTGGTCTCCGGGTTTGTTAACACCCACTTCTTTCCCTTGCCTCCGCCTCTCCCATATCCCCCCGGAACCACCAGTCCAGTTGTTTACTCCTCCAGATTGTTTATCCCGCCTATCTGATCTAGATAGACCTGCGGAGATAATAATATGCACAAAAATAAGACAAAGCAAAACAACAACAAACCAATGACAAAAAAGAGAGAGAGAAGCCTGTAAATAGTTCAAGGTCTGTTTGTTGACCTTTAGTAGTGTTTTCCAGTGGAATCTGGTGGGGTGCCATACCCTGGCCCCAAAGTCTGTTTTTGGCATTCCCTCAGGACTTCCCTGCTCTGCTCCCCTTGCTGTTCTGTTGCACGCCCTTAGTGTTTTGCCTCCGTGTGGTGGGGTCAGAACTCGAGGAATTCCCGCATTGTCTCCAGTGTTGTCCCCGTAGAGCTATCGGTCAGTGAGGGATGTCATGTCTCATAGTGGGGCCAGCCATATGATTCTGTCTGTGCATTGTCTGCTCTGAGCAGGGATATTGTCCTCAAGACTGGGTGGGCCAGGATGTGCTCCACTCTCTATTCCTCCCCTTTCATTTTCTCCTGCGTGCTCTGATCAGACATATCCCTCTCCCTGAGCTGTACCTTCAGTGCCATTCTTCTGGTGGAGGGGTGGCTGTCCACGTAGTTGGTAATGGGGCCAGCCCCTCAGACCTCTCTATTTGTTCCTTGCTTCATGCCACTATGTTGCATTCACATCTTGGAGCACCGGGTTGAAGTCTGGTAGGGCTTGATCACGGGCAATGTAACCGAGGGGAATTACTGAAACCCAAACGAAGTCTGAGCTTGATAGTGGGGCAAGAGGAATGTAAAAGGAAATACAGGAAAGAACTGGGAGACAAAGGACATTTATAGAGGTCTAAGTATAGGCATGTACATATATGTAAATCTATTTATATATGATGAGGAGAAAATAGATCTATATGCATATATTTATAAATTTAGTATTAAGGTAGCAGATGGACATTGGGTTTCTACTCAAGTACTCCCTCAATGCAAGGACACTTTGCTCTATTAAACTGGCATTCCTTCCCAACATGATTGCTAAAGGCAAAGTAGTGCATAAGCAAATGTGGTGAAGAAAGCTGATGGTGCCCGACTATCAAAAGAGATAGTGTCTACGGTCATAAAGGCTGGAAGATAAACAAGCAACCAACTAACTGAGTAGCAACAATACTTACATGGGAGGGGCAGCCCCAATCCCAACTACGTGGACACCTGCCCCTCCCCCCAGAAGAATTTATGTCAGAGTGCAGCACAGAAGCTGCAGTTCCAGGAGAGGACTATGTCTGATAGAGCACATGGGAGCAAATGAAGGGGGAGGAAGAGAGAGTGGAGCACATCCTGGCCCACCAAGCCTTGAAGATGATATTCCCACTCAGAGCAGCCAATCCACAGAGAAGACAATATGGCCGGCCCCACTATGAGACATGGCATCCCTCACTGACCCATAACCTTACAGGGGACAATACTGGAGACACAGTATGGAAATTCCCCCTGATCTGATCCCACCACACTGAGGCAAAACACTAAGGGTGTGGAACAGAACAGCAAGGGGAACAGAGCAACGAAGGTCCAAGGGAATACCAAAAATAGACTTTGGGGCCAGGGCTTGGCGCCCAATCAGACTTAACTGGAAAACACTGCTAAAGACCAAGAAACAGTCCTTGAACTAACTACTAACTTTTATTTCTTCTTGTTGTGTTTTGTTTTGTTTTTGTCATTGGCTTGTTGGTATTGTTGTTGTTTTGTTTTCTTTTGTTGCTTGGTTTTGCTCTGTCTTGTTTTTGTGTGTGTTATTATCTCCGCAGGTCTATCTAAATAAGATAGGCTAGATCAATAATGTGGAGGAGAAAACAATGGGACCGACAGTTCTGGGGGGACATGGGAGATGGAGAGGTAGGGGGAAAGGAAATGGCGTTAACAAACCCAGGGAAAAGGGAACAATAAGTAATCCAAATCAGTGGTGAGGAAGGTGTAGGAGGCCGGATAGGGTGTGACCAAGGGTAATGTAACCAAGAGGAATTACTGAAACCCAAATTAAAGTTGAACATGATACTGGGACAAGAGGAAAGTAAAAGGAAATAAGGAAAGAGCTAGGAGGCAAAGGACATTTATAGAGGTATAAATAAAGGCATGTACCTATGTAAATATATTTATATGAGGATGTGGAAATAGATGTATGTGCATATATTTATAGGTTTAGTATTAAGGTAGCAGATGGACATTGAGCCTCCACTCAAGTACTCCCTCAGTGAAAGAATACTTTGATCTATTAAACTGGAATTTCATGATGGTCCCCTTCCCGACACAACCAGTGAAGACAAGCGGGTGCATAAGCAAATGTGGCAAAGAAAGCTGATGGTGCCCGGCTATCAAAAGATATAGAGTCTTGGGTCTTAAAGGCTTGAAAGTAAACAAGCGACCACCTAGTTCAGATGCAACAAAGCCCATGTGGAAGAAGCACACCAGCCTGTGCAATCACAAGGTATGGAAGGGATCATGTATCAGGCATCATCAGAACAAAAAATATCATTGTGAATGAGGGGGAGTGCAGAGTGGAGACCCAAGGCCCATCTGTAGGCAATTGGACATCCTCTTAAGGAAGGATCAAGGGGAGGAGATGAGCCAGTCAGGGTGCAGTGTAGCAACAATGAAACATACAATACAACATTCCTCTAGTTCTTAAATACTTCCTCCCCCTTGCCCCCCGCCCAACTATCATGATCCCAATTCTACCTTACAAATCCGGCTAGACCAAAGGGTGTACACTGGTACATATAGGAACTGGAAACACAGGGAATCCAGGACAGGTGATCCTTTCAGGACCAGTGGTGAGAATGGAGATACCAGGAGGGTGGAGAAAGGATGGGGTAGAAAGGGGGACCTGATCACAGGATCTACATATAACCCTCTCCCTGGGTTACAGACAACAGTAAAGTGAGTGAAGGGAGATGTCAGACAGTAAAAGATATGACAAAATAATAATAATTTATAAATTATCACAGGTTCATGAGGAGGGAGGTTGGGGAGGGAGGGGGAAAATGAGGAACTGATACCAAGGGCTCAAGTAGAAAGCAAGTGTTTTGAGCATGATGATGGCAAGAAATGTACAAATGTGCTTCAGACAATGGATGGATGGATGAGCCCCCAATAAAATGATTTTGAAAAGGAAAAACATATTTTAAACAAAAAGTTAGTTGCCTTCCGCACCGTGGTGTTCCTGTGTGTCAGAGCAGGACTGTGCTCAGTGATGGTTTCCATTTTTCGGAGTAGATCATCAGGACTCCCTTCTGAGGTGCCTGTGGGTGAACTCGGAGCCCCGGTGGCTTGGTGGTGGTGGTGGTGTTGGGTGTCATTGAGTCAGCTACGGCCCTATGCACAACAGAAGGCAACCCTTCCCGCTCCTGCACCATCCTCACTGTAGCTCCTATGCCTGAGGCCAGGCGTGAAGCCACTGTGTCAGTCCGACTCATTGAGGGCCCTTCTCTCCTTCTCTGCCCCAAACTTTACCAAACATGATGTCTTCTCCAGGGACTGGTCTCTCCTGACAACATGTCCAACGCGTGGAGGACAAAGTCTTACTACCCTTGCCTCTAGGGTACCTCCTGGCCTTCCCTCTTCCAACACAGACTGGTTTGTCCTTTTGTACTTTGAAAATTCTTCTCCAGCACCACCATCCAAATGCATCGATTCTTCTCTGGTCTTTCTTATTCAGTGTCCAACTTTCACATGCATGCGATCCAATGGAGAGCACCATGTCTTGGGTCAGTCCCACCTCAGTCCTCGAAGTAACATCCTTATTCTTCAATACTCTAAAGAGGTCTTGTGCAGCAGATTTACCTAAGCCAATACATCTTTTGATCTCTGGGCTGCTGTTTCCATGAGCATTAATCGGGGATTCAAGTAAGTAAAACTCCTTGACAATTTCAACCTTTTCTTCATTTAACATGATGTTAGCTATTGATCCAGTTATGAGGACTTTGGTCTTCTTCACATTGAGTTATAATCCATATCCTTGAGCTCCATCAGCAAGTGCTTTAAGTCCTCCTCACTTGCAACAAGCAAGGCTGTGTCATCTGCACCTCACAGGTTGTTTGTGAGCCTGGTGTTATAGTGATTACCCTGGGGCTGCTAAAACAGCGAAGGTCAGCAACTGGAAGCCACCAGCCCCTTCATGGGACTTTATGTTCTCATAAAGGGTTTACCTGTCGTATAGGTCGCTCCGAGTCTCCACTGACTTGATGGCAGTGAGTTTGGTTTGGGTTTTGGTGGGTGACCTACAAATTTCAACTTTCATGGTTAGCAAACAAACGTATGATATGAACTGTTTGCAGCACTCGGGATTCTGCTAAAATCTCTTGTCAGCAAATTGATCCCAGATCCTAGCAACCCTATCAGGTATGGTTTAACTGCCCTATCTCGTGTTTCCAAGTCCATAATCTCTGTAGGAAGCAGAGTATGACTTTTTTATTCTTCCACAAAGCAGCTAGTAGGTTCACCCCTTTTGGTTAATGGCAAAGTGCTTTAACCACTGCACCACCAGGGTTACTTAGGACTCTACTCAACTTACATTGAGTTGATTGTGACCCAGCAACTCTACAGGACAGAATAGACTGCACATTAGGGTTTCTCAGACTGTACATCTTGAAAGGAGCAGACAACCTTGGGCTTTCCCCCCCCCCCCCCCCGCAATGGAGCAGCTGGTGGGTTTGAACTGCTGATCTTGATGTTAGCATCCATTGCTTAGCCCACTGTACCACCAGGGCTCCCTGGGATTCTGCTAGAGGTTCAGAGACAGCACTGGGTTAAGGATAGCTCAAGTCGTTCCATGTAGATGTTTCATGGTCCATTTTCAGAGGAATGAATGGCAGGTGGTAAGTGATATTAAGTGGCTAGAGATTTGACCATGAAGTCATCATACCTACATTTAGTTATATGAATATTATCTAAAAGTCTGGGTAGCCTTTCATGGGAATTTCTGCATGGTGCAAACAGATAAGAACTTAACTGCTAGTTAAAAAGTTGGTAGTTCAAATCCACTCAGAGGATCCTTCAAAGCGTTGCTTCCACAGGGCCCCAGCCATCAAAAGAAGAAAGAAAGGAAAGGAAAGAAAGGGTCACAGCCATCAGAAACCCTCTGCGAGAGTTCTCTTTTGCACGCTTGGAGTCGTAATTCAACTCCAAGTCGACTGATGCCAACAGCAACAAGATGATTTTGATAGATTTCTCTGGCAATCTTGCTTTAATAGGTAAGGGGTCATTCTGGAGATAAGAGAGAAGTTGTAGGACTGTAAATCATGTGGAAGACATAGGAATGAGGTGGAGAAAGGTAAAGTTAAGCAACATGTAAAATATAGTCCAGGGAAATTTGCTATGATATGATAGGTAGGTTTCTGCACAGTGGTGGGAGGAGGAGAGAACAGTTACAATCATCAGAGAAAGTCACTAGGGGAGATTTCTCCAGGAGTGAACTTGAAGCTCCCACGACCTTACACTCTCCAGTCCAAACTCATCGCCATGACGTCCTTTCTCACTCCTAGCCACCCGATGGGGCAGAGGAGACTGCTCTTTGTTTCCCAGAATAGAACACCTCATCTGTCTCCTGATGAGGGGCTGATGGTTTTAAACTGCTGACCTTGCACCGTTAGCAGCCCAACTTGTCACAGACTACACCACAAAATAGACCCAAAACACCTCACTGCCATCAGGTCTATTCTGACTCATAGCGACCCTATAGGCCAGAGTAGAACTGCCCATATGGGTTTCTGAGAGTGTGACTCTTTAAGGGAGTAGAAAGCCTCATCTGTCATCTCCAGAGGTGGTCCCAAACTGTTGGCTTATTGGTTAGCAGCTGAGATAGTTAAAGTTTATTGTGCCAACCTGGCTGATAAACACATGTGGGGTTAATTGAAGGGCGGAAAGATAAATGGCTCAGTGAGCCTTACCTTTTTAGTTCTTGTGTCTCTTGCTTTGTGATGGTCAGATCAGGGTGCAGTTGCCTTAGCCAGTTCCCTGCTTCAGCTGGCAAGGCTCACTTCCTGGGAGACATCCCGGAAGGGAAGCCACATGGACCTGACCCGAGGTAGCCCTGGGTGCTGAAACAGCCATGTGGAGACTCCTGTCAGTGCTGAGCTACTTATACATTCACTGACTCAGCTTTCTTCCTGCATCGTTGTGTGTGTTTTGTGAGATGGAGGAGGACTTTGTGGATTGGTGTCAGACAAATGGGCTAATGTTTTACTTGTGGGCTTGGGTAGCACTGGGTTGGGATATTTTCTTGATGTGCACTTACCCTTTATATAAAACCCTGTCTTATATGAATTTCTGTGGATTTGTTTCTCTGATGTATCCAGAGGAGCACAGCACCCCAAGACTTAACCACCACACCAATGGGGCACCAGGGTCCCTAAATCTCCAGTAAGAGCATCCAAATCTGTTCCTCGTCCAGTAGAAAAATGGAAACAGCTCTCGGGATCTAAAGAATGTCCAGACACGAAGGGAGAGAGTGTGGGTGGGTTACTGGACGAAGGTTACAACAGAGCCTCTGATTCCTGCACTGGTCTGTGATGGGAACAAGTGGGGAAGACATATTCCCTGTGTTAAGCCAGATGCTGCCAGGTCAAGTTCAAATCATGACGACCCCATGGTTGTCAGAGTAGAACTGTTCTCCGTGGTGTGTTAAAGTCTGGCTTTCAGGCCGACCTCCTGGTCTGTGAACTGAGTAGCCTCTGAGTAGACATGATCCCCAAACCTTTAGTTGACCAGTCTCTTATCTTATGTTAAACCACTTGAATTTTGAATGAATCACCTTTCTTGAAAAATCACTCTATAAAATCTTATTAAGCAAAAAAATTTCTTAGTGAATGTAAGGCCTTGGGAATGATGACTGGGGAAGACTGGAAGTGATTTTAATATTTCAAATATAATTTTTGCACTGGTTTCAAGCATTGGGACTAATTCTCAGACTATAAATGAAATATTCAAGTTGAGGGATATGAACAGCAGATTACTAGGTCATGGTGTGATTATTTCATTGAATTACAATTGTAAAGATATCGAACCCATTAACTGAGGGCATTTGAAGCTTTGGCTTTCCTTGTTCTATCCAAACAGCGAACAAATAATGTGTTTCAACTAATCCCTTAAGGGTGGTCCACATAATAGATGACTTTGTATAAGGAGGAAGTGCTGGAACTTTAAAAGTAAATGAAGAAATGACTTTGAACACTTGATTTTCAATGACTTTGAAAACTTGGTTTGCTACAGGGGACTTCAGAGTCTTAGTTTCCCAAGTCAAGAATGAAGATCACACTCTGTCTATATTCCAGGTTATCTACAAATTATTCTGAAATGTTCAGAATTTTTCACTAATAAGAAAAAAGTAATTTATAAAGAACTCTTTGTTCATTTATTCATTCACCATTCACCCATAATATATAAGAATTTAACAAACACTGAGTGAACTTCTCTAGTGATCTGGCCTTTAGGGGGAAAAAAGATTTTGTTTCTAAATGAACAATGTAAGGCGTTATTCCTGTGGTGTTTGTTCTCAACTTACCTTATATTAGATGGAAAAAACAAATTACACTCACAACCAGGTTATGTCTTCACCCTTTCATGACAGAACTGTTTTTATGCTTTGCATTTTTGCTCAATGCGTTCTCAGTAGTGGAAGACGTGTTGGAATCAAGGAAGACCATTTTTTGAAATAATATGGGGTTTTATTCAACTATGTGGGACGCACATGTCCCAACTGAACTCTGGTGGTGCGATTTCTGCAATGAAGCCACTGTCTTCAGATTCCCTGTAACGCCAAGTCCCCATCAGGCAGCAGCATGTATTACAACTGGGAAACCAGCATCCCAAGAGACCCATGAGGCTGATTATGTTGGTGGGTGATCTATAAATATGTTCCCCATTAAAGAAGCCATATGGTGTATGTGCTCTTCATTTTTATATTGTACCTTGTTGGATATAAAGACTACTAAAGAATATGCTTTATGTCAGGAGCCATGACAGTGTTCTGGGTTACACATGGAGCTACTAACCACAAGGTCTGTAGTTTGAAAACCATCAGCCACTCATTAAGAGATAGAGTAGGCTTTCCATTCCTATAAAGATGTACAGCTTCAGGAACCCCAAAGGGCTGTTGTATTCTGTTCTACAGAGCCTGCATGAGTCTGGATTGATTAGACAGCAATGAGATACTTCATACTATAAAAGACACATTCTATCTTTTCTAGACATTACAAAATAATGGACAGATTAAGGATTCACTGTGAGAGACACAAAATAAACTCATGCCCAGTGTTCTTTAAAAAATCTAAACTTTCTTGTCAAGAATTAAGAAATCAACGTGAAGCCATGGAGAGTAGAGAAATAATGCAAAGTTGTTTAGTGAAGTTTTCTCATAACCCTGGCTCCTTACCTCATCTGAAGATAACATCAGGCAGGTAAACATTCCAAGTATGTTCAAGCCTTCAGGCTTTGGGCTCATAAAAGCCTAGAGTTTGTTGCCCTTCCAGGTGAAAGAGATCCTAGAGATCAATCGTGACCCCACACCCCATCCCTTTTTCTCTTCACAGAGGAGGAAGCAGAATGGCACGTTGCCTGAGGCTTCCCCTAGATCAAGGCGAATTCAAGGAGTGACCACAATCCTTTGCCCACAATTCAAACATCTTGCTTGCTTCCAAGGCATGACTCTTTGTAGTAAACTGCTTTCAAATGTCTTTCCTATTTCATCATTTCCAATGTACCTCAAGACTGCATTACCAAAAAAGTAATCGGGCTCTTTAGAAAGATGATCTACGATGAATTCACAAAATGAGTACCCTGTCACTTTGTAGAATTACTCATGCACCTTTAACTTTTGCCAACACTTAGTCGGACCCTGTATGTCTACTTCTGGGTCTCAAAAACCCACAGGGGTCGCGATGAGTCAGTATTGACTTGGTGGCAGCGAGAGCTTGGGGTATGGGTTTAATAGAAATAGGCACTTGTCGCTCAAAAGATGTTGCTCTTAGTTGCCGTCTGTGAACTTCAACACTTGACCACCTTATATGGACAGAGCAAAACTTCTCCATAAGATGGACTTAAAGACGGTGGCCCTTCAGCAGCAGATCACCAGATCCATCTTCCAACTTGTCTCTAGATAGTTTTGAAGCGCCAACTTTGCCACTAGAAGTAGAGCTTTCTTAGCTGTAATCTTTATGAAAATAGATTACTGTGACTTTCTTCTGTAGTGTCACTGGATAGGTTTAAGCCTCCAACTTTTGGATGGGTAGTTGGGTCCACATCAGTAGAGCCACTTAGGGACCTATGAGCACCATTCTTCTGTCAGCTTGCTGTGCATGGTGGCTGTGTGTTGCTGTGATGTTGGAAGCTAGCACACAATATTTCAAATACCTGCAGGGTCACTCAATGTGAGCATATTTTAGTGGAGCTTCCAGACGATGGAGGGAAAACATCGACTGTCCATCTCTGAGGGATATACCACTGAAAGCCTTATGAACAGCAGCCAAACATTGTCAGCTATATTGCTGGAAGATGACTCAAAGTACATGGTGGAAGAGCTGCTTCCTCAAAGGAGAGTCAACCTCAAAGATGCAGAGAGAGCAAAGCTTTCACGACCTTCATTTGCTGATGGTTCAGAACTCAAAATGAGAAGAAAATGGAATGCAGATATCCATTCATCATTTTGACACTGATGTCAAGCACTAGGCCTAATTCTCATATGATAAGTAGAGAGGTAGATTGACACAGTGCATACAATGGGCTCAAACCTAACGACACCACAAGGATAGCATGGGACTGGACAGTGTTCTGCTGTGTTGCACATAGAGTCGCTATAATTCGACTGCACCTAACAACAACACAACCAGGAACTATGAAGAACTAATGCAGTGGTAAGAATAGCGATTTGCATAGCGCAACATTGAAAATTGAAAAAGCCCTGCTTCTGTTGCATAGGACACAAGAGTCTCCATCTAGAGGTAACTCAGAGGGTAATAAAGTTACATGACAAAATGTCTCTCAGTGTTCATTTCTCATACCACTTACAGAATATTAAACAAGCGACATATTTATAAGAAAATAGTTTCTTCTGCAGGGAAATATTTTTAGAACTAATAGCAAATTACATTAATTGCTACACATAGGTTAACAATTCATATTCAGTAAAAATTTCCACTTTTATGTTTTGTAACAATTCTCTTAACTAGGTCACATTTTGACATTCTATTAATGAAGGACCCCCCTTGTAGTGTATGGGGTAACTCATTGGGCTGCGAACCACAAGATCAGTGGTTCAAACTTACCAACTGCTCTGTGGGAGAAAGAGGGGGCTTTCTTCTCCCATAAGCAGTTACTACAGAGGCCAGTTCTCCTCACTTATAGAGTCACATTGACTCAATAGCCGTGAGTTCGAGTCTGGGTACTAATAGTAGTGCCCTAGTTACAGATGAGAAAACCAAGCTCTGAGAGTTTGAATAAGTCCACCAAGGTAATAAGTTAGAGGTAACATTATATAAGGAAAGGAGCCCTGATGGTGCTGTGCATTGGGCATTGGGCTGCTAACCCTGAAGTCAGCAGTTCAAATCTACCAGCTTCTTCCCAAGAGAAGGATGAGACTGCCCACTCGTGTAAAAATTTAGTCTCAGAAAACCAATATAGGGCCTTTATGAGTCAGAACTGACCCAATAGCAACGGGTTTTGTTTGGTTTTGTTTTAATATTGCTCAAAAGAAGTAGAGTTGGAACACACAATTCTTGATATAAGTCCTGTAGTTTTCCCTTAAAGGTACATGAGTGTTATCAGCCCATGCAGTTCTTGAGAATAACGCCACTACTGTTCATTCTCTCTGTTTTCCTGGTCAAGATTACATAAGACACTGAATTTTCTAAACTTCTGTGGACAGTTTGTGTCATCTTCACTCACCTCATATGTGACCTATGAGACAGGTATTTGATGCTTGGGCACCGTTCACAGTTCCGGTCAGCTCTCTCACCATCTGCAGCTTATACCACTGCCAACAAACAGAGCAAGCATTTTCTGTGTATTAGTAAATGCCTTTGGGGGAGGACTTATTATTTAGCACCCACTCATTTATTAATAACCATAATAAGCATTTGCTTGAATAACTAATAAGCATAAGACAATATCTAATGTCTAACTTCAGGACCAGGGGTGTGAGGGGCGATGCTGGGAGAGTGGAGGGTGAGTGGGTTGGAAAGGGGGAACTAATTACAAGGATCCACATGTGACCTCCTCCCTGGAAGATGGATGGCAGAGAAGGGGGTGGGGAAGGGAGACTCCGGATAGGGCAAGATATGACAAAATAACAATCTATAAATTATCAAGAGCTCATGAGGGATGGGGGAGCAGGGAGGGAGGGGAAAAAAGAGGACCTGATGCAGAGGGCTTAAGTGGAAAGCAAATGCTTTAAGAGTGATTAGGGCAAAGAATGTACGGATGTGCTTTATACAATTGATGTATGTATATGTGTGGATTGTGATAAGAGTTGTATGAGCCCCTAATAAAATTTAAAAAAAGAATTGTTGAAAGGAATGTCGAAGGACAGACTAGAGCGTAGTGGTCTACCATGACCAGCTACAGAGAGTGTTCTCTCTTTCATCTTCTCAGCTGTCAAGTTAGGAGGAAATGGCAAGTATTGAAAAGCAAGGATGTTCCCCTGAGGGCTTATGAGCGCCTCACCCAAACCATAATATTTTCCATGGCCTCATCCGCATGTGGGAGGTAGACAGTGAATACAGACGACCGAGGAAGAATTGATGCATTCGAATTGTGGTGCTGGAGAAGAATCTTGAAAGTGCAGTGGACTGCCAAAAAAGACAAACTCGTCTATATAGGAAGAAATATGGCCAGAGTATGCCTAATGCGTTTGGGATGTATTCCAGGGAGGATAGTAGAAATCCGAAGAAGAATTTTAAGCAAATGGGTGCTATAAACAGAAGTGCTTATGGACCCCGTCTGACTAGGGTCTACTAGCGATGACCTCCGGCTCTTATTCTTGGATCCCCAGTGCTGCCCTCAGAGTGCTTCTCCAATGTTCTAATTTGCGCCCCAGCCACCAAACCCACGTTATCTCTCAGCCATCGTGGTAGCCAGAGGCTCCTGGTTGCTTCTGATGTCTTACTGGGTGTTAACCAACGGAATTGTTCACTTGTGGAAATTTGCGGAGGTTCTGTTTCATGAGAGAATGCCATACTCTGGTGTGCCTTTGACAGTATGGACTTGGACTCTGAGCTGCTTTGTTCAAAATCCGATTCTGCCATTTACTGGTTGAGTGAGTGAGGCCAGTTACAGATAGTTCCTCATCTGTAGAATTGAACATTTCCGTGAGCTTAAAACATAAGCAACGATGGTGGAAGCACCAAAGTGTGATATCTTAACCAATGTAGAAGTTAGTGTTTTCTCCGGCAGAGGCTCAGCATTAAGAGGCTGCTCCATCTTCAACATGTGGTTTGCAAGTTCTATTTCAAGGTGGCTGTTGCAGTCCTCACCTGGGCCTAAGAAAAGTGCATGTACTTTCCATTATGACCCACAGAATACACAGATCACTTCTGTTCGCATTCTGTTGGACTAAGGGGATGCAAAGGACACATGGCAACGCACTGTCAATGGGCAGTCACATGGCCAGCTGATCAGAGCAAGGGTGCTTCTCACTAAAGTGGGGAGAATGAATCCTGGTGGACAGAGGCAGGCTCTCCCACAATGCTGATATTACAATCTGGCTTCTGGAAATGTTGTAGTCCTTGCGATTATGTAAGATGTGTAAGAGAAAACTGGCACATAGTGAGGAGTCGGCAATTGCAGCCTGTGGACATCACCATTATTAGGATCATCAATACTCTGTGGATGTGAAGGAGACCTGGTGGGAGAGTGGTCACTCATTGGGCTGGTTTTTTTTTCAATCATTTTATTAGGGGCTTATACAACTCTTATCACAATCCATACATGCATCAATTGTGTAAAGCATATCTGTACATTCATTGCCCTCATCATTCTCAAAACATTTGCTCTCCACCTAAGCCCCTGGAATCAGCTCCTCATTTTTCCCTCCCTCCCCACTCCCCCCTTCCCTTATGAATCCTTGATAATTTATAAATTATTATTTTGCCATATCTTGCCCTGTCCGATGTCTCCCTTCACCCACTTTTCTGTTGTCAGTCCCCCAGGGAGAAGGTTATATGTAGATCCCTGTAATCAGTTCTCCCTTTCCAACCCACCCACCCTCCACCCTCCTGGAATCACCACCCACACCACTGGTCCTGAAGGGACCATCCACCCTGGATTCCCTGTGTTTCCAGTTCCTATCTGTACCAGTGTACATCCTCTGGTCTAGCCAGATTTGTAAGGTAGAATTGGGTTCATGATAGTGGGCGGAGAGGGGGGTGGAGAAAGTATTTAGGAACTAGAGGAAAGTTATATGTTTCATCGTTGCTACATCACACCCTGACTGGCTTGTCTCCTCCCCGCATTGGGCTGTTAATCACAAAGTCAGCAGTTCAAAACCACCAGCTGCCCCATGGGAGAAAGGCAAGGTTTTCTACTCCCCTATAGAGTACCAGCCTTGATTACGCACAGGTGCAGCTCTACCCTGTCCCGCAGGGTTGCTGTGAGTTAGAATCAACTAGATGGCAGTGAGATTTTATACAGATATAAGTCCCATGAAGGTATGTCTCAGTTCGGCTCTAGATGCTGAAGAAACTTTCAAAATCCCTTTTCAATATGAAACCATTTATCTTGGGCCCTTTAGATGTTTGTTTGTTTTTTTGGTTAGTTTATTTTTGTTTTGTTTTCTGTTTCAGTTCAGGACCACTAGACTAGAAACATGACATTTGGAGAGCCTCTTTCCATTACAAGCTCCACTGGTTTGTCTGAGGGAACCAAGTGGCTAGTGTACACAGACAGTCACTGAGGTGTGAGAGTTAGATGAACTGCGCTTAGGACACACTGCTCTGTTTGTGCTCCGTTCCAATACATCTCATCGTTAGTAATATGTTTGACCTGCAATGTTGTAGCATGAGACTACTAATATCATTCTCAGATGTTCGTTCACTCACAAATGTTCAAAGATACTAGTAAGAAACTCCAATAATAATACAAATTAAACACTTTAAAAGGGTTTGATTTCCGTCAGGATCGACTCTTGGCAGAGCCATTGGAAGGGGAAGGAGGCTGCTGTAAAAGGAGGCTTACCTGCACTTTTCAAGCAAAATGCAAACTCGCTGCCATGAGTTGATTCCAACACCAGCATGAGCCCCTACGGCAGAGTTGAACTGCACCTGGGGGGTAAACTTTGTCACTCACTAAGGGTATGGAAAGTGTCATCTTTCCCCAGAAGGGTGGCTGGTGGTTTCAAACTGCTGACCTTGTGGTTCTTAACCCACAGCTAACTCACTGCACCACCCAGGGCTCCTAGCACCTGGCAACAGATTTGCTCATTTCCAAGAGGGCAACAGATTGGCTAATGGTCAAGTTTTGCTTCCTAAAACCATTACCTTAAAATTGATCTGTTGTTTTACCAAAGTCAAGTGTCACTGTATTACTTAAAAGTAAATATACACTACAGAGTGAAAAATATATTATTTATGACATCGATTTGAGAGAAAAGTAGGTTTTTATTGGATTTGATTCCTTCTCTCATAAAATCTACCACTCTAATGAGATCACAGAAAACTAGAGTCAACTAAAAATGGTGGAATTAAACGTGCACAGAGCTAGGGAGCTCTGGCGGTGTATTGGTTCGGCTTTGGGCTGCTAACTGAGAGAGGTACAGGCTCAGAAACACACAGGGCACTTCTACTCTGTCCTGTAGAGCCACTGAGTTGACAGTGACTCAGCGGCAGAGGGTCAGTTTTTTCCATGCTATTGAAGAAGGAAATGTAGTATTTTCCCAACTGATCCCCTAAGAGAAAGGATAAAAATAACATTTTCTCCCATGATTGAATTGTCCTTTTGTCTGAATGTAGGGTATCTATCACTCACTCATTCATTCATTCAACTTTTCCTCATCCAGCTACTGAAATGTATCAAATGTCTTCCATAGGTTTAATCTTTATACTTTTGTTCTTCCAAATTCTCTTTGCATTTTTAAAACATAACAGTTTTATTGACATATAATCCACATATCAAACAAGAGTTTGAACTCATTGGAAAGAGTTATATGCTCATCCCTCCAATCAGTTTGGGAACATTTTCTTCTACCTTGTGCTGGTTCTTATTAGCTCCCCTGTATTTTGAAATAAAATAATTGAATCTTAGGGCAACATTGATGAATCACAGAGTTCATACGTGTGACAGGGGCTACCAAAGTCTGGAAATATCACCTTTCAGCCATTGGGTGTATAGTCTCTCCTTAGATGTGGCATCCCTCTTTTCATTGGAAAGCCACCTAATTCAAACTAGTTTTCCTGAGCAAAAATCTAATTTCTAGCAAGCCAGCTCTGACTCACGTGTGACCTTACAATTGTCGGGCGGGAGCTGTGCTCCATCAGGCTTTTGATAGCTGATTTTTAATTAGGAGAACACCAGGAGTTTCTTCTGAGGCCCCTCTGGGTGGGCTCCACCTCTGACCTTTCCATGAGCAGCCAACCACCTTAACCATTTGGACCACGCAAGGACTCCTGGCTTAGTGAATGAAGAACTGAAGTGGGCACTGACCCTGTCCAGGATCTGCGTGTGATTTCTACGTCTTTCAGTTCGTTTTGTTTTTCCTTCTAAGTATTAGCTGGTGTCAAGTTTTCTTTCAGGTGGCCACGCTACCCATCTGCATTGCTCTGCTCCATCGCCTTGTCTTTCTCTTCTGTTTCTGTAGCGGAATGAGGAGGATCCTGCCCATGTGCTACTATTCCTACTGCCTGAGGCCTCTTCCTCAGCTCTCTGCCTGGCTCACTCCTCCTTCCCTTCAGGTTGTGTCACCTTACCAGAGAGGCCTGCCTTGGCTGCACTGAGACACTCAAGCTCACACACACACACACACACACACACACACACACACACACACACCTGCCACCGCCAGCCCCACGTTCTCCTTTTGTCGTTTGTCTCCATAGCACTTACAAGCACCCTTTCCACTGCTTATTTATTGCAACCTCTTCCAACGAAACAGTAAGCTTCAGGTGAGTGGAGGCATTTTCCTGTTTGCTTCTCTATTAAGTGTCTGCATCACTGGAGGGAACAGGGTTTCCATGTTGGGCTGCTAACAACAAGGTTAACAGTTCAAAACCACCGGCTTCTCTAGGGGAGAAAGATGAGGTTTTCTACTCCCGTAAGAGTTATGCTAGGAGAGCAAGGGGACGGACCAAAGAAAAGTGGCTGAAAGGAGACCGCAGTTGATGTAAGACATGAAAAATTATAATTTATAAATTATCAAGGGGGCATAGAGGTAGGAAGGTGGGGGAGGGAGGGGAAAATGAGAAGCTGTTGCCAGGGGCTCAAGTAGAAAGAAAATGTTTTGAAAAAGATGATGACAACATGTGTTCACATGTGTTTGACACACAGGCTAGATGTATGGATCGTGATAACACTTGTCAGAGCTCTCAATAAAATAAAAACGGGGGGGGGAATAAAATAAAAACTGGAAAAAAAAAGAAACTCCCAAGAGCAGCTCTACCCTGTTTAAGAGGATTGCTCTGAGTCAGAATCCATTTGATAGTAGTGAGTTTTGAGTTTGACATGCGGTTATCGAAATTTGTCCAAACCCTTTTTTAGCGTTTTCCTGTTTTCACCTATAGAGGAGCCCCTGGTGTAGTGGTTATGGCTGCAATCTGAATGGTCAGCCATTCAAAACCACCAGACACTCTGTGGGAGAAAGATTGGGCTTTCTGCTCCGATAAGCAGTTACAGTCTTGGAAAACCCCAGAGCAGGGTAGAGGTGGCTATTGGTCAGCCTTGACTCGATGAAGTGAGAGAGAGAAGATCAGAAAAGGAAGAAGAGTTTGTGATGCATGAAACTATGTTTTAAATACATTAAGTGAATAGACAAAGGGCACTACTGTAAGTGCAGCGTCTCGGAGCAGAGAACACCCCGGACGATGCCAGTAGACAGCCAAAGCCGAGTTGAACAGTCCAAGAGAGACCGTGCGGCCAGCAGAATCTAAACTGTTGACTCTAGGGGAAAAGTTTGCTGATCTCTAATCTAGAATCATGCTGGGCGCATACAAATTCCTGATAGGCGTGTTTCTGCGCTCTTCATAACAGACCTTCCTCAAACAAGGGACACTAGCCTTTGTCTGATATTCTACTGATAGAAGGATTTAACTTCTCCAAATGATAAAGGAATTTATACTGGGTCTTTTTAAAAACCTAATAAAAGCATCGAGTAAGAACAAATAATAATACAAATGTATTGCCCCACAGAGGAGATCTAAGGCCTTTTATCGCTCCAGGAATTTAAGACATGTTAAACTCACCTCTGCATATTGCTTTGTCACTTTATCCCAAATTCATTCATTTTTTTGTCCTCTCACTATGATATAACCCAAGTCGTTCGCTTCTCCGGTTCCACAGACCATGATTCTGGATCCCCCCAATATACCAATTTCCATACCGTGACACTCCCACAAATTCTTCTCCCTCTGCCCAGTAACTTTTCCTCCTCTGCTGCCCCCGTGAACGCTTGTCACTCAAAATAAGAGCGATCAACTGCCCACCATCCCACAACCTCAATATGACAACATGTACATGTGATTGCCATTCGTTCCTGCATCTGACATCTATCTGTTAGCAACTTCTATGTGTCAGGCCAGGTTCTAGGCACGATCGCTACAGCAGATCAGAAAAGAGACCCCGTGCTCCTTGCATGGAGCAGACAGGGAGGAAAACACACATGGGAGGAAACACAATTTGCAAAATAAATAGTAGCATGTTCAATGTTGGTATGCACTACAAAAGGCAGTAAAGTGAAATTGAGTGTGAAATGTGAAACTAAGTAATATCGTGCGCAATGTGGACATGAGCGACGGAGTAAAATAGAATGGAATGCCATCAGGATGGTGGAAGTCCCCTGCCGTTTGTGTTATGTTTGTTCTTGCTACAATTATTCTCCAAAGCCGCCGATTGAGGTGGAATCAACTTGGACTTGTAAAGACGCCACATGCATCAGCGTAGTTCTGAGCATGACGGAGTTTTCAGTGGCTGGTTTTGAGGAACTGTGGATAGACCCAAACATCAGCCTTTGAGTTAGTGTCCTGGACTGTTCAGTGCTTTGCTGCTAACCTCAAGATGAGTCACCAGAACCTACTCAGGGGCTTTCTGGGAGAAATATCTGGTGATTTCCTCGTGTAAGGATTTCAGAAACCCTATGGAGAAATCTCTTGTGTCACATGGTATCCCTATGAGTCAAAATCAATTCGATGTCACCTAACAACAAAAATATCACGAGTGTCGATATCCATATATATCAACAAATGTCACACATCTAATTTACATACTTAATGTAAAGAAGGCTTAAGAAGAACCCTTGTGTTTGAATTGTGGTGCTAGAGAAGAACACTGAAATTTCTGTGAACTGCCAAAAGAACAAACAAATCGGTCCTGGAAGAAGTACAGCCAGAATGCGCCTTAGAGACAAGGATGGCGAGACTTCGTCTTACATCCTTTGGACACGTTGACAGGAGAGTCCAGTCCCTGGACAAGGGCATCTTACTTGGTCCAGTAGAGAGGCGACAAAGGAAAGAAATGGCATGGACTGACACAGGACGGAGCAGCGTTTTGTTCTGGGTGCATTGGGTCACTATAGGCTGGAACAGACTGCAGGGTACCTAACAGCGGCAATAATACTGCCCCATGTCTATGCTGTCACCATTTCCAAATAGCATGAAGGTGACTGAGTTCAGTTGGCTGTGTAGCCCCCAGAAGGGAGCTGTCTGGTATTTTCTTTCACGTCCAGCCCCCACATCGTATCCATGTAGGATGGGCTGGGGGTGACGTTTTACTGTTGGGGTAGTGAAAGCTGTTAGAGGCTTGATTTCTCTACTTAGAAAACGGCACACAGATTTCATAACCATATGAGCATTTTGAAATATTGAGAAAATGGGCATCGTATTCACAATCATGTAATTTGGGTGGGGACTAAATGTGATTAAAAGTGCTTTCTGAAGGTGCACTTAATAATAATAATAATCATGGGCCAAAAATCCGGAGTCAATTGAAAATTATGTGGGTGGGTATGACAAGTTTCTGTTGCTGTGACTAAATCAGTTAATTTTTTTTAACAACAGAAAAAAAAAAAACCACCATCTTTGGTTCATTACTTGACAACTCATCTATGCAGCTGGAATCTGGAATGACCAGTTTCACCGAGTATTAAAACAGCCTTCATTTTTATGTTGGGTGGACCACATTTTTAAGGTTTACTTTTTCTGCCACGAGAAAAAGGAGGGGAGAGGTGGGTGAGATGCTGGCGAGCTATTTATCTCTGTGTCTAGAGGAAAAACAACGAAGACGACACAAAAGCAATCAAGGACCAGGACTGGCAACCATTTGACTCTCAACCAGTTCCAGCCTCATTTTTGACAATGTTGGACTTGGGAGTCTCTGTGTTCCAAAGAAGGCAATACAGCAAGGCATTCTAGGCAATTTAATTTAAAGACTCTCCTTTTCTCAAAAGGCCAAACGCGGTCAGCATGATTTATTGGTGTCGCAGGTCCTCAGAACTTCCCATCACACCCAGAGAAGGCCAGGGTTATCGCTCTCTGACATGCGGCCTCAAGAAAGGTTCCTTTATACAAGAGCCTTGTGTGTAGTTTGTGAGCTACTCGACCTGGGCACGTCAAAAAGTGATTGTGTGTGTGTGCATGTGTGCGTGTGTGTGCGCATGTGCGTGTGTGTGTTGCAGCTTGGAAATGCCTTTGAAAGGCTCGTGCTCCGGTGAGACGGAGCGGGGATTATGTGGTACTTGCGGTTGGCATATCCATCTGACTCCTAGAGATTCCTTGTCTCAGGGCGATGCTTTCTTTAGACACTCGAAGACACTCCCAGGGAAAAGAAAGGCTGCTTCTCAAGGGCATGTCTGTGAATGGGCCTGAAGATGGTGGATTAAGGCCGAGGACAGAGGGCACAGGGTGGGGAGGCTCTGGATCTAAAACTGGCTTCCTTTCTGCTTCAAGAGAATCCGTGTTTGTCGGTCCTCAGAGCAATGTTCATAAGAGCACCTTTTGTCTCCCTGCCTGAAAATGAACAGAGACATTCAGTTGCCTGGAATAACCTTGTTTTATCCTTTCTGCCCTTAATAATGTTCTTCTACTTGGTCTTTGTTTCTGCAACGCAGGACTTTTTTTAATGAATATAATGTCTGTCTAAATATAACTTTTAAAAATATATATAACTGCTGAACGATCATTTTGGAACAACAAATAACCTCTTCTCACCTTGTTTTTGCTTCTACAATAGATAGTCTCACGAGATGGCGCTGAATGTCAGAAGCTTTTAATTCCTCAAGGAAAAGGTGCATGCAAACTGTGCAAGACATCTCACGGTCACTGTCGTGTTGCAACCTCAACAGCACTCAACAACAATCTGGTTGGGTCAACTGACTTTTCATGTACAGGTAAAGTAGATGCCATTTCTAAAACAACCACTAATACTATTAGTTCAGATTCCTTGGGTCCCAGGAAAACAGGACCCCTTATTCATCTCGAAGCACATCAGTATTATTCAATTCATGAAACCCTTGTCAAAAACCTGCTTGGCATATCATCTGCATTGTCATCTTAAAGTGCATCGATACAAAATCGGTGACCTATTCTGTTTGGACAGGTTGAGGGGAAATGAGGCTGCTGTTGGAACCACCTGGTAAACGGCTGGGGGCACAGGGTCTACCCTTCCGTGGCTCCACCGGGGGGAAGAACACCAAACGCAACATCAAGCCAAGGCTGAGTCTCACGAGGCAGAGGTCAGGCCTGCTCCCACCCTCCACCCTGCTTTCCCTCCCCGATTCTGACACCAACAGACCCTCTGACACACTCCCTCCAGGCTGGGCTCCATCACGCATTGCAATGGCCCCAGAGAACTCACGGACACGATTCACAGCAACAGAGCTTATGAGGGAAAGTAACCACTTCCATTGCAGGATCTGCTCTCTGGACAGGAGGGCCACTTCTCAGCCAGATCACAGGCCACCTCACTCTCTGGCTCTCAGCCACTCCGCCTGAGAACTCATAGCCTCTACCGTGCTCTGGCAACTATCACAAAGCTCCTTTCACCATGTCAATAAGTGACCAAGTGGTGAACTGCCCCACCATAAGCCTCAGATGGAGCACATTTGTCTCCGCCTCTGTGAGTCGGCTCACCTAGCTCCCCAGACTAAGTGCCTGGAGGCAACCCACTCTGACAGCAGCCTCCTGACGAAAGACACTTGGATTTGCTTGTTCGTGACCAGGAGGCCGGGCCCTGCTCTGTGCTCTTGGTGGCACTGCCTCTGCGGCTGCTATGTGTTAGCCACTTGTCTCCACTTCTTGCCCTCTCTGGGATCACAGCTCTGCCTCCAGGGTCGAAGAGGCTGGGAATCTCAAGTCCACAGCCTGCACTCCACTCCTGACTTTCTCCCTCCCTCCCTTTCTTCCTTCCTTCCTTCTTCCTTCCTTCCTTCCTTCCTTCCTTCCTTCCTTCCTTCCTTCCTTCCTTCCCCTCTCTTCTCTCTCTATTTCTAACAGCTTTCTTAGCATATTACTCATGTCATACCATTTTGTAATTCAGTCATATTAAGAGTTGTACAACCATCATCACAATCAGTTTTAGAGCATTGTCTTCTTTCTTGTACTCATTGTTAATAGCTCCTTCTTTCCCCTCAGCCTCCCCTGCCCACAAGAACCCATTCATCCAGCTCATTGGCCTATTCTGGAATACATATATGAGAAATATATACAAAACAAAAACTAACAACAAAAGCAAAGTAAGAGAGAGGAAAACCTCAATCAAAAAGAAATCAGAAAATATTTCTTATTTTCTCCTTTCCTGTATCTGAGACAGCTCATTTCATACCTAGGAACTGACCCATCACCCCATTAGGGTCACCAACATGCTATTTACATGTTTGCAGCCAGTCATTTGAAGGGAGTTACAAAGGCCATGGCTCAGAGTCATGCCAAGTAGCCCAGTGCACCACAGAGGTGAACACAATTCATGTTACAGAATAATACATGTGGAGATTGTAAAAATAGCGAATGTTCTGTTACCTATATAATGGCCACGATAATTTTATTTTATTTTAAAAAATCAGTAACCTCACCAGATTGGGAAGGCCCTGGATCCACTCAAGGTATACTCATTGTTGAAATGAAAAATAATGCAAATGAGTCAACATATGGAGAGCACATCTCAATATCACTCAAGATATGGCTCAAAACCCTAGTTCAGTGGTTCTCAACCTGTGGGTTGCGACCCCTTTGGGGGTTGAACAACCCTTTCACAGGAGTTGCCTTATACATAACAGTAACAAAATCAGTTATGAAGTATCAACAAAACTAATTTTACCGTTGGGGGGTCACCACACCATGAGGAACTGCATTAAAGGCATTCGGAAGGCTGAGAAACTCTGCCCTAGTTACTAAGATGACTTTCAGGATCTATGCCGCTGATCATGGAAACATCTAAAATATTAAAAGGATTCGATCGACCACCCTAAGCTATTAGGGGAAAAGGTCTAGCACAGTTCAAACTCACCTGGCAGGAGTAAGAATTGAATGCTCACAGTCTGTGGACAGTGCATGAGTCCCTGTTGAAGACATGGAGAAGACACCGCGTCTGGGTGGTACACATGCCTCTCTTCCGCCAAGGCAACTGGGGTTTCTGATTGGCTTTGTTTTCCCAATAACCCTTTCCTTTCTCTATGCCCCCTCCCCAGGCATACTTATCTCATGATGACACATGAAGAAAATAAATAGAGTCCAACCCACAAGACGCATGAGACAGTTCTCTTGGGGCCTGGAAAGGTCTAGATGATAAAGTACAACTTAAAGGAGGAGAGTTTCCAAAGTGAACACACTTAAGTAAACATAATAATATTTGCATCTGCAATAAAGTCTCATTTCTTTTTTTTAATTCAACAGCATTACTGACCTTATTAGTGTGTCAAATTCTCTGCTAGAAACTGGAGAGTTAAAAACCACATGGTAAGTTCAAGGTGCTACACGCAGTTCCAGCTGGCTTGTGAGATGGATTAGCTGGGGGAAATGAAGAGAGACAGACGTCACCATCATGAGGAGATGCAGATTCTAAACAATTATAAACTCTATCCTGAAAGCTATCAGGAGCTGGTGGCCCATAAGAAAAAGTTAGTGCAGATGTAACCACATTTTTGTTGTTGGAAAATCATCATTGCAGGCCTGGAGGCAAGTTGAGATTAGAAATGGACAACAGAGAAGAGCAAGAGGCAGTAAACCAGGGTAAAAGGGTTACAGCTTCAATTCAAAGAGTGGGCAAAAAAATGGAGTGGAAGGAAGAGATGTCGTGCTAGTAAGGAGGGCGAATCGAAAAGACTTGGAGGCATACTAAGTGCAAGGAAAAGATGAATGAACACAAAGACCTTAAGTTGAGTTTCAAGTGAGTGTGTGATGCACTGGAGGGGGGCGTGGACTGAATGAGAAAGATGGCGAGGTAGTTTGGGCAGTGTGGCTGAGATCGGATGCACATGCTACACAATTTCCTGATTGGAAGTACACAATTGAGAAACCACTTCAGGAAAATTCGCGAATAGGTTAATACACAAAGGGAAACCTTCTATGATAGTTAGCAGGGATGGGAGGAGGGAGGAGGGAGGCCACTTACTAGCTAGTCTCCTCACTGTCATCAAGCCGAAGCTGACTCAGTGACCCTGTAGGACAGGGTAGAACTGCACCCCATGAGTTTCTGAGACCGTAACTCTCCATGGGAGAAGAAATCCCTGTCTTTTGCCCACAGAGTGGCTGGTGGTTCCGACTGTCAACCTTGAGGATGGCAGCCCAACAAGTAACTGTTAAACCACTAGGGTTCCTTAGGCACCTGTTAATTCTAGAGGGTGCAGCAAAAGACGAAACACAATATGCAGAAAGCCACAACAACACAGCCGAGGTAAATGAAGGCACAAGAATGAAGGACAAGGAGGATAATTCTGCCATGTACACAGTTCTATAGGAAGAGCAATAACTACCAAAAATGAGTGTTGTGGTGACATCGGTAGATGTGTCTGGTGCCTAGGTGTGTGAGATTACAAGCCTATGACAGTACAAGCACATGAATACCAAGGCCTATGTGACATCAGGGGTGTTTAAAGCTTAGTGTGGTCACCTAGGATATGCCTAGGATACAACTCTTCCTGCCAGGTGCAAAGGAGGATGAAGGAAACCAAAGATCCAAGGAAGAAATCAGTCCACAGAACTTAAGGTGCCCCTGCCCCCAATCCACGGAGCCTCCTCGTCCCTCCGGAGACCAGAAGAACTAGACAGTACCTGGATCCCCCTGCTGACTTCTCTGATCAGGATCACAATAGAAGGACCCAATTCGAATAGGAGAAAAATGCGGGGGGGGCATCAAATTCATAAAAATACAAGATTTACTGAACTGATAGAGACTGATGGAACTTCCAAGATGATCACCCTAAAATATCCCTCAACTGACATCACTCTGGATGTTACAGTTCAGTCAAAGAATAGATGGGCCTAAAATAAGCAATAGCACCCTCAAATAATGGGCTTCTTAGAACATTCAAGTATACAAGACAAGTCAGGCAGCATTTCCCTGAAAGGGGAGATCAGGCGAGGAGGGACAGGGATGGAAATGGAGAAGGGACAATCACACATTGCAGGGAGAGTAATCATTGTCACGGAGCCATCTGGGTGTAAATCGTTGAATGGGAAGCCAATTTTCTGTGTAAAGTTTCACCTGAAGCACAATAAAGCGTTCCCCAAAAAAATGAATGCCCAGAGTTGTGTGACCATCATGGCAATTAATTTTAGAACACTCTTGTTTTGCCAGAAAGAAATTCTATACCCTTTATCTGTCATATCTCTCCATTCTGCAAATGTCCTTCCATCTCCCCCAATCCTAGGTGACCATGCTTCTACTCTCTGTCTGTGATGACCTGCCGATTCAAAACATTTTATAGATGTAGAATCACATGCGATGTGGTCCTTGGGCACAAGCTTCTTTCACCAATGACCTACCAACCATCATGTTCTCAAGGTGCATCCCTGCTATAGCAGCTTATCAGATTTCATTATTTTCTTGTAAAACTAATATTCCATTGACTGTATATGTGCACACTGAATGGTAGGCTCAGTCATCAAGAAAAAGGAATGAAACACGGATAAGAGAAAGAAGCCAGTTACCAAGGACCACATCTTGTCCAACTGAATGAAACGAGTTAGTGGTTGCATAGTAAATACCCTGATTATGTGTCCTGAATAGGCAAATCCATAAAGATAGAAAGTAGATCCACAATTACCTGGGGCTGGGGAGTTTGGGGAAAATGGGAAGTGACTAGTATGAGTATGAAACTTCCTTTATTGTTTTGGGGGAGGGGACTTTAAAAATCCAAATCCAGCTGCTAGATGGTGACTTTTATGAGATGTGAATTACAACTCAAGGAAGTTGCAAAATCGCGATGACAAAGCAAACACCAGAAGGAGCCAGAAGATAAGAGCTCACCTTGTCCCTTCTGAAGGATCCTGGGCAAAGTGATCCCAAAGGCTTCCCTGGAAATCTGCCGTGTGGCTGAGCCAAGAGGTGGATTGCTTAAGAGGCTGTGAACTGCTCGGTAGCTCGCTGTGCTGTATCTTCTTCTTCCCTACTTCATCCTTCTTCTCTCCTGCATCTTCTTCTCTTCCTCCCCCTCCCCCTCACACTCACTCCCTTTCTCATCTCCATCACATTTTATCTCAATCTGTTTTCCAAGGGGCTCATCCGAAGACATAGGCCACTTACCTCCCCCCTCCCGCACTGGCTGCCTCAAGAATTAATTGCATTCTACACTTAAACAAAATATAATTGAGAAGGTTTAGGCCAGTTACCCTGGAGCATTCTGAAGTTGGCTAGAAGAGGAAGTTGAATTCCAGTAGGGTAGAGTGAACATTGTGGTTAATCTCCCATTATACGTTTTTATCCTGGATGATTTATTAAAGCAATTATGGTGATTCCACTCCCTTCCTTGTGATTACTTTGGAATGAGTTTTCGCCACTTTGAGCCAAAGTTACATGTGGGGAGGTTTTCTAGGGAGCTTCCAGGAAGCATTCTCTTGGAAGTGAGAGAAAAGCAGAGGGAAGGCTGATCTCTCGTCTTCTTTGGGAGCTGTTGTACCTTCTTCTGGGGCTGAAGAAGTGCTGCGTCCACTGTCCTGCCAGCTGCAGATGAAGCCAACAAAAGACGACTACGCAGAGAGGAGTCCCAAGGAGTGCAGTTAGTCCACATTCTTGGCTTCTAAAGAAAAGTGGGAGGTTCAAGTTCCCCCAGAGATGCCTCAGAAGAAAGACCTGGAGCTCTACTGTTGAAGAGCAGTCATTGACAACCCAGTGGGACACAGTTATGCTCTGACGCACATGGGGTCACCATAAAGTGGGGTCAACCCAACAGCAGGTGGTGGTGGGGGGGGGTGCTGGAGGAGGAGGTGGTTAGGTGCCATCGAGTCGGTTCTGAGTGAGCATATCTACAGCAGGACAAAACACCAACTGGTCCTCTACCATCCTCACAATTGTCCTTATGCTTGAGCCCACCGTTGCAACCACTGGATCAATTTATCTTGTCATGGGTCTTCCTCTTTTGTCACTGCCCCCCCCCCCCCCGCTTTACGAAACATGATGTCCTTCTCCGGGGACTGACGTCTCCTTACAATGTGTCCAAAGTAAGTGAAATGAAATCTCACCATTGTAACCTCTAAGGAGCAGTCTGGCTGTACATCTTCCGAGACAGATCTGGTTGTTCGTTTGACAGTCCCTGGTACTTTCGACATTCTTCATCAGCACCATGCTTCAAAGGCATTGATTCTTCTTCAGGGTCTTCCTTATGTAATGTCCAGTTTCACATGCATATGAGGCAATTGAAAATTCCATGGTCATGCGCACCTGAGTCATGGAAGTAACTCTTTGCTTTTCATCACCTTAAAGAGATCTTGAGCAGCAAATTTACCCGATGAAATGTGCCATTTGATCCACATAAATATGGACCTCATATTGTGCAAGACAATAACTCCCTTATTGTTTTAATCCTTTTGGATCCAGGTTTCTGGTACTTGAAGATGAAAATGTCCTTATTTAACCAGAGAGAAAAAGAGTAGTGAATAGGTAGGTGTTTTAATCCAAGTTATCCAGATACCGGTGTCGTACATAAAATAGATGAATCTAAGTTGGAAATTGATTCTGTAGAAATTTCTCACCAACCTCAAGGGCATTAAGAAACATTTAGGGGAACCAATAGAGAGGCCTGCGGGGGCCGGCCCCAACCCCAACTATATGAACACCACCCGCCCCCCTCGCCCGCTCCAGAAGAATGCACTTCAGAGGGCAGCACTGAGGCTAGAGGGGTGTGTCGGATTACAGCACACAGGAGAAATGGAAAAGGGATGGAGAGGGAGGAGAGGACATCCTGGCCCACCAAGTCCCGAGGATGATGTTCCTTGGAGCAGATAAGGCACGGGGAGGACTGTAGGGGCAGCCCCACCACAGGATATGGCGTCCCTTACTGAACCACAGTGTGGGAATAGTGCATGGTCTGGCCCCATCACGCTGGGGTGAGGCACTGAGGGCATGCAGCAGAGCAGCAGGGGGAGCAGACTGATGAAACCCCCAGAGAATACCAAAAGTAGACTTTGGAGACAGAGTGTGGCACCCCATCAGACTCGACTGGAAAATACTCGTAAAGGCCAGCAAACACACCTTGAATATATTTTTAGACTTTTCCATTTTTGTCAGTAGCTTTCTTTTTGTTATTGCTATTTTGTTTTTGTTTTGGGTTGTTCTATTGTTTTATTGGTTTTTGACTTCCTTTGCTGTTTTATTTGGCCTTGCCAGGTTTTTGCACTTATTAATGTATCTGTATGTCTATCTAGATAAGATAGGCAGGATAAATAATTTGGAGATGAAAAAAAACAGGACCATTGGTTACGGGGGCATATGGGAGAAGGGAAGGTGGGAGAAAGGAAGGGGGGTTGGGTAACTAACCCAGGGACAAGAGAACAACAAGTGAACTATAATCCATGGAAGGAAGGTCGTAGGATGCATAGTAGAGCTTAATCAAGGGCAAAGTATCAGCAAGGAAATACTAAACTCAAATGAAGGTCAAACATGATGGTGGGACAAGAGGAAACTAAAAGGAAATAGAGGAAAGAACCAGGAGGCAAATGACATTTATAGAGGCCTAAATACAGACATATGTATATGTAAATACATATGTAACAAGATGGAAATAGAACTATGTACTCATATCTATATGTTAAGAATTAAGGTTGCAGATGGACATTGGGCCTCCACTCAAGTACTTCCTTAACACAAGAACACTTTGTTCTAACAATCCGGGATTCTGTGATGCTCACCTTCCCCACACGATCACTGAAGACAAAATGGGTGCATAAGAAACTGTGGTGAAGAAAACTGATGGTTCCTGGCTATCAAAAGATATAGCTACTGGTGTCTTAAAGGCTTGAAGATAAACAAGCAGCCATCTAGCTCAGAAGCAACAAAGCCCACAAGAAAGTACACGAGCCTGTGTGATCACAAGGTATCAATGGCATCAGGTATCAGGCATCTATGACCCAGAACAAAACCATACCCAGGGTGAATGGGGGTGGGGGCATGGAGTGGAGACCCAATGTCCATCTTTAGACAATTGGACATCCCCTCACAGAGGGGTCACAGGGAAGAGATGAGCCAGTCAAGGTGCAGTATAACACTGATGAAACACACAGCTTTCCTCTAGTTCTTTGGTGTTTCCTTCACCCGACTATCATGACCTCAATTCTACCTTACAAATCAGATTAGATAAGAGCATGTACACTGCTACAGATAAGAGCCTGCAATGCAGGATAGATAAACCCCTCAGGGCCAACATCCAGAGTAGTGATACCAGGAGGATTAAGGGATAGTGGGGGGGGGCAAAGGGAGAATTGATCACAAGGATCAACTAAAACCCCCTCCCAAGGGAATGAATAACAAAAAAGTGGGTGAGGGGCTACGGAGGATGATGTAAGATATGGAAATAATAATCTATAACTTATCAAGGGTTCGTGAAGGAGGGTGGGTGGCGGGGAAGAAATGGGAAGCTGATATCAGGGGCTTGAAAATGATGATGGCAGCATATGTGCAAATGTGCTTGACACACTGGATGAATGTATGGATTGTGATAAGAGATGTAAGAGCCCCCAATAAAAGTACTTAAAAAAAAGAAAAATTTAGGAGAAATACTTTCAAATTTCTCTCAGCTCATCAGAAAGATCCTAATACTTACAGATTTCTCTCAGCTCATCAGAAAGATCAGAATATATATATATATATACACATATATACAGTATATAATGCTATAATAAAAGGTCTGTGCTCAAAACAGGATAAGATCATATGTAATTAAATTCAAATGCCCTCACACTGGCAGAAGAGATCACTATTCGGTTGAAAAAGAGAAATCTGACTTTGTCAGTCAGACATGACTCATGGAGAACTCAGAGCTCAGTTCCAGAGTTTAGGCTCCTGACACCACATTGTGATTATTTTCAGGAAGCTCAAATTACTTTTACTCAATTAGCTTTACCTTGATCTTTACTATAATAACTTCAAAAAATCTCTTTCAGTGTATTTTGTAACTTTGTAACATCATCAACTTTAGTTTCCTACAGTGTTGTGAGAGTTCTCTACTACAATCCACTTCCAATCCCAGTTCTCAATGCAAATACAGCTTTAGACTCACTTTCCGTTGGGAATTATTTTTTAATGTGAAACCAAAGAAAATGTAATTTCTTGAGCATATATTACATGTCAGACACTTCCATGTCAATTATTTTATCACTTCCAAATCTCACAGGGAGGGAATTATTATTGAAAAACTTTGTGTTTATGAAATGGAAAATTGTTTAGAGATGGAAAAAAATCAAGTTCTCTATTTGGTTTTGAACAGTCTACATGAACTATTTTCATACCTTTTACTAACCAGAATCTATTTGATGTTTTATAGACTCATAGGCTCATTATGAGTGGGAATTAAGTTGGTAGCTATGAGTTGGATCCTCTAGACAAACTCTTAGCTAGCCCTTGATGGGTGATATTAATAATAAGGAGAATTTCAGATTCTCAAGTCCTATGCTTCCAATCTTTCTAAGCTAGCTCATCTGATCAGAGAACGGATAGGTGTTATAGGACACTGACAAGTTTTTAACCTTTGTGTGTGTGTGTGTGTGTGTGTGTGTGTGTGTGTGTGTGTGTCAGAGAGAGAGAAACCCGTGAGACATAAACCATCCACCAATATTTTTAACCTCTTGTGTTTCTTGGTAAACTGCTTTCCAAGTCATAGTAAATACCTTTACCTATGGTATATGCATCTGCATAACTGTATAAATCTGAAAAATGGGCCTCCACCCACCAATCCTACCATCAGAGTCCCTTCAGTATATATATGCTCCACATAATCTAATCATAATCCATAGAACATTAATTTTTAGGAGTTCCCCTTGATATCAGTATGATATAAATTATTGAAAGCACAGTATCAACAGAAAAATTATAATTCGAGGCAGAAAATAATTTAATTATAACAGGGTCGAAACTAGTGGCGCTGTCTGGTCAGAATCAGTGGGGAAAAGACTATTGAACACTTTGCTCTGGAGAGTTAATCATGGTTCTTGGCCTACTTACAGCCTCTTCTAGAAAATGGCTCTGCTTGTTGCCCCGGGACAGAAGAGACTTGAACAGCACAAACCGCTCTGCCTCTCGTGGTCTTGACCAGGCCAGGGCTGGGCATTTCCACTGGACAAAAGATGACCCAAGTTCAGAATACTGTGCCCTAGTAGTAAGGAGCTGAGGCAATTAGATTGTTTATTCATGGATTTTTCAAATTGCTAATATTGAAATAAATACCAACTAGTAGCTAAAAAAGAGACTGTGAATAAGAAACATATGATAGGGCAAGTAATACTTCTGAATGAACTGGGTAATGGATCAATAAGAAGTGGTAGGTAGAGACTACACCTACATGTCACTTTGGTATACTGCAATGCCTTGCCTGTTAGATGTACCAGTGGAAGATATACCAACCATATTACAGATATTAGTAGGGTTGCCCATGGTGGACAGGTTTCCGTGCAGCTTCAAGACTAAGACAGACTAGGAATAAAGGCCAGTCAACTTAATTCCAAAATTTTGCCTATGAAGTCTTATTGGACACAAGAGAATATTATTGTCCCATAAATGCTGGAAGATGTTCCCATAGATTGAATAAAAAAACAATCAATTACCAATAAATCAATTCTGACTCAATGATCCTACAGGACAGAGCAGAACTGCCCCATTAGGATTCCAAGGCTGTTAGACTTCACAGAACCCAACTGCCACATCTTTCTCCCATGTAACCACTGCTTTGTCCAAGCCAGTGACTTTTCAGTTAGTAATTGAGTGAGTGCTTTAACCACTGAACCACCAAGCCTCCTCCCTAAGGTGGGAGGTCCTCAAAATACACCCTAGTCACACTGATGGACTAGAGCACACCAAAGATCATGAAACAGGACCAGGTAACACTTGGTTCTGTATATACCGGGACCCCGTGAGCTGGTGCTGACTTGATAGCAACTAAGAACACATAGGTGGAGACCCTAGGGGCCAGCAGAGAATATTTGATCTGGCAACTAAGGGACACAACAAGACGACTAGAGAGAAACAGAGTCTGGGACAGAATGAAAGACAGAATGAGAGATGACCTTGAATTTGTTGCTGAGGACCAGGGATCCCCTGTCCTCTGCATGTACACCCATTTTTGTTCTTAGATTTCTATGGATTACTAGACCCTTCCTTTGGCTGCTCAGAGAGGTTTGCTGATCCTAGCAGCCAATGACCACACACATGAATTCTGATTAGTAAGTCTGTCTATCTCCAGGGCATAGATTTGAATGAAATGCAATGACCTAGCTTATTTTAAAAGTTCCATCCATACCAACTTCTCTGTGCTATTGTAGGGAGCCCTCAAAGTGTGGTGAATTGTAAATTGGGTTGCTAACTACAAGGTCAGCGGTTCTAAACCACTAGCTGCTCCTTGGGAGAATGATGAGGCTTTCTAGCCCCATAAATAATTACAGTCTAACAAGCCCACAGGGGTCATTCTATTGTGTTCTAGGATTTCTGTGGGTGGAAAATGACTCATTGGCAGTGAGTTTGAGACTTTTCTTGTGGGCTGTAGGTGTACAACACCCTTTCTGCAGTGAGCGCAGAAGCCATAGGTGATTGTGTTATGTCATAGATACATAGCAATCTAAGTCACATTTGGAAATCCTTTTGACTTCAGGAGCAAATATTTTAGTGAATATGTCATACTTACCTGCTGAACAAATGGAGTCTAAGCGACGTCTCTCTGCATAGTTCCTATTCATGCATCACAGTATTTTTAAATTTGAAAACATTTTACTTATAAAAAGTATTTGAATCACATTTAATGTTTTTTTTCTGTTTCACTTAATAAAACTCATGTCGGAAATTAAGACACATAGATACCATAACCACGTGAAACGTTGTCACTTTGTTCTCAGCCATCTACTCTTTCTGAACCCCGTTAAGGTCGCTTTGCTGTCTTTGATTTCAGGAATATTTTGTTGCTTTTGGGGGCATAAATCTCACTTGTCAGTGGATCACACTTAAGAAAGTAAGCCATTAGCAATGTAGGTTTGCAAGAAGACAGTACTATTCAGACTGGAATGGTAGGGTGGGACTTTATTTTTAGGCAAAATTCCCAGGTGGGGTACAATCACAGCATTCTTGGAGACTTAGAACTTCATTCAGATGTTCCTAAGGGTTGATTTTTCTACTGAAGCTTTAATGTTGGATAAATCCTGTAATAGTAAAATTTTAAAGAAGCAGTGCCTATCACTGAACAAATTGTTCAACACAACATATACTTGTGGACAGGAATAGGGATAACATGATGGGGGTAGCATGATGCAAGAAACCTTCCATACTCAAGGGCCTATGATCTATCATAAGAAAAACACATGAAGCTAATTCAGTGACCTTGATATGAAAAATTCTCGAGAGCCTCTAAGCAGTAAAAGTTCTCCAACATCAGCTCTGTGAACCTAATCTAGTTACTTCAAGTCCCTAATCATTCATAAGGTAGGCATAGCAATAATTTTTGCTTGGTAGTACTTTGAAGGGGAAGTGAGGTAACACACGTATTTATCACAGTTCCAGGCAATAGTAAGACTAAAATGCTAGTTACGATTATGATCATTTTAATTATTTTTTAAACCACATGCATGTCATTATTGCTAGCAAGTCTGAATATTTGCCATTATTGCTAAAATATCGGATGGATTTGACTTTGTTTCCAGTGTCATAATTGCTTGTCTGTCACCAATCAGTTCTAACCTCTGCCTCTTTCTTTTGCTTTTCTTTTCAGTGCATAACACTACAAACGTATATTTAAAAGATGATGGAACTCAATTTCAGACAAGACAAAACTGTTCCTTGTATGTTGAAATAATATTTAATTTTACACAAAGATTTGGAATATATCTAGCTCTACTTTTCTATGGACTTATGAAGCTTAGTATTAGAATTTAATTAATGTTATAGGAAGGTATTTCCATCCAAGATTTTATGACTTACTGATTTTAATAAAGTTTTACTTATTAGATATTCCAGATGCTCAATCGTCATTCACAAAAACTCATACATATTTTCATGATTCAAGAATCAATCCAAATGTTTCAATTGACCTGATTCTGACCAGGTGTGTCAGAGTAGAACAGAGCTCTACAAGGTTTGCTTGACTAGAATCTTTATGGAAGCAGGTTGCTGGATTTGAACCCCGCACCCTTGCAGTGAGCAGGTCCAAGGCTCATACACTCCATGACAATTGGATGGCACTCATCCCTAGGATTGCCAATAGTTTTATTATTTTTTAAAATTTAAAAAATAAAATATCATTGAATATTTGTCACAATACAGTTAACACTTTTAGTCATACTTAAGTTTATTTCTATTTTAAAATTTGATCGCAGGAGACTTGGTGGCAAAGTGGTTATGAATTGGGCTATGATTCGCATGATCAGCAGTTCAAAACCACCAGCAGCTTCATGGAAAAAGATGGGCTTTCTATTCCTGAAAACAGTTACAGTCTCGGAAACCCACCAGAGGTCGCGATGAGTCAGGAATGATTCAGTGGCAGGGAGTTTGGTTTGGGGTTGAGTATGACTGATATCTTATCTTTGAATTGTAAATTAAGTTTGACTTTCTTTTTAAAACAAATCATTTTATTAGGGGCTCATACACCTCCTATCACAATCCATACATACATCAATTGTGTAAAGCACATTTGTACATTCGTTGCCCTCATCATTCTCAAAACATTTGCTCTCCACCCAAGCTCCTGGCATCAAGTCCTCATTTTTCCCCCTCCCTCCCTCATGGGTCCCTGATAAATTATAAATTATTGTTTTGTCATATCTTTCTCTGTCCCACGTCTCCCTTCCCCCACTTTTCTGTTGTATGTCCCCCAGGGAGGAGGTCACATGGAGATCCTTGAAAAAGGTTCCCCCTTTCCAACCCACCCTCCCTGTGCCCTCCCAGTATCGCCACTCACACCACTGGTCCTGAGGGGTTCATTCGCCCTGGCTTCCCTGTGTTCCCAGTTTCCATCTGGACCAGTGTACATCCTCTGGTCTAGTCAGGCTTGCAAGGTAGGATTCGGATCATGACAGTCGGGGGCGGGGCGGGTGTGGAGGGAAGGAAACATTTAGGAACTAGAGGAAAGTTGTATTTTTCATCGTTGCTACATTGCACCCTGACTCTCTTCTCCTCTCCAAGACCCTTCTGTAAGGGGATGTCCAGTGGCCTACAAATGGGCTTTGGGTCTCCACTCACCACTTCCCGGCTCTTTCACTATGGTAAGATTTTTGTTCTGATGATGCCTGATACCTGATCCCTTGACACCTTGTGATCACACAGGCTGGTGTGCTTCTACCATGTGGGTTTTTTTTGCTTTTGAGTTAGATGGCCGCTTGTTTATCTTTCAAGCCTTTAAGACCCCAGATACTATATCTTTTGATAGCCGGTCACCATCAGCTTTCTTCGCCACATTTGCTTATGCACCTATTTGTCTTCAGCGGTCATGTCAGGTAGGTGAGCACAAAATGATGTGATTTTTTTATTCTTTGATGCCTGATAACTGATCCCTTCAGCACCTCATGGTCACACAGGCTGGCATGCTTCTTCCATGTGGGCTTTGTTGCTTCTGAGCCAGATGGCTGCTTGTTTACCTTCAAGCCTTTAAGACCCTAGACGCTATCTCTTTTGATAGCTGGGCACCATCAGCTTTCTTCACCACCTTTAATTGTTCACCCACAAGTTTGACTTTCATAGAAGAAAAATAGCTCCTGTAACAACCTCCATAAACCTTTTACTTGAATTAAAATTCGACTGGGTGTAAACTTCTTTTCTTTTTAGTTTTTAGATCATTACTGACATTAAGATGCAATTTACATGAGAACCTTAGCGGTTTTGCTGAAGTAGTGGCAAAAATAAGCTTTGTAAGATCCAGTCACGATAATCCATATTTTATTATGTATCGAAGCCTCATTGACCCATAAATAGAACTTCTAGAGTAGATGCAATCATTCATCACTATTTTGCCCCTTTTAACCACAGAAAAAATAGACATAGATAGATGATAGATAGATAGATAGATAGATAGATAGATAGATAGATAGATAGATAGCACTGGTGGTGTACTGGTTTATGTATTGCTAACCACAAAGTCAGCAGTTAGAACCCACCGGCTGCTCCATGGGAGAAGGTCAGACTGTCTACTCCTGTAAAGAGTTGCAGACTCGGAAACCCACTGGGACAGTCTACCCTGTGCTATGGGGTCACTATATAGCTGTGAGTTAGGATCTACTCTGTGGCAGTGAGTTTGTTTATATATTTTATTTTTCAAAGTAAATAGATGGAATGAAAAGGTAATGGAATTTTTCACACACTTTTTGAAATCCCCTAATATATATTTTAAATATTGCTGTTATTAGAGTATTTTTGTTACCATAGATGAGTAGACCACATTCTTATCTAATGGTTTATTAGCTTTATGTATAATTTTAAAACTAATGGATATATTTCTCCATGTGTGCCCTAAACTCCAAGCTCTGCAAATGTTTGAAGTTAAACTTCCCCTGGCACAATACTAAGCTTTTATACATAACATATTATTTAATCATCATGTTAAAATAATAACGTAGATAATAGTGTCCTCATTTATTTGAACTGAGGTCGATCTGATTCCAAAGATTATATTACTAAAAATTACAGTTCATTGCTTTCAACCAATTCTGGGGAGGAAAAACAATTTAAAACATTTTTCAAAGTATCTCATTCAGCAACTCAAGTTGGGAATTTAAGTATTTTCTCTAATGTTACCAAACAAGGTTTCACTATTCTGCAAACTGAATCTTAATTCCATACAAGACAGTGAGAACTACATGTTATGCTTTGATAATATCACACACATTATTTTTAAAGAATACACCATTTCATGACTCAGGAATTTCACAATATCAAATTCAAAGTGAAAGGCTCTGTTTTCAAAGCCATAGGGAGGATTGAAAAAAGTAAGACTAAATGGGGAGGGGAAGGGTTAATAAAAGGTAGAACTTTAAGGGCAAAGTAAGCTAGAAAATGGAGAAATGGTGGCTTTTGAAGGAAAAGCAGGAATTGCGGTAAGAATCCATTTGTTTGGCACATTGCACCTAGTCTTTCTCCTGTGCCAACATCATGCTGTTTGCTTCCTAACTTGCCCTAAACAAGGAACGCCGGTGGCATAGTGGATTGTGTGTGGAACTGCTGACCCAGGTCAGCGGTTCGAAATCATTACCCCCTCCTCAAGAGAAAGAGAAGGCTTTCTGTTCCACTAGAGATTTATAGCCTCGGGAACCTGCAGAGGTAGTTAGTTCTTCTCTGCCCCAAAGGGTTGCTATGAGCATAAATTGACCCCAGGGCGGTTAACTTTCACCAAGTGATGCAAATTTGGGCACTTTTGCTCAAGCTGCATCCTGCATGTTGCGCCATGGTCCCCAGGAACTCAGACATCTCACTACTGCCTCGCTGTTACAATTTCTTTAGGTTGCTAAAATTATTTACAGGGGAAATTTCCAGAACGTGAAGGTAGGGCACCCATTGCAGTTTATTCTCACTCACAAAATACAAAGGCTCTATGTCAATGGAACATAATCAACAAGGATATTCCTGGCAAAGGCACACACACTACAAAGGCCACCGACACTATATATAACAATGAGCTTAAATCGAGCATCATTAATGTAGTAGACAGATGTTGTCCTTATTCACAATGCTGGCTGAACCCTGCACTTAATGATAGCGACAGCTGGCACCAAGCTATTTTGGTAACAAAACTCAAGTGATTCCTAAGCCTCCAATAACTGTCCATTTCACTTTATTTAAATGAGGTCCCACTTGGAATCACTTTTAGGGATTAAGAATTTCCCTTCTCTATAATTTTGAAGAAGCTTTGCATCAGAAACCAGATTTCCATATTTGACTTCCTAGAAAGAGACCAGGTTCCAGGGGAAGTACATCAAAGGCATATTTCTTATTGTGTCACCTTGTCTTAATAGATGGGGTCTTATTATCTTTCACAAAGAAAAATAATATTTCTGCACAGGGTCATTGCCGGATTCCGCAGTCTAAGTGTGGTCCAAGCTCTGAAATTTTTCTTGATTAGACTTATGACTTTAATAATTATTACTCTCATCACTATGGTGTATGGCTACTCCATTACAAAAACCAAGCTTTGTTTGATTCATCACATAGTTCTAGCCCTGTGCCCAGCTGTAAGCAATACTTTCTGGAAATGTTTTTTTCTTTTAATCAATCTGATTTAGTCATCTCACTAATGGAGACCATCCAGCGGCCTTCTTGATATGCAAAAAAAAGAGATTTGGGTTTGATGAAGATTTAAGAATTGCTAACCGATGATTTTTTAATGATTCTTTTTTTAAAAATATGTAAGGAAACTGAAAATGGTACTATTTTTGATTAAGAGGAGGAGAGAGGCGTTTCATCTCTGCCTTTTGAAATCAGGCTGGACGAGTTGGGCGTTTATGACATTTTGCTTTTTTTTTTTTTAAGTGTGATCAGATTGAGAGATTTTACCCATGTTGACACATCACAGAGAAAATAATTTCAGAAATGTGGAAACAGTTGCACTTTTCCATCCCTTGTTCTTTGCATTGGGTTCTGTACTCAATGGCAATATAGTTTATAGCCTAAAGTGAAAACTTATATGATTGCTATAACCTACTCACATGCCAAATCAAATGTGCGCTGCATCTTTTATGGGCAATATTGGGCATATAACAGATGCCCAAGAAATATTGATTGGATAAAAATGCATATAAAATTGCCACATGTACAGATCATGTTATTCCCACACCCTCAGTCCCATGAGGGCGAATAACACAGGTATGCAGGACCTTTCTGGTGTCAAGGAGATGGCACCATAGGGAAGGAGCTGGCAGAAAATTTCTAAGAGCCCCCTTGACACACGTGAACCATAGTTGTTCTTTTTAATTTATTTAGATGAGGTTCAGAGCATCTTTATCCGCTTCTTATGCAGACCTCCCAGACCTGTGGGACATTTTAGAAGGGTGGATGTGATGGAGGTCAGATTGAAATGAAATAACTCTAGGAAATTCATAGGAAATACCGGTAAATTGCCTAAGGAATTGACTATCACTTGGTCTTCTAGGACAGTCAATGTCCTTGGACACACACACACACACACACACACACACACACACTGAGAGAGAAAGAGAGCTTTAACAAACAAGAGGAAAGTACTTCCTTCCCAGGAGGAGCATAAACCCAAATCCACTGACAGAGAATAGATTCCAACTCACAGGAATCCTATGTAGTGTTCCCAAAGCTAGAGATCTTAACGGGGGCAAATAGCCACTTCTTTCTCTCAGGGAGTGACAGGTGGGTATGAACCACCAACCTTGCAGTTAGCAGTCCAACGCTGACCCAAGACCGCTGCTAGGGCTGCTTTCCCTAGAGGAGAGTCGTGATTCTTATGTAATCACAAGCCCCTTAGAGAATCTAAGGATGGCTTTGGACACTCTGAGGATAGCTATAAGGTTCCTGTATTGGATGGGTAAGACTTTTTACTACCTTATAGGTTTCAGAAAAAGTCAGTATCCTCATCTTTTATCACAACTAAATAACAATATTTTCAAATATCTATGATATAGTGAACAAAGTCCTTAGATCTACTAAGTTAGACTACTGTGCTGGTACCCTGGAAGGGAAGAACAGTAAACATGGGAGACAGGTGCAACAAGAGCTGGTAAAGGCTGATCGGTGTCCACAGTGCTTGATGTTAGGGAACATGTTTCTTCCCTACTCCTTACATTCTGTGGAAATTCTTAGGGAATTTCCTAAGGACTGCTGGGCTTCCCATTCCCTACATGCTGTGGAAATCCCTAGGGGGTTTCCATACAGATTCTTGGGATTTCTTGAACTCATTACTTAGCTGGCTTCGGATGGAGTGACTTTGCAGGGGACTTATCCTACCTCTTGGGAGCAAACTAAGTCAGGGAACAGATGTTTATCTCTTCTCTTCTAAAAAAGCAAGATGTACACTGGTAGGAGTACCCCTACTAGTTACCTCAGACATATTGTTTAAGCCTGCCAAACCCCAACATTTGGTACAAGGCTACTCAAAGCATATGGTCCTTTTGTTCATTGAGTCAATGATGTGTACATGTGCTGACAGGAGCCAAGCCTCTCGGGCATCTCAGCATTATTTCAGGGCGTCATGGGCAAGATGTTCTCACATAGTCTTCTATAGAACTTTGCAGACCATATGAACTAGATGAATTGTTTTAAAAATTAAACCCAATTCAATAAAATATTTTTTAATTTAAACCTAATTTTAAAAGTTTTGCATATAAATCACCGATGAGAATAATTTATCAATAGCTCCTTTCTTAGGCAACTTTGAAGAAAGATACTTTATAATTTGTTCACAGGGTAAAGCCAAAGTTTTATAATCTAATAGCCGTGATTTTTAAATGCATTTTTTGTTTGTTTTAGGGAAATATACTCTATTTTAGTTGCTGTTTCTGCTTTCTGAGCATTTATTTGTCAAGATGTTTCCTAGTAATTTTCAAGTCTGCTTAAATGGCAACATATCAACAAAATAAATAATAGTCAGGTGAAACTCTTATTTTCTTCCACAAATGTAATTGCTGAAATAAAGGCTCTGGAACTTATTGGAAATCTAAAAGCCCAGACTGTAGAAGAATTAAGTAGACCACTTCCTACCTTTGAAATTTGTGACAAGTTGGAACATTATAAATATCAACACTGACACCCTAAAAAGATTTAAGAATGGTTCCAAAGAATGCCAGGGTAAGAAGGGGAGCCTAAGGAATGAAGAGCCTGCCAAAACAATGCCTCCATTTGGAAGAGTGACATGTCTGGCTGAGTGTCCGTTCTAAATTGTATGTGACTAAGAACAAGTTGAGCAGGTCCATCCACTCTCCATGAGTGCAAACCATCAACAAAGACTGATTAAACTTTAACTTCTCATTATGAGACTCTTGTAGACATTTGTGGCTGAGAAAATGAAAGGTATTTGTCATACAGGAAATGCATTTGCAGAATAGTTACTTCCAGGTATTTTGTAAATACTGTGCTGTCTACTCTAACAAGGTTGAATGAGAAGACACTTGATAAAATCACAGATTATCTTAATTTTTGAGAGAACCAAGTGAAATCTTAGATGAAACAAAAATTATACATAATAAAATATGTTCTTTTGAACATGTGTTATTGTAACTAGACTCACTTTAAAAATCTGATTTCAAGTTGGCGAATTCATACATGCTGCTGAAATTCCTAGTGTTATGAAATTGTCCTCATACCTATAGCTAGTTATTTCACACGTGGTATAAACATAATCCCCTCTCACCTGGTATCAAATATCTTAAATTATGAAAATTCAGTCACATTTGAATAATTTATTTTAAACATTTAATCATTAATCAATTCCATTTCTATTCAAGTCAGGCCAAAAATAGTTAATGATGGGATTGAAAAAAAAGTATCTTGTGACCCTGAGTTTCCAAATGATAAATTAACTGAACAATTAGTGACATTTCCATTTCATTTGGGAAGTAGTAGCTTCAGCGACAGAATTATAGAAGTGCATTTCAGTTGAACATAAATCCTATATGGTTGGTGCAGACGATAAAAGAGCCCTGGTGACATAGTGCTTATGCATTGAGCTGCTAGCCATGAGGTCAGCAGCTCAGAATCACCAAATGCTCTGCAGGAGAAAAACAAGGCTTTCTACTCCAATAAAGAGTTACAAACTCAGAAACCCACAAGGGAAGTTCTGCCCTTTTCCTACTGGGTTGCTATGAGTTGAAATTTACTTGATGGCAGTGAATTTGGGGTTTGGGAGTAGATGATTAAGAAGAGAGTAGAGGGTTCAGAGGACCACAATCTTTTCCCCTAGGCTATGGCTGGGTTTTGGTTTTTAGGATTTTTTGTTTTGCTTATAGGGGGTTTTAGCTGTTTTCTGTAGAGCAATTTAGACAGTCTGGCCACAGGCAGCAAACAGCAGGGCAGGTCACCAACAGTCAGCCAGATGACAGGCTCTAACAGTCCCCAGCTCAAGTGATGTATATACCAACTGTATGGTGAAGCAAGTCTCGAAGGAACCTCAAACTATAATGACACGGTCCACGAGTTGGTTGTCCCACAGGTAGTTCAGCTCACAAGTTGACGCAGAGAACTAGCTAAGGCAGCCACACACTGGTCCAATCATCAGAGAGGAAGAGACAGAAAGATGAGGCTCACTGAGCCATTTATCTTTTTGCCCTTCAATTAAACTGCAACCTTATTAATCCCACATGTGTTTATTGGCCAGGTTGGCACACTAAACCTACCTAGCACAGCATGGATTATACAGTTTGAGCTCAGAAAGTAGATTTAATTAATTAATTTTCCTTAATCAGGGCCATTGGAGGAGTGGTTAAGTATCTGGCTGCTAACTAGCAGCCACTAGTTCAAACCTGTTTGCCACTCAAAGGAAGACAGATGAGAAAGTCCTTTCCATAAAGATATTCAGAATGAGAAACCCAATGGGAACACTACTTTGTCCTACAGAATCCTTAGGAGCTAGATTTGACATAGAGGCAATGTGTTTGCTTTGTTTGGGGTTTTAGGAGACCCTGGGTAGTGTAAATGATTAGCATGATCATCTGCTAACTAACCATTGGAGGTTTGGTTCCACCAGAGATAGCTCACACAGAAAGGCCTGGTAACCTACTGATGAAAAATAAGCCATTGAAAACCCAAGCGAACAAGCTCTGACACCCAAGCGATCATCAAGAGCCAAAATTCACTTGATGGCAATGAGCTAGAGATTTCTTATATGCAATGGGATATTCAAAATAGCACCTGAGCAAGAAGAAAGTATAGGATGGATCCAAATTAAAACGTATAGGTAGGGAACTGAGACTATGAGGTCAAAAGGTAGTGGTGAATCATGGTTAAAGCCTCGATAGAAGTCCTTAACAGCACAACAGATCGTGCTAAGTGAATGATTAATAAAAATATGGAAGAGATACATAGTAGATGGGACACATGTGTTTACATTTACGCCATCTTGAAACACACTCCATTCCCAAAGACTAAGGAATACTAGAACATGTGGGAACAGCTAGCATTTGAAGACAGGAAAGCAGGTAAAAGATTAGCCAATAATTGAGCAGACCGGGCCACGCAAGAACCTGCGTTGACCATAGGGAGGCCATAACAAAACCAGCTATGCCACAGAAACACCAGGAGGTCTATGAGTAGCTCCCAGGAGTGCCCAGGGAGTGAGGGAGAAGGGAGCTCATTGTTTAGAGGACACTGAGCGGCTGTTAAGGATGATGAAAAACATTGTAAGTAGATAATGGGGATAACTGAATAACGTGATAAACATAATGTCACTGAAGTGTACATGTGAAGAAAGTTGAAATGAAAAACGGTTCATTACATATATGTTGACCACAATTTAAAACAAAAGACCTCCCACTCCCCACAAAAATGACAGAAATTTTAAAAATAGCAAGTGTTTATGAAAGTGAGGATGCACTACTATCAAGAGAAGTTAGTTCCCCAGGTCTGGTTGCTGCCAGTTTGCCGGGACCAGGCACAACATACACGTCAATGTCACATAGGTTGAGTTAGGAGGAATTGACAACCAGACACCCGGCTCAGCTTGCAATGGAATTAGCTTACAGAAAACTGAAGATTCCTTGACAATTCTACTTAGGAAAAGGAAAATCACCTACCAATATGCTCTGAAAACACACTGCCTGGCTTCTTGTACTTCATCCCCACCCAGGCCGATAGGGAATTCTTTGGGAAAATCAAGAAGGCCCATGAAAACAGATCAGGACTGTTATGGAGCCTCCAACAAGACAACACACAGGTCACCTGCAGAGGATCCCACCACCTGAGCAGCTCCTCCCAAGCTACAGAGGCAGAGGGAGGAGCTGCTGTTCAATTTCTAGCATGAAAGACAAATGCCAAAAATAATCAAAGAAGAAATAACTCAGAGCACAAGAAGCAATTCAAATAGCATAAGAAAAACCTCCATAACTGAGTAGTAAAAAGGAAGAAGATATGAGGATAAGTCAAAACGCATTGCTACTGGGATTCCAGTTCATAAATATATAGTTTTATTCCAAATAAAACATGACTAAATATGTCTATAACCTGTAGCTGGCTGGAGACAAGTCCTCTCATGAATGGACTTGTCTTAGTCCCATTGTCTCATTAAGGAGTCTTCAAAAAAGGTCTAATAAATGCAGTGGTTTCCATGGCATCTGTGGAGCCAGTTAAATTTTAAACAGAAAGGTCAAGAAATAAATCTTGAAAGGTTTTCTTGAAGGTCACAGGCCAACCATGGGGGCTTATTATGAAGAAACTTGAACAGCATTTAAGGAGAACATGGAGGTTCCTTAAGGGTGGCAAAAGTGCCATTTTCATATTGTCTACATTAAAAAGTACAAAATGATTCAGGTTAGAGCGTCCATAAAAATTACCTTCAGGAGTGCCTAGACCTATATCAAGGCTATGACGATCCATCCTGTCAAAGAACTCCAGAAAACAATATGATAGAAGAAATGGAAAATTCCACAAATGGTTGGAAAACAAAATTGAAGGAGCTTCAGAAAGTAGAAGAAAAGAACCAAAAGATAGGAAGCAATGAAACTCCTAAGAAAATTAAGAAGCAGCGTCCAAAATAGATTTCTAGAAAGACAGAAGAAGGAACTCAAAGAGGAGTCAGGATCGCCCAGATCTGGGCATGAGTTGTCAGACAGCAACAACCCACTGAGATCTCCAGACAACAAAAGCATAACATAAAAATCACAGCATGGACAAACTCCCGGATTCCATGGGGAAAAAGAGACAAGTAGAGGCGTCGCAAAGATAAATCCAAAGGATCAAAGGGGTGCAACGTTTCTCAACAACATTGCAAAGTAACAGACAATGGAGCAAAGCTGTAAACACTCTGAAGCACAGCAACCTCTAATCCTGAAGACTGCAATTGCAGCAGATTAGCATAATACAGAGCTTCCCAGATAGGTGAGCTTCCAAAAAACGAAAAGGTGGAAAGTAAAGAATCAACTAAAGCAGCTGAGAATTATTGCTTGTGGTTTTTGAGCATCTGAATGGGACCATGGAATGACATTTCAAACATTTGTTTGTCACTTTGTGGAACAAATAGATTTTTTACCTTGATGATATTGTTTTAAATAACTATTAAATTATACTACAATTCAGAATAATATTAAAATGATGCAAAAACAATAAATACAAAAACATTAGACAAATCTTTGACTGAGAAAAAGAGTCCTGGTGCCATCAAGTTGCCTCTGACCCATAGGGGCTGTGTTAGTTTGGGTTGACTAGAGAAACAAATCCAGAGACACATATATGTGTGAGAGAAGGTTATGTCAAAAAGTAGTTGAATATTAAGAAAACATACCAGCCCAGTCCAGATCAAGTCCAGAAGTCCAATATTAGCGCATATGTCTGACACCAGTCCATAAATTCCTATTCAGACTCACACAGCACATGCAATGATACCGAATGCAGGAAGCTCACAGGTCCGTGAGTAGAAAGTCTTGTGGATCCAATGGTGGTGGAAGCGTCTCGGCTCTGGCATGGGTCTCCACGTGGCTCCTCCAGCTCCAAGGCTCTGGGTGCCATAAGCATAGCTCCATGTGGCTTGTCAACAAGAATGTCTTGCAGAGAGAGTGTGTATCCTGCCTCCAGGGAGGAAGAGCGGAAGCCCTCAAATCCTCATGAGAAGGCCACGCCCACAAAGAGACGACACCAGGCTGTGATCTGATTGAGAGGCTAGACTCCACCCCTTCATTCTTATTTAGCAAGTTGACATGGAATTGTGTAACTGCCACAGTGACCCTGTGTACAACAGAACAAAATGCTTCACGGTCCTGCGCCATCCTCACAATTGTTCCCAGGCCAGAGCCCATTCATGCAGCCACTATGCTCATCTCATCTCGTCTAGAGCTTTCCTGTTTTTCGCTGCCTCTCCACTTTACCAAACCTGATGTCCTTCTCAAGGGATTGGTCTCCCTTGACAATATGTCCAAAGTATGTATTTCATTGACTACTTCAAGGCATTTTTCCTCATGCTCATTGTTGTTAGCTGTCCACTCTCCCAATTTGCCTTGCCGTGCCCCTATCCAGTTACTGTCTCTATAGATCTACCTATCCTGGATTTCATACACAGAATATCCTACAAAACAAAGCACAATCGTAGAAGGCAAATGAGCAAACAAAATAACCCAAACATCAATGATTGAGAAAAATATAGTAAAACTGAGAAATCAGAAAATATTAAAAACAGAAACAACTTTAAATTATGTCGAAAGGGAAATCAGGTGATAAGGTGTTACATTTTAATCTAATCAAAGATATGGATGCTATCACAACATGTGGCGAAGAAACCAGATAGTGTCCATCATAAAAAATAGCGTCTCAGGTCTTAAAAAGTTGTCTTCAAACAAGCAGCCATCTAAGTGAAGACTCAACTGAGTTTACAAAGAAGAAGCGCACCAGCCTGTGTGATCCGAGGATCGTAAATAAAATAATCCTAATCCAAAGGAGGGAATAGTATCAAATCTCAAATTGTGAGCACCCATCTTTCAGAAGACTATGGATGACAGCGAAAAGCCCAAATCCATTTGCAGGGTCCGCACATGGATTAAGTCTCTGGCGGGGCCCCTCTGACTATAGTTGAGGGATATGAATAGCATTGCTATTAGACAGAGAACATTGCAAATTTGATGATGGCAGAGAGAGTAACTCTTCCTGGGAGTAGAAGGCCCCATCTTTCTCACAGAGTCGCTGGTAGTTTTGAACTGCTGACCCTTTTGGTTAGCAGCCCAACATGTAGAGCACTATAATCCTGGATTTGTGCGATGGGAGAAAGATGAGGCTGTCTGACCTAATAAAGATTTACAGACTTAGAAACCCAAGGAGCAGTTGGCATTGACTCTACTCAATAGCCTTGGTTGCTTTGCCTATGTACAAGGAGTCTCTAGGTGGTGTGAATGTTGGACACATTCTTTGCTAACTGAAAGACTGAAGGATTGAGCAGGCACGTGAACAGAACAGCAGCCTGGCCATCTCTGAGGGGGCTTCACACGTTGTTGATAACTTCCATTCTCTTTTAATTCCATTTGTCCATGAACTTTTTCAAGGACCCTCAGACTTCCAAAATATCATTAAATTATTTTTAACCAATCATCAGCATATATTGCACACTATACTCGGTTATGCACATACATTTTCCCCAGATAAATTAATATCCAACTTCTAACATTATAAATTACTATACAAATTATGTTGTTTGAATAATTAGGGAGCCTGGGTAATGCTAGCAGTTTGCTATCAATTTCTAACCCAAAGGTTGGCTGTTCCGGCACATCAATGGCATCCTGGAAAAAAAGCTTAGTGATGTATTTACATGAAGATAAAAGCCAAGAAACCCCTATGGGGTGGTTCTGTTCTATAATATGTGAGGTCCCCTTGACTTAGGGCGGGGAGTGAGTTTATGACAGCTAACGACAACATTTTATGTGGATATCAAGATTTTTCAGTGAGGAGAATGGTATCTCTGCACCAGGATGCCAAATGAATCGCTTGATGGGCTACATGAGTCAGAAGACTCCAGCTTAACATCTAACCCACAGACCTAATACACAGACACTACTTATCACTAGTTTTTTCTTCTCTAGAGAACCCAACCTAACACACCTTGATACTTTCAGTTCCTGCATATGCTTCTGAAAGCTAGACTCTGAATAAGGAAGATGGAAATCAAGCAATTGTGTGTGGGCAGAAGAATACCAGAATGCTTCTTAGAAGTGAGGATGGTGATATTTTTGAGTCACATACTTTGTAGACAGTGTTCACAGAAAAACTCTGTCTATAGAGAAGATATATAGACATGCCTGGCAAAGGATACGGTCACTGAAAAAGAGGACGAACCCAAAAGATCAACACCGAGGCTGCAACAATAGGTTCAAACATTGGAATGACTAAGGAAGGCAAAAGACTGGTAGCACTTCCTTTGTCATACACCCCAAGGCCATGATTGTGATCCTGAGCAGAGTGACCTGTAGCAGTAGCTGAGTCCCGTCTAGTTCTTACAATCTCAGCTTGGCAAGACTGTGGTCTGCACAGTCCATTAGTCCTTTGAATTAATTGTTTCCTTGAACCTCTGATTTCCTTCTCCCTTCTTTGCTCCAGTTAAGAGCGCTTTTTAACAAATAGGATGCAAAAGTAGTAACTTTGCTCCCTTCTTTTATATCAAGCCATAGGACCTATCATTGTGTGGGATTCTATATTGGTCACAAATGGTTGACTGAAAAACTATAAAATTATTCTTAATATATTTTCCAATTAACTTATTCATGTCTTCAACTAGTATTTCCCCGGCACATATTCTACGCGGAGCATAATGCAAGACTCCGGTTATAAAAAAAGGTGAGTAAAATACAATCTACTTTTGAGAAGTTTTCTGTTTAAAGGCCAATGTGATCCAAGTTAGTTACACACCCTGTGCTTTAGGTATTACAAAAATGCATACACACTTCTGGAATAAATGTAGGATATTTAGCAGAAAACATATATTCCTTGCCTTTAAGAATGAATTGGCATATGCCAGAAGGAAAATTGAGGTTTCCAGGGAGAAGGAAAAAGACAGACGATGTCTTCCAGCTGTAAATGTTTTCAAACATTTCTCTGCCCTAGTTTTGTATGTCAAAATGTAAGAGTGTCCTGCTTTTTCAAGATATTTGCTGGATATAAATGTCAATTTGCTAAATTTTATGTACAGTCACTAGACATCATACTATGAAAACTATTTCTGAGCAAAATACATATGCTTTAAATCAGAATCAGTGGGTCCTGTTTTTATTTTTTCCATCATATTTTTTCTACTCCAAGAGCTCCTCGTGATATGGCTGTGGACAAGAAGGAGGTGCACTGGGGACAAAGCAAAAGCCTTGTCAGTAAGTGAGACTAAAAACTGAAGTCATACAGTTTTAAATTAAAAATCTCTTTATAATGTTTCTCTGGATTTAATTCATGGCAAGTTTGAAGGCACACACACACACATATATGTAGTATACACACATACTGTATTTGCACATATACTGTATACACACATATATAGTATGTGTGTATATTATAAATACATCATCAACTAGATCATTTTAGGATATATACACACGTGTGTACATATATGTATACATACATGCATCATATAGACATTGGATAAGATTTTCCTCTTTCCTGTTTAACTCTTCCAGTATGTTATTCTTTTATATCCACATGGGTTTTTTGTTAAAGTGTAATTTACATATCATAAAATAAAAATGATACCACTATCTTTTTGATGCATTTTGTTAAACATAGATAACCAAGCAAATCAAACATTTCCATCAACCAAAAAGATCTTCCTGCGTCTTTCCCATCAATGTCATCTTTTCTCACACACAGAGTTCCAATTCTCATCACATGTGGGGAATCTTTTCTTATGTTTCAGGGTCTCTTAGATCCTTTCAGGATAGTATAGCCTTTTATCCTCCCTATGCTTTAATCTAGATGCTTCATCGAGCATGTCTTTTAGTTGACTAATTCTACTTACTATCCACGGGCATACACGCAACATAGTTATTAAAATAGTCTAAAATATTTTGGTAACAGCAGTCTTAAGTGACCTGGTTGGTGCTTTTTATATGTAATAAAACATGCTTAGAAGACAAGCTTATATTGCTAGTCATGAATTATAGACGCTATCTTTGCTATTTCTCACTTAGTATATTTAAGAACTGAATAAATATTCAACCTGAATTTCAAATATAGGTAATATGAAAAGACTCCCTAAACTCTTTTCTGATAAATTATTATTAGCTATATATAAATTCTCTATTTTTTTCATTTAACTTTGTCTCTTAAGATGCCTTATCAAAACAACTTATTAGGAGGTGAAAATAATCAGAAAAGGCAATCTTATAGAAACGCTGGAAGGTCATCATAAATGGAAACTCTCCACAAATCCTATGTTTTAAACCTATTAATTAGTAATTTTTTAAAACAATTTATTAGGGGCTCATACAGCTCTTATCACTGTCCATACATATACATACATCAATTGTATAAATCACATCCATACATTCCCTGCCCAAATCATTCTCAAAGCATTTGCTGTCCACTTAAGCCCTTTGCATCAGGTCCTCTTTTTTTTCCCCTCCCTCCCCTGATTAGTAATTTTTAAGGGTGTGAAAATTAGTGGCAAAAGTAGATATCATTTAATAAACTCCATAAAGCTTTATAGTTATAGAGAGTGGATTAATGCAAATATAGTTAAAATTAAATATTTTATCATTTGATTTCCTTTTTTACCCATTTTTAATTTGTTCTAGTTTTTATATTTTTTGCTTTCTTTTGGACTAAGGATTTCTGTTTGTTTGTTTTTGTTGTTGTTAAGTGGTCTTTGGTTTGTTGTTTGGTGGTATGATGATTTCCTTTATAGAAACCCAGGATAGCTAAATCTATAGACACAGTAACTAAATAAATCATTTCTTAGGGTTTGCGCAGGGGAGGTTGGCAGGAAAAGGGGAGCTAACAATAATGAGTACAGGAAAGGAGAAAATGTTCTAAAATTGATTTTGGTCATGATTGTACAATTCCTTTTTAACTTATTTCAGCCATTGAATTGTAAGGTACGCATATTATATATCAATAAAACTGTTAATTTTTAAAGTACAAGTTGAAATTAAAGAAAATTAAAACATGTCCACTAGAGCCAAAGTACAACCTTGAGCATATTCCACTTGAATTTAGAGACCACTTAAACAATAAATTTGATGCGTTGAACACTGATGACTGAAGACCAGATGAATTGTGTGATGAAATCCAGGGCACGATCTGTAAAGAAAGCACATATAAGCATCCTTAGAAGACAAGACAGAAGAACTAAAATGAGTGTCAGAAGAGATTCTGAAACTTGCTCTTAAATCTGGACTACCTACTGTGATACCCGTTGCTATAGAGAGTTCTAACTCACAGAAAGTCTATGTACCAGAGAACGAAACGCTACTTGGTCCTCTTCCATCTCCAAAGTTGTTGTTATTTTGAACCCACTGTTGCAATCCATTATCAGTGCATCTCCTTGATGATCTTTTTCAATGACCCTCTATTTTACCCAGCATGATGTCCTTCCTTCTTCAAGAACTGACCCCTCCTGGCAACATGACAAAAGCTCATTAGAGGAAGTCTACCACCCTCTCTTCTAACAAGAATTCTGGCTGTACATCTTCCAAGACTAAGTTCTCTCCTTCTTCTTTAGTCCATGGCACTTTCAATATTCATTGCCAGCACCCTAACTCAAATGCGTCAACTCTTTACTGGTCTTCCTTACTCACTACCCAGCTGTCATATGCACATGAAGTGACTGAAAATATCATGGCCAGATGTGCGTTAGTCCTCAAAGTGCCAGCTTTGTTCTTGAACATTTTAAAGAACAAAGATTTGCCCAATACATCTTTTTATCTCCTGAATGCTGCTTCCAGGAGCATTGACTGTATATCCATGTAAAATAGAATTCTTAACCATGTATATCTTTTCTCTATTTATCAGAATTCTGTTTGTTGTTTCAGCTATGGAAGTTTTTCATTTATTTCCATTGAGTTGAAATCCACACCGAAGGTTGCAGTCTTTGATTTTCATCAGCAGATACTTCGAATCTTCTTCACTTTTATCAAAAAGGTTGTAATAGTAGCTGAAGCAAATAGAAGGAGGGAGGTTATGATGTAAAAGAAGAGAACAAAAAATTTCAAAAGGTGACGTGAGAACACAAAATGAAGTATTATCATGAAATGTGCAAAGATTCCGAGTTAAACAACCAACAGGGAAGAACACACTTGCCATTTCTTGAGCTGGAAGAACTGAAGAAAGAAAGTCAAGCCTCAAACTACAATAGTAAAGGATTGTATGGGCAAAATATCGAATGACACAGAAGCATCAAAGGAAGGTGGAAGGAATACACCGAATCATTGTACCAAAAAGAATCCATTGACATTCCACCATTTCGGGGGGTAGCATACGATCAAGAACAAACATTTCTGAAAGAAAAAGGCTAAGCTGCATTTAAAATATTGCTGGAAAAGAAATCTTCAAGAGTTGACTGTATAAATTGAAATGTGCCGACAAACAGATGCCACACTGGACATGCTGACTCACCTGCAGCAAGAAATTTGAAAAAGAGCCACTCTGATACCAACTTTAAATAATCCATATGTGTATCGTTCCAAAGAAAGCTGATCCGGCAAAAGGCAAAAGTTATTGAGCAATTGTGTTCATATGACTTGCAAGTTAAATTTCATGGAAGAGAATTAAAAATGATTGCACTGATACATGAAAAAGGAATTTGCAGAAATTCGAAGTGTATTCGACGGGCACGGAACAAGAGGTAACTGCTCAAAGTAGAGGATACCAGAAAGATGGTTCGCTGGTATTTTATTTACTATGCAGAGGCACTCAAATGTGTGCAACATAACAAATTATAGATTACATTGCAAAGATGGGAATTACAGAACATCTGGTGATGTGTATGTGGAACCTGTCCATAAACCAGCACATGGACCTTTGAACAGAGCAGGGGGCTACTGCATGATTTAAAATCAAGAAAGATGTGTGTTAATCTTGTATCCTTTTACCATGTTCATTCGTTGTATATACTGAGCAAATAATCCAAGAGGCTAGACTAGGTGAAGAACATGGCCCCAGGATTTGGTTGGATTGGAGGACTCATGAACAACCTGCCATATGCAGATGGCGCAACCTTGCTCGCTGAACCCAAAAAGGACTTGAAGCACTTACTAATGAAGATCAAAGACCACAGCCCTCAGTAAGGATTATACCTCAACATAAAGGAAATGAAAATTCTCACCACTGGACAACTAAGCAACATCATGATGAATGGAGAACAGAACCAAGTTGTCCAGGATTTCCCTTAAATTGGTTCCGTAATCCATATTCATGGAGGCAGCACTCAGAAAACCAAAGGGTGTGTTAATTGCATTGAACAAATCTGCTGCAAAAGACCTCTTTAAAGTCTTAGAACATGGAGATGTCACCTTGAGGACGAAGATGTGCTTGACCCAAAGCCTGTGTGAAAGTTGGGCACCAAATAAAGAAGGCCGGAGAAGAACGGATCTCAGTGAATGTGCATGCTGGAGATTAGATGGGAAGATGGTGAGACTTCATTTTAAGTAGTTTTGACAGGGACTGGTTCCCAGACCGGGATTCCACCTTGAAAAAGTAAAGAGCCCATGAAAAAGGAGGAAGCATCTCAGAAAGACAGACGGACACAGTGGCTGCTACAATGACACTTAAATATAGCAATGACTTCATAAAGGCGCAAGACCGGCAGCGTTTCATCTTTTGTACCTAAGGTGGCTGTAAGTTGGAACTGGCTGGATGGTACCTAACAACATTCATTTGGGAGGACCGGGGCAACCATTGGAAGGGCTGTCCGAGCTGAGTCTCCCGAAAGAAGACATTCCACCTGTGAACTTCAGCATCAGAGTTCCAAGACTAATGTTTTCTTTCTTCTGGAGTCTACAATCCTTCCAAGATTGCTTGTCTTGTGTATTTCAGACTTGCCTCGCTAGCTTCTAAGACATTTCCTAGGAACAAATTCCTAACACAATTCTCGGTGCTTCCTTTTCTCCGGTCGAACGTCTTCTGGTACCTGGTGCGCAGGATAAACAATCAAGGCAAGGCCTTTATGCAAAGTCTTCTTTCTGAACCCTTCATTTTCAGCACACTTTATCAAGAGGAGAAATGGCCTGAGATCATAGAGGTGTTTATTTATGAACTCATTTAAGGCCGTCTCCAAGAACTTCGTATCAACAGGGAAATTATATATATATGTATATATATATATATATTCAAAAATTTTGGAACAAAACATGAGTATTGTATGTCAACTCTTGCCACCCCAAATCCTTTTTATTAGTTGTCACCAAAGAACAGCAGAAAAGCCTTTTTTATTTGCTGTAGTACTTGAAAACTATAACCAATTTGAAAACTTCATAAAATGTTGGCAACAACGCTTGCTCAATTTATTTATCTTCTTAAGTTGTAAGCAATTTGGAAATTCCCAGATTACTTGTGTATGCAATCAGAGCCATTAACCATTCCATTTGAACTTTAGTATCTATATTTGAGCCTTTGCCTAGAGTTCTGATATGCTAGTGTTGTCAAGAACTGCCCACATGGAATTTCTTTTCTTACTTCAACGAAGAGCTTGGTTCAGTTCAAACATTTATTGAATACCCTATTATTGGCTAGGAATGTAAATACTGTATGACCACATTTTGATTGATTATTCAGTTCTCAAATAAAAATGCATCAGCATTAAAACACTTGTACTGTTGAGAGATGTTTTGAAAATTAGAAAGTCTCCTTCATGCTGAGAGAAATCTCTCTGTCTTCAAGTGACTCTCTTTCTAACCTCTTCCCACATTTAAACCCTACGTGTCTCATTCTTAATCTGGAGGAAAATATTCTAAGTTCCTTTTGCAATACTGTTTGCTATCTAAATTATTTACCACTAGATATTTTTAACCAGATGGATCAAAAGCAAAGAAAGAAGAAATTTGAACCATTTTTAAAGTATAAAAGTAAATGTACTATAATTTTTTAAAATACATGGGAAAATTAGAAGTATAACTAGACCAAAAGTAGAGAATATAGAAAAAGAAATGTACAAGAAAAGTAGAAACAGATGTGAGATGGGAATTAAGAAATAGAGAGTAAAATCCGAAGCAAAAGTATCCAAAAGCCATATTTCTGCTGAACAATCATTTACAATAAGTATTTCAGGCTCCTTCGAGAAAATGAAGGACCTTCGGTGGCTTAGTGGTTTGCCTGTTTCCCATGGGGGAAAGAGGAGGATTTCTACTCCCGTGAAGAGTTATGAGCCCAGAAACCCACAGGGGCGGTTCTACCTTGAGCTTACAGGGTTGTTACAAGATGGAATTGACTCAAGGAATAAAGTATGAATGTAACCTGTCTTTGGAATGAACTGCCACATCTTGTCTTGAATCCCGGAAGTCAGCTGCCATCCCACTTAAGATCTCATCCTTCCCCCACCCCTGTAAAGGACCAGAGACTTTACGCATCAAAGATGGGTTTGAGGAGCACGCTGCAAAGCAAAACAAGTTGAAAGACTGGCTCCACTGGTCAACTGATAAAGACTCTTCCACTGATTCTTCGCCCCCCCCCCCACCCCGTGTTAGTCTGGGTAGACTAGAGAAACAAATCCAAGGACACACATATGTGCATAAGAAAGAGATTTAAGAGATTTATATGCAAGAGCAATTGAACATTGAGAAAACATCCCAGCCCAGTCCAGATCAAGTCCTTAAGTCTTATATTAGCCCCTATGTCCAATACCAATCTATAAAGTCTTTTCAGAATCATGAAACACATGCAATGACACCAAATGTAGACGATCACATAGTCCAGTGGGTAGAAAGTCTTTGGATCCAGTGTCATTGGAAACATCTCAGAGCTGACAGGGGTCTCTGCATGGCTTATCCAGATGTGTCTTATCAGCTGCTATGTCTCCCAGGGTGGAGAGAGAGAGAGAGAGAGAGAGAGAGAGAGAGAGAGAGAGAGAGAGAGAGAGATCCCAGAATTCTCAGCAGAAGGTCATGCCCACACATAAGTCTCATTGGCTGTCTCCAGATTGACAGCCTAGGCTCCACCCCTACACTTAAATTGACACTAGGTCAGGTGACTACCACACCTGCCGAAACACCTCTTTGCCAGCATCAAAGAAGACGAACATGTCAGTTTCTTAAAATTAGGTCATGTAACTCCACTAATATCTGCCAGCAGAGCAGTAGGAAGAATGGCCCAGACAACAGTAAAAATTGGCAAACATAGACTAAGTTCGTTTTATGTAAATTCTAACATGAAAATCTTTCATTACCTACATTCTATTTGCTATGTTAATCGTATTCAGCCCTTCCTGGACATTGTTGAAGAATTCTCCTCTCCTGGTATTATAAACCATGGATGGATGCCCAAAATTCCCCAACCCCAGAAAAATGTCTTGAGGTTCTCACCCATTTGTAAAGACTTACAAACATTAGAAATAATTAAGGATTTAAGCATTAAGCAGTATCTTCTCGCTGACTGCCTCTGTGTGTATGTTTCTTCTCTCGGCAGAGTGTACAGGGCGCTAAATTGGAATCAGTGTGTTGGAAAAGCCCGTTTGCTTATTTTAAACATTTGTTGCTGGCATCCTGGAGCTCTAACCAGACTGTGCCTCCACGCCCATTTCAAATGCGTTGGTGGAGAAATGTTTCAACCATAAAATCAGTCGAAGTCAGTCAGTTTGGAGAAGTTGGCAATCAACTAAAATATTAGCTACAGAAAGGAGTAGGAAAGGGTGTGGGGTAGTAGGAAGCTAAGTAATGGGTCACATTGAAAGGTTTCCACTGCTCGTGACTTCAATGCAGTTTTTCAGTGAAGGGTTATTCACAATCCACTCAGCTCTGCAGGAATTACTTATTAAATTATTGCAATGTAAATGAGTTCTCAGTAATCCTTAATATTGAATTATTTCGCTCAATGTTGAATGATTTTATGACTACAATCCAAACGGAGACAAGAGAAATTTAAAAAATGACAACAATAACACCACGAATACAGATTCATGCATTCTGGAAGACCTTGACACCCTGAAGGAAGGTGCTAATTGTTCTAATGATCGCTCAGACCTCTGCAGCCTGAATTATATATTGGTAAAATGCAGACGCTCCCAATAGAAGAGCCAAGGTGCATGACATCCTAACCCATGTGCCCGTCACTTCCACAGGCTTGGCATCGTGTAAGATGCCACCACTCTTAAGATTAAGTGTTTCCCATATGTTTGCTTGGTGTTTTGTGCCATTGAATCAATTCCAACTCATAGTAACCTTATAAGATAGAGTAGAACTGCTTTTAGGGTTTCCTGGGCTCTGGTCTTAATAGGAAAACACTGTCACATCTTTTCCCCCAAACAGTGGCTGGTGGGTTTGAACAACTGACCTCTGTTAGCAGCCAAGTGCTTCATCACTGGGAAATAGGGCCTTCTACAAGGATCCATCAAAAAGTACTGCTATGGGATCAGAGACATCTTTATGAAACGGAACGATGAAAATGTGAAGCTAGTTTCCTCCAGCTCAGTCTGTCGAGTTCAGAAGGTGGTGTTTCCTTATCTATCACACTTCTGTGAAGAATCCCGAGCTCTAATAACATATTCAGACAACCGTGTTGACAGCCCAGAGCAACCTGCGTGGTATTTCCTTTCTGTGTTCGTAGAGCTTTCTGTGTTCGTAGAACACAAAGAAGCCTGCGAGGGCAAGTCAGGACTGGGGTGATGGGGTAAGGTTTCCCAGTGAAATTTGTTAGGAAATCCCTACTGCCCTCCAATGAATGAGCATGGTTGTGTTGGAAAGGTTCCTCAATGCACCTTTCCTCTCCGTGTTCTCATCGACTGAGCTCTCCATTTTCAGCAAACTTCTCCAGAAGTGCTCCAGTGAGCACCCTGTGCTCTACTAGAAGTTCTATCAAGAGCATTCCTTTGGGATCCCCTAAATCCATCTCCCAATGCTTTCAAGTTGACCTTTCTGCTTTGCACTTGTGGCCCAACAGATTCTCTTGAAAGTCACAGTTCTGAATGGACCTTTATTTGGACTGCACCCTAAAGAGACTAAGACAAGTGTGTGACTGAGAGAGCTTGTCTGGAGACATCCAGGGACCACAGAGACATGTTGACACACACGTTTTGTTTGGAATAAACTGTGGATGAGTGAATCAGAGCCCTAATAGCAAGACCTTCTGACTGAGCCTCTTATGAATGACCAATCTATTATTCTAGTTGTGGTACAATGTCTATTATGCCTCTATGAGATATATTTAAACATTTTTAAAAATCAGCTGATCCACATAGAGACTAGAAGGCTTGTTGTTGTTAGATGCCTTCAAGACCGTTCCTCCTCCTAGGGATCCTATGCACAACAGAAGCAAACACTGCCTGATCCTGCCTCAGCCTCATAGTTGTTGTGTTTTGAGCTCATTGGTGCAGTCACTGTGTCAATCCATCTTGTGCGTGTCAGAAGAGGGTAAAGAAAGACTGGGGAGACGTATCTGACCTTTGCCTCGTGGAAATCGGCAAGTCAGGGGATGTCAGCTCTGGCCCTCCAGACCATTTTCTCAGGAATCCGTGACCAGTTGAAGCTTTGTCAGTTGATCTCCTCTCTGATCTGGTTTACAACATTCTCTGCATTTCTGTTTTGTCTTTGTTTGTTCATATTAGAGTGTACCTCAGAGGTATTATGTCATTGGAGGTCACCTTCTTTAAGTTGTGTTAGATGGTTTTTCTGTGTTTTTGTATATGAAACTCAGGACTGAGGAACCTATAGGGACAACCAGTAGAATAAGGGTAGTGTTGGTGGTGGAGGGGGAGGGCATACAGTGTTGGTGGGGGGGTATAAGGGAGATGGTGTCAAGGAGTCCAGGGGAAAAAAAGATTGTTTGGAAACTGATTGTGATAGCAGGTGTACAGTTCTGCTTGATGTGATTGAACTATGGAATGATATTATGTGTATATTAATTCCCAATTAATAATAAAATTTTAAAGTAAATTTTAAAGAACTGATGAAAAGCAGCAGAGCTCTAGTAGCAATACCTTCAGGCTAACCCTCATATCTGGTATGTGATAAAAAATAGTTGCTACTCTTTTAGTAAGTTTTTAAATGGTCTGAAGCCTGGCCTAGATACCATGGCTTAATCTTCTCTTCTGTAAATAACTTTCCTGCCCACAAATGGAATGTCTTATAAAGCAGTTTTAGACCCGACTCTAGTTCCTATCAATGTTAAATGCAATTTATGCTCTCATACACATGTGGGTCAACTTCTCCCCAAAGCCGACTCCTAGATTTCATCAGAATAGAAACTGATGATAGATCAGAGATTTTCACAGATTTAAAAATTCTTGTGCCAGACTTGAATTTCTTTGTATCCCTAGCCATGAAATCTTAGAGAGCTGTCTAACAATATAGCACAGGATCTCCTAAATCCAAACAGCTCAATGACCACAGTTAAATTGAAAAGCTTTCCAGGGGAACGAAAAATCTGTTATCTGGATATCAAGGCAAGAAAATGACTCTTTTGTCATCTAGTCATAATTGGCTCTTCCTCTACTTGCTTGATTTATTTTTAAATACCCTTCCTCTTTGACTTCCCATAGATATAAATTAAAGAACTCTTTATAAAACTTTCCGGTCTTCTAAAGTTCTTGGTCCATGTTTCATCTGTGCTTCCAGACAATTCCTGAGATTCAATCTTAGGTGATTTAAAAATAGAAATTTACTCCATAAATGTCAACTCAAAATCATAGTTGTTTTTTCTTGAGAGATTGCTTTTGGACTGCATATTTTATTTTATTTTATTACCAAAAGAAGAAAGGCAAAAGAAAAAAGATTGTTTTGACTTTTAAAATAGTTCTGCTATTCATCAATAGTAGGCAAAGATAAGAGCACACTTACCTCAGGCCTATGAGGCCATTTCCAATGGCTATTTATCAAAAGAAAAGTCAACAGAAATCAATAAAAGTTTATAGCATGAAAGTTCAGGAAGGAAAGGAAATATTTCACAAAATATGTTGATAGAGAACAAACTATAATAAAAGCTGTATATCTAATCCTTAAATAGCCCATGGCTAAAAAATTTTTAGGTATTATGTATGATCACATCCAAGGTCATTGGTTTAGATTTATGATTAAGACATAAGGATATGACATTTATTTAAATGTATAATACTCATTAATTATTGAGCCATGTTACTGAGTTGCTATTCTAACTTTGGTTAAAGATTAATTCTGGGGGCTCTTAAACTTTCCTTAAATCTTTTGGCTTTGTAATTAAGAGGAAAGATTATGCTTCAAGTTAATTTCTATGTCATTTTAGGAAATGAGGAAAATATATTGCATTAAGCAGAAAAAATTCTTTTAACTAGTCATGGTGGTCTAAAAGTATGGATGCAAAGAAAGAAAGAAAGGATTCTGTCTCATTGTTAAAGTATTAATCTTAAAATAGATGGCAATATGTCTTTCCTAGTGTTGCAACCTATTTTAACTTCTGTTGTTGGTTTTGATTCAATAAAATGTTGTTTAAGGAACCCTGATAGTACTGGAGGTTAGATACTGGATTGCTAATCAAAAGGTAAGCAGTTCAAACCCATCCTTGCCATAGAAAGATGAGGCTGTCTGCTTCCCATACAAACTAACCTTCTTCCCTCATGAGAAAGTACTCGAAGCTGTGGGTGTGCTAGCAGTGTGTTGAAGATAGCAGACCTAGCCCAGCTAACGGAAAGAATAGCATGTGAGGTACTAGGGCTTATCTTAAAACGAGCAGCCATCGAATTGGTGTATTCGCTAAATCCACATGGAAAAGCCACACACACCCTGCAGAATCCAAGGATTGTACATGATAAAATCCAAGACTGGGGGAGGGAGCTGTATTGGAGCTTAAATTCTGAGCAGCTGGTTTGCAGAAGGCTGGGGATGAGAGTGAAAGCCCAAATCTATCTGTCAGTCCCCACTTGGATTAAGCTTCCAAAGAATCTCCTCTGACAATTGCCATAGCCTTGCTGTCAGACAGAGTGCATGAGAAAGAACATCAATGCAAAAACTACTTCGATTAAAATTTCATACTTTATCATTTGTTCTCTCTTTTGACCCATTTAAAATTTGTTCTAGTTTTTATTACTTTCTGCTCTGATTTTGTTGAAAGTTTTTCTGTTTTATTTTGCTATTGTTGTTGGGTTCGAGGAGCCCTTTATACGTTTTAAGTATGTTACTAAGATAGGTAAATCTACAGAGATAATCATTGGAAGAACAATTCCTTAGGGTCATCACAGGGGAGGTTGGGGAGAAATGGGGAGCTAATAATAATAAGCATAAGAACAAATAAAATGTTCTAAAACAATTGTAGTAACCATTGCACAATTCTTTTGAATACATTTAAACCATTGAGTTGTATGATATGTGAATTATATGTCAATGAAATTTAATAAAAAGACTTACATCTTGGAACCCTATTTCGTTAGAATCAATATGATTCTGGGGGGAATGTGTTCTATTAGTAATAATTCCCATCTTAATTAATTAGTTATTTCTTCAGTCTGTATTGGTGAACTAAGTGGAATTAGTGACAACTTTCAATTAAATATCAAAATTCATATCTCTAGAAGAAAGTTTCTTTCTTTATTTGCTGTCTTTCAATTCATAACACAAATATATGTTGAATGCCTACCATGCCAAAGCCAACCTGTAGGACAGAGTGGGACTGCCCCTATGAGTTTGAGCGACTTTAACTACTTCTGGGACTAGAAAGTCCCATCTTTCTCCCCAGGAACAGCTGTTGCTTTCGAACTACCTACCTTGCAGTTAGCAACCCAACACATAACCACTCTGCCACCAGGGCCACTTTAAGTCAACGTCGACTTCATGCCAGTGAATTTGATTGCTTGGACCATGTGAAAGAGCTTACATAATTCCAATACTATTTTGTAAGATCCAAGTATAATGAAGATGTGCTCTGTGTATTAGGTGTGAGGGGCAACCTCAAAGATGGCTCAGTGATCCCCGTCTTGGAGTTCATGTCCTTGAATAATCCTTTCTCACATTATTTCAGAGTTAGTCCGTGTGCGAAATGGAATCTGACCAAAGAGAAGTTTGTCACTTGGGCAGCTTGAGGTGAATGACATCAGTCTTTCTCTCTTGGACCCCTCAACCTGGTGGGAATCCTGCAGCGTATTATGAAGAGCCCTTCGGGAAAGCTCCTCATAGTGTCAAACTGAGACCTCCAGCCAACAGCCATGTGAATAAGCCTCTGTGAAGGCAGATCCTTCTGCCTCAGTCCAGCCTATAGATGACGTCAGCCCAAGCTAACATTCTATTGCCATCTCATTTGAGACTGTGAGCTGCTTCCAGATTCCCAAATCACAGAACTAGATATATCACAGGTTTGCTATCTTGGGCCACTAAGTTTAGAGTTGAGCACAGGTCGTCCCTGACATTCAATGAGATTCTGTTCCAGGAAGTTCTGTCTTCCAGTCTGACAGAAGTCAAACACCTTATATTTTTAATTGTCATTATTATTGCCTCATATTAATAGCTTTATAATCTAGTCTTTAATTGTCTTTGAGGGTTTTTTGTATGCATACATATATATAACAAACATATATAGCAAAATCATTTAAAAATATGTATTAAGCTCTGTTCCCTCTACCAGTGGATTTAACCTTCTTTGGAGATTGAGTGTTTTTGCTGTTAGCTAAGTAAGATCTGAGTGGGGTGGGTCCTAAGTCTAAGCACTTCTGAGTTATATTTTAGAAGGTAGACTAAACAGAGTCCCAAAGGGAGGAAGATGCCATGCGACAGCAGATACATACTCTGAGCCCAGGAATGACAAGGATTTCTGGCAGCTCCTAGAATCTGAAATAGACAAAGGGGGCCTTTTCCTGGAGCCATGCCCTGAATTCTTACTTCTAGCCTCCCAGCTGGGAAAATACATTTCTATTATTTAAAGTCCTGTATTTGTGCCACTCTCTGTGGTTGCTAAAGCACCACTAGGAAACTGGCATTCCCATAAGTGGGAGGTTCTCTCTTGACTCTAGGATACGCTACATCAGTCCCCACGTTTCAGGGATTTATCACAACTTGATCACGTAGTTGTCAGATATGGTCTGGACATCTGTACTCTAAGGGATGGTTCGGTAACCAGGGCTTCTTCTACGTCACACCTCCACACAGGCGAAAGTGGGAGAGGGTCACCACGCAGCCTTAGGACCAGTCAAGGCAAAAGCCTTTCTCGTTTTTGCCTACATCACATTGGCACACTCAGTCATACAGCACCAACCTAAATTCAAGGATAGCTGCAAAATGAAAAAAAAAAAAAAGGGGTGGGGGGGCTTTGGGTGATGAGAAATCTCTGCCATACAGGACAGGTCTGTTGCCTTTTCCCGATCCTGGATCTTATCAAGAGTGCCCAATATTGGCTTAACAACAGCCCTCCATTCGAAATAAAGAAAGAAAGCTTCGTGATAAACACGATATAGGCTGGTGTGGTCACCATATAAACAAGATATAGGCTAGTGTGGTCTTGGCTCCATATCTCTGCTGCTCTTTATATCACTGTATGCTAATCTGGGTCATCTAGAAAACAAACCCAGTGAGATACTCATATGTGTATAAGAAAGAACTTTATATACAAGAGCAATTGAATATTGAGAAAACATCCCAGTCCAGTCCAGATCAAGTCCATAAGTCCAATATTAGCCCACATGTTCGATACCAACGTACAAATTTCTCTTCAGACTCATGCAACACATGCAGTGATGCCGAATGCAGGAAGAACACAGACTAGTGGGTGGAAAGTCTTGTGGATCCAGTGACCATGGAAGCATGTCAGTGCTGGCAGGGGTCTCCATGTGGCTCCTCTAGCTCCAGAGCTCTAGCATAGCTCCATGTGTCCTGTCAGCAGGAAGACAAAGCAGATAGTCTGAGTGTATCTGGCTTCCAGTGAGATATTTATCTCCATAGCGCCTCCAAAATGCAGTTATCAAGCTGCGACCTGATTGACAGGCTAGATGCCACCGCTTTGCAAGTTGACACCAGATTATGTAACCAGCCCACACTCAGAAGTGTTTCGGTTTAGGGCACAGCCTCCAGTGGCCTGGCTTCAATAAGAGAACAAAATTCTGTTTTCAAACAGGTGTATATCTACAGGTATAGGAGTCAGGATTCCAACGCGAACATCCATATTTAACCCATAACATATGCAATATCATGTTCTACGCTTCATCATGTTTGACACTTGCAACAGCTCTCTGTTCATATAAGACTTGAGTATGTGGTGTGGACTGAGGATATGAAAAGCAATGATGACTGGAGGAAGGGCATTGTCATATGCATCCAGACACAGGCCCTCTGTAGCATATGTTTGACCTGGCTGACTCTTGCCAGGTTCCACCTGAATGCCAGGGAAATGTGTCTTACTATTATGCTGAACAGGGTTGCAATAGTTAGATTTTGTGTCAACTTGACTGCTATTATAAAAAATACAGGTGTACAACCTCTCACTGAGGTTGCAGCCAGATGACATCTCCTTAGAGGTGTTACCTATTTCATATCTCCAAAAAGATGTTGTGGAGAACTCACTCTTTATTTTATTCCTGCTGGCCTGGATTCTACATCTGGCTTCGTGGAGCCTAGGCCAGCAGTCTGCCATGTGGCCTGCCAGCCCTGGGAGCTACCAGCTGCCAACCATACTGCCACCTACCAATCCAGCTCATCCTCTATCAGGTTGCCTCCCGTTTCATCTTCCTGCTTCCTGGTTCATTAGCCAGCAGCTACACGTGCCAGGAAGACCCTCCATTTTAGCATCTGACCCATGGACTTGAGTCAGACTGAGTTTGCCTGCCCTGTGGTTGTGTAGACTGCTTCTCGGTGTAAAATTTCTTCCTTGGTATAAATCTCTTTCTTGCACATATATGAGTTTCACCGGCTTTGTTTCTCTAGAAAGTCCAGTCTTCCACAAGGTTATAGTAGAGCTTCTAGACTCAGATGTATTCTGAAGACATCTGGTGATCAACTTCCAAGAGGCAACCAGTGAAAACCCCCTGAATCCCATTGGGTCCTACTCACCACTAAACATTGGGAGAGTTTGGGATGGCGGGTATTTTGCTTTCTGGTGCATAGAGCCAGCAGGAGTTGAGGATGGAGTGGAGGGCAACTTGACGGCAGTTAACAACAGCAAGAGCACCAGCGAGAGATGTGCAATAGCGATACTCACATTTCTACTGCCTTTGCCATTGGTGTGTGAGACGTCCTGGTGGTGTAGAGCTACACATTAGCTCGCTAACTGCAAGGTCTATTGGTACACACTGGCAGCCACCCCTCTGAAGAGAGAAGGCTTTCTATTCCCATAAAGAGTTACAGTCTCAGGAAACCACAGGCGCCATTCTACCCTGCCCTATCGGGTGGTTTAGAGTCGGAGTCCACCCAATGGCAGTGAGCTGGGTTTCGTTTGGTTTTCATTGGTGTCAATTGCCTCTAGACATGTCCCCCCCTGCACTGGCAGGCCACTGCTAACGCTGCACTCTGTGACATGGAAAATCTTCACGAACCCGACTTCATGCTACAAGGAGCTTCTTCCACAGGCTTTGAGAATCCAGATGATCTCAGGATAATAAAGGAACTTCAAAGGACTATTTTTATTTGTGAAATAAATCACAAATTTTATTTGTGAAAATTGAGTGCTTAAAGACTTTGTGCTATTTCAAAGACATGGATAACTCATTGTGCCATTTGTATTTTCATGTGGGCGGATAGTCATGCAGGAGTCTCTGGGTGGCACAAACAGTTAAGCAATTGACTGCTGACCGCAATTACTGTTGGAGGTTTGAGTCCACCCAGAGACGCCGCGGAACAAAGGCTTGGAGACCTAGTTTCAAAAAGTTAGCCACTGAAACCCCTGTGGGGGTGCACACCTGTTCTGACACACACAGAGTTGTAGTGAGAAAGAATCAATTTAGCAATCGATGCAACTGGTACCAGGTCAACTTAACCACCTGCAAGTGACAGCAGGTCCTCATGTACCAAGATAAATATAGCATCAGGGGTGGGTAGGTAAAATAGCTGAAGCTGGGAAAGTGAAAGAAAATAGGTGATCAAACACCTGAAATCATTCTTTTTATAAATGTATTCTTTATTCCCTGGGGACCCAGGAAGAAAAACAAAATTTGTATTCAAGTTACTTGAACATTCTGTATCCTAGAATTTAAACTGAAACTTGAAATTAAAAGTCATCTTGGCAATTACCAGAGAGAGAGAGAGGGAGAGAGAGAGAATGGAATTCCACAGGACCTAGGCCCCACCCTTCCCAGAGCTCTGTGTGCAGAGACCCCTGGGACTGTAATGATGATAACAAGATTGAGGTCTCTATCATGTTCTACTGCATCATGAGTTACAGGTAGGGTGGAGGGGACAAAGGGGAAAAATGTGCACTAACAACAAAGCACATCAACAGCCCTCTTTTAAATCTTGATACGCCTAGAGGCAGAGCAGACGGGTGTGTGTGTGCGCGCCTGGAGATAGGAAAAAGTTTGATTATAATCAAGGATTGCTTCGTATGGCCTGAGCTTTCCCTACGAGAGCTTTGAAAATATGCTTTAAAATAAGTAGGTGTGGGATGATTTTTTTTTAATCTACTTGCCCTGAAGGGAAGAAGAAAGAGAATGTGCCTTTTCCCCCTCTGTCCCTGGCTTCTCTGTTTTATCTGCCAACCACGCTTGGGGTGAAGGAGAGCTACTTAGAAAAATCTACTCTCAACTCTGCACTTAGCCTGAGAGTGAGCAAGCCTCCTGGAGCTGGAGACCTGAGCAAGACCCCAGCTGTTTGCAGGCCGGAACTCCCCAGTTGAGATAAAAAGAAAGCTTGGGGGGAGGGTGTTAGGAGCTAGCTTAACTCTTTCCTCTCTGAAAGTAATCTTTGAACCAGTGTTGTCTTTTCTTTGTCATTCGCTGAGACACATTGTCCCCAAAGAAGAACACATAGGAAATGCATCTTTTTTGAAGAAGGGGTCAGAAAGTATACATGAACGCTAAGCTTGAAGTCAAAGTTTCTATGTGCATGGTCTCTTTGGTAGCGGGCACGGAAGAAGAGGAAGACCCTCCCACAAGATGGACTGATACAGTGGCTGTCACAATGGACGCACACTGAGGAACCATTGTGAGGGTGAGGCAGGACCCGGCAGTGTTCGGTTCTGTTGCACAGAGGGTCGCTATGAGTTGGTACTGACCCAACGACAACTCTGTCAATGACTCAGCCTGGATGGCTTGCAGGCACGATCCCTCGGTAGCATCACAGTTGGCACTTAGAACCCATCCAGAAAGAGCTGTCCGGCAGTCTGCCCCCATCAAGACCACAGCGCACGCGGAGGCCCCCACGGCGTCGTGCTCTCTGTAGTAGATGAACAGAACCCACTTGATGGCAATGGACTCCTTTCTTTCAGGCCCTGGGTGCTGTTTTCGATCATTTGGTGGTGATTTCACATTGAGCCTGATTTAGGAATGACTACCTCCACTTTCACGCCAGGGAGTGGGGACAACAGGGTGGATTTCAGGTTTCATTCCATAAAAGCAGGGCACCAAACTCAATTAAAACCCTGGCCATATGGTGCAACAGGCAAGAAACACATGGGCCACAGCACATTGACAAATTTCACGAAATTTATGGTTTGAACTTAGGATTCAGGAATATGGATAAGATAATTAAAACACTACAATTATTTCATTTAATGTATTTATAAAACTAAAATTACTCTTTTTCACCCGAAACTTGCCAGCACTTTCCTACTAGTTTTGACTTACCTCTTGTGTGGTGACTGGAAAATATAACAAAGTAACTAATAAAAAACAAACTGTTGGGCAGCTGACAAATTGTGATGCACGATTGTAAAGACTTCCCTCTAAAAATGTTAACTACCGCTGCTGCTAGGTATGATTCATAACAGCACAGCCCAGAGTGCTCCTTTCAACCTTTTCGCTATTGGGATCTGTTTACATGACGTGACACTGAGCGTGGCAGACATATCGCTTCCAAATGTCGCCAGAACTGAGTCAGCGAGTTCATACACATCCACAGGCCCCCAGGAAAGGCACTGGGCCATGGGTAGACTCACCTTCAGTAGTTAAACGGTTAACGAGGAAATAGTGTGTGTAGTATTGCCTCGATCTCCCCTAAGTGCTATTTTCTTTATAACCTTTTTTCCTATTTTCCTTTTATTTCAGAGCATCTTGGACCACAAAAAATTACCTTTGGGGCTGCATGTGGCCCGTGGGCTGTCAGTTTCACACCCCCGAATCAAAGCATCTAGCCTCACAATGAGCCAGCACTGGGCTAGGTTCTGGGAGTGGAAAGATGAGTAAGATGGGACTTGATCCGTCGTCTTCTTATTTGTAGTTTGCAGCACTCGAAATCTTCATCCCCAGGATGCTGGGCCTAGAGGTACTGTCCCTGTTCTGAAGGCGTGTGCCTTTCTCCAAAGCAATTCCAAGTGTACATTTGCTCATAAGCTTCTATGATTCTTCGGGGATTTTCCAGCCCCGGAATGTGAGTAGGGCTGGGATGCAAGAGCAGGGTGGTGGATGGGCCAGCTTCTGTTAATGCTTTGGGGAAAAATGTAAAACATTTCTAATCCCCGCAGTAAAATCATTTTCAGGAAGAAAAATAAGTTCCCTTTTGCCCGGTGCGTGCAAGGTAAGCACCCAAACCCATTCATGGCCATGGAGTCCCTCCCAACAACCCCTAAAGGACAGGCTAGACATGTGCCCTTGGGTTTCTGAGAAAGGAACTCTATACAGAAACAGAGAGCGCCATCTTTCTCCCAAGGGGTAACTGGTAGTTTCAAACTGCTGACCTTGTGGTGAACAGCCCAATGCATATCCACTATGCCACCAGGCATCCTGCAAGGCTGAAAGCCAGATTCTGGTGCTAGGCTGGAAGCCCTGCTGGACCCCAGCCTGCCCTCTGCAGGAAGGCCTCCTCTGGGTGCCCCTCCCCCTCCCCCAATCCTGTCTGTTTGCTTCTTCTCACCTGACACCCCCGCTTCTCTCTCTGGAGGAGCTGATAAAATGCCTCGCCAACAGGAATGGGCTCTATTCCAGCAATATTCTGCTAGGGATTCTGGGCAGCATCTCTGAAAATTAGAAATTGGTGTTTCTGGGTGGTATTTTTATCCGTCACTAACAATGCCAATAGAATTTCATCGTGTTTGCTATTTCTCTTTCTTTGTATTCATTCAGAATAGTGCCAAGTCAGTAACAGCATATGTTAATCAAAGGGAACATAATTTTTTATGCCAACAAAGATTGACGGCACATCTACTATTACGTGCCTTGCACTGCTCTGGAAAAACAGACCCCAAAGAAAATAAAAACCAATCCTCTGCCTTCAGGAATTTAAACCCTATCAGGTCAGGTCTTGTATTCTATGAAAAGCGCACAAACACCCTTAGGTGTACATAATGTCGGCATGGCAACGTATGTCTCATGGAAACATACGTCTCATGCGAACTACATAACACCCTCCTGCGTCTCTTATCAAGGAAGTGAGAGGCAAGGCAGCCTTGCTTTTTGAGTCTGTAACTACGCTGCTTACTGTCCCACGTCTCACTTAGTTCCCACAGCTACGCTTTACCATCAATATGATGAGGAAATAGAGAATTTAAGATTACGAAGTTCAGTGCCAAACAGATGAGTTTGAAAACTGTTTCCAAGAATGGAATTGCAGATTTGACAAATGTATCAAGTGTCATAGAGAATACTTTGAAGGCGATCGATTCTTTTGTAAAAAAAAAAAATTAAATACATAGCTTTGAAAAAAAATTCTGGTTTTGTTTTGGCTACCCCCCTCATACAATGGGCAGGAATCATGGTGGCATTGTGGTTACACACCTGGCTGCTAACTGCAAGATCAGCACTTTGAGACCACTAGCTGCTCATCAGGAGAAAAAGGCAGCTGCCTGTTGCCATCAAGATTTACTGTCTTGAAAGCCTTCTCTGGGGTGATTATGAGTCAGAATCAACTCAATGGCAGTGCCCAGGTGGCAGAGTGAGTTATGTGTTAAACTGCTAACCACAGGGCTAAGAGTTCGAATCCACCCATCCCTACAAGAGACAAATGAAGCTGTCTGCTCCCATAAAGATGTGCAGCCTGGGAAACGCACAGGGGCAGTGCTGTAGCTGTCCGGTAAGGTCTCGATGAGTCAGAACTGAGTTCACGGCAGCTCCTTTTGGGTCTGGGTTGGCTTTAAACAATTTGCAAGGAACCTCTCATTTCTTGGACTTGTCTTGCGCTGCATAAGGTCGCCATGAGCTGGAATCACCGCCGGCTGTGGGTTTGGCTGTTCTGCCGTTGTTATGGCTCTATGGCGGAGACGGCCGGCTTTGTTCTGCGTTTAGTCCTGACGTTGTTTTCATCCTTTAAAACTATATATTATGGTGACAACACACACCATTAAACAGGTGCCGCTGGGCTTCAATTGTGTTTTCATTCTGCGCTGGGAGTCTGGGCCTACGACATGCGCATCAGGACACAAAGGACCTAACGTGTGCTGGGCGTCACCACAGACCAGCCAAGCGCCTCACCCCGACAGCGACCCCACAAGCTCTCCCTGTGTGCGCGCGCGCGCGCACACACACACACACACACACACACACACACACACACACACGTCTGCTCTGCCTCTAGAAACATGGAGCTGCTTTTTGAATTCTCCCAGTGGCTCTTCCTCCGCCTCAGGTAGGTGGAGACCAGCAGGGGCGGAGAGGATCAGGGCACGCGCTACCTGTTCCAACTTGACCGTGTGTCGCTTCTGTGTTTGTATAATACCATTTGCCCCGGAGGGAATTATGTCAAATATGTTCGGATGGTATTTTACCTGCATGCGTGGCAGAGAAGACGCCCTGGTGGTAAGAGGGTTAGGGCGCTGGGCCGCTAGCCAAATGGTCTGCGGTTAGACCCCACCAGCCTGTCCTGGTTGCGCGGGCTGCGTCCCCAGAGTCAACCAGGGTGAAGTAAGGCGCGGAGGAAGTGCACACTAATCCTCTGGTTCCTTGAGGCTTCTGCACCCCCCACTGCCATGACCCCAGTCCTGCCTTGCAGGGGAGGGTTGGGGCTAGACCAGAGCATGGACACAGGCACAGATAAGAACTCATGACACACGGAATCCAGGTCAGAGAAGCCCCTCAGGAACAGAAATGGGAGTAGTGATACCAGGAGCGTAGGCAGAAAATGGGAAGAGGAGAGGGAAAAACCTGCAGGGGAAGGGAGACTGCGATCCATGTAAGATATTAAAGTAATAAAATTTTATAATATAGCAAGAGGTCATGAGGGTGCGAGGGGGATAGGGAGGGGAAAAAGAGGAGCTGGTACCAAGGGCTCAAATAGAATGTAAATGTTTAGAATATAATTATGGTAACGTATGTACAAATATGCCTGATACAATTGATGTGTGGATTGTTTTAAGAGCTGTGAGAGCCCCCAATAAAATTATCTTTTAAAAAAAGCGCAGCCTTGGCTACTGGGGGGGCAGTTCTGCTTAGTCCTAAGGGTTCTCAGTGATTTGAAATTAAGGAAGGACTCCGAGGCAGTGGGTTTTTGTTTGGGTTTGGAGTCGTAGAGAGATTAGAGCTTTCAAACCTTTGCGGAACCAAAGACAGACAGACGCGTACCACCAGCCACCGGGTGCTTTGACTGAAGGGTTTATTTATTTAATTTCCTTTTCTTTCTCTCTATTTTGTGGGAAGGAAACAGTCAGTCTGCCGCAAGGTCGAGTGATGCTTCCGCGGGCTGGGAAACAGATCGATGCAAACACAAAGGTCACCACCCCCACCGCAACACCAAGTTCCAGTGGAGCGGGCTGCACACACCCGTGTTCTTTCTACACAGCATTTGTGTCCTTTTGTACTTTCCTCTGAATATCTGGGGAGTGACAGGACAAACAGACTTAGAGTCGCGTACACTCACACACACTGAACCCAGAGGCAGGGGGAAGGCTCTGACCTCGGTCGACCTTAGGCCATTCCTGTTATGACTGAAAGCATTCTGGAAGGAGAAGGCTGGGAAGAGAGTCAGAGGAAATGGGGACAATGTGGGGTGATCTCCTGGCCTAAGCAGAGGGATTACATCTGAAAAGAGTCCGGTCCTGGCCCTGTCTACCACTCCTCTCTATTTCCAGGCTCCATTCCATTTTAATCCCCACACTGAAATTTCAGTCTCGGCTCTTCTGTTTGCCTGCATCTTTGGGTTTCTATAGAGCAGGTGTTCTCAACAGAAGGTCCCAGAACTCCTGCTCTCCCTGGAGGAACTTGGCTGGTGGGTTGAGGGGAGGGGAGCAGATATCCACGGACCTCTTGCAAACAGATATTGCTGTGCATAGATGCATCTTACAGAGGGGTTCAAGCACCTTAATACAATCACTGCAGGTGCTAATGCTACTCAACCATCAACCGACACCAGCATAAAAAATTAAATAAAAAGCAGGCCATTATAACAAGGTTCAGAAATGTTTTTAAGTGGTTTTATTTAGAATGACAAGGAAGCCATTAGGAAGTGCTGGCAAGCCTGAGTCAACAGAATTTTTTTTTAACATTTTATTAGGGACTCATACAACTCTTATCACAATCCATACATATACATACATCAATTGCATAAAGCATATCTGTACATTCTTTGCCATAATCATTTTCAAAGCATTTGCTCTCCACTTAAGCCCTTTGCATCAAGTCCTCTTTTTTCCCCTCCCTCCCCGCTCCCTCCTCCCTCATGAGCCCTTGATAACTTATTAATTATCATTTTGTCATATCTTGCCCTATCTGGCGTCTCCCTTCACCCACTTTTCTGTCCGTCCCCCAGGGAGGAGGTCATATGTAGATCCTTGTAATCGGTTCCCCCTTACCAACCCAAACACCGTCTACCCTCCCAGTATCACCCCTCACACCCCTGGTCCTGAAGGTATCATCCACCCTGGATTCCCTGTGCCTCCAGCTCCCATATGCACCAGTGTACAACCTCTGCTCTATCCAGTCTTGCAAGGTAGAATTCGGATCATGGTAGTTGGGGGGAGGAAGCATTTAGGAACTGGAGGAAAGCTGTGTTCTTCATCGGTGCTACATCGCACCCTGACTGACTACTCATCTCCTCCCCTAGACCCCTCTGTGAGGGGATCTCCAGTGGCCGACAAATGGGCTTTGGGTCTCCACTCTGCACTTCCCCCTTCATTCACTATGGTAAGATTTTTTTTTCCCTGATGATGCCTTATACCTGATCCCTTCAACACCTCGTGATCACACAGGCTGGTGTGCTTCTTACATGTGGGCTGTGTTGCTTCTGAGCTAGATGGCCGCTTGTTCACCTTCAAGCCTTTAAAACCCCAGATACTATCTCTTTTGATATCCGGCCACCATCAGCTTTCTTTGCCACATTTTTAATGGCGCTCTTGCAGTGTCTTGGGAGAAGTACAACAAGAATGCTCCTTAGAAGTGAGGGCGGTGAGACTCCTTCTCATGGACTGTGGACTTTGAAGGAGTGGCCTGTCTCTGCAAAAGGACACCATCTGACCCTCCACATGATGGACTGACACAGTGACTGCCGCAGTGTGCTCAGATAGCACAGTGAACGTGAGGATGGGGCACAAGCAGGCAGTGTTTCCATCTTGGAGCATAGAGTCGCTAAGAGAGAAAGCAACTCCACAGCACCTGAAAGCAATATTGCTCTGCTAGCCTACAGGGGTTAAGCACAAAGAGAGTCCTAGTGATTCCTGCCTTCCCCTAAGAGCCTGCCCCCACCCCCACCATCAGGGCAGGAGCCCAACCTGCAACCTCTTGCCTCTTTCTGTCTCAGACCTCATTCTTCTCTCTGCCTTCAGTGATGCTGGACTAGATGCCCACTGGCTGCCACACTACCCCACCGGAGGCGCCTCACTTGGAAACGATGGCTCAGCCCTGGGGGTTCTTCAGGCATTGCCACCTTGGATGAAGGGAGGTGGATTTGAGCAGAATTTAGATCCACAGATAGGACGGGAGCAGGAGGGAAGCCCTGTTATCAGGACAACACTGAAAATAGAAGGAAAAAGACCCAGGGTTGGCGTTTTGGTATCAGCTCATGTATTCTCAGAAACACATCAACACTGGATGTGTTTGGATTTCGAGGTACAAGAGCTATATCCTGGGGTGGGGGTGGGGGAGTCTGAGAGCAATGAGGAGGAGGAAGGGAGAAGATATGGGTGGAGAGTGCTGGCAAAGATAAAGACACAGGGGAGGGGAGGCTGGCTAGGAAGAGCCTCAGATCACAGTGCATGTCTTTTCATCGTTAGGCATTTTACCTGATGTTGCTACCTCGTTGGTTTGCAGAAGACACAACTTGGATTGGGGCAGGTGGGGTGGGATTGGGGGAAGATGGGACAGGGTGGGGAGGTAGTTATTGCCTTTCACAACCAGAAAACCCACTGCAGCCAGCCCTAAAGTTTACTGACTCTAGAGAGGAAGCCACAGGGAGAAAAGGAACACAGGTCCCAAGCCCCTGGGGCACTCCTTTTGATTTACTCGGCTTTGCCCTTTACTTCTAAGCGTGAATGCTGCTTCCTACAGAACATCTTTCTGGACCCTGACAAATCCCAGCTAGGGGCCCAAACTCTATGCTACCATGAAACCGTATTGTTCCCCTCACAAAGTGTATCTTATCTGATATCTAATTGCTTGATTCTGCCCTCCTGGAAGAAGAGTGCTTGTACTCTAGGAACTGGAAACAGAAGACACCAGACCGTGCTTGGGGTCTGTGTCATCAAGAACAAGTTGCTTCCATGGACACACTGTAAGCCAGCCCATTAGCTACAGCTTCTTGCCAATCGTCCTATAGGTCCCTTCTGAGTGCCTCTTGAGGCACAGCAGCCTGTTCCAAACCCCTACATTTCTACGAGCAATGTCCACCCACTTATTGCTGTACAGCTGGCCCCACCCATGGAGATGCTGAGCTCCACTGGACCTAAAGGCTGCCTGGTCCTGAACCATCCCTTTGATTCACTGTGGACCACACAACATTCCATCGTGATCCAGCAGGTCTTCCTTGGCTACTTTTCAGAAATCGGCGTCCAGGTCTTTTTGCCTGCTGTTGCTGTTGTTGTTAGGGCCCATCGAGGTGGTTCTGACCCAGAGTAGCCCTGTGCATGACAGAAGGAAACACTGCCTGGTCCTGCACCATCCTCGCCATTGTTCCTGTGCTTGAGCTCATTGTTGCAGCCACTGTGTGCATCCGACTCCTTGAGGGCCTTCCTCCTTTTTGCTTGCCTTCTACTTGCTTGCTCAGCATGACATCTTTTTGCCTAGTCCCTTTTCATCTGGAAGCTTTGCTTCAACATGTTCGTAGTGCCAAGACTCCATTGACAGGTGGGTGGTGGTGTGCAAGGGCTACATTAGCAGGGTATCAAGCCCAAGGCTGCCCACTGGGAAATGAAGAATTCTACCAGTGAACCAAGACTGCTTCTTGCCAATGCGCTTCCAAACACCAAGGCCAAACTCACTGCTATTGAGTCAATTCCAACTGATGGCAGCCCTATGGAACAGGGTAGAATTGCCTCTGTGGGTTTCTGAGATGATAACTCTTTATGAGAGTAGCAAGCCTCTTCTTTCTCCCGGGTAATGACTGATGGCTTTGAACTGACAACCTTGGGTTAGCAGCCTAGTGCATAACCATTATGGCACCAGAACTCCCTCAACTCACATACACCCTCTTAACATCACCCACCCCCCAAACTTACATAAGTTCAGCATCTGCTCTACCCGTTTCAGAGCAGCACATCTCTCCCCGATGACCGTAACCAACACATTCAACTTGGTGGTTTTTTGCTGCAGCTGCTGAGTGGTTGTTTCATCATCCTCTGATCCTCTGTGTTGTAACTGTCCATTTTCTCATCAGTATTCACCGCTTGGTGAAAGGGCATGCTTGTTGTGGTCGCACTGCTCCTGGCTGCCACCGAAAGCACTCATTTGCACTGGCCAAATACATGAATGCGTGCAAAACCCCACACCCACTGCCATCAAATTGAGTCCAACTCAGGGACCCTATAGGACAGGGCAGAACCGCCCTGGGAGATTTTGAGACTGTGACTCTTTTCAGCAGTAGAAAGCCCTGTCTTTCTCCCTCACAGCTGCTGGTGGTTTCAAACAGCCGACCTTGCAGAGAGTAGCCCAACTCATAGCCACGATGCTAGCAGTGCAGGGTTGGATGAATGGGTGATCGAGAAACAGAATGCTATTGGCACTTCGATGGTTCTGGAGTGTAGCAGTCTGAGCAAAAATAAATCAGAGAGTATGGTTACGTGGTGACTTTGAATATGAGCTTTTTGCTGCTGTGGAGGAGTGAGCAGTCCCAGGAGAAAGGAGATGATGCTGAAATAACCATGGATTCACCCAAATATAACTTCATTTTAATCTAAATAAACTTCAGGTCACTAGCTTATTGGTTTTCTAGGGCTGTCATAACAAATCAACACAAATCCAATGGCTTCTGTAAGCATAACTTGGTTGTCTCACAATCCTGGAGGCTAGTAGTCTGAATTCAGGGTTTCAGCAGGAAGATGTTCTTGCCAAAGACTCAAAGTGAAGTCCCTTCTTGTCTCTATCAGCGTGTGATAGCCGTGTAGTCCGTGGCTTGTAGCTGCAACGCAACTCCAATTTCGACTTCTTCTAATGGTCCTGCGTCGGTGTCTCTTCTATTTCAAAAGGACCCACTCAGATGAGCTAAGGGCCCATCACAGACAGTCTAGTAAGACTTCATGTTAACCTCGTTGATAATATCGTCAAAGACTAGTCATCTAAACAAGTCATCTAAACTAGTCATCTAAACTAGTCATCATAGTTACAGGGTTCAGAACTTCAAAATATATTTCGGGGTGTCCCAATTCAATCCATAATCCTCAAAAAAAATCAACACCTAGACACCTAGAGAGTGGAGAGATTGCATACCCTACTTCAGCATTTGACCCCTATCTGAATCAAATTGGCTTAGGCTGGGTCCCCTTCCCAGGAGGGGAAGCTCTCAGGAGATTGGGGGTGCCAGAGCAAGAAAGTGCTGTGTGGGGAGGAGTGGGATCTTTGCCCAATGTGCTCTGCACTGGAGACTAATTTCAATCTGATCCACAAGGAAAACACCAGTGGTTATGGGTCAAGACCCAAAGGGAAAAGAGTGCATCCTGCAGTGTGGGCGGGGCGCCAGCAGCGAGGGTTCTCAACTGTGACACCCCTGCAATTTTAGACCCAAGCCATCTTTGTTTTGCACAGGATACCTGTGTACTATAGGACGCTTAGCAGAATTCCTGATCTCTCTGCCCACTAGATTGCAGTAACACCACACTGCTCCTCCAGGTGTGAGAAACAAGATATCTCCAGGGATGGTCAGTTGTCTCCTGGGGAGTTGAGTTGCCCTTGGTTGGGAGCCACTGGGATAGAACAAGAAGCAAAGGAAGAGGTCAATTAAGTGCATTATCTTTTTGCCCCTAGAGCAGTACCTGGCAAAGAGAGTCACCGGGTATCCTTGAATAATATTCCAAACTGTAAGGGAAGGAGAAGATTCTGAAACAAAGAGCTCGGTTGATTCTCCAGTTAAGAACGGTTTCCACAACCTCGCTCTTGTGTAAAACACAAGTATGCACTTGGGATTGTTTTGAGCACATAGAAAAATGCTTCTAACTCAATGTCACATGTTACTCCTTAGATATTATACTGCTTTCTCAAGCCTCAGTGCACCTGTTACCATGGAGTTTTCAGATGGGGACAATTACTGTAACTAATCCTTCGTGAAACTGAGATTTGGCGGGGGTGGTGGTGGGGAATCCACATCAAAAATAGGGAACAGAGAAGGGAAGACTCAGGCCAGGCAGCATAAACAAGATACCATGGCAAAATTCTTACTTTCCACATGGTAGACAAGGGTTCGATTCCTGGCCCACGCACTTTCTGAGAAAGAAATCTGGTCGTTGAGTGATCAGGTGTCTGACTAATCAAAAGGTCAATGGTTTGAACCCAGCTTTCTCCTTGGTGAAAAGATGTAGCAGTCAGCATCTATAGAGATTGGAAACCCCACTGGGCAGTTTTATTCTATAGATACAGACTCAGTGGAAGTCAGAATTGAGTCAACGGGAAAGGGTTTCTGGTTAGGGGAACTTCTTATGGAAACAAGTGTAGCAGTGATTCTGACCAGGCTCAGTGGAGCTGCCCGACCGAGAGATTAAGAAGATAGCCTTGGGTATACATTTCTGAAAATCAGCCAGTGAAAACCTTGTGGATCACAAAGGTCAAATTCCATTGTGCGTGGAGTCACCATGAGTCAGAAGTCAACTTCATGGCAATTAGCAGTGAACGGCACAGCAGAGAATTAGTGGCCCACAAAACAAGGCTCTCCTCGGCACCAGAAAAGGTGAGGCAGGCCACCAGGTCTATTGCTCCAGGTGAGCACTGAGAGCAGCCTCCAAGCTATCTCTGCCAGGGGGTAGGGGCACTTCAGTGGGTATCCAGGTGGCTCCAATATTAGATGTCTAAATCTGTCTTGGAAGCATCAAGTTCAGGGGTGAAATGTCCTCCCAACCTATCTGGTGTATGTTAGTAAACCAAGCACATTCTTATTTCTTAGACTCATCTAGTTTAAATGCAGAGTTTTTTGGGTTTTTTTAATCTCTCAAGACTCAGCCGAGTTTTCATCTTCACTGCAGGAAGGTCCTGTCCAGCTCTCCTGAATGATGGAGGTAAGTTTTCCTTCTATTCTTCATTGTTCTATTAGAATACTTAAGCATTATTTTCTCATTCTATCTATGTTATTCTAGTGGAATATGGCCATGTTGTTGTGTCATGCTCCCCACTGAAATGGTATGCTTCTTAAGACAGGTAAAGAAGTAGCATGGGGACCATGTCTGACCTCCCTCAGCTACCCAAGGGAGAAAGAAATCTCAATCCATACCAGTCCAGGGTCAGTTCCTATGAGACAGGGGTCAGACATATCTCCAATCAGCAACCCGCTGTCCCAATTCTGACATCCCCCATCCTTTCCACAGCCCTCTCTAAGTTCTCTGTGGGATTCTATAATTCATTGCAAGGACCACACAGAATATTCGATGATATGCACAGTTAGAGAGTTAATAGGTTACCATTTAGGTGAGAAATGCTCAGACAGGACAGCTTCTACTCAGCCAGGCCATAGGCAGGCCTCTCTCGGGCCCTCAGTCTCCTAACCTGGTCTCTGCCCTGCTCAGACAATGTGACAAAGCTCTTTTAGAGCTTCCAAAAAGATGCCCAAAGGGCAGACTACTCCACCATAAGCCTCCACCTAAAGGCACTCAGGTCCGACTCCGTGAGCAGCAAAGCTCCCACTCTCAAATACCTGGCATTACCCCGTTCCACAAACTAGCTTTCCGCCCAAAGGCCCTCGACTTTTCCTGCTCCGTGGACTGGAAGTCCACAGCTCTGCCTCGTGTTCTGACCCTTGGTTCTGCTGCGGCTGCTCCTCTGACGCTCTTCTGTCGATCATCTGGTGCCAGAGCTGCCTCCTAGACCAAGAAGTCTGCATGCACGCAGATACAGGGCCCGGTCGACATGTTCCACTCCTGACTCTTCTCTTTCTGCTTCTGGCATCGCTCACTCTCTCCCCGGCAGGGTGACCATCATAATCAAACCTGGTAGTCATTCCCAGTCTAATCAATATCTGAACAATGTCATCCCCAGCCAGCTTTGACTCAGACCCATCAGAAAAAAGTCATTCAGTGGGAATTTCAAAGCTCGTGGCTCACTCAATGCCAGTGCGTCCATTTTTGACTCACAATGGACCAATATCACAGGGGTAGCTGCTCCAGTAGGTTTCCAAGACTGTAAATTTATGACAGCAGAAAGCCTCATCTTTCTAGAAGCTGGTGGGTTGAGATGTTGACTTTCCTGTTGGCACTTCAACTCAGACCCGGCAGCACCATACCTGAATGCGTACACATATAAAATATGAATTTATGTATTTCTACCATGGTCTTTTAAATTACTTCATATGCGTGTCCACGTTGGACATTGATTAGGAAGATCAAAGAAGGATCAATGCATTTGAATGATGGTGCTGGCGAAGACTATTGAAAGGACCGTGGACTGCCACCAGGATAAAACAAGCTGTCTTGGAAGAAGAACAGCCAGAGGGCTTCTTAGAGGCAAGGATGGCAAGGCTGTCTCGTGTGTTTTGGACATGTTGTCAGGAGAACCAGTGCCCGGAGAAGGACATCGTGCTTGGTAGGAGAGGGACAATGAACAAGAGAGGGCCCTCAGGGAGCTGGATTGCACAGTGGCTGCAACAAGGGGCTCAAGCATGGGAGCAACTGTGAGGATGGTGCGGGACCGGGCAGTGCTTCTAGTTCTGTTGTGCAGAGGGTTGCTATGGGTCGGAACCAACTCGATGGTACCTAAAAAAAAATTATCATTATTTTAATAGCTCTCAGATGTTACTTTGAATTTCCTACAATTTCACGTTTCATAGGGCCATGATCCTGTGGGCTACCTGTTTGAGGAAACACAGCAGTTCCTCCATTGCTCAGAATAAAAAAATAACCCTCCCTTCAATATCCCAACTTAGAAGAGCAATATGTTTATAGATAAAATACAGACACCATCTGAATCCTTTTTTTTTCTTTTAAGACTCACCTATTGACCATATAGTTAAAACAAACAAACAAAATACCATCCACCTATGTTGGAAAGCTATACTCAAACACACAGCCAGGCAGAAATCAACATGCAGGGATTGGGTGGCATTAGGAATAATAAGTATAAACATGCCAAACATTTTAAAGATGCACTTGCCTTCATAATGAAAAGACGGTAACCTCTAGAATTGAAGTGTCAAGGTACACGTTTTAAAATAGTGTAATTATATTATACCCAAGTCCAAAATAATAGCCAAGATGCTGAAAAACAATAAAGTGCACTGTCGTTAAAACATGGGAGCAGCTCTGTAACTAGAAGGTATGAATATCTTGGTGCATTACAGTTTTATATCAGAGCAAGATCAAAGAAACTTAAGTCTTGTGAATCAAAATTATAGCCTTCCTTACTTGGATGGCAGTGCGGCACAGGTGGGTGTGTGCACATGTATGTCGTTAATAAACTCTCTGTCTGGAAACATACATGGCAATTCGTTCTTGCTTAGATCATGCTGCATTCCGGTTCTGAGAGCCCATCCAACCACGTCACCATGGCCATTCCGGAGTGTCTGTGTTGTCTATAGACTGGTTATGTGTTGGACTGCGCTTCACGTGGCACAACCATCAACTGCTCCCGGGAAAAAGACTAAGCGTTCTAGCCTGTTAGCAGTCTCAGAAACCTGCAGCGGGTTGCAGTGAATTAGCATTGACTCGATGGCAGCGAGTGGGACGTGATGTCTAGAGAGCGCCGTGGTGGCATAGTAGTTGTGGGTTGGACTGATAACCACAAGGTCAGCAGTTTGAACTCCCCTGTAGCCCCACTGGACAAAGACAAGAGTTTCCATTCCCAAAAGAGTTCCAGTCCAAGGAGGGGAAGGGGGAGCTGATAGCAACGATGACTGTATAACCTTCCTCCAGGGGAATGTCCGACAGAACTATAGGTGAACAGATACAACGATGGTGTAAGATATGGTAACTAATAACGATAGAATAATAAGGTTCCTGAGGAGCCATGGGGGGAGGGGAGGGAGGGGGTAAAGGGGAGCTGATATCAATGAGTTCAAGAAGAAAAAGTGTTTTGAAAATGATGGTGGCAGCAATTGCACAACTATGCTTGATCTGATTGAGATATGGACTGTTATAATATCTGTAAGAGCTCCCAATTTAAAAAACAACAACAAAACAGAGAGTAGCAATTTGGTAAACCCACAGAGGCAGTTCTATCCTGTCCTATCAGGGTCTCTGTGGGTTGGAATCTACTCACTGGTAATGAGGTTGGGTTTTTTAAGACGAGCTACTGAGTTTTAACATTAGCTAAAATGAGGCATGATGAGGCAATTTTATGAAGACTTTACGTAAATTTAGGAGTCCGTTGGTGGTTCAAGGACTCCTGGTGGCACTGTGAGCTAAACACTGGGCTATCAACCACAAGCTCGGTGGTTCAAACTCATCAGTAGCTTCTCGGGAGAAAGATGAGGCTGTCTGCTGCTGTAAAGAAACCCGATATTGGGTGGCTGTGCATTGAAATTCACGTGCTGGCCGTGGTTTTTTGGGTGGTGAAAACATGTTAACCTCTCTGCTACTAACCGAAAGGTCAGTGGTTCAAATCCACCCAGGATAAAATCCTAAAAGAAATGCCTGGTTGTTAACTTCGTACAAACCATCCACTGAAAATCCTTCAGAGTAAATTTTGGCTCTGAGTTGCCAGGAGTCAGACTCCACTGGACAAGAGCTTTCTTGAATAGACTCCCTTTATTTTATCTTCACCCTCTCTCTCATTGGCGATGGGATTTTTTGTTTTAAATAGAGAAAGGTAAGGAGGTTCAGAAGCCATGCCATTTTTTTTAAGTTAACACAAAGACATGGGTAGGAAGCTGGGTATATAAAATAACTGCAGAGACCGTCTGATCCCACTATTCGAAATCACTGAATTATTAGTAAGGTACCCAGTATTAAGAATTAGCATAAAAATTAATAGTACTATGTACGTATATCAAAGTCTTTGCCATTGAGTGGATTCCTACTTAGAGCCTCTAGATGACAGGGCAGAAGTACCCCTGTGGGTTTCCAAGGCTTTAACTCTTTATGGGAATAGAAAGCCTCATCTTTTTTCCTCAGTGGTTTTGAACTGCTGACCTTGCAGTTAGCAGCCCGATGCACAACCACTATGTTATCAGGGGCCAATCGTTTATATACTAGGATCCCAATAAATAAAACATGTGGAAAATGGAAAATATAGACAGACCAAAGGGGGTTGGCTGCCAGAGTATCAGGAAAGAATATCGGTGAATCCCGGGAGAGCGCAGGATGGGAAGATAGATATAGACAGTAACTGAATTGATAATCAACTGGGGGCATGGCTGGGGGTGGGGATGAGGGCAGGGTGAAATGGGGAGCTAATGACCAAGAGTACAAGAAGAAAGGGCTCTGAAATGAACTGCAGTAATGATTGCCCAAGTCTTCATCCTATAATTGAATGAATAAATCGCATGATGTGTGAAGTATGCTCCAATTAAAATATTTTATGAAGCCAGGGGAGACATATTCAGAAAGGAGGATAATTATTGGAATATTCTGGTGGATCATTTTTTCTTTTTAATGAGTTGTCACATTGGTTGGACGTATAACCCAAACGTTCAAATGGAAGAGTCTATGTCGATTGTCTCACCAAAGTCTTCGGCAGGGCGGCCTGGAGCCCTTCTCCAGAGCTGACCTCATACAAGTCACTGTGGTCCTCAATGCCTCAAGCAGGACGACCGTTGGGAGGCTGGCCCGGGCCCAGCCTTGTTCTGCTCCCTTGTGCACAGGGTCACTGGGCATTGGAGCGGATTGGACGACACGGAGCAACAACATGCAGGGTTGCTTACAACCGCTATTGAACACGCTGTAAACCCTGTTCCCCACCTCTCTTCTCTTAAGACGTTAGCTTCCACCATGACAGTAACTGTTACAAGAAAACGATGACCACGAAACAGCTTTATGAATGTGCTGGGTTTCAAACATCACTGACAGGAACGTATCCTTTTGCACAGTGATACTAACAGACAGGGTTGATAGTGGATGCAGGGGTGGGGAGTGGGGGACAGGGAGGGAAAGGGATTTCAGGAATAAAAAATGAAGCAGAGAGTGGGAGGGAGCACTAGAATCAATTATGGTTGCACAACTCATTTTAAAGGAGATTTAACCATGGGGTGGGGGTGTTCTAAAATTGATGTGGTAATGATTGTACAATTATCCTTGATGTAATTGAACTATTCAATTGTATGATATCAAAATTATGTGCCAGTTAAACTTTTTTTAAAAGGAATGCATTACCTTTCCTTTCCTGCTATCCAGGATCAGGTGAACTACTTCCACCACATTTCACAACCTTTACACGTAAAGAGTGAACAACTTATAATCCAGGGCTCACAGGAAGCAAGGCAAATGTGGTGTGCAAGCAGTGTTCACAATCACATTTATTTGCTCCACGAATATATTTATATAGAAAGCAAAGTTTTTCCATGAAAAAATTAAATGATGGTGCATCAATTATATGTCAATAAAACAACTGCTAACATTGTACAAGCACATAGCCAGGGCCAGGGCCATTCATGTGAAAAAATGAAATTAAGTATGGAAACAAACAGAAAAAATCTGAGGGAGCAAGATCAGAGCTGTAGGGTGGGTGAGAGGGGGTTTCCCAGCCAGATTCTTGTAGGAAAGCAGCTGCCAGCCTCCAAGAAGGAGCAGGGCCATTGTGACGGCACACATTTCCTCAGGAAACTTTGCTGGACTTTGGCTTCCACTCCACTCTTCCGCATCTCACGATAAGCCAGTGCAGAAGAATCGTCTTTTGCAGACAAGCCTGGCTTTCCTGTGTCCTTTGCGAAGCTCTATTACGATGGTCCCTTTGCGGTTCCCCACCCCACCCCCTCAAAAAACGTGCTGTCACCTTCTGAGCTGACCTGGCTCCCTTGAACTTCACTGGCCCAGCAGCTCCCCTCCGAAGGCACTGTTTGGAATGGAATCGTGGAGGGGAGGAGTATCTAGTGCGACTCAGACCAGGGTATTACTCAAAGGACTGCTTTGAAGCTCTCCACTAACCACAAAGACATTGACATGCTTACCTACGTCCTTGTATTAATCTCATGCGGGAGAAGATGTGGTTTTCTACTTCTGCATCGAGTGACAGTCCAGGAAATTCACGGGAGCAGTTCTACCTTGTCACATAGGGCTGCAAGGCGTTGGCATGGACTCAATGGCCTTGAGTTTGGTTTGGTTTTGTAGGAAATGGGATCCTGATAGCCATGCTTTTTTTTTTTTTTGGCTTGCTCTTGTTTATCGATAACATATTCATCAAGTATGATAAAACAATGCACACACTACTGTTAGCAGCTAATAAGTTGGCCCTTGACTCATAGACCCATAGGGACCCACAGGAGACCCATGATCTGTTGTGGATCAGACCACTCTGACCCATAGGGTTTTCGTGGCCTGGTTTGCAGACATAGATCATCAGGTCTTTCCTCCTGATCTCTGTTAGCCTGAAAGCATAAATGCTACATGCAAGGCTACAGCGATAGGTGGGTGGTGACGGTAGGAGCCTGGGTAGACCTTGATCTGTTAATGGCAGATCAGTGGTTCAAACACACCAGCTTCTCCACAGGAAAAAAAGATGAGGCTGTCTGTTCTGATGAAGATTCACAGTCTTGGAAACCCTAGAACGCGGCACTCTGAGTTTACATCAAGCTATGGGCAGTGGGGTTGTTTTTTTTTTTGTGAGTTTGGGGCCTCCTGCAGGGAAGGGGTGAAGGTTACCATGCAGCCACTAGGGGCTTCCCCACAATCACATGACTCAGTCTAGCATCAGTCGATTCTGAATCAGAGTGACCCTAGGGCAGGGTAGATTTGCCCTGATAACTGTTTTCAGGCGTGAAAAGCCTCCTCTTTCTCCCAGGGAAGGGCTGGTGGTTTCAAACTGCTCAACTTGCAGTTAGTAGCCCCATGCATAACCCACTACACCAGTGAGGCTCCCCACTGGCCTCACCAGTTCTTATAGTTTATCTTTTTTTTGTTTTCCTTTCAGTGTGGTGGTTTGCTTTTGGTTCTTACGATGTCGACATATGAAAACAGAATTGGTGATCTTTCTCATTCACATCCTTCTGCTGCTTGAAAATATGCTTCCTTTACAAGATCTTGAACCACAAACAACGGATGGGCCCTGTAGGCAGATGTTGTCCAGTGCCCGGGAGCCTCCTGTCCCCACCCTCTCCACTGGGTCCAAATCCAGTTCAAATCCCAGCCCAGTCAGTCATCAGTCGCATGATCTCAGAAACAGCCTTGTGCCTAGATCTCTGGGACTCAGTTTTAAAAAGACGCTAAAAATCAGCACACAAAGTGCCAAAGGGGCCAGGGAGCACTGTTGGCGAGGATTAAAGGAACGAAGCAGCCATCTTTTGCCAGGAGAAAAGATAACTCCATGGAGACTTGGTTGCTGACCTCAAATACCTGCGGAGCCGTCATGTGGAAGAAGGAGTAACCGCCTTGGAAGAGGAGAGATGGAAATCACACAGAGGCCGTTTGAAGCTTTATTAAAAGAGGAGCTTCCTGATAATTATGGGTTTTCATGGAAGACCTCGCTCCAGCTGAAGGAGCCGGCTCTGGGGTATGGGGAGACCTCTAGCAGTGGCTGAGGGACCGTCCCTCACGGATGGTGGGAGCTATACATGGAGGTCTGGAGAGGAAGGCAGGGGCTGCTAACTGGAATTTGGTGAACGTGCCAAAAGATAACTGGACCAAGCCTCTCCCAAGCCATTAGGAGTAGCTTCAAATCCTAGCCAGGGCCCTGGCATGGACAGGCCGGGCTGGAAAATTACTGAAGAGTGAGACCTACAGGTTAACTCCTAAATTGAAAAAAAAAAAGTCATGTTCTGTGTCATTTTAAAAGCCCTACCTATGTAATGGCATTTGAATTCATTCCATCTCAAGAGCTGAGTCCTCTTAAATAATAATTCCTAACGACAGATCTGTGATTCTTCTGGGTTGTTGTTGTGGTCAGGAAGGCTCTGATGCTTGGTGACCTCATTTGGAAGATGACACTGCCAGGTCCCGTGCCATTCTCACCGTGGTGCTGTTCCAGGTCATCTCATGGAGCGTCCACGCACCACTCTTCGTGGTCAAACAGTGGCTCCTTTTTGTAGTGGTTGGTCTTCCTGCTGACCCGTCCAAAGGAAATGAGGCCAAGTCTCACCATCCTCAATTCTCAGGAGCATCCTGGCCTTGTCGGTCTTAGGTCTTCTATGATTGATTTCCTCTGTAACTGTTACGAACGTGAATTACTTTTATAAACAGCTTGGTTGGCATATAATTCACAAATCATACATTCAAGAGCTCCACCCTGTTAGCAATCCATTTTAGAACATCTTCTTTGTTTCTTCTACTCCTCATTATTAGCGCCCCACTTGCCCCCAACCACCCCTGCCCCCAAGCAACCCTTAATCCTGTCACTGTCTCTATAGATTTTCCTATCCTGGACTTCCTATACAGGAAAACACACTTAAAAAAGTGATAACAATAGTAAGAATGAATTCTCTTTCTTGAGACGTGTGTGCGCCGCTAGTCTTAAAGCAGAATAACCTCAGTCGTCGCTATGAAGTCGATTCCAGCTCGTCCGGAATCTGAAGGACAGAGCAGAACTGCTCCTGGGAATTTCAGAGGCTGTCAATCTTTATGAGAACAGAAAGCCCCGTGTTTCTCCCTTGGAGCCAGCTGCTGGTTTCGAACTGCTAACAGCCCAATGTGTTACCATAGTTACAGCAGAATGCCTTCAGAAGGTCATACAGCTTTTTAAAGCCATTGAACTTGTGCCCTTGGTACATTCTGCCCTGCAGAACATGGCTCCTGTGAGGGTGGAGAGGAGAAAGCATGGTCTCAGAGAGGTTTTTCTGCCCGGTGGAGGCCTTGAGTCGGAATTGGATAACATGACGGTTGTAAGAAACCTATCAAGTCATCCCATAAAGATTAAATATGTTTTTAATTTAAATACAAGCTGGTGAAAGGCTTCTCGCCACCCCACCCCCATTCGCACTTTGTTTAGTTTCTCTGGGTTGAGCAGTGCCGTGGTCTTTTGTTGAAACCAACTTCATCCCGAGCTTTTATCTGAAAATTTGCACATGGAATTTCCATGGATATTGATGTCCCAGAACCACGGACTGAAAAGAAGATCTTAACAAGTCGCACATGCAAATATTTGGGAATACTAGCTACTTTAAAAGGGTCAAGGCCTGGCTTGGCAACAAGGAGTCTTGGCCACAGTGTGTCTCTGTGGCTGGCTGAGCTCAGGACTCCTGCAGCCACAAGGATCCCCCACGCCCAACCCAGACACCCCCTCTGCCATGTATGACATCCCTCAATGGAAGCGTCTTTGCAGCACTATGGCTTGAGTAGGGCTTCTCAGGTGATATTCAGTTGACTCAAACTCAGGGGACTCCCAGGCACATCAGAGGAGAACAAGATGCCACAGACTTTCAACACCAGCTTTCTTGTCTTTGTTTTTGAGGTGGATCATCAGGTATTTCTTCTGAGGCACCTCAGAATGGGTTCAGAGTCCAACCTTTCCTACAGCAGCTGAGCGTGTCAATCATTTACGCCGCCCAGGCCTGATTGACTCGATGCCGTGAGTTGGGGGTTTAGGGCCTCCATTCCTGTGCTCGGCAGGCTGCTGTTGCTTCTCACTGGCCCCCCACAAAAGCCTTCCAGGAGAGAGGTACCTTCACCCCACTTCCTCTCCGCAGTACTTAGGAACCCTGTCACTAGGCAAAAAAGCAGAAGAGTGCTTGCTAAATGTTCTTGAAAGGGAAAGGACATCGTGTGTCAGGATGTACCAGGAGAGAAGTGGACCAGTGAGAGACGCAGTGAGGTGCAGTCAAGCCGGTTTTGACTCGTAGCAACCCTGTGTGCTTCACTGCCCAGCCCGGCACCAGGCTCAGCATTGTTCTGATGGGCGAGCCCACGGATGGGGCCACAGCGTCCATCCATCGTGTCGAACATCTTCCTCTCTTTTGCTGCCCAGCCGCTGTACCACCATGATCATCTCCAGCTACCGGTTTCTCCTGAGAACATGTCCAAAACAAGTCTTAGCATCCTTGCCTCTCAGGAGCATGCTGGCTGTACTTCTTTCAAGGCAGATTTGTTTGCTGTCATAGACAGGTAACTTGAATGTTCATCTTGTTTTTGTGAATAATTGTATATCCTTATGTCTATCATTTTATACTTTCGCAAACGTAAATGAGGGAGGCTGATGCCGGGATGAGCTATGGTTGTTGGGCTCACCTGCCTGTGGACCCTCCTCCTTGATGTGAGGCATTCTCAGCTTCTGCACCTCAGAGAGGCAGGGGCCCACCACTAGGACAGTCAGAGAGGTCAGACACTGAGGCTTCACGTCCCTGCCAGGCAAGACAAGGGCGGGACTGAAGCTTGGCCTTGTGAATCTGCAGTTGCTGCAATGAAGTCCAAGTACAGCAGAGGCAGTGTTCTCAGGTGTGCTGCCCCTCACCGATGCTGGTGGTGGTGGACCTGGTAGCTTCAGGGTCCAGGGCCGTCTGACCTCTTCCCCTGTTGGAGGCTCACTTCTGGCTGCCCAGGGTACCTGGTTCAAGTTAACTTTTCCAAGCCTTATTTTCCAAGACATGTGGGAAATGATCCAATAGCTGTTCATTTTGTCTTTGCTTAATTTAGTAAAAATCTGTTTCTTGCTGTTAAAGTAAACTGAATGATAGACACAACATGGCTACTTCATACTTCACACCTGGCTGTGAAATCAGAATGAGTTGTTTCAAGGTCACATGTCTGGGAAACAATAAAATGTCATTTATTTTAAAGTGATGCATATGTTTCAGGCCTTTAAAGAGACAAGGATGAACAAATTATAGACTCAGGATGCTTTCCAAAGAGTGAAGGGCACAATCTAGTGAAACTCACTGCCATCAATCAATTCTTCCTCACCGTGACCCCATTACAGCAGAGCAGAACTGCTCCCCTGGGCCTCCAAGCTTGTAAATCTTTAGGAAAGCAGACACAGCCTCATCTTTCTCCCCCAGAGTGGCTGGTGGACTTGAACTGCTGCCCTTGTGGTGAGTAGCCCAAAGCATAACCCACTCCACCACCAGGGCTCCTCAAAGGCACCACAGTAGAACATAAGGTCTCTGGCAGCACAATGGGTAAGACTGGCATCATAGAGAAACGTCAACCTAAAAGTGTGATACAGGGGGAAAGAGGCTGATGGTAAAAGAGAACCAGAAGATTCGTACTACGTGCTCAGGTGGTTTGATGATGTAAAAAGCACATGACATAATCTTAAAAGAGAAATATGACTTATGTGCAAGCTACGTAAAAGACACTGCACTTGGAAACCTTGTCTTTTCCAGCTCCACTTCCACAGTGTAGCCTCCGGTAGCTTCCGTTTCCTTCACCTGTAAAGTGAGCCTGTTCAGTTTATGCATTTTTATAGCTCTAAAATTTTTTATTCAGATCATATGTAGGCGAGGAAAGCATTTCAGGTATAGGAGTTGTTTAAAAAATAAAAGTTCAAAAGAAACGCACACCTCTGAGCACCGCAGCGACACCTAACCCTCCACTGACCAACGGGTTGGACCTGGTGGCTGCAGTCACTGTTCATGAGGCACACTGGGAGGTGGGGACCGAACCTGGCCTGCCCCCAGGGTCCGTGAGAAGTCCCCTTCTGCTCAGTAGCACATCTGTGATTTCCTCCGGGACTGTTTTTTCTAGCTTGAGTTTTGTCACTTAAAATTACACGTATTGTCCAAAAAAAGAGAAAGAAACACACATGTGATATGAGCAAATACCTGGAAGCAATATAACGTCCTCAGACGCACGACAAGGTGCGGCACCGGGGGGAATGCTGTGGTTACTGGCCGATGCCCGCAAGGGGGTTCCAGCTCTGAGGGGTTCTGTGAACACAGAACAAATCTGAGCAAGAGAGATGAATAGGAGAGTTCATTGGATGGGCAGCGGGAGGTCCAAAAAGAGTTTGACTAAATGCTATCAAGCAAGATGGGCTTCTGTTGTACCCAGAGCAACGTGGAGCGGGGCAGACCCTCCACGGCAGCAGCAGCGAGGAGGCTAGTATTTCAGGGGAGCCACATGAAAAACAGTGAGCTGATGACGGACAGGAATGGAAGGAGGGTACTTGTCAAAGACACAGTGGAGATGGGCTCGTCTTAACCTGATGATGGACCATAAAGAATGAGGGAAGTCATGGGTGAGACAACCTGTAGGGTCAGCCTCCCTGTAAGAGGGTAATACATCTCTGTGGTGAGAAAGCTGAGCGACAACAGATACCGATGATTCAGGAAGATTTCTGTTATCTATTATTATTTATTACAATCAGGAAATGAGTCCAGGAAGTGAGATCAGGAGAACCAGAGGAGAACTAAGCATTTTCTTATATTTATTTAGTAAATATTTGGAATATCTGTGTAGTTATTCCACATGCATCTATTTAATTCTTTATATAGATCTAATTATATAGAGATTGAATTATATGTAGAAGATATTGATATCTTCTCTTTATATACATATATAAGAGAAAGTATTGTAATCTTTTATAAAATATAATAGACCGTGTTGTAACACTTCAGATATAAGAAGTGAAGTTACATCCATAATGTTTTTTGGTAAGTACTCACTTGGCTAACTTATTTTAACTCTTAGCGGTCCACTGTTTTATTTATGCAGAGTGTTGGCTGCAAAAGAAGTATTTCCTAGCTCATTTAAATATAAATATCTTTTAATTCTGAACTAGTTCCCTTACAATATATTTTTGCTTTCAGGTGAGATTTTAATTCTTCACTATTTAAGTAATGATCACCAATGTAAACTATATGGAAGCAAATAATTGCGTAAGACACCTCCTATATAATTTTTTAAAAAGAAGAAAGCATCTTAGGAATCATTCCTTTTATTGCTTCAATACAGGGAAAGCTAAATTACAAAGTAAAAGAAAAAAGTTTCTTGACTTCCCTAAATACTTAATTATGTACCATAGTCTTCTAACCCTGAAAGAGAACATTGAACTGTGCCCTTCAGGCAAGCTACCATACTTCACATGCTGATCTTATCGTAGCCTGAAAATCAAACAGAGTTGGACTTTCAAAGGAGGGGAGGGAGGGAAACCCTGGACCCCTGGGAAGCATTCGGAGTAGGGGGGCCAGCTTGCCCCTGAGTTCTGGTCAGAACACACCCAGCTGACAATGCTGACAGGCGACATTTGTTTTCAGTTGGAGTACAGAACCAATCTGAAATAGGGCAATATGCACAGAGACCTGGGGCTTATTAGCAGTCACAGGGCAAAAAGGGAGAGAGGGAGTGGGGGATGCTCTTGGGAAGGAAGGTGCCCTGAGCTTATGCTAATGGTGCTGGGATTCCACTATAAAGGAATTCTGTAAGGGCATCAAAGACCCAGAACAAACAAAAAAAATCATATCATGGTGAATGAAGGAGAGTGCTGAGTGGGGACCCAAAACCCATCTGTAGGCAACTGGACATCTCCTTACAGAAGGCTCCTAGGGAGGAGATGAGCCAGTCAGGGTGCCATGTAGCAATGATGAAACATACAACTTTCCTCTAGTTCTTAAATGCTTCCTCCCCACCATCATGATCCCAATTCTACCTTACAAATCTGGCTGGGCCAGAGGATGTACACTGGTACAAATAGGAACTGGAAACACAGGGAATCCAGGACAAATGAACCCCTCAGAGCCAGTGGTGAGAGTGGCCCTACTGGGAGGATGGAAGGAGGGTGGGGTGGATAGGGGGAATGGACCACAAGGATCTACATATAACTTCCTTCCAGGGGGACAGACAAGAGAAAAGTGGGTGAAGGGAGACATCAGACAGTGTAAGACATGACAAAATAATAGTTATTTATAAATTATCAAGGGTTTGGGAGGGAGAGGGTCAGAGAGGGAAGGGAAAAATGAGAAGCTGATACCAAAAGCTCAAGCAGAAAGCAAATGTTTTGAGAATGATGATGGCAACAAATGTACAAGTGTTCTTGACACAATGGATGGATAGATGGATTGTGATGAGTTGTAGGAGCCCCCAATAAAATGGATTTTTTTAAAGGAATTCTGTATGGAGATGAGTCAAAAGATAATGGCAATAGTTTCACTGAATGAAGATTGCAATCAGCGGTCACTGAATTACACATACAAACATGGCTACCTGGTATCTTCAGCCTGAAAAAAAATCAATAAATTAGATTCTTCAAAATAAATAAGTTGGGTTATTCGGGAATAACCCAAATGAAAAACAAGCAAACAACAAAAACAACCCCATCGAGCCAGAACTGGAAATATAACCTACATAGCGTTGTATTCCGATGATGCTTTTCTGTGTCACTGGGCGTCTTTCTGTGATTTGTGAACAAGAATCTTAGGCTATCCCTATGTCCCGGACACTGGAATTCTGTACACAGTAGTAACTATTCCTAACATGTTATAAAATACAGGTAGGCCCCGACTTACACAGGGGGCGGTTCCCTCTGGCTAACCTATAGTAAATTTCTTCTGACGTAGACCAAATACCTCATCATTTTCTTTTTTAGCTTTCATTATAATTGCCTTTGGTGATCAATATCATTATGAATCAGATCTGTGTTTGTTGTTTGGGGTTGGACACATTACATGTAAACATCGCACATCAGCATACTATGCGCTGCAACACTGCCTGAAGTAAAATTTGCAGGTAAGAGGGGGAGGGACAGGGAGAGGTCATTTATGTGCCAATATGGTAAGCCAGGCACTGCCTGTAAGAATATAAAAAAGACTTGGGCATTCCTTAAAGGCCAAGTGGGGATTTTCTCTTGTGATTGAAATACTGGTCAACCCGACCCACCCCGCCCACTCCAATATCTGCAAACATTCTCTTTTGTACTGGATGGCGAAATATGTCAATCAAGTTTAAGTGGGAGTGAAACCCCTTCCAAATGGCCAGAGCACACAGAAAACACTCATACTCACTGAACTTCGTGTTTTGTTGGTTTATTGTTTTTCTGTTTGGTTGAGCTTTAATCTCCCTGGGCTTTGGGGGGAGGGGGCGGGCGGGAGGAGAGAATTCAGAGCTTCCCATCTCAGACTCTCAGGGACAGTCCCTGTTTCTTGGAGCAAAGCTTGATCTCTCCATCTGCACTTCAAGGACAGCCACAGTGTGGGAGCTGGGAACTAGTTGTGACTGATAAGGATCCTGCCTCTGAGGAATTCAGACTGAAGCCACAAAAGGGTTAAAAGAATTGACTGTTTCTTTCTGGAATTTACCTATATATTCATTTTGCATTTTCCACTTAGGCTGAAACCCAAGAGGGTGGAATCGTTTGTCTTTCAAATAGCTCTCACCCTCCCAAACCCAAAATAACTTTGAAGTGGAAAAAGGGCTTCACCGCTCCTATTCCTAGGGCCTCTTCCAGGGTTGTAAGGTAAACATTGGTCTGTGAACCGCCCATATTTGTGCTTGGAAGCCCCCAGCCAATCTGCGGGAGAAAGTGGAGGCTTTCTACTCCTGTGAGGGGGTACAGCCTGGGAAGCCCACAGAAGCAGTTTCTAATCTGCCGCATAGGGTCCCAACGAATGGAACAGGCTTGGTGGCTTTGAGGTAGGATATTGGTTTGAGCCCGCCCTGGTGATGTATCCTGGATTAGGCTGCTAGTTTCAGGGTCAGGAGTTTGAAACCACCAGTGGCTCTGTGAGAGAAAGATGAGGCTTTCTACTCCGTAGAGTTCCAGTGGCAGAAGTACACAGGGGCCGTTCTACCCTGTCCTAAGGGTCTTTACCAGTCAGAACAGCATTGCGAAATACTTCTGTTAACAATCAGATTGGTATTATTGGAGAGAAAAGATTGTCCCCAAATAAACAAAACATTTAGCTAAGATCAGCAAGCCGACCCGAAGAACCAGTCTGAAAATCGTTGAGTTTTAAAGGTTCTATTTTGTGGGGGCAGCGTAGACACTTTTTTTCCCCCAGACACAAGGGGGCAGGACGAGTTAAACTGACTTCAAAACGGCCAGGGCTAAGGTCTACCTTGCTGGAGTGGAATTGATCTTCCAGCTCTTAATCAATTCTCTTGGGAAGCAAAGAAATGGGATGCTGGCCAGCTTGTCCTGAGTCTCACTGCTACGATGAGAATAGGAACTCTTCCAACTCCAGAAAAGGCTCCGGGACAGAGCCTGGGCGACATTCGCTGAAGTTTACCCTTCAGCACGCCAGGCTCTGACCAAACAGCGTCCATTACGCATTCCAAAAGCTCTCTTTCCCCCTTTGCTCGGGGAGCTTTGGAGGCCCACGAGGGACTGGTAAAACGCACCCATCCACAGTCATTTTTGAGGGGCGGGTGCAGGCTGCTCTCCTCTGCTCTGTGCATTCCAGCTGTCTTTCTTTGGCAGACACGCCCCCAGAGTCGCGCGCACTCCGTCGGGGTTCCCAGGCAAACTCTCTCTCCCTTCCTCCCCCCTCCCACCGCCCCCGCGAGTTCGCAGACTGCGGTGGCAAAGGACCTTCTCGGCGTGGCAACCAATGGATTAGGGAGGAGACACTTAGAACCAGGAATCCCCTTTCGCCGGCCACGGAGTGGTTGGGCGCAGCCCGGGCAACTACTCCCGGACCCCCTGTTCAGCCCCCGCCACCTGGAGCGAGGTGCAACCCCGAGCGAGATTGGCTTGCCTTCTAGAACAACCTGTAGCGCTTGCCCTCTCCGCCTAGCCCGCCGTTTCCCTTCCCGGCTTGGGGAGGTGATTGGCAGAAATCGCCACCCAACCCTCGACTCCGGGCCTCCTCCCGGGACCGGCGATTGGCCCTGGGAGGGCTGGAGCCAGGGGGTGCGAGGGGAGGGATTTCCCTCCGGGCGCAGGGTCCCGGGACCCGGGGAGGAGGAGGGGAGGGAGTCAGTTGCAGCCGGATTGAGTCGAGAGCGGCGGAGTCCCAAGCGCCGGCGGGCTCAGCCTCCTGCGCGGCGATCCCAACCGGAGCGCGCCGCGCGCGCAACGTTCCCATCTTCTGGGCCCAGCCCTGGCGACCGGAGGGGCCAGCGGAGGGTGTGGGGGGATCCTGGCACTTTGGGACTTTGCTCGTTTCCAGCAAAACTGCCCGAGCCCCGGACCATGCACGCCTCGGGGCTCTCCCGGGGCGCCTCCTGCGCGCGCCGGGCAGCCCAGCTCTCTAGCCTTCAGCCGGTGCCCTCTCCGCCAACCCGTCTGCTGCTGCTGCTGCCGCTCCTGTCTCTGGTAAGCTGCGTCCCCGCACAGCCCGCGGCCCCCGGCCGGCCGTTGCTGTCCCCGGGTCTCGCGGGGACTGTGGAGGTCCCAGCCGAGGAAGCCATCGTGCTGGCGAACCGCGGCCTCCGGGTGCCCTTCGGCCGTGAGGTCTGGCTGGATCCGCTGCACGACCTGGTGCTGCAGGTGCAACCGGGGGACCGCTGCTCGTTGGTTGTGCTGGACAACGACGCGCTGTCCCAGCGGCCCGGCCGCCTGAGTCCCAGACGCTTCCCGTGTGACTTCGGCCCCGGCGAAGTGCGCTACTCGCACCTGGGAGCGCGCAGCCCGTCGCGGGACCGCGTCCGTTTGCAGCTGCGCTACGACGCGCCGGGCCGGGCGGTGGTGCTGCCCCTGGTGCTGGAGGTGGAGGTGGTCTTCACCCAGCTGGAGGTGGTGACTCGGAACTTGCCCCTGGTCGTGGAAGAGCTGCTGGGGACCAGCAATGCGCTGGACGCGCGGAGCCTGGAGTTCGCCTATCAGCCGGAGACAGAGGAGTGCCGCGTGGGCATCCTGGCCGGTCTGAGCGCGCTGCCCCGCTACGGGGAGCTCCTCCACTACCTGCAGGTCCCCGGCACAGTGAGCGAAGGCGCCGCTCCGGAACCTCTGCTCATGGACTGCAAAGCCTTCCAGGAGCTCGGCGTGCGCTACCGACACACCGCCCCCAGCCGCTCACCCAACAGAGACTGGGTGCCCATGGTGGTGGAACTCCGCTCCCGGGGGACGCCTGTGGGTAGCCCTGCTTTGAAACGCGAGCACTTCCAGGTCCTGGTGAGGATCCGAGGAGGGACGGAGAACACGGCCCCCAAGCCTAGCTTTGTGGCCATGATGATGATGGAGGTGGACCAGTTTGTCCTGACCGCCCTGACCCCCGACATGCTGGCAGCGGAAGATGCCGAGTCTCCCCCCGAACTGTTGGTCTTCAACCTCACCTCTCCATTCCAGCCCGGCCAGGGCTACCTGGTAAGCACGGATGACCGCAGCCTGCCACTCTCCTCCTTCACACAGCGGGATCTGCACCTCCTGAAGATCGCCTACCAGCCCCCTGCGGAGGACTCCGACCAAGAGCGTCTCTTTGAACTGGAGCTGGAAGTGGTGGACCCCGAAGGGGCAGCCTCAGACCCCTTTGCTTTCATGGTGGTGGTGAAGCCCATGAACACGTTGGCTCCAGTGGTCACCCGGAACACTGGCCTCGTTCTCTACGAGGGCCAGTCTCAGCCCCTCACAGGCCCTGCCAGCAGAGGGCCCCAGAACTTAGTCGTCAGCGACGAGGATGACCTGGAGGCAGTGCGGCTGGAGGTGGTTGCAGGACTTCGGCACGGGCACCTCGTCCTTCTGGGTGCCTCCAGCGGTCACTCTGCGCCCAAGGCCTTTACGGTGGCTGAGCTGGCCGCGGGCCAGGTGGTCTACCAGCATGATGACAGAGACGGTTCCCTGAGTGACAACCTGGTGCTTCGCATGGTCGACGGAGGCGGCAGGCACCGGGTGCAATTCCTGTTCCCTATCACCTTAGTGCCAGTGGATGACCAGCCACCTGTCCTCAATGCCAACACAGGGCTGACCCTGGCAGAGGGGGAAACCGCGGCCATCCCACCGCTCTCTTTGAGCGCCACCGATATGGATTCTGATGACGCTCTGCTGCGCTTTGTGCTGGAGCAGCCCTACTCCACGACAGGGCAGCTGCTTCTCCGCCAGAGCCAACCTCCCCACCAGGAGCTGGAGCTCATTGGGGGCCAGTGGAGCAAGCAAGGGGCGTTCTATGAGCGCAGGGTGACAGAGTGGCGGCAGCAGGACATTCTGGAGGGGAGGTTGTTCTATAGGCACACGGGGCCCCATAGTCCTGGGCCAGTCATGGACCAGTTCACATTCAGAGTCCAGGACAACCACGATCCCCCCAATCAGTCCGGCCTGCAGAGGTTTGTGGTACGCATTCATCCGGTGGACCGTCTTCCCCCAGAGCTGGGCAGTGGCTGTCCCCTTCGCATGGTGGTGCAGGAATCCCAGCTCACAACACTGAGGAAGAAGTGGCTGCGCTACACTGACCTGGACACCGATGACCGAGAACTGCGCTACACCGTGACCCAGCCACCCATGGACACGGATGAAAACCACTCGCCAGCCCCTCTGGGAACCTTGGTCCTGGCAGACAACCCCTCCGTTGTGGTGAGTCACTTCACCCAGGCCCAGATCAACCACCATAAGATTGCTTACAGGCCTCCAGATCAAGAACTGGGCGTGGCTGCCCGCGTGGCCCAGTTTCAGTTCCAGGTGGAGGATCAAGTTGGAAACGTGGCTCCAGGCACCTTCACCCTTTATTTGCAGCCGGTGGACAATCAGCCACCTGAGATCCTCAACGCAGGCTTCACGATTCAGGAGAAGGGCCACCACGTCCTGAGTGAGACTGAGTTGCATGCAACCGACGTGGACACGGACGCAGCTCACATCTCATTCACTCTTACTCAGCTTCCAAAGCATGGCCACGTGCGAGTGTCTGGGCAGAGACTTCCTGTGGGTGGGACCTTCCACTTGGAAGACATCAAGCAGGGCCGGGTGTCCTACACCCATAATGGGGACGAGTCCCTGACGGACACCTGCTCCTTGGAAGTCAGCGACAGACACCATATGGTGCCCATCACGCTCAGAGTGACTGTCCGGCCGGTGGAGGATGAGGGGTCCATGCTGGGCCTGCCCGCTGGCAGACTGGGGTCCTATCTGGATGTTTTGGAAAATGGGGCCACGGAAATCACTGCCAGTATTATCAAGGGGACGAACGAGAACACCGATGACTTGATGCTGACTTTCCTCTTGGATGACCCGCCCTTGCTTGGGGAAATCCTGGTGCACGGAGCCCCCGCAGCGCACTTCACCCAAAGGGACGTCTTAGAAGGTTCTGTTGTCTATGCTCACACGAGTGGGGAGATAGGCTTATTGCCCAAAGAGGACTCTTTTAACCTGAGTCTGGCAGATATGTCCCAGGAGTGGAGAATGGGTGCCAGTATTATCCGAGGAGTTACTGTGTGGGTGACCATCCTCCCTGTTGATAACCAGTCTCCAGAAATTTCTGTAGGCGAGCGATTTGTAGTCATGGAAGGGGGAAAGGGTGTTATCACCTCAACCCATATAAGTGCGGAAGACCTTGACTCCCTGAACGATGACATCTTGTGCACGATAGTTATTCAGCCGACCTCGGGTTACGTCGAAAACATTTCTCCAGCACCAGGCTCGGAGAAATCGAGGGCAGGAATTGCTATCAGTGCGTTCACCCTGAAGGATCTCAGGCAGGACCACATTAATTATGTCCAAAGCATCCACAAAGGGGTGGAGCCCGTGGAGGACAGATTTATATTTCGCTGTTCTGACGGCATTAATTTTTCAGATAGAAATTTTTTCCCCGTTGTTATCATCCCCACCAATGACGAACAGCCCGAGATGTTTATGAGGGAATTTCTGGTCATGGAAGGCATGAGTCTGGTCATTGACACCCCCATCCTCAATGCTGCTGATGCTGACATACCCCCAGAGGACTTAACGTTCACTATCACCCAGCCTCCCACACACGGTCACATCCTGAACCAGCTCGCCAATGGTACACTGGTGGTGGAAAGTTTCACCTTGGACCAGATCATAGAAAGCTCCAGCATCATCTATGAGCATGATGACTCTGAGACTCAGGAAGACAGTTTTGTGATTGAACTCACAGATGGCAAGCATTCTGTGGAAAAGAGGGTCCTCGTTCTTGTCATCCCTGTGGATGATGAGACCCCCAGAATGACCATCAATAATGGGCTAGACATAGAAATTGGGGAAACCAAAATTATCAGCAACAGGGTTTTGATGGCGACGGATTTGGATTCTGAAGACAAATCGTTAGTCTATATTATTCGGTATGGCCCAGGGCATGGCTTGTTACAGAAACAGAAACCCACAGGCACCTTCGAAAATATAACCTTGGGCATGAACTTTACCCAGGATGAAGTGGACAGACACCTCATCCAGTATGTCCATTGTGGGCAAGAGGGCATCCGGGACCTAATAAAGTTTGATGTAACGGATGGAGTCAATGCCCTCATCGACCGCTACTTTTATATCTCCATTGGCAGCATTGATATCGTCTTTCCTGACGTGGTAAGTAAGGGAGTGTCTTTGAAAGAAGGCGGCAAAGTCACCCTGACCACAGACCTACTGAGCACAAGCGACTTGAACAGCCCTGATGAGAATCTCATGTTTACCATCACCAGGGCGCCCATGAGAGGCCACTTGGAGTGCACGGATCAATCCGGGGTGTCCGTCTCCTCCTTCACTCAGCTGCAACTTGCTGGCAACAAGATCTACTACATCCACACAGCTGAGGATGAGGTGAAGATGGACAGCTTTGAGTTTCAAGTCACGGACGGCCGTAACCCCGTCTTCCGGACATTCCGGATCTCCATCAGCGACGTGGACAACAAAAAGCCAGTGGTGACCATCCACAAACTGGTGGTCAGCGAAAGCGAAAACAAGCTCATCACCCCCTTTGAGCTGACGGTGGAAGACAGGGACACTCCTGACAGGCTCCTGACATTCACTGTCACTCAGGTGCCTGTCCACGGCCGTCTCCTCTTCAACAATTCCAGGCCTGCCGTGGTTTTCACTAAGCAAGACTTGAATGAGAACTTAATCAGTTACAAGCACGATGGCACCGAGTCCAGGGAAGACAGCTTCTCCTTCACGGTCACCGACGGCACCCACGCCGACTTCTACGTATTTCCAGAAACCGTGTTTGAGACTAGGAGACCCCAGGTGATGAGGATCCAGGTTTTGGCTGTTGACAACAGTGCGCCCCAGATTGCAGTGAATAAAGGAGCCTCTACGCTCCGCACGCTGGCCACTGGCCACGTGGGCTTCATGATCACCAGCAAGATATTGAAAGTGGAGGACAGAGACAGCTTGCACGTGGCTCTCAGGTTTATTGTGACAGAGGCCCCCAGGCACGGCTATCTCTTCAACCTGGCCCAAGGCAACCGCAGCGTCATTCAGTTCACGCAAGGTATGGTCGACGGTTTTCGTTTCGTTGGTCCTGTAGCTAAACTAAACGGGCTGGGCTGCTAACGAAAAGAACGACAGTTCGGAGCCACCAGTGCTCTGTGGGAGAAAGATGAGGCTGTCTGCTCCCATAAAGATCTACTGTCTCAGAAAGCCCCGGAGCAGTTCTCCTCTGTCCTCGGGGCCGCGGGGAGTCGAACCGACTCGGTGGCAGGGAGCTTGGTTTTGAGTTGGGTATGGCTGTCCTGGATGACCTCCGAAGGAGAGCATCCACCGAGGGTCCAAGGGAAGGGACAGAAATATCTGTAGTTTAATGGGGTTTTTTGTTTTGTTTTGTACGAGTTCATGATTTCGGAAAACACTTTTCCAATGACCCAACTGACAAACAGCTGTCTAGAGTTAGAACATTTACCTTTCTAGGATCCCTTACTACGATACAAGCACAAAGCAGAGTCTTAGTGACGTATTAGATAACTGGGTGTTTGTTCCTCATCCAATGGTGCATACACTTCAGTCTGAAGAACCTGAGACGCGTAGCAAGGTGAAACACTGACAGAGGATAGCGGTTTCATGATTTCAAACCCGCTCACTAACACCTCTTACCTCCAATGTCATTGTGATTGTCAGGCTACAGGAGTTTTCTAACCAGGTTCTCCTTTGTCTGCTGGACACAGGCTAAGACAGGAAGGACAGGTGACCTCCACAGAGATACTCAGTGACAGAGGGAGAAACCATTCAGTCTGTTGGCTGGGAAATGAGGGCTCTGTTCTCCAGAACCCCTGACTCCCAACAAAGGGCCTTGGGCCTTTCATGGAAATCTCCCCGTGTCATAATGGCATAATGGAAACTGGATCCAGTCCCTGTGGGCGCTGTGGTTAGGGATGGGGTTTAACCCCAGGACATTCCCCAGGGGGTGTTCTTTTCCTAAACAGTGTTGTGCTCAGAGTTAACAAATGCTTTAACAAGCGTGGTGTCTCCAAATGGAGTGTGAAAGTGAACTGCCTCTCTGTTTTAGATGCTGGCACATTGCCCCAAGCTCCAACCTCCCGATTCTTGGCTGAAAGCCTGGCTATATCCTAGGGCCTGCAGGGACAGGAAAACCTCAGAGTGCCAGTGTCATGCCAGACCCGGAGGCTTTTGTGTGAAGGCTTTTTGAGATGGCAGTGCTCTGGGATCTTAGATGGGGCTCTTTTCATAGAAAGGGAAGCGAACGAAAGGACCAGACTAGTGGGAGTTGTTGTGGGTGTTGATTGGGGAGGACTAGGGCATCCCAACTTGTAGGGACCCCCAAGACGACACAATGAACACTGCCAGGGCCCCGACTCTCCAGTGTTGGCATGTCAAGCCCACCATCACAGCCTGTGAGTCCATCCACCTCATGCAGGGTTGTCTTCTTTTACACAGTCTCTTTCCCAGATGAGGGAAGAGAAGATGTTATCTCCCATCATCCCCTTGGCCTGCAAAAATAAATTGATTTAGACTTCACATTTTTTTCAATGAAGATAGAAATTATTTCATTTTAACTCTATCTGATCAAACCCATCGCTATTAGAACATTATTTCCTAAATATTAAACATGGCAACACTCTCTTATTTTAGGCTTACCCCTCTCTCTCTCTCTTTCTCTCTCTCTCTCTCTCTCTCTCTCTCTCTCTCTCTCTCGCTCGCTCGCTGACTTTGACTCACCATGTTTTATGGGTGGGATTGTTTGTAAATATAGTAGTTGGGATTTATTATTACAGGAAGCAAAAATAAGTTTTTAAGAGAAACTTGATAATACACAGATAGTCCAATTCCAATAAGAATCTAACGGCTGACTAGGAAAATGGTAATTCTGCTGAACAAGTTGAGGCCGGAGATTGGGCTGTGACAGTTATTTGTGAAAGCTAAAATAAGAAAGAAGAAAAATCAAACTCACAGCCGTCGAGTCGGTTCTGATTCATGGTGACGACCCTGTAGGTCAGGGGAGAACTGCCCCTGTGGGTTTCTGAGACTAACTCTTTACAGGAGTAGAAAGCCTCATCTTTCTCCCAAAGAGCAGCTGGTAGTATTGAACTTCTGACCTTGTAGTTAGCAACCCAACTCATAACCATTACATGACCAGGCCTCCTCCTTGTGGATACTAGATAAGGCAAAAATAGGAGCGGCTCCTATTTTATAGTTAGTATTGTTGGCTTTCATCATGTCTAGAGTGAAGGGTATGCTCTCTTTATGTTAGTTTGTTTCAAATATGTTCAGCTATATTTTGATGGATTGTTCATTGACTTTAGTCAATGTAACTCAGGTGTCCAGAAAAGGTTATTCTTTAGATAGGATGAATCGTCCTTTTGTTATTGTCATTAGCTGCCATGGAATTGGTCTTCGTGGCATAGGACCCCATACACAACAGGACAAAAGGCTACCTGGCCCTGAGCTATCCTCATGAGCTGTTGCTGATCGGATTGTTGTGCTCCATAGGGTTTTCACTGGCTCACCTTCGGATGCAAATCCCCAGGTCTTGCTTTCTAGCCTGTTGTAGTATACAAACTCCATCCACACTTGCTTAGCACCAGAACCACATGCAAGCCTCCACCAGTTGACAGATGGTCCTTGTGCGTGAGGTTCGTTGAGAAATTGAACCTTGGTCTCCTTGAATGGGAGTAGAATTCTATTGCATCACTAATGCCCCCTGAGTGGTTCTGGGAGCCTCAAGGTGTGCCTGACTCATGGCAACCCCAAGCGGACCTAGTAGAACTCCCCTCCATTGGGTCTTCCAACCTGTGTGGTTTGTTGGAAGGAGATTGCTTTTGGGAGTAGAAGCACTTCAGGGTGGGTTTGTAGTGCCAAACTTTTCTGAAACAGCCAAGCATGTGACTGTTTGAGCCATCCAAGATCTCCCAACTGGTCCTTCTCAAAACCCAGTGTCATCAGGTCGATGCCGACTCTAGAGGCTGTATACGGCACAGTGGAACTGCCTCTGTGGGTTTCTGAGACTGTAACTGCTCCTGGGGGTAGGAGGCCCAAGTCTTTTTCCCAAGACGCAGCTGGTGGTTTCGAATAGTGGACCTTGTGGGTCACAGCCCAGCGTGTAACCACCAGACCTTCCCCAAGGGTCCTTAGGAGAAATACTAATAATCCATTTGTAAAACTTTTAAAATCTCATTATTAAGAAAATTTAAAATTCTGGAAATGATTTCATTGTTTTTAGCGTCAACCCTTGCCCAAAGGGATTCCCTACTTCAGCTGTACACCACTGTGTCAGTCAGTACCTGGATCCTTTCTCCATTCCAAATGCATCCTGGTACCCATGTGAGATCATGCATCAGTCACGTCCAGGAGAGTAAAAGTCTCCCCAACAAGATTGTGCCAAGGGTGTGGTTACTAAGAATGTTCATGAATTTAGAATCCAAACAGGCCAGGGGCGGATTGATTTCTATCACCCAAAAGACAGTTCATGCATGTCCCATCATTGAAGAAACCCGCAGGTGCTTCCGTAAGAGAAGGAAACATTGTGGCCACTGGGTTTCTCTTCTCAGCACCTCAGTGCCTTGAGAAAACAGATGTTACACGTGTGAGGGTAGGTGGAAAGGCTGCAGGAGGGTTCCAGTTGATACGCGCACACACTTACTCCAAACCCAGCAGCTTTAAACCTGCCCCAGCGAGCCCTGGCGAGCCCCGGCGAGCCCCGGCGAGCAACAGACGGCAGTGGACAAGTTCTCTTAGACATTCACTTGTTTTAGTCTTGTTAGGGGGGGGGTCTTCGGGAGAGTGGGGGCAATAAGTCCCATCAAAACATTGGTTTCTGTGGACATCTTACCAAAAAGTTCAATTAGGCAAGGAGATCAGCTCAGAGCGTTATGGCGACTCCCTGTTGGCAGATTCCCAAGGGGTGAGCTTGATAGCTTTTCTTGAAGGACTCTAGACTATCACGGGGCTCACTGTGAGGACGTAATCAGAGATTTGAACGCTGCATTGGTAAGAATACGCCCGAGAAACTTCTGTCAAGGATTTTTGCTTCTCCCTGATCACAGCGATGCACCCACTTACGCATCCTTGGAAGGTAGCCAGGGCTCTCCGATGAAACATTCGTTGAGATATCTTACTCCATCCGCCCTCCTGGCCTAGTCCCGCTCCTCCACATTTCCTTTTGTTCCCGAACTCAAAGAACATTGGAAAGGAACAAGGTTTGGGTCCCTAACCACCATTTTGACGTGTTGTAGATCAAAGGGAACCGAACTCTTCAGGGAAGGGCTGGAGTGAAACATCCCTTTAGATCCAGAGAGAGACTATTTTGAGAAGTAATCGTTTCACATTGGGATATTTGGGTTTAAGAAGATTTCTATGAACAATACTTTTTGACTTACCTTGTGGTCGCGACTGTCTGGTAAGCATTGGATGGCTAACCCCTCACCGTTCCAACCCACAAGCTGATCCTGGAGAGACAGAGGAAGTGGCTGCCCCGACATCTTTACAAGACCCCAGAAACCCCCGTAGAGAGTCGCCCTGAGTGGGAATCTGTGCACCAGTGGTGGGTTTGGGCTAGTTTAATTGGGTAGACTAACAGTTGTAACCCTGTCACGCGCGACCCTCCCACGGCGGAAGATAAGAGGATGAACGCGACACACGATGAGACAAATTGACCAGGATCCTTCTGATAGCGTGATAAGCGGAGTTTATTGAGAGCTGCCTCTAGATCCGAGGTCAGCTATGGAAGACCCCGGGCAGGCTAAAAACCCTGGCTTATATATGCTTCGGGGTGACGGGGCTCTCTCAGATAGGCGCAAAGCTCTCCTGCGTCAAAGTCCAGACTGAGCGCATGCGTGGCATAACTTGTTATCACTAACCCTGAAGATAAGGGCGCGGTCCAGCGCCATCTTGTAATGGCGTCCACATCTCCTCCCTTTTTATATAATAAGATTTTGGAATCCCGCCTGTCTTAGGTGACCTAGCATGCCACATGGTCCTTACCCGTCATCGGAACTCCTGCCCTCTAGCGGCAGGCTCCTGTCTTAGGTTGGTACCATGTCCCACTGGTCTTTCCCGTCTTTGGCTGCGGACTCAGCTTGCGCATGGTCTAGCGCTTGAGGAGGGAAAGCCAAATCTCTGGCTGCTCGCCCTTTTCAAGAGCCATGAGGGCTTGTAATATCACACGCTTTTCGCTAGCCTGATTGCGCTTGAGCTTGCAAATCATCCAGAGAAGAATTGTGCCACCGAAGCAGATTAAGCCCAAAAATAAAAATGTTCCCACCCACTCCTTGAAATAGGAAAAAGCAGAGGACAACCAAGAGGTGTAATCTCCAAGCGTGATAGGCTTAGTACGTGTGCCATTCAATTTCAAAATCTTCAACAACATCTGGTCCTGTATCGCTTCCAGCTCTTCACTCCATTGGCCTGTCAAAAAATCTGAAATGTTTTTAATAATGCTGCTTGATTCATTATATACAATAGGGGTGACACAAACCGCAGGTGTTGATAATACACAGCTCAGTTGTACCAAGCTGGTAAGTTGCTCAATTTCTTGTTGCAATAAATCCGTTTTTTGATTCAACAGAATTATTCCCGCCGCTAAATGAGCTTGGGCATTGCGGGCTTCCATTAGTGCATCCGCGGTTTTTTCCACAACTTCATTTATAACTTTAGCTGTCTGCACTTGATTGGCCATAGCGATACCCGCAGTTACGGCCGCTGTTGCTGATATCGCTATTGCTGTAACAATTGCAGCTGTTATGCCAAAATCTCTTTTATGTCTCAATAGAGTAGTAATGGGGAATTGATTCGGATCCGCTTCCACAGGTATAGGAACTAAGGTGGGAATGCGAATGACCATAGCATTATGCGTTCGGTTTCCAGACCAACACTCTCTAATTTTACATCTACATTTACTACTATTGCAACTAACAACATCATTTATAATACATGTATCATTAAAAACTAAAAATAAAAAAGGACTTTTACGCAAACTGGATTATAATCATAAATATAATTATGGCTATAACTCAAGCCTTCACTAACGTTTGCCATATTTCCCACAATAACTACATTAGCTCTTTTGAGACGTATGACGCTTCCCAACAAGCCAGCAAAAGGGGACATAATAGTGGCAGCATTCAATCTGTTATTTAGAATCCACTGATGCCACGGCCATGTATTCTTGCTCACATTCTGGGTGCTGTTATATAATTTTGGGGAAAAATTGAGGTTTAGTTTAGATAAATACAATTTATCCTGTACCCCTGGGTCACAGTTTTCAAACTCTGGTGGAAATCTTTCTCTAGGACGACAGGGAGGGAATACCCTCACTCTTTCCAGAATACCATTGCATCGAGTTCTTTCCTCATGTTCTTCGCCCGTCTCTACTGGTGCCAGCAATTCTTCTTGCCAGACATATGTCTCGACACGCGTCACCGGCGGAGTTGCTGGTGTCGACCATTCGCCTAGTTGCGGGGCTGGGGGCGAGCCACTAAAAATCATCTCGCCTTCTTGATCGACCTCTACCTTGACAGTCGACCCTGGGGTAACTTCAGGATCAAGCCATGTTGTAACATTTATCTTTCTCAAATTTATGCACTGATTACTGGAAGAATTTTTTACGATATGGAAACATAAGCTATTAACTAAAGTAAAATTTGTGACATTATAAAATTTTGATACTTTACTCACAGGAGGACTACAAGGGACTCCCAATCTATCACATTTTTGAGCAAAAAATACTGGGAGAACTGGGGCTTGTCTATTTACTGGATGGGGTATAGGCCAGGTTCTCACCACTCCCCACAATTTTTCCTGCTGCTTCTAGCATTCTAGCCACAAAATCTGAAAATGGCTCCGTAGGGCCTTGTATTATTTTTGTAAGGTTCCCTCTTACTTCTCCCCTATTGGGCAGCGCTTTCCAGGCCTTTCTGGCGGCTAAATTAATTTGTTGGTATACATCTATAGGGTAACCTGTCTGATTGTTTACCCATTGACCATTTCCTGTTAGCATCTCATATGTCCAAGCCTGCTGAGGCATGCCCCTGGCTGCATTTTGTCTTTCTTGGGTCATGCTGTTTTCCATCCACATAGACTTCCACTCTAGGTACTGTCCTGTGGTTAGGACCACCTTGGTGACTGAACACCAGTCAGTAGGAGTCATACAATGCGCACAGACACGATCTATTAAAGATTGTGTGTAATTAGCATTGACTCCGTAAGATCTTACTGCCTCGGCCAATTCCTTGACAATTTTATAATCTAAAGGTTCATGATATCGCTGTTGGTTGGCATTTTCAAAAACCGGGAACATCTGACTAAGCATCCGTTGGCTCTTCGGCGTCAAAAGAGAATAATTTTGTCCCCCTGAGCTATAGGGGGGAGGTATCTGAGGTGCCGGAGGTATAGACTTAATAGCAGCAAACTCATCGTACCTCCCTCTGTCATATGCAGCCGCCGCCTCCTCCAATTCCTCCTCATCACTTTCGGTAAGGCCTAAAGCCCCTAATTCCTTCCAGGGATAAATACTTCCTGGCACTTTGGATTTGTCTTTAAGCTTAATCTCAGTAGGGGCTTCCTGCCGTGCCCGCGCGGCAGCCCCCCTCTCTCTTGTGGTCCCTCCTGTTTTTGGCTGTTTTGTCTCCGTTTCCTCTCCGGTCTCTGATTCCGAGCCGGTCACGGAGGTTTCCTCTGACTCCGTATTTGTCTCCAATTTTGAGCTCCTGTGTTTTTTCCTTTTAGATCGATCTATTCCCGGATCGTCCTTTTCGGACGTCCTGTTTCCTCGGGTGTGTTCCTGTCCTGCTTCTGACATGCTGTCTTGAAAGTCAATCCACTCACGCTGCCCCTGACGTATCACTTCTGCACAAGCTTCGTCCACTAAGCAACTTCTAACTAGTTTCCAGACCAGTCTCGTGCCCGGTCTTATCTGTCCCTCTTCTTTTGCTCGATCAATGTCTCTTCCCAACTTGTCCCAACATGGGACAGTCAGAGAGCCCGTTGTTAGAAACCATGGTGCAATCTGGTCTATTTCCCTCACAAATTTGCTAAGCGTGCCTTCTGATATCTTCAGTTTACGAGCTAGCAAGATTTGCTGCAAAGTTTTAACCATCTGTTTTATTGGAACATTTCCCATGTCGCCCGTTTATCTACACGGGACTTAAGCACAGGATTTTCTTCTCGGTCTAAACCGAAAGCAGAAGCAGCACTCTCTCCCACACTCAGCCAAGGCCGCCGCAGCCGTAGCGGATAAACATTCACACAGCAGTGGCCTTGCAGAACTCACCCTCTCCGCAGCGCTGATCAGTTCTGAATCCTCCCTTTCGGGGGTCTCCACTCAACCGTCTCGTCGCCTTGTTAAGGACTCGAAATCCCGGGTTTTCGGCACCAGCTGTCACGCGCGACCCTCCCACGGCGGAAGATAAGAGGATGAACGCGACACACGACGAGACAAATTGACCAGGATCCTTCTGATAGCGTGATAAGCGGAGTTTATTGAGAGCTGCCTCTAGATCCGAGGTCAGCTATGGAAGACCCCGGGCAGGCTAAAAACCCTGGCTTATATATGCTTCGGGGTGACGGGGCTCTCTCAGATAGGCGCAAAGCTCTCCTGCGTCAAAGTCCAGACTGAGCGCATGCGTGGCATAACTTGTTATCACTAACCCTGAAGATAAGGGCGCGGTCCAGCGCCATCTTGTAATGGCGTCCACATAACCCAAACCCCAAGTTGTTTGAGATTTCAAAGGAACACGGGGCTTCTGCTTGAATGATGCCTTTCTAACAGAAGTGTAAGGACAATGCAGAGTGTTAGGTTGTTCCAACTCGTGAATACTGACTCATGGGGGGTGGGGGTTGACATTTATGTCCTCTTGATTTGACAAAACATTCTTTCAAAAAATCTAAGAAGTGATTTATTTCCGTGGAACTATCTCCAAAATACTGAAGGATTTGCTTATGAAAATGTTGCTAGAGAGCTTAGGTAAGCAGTTTGTCGCGTGGTTACCTTTTCTCATAGTAGCACCTTTGGATTTTCCTTTTAAAATTAGAGGAGGAAGATGACCCATTCCCTCAAGACCAGGCATCACTGTTCGTATATGACAGGTATGGCATCAGACCAGACTTTCCACTGGGTCCTTGCCGATAAGTTCAAGGTCACAAAACTTGAGAGTTGTCAGAACAAACTGACCAGGACCCGTGCAGGGCACTTTATCCAGAAACATCAGATCTGAGAAGAGATGAAGGAGAACCAGAAGACCTTAGACTTCACCTCCCAGTACTTCTCTTCACCAGAAGGTCCCTTCAACTATTGAAGGAGCCTGATGATGCAAGTTGAGCCCTGGTGGCATAGTGGATACCCACTGGGCTGCGGAGCACAGGGTCAGCAGTTCAAAAGCACCAACTCCTTTGAGGAAGACTCTCTCGCCTTAAAGAGTTACAGTCTTAGACACCCACGGGGCGGGGAAGGAGTTCTGTTCTGTCCCACATGAGTCAGAATTGACTCAATGACAGTGAGCCTGGCTGGTGATTTTGTTGTTTTTTTTAATTGGTGCTAGCAATTGGTAATGGATTAATTGATTGTTACCTCAAACCCATTCAGGTGTGCTACGGGATAAAGGCTTGGTGAAACACTCCTGGAAAGATCTGTTGCACTGGCTTTGCTGTTAGTGACTGACCGAACCCCGTAGGGCTTTTGAAGCTGCGACTTTTAGAAGTAGATTGCCAGGCCTGGCTGTCCCCAGAGGTGCTGACCTTTTAGCTAGTAGTCGAGTCCTGCGTGACGCCAATCAGGGACTCTGTAAGGAATGTAGGAAACCTTATGGAGAAGTCCTACTCTGTTGTTGTTGTTGTTGTTGTTGTTGTTAGGTCCCTCTCACAGAGAGCAGCCCCATAGACAACCAGACTCACACTGCCCCGCCCTGTGCCATCCTCACAGTTGTTCCTGTGTTTGAGCCCGCTGCTTTGGGTCGGTCACTGTGCAGCTTGTTTTCGCTGCCCCTCTACTCTACCAAGCTTAATGGCCTTTTCCAGGGGCTGGGAGGCGTCCCCAAGGCTGAGGACCTCCTTCAAAGCAGGGAGCAACCACGACCACCCTCAGCTCTTTTACCTTTTAAGATTGGAGAGGCAGAGTAGAGCCTGAAATGCACCTCAGGGAAGAGAGGCGGTGGGTGCTCCGAGTGATTCCCCGGTCTTAATACTGAATGCCTTTGCGTTCCTCAGGGTTATCTTTCCGTAAGGCATGTTCTCAGCTTCACCTCCTTCCCACTCCATCACATGGATTTAGTAGGCCTCTTAAGAGATGAAATAGGCGAAGAGAACACACCAGGCATATACATTTTACTACCATGGTTCAAGTGATTTTTAGCCATGATCTTGATGTTATGCACCTTTGGCAATGCCAGTGGCTCCGATCAAGTCACGGGCACAAAGACATGAAAGAAGGATGTTTGTTTTATGAGGTTGTCTCTGCGCCACTGTGAACAAGAGGAACCGGTGACATGGGTCGAGATGTCTCCATGACACTGTGAACAGATCTGTGCAGGGCTCTGATAGGGAGAGCAGGGAGCGATGTTAGAAGCATACCTGAGGCCGCCACGGCCGATGTCTCTAATAAGAACTGGACTCCAGCGTATATCAAATATTTTCAGTTTCGAGTTCTTTTTGCTATTGGGTTGTGCTAGTTATTTTAATCGGTGAGATTTATATTTTCCAAATTTCATCCTTTGGGTTATTTTTTTGGTGGTGGTTCAAACATTGGAGAACTTCAAACCAGCCAGTTATGCCACGAGAGGTTAGGAAAGTCAGCTGCCTTCCACGGAAGGCCAGGCCTACCAGGAGGTTACAGTGTGATTTCAAGAGCTCCAGGAAATCTGCCAGGCCCCAAAATAATCTCCTGTCCACTTGTTATGGTGACTGGTATAACATATTTAAATAGCCACTCCTTTGGTGCATGAACATGCAAGTACCATTGGGAAAGAGCAACACCTTGCTATTATTGTAACTTAGCTCTTTGGTTCTATTTATCTGTGGAAAGAATCAGATTTCCACAGGGCAGCTGAAATCCAGGGGCCTGGAGACATGTGAAATACGATCGCACCATGCCCCCTAGGCGGGGCTGGCAGCCTAAATGTGGTTACAGGAAAGGCATCCCTAATGGGATGTGCCATAAGCCATGCCCTCAGCTTTCTCCCAGTAACCATTAATCCTCTTGCCCTTTGGTTATTTTTCTAGCTGACATTGATGACACCAAAATATGCTACGTCTTAAGAGAAGGGGCGAACGCCACCAGTGACGCCTTCCAGTTTACGGTGGAAGACAGTGGTAAGTCTTTCCCGCGCCTGTTGTGTGAACAAGGAGAGTGACGTCTATGAGACTCGGTATCAAATATCACTGTCTTCTTGTCTTCATTTATACTGAGGGGATTTGTGTTGTGCTCATAGAAACATGTGTTGGCTGTAGTTGACACAGGCCCGTTAGGCAAACAATGGCGAGACAAGCGCTGGCGATACAGAGAGCTTATGATGTGTACAGCACTGGAAAGAAAGAGCCATGGAAATCTGATCTCCATGACAGTTGTTCAGATCACGCCCTGCACAAGAGCTGCTGCTAGAGGCGCCAAGTGGATGCTGGTCTTGGGCCCCGGCTCCACTCACAAGCTGTGTGCTCACCAGCGTAGGTCTTCCAGGGGTGTGCCTTTGTCCGATTTGCAACCAGATGCCGGTAGGAAATGTGTTACTTTCACCAAGAAATCAGTTCTAAATAAATGTGCATCTTCTCTCCCCAACATCAGTGTTTCTAGTGGATTGTGAAGGATCGGAAGCATTGGTCTAATGTATTACTGGACATGGTAGTCACAGATCTGAAAAAATGACATTTTTTCATTTTGGGGTGTTGCCAGAGAGGCAAAATAGCACATTGACTTGGGGTCAACATAGATGGATTTTGCTATAAGTTAAGTAAGCTTAATAAGTTGATTGTCTTTATTTTTATAGTAACCGAATCAGAATTTTCTCCATGTTGATCAAAGGAATGTTTGTGTGAAATAGAGTTCTAAGAAAGACACCAACTTATAGAAAATATGGGTAGATCTTGCTGCTCAGATGGGAAACTTTCCCGCAATAACTGTCGACTTCCATCAAGTCTACACCAAGCCATAGTGACCCTGTAGGTCAGAGCAGAACTAACTGCCTGGTGGGTTTCCAAGACTGTAAATCTTTATGAGACTAGGCACCCTCGCCTTTCTCCTAGGGAATGGCTGGTGGGTTTAAATCATATTTTGTGCTTAGCTTAACAGCTCAGTGTTGAACCCAATAGGCCACCAGAAAGCATTCAAATCTACATGAAATAATCAAACCCAGGGCTGTCCATTTCCTTCAGACTCGTACTGACCTTACCCAACAGAGTAGAACTTCTCTCTACAGCTTTCAAGACTGTGACTCTTTATGAAAGCGGAATGCCTCATCATTCTCCTGCTGAGTGACCAGTGGGTCCCAATCCCTGGCCTTTCCTGTAGCAGCCTAGGGCTTAATCGTTTAACCCACTGCACTGCCAGGACTCCTCAATTGAGTACCGCCTATCAAGAAGTAAAATCAACATTGTTGATTTAAGACACAATATAGATCGATATACATTTTCCCTCTCAGAACAACTGAATCAAACTCAACAGAAAATGTGATTTTTTTGAACCTGATCAAAAAAGGTCACAATCCGTTACTTGCAAATATTCTAAAGCATGCAAGTCGATAGATTTGTTTTTACACTTTGGTTTTTCCCCAGTCCTTGAAACATGCTTGTACTTTATGATTCCACGCATTCCTCAGCAGGGCAGAAGGGTAGCGTTCACTTGAGAGTTCTGGTTTGTATCCAAACATTGGAAACGCTGTGCAATATCATATTTCAAAATATTATGCGAAGAATGACTGCCTGGGGAGAGTGGGCTTATTCCTGGCTTTGCAGAAAATGTGGGTGGGCCTCTAAAGGTTGTCTTTGAGCTTATGGAAATCAGAACTAAAGTATTTCACAAGCTTTAGTTGCCTGGGAGAGAGGAAAACTCCAGAGGTAATTCTCTTACGCCTCCTCGGCTCCATGGGCAGGATAGCCTGCCAGGTGGGCTCTGGGGGGTGCAGTAAAGTGTGTGTTGTACAGGAGTTACTTGAATTCCTCTGATGTAAGAAATCTTCTTGCTGGCAGAATAAGCACAATAGAGACCACGAAGATTAAAAATGAAGAAAAAGCCACATCGAAATTTTAAAATAATTTAACTAGGGTTAAATTATTTTAAAATATCGATGTGGCTTTTATTTCAAGATCATTACTCTTCTTTAAAAGTATTCTAACATTTGGATTAGAAGGACCAGATTATTGATATTTATAAAGTCTTTGGAATGAAACTCTGCTCCATCCGAAGTGTGAACATCGCGAAACATAAATGTTTACAGCATTTGCCGTGAAAAGATGACATCATGCTTTCATATTGCATAGGAAGGATGTACACCTTGGGATTTTGTATCTTTGGGCGATCCAACTGAATCTATGTATGTTTCCAGTGGTAGAGCCGATAATTTAACCAGAATATACTCTAGAAGTGGATGTTTTGTGGCTTGAATAGGAACCCGTTGGCAATGTGGGTAAGCACGAGACTGCTAACCACAAGACAGGCGGTGCAACCTCATCAGTCACTCCACCGGCGGTAGATATAGCTGGCTGCCCTCAGAAAATTTTACAAAACCTCAGAAACCTTATCTTGGGTCATTGTGCATCGGGAACAACTGGATGACGTTGGGTTTTAATATAAACGTATTGGAGTTTCTGAGGGGTGCAAATGCTTAAGTGGGCAGCTGCTCTCTGCAGGTTTGGGTCCTTTGGTCTATCCAAAGGCTCCTCGGAAGAAAGACCTGGCTTTCCATTCCCCGGTGGAGTTCTCTGGAGCCTAAAGAGGTTTCCATGGGCCAGTCTCAACTCTCTGGCAATTGGTTTGGTGTGTGTGTGTGTGTGTGTGTATATATATATATAATTTTATTGGGGGTTCATAGAACTCTTATCACTATCCATCCATTGTGTCATGCACATTTATACATTTGTTGCCATCATCATTTTCAGAACATTTAATACAAACATGGGTTTTCAAAATACCCCGTGTTAGCAGTGTAAACGCCATGTAAGTGTCCCCTTATGCCACTGTTGTCAGTTCTCTAAGATGTGTCTCAGGAATTGTGCCAGATCCTTGATTCCCGTGAGCAAGGGTTATTCTCGTTGTTCAGGTAGAGGGATAGAGGGTGTCCTAGAAGTGAAGTAATGTCCCCAGCCACATTTCGTCAGAGGGCGACATAGGCCTCTCAAGAGCAGGACTCTTCCCCTCTGTGGGGTAGCAGAGGTGTTAGGACTGGTGGATTTGACTGCTGAATTCAACAACCGTGCCTTCTGATGATGTACTTCAAGTATCAATCACCTGTCATGAAATGGTTCCAGGTTTACATCTGAAAGACAAGTCTAGAATTGGTGGGGCAAAATTTAGAGGCCTTTCCTATTTCATCCACCAAGTTCATCTTCTTCGGGTGGACATGACTGAGCTGGCTAGAGGACAGACAGAAAGTGTCTAAGCATTTCCTGGGGCAAACAAGAGTTGAAGAAACTTAGAAATGAAATGTATTGTTTTTAAGTATAGGGGACCAAGAATGAGTGGAGATTGCGTAGAAGCCTGAAACCTCTAGTTTCGGACTGTAATCCACCATCATGCAAATGCAGCTGTGGTGTTCTTCCGCAGGACGCAGGAAAGGGTGAGTCACTCTCCACCATGAAGGGTGCTTATGACAGTCACTGCTTTTGTTGGTTTGGGGAGAGCTTTAGGGTCATTAACAAATAACAGGACTAAATACTACAGTTTTAGAGGACTGGAGAATGCTGAGTAATAATTCATTGGATCCTATTGTGTGTTGAACCTGATAAATATTGGGTGATATAGCACATATCTTTAACACACACACACACACACACACACACACACACACACACCCTCATTCCTTAGGTTCTTTCAGTCAGACCTTAAACCTTCTGTGCATTTCATTGTTACTTATTATTTATAAGTTTGGTACATAACTAGATATTATTTGGATCACAGAAATAAGGAATTGATTTACTCTAGTTGTACAAACAATGATCAGTGTATACTGCTAAAAATAGGCATGAGAGGACAACCGCTAATGTCAACAATATTCCATGTCTCCTGAATCCAGTCAGAACCTCTGACAGTTCTCTGTCAACATACTACTTCAATCATTGTTGGATGATCTTTAGCAAAATTTTACTTGCATGTGATATGAAGAAGATTGTTCTGGCACTCTCTCTCTCTAACACCGTTCAGCTTCCATTCGCGACTTCTTCAGTAACCGGCACTGTTCGATGCTCTCCCTAGGGATTTTGCCGGCTAAGTCCTCTGAGGTGAGCAGCCTGTTATTTCCTCATCGTCTGCTCTTAGTCTGGAAGCGCTGCTGAAATCTGTTCATGTTGGGAAACCCTGCTGGTCCTTGAGATGCCAGTGACATCGCTTCCAACATCACAGCAACACGCAAGCCCCCACGGACGAGTCGTGGTCTCTTTATCTAGTCAAATGCATTTGTGTCTGACTCATGCTCAACCCTCTACGCTCAGTAAGGTTTCTATAAGCGATTCCGCATCAAAGTGCTTCCCATCCACTTTTTGTTTCCTCTCTGGGGTGCTTGTCTAGCTCTTTATTGTCCTCTGAAGCCAGACTCACATAACTATGCCAGGTATGTCCCACCCTCCACCTCAGCGACTGTTAATCACTCTGCTGCCCGGCTCAGATGTCATTTCCTCTCCAGTGTTGCACCCCAAACCACCATGACAAACTGACTGCACTTCTGGTCTTAACTTTTTTTCCCACTGCAAGAATGTTATAGGACCGTGGTACATTAATATGTTAATTCACACAGATCTCATGGGTAGAGAAGGAACCCTTCACATTAGATATAATACATATCATATATACTATATATTATCCTAGTATTTAGACAAATTCCCCAGAAAGATTTGTAGTAGAACTTTCTCACTTTTTACATACATGAAACCCATTGCCAGGAAAGTCCTTTGACGTGTTGGTGACGCACACTTCAGGTGGAAGCGATTCACAGCAGCCACCAGCTTGGAGCCCGCGTTACTCATACTTTCTGTCAAATAATGAATTGGTTTATCATGCAAACAATTATACAGGTAGAAAAAAACCTGTTTTCTTTCTTTTTAAATAGTTTTAATTTATTTTACTGCACCTATCATACAATTTAATAATCCAATCAAGAAAAGAGTCCAATTGGGAAAAACGGTGCAACCGTCACCACAATCCATTTCAGATCATTTTCTTCCTTCTCGCCCTCATTGCTGTTAGCTCCCATCCCCCAGCACCCCGCCCCGCCGTGCTGCTAGGGAATCATTAGTCCACGTCCTGTCTCTGTAGATTTGCCTACCCTGGATTGCATATGCAGAAAATCATGCAAAACAAGAATCACACTAAAAATCCCTTTCACATAAAAAAATAAAACAAAGGCGCATCATTTGGGGGGTGCCCTCTCATACGATCAGAGGGGATTTCCCAGAGGCTGAGTGCATGTGTTGTTATTGTGTATTGCTGCCATCATGTCGCCTTCAATCCATAGTGACACTGCCTCCTTCCGCTGTCATCCACAGCCCTCTAAAAACTGGGTGTTCAGAATTGATGCTCTGAAACCATTCTCTCCTTCGGCTTTGGGTTAGATTATTTACCATCCTTAGATCACACAAACTGGTGTGCTTCTTCTATGTCAACTTAGTTGATAAATCACTTAGATGTCTGCTTGTTTAAAGACAAGATTTTAAGACTCCAGACGCCAAATCTAAACTAGATTTGAGACTGTTCTTTCTGGTTGCTGGGTACCACCTGGTTTCTCCATCACACTTTGCTACAGCACTCGTATCTTCTGTGATCTCTTCACAAGGGCGACTATGTAATGGGACCGTCTCGTAAGAATTAATTGTGCTTAGATTGAGGCTAGAATTAAATGGGAACCCGAACTCAATTAATATATTTATGGGTTATAGATGTCTGTGGTTCTTTTTAGGAGCCAGGGTGGTATAGTGGTCCCCATGGTCAGCAGGTCAAAACCACCAGCAGCCCTGGGGGAGAAAGACTAAGCTTTCGTCCCCATAAACCATTACAGTCTGAGAAACCCATCTTGGGTTGCTATGTGTTAGCTTTGACTTGATGACTGTGAGTTTGGTTTGGTTTTTCTGGTTCATTTTATAAGATGTACAAATAAAAGGGGTGCTATGTGGTTCCTGGGCAGTAGGCTGGCTCACGATTTCATGACTTGGAAGAACGGATTAAAAGATTACATGAATCTATGATAAAAATAAGCAAAAAATAAAAACTAATGGAAGAAAATATGATGAAAAAAAAAAAAGATTACATGATTTGACAGCAGAAGCTAGTCTTCATCTTGATGGTTGCCCTTATAGCGGCGGACTCATACCATATCTGTCTTTTTGTGACTGACCAACTTCACTCGGCATCAGGTCCATCCGTGTCATGAGGTGATTCGTCACTGTTTTTTTAAGGATGTGTAGTATCCCCTTGTGTGTGTGTGTGGGTGTATGTGTGTGCGGGTGTATGTGTGTGGGTGTGGGTGTGGGTGTGCACGCGTGCCAGAGTTTCTTTATCTGTTATCCTAATGATGGGTATTTGAGCTGTTTCCAGCTTCTTGCTATTGGGAACTCTGATGCAGTATCCATGGGAGGCATATGTCTGTTTGTGTTTTGTCTCTTATTTCTTTGGAGAATATACCCCACAAGCATATTCTTTTGTGTTTTAGGCAGTGCTGTGTCACTTTCCACACGATGGTACGTGTTTACAAGCTCACCAGCGGTGTATAAGAGTTCCGATCTATCTCCATTCCCTCCAGCGTTTGCTCTCTGTTCTTTTTTGGTTTTTAAATTGAGATATCATTGGAATATAGGTTTTCTATGAATCACTGAAATGTAAAAACCAGCACTACACCCTTAAGTATTTTCCGCCGAAACGATGTCTTCCCTCATGTGACATAACATTAGAAATGGAAAGTAGAAAGCGTAAAGCAAAACCAAAAACACCCCACCCTCCCACTGAGTCCATTCCAACTCCTAGTGCCCCTACAGGACAGATAGAGACGCCCCTTTCAGCATATGAGACTTTGCATTTTTATAGGAATAGACAGCTTCAGCTCTCCAAGCAGAGTAGCTGGTGGGTTTGAACCACTGACCTTGTGCTTAACAGTTCATTGTGTCACCCATTATGCCACCAGAGCGCCTCTAGTAGAAAGCTGTCACAAAAAGTATTGCTGGTCCTCATTAAGCTATCATTGTGAAATAAATTTTGTAGTTAAACAAAATTTTGTTCAGTTTAAAGACTCAGTATTAGGTTCAAAATAAGAATCCAGTAGGCTGCCTATCTGGCTTGCTACCCTGTGGAAGAGAAGCCGCACTTCTTGCTGCGTTATAAAATCTGGTTTGCTGCTTCCTCGTTTGATCTCTCGTGTGACCTGCAGTCTCAGAAAGTGAACTCTGCCTGCTAGGTTTTGGCAGTGAAACATGACATCTGTGTGTGGCTTTCCTAATGTATCTGGCCAGACTTATTTGCTCCTGTCTATGCCGATGTCTCTTGGTACCATTCACGAGGTTCCTTAATTCATACACTACTGAAAGATGCACATATCATCCAGGAGAAGAAGCTGCCAGGTTTTAAATCCACATTTGACAATGGAGCTCAAAGCTCCCAGGAGCCTGGGAGTTCTTGATCTCAGTAGAAGAAGCACAAGCGTTTGCTTGAGAAAGACAAGTAACGATGGGGTTTAAGGCAAAGTAATTACTGATAATTAGCTCGCATTTAAAGGAAAGGCTGGGAAATAGAAATAATCACAAGGAATAGAACAAGGAGGGCTGAGTACAAGCATTAAAAGATTATACAGACGTCTTGAGCTTGGGGGTGGGGCGGGAAGCAAGCATTCTTGGCAATAAAATTAATTGCTGCTGACAAGAGAAACAGGGGGAGGCACCGATGCCTTAGGAGTTATAATGAGCCAGTGAAGTCATGCGGGCCCTGGTACAAGTATGTTCAATCCCCAGAAGAGTCCCAGATCCTCTAAAATGCAGGTCCTGGGAAGGATGTTGGCTGCTCTCGTTAAATGGTCATGAGCCTTTCTTTATTCCTTGAGCAATTCGAAAGAGCAATTCACGCCATGAGGTCTTCCTCTGAGGGATTCCTGCTTTTAAAAACCTGTCTTTCTTTGGTATCTGCCTGCCCAATGTCCATCAAGATCGTGCGCCTTCTTGAACATAGGAATGTGTACACTAACGTGAACCAGCTATGAGTGTTGAGGTTCATCACAAAATTATAAAAACATAGGGATATACTTTGTTTTGGAATTGAGTTCTGAGGGAACTTTCCTTAAATTATCACAACTTTGGGTGCGTATGAGTTCTTATTAGAAATAAATCTAAATGCAGAACCTAAAAATACAAAGATCTTCAAAGAAAGAGTAGGGACTCTGATTTATGGCATCCATAGTCTGCCAAACATAAATTAAAATGCAAAAATAGCAGAAGATAAATTAGATGATTTGTGGCTCTTAAAAATTAGACATTTATACACATGAAAGACTTTGCAAAGTGTAAAGAGAGAATCTACAGGCTGGGGAAATTTTTTGACAGTAATATATCTGACAAAGGATTAATCGCTAAAATTTATATAAAACACCAATATCTAGAGAACAAAAAGACAAACAATCCAATCTGAAAACGGTCAGTGGGCAGGAACAAACACCTCCGTTGGTTTTGGTGGGAGTTGGGGGCCATACAGGAATGGAAAGGTTACAGGCTAAGAGTTGCTGACAAAATTATTTTGTGTAAGTAGTTAAACTAACTTTTTCTTTAGAAAAGGAAGTAGTCGTGACACCCCATATCATCAAAGTAAAAAAATGCAAAACCTTATCTCTTCAACAGATAACAGTTTACAGGCTTTATTTCTCCTTTTTAATGATGACAATAATAAAATTTGTAGGTTTTTAAGGATAACTATAGTAACTGATTTCTCAAAACTAAAAACACCTAGTTTTAGCAAATAGGAAGTTCAAAGCATCGTTTTTATTTCAAGTCTGTAACACTGTGAGCCACAACAGGCTGAAGATAGTCGTAAGTCCCTGCTTATTCAGGTCTTGGAATCACTTAAATATACTTACTGTGCCTCAGCCCTGGTGGCGTAGTGGTTACGTGTGGGGCTGCCAATTGCAAGGTCGGCAGTTTGAAATCAGCAGAAGCTTTCTACTCCTGCTTAAAGTTCTAATCTTGGAGAGCCACAGGGACAGTTGACTCGATGGCAGTGAGTTTGGAGGGTTGTTTTCTCTTGTTAATCATTTTATTGGGGCCTCGTACAGCTCTTATCACAATCCATCCATCCATCCATCCATTGTATGTCAAGCACATTTGTACATTTGTTTCCCTCATCACTCTCAAAACATTTGCTTTCTACCTGAGACCTTGGTATCAGCTCCTCAGTTTTCCCCTCCCTCCCTGCTCCCTCCACCCCCATGAACCCTTGATAATTTATAAATTATTATTCTTTTGTCATATTTTTTTCTTTGTCATGTCTTACACTGTCCGACATCATCCTTCACCCACTTCTCCGCTGTCTGTCCCCCGGGGAGGAGGTTATATGTAGATCCTTGTAATCTATCCCCCCTTTCTCCCTCACCTTCCCTCCAACCTCCACTCTCACCACTGGTACTGAGGGGCTCATCTGTCCTGGATTCCCTGTGTTTCCAGTTCCTATCTGTGTACATCCTCTGGTCCAGCCGGATTTGTAAGGTAGAGTTGGGATCATGATAGTGGGGAGGAGGAAGCATTCAAGAACTAGAGGAAAATTGTATGTTTCATCATTGCTACACTGCACCCTGATGGGCTTGTCTCCTCCCCCAGGCCCTTCTGCAAGGGGATGTCCAATTTCCCACAGATGGGCCCTGGGTCCCCACTCCGCACTCACTTTCACAATGCTATGATTTTTTTTTTTTTTGGTCTTTGACGCCTGATAACTGATCCCTTCAACGCCTTTTGATCTCACAGGCTGGTGTGCTTCCTCCATGTGTTTTTCTCAGCTAGATGTCCGCTTGTTTATCTTCAGTCCTTTGAGACCTCAGATGCTATATCTTTTGATAGTCAGGCACCCTTAGCTTTCTTCATCACATTTGCTTGTGCACCCGTTGTCTTCAGCGATAGCATCTCAGACTGCTGAATTGTTAGAACAAAATGTTTTTGTGTTGAGGGAGTACTTCAGCAGGGGCCCACTGTCTATCTGTTTCCTTAATACTAAACCTATAAATATATGTACATAGATCTATTTCCCCCTTGTCATATATAAATATATTTACATCTGTATATGCCTGTATTTAGATCTCTATAACTGCCCTTTGCCTCCTAGTTCTTTCCTCTATTTCGTTGTACTTTGCTCTTGTCCCACTATCATGTTCAGCCTTCATTTGGGTTTCAGGATTCCTCTCGGTTACATTGCCCTTGATCCAGCCCTGCCAGACCTCCTTGCCACTGATTTTGGATCACTTGTTGCCCCCTTGTCCCTGTGTTTGTTAATACCCACTTCCTTTCCCCCTCCTCCCCATCTTCCATGTCCCCTGGAACTGTCATCCCATTGTTCTCTCTTACGGCTTGTTTATCCCGCCTATCCCTTCAAGGTAGACATGCAGGGACAACAATATGCACCAACACAAAACTGCGTACAACGAAGCAACAATAGAAAATAAAACAATAGCTACAACAACAATAAAACCCTGTAAGTCGTTCAGGGTCTGTTTTTTGTGCTTATGAGTGCTTTCCAGTCAAGTCTGATGGGTGCCATGCCCTGGCCCCACATCTATCCCTGGGGACTTGATTGCTCTGCTCCCCCCGCTGCTCTGCAGCACGCCCTCAGTGTCTGGCTTCGGCATAGTGGGCTCAGGGCGGGCACAATTCCCTCCGTGTGTCTCTAGTGTTGTCCCCAGTGGTGCTGTGGGTCAATGAGGAACACAGTGTCCCGTGGTGGGGCCGGCCTGTGGTGGTCTATGTGCATTGCTGCTCTGAGCAGAAACATTGTCCTCAGGGCTTGGTGAGCCAGGATGTGCTTCACTCTTTTTTTTCCCCCTTTCCCCCCTTGTTGGCTCCTGTGTGCCCTGGTCAGACAAGTCCCTCTCCTTCAGGGCTGTCTTCTGAAGGGAATTCTTCTGGGGGGAGGGTGGTGCTGTCCACTTAGTTGGTGATGGGGCAGCCTGGAGGGTTGTTTTTGTTGTTGTTGTTTTGGTTTTGTAGGTAGGCCAGCTGGCTGACCTCCATTTAGATGAGCAGAGCTTTCAGAAAACAAGCACGCTCAAGTAGTAAGAGGAGCGCATGGTTTGGCATTCTCCGTGGGGTCTTTGGGAAATAAGCGGTGTGGATATTGATTCTTTTTCTTTTTTTAATAGTTTGATCGGCACTTAATCCACATGCCATACAATTCAATAGTCGAATCATATCCAGAAGAGTTGGGCAATCGTCACCACAATCAATTTTAGAACATGTTCATCTTCCTTGTACTCCGTGTTATTTGGGTTGATTCCTTTCCATGTCTTGCTTGGAGACAGTGGAGGGTGGTGCAAGCTGTTAATGCATCCAGCTACCAACAGAAAGATGGGAGATCGAGCCCACCCAAGGGTGCCTTGGCAGAAAGGCCTGATGGTGGCACTTCCCCCAAATCAGCCATCAAAAGCCCTGTGGAAACTGGTTCTGCTCTGACACACATGGGGGTCAAACATCGAAAGCAACTAGAAGGCAATTCATAGCTTGTCCCTTAGAAGCTAGACGCGGCTGTGAGCAAACACTTTGCTATAAACAGGCACCAATTGAGTCCCTAGCATGGACACCTACATTCTTGCTTTTCTGTGGTATTCAAGAAAATTATCTGTTTTTTAGAATCTGGGGTTTATGAACTACCTATAAAGAATGGCATGTAATATATGAATTTTACTTACAACTACAATATCACACTTTATGCCTGATGAGTAGTAAAACCACTGAGACCCTTCCATCCCCCCCCCCCCACCCTCTGCAGTCTCTCAGTAAGATGAAATAGACAAATCTACTATGGAACACTGCTCGTAAATCAGGGACAATAAGTCATGGAAGTGTAATGTGGTGATAAATGACACATGAGTAGACCACACAGACTGAATAAGATCTACATGTTTTTGCTCCTACTTCACCAATGGTTCACGTGGCCTCCTAATGGACTTTTCCTCATTTAAATGTGGGAGGCTGGGGGGCTTGTTTTTCTTGACCATCCAATTTCAGAATGGCTCATGTGTATTCACTGAGCTCGTTTGACTAATAGGCCTCTGCTCCTGAGAATCCAAAGATGGGTCAGTAAAAGCTGTGTGTGTGTGTGTGTGTGTGTGTGTGTGTGTGTGTGTGTGTGTGTGTGTGTGTAAGGAATCGCGTCGTTAAGTAAATACTGGTTTCCCTAAGATGTACATTTAGAATGCATACAGTGTCGTTAGGGTAAATGTCTCCAGAATGAATTATTACATTAGGACTGGCGGGGTGGGGTGGGAAGCCAAAAGAAACCCCAGCGTCAGTTGCCATTAGGAGACCCAATGTGCCTGGTGCGCCCTGTAAACCCACAGGGGTCTCCTGGGCCTCGCTGCTTCTCTCACCAGGGACTCCTAAATGCTCTTTAATGTAAAAATCACTTTTGGCAAAGTCTTGTTGCCCAAGAATAAATTAAGTGTTCTTGGTACTAATAAATTAAAAGAAAAAGATGGGTACAACAAAGACAGCGATCATTATATGCGATTTGTAATTTAGAGTTGCTTTTATTCCTTTTAATTTTTAATTGAACTTTGCAATCAGCACCTTTCCTGGTATCCATTTTTTAAAAATTTCTATTGTATCTATTTATAATTTTTTATTTTGATTTGGGTGGTTATTTATAGAGCAAATAGGTTTCCCATTCAGCAACTCATGCGCATTTCATTCTGTGACATTGACTGCCATCCTCACCCGCTGAAAGGGTCTTTGCACTTCCTCCCTGTGCTGGGTTTACTATTCCATGTGTTTTTTCGTATCTCTTTCTGCCTCCTGAGATTTATTCCTGGGCAAATGCTGTGCTTTTGGTCTTGATGGTTGATTGCTCTAAAGAGTATGCACCTCCCTGGTGTTGCTGTGTATTTATAGGCCTGCCTCTTTGGAGGGGGTTAAAAATTGAGCCATGGTCATGAATTCACATCCAAACCCAAAAGGTGATTAAGGCACATAGTCTTGGGGGTTCCTGCAGTCTCTGTTCCACTAATGAGTCTGGTCTTTCTGATGATTAGGAAATTGGGCCCGCCTTTTCCTCCCCTCTATCTAGGACCTCCTACGACGATACCTTTCAGAGCAGTCAGCAGTGGGAGCCGAGCACCATCTAGTTTTTTTGGTCTCGGGGTTTTTTAGACTTGAGTTGATGGGGTCCATTCGTCCTCTGGGTTAGTTGTTTCCATTCAGCTTTGATTTTCTTCACTTGACTTTGCTTCAGATAAGGAGAGACCAAAAGCTGCACCTCACATGACTGCTCCCAGCTTTGAAGACCCCAGTCAGGACACACCCAACCAAGTAGGGTGTAAGACATGACTCTGCGGAGCATGGCATGCCGGGTGACCAAGATGTCCCCTGAGTCTACGGTCTTGAGCCTCTGGGATCTGACCTTTTGAAGAAGGAACTCAAGCCGCAATTCCCCTTATTTTCTTCTCTGAGACCTGTGACTTCCTTCGTCCAGAGATCCCGGTCCCCCGATCTTTTCTGGGTTCCCCTTCATCCTGGAAGCCCATCTGCCACTACTTGACATCTATCTCTCAGGGTCGGAGACTGGAGTCCATGACCCTGAAGACAGTGATGTCAAACATAGCTCAGCCGAAGTTCACTCCAGAAATTGAGCACCAAGTGGTGAAACTGGTTGGCGGACTTCTGAAATCTAGGAGAGGGAAAAAAACAACACTTTGTCTTCCCGTAAGTCTTCTCTTGCTTTAACATATTTTGCGCAGAAAAAGCACTGATTGGCATGCATTCCATTCCTGTTCTGGAACTAAGAAGTAAGCTACAGGGAACTGTTTAGGAAGTGGTTTTTCTCAGAGTTATCCTTGCGACCTAACCTTTGGGAGTCATTTTACCTCTTCGTTCATGTCCACCCAAGTCCTTGTGGACGTGACTGATGGCCGTGGAGAGGTCTAAGCCGTCCAGCAAATCATTGCCATCATCATTTGCTGCATGGCCTATTTTGAAAGAGTGGGGCTGCGGTTCCTGTGGGGACATTCCGCTGCTGGCTCACTGATGACGCCTTCCAGATGCTCCATGGCTTCCTCTTGGTTGTGTGCTCTGTTCTTATAAGGCCTGTGTTGCCACTTGTAAGAAGCTGGCTCAGGTTCCTCTGCCCTGGCACCTGGGAGGGGGGGTGCGGTGGGGAGCCTGAGGGCACACTCACAAGAGCAAGGTTCTGAGCAGCTGTGAGGGTCCCAGGTCTCCGGCACTCCTGCAGTCCTCAGTGCAGAGCCTTCCAAGATGAGCTCACCAGTCCCAGGCCCAGACCTCAATCATTGTCTTTATTTATTATATAATTAGGTTTTATCATTTGTTTTCTTAAATTGCAGGCACTTAAAAGATGTCGGCCTTTGTGAGAGATGAAATATTAAGTGACTTTGATCTAGCGCTCATTGCTAATTATGCATCCCTACCTCAGGGCTAGAAAGCTCATTGGAACCACCTGTGGGGCCTTCTCCCCTGCTGACAGGGAGAATCAAGCTTCATTCTTGCTGCTTTTAAGAACTGAGGATACCAAGACCCATTTATCAGTCATTTTCCCTTGCATTAATAATGGGGGTAAAGTATGGTTTATAGTGATCTTTTGAACTTAGAATTCCTGACATGCTTATTCTGAGCGTCTACTAGCTCAGAAATCCTCCAGTGATAAGTTGCACATAAACAGCGCTTCTCTGCTAATGGTTCTCATTCCACCTCTCTCTCTCTCTCTCTCTCTCTCTCTAGCATATATATATGTGTGTATACATATATATACATATATAGAGATATTAGATAGAACTGTATAAGAAACTCAAACTCATTGCCATCGAGTTAACTCACAACGAATCTGTAGGACAGGGTAGAACTGCCCCTGTGAGTTTTCGAGACTGTAACTATTTACAGGAGTAGAAAGCCCCGCGTGGCTGCTGATTTCGAACTGCTCACCTTGCAGATCACAGCCTAATGCATAACCACTATGCCATCATAGTGTAGATAGCTGAAAAAAATGGTGGAAATCTTTTATTTTTTTTTAATTCCATTTTCCTGTGAACTTCTTGAAGCACTCTCACACACACCTCACTCTATAAACTAATACTTTGGTGAGACGATCTTTTTCTTTGCCCTTTTTAAGCTTATAGAGGCATTCTAGGATCCCTGGTGGAGTAGGAGTTGTGTGTTGGGCTCTTAACCTTAAGGTCAGCTGTTCAAACCTGCCAGGGAGAAAGACAAAACTTTTTACTCCTATAAAGAGTTATAGTCTCAGAAACTCACAAGGGAAGTTCTGCCCTGTCCTATAGGAATGCTGTGGGTTGGCATTGATTCGAGAGCAGTGAGTTGTGTTTGTTTGTTTGTTGTTTTTTTTGAGAGGCGTGTTCCGTTCATCTTCAAAGGCAGGGACATAGGATCTTCTAGTCACTTTGTGACGTTAACCATCTGCCTCTCTCTTTACTGTATAAGGGCCCTTATGATTATATTGGGTCCAGGATAACACCACCCCCATCCTAAGATGAGATGATAAGCTACCTTAATTCTTTTTTGTATGTATAATGAATTTCCATTGTGGAGTGGGTTATATTTCAGATCATCCATAGTTACAATCACTCATCAACCACCACCAGCCCTATATTCAATCTCAACTCCTCTCCCCTGATTTCTCCTTTTACTCTTGCAGACTTCCCTCCTTCCTTTCATCCAAGGCAGTGCCTGCCAACTTCTAGTCTCTTCCTTCATCTCCCCCACCCGCTTGGTCTCCCTCCCTTGGGAACTTCTGTGCCTTTTGGTAGGAAAGTCTTTGTCGTGGTTTTTATGCCTATGGTAGCGGTCTCATGCAATGTCTGACCTTTTGTGATTGAATCGCTTCTCTTGGCACAACGTTTCATCATTGTTTCCAGCGATTCACAGTATTCCATTTTGTGTGTGTGTCAAAATGTCTTTATCCGTTCCCCACTGATGGGCATTTGGGCTGTTTCCATCTTCTCTCTATTGGGACTAGTGCTGGGATGACCATGGGAGTGCACTTGACTGTTTCTGTTAAGACTCTAACTTCCGTGGGCTATGTAGGCGGGATTGTATGGAATTTCTATTCCAGAGAATGCGAAGTAGTCCTATATTGCTTTCCACAATAGCACCCTCAGTTCTTTCTGCCATCCTAACCCCCCTCTACTCTGTAATCAAATATATTCCCAGGTGCAAGGGATTAGGCCTGGGCATCTTTGGGGGACCGTTCTTCTGGCTACTTCATCACTTTGTTTGTAAGCAGTAATCCGAGCCATAAATAACGTGTATGTTTACCTATCTGTTGGGAAAATTCAATGGGCACAAGACCTGAAAAGAGAAACAGCCCCCGCCGAAAACAACCTTCTGCCTGCCACAATACCTGAAACTCATTATTAAAATTAGTTTCTCTGAGGTTCACATGCAAAAATCTTCAGAAATCCCCAAGTAAAATTCAAACCTTACGGGTTCATCCATCAACAGCTCATTGAGTAACAAGGAAGAGATCAGTGGGAAGAAGGAAGGGAGAAGTCTAACAGGTCAAGGAAAGGGGAAGTGCAATGATGCCAACTTTCTCTTCAGCTGTGTGTTACTCTGGGTTCACAAGAGCAACAAATTCATAGACGCTTATGTGTATAAGAAAGAGCTTTATACACAAGAGCAGTTAAATATTGAGAAAACATTCCAGTCCATGTCAAGTCCATAGTCCGATTATTAGCCCATATGTCTGATACCAATCTGTAAAGTCCTCTGCAGACTCATGAAACACATACAATGATGCCCACTGGAGGAAGATCACAGGCCAGTGGGTGGAAGGTCTTGTGGATCCAGCGGTGGTGTAAGCATCTCAGCTGCTGGCGTGGGTCTCCATGTGGCTTCTCCATGTCCAGAGCTCTAACATAGCTCCATGCATTCTTTTCAACGGAAATGTCTCACAGGGAGTGAGTGTGTTCCCACCTCCAGTGAGCTATTTATCTTCTTACTGCCTCTAAGTGAGGTCATCAAGCTGCAACCTGATTGACAGGCTAAATGCCACCCCTTCATTCTTAAGTCTCAAATTGACACATTATGTAACTACCACAAGCTGCCTATGTCAATTCACCCAGGGTTGGTCTGTGTGGTGTAGGGTTTCCCCCTTACTTCGGGATCCAAGCATGTACAAACAGCGTTGTGACTTTGGCTGCATGTGTTTTCAGAAATATCAGTCCTTCTTCACCTGTTGATACTGGACAACTGAATGCCAAAGAAAACAAACTGATCCAGTAGCAACCAGGACACAGATAGAGGCCTGTTGCCTGAGATCGACATGGGTATAATCAATTAATTTACTTCTTAATATGTGCAACCACATGGCTGAAAGCTTACCAAGGCTCTGGCAGATTTATCCACGGTTGTTGGTCGGTTTGTGGTACCATGGTGGCTTGGGCTGCTGGAAGCTGTGTCACCAGCATTTCAACTGTCAGCAGGGTCGCCCAGAGTGCACAGGTTCATCGGAGCTTCTAGACTAAGAACAGACAACCAGAGACAATGGAGAAGGAATCAGCTGTCCACTTCCAAGGAAGTTGCCACTGAAAACCTGACGCATAACTTTGAAACTTTGTCAAATACGGAAGGCCTAATGAATGGACAGTAGTCTGTGTTGCTCTCTTGTGACTGTGTAACTAGTGTGCAGGCAGGATTTCTGAGCACCTAATCTGAGCAGAATTAAGGTCGGGTTTACAGCCCACCCGCCTAAAGCGCAGAAAGCTAAAGTTCTCAGTCAACCCCAAATGCCAGTCCTTGGCAGTCTGTTCCTGAAAGACCCTAGCCTTGACCCTACCCTTGACCCTAGTCTTGACAGTTCTGTAGAAAACCACTCTATTGGAGCACAGAAGTGATGACCATGACGCAGATTCAACTTCACAACAACTTTTTTTTTTTTTGGTTATTAGATAAAATAATGGATGTGGAAGAAAGAAGGGAAAAAAAACTAAGATCGTGCAGACAGGTTCCAAAAAGGAAGGGAACTATCGATTGTAGACATCAAGGGGACTCGCTGGGATGGAGATAGAGTCACGTGGGTGCCCAGAAGCCCACTGTCGTAAAGACCGACTCCGATTTCAAAGGCGTTTCATCTCAATATGGATCCTAAAGTGTTCAGATTATCTTCAAAAGTACAGTACCCGCTAATCGCCTCTGCTGTCCGTTCCAACTCACGGTGCCCCTTTGGGCAGTGGGACTGCGGTGCAGGGCGTCCAAGCCTGGGAGCATGATGGGAAGCATCCCAGTTGCGCGGTGGCTGCACCCTAGCTGTTAATGCTAGAATGGGTGCTTCCAGCCCACAGGCCACTCCCTGGAGAGCAAGGTCAGGCAGTCTTGCGCTGTAAGTGTTGAGAACCTTGGAAACTGAGGCAGTGCTCCTCTGTCCTGGAGGGTCACTCTGAATGGAAATAGGATAGAGAAGAATTGGGCCTTCTGGTTAGCAGTTGCGGGCATGACCCCTGTACCACCAGCTCTCCTTAAAGTGCAAGGAGACAAACATTTCTGAGCAAAATTGTTGATGAAAGAAGGGCCGTGAAGATGCCCACCATTCCCGCCACCTCCCCTGCCTGAGCCACAACAAGCCACCCACCCAGTTATTGTCTCTTTAGATTTCATAGGCAGAAAAACATTGCAGCAGCAACAAACACCCTAGCAAGAATAAGGAAGTAAAACAGAACATCTCAATCAGAAAGAAAGCTAGAACAAATTTCAATGGACCCTCAGGGAAATCAAATGACGGGGTGGTCATTGTTAACAATCCACGTCCGACTGCACCCTGCATCTCAGCGGGGCTCTTCACGCCCTGGGCCCACGGTCGAGGGGGAGTCACCAGGGGCTTCATTCACGTGTATTTCCCCTTCACTTCTTTTTAACCTGAAACAGGTCTAACATGGGTCAAAATGTGTTGCTTTTAAAATATTGATGTCATTGACTAAGCTAGCTAGTGTGTATTTCCTGAGCTGTGGTCCTCAAATGTTAGCATGTTTCCAAACGAGCTGGGGGGCTGTTGAAACACAGATTGCTGGGAATGCAGGGGTGGGGGAGGGTTTGAAATGTAGCCCCCCCCCACCTAATTTACAACAAAACAACTCACCTAAAAATATTAGACTGGGAAGCCCACACACTTAGGCACAGAGTACTAGGCCCTACTCCTGTGAGCTCCTTCAGCCAATAAAAACATTGTGCAGGAATGTCTATGCTCATGCACATGGGATCTACCACCTTGAGCCAGAATCCGCCAGAAGGCAACAGGTGTGTAGTTGGTGGTGGTTGTCCTCAAGTTGATTACAACTCATGGCCACCCATATGTTACGGAGTAGGACTAGGTAATCATTGCATGCCGTTTTCATTTTGCAATGAGGCAGGGAATAGCTTCACTCATTCAGAACTGAGAGAAGACCAACATGGTAAAAAGCAAAGTACCTGGAAGGTAGTGAAGGAACAAAGCAGAAATTTGAAGACCCATTTGCTCTCTCAGAGCCTGTGGATTCTCTGGAAAACTACAACAGAGATTATGGAAGCTTTGCCCCCAAACAGTTTAGTTGGCATATAATTCACATATCATACAATTCAATAGTTCAATCACATCGAGACGAGTTGTACAGTCACCACAGCCAGTTTGAGAATATTTTCTTCAGTCTTCTATTCATTGTGATTAGCTCCCCGCTTCCCCACAGTCTCCCCTGCCCACCCCACTCGTCCAGGCACTAACTGCCTCTTTAGAATGGCATAACCTGGGTTTCATATACAGAAAAACACTGAAAACCAGCTCACAACAACAACAAAGTAAACAGATAAAATCCTCAATCAAAAAGACAGCCTAAAAGATTAAAAATTAGAACAAATATCAATGGATCATAAGGGAGATCAAAGGATAAGGTACTAAAAATTTCACTTACCTGCATCTGCAACAATCCTCTTTGCCACACATTCTGCATGCTAGCACGCTGTTCACATCATTGTAGAAGTTTGTAAACAAGGAAGAGGTCTGTCCAACTTATTTTTATAGAAGGGTAGAAAATGGGTGTGGTGCTTGATTCGTAATTGGACAACTAATCTGACTTTTTACAATGTAAGACGTGCCCTTTTGGGGAAGTCCAAAGTGAAGGCGTTACACACGTGGACACTGGGATGTCTGTGGATAAAGCGTTCCGTGTGCAATTTCATACGGAGGCAGGGAACTCCTAGAAGACTTGGGTGAAAGTGTGACTATGCAAATGGAATCTGCCACGCGTTTAAACTTCCCGTTGCCACTGCATAGAGGCAGACTCACGGAGAGTCCGTGTGAATCAGAGCGGAGCTGTGCTCCATCGGACTTTCAGTGGCCGATGTTCCAAAATGAGGGCGCTACACCTGTTTCCCTAGCCTGTCTCCGGCTGGAAGACTCCCTGACACCTCTTCAGCATCAGAGCAAGATGCAAGTCACCAGTGATCAATTATCGGTGGCTGTTATTGAGGTTCATTGGCTGGGAACAGAACCTAGGTGACCTCAACTAAAGACAAACACACAAACAAATTCACGGCATCCTTCATTTCTGACCCATCACCACCCTGTAGGACGGACTAGAGCAGCCCCTGTGGCTTTCCGAGACCGTAAATCATGATGGGAGTGGAAAACCTCATCTTTCTCCCTCAGTGCAGCTGTGGGTTTCTGCTGCTGGTTTCAAACAGCTAACCTTGTGGTTATCAGTCCAATGTGTAACCCACTCCTCCACCAGGTACCTACAGGTGAACAGGAATGGAGAATTCTACCACTGAATCACCACTGCTTTCTATCATGTGTTTAATAAGCAAAAGGAAAAAAGAATTACTATGTCAGATATTCTTGATAAAATGATGGAAAAAATACCCCAAAGAGAAGTTGCAACTATTTTTTCTTCCATTAGTTTTTGTTCTCTGGTAAAGATTATGACTACAGCTACTTTAGACTCCCCCCCCCCAAAAAATGCTATTTTCTCTGTATCCCATTGCCCAAACTATTCTTATGTGATGTTTTAGTATAGACATATGATTGCGGGTGGAGGAAATAAAAATATTTACCATCGTGCACATAATGAACTTACAGCTGTTGCCGCAGCTTAAATTGGAATCTGATAGATGGTTCTAACATAGTTAAGTGGTAGTTCAGTCGATCAGGAAATCTTCTGCCAAGTTGCTAGGTATTTTAATTAAAATAGTTGAAATGAAGGGTGGTGATTGTCAGGCTTGACAAACACAAGATTCTTTACTGACTTTAATTAAAGTGCAGGGAAAGTATTGTTTTAAATCTCCTAAGCATATTGGAGGTAGTTTTTATAAAGCCTTGGGTACAATTTCAGCTGTACTCAACCAGACATTTTCATCTGTCACACCAAAGCACCTCTAAATCATAGGTATTTAGGTTTTTGGATTTCATCCTAAGGCATAGGAATTCTTATTATACCGTTGATGCAAATAAGTTGAAAAGAATCCTCTGTTAAAATGTTGTTTAATGCCCAGCTATCAAAAGATACAGTGTCTGGGGTCTTAGATGCTTGAAGTTAAACAAGCATCCATCCAGTAGAGAAACAACAAGCCCATGGAAGCACCACGGCCTGTGCATGATGAGGTGTCAACAGAATCAGATAACAGGCATCAGAAGACCCAAAACAACAACAAAAACATTGTTGAGAATGAGGGGGTAGGAGCTAAGACCCTCCAAACCCATCTGTAGACAATAGGACATGCCCTCACAGAAGGGTCACAAGGAAGGGATGAGTCAACCAGGGTGCAGTACAGCACCGATGAAATGCACAATATTTCTCTGATTCTTTGAGGCTTCCTCACCCCGCCCCACTCCCACTATCATGACCCCAGTCCTGCCATTCAGTTCTGGTTAGACCGTAGCATGTACACTGGTACAGAAAAGAGCTCAGGACACATGGAATCCAGGTCAGATAAACCCCTCAGGAACAGAAATGGGAGTAGTGATACCAGGAGGGTAGGACAAAGATGAGGGGAGGTGGGAGAAAGGGGGACCTATTGGCAATGATCGATGCATAACCCCTGCCCAGGGGGATGAACAACAGAAATGTGGGTGAAGGGAGATAGTAGTCAGTGTAAGATATGAAAACAATAATAATTTATCATTTATCAAGGGGTCACAAGGGTGGAAGGGATGGAGGAAGGGAAAAAAGAGGAGCTGATACCAAGGTCTTAAGTAGAAGTAAATGTTTAGAAAATGATGATGGCAACATATGTACAAATGTGCTTGATACCATTGATGCATGGAATGTTATAAGAACTGTAAGAACCCCCAATAAAATGATTTAAACAAAATCAAATCAAATGTTTAAAAACTGCAGATCAACCTTCTGGCTTTTAAAATGTAGGTGACATGTTTTATTTTACAGATCAAAATTGCTCACCGTGTGCGGACAGGGGCCATGTTTGTTTCTCATTGTATCTAGCACCTCCCATAGTCCTCAGAGCTCTCTGTAAATATCCGGTGAATAATTGAGTGGCCGGATGTCAGGCAAGGGACAAATGGCAGAGTTATTGACTTACTAAGCACTGCCTGCTGTGTCCTCACACTCTTGACAGTGCCTGGGCTCTCGGTGTGTTTCCTGACTTGATCTCCCCTATCCTATCGCCTCGTGCCCCTCTGACATGTCAGTCATGCAGCAATGGAACAGTGCAGACCTACAAACCGAATGACACTCCTCTTTGATTCTAATTACAAATTAATCCAGGTTGTTATGTAAACCTGACTTAGGTGGCCGTCTAAATGTTTTCCCAAATTTTCTGAGTAGTCCCAATGTAAACGCATATTAAACCCAAGGGTTTACCCCCTTCTTTGGCATAAGGTAAAGAAGGCAAGTGGAGGCTTCATAGAGGAGCCCTGGTGGCTTAGTGGCTACCAAGGAGGCTGCTAACTGCAAGGTCAGCACTTTGAGACCACCAGCCGCCTCTTGGGGAGAAACACGGGACTTTCTATTGCCATCTAGATTTGCAGGCTCAGAAATTCACAGGGGCAGTTCTACCCTGTCTTGTAGGGTCGCTACGAGTTGGCATCAACTTGATGGCAGTGAGTTTGGTTTAGGATGCGCTTAGATTCCCGAGGTTAGTGACTAATGGATGCCTTCGGAACTAGCATCCGTGGTTAGCATACTACTATACCCAAGTCAAGGAAGAGCATCAGGTATCCATTAGTCCTTTACCTCTTGATTCTCTGACCAGGACTAGAGCACCTGTTGCTACTGTCAGGACTACCCATGTGATGGGGCCCATTGGTGGTTCCTCGTACAATTCTTGCCTTCCTTGTCAGAGATGCAGATTTCGGAACCAGCCTGTACACCATAGGTGCAGCCACCCGGCACCCAGCACAGCAGGCTCTGGTGATGCTTTGCTGCTGAAACCGGTTGCAGTAGAGCTTCCAGACTAAGAGGATTAGGAAGAGAGAGTTGACAGTCTACTTCCCTAGATTAGCTAATGAAAACGTTATGGATCATAGCAGGATTGTGGAGACGGTGCAGGATCGGCCACTGTACATGATGAGATCGCCCTGACAGCAGCTGACAAGAATATCTGGGTTGCTTTGTTTCACCATGCGCGATGAATAACCACAGGAGTGGTGACGGTAAAATGAGCGTGAACTTGGGTGTTCTCCACTGGGTCCTTCTGAAGGGCATCTAACAGGAAGCAAAGCCTTTGGGTCTGAGAAGGAACATCCAGGAACACACTCAACTCCTCATTTGCACAGGAATGTTCTACAAAGCCCCCTCACCGCCAAGGAATGGCTCCTGACAGGTAGGTGGTGACCTTGCAGGACAGAGTGGAACTGCCCCCTGTCGGCTTCTGAGACTGTCACTCTTTATGGGAGTAGAAAGCTTCATCTTTCTCCCATGGGATAGCTGTTGGCTTCGAACTGCTGGCCTGTGGTTAGCAGCCCAAAGCGAAACCCACAAATCCATCACATGGCTCCTTCCTAGAGATGTTGTTATCAGACATTTCACATTTACAACAATGTAAAGAATCTACTATCCAACTATTTTGCCCAATAACCATTTCCATTTGGCAGTGATGAACACAGAGGTGTGGCAGGTGAGCACCATACTAACAGTGATGGTTAAAGTCATGTATCAACTTGTCTGGGCCATAGTTCTGAGTGGTTTGGCAGTTAGGTGATGATGTACCTTGATTGTTTTGTACTGATATAATCAGGCAGTGTGTCATGATCCAGTTTGTGATCTGATGTGATCATCCTCCATTTTTGCCTGACACCAATTTTCCCACACTGATCTTTGGAATCCAGCAGTGTCAATGAATGATGAACATGTACATGACATCATTGCTCAACGACATCCTCAAATAACTACCAGCTGTCATCATTAAACAACATCCAGGTTTACACCATTAGATAACTACCCGACTACGAAGAATCTTGGCCCCGCCTTGTGGACACACAACTAGAACCATCAAACCAGTGTTGCTCCCTTTGCACCTCAACAGCCATTCCTGCTAGACACATGTTGTTACTGTGCAAAGTAACCAGACTGTAGGTTTGAATGATTGTTATAAGTGTGAACCATCAGATAGTGAGACAGTTGAAATGTGAAGAGAGGATGTTTTGCATTATTGCATCATCGCTTGGATTGTGAATTTTTTCATTTTGTTTTTTAACAATTATCTTTACATGTCTGACCAAACTGGGGATTAGAGCTAATTAGCTAAAGTCCTTTTACTCTCTAACATTTTAAATTGCTCTAAAGAACTGGAAATGAACTTTTAACCCGCTTTCTTTACTTAGAAATGGCTCCCTAAAGACTTTACTGTTTCATCTGTAGGTAATGTATTATAGTTACTATGACCTGTGTGATACATGTCAGAGGCTTCAATTAGAATAGATATTTGCATGTTACCTGCGGGAACGTAAAATCCTTGGGAGTTCAACATCTGTGATTAAATGGTGGATAAAACCTTGCTCTCAAAGGTACATGATATGTAAAAAAAACAAAAGTAAACTCACTGCTATCGAGTCGATTCCCACTCATGGTGACTCCTTGGGGCAGGATAGACCTGCTCCTGTGGGTTTCAAGTCTGTAACTCTTTATGGAAGTAGAATGCCTCATCCTTCTCCCCTGGGGTGGTTAGTTGTTTCAAACTGCTAACCTTGTGGATTACAGCCCAACACATCACCACTATTCCACCAGGGATCCTCACCTTATACACAAGAGGGTAACCCCTCCCCCCCAACAAGAACAAAAAATGGAATTGTGCTGACCAGAGCAGAGCATTCATGGTACACATTTTTCCTGCTGGTGAGCATTGAGCATCTCACTCTGAGCTAGTGAACCCACTGGCATCACCTGGGAAGGTTCTCTCTGGTCGCAGTGAATTTTTTCATAAAGGCGGTTTCGCTCAAACCTTGTTTTTTGTGGTGGCCGATTTAAGCAAACAGTATGCAGTTATGAAATTTTGTTTCCTGTGAAAAAATGTCGGAGAAACTGTTGTGTTGTTGAACACAACTTACAAGGACAGCACCATGGGAAAAACTCAAGTGTATCAGTAGTTCTCTCATTTCAAAAAAGGTGAAATGTCGATTGATGACAAACCTCATCCTGGATATCCATCAACTTCCCAAATGGATGAAAATGTCAACTAGTTTTGGAGTGTGTTCCACCAGATCAGAATTAATCAAGCTTTCTATTTAGAAGGTCTGAAAAGATTGTGTAACTGTGTGTGACCCAAAAAAGGCCTTATGTGTGGCAGCTGGGGGACTGTTTTTGCCACCACAACACACCTGCTTATGCAGCCATCTCAGGGTACCAGTTTTTGGCCCCAAAAAAGCAGCATGCCTCTCTTGCCCCACGGCCCTTTACTCACCTGACCCCTCCCCATGCAACTTATTATTGTCTCCACAAATGAAGAGGGGCATAAAAGGACATCGATTAACGACATGGAAGAGATGAAGGATAAAACGAGGGAGGTGCTGTCAGCCATCCAAAACAGATCAGTTTGAAAAGTGTTTCCACGAATGGAATCACAGATTTAACAAATGTATTCAATATAATGGAGAGTACCTTGGAGGTGATAAGGTTGTTTAATGGGGAAAAATACATAGCTCTGGTGTGGGGGGGTGTGGATTCAGGTTTTCTTGGGGTACCCCTCATATAACCAAACCAAAGGCATTTCTGTCAAGTTATTCTGACTCACGGCAAACCCATATCAGTATCCAGCTGTTTCCCATAGGGTCTGACGAGTTGATTGTTCAAATATAGATCGCCAGACCTTTCTTCAAAGGTGCCTCTGGGTGGGCTTGAGGCTCCAACCTTTGTGCCAGAATTACAGAGCATCAGCCATTGGTATAAGATGACAAAGAGCGTTGCAGACTTGCTTCATACAGTAATTTTGGAAGATGAGTAGAAGTGACTTGAGGGTGGTTTGGCAGTAAATAAAAAGTATCTTTTTGTTGGTAAAAAGTATCTTTTTGTTTGTGTTATCCAGGTCAGAATATAGCTCCAAATCTGTAAAGGAGATAAGAGAACAAAGGCATAAAAAGTATTGTGTATTTTTTTTATTTTAGAATTTTATTCAATTTTTCTGGACCAGTAGTAATAAAACGCAACCCAGGAACACAGGAAAAAAATAAACAAAGCGTTTCCCTTGGGTCATCCTAATATTTTAATAATTTTATAGAAACACAGATTTTGACGTACAAGCTCTAGCTTGGTGAAGCTGCAAAAACCAAAAATAGACACATCCTCTCCCCCACTACATCTTAAACATTGTCATTAAACAAAAAACAGATGTACTGCTGCAACTCCATTCAAAACTTTATAAAGCTTTGTTTCAAGATTCTAAACAAAATATTTCACTTAATAACAGCTATTTTTTGTTTTACTTTTGTTTAATTAGTAAGGTTGTTGTTTAGAAGGGATAAAGACGGCCATGGCGGTCAAGAATTCAGCCACAGCCTTAAGACTCGCCTTCCCCGGGGGTGAAATTAACAAGGTGCCAATGCCACCTGCCACTCACAGTAGCCCAGACTCTGATTGCCATGAGAAGTCTTCACTGTGACTGTAATCTGCTTATATTTCACTGGACATGTCTCAGCATGTTGATGATGAACTTGCTGGGGAAAGGGGAGGTTGGTTTGATTGCACAGGCAACTTATTAAGAAATACCTCTTCACATTTCAAGTGCCCTCTGACTCCAGGCACCCATTCCCCTGGCACCACCTTGACAATGTTCTACTTCCGTTCATTAGACCTTCAGGTTCTGACCGTGTCTTGAAGCTCTGCATAAGGCTTTCGGCAGCTCCTTCCTCTGAAGTGAGCAGCTAATTCCTTCTTCTCAGGTGGAATCTCTGCTAAAAACCTGTTCTCTTTGCGTTTCAAATACAGGTGACTTGACTTCCAGAATCACAGCAACACACAAGCCACCGCAGTATGACAAACTGACAGATAAGCGGTAGATAGGGAATAGGAGAGTTGAAAATATGGATGAGGTGCTGCCAGGCAGAGCTGGCTCCTTGATGCTTAGTGCTTAGTGAGGGCCCTTCCCTCCTTGATCCAGGACAGTCTGTGATTTGTCCTCTTCCACCGGGATGAATCTGTATCCCCTTTGGGCAGGAAGCAGTGCTGGAGGGCTTGAGATTCTCACTCCAGACTTGGCGCTTTCTTGGAAGGAGTTGGAAGGAAAAGATAAAGAATTATCTTCCCTAGCCCCCCGCCCCCCCAGCCTATTATTTGCACGGACCTGTTTTGTGGGAGTGTTTATAGCACCTCTAGAAAATGAAAGTGTTTCCATTGAACTGTGATCTGTCATCTCAGCAAGGCCCGTTCGCTTTCATTTCATAAATGCAGATCCACTGAGAGGATCAGCCAGAAATTGTGTTGTTTATATGTTAAAGGGTAGATGCTCTATTTTTCTTCAAGTCCTTAACATAAAACATCTCGCTCAAATATACTGTCATGGCTTGAAAGTATTCTTATGCAACTTCTGCTTCCCATGAATTTTTTTCTTCCCGTTTTTATTGAGCACTCTTACAGATTAATAATCCATAGTTCAATTAGATCAAGCATGATTGTACAATTGTTGCCACCATCATTTTAGAAACAATTTCTTTCACTCTTTGCTATCAGCTCCCTTTTATTCTCAACCTGTCCCACTCAACCCCCCCCAAGAACCCTTTTTATTCTATTAAATATTATTGTTTTTATTGTTATTCCTTCCCCCTGCCCCCCACCCCATACCTTACACCATCCGATGTGTCCATTCACGTGCCATTCTGTTACTTGTTCCCCTCCAGTGGGGTTCCGTAGTCATCGTTGCTGTCAGGAACCCCTCCACTATCCTTCGGTACCCTCAGGGAACCATTACTCCTCCCTGTGAGTTTGGTTATTTTTCTTTCCACAGTTCTCACCTGTGTTTTTGCTGAGGCTTAGTAATATTCCAATGACTCTTGGCTAACCGAAGGAGTTCCTGATGTTCTTCTTGGATGGAATTTCAAAAACAATTTCTGGCTTCTTCCGTCATTCAAAAATACATATAGGAGAATTCTCCCTTCTAGATGGCAAGATAAAAACCAAAACCCCATGAGAAGAAGTCTATGTTAACGTCTGGAAAATACATACAGTCACTGAGTTCACTTGAATGGTGGTCGGACGATTTGGAGAGGGAGAACAGAGTACTTGCCCAATGCGAAGACTATGATCAATGGCATTGAATTGTACATGTAGAAGTTGTTGGATTGGACAATGTTTTGTTGGGTATATTTTTGCCAGCATGGGACTGAAATTACATGAAGAACAATGAGCCTGGGGGAAAAGAAAAAGTTCTAAAATTGATGACGGTAAAGATTGTACAACTCTTCTTGATATGGTTGAACTATTGAATTGTATGCTATGTAGATCAAGTGCCAATAAAACTGTTTTAAAAAAAGAAAACACAGCCCCTGAGGAAATAAAGAAAAAATTTCCTAGGTGGCTATGTCTCTATGTGGCTTAGATACTGAATCAAGAAAATGATCATGGAAGAAATGTACAAAATAAGCGATCTTCTTAGAAAAGTTGCCTTTGGAAACAGTACGGGGGTCGGCGACAGCAGGGTTCTGTCTGTTGAATACACTAAGCTGACAGAAGGCTCTTCTCTGTGATGCTCACAATAGAAGTCACTCTCCAGACCACGATACTCTGGAAGGCGACGGGCACACTCACACAAGTATGTGAAGACCATGAACCGGGCCTGTCCTGAACAACTAGGGAGACATAGTTAACTTGGGAATTAACGTGTTTTTACAGGGTACAAGTCAACTCGGCCATAGCCACAGCGCATCGTGATTGGTTACGTCGGAGGTACTGGGCTAGGCACTAGGAAGCAACCCTAAAACTGATCAACTAGATACTCCCTCTGGGCTCTCACTGACAGTAACTAAGTCACTATCACCAAGTCAGTTCTGAGTCGTGGCAACCCCCTGTGTCAAATCTGTGCCCCACAGGGTCTGCTGTGGCTTATGTGCCAGTGATGGATTGCCAGGACTCTCTTCCAAGGCACTCTAGATGATTTTTGAAGCTCCCACCTGGTGGTTAGCAGCCAAGAATGTCAGCTATTTGTATCTCTCCGGGGCTCCTGACATGCATGACTAACTGTGAAACCAAACATTTGCTGAAAACAAGATAATTTGCAAATAGACACCTCAATCAAACGATTTCTCTACCTGTTCAAGAAAGAAGAAAACCACATGTAGTCCTCAGTGTACAGGAGAAACTAAGCAAATAATTACAGGGGAAGAAAATCCCACTTGTCAAACGAGATCCCATGAATTGGATACCTGGTGGGATGCAGCCGATCCTCAGTTTATGTCTCCAGGTATGGCATGTAGACCTTTGTTTAAATGTATTTGAAACCAGCAGCCACTTCCTAAATTGTTAGGCTTGTGACTCTAAGTGAAATGTGCATTATGCAAGAACATTTATCATTTTCCATTTTGAGGAACAGGATATCAAAGTTTCCTAAAGTCTAGACTTGCTAAATCCTCCTGTAAGAATGTAACTGCCAAAACAATCTTGGGAAGGAAAGCAAATACAAAGCTGGGACACGCAGGTTTCTATAGGTGGACTCTCAATTGTAAAGGTTATTGCAAAACCACAGTAACCTAAACAGCTTTATATTGGCCTCAGGATAGACTTAGAACCAAAGGCAAAGAACTGAGAAATCAACAGTAAACCCGTCCATCTATGAAAAATCCATTTTCCACAAGGGTGCCAAGTCCGTTCCATGGGGACAGAGTCGTCTCAACAAATGGTTCTGGGAGACTTTGATTTCCAGTGCAAAAAATTTCTCCTGGACGCCTTACCTCACCCCGTATAGAAAATAACTCACAATGAGCCACCAGCATCTAAAAATAAGAAGTCACCACCGCACCAAAAAAATAATGTTAGAGGAAAGCAAGGGAGGAATTGCCATGAATTTGGTAATGGATTTTTACACATGGCAGCGTAAGGACAGATTGCTTCACCCACCCACCCCCAAATAGACTTCATCAAATAAATTTGTTTCTGAAAGCTTTTGCGAAGAAAGTGAACAGACATCCTACAGAATGGGATCAAGGAAATGCAAATCATATACTGGCAAAAGATTATATGTAGAATACGAGGGTGTGTTAAAAAGTATTGCTACTAAGGTCCCACTCCATAGGTATGCACAGAAGAAGATGTGTGTATGCTTGTCTCTGTGGTCAGTGCTTTCCCCAAGGTTCTGCAGGTGTAAACAGCCCAGCTGTCCATCAATACATGAATGGGTGAACAAAACTTGCCTTCGTCTCTTTAGGGGGCCTTCTAAATAAATGTCAGATAAGAACAGGGCCTTCCAAGGGGGGGTTACTGACCCACTAATGTGATTTTAATGATGCTATTCTGCAATTTCCTCATTCTGTTTGGTCACCTTTTTTGGAATGGGCTGAAATATGGATCTATCCCACTCAGTTGTCTAGGTATCTGTCTTCCAAATTTCTTGGTATGGACTAATGACTGTTTCCAGGGCTGCATCAGCGTGTTGAAACATTTCCGTCTGTTTTCTGTCCGTTCCTGGGGCCTTGTTTTTGGCGAATACCTTCAGTGCAGCTTGGACTTCTTCCTTCAGTACCACTGGTCTGTGACCATATGGCACCTCTTGAAATGGTTAGCTAAGCATTTCGTTACTGTGCATTCCTTCCATCTTCTTCTGATGCTTCCTGCATGAGTCCGTAGTTTGCCCATAGAATCTTTTAGCACTGCAACTTGAGGGTTGGCTTTTTCTTCAACTCTTTCAGGTTGATGTGGGCTGAGTCTGTTCTTCCGTTTTTGGTTTTCTAACTCCAGGTCTTGCTCACTTCTTTACAATACTTTACTTGTCTTCTCTACGCGACCTTTGGAGTTTCCTGTGAAGTTCTATGGCTTCGTCATCATATCTTCTATTGATTTGGCTATTCTGTATTCAAGAATAAGCACGTTTCAGCCTATCTTCTGACATCCACTTTGGTCCTTTAAGCCTTTCCTATTTTCTTAATGACATGTGTGTGTGTGATGTTCTTGATATCATCCCATAACTCATCTGACCTTCAATGGGTCAACTCTGTTCTTGATATTGTCTCTAAACTCTGGTGGTATAGCTATGTTCAAGGCCATATTTTGCCTCGCTCGAGGACTTGGTCGAGCTTTCTTCAGCATCACTCTGAACTTGCAGATGAGCACATGATGGTGGAGTCTGCAGTCTGTGCTGGCCTTGCTCTGATTGGTGGGACGAGAGGCTACGTTGCGTCCTGTCACAGATGTGGTCAACTAACTCCTGTGTGTCCCAGCTAGTGAGGGCCTTGAATGTAGTGGCCATTTACTATGTTGAAAGGGGCTATTGGAAATGAATAAGTTGTCGGTCCACCAAAATTCTCTCATGTGATCCCCAGCTACATTTCTATCACTGTAACCATATTTTCAACTAATGGTCTTTCTTCTTTGTTTAGAGCTTATGCAATCGAATCACTAGACATTTTCAATGCATCTTGATTGCTTCCAGTTTCAACTGAAGAAGTTGATAGTATTCTTAAATGTCTTTCTTACTGGCTTTCATGGTTGACATGCAAATCTGAATAATAGTATGTTCACTGGACTAGCTTATAAGTGTGTAGATATTAGCTTATCACAGATAGCACTGTACTTCAAGGTAGATGTTGAATTTTTTTTTTTACTTTTGTTTTTGTTCTTATTTAAAAATTTTAACTATTAGCATGTGATTCACATACCATATAATTCCGAGGTTTAAACATATTTTAAAAGGTTGTGGAACCAATCATCACCATCAGTTTTAGAACAGTTTCTTCATTCTTGTACTCATTATTATCAGCCCTCCCCTTCCTCCCAACGTCTCTGCCATAATCCTACGAAACTATAAATTCAATTTCTGTCTCTATAGAGCTATCTGCCATGGCTTTCATAAAGAGAAAAACATACTAAATAACCCCCAACTGCAAAAAACAAAATCAGCTACCGAAAAACCTCAACCTCAAAAGAAAGGAGGTAAAAATAAAAACTAGAACAAATAGGTCAAAAGGGAGATCAAATGATTAACTATTATATTTTAAACTAACTACATCTGCATCGATCCACTTTACACTGGGTGCCTGCTGGTACTGGAAGGATCCGTGACATGGTTGGTAGCGTCACAGCAACACACAGGCCACCGCAGTAGGACAGACAACCTGACAGACTAGTGGCGGGGCATGCATATTTGAAGTGACTGAACCAGACACGCTGTCATATTAAAAAGAAGACACTGCCCTGGAGCCAGTGGACGCTGACTCACAGAGGAAGGCCAACTCGGTAGGGTTTCAACACTGTAAATGTTAAGGGAGCAGACAGCCTCCTCTTTCTCCGGCTGAGTGGCTGATGGGATTGAACCACCAACCTTGAGATCGACAGCGCACCTCTCATCCCACCACACCTCCAGGGCTCCGATTATCACAGTGGTTCAAATTCCTTTCATTTGTTTTAATGGCTCAAATATCATGGGGCAAATTACCTCTGATACTTGTCTTATAGAAACATAACCTGTCTGGATTAAACAAAAGGTCTTTCATGCCTAATTAAGGATAAAAATGAATCTCCTAGACTCTAGACAGGGGGAAAAAAGTAGTTCACTTAAACAAACACTATGAACTCTAATAACTTGGTTATATAAGTTAATGCTTTGGAAAGAATTATTTACATTATAAGTTAGATCGTATTATGATTGACTTTATTATGTCCTCATTGAAACATAAAAAAACATTTTCAAATGGACCAAGCAAGTAAAATAAATTAAGCGTAAAGTTTATGTTTTGTAAAAACGCTCATCTATGGCATGCACCCCCCTACGACATTTTCCTCTGTGATAACATATGCGAACTAAGTTTTAAATGCTCAAAATATATTTTTAAGCCTGGCAGGAGACAAGAGGAAATATGAGGGTGGGGGGGAGATTGCTAAATTGCAAGTGAACTATTTTTGGTATGAAATATGTATTCTAGAACCATATAAAATATTTGTTCTTTTGAAGGAGCTCTGGCAGCGTAGTGGATTACTGTTGGGCTGCTAACCTCAAGGTCAGTGGTTCTAAGTCAAGATCTGCTCCATGGGAGAGAGACGAGGCTTTCTGCCCCTGTAAAAAATGTTCAACCTCAGAAATCACAGGGGCAGTTCTACCATGCCCATGGATGGGGCGATGAGATAGAATTAACATGATGGCAGTGAGGTTTCAGAGCGTTTGTGATTAAATTATTATTTTTGCATTGTTTAGCATTGTTCTCATGCCTTTTGGACCTAGAACCACTTTTTGTCTTAAAGTTAAATCATTGAGAACCCTAAAGAACTCTGGTTTGTGTTGTGTCTGATGGTCCAGTCATTGCCGTCGACTCCTAGTGATCCTATAGGTCAGGGAAGAACTGTTCTTGGGGGTTCCCGAGACTGTAGCTCTTTATGGGAGTAGGAATCTCTGAGCATCTGGTGGTTTTGAACTGCCCACCACACGGTTAGGGCCTCAATGCTTAGTAAGTATGCCACCAGTGTTCCTTGTTGTCTATTGATAAATACTGTAATTAAAACTGGGAGCCGTTTACAATATTCATTTATGAATCCATAGAATTGTAACAATCAAGTTAAACATGTCTACATATTAGTGCTCATTAACTCGATCATTCTAAACATTTTTAGCAAGAATCCTCACGAGAGGAGTGACATTGTAGTGTGTACTTAAAAATCTCTCACGTGTTTGGCTTCTCCGTTCTGCATTCCACCTGCAGTGCTGTCATCTGCTGCTGTTATGGAGCTAGGGGATCTTGTGTCACATCCCGGCCCCACCCACTGCCACCATGGCACTGGCAAGAACAAAGATGGAATGAAAACGGTGCACCCAGCCCTGCACTCTTCCCTCTTAGGTTGCAGATGGGACCATTCTGATCCACGGGATTCTCATTGGCTGGTTTCAGATGTAGATCGCCAGGTCTTTCTTCCTCATTTGTGCATCTTGGTCCAAAGGCTTATCTGAGCATCATGCAAAGCCACAAGCCAATACTGACAGACAGGTGGTGGACGCACATGAGGAAGTGAACCCAGATCTCCAACATACATGATGAGAATTCTGCCACTGACCCACCAGTGTGTCCCCTGGTCCATCATTGTGATTAAAGTACATTCAAAACAACACAGCCTCATAATTCTTCTCTGCTAGGAGGAATTCTATTTTAACTTCCTACTAGATCGGGACTCACTGGGTGAGGGCTTGGGTTGGGTTGCTAACCACAGGTTGGCAGTTTAAACCCACCAACTGCTTCAAGAGAGAAAGGTGAGGCTGGCTGCCTCCGATAAAGGTTTACGGTCTAGGGAACCCTGAGGAGCCGTTCCTCTCGGTCCTGTGGGATCGTTATTGGCTTATGAACTCGATGCAATGAGGGACGTGCTCCTCCGTTTAGAAATGATGACGGAATTTAAACAGCGACCCACAGAAGCAAACAACAACTCCCACGACACCCGTGTTTGAAGGTGAAGTTTATTAAAGATGGAATTACCTGCTCTCTTTGAAGGTTCTGATTATGTTTGTGGAAAGGCTAACTACTTCATTGCATTTTCCGTTTTAATTCTGAGTGGTGGGGGGGAAAGCCATTTATCAAAACAGTAATTACTTGTCATCTCAGCAGGAAGTTATAACAAAAGCTTTAAAAAAATGCTTACTCAGGAACTGCCTGAGACAACTTAAGTAGCCATTGTGTGTCGAGGGGAATCCCAAACCATCTGTCAGCAAGCACCCAGCTCACTGCGACCCTACACGTGTCAGACTTCACTGGGCACCCGATAGCTCTCGGGGGCACCTCTGGGTGGGCTCCAGGCATGAAGCTTTCAGTGAACAGCCAAGTCAGTCGACCAGTTGCCACTGAATCAGTTCTGAGTCCCAGTGACTCCAGATCTGTCCCCGTGGAATGGTGCTGCCTGGGGTGCCCCTGGCTGGGACCTATTTTGCGAGAAGACACCAGGCCTTTTTTCCAAGGCATCTCCGGGGAAACTCCAACCTTCCAACGTCTGGTTAGCAGTCCTGACCGTTGATGCCTGTAACCATCCCGGGGTTACCTCCTGGTCAGAAGAAGTGGCTTTTACAGACCTCCAGAAGCTGGGGTTCAGTGATCTGAAATGCTAATCCAGGCAGGGAGAATGTGAGAAGACCACCAGTGAGAGGTTTCCCCGAAAATAACACTGGCGGCTTCTCTAGGCCCACCACCTGACGAACTGTCTCTCTCATTTCAGAGAGATGAGGGGAGGGGAGTGGGATTTTGCTCCCCAGACTCTCCACTGGCCGACAGGTGGCCTTGGTGGGAAGCTGGAATCCCCACCTCCCCAGGGAAGGAAGGGAGACAATGATTGGGGTGTGACCTGGGAGGCTGGGGTGACAAACGTTGTCTCTTGAACTTCCTGAGAAGACTGCTGTGCCACAAACTTTCACTACCGAGACCGCACTGCAGGGTGTATGCCGGGGAGCCTGCCTCTGCCTCTGAGTTTCTCTTAATGATCCAAGATATCCCCAACCTTGAAGGATAATGTTTAACTAGAGAGTAACCTATTTGTAAAGATGGTGTGGCAAGTGGTTTTAACTGGCCTGTGTTTTGTGGTCTTAGGGAGCTACAAAAATATTTCTAGGGGAGAGAGAGAGAGAGAGAGAGAGAGAGAGAGAGAGAGAGAGAGAGAGCGAGCGCCTGAACACAGTCTAAAATTAGGGTTAAGAGGCCGGTAGACGGAGGGCGCTTGTTCAGAAACATCATGGCTTTCTGAACTGAAAAATCACTAGAACTCCGCAGTCAGAGAATGGACACTGCTTTTGAAAAGATGGAGGGAAGGAACATTTCTGTAAAGGTTTACCTTATTATTTCAACATAGTAAAATTGATTGATGTTTTACAGTGAACTGGCTCCATTTTTTTGCCCTCCCGTCCCCAAATATCTGTTTAAACCACTACGTTCTCTCCAGCCTTAGGTCGGCAGGTCATGATGTCATAAAACAAACAACAAGCCTGTTTTGAGCATGTGGCTTGTGGAAGAAGATGACCCAGAGACCCGTGGTTAAACTGCCACCATGAGGAAGGCACAGCAAAGAGGAAGGGCACATTATTCATTTAAATAAGTGACGAAAAATACCAGGTCAACTTTGCATTGATGCTAAAAGCCACCACATTTCCCGAAGGTGGAAATTCTATTAACAAGCCTAGAGTGTTAGCTTCCAGCAGAAGCTCCGCAGATATAAACTTCACATCCAAACAGTTCCTTCTTACTGCTCTGTCCTTAGTTCTTTTGACATTCTGTTGTCTTACTTCTGCTTTGTTTCGTTCCCTGCATTTGTTAGGCTCGCTGGCTCAAATGTCCTTTCTCCTACCCCTCCTAACTCTGCATTGCCTCTTATGACCCAGCTTCAGCATGGTTTCCTCATCGAAACGATTACTGATTAATTGAAGCAACATTTTTGTGCTCCCAAGCAACTCTGTGTGTGTGTGTGCTTCACAGTATTGACACCAACTGGTAGTTCTTCCAGTCTCCTTGGAGGTTTGTCCTCCTTTTTCTATTATCCTTCCCCACCCCCCTCCCTAATAGTCAGTACCTAACATGGTGCATTTTCATTGCTGGATGAATAAACTAATGAGTGGATGTCGCTTTTGAACAATCAAGGACTCAAGGAGGTCGCTGTAGCATTGAGTTTTCTTTCCCCCCCCCCACCGGCTTTTATCGACTTTGTTCTCAACACTAGATGAATGAAATATTATGGAAAACACCTTTGTTTTTATAAACAGTATCCAAGAGTGATAGGAAAGAAAGAAAAAAGCAATGTCAGCCAATTTCTCTGTGAGATCGATGGCTTGATGGAACTTTTCTATAACAAAGGTGCTAACATTATTTTATTCTTGCTTTCAAATCTGTTTTGCATACTATGTATAACAACAAGAGCTATTTCCATAATATTCCATTTGTGGAGTGGTTAGAACAAACAGAAAACAACCAAAGGGTAAGATCTTGAAGGTAGCTCTTTCAAATTTAGAGATCATCTTACGAGAAGAGCAGACTCGTTGAAAACTAATGGCTGAATTCCAGATGAGTTGTGGGATGACATCAGGAACACCATACATGAAGGTCTTTTAAAAGTCAGGGGGCGGGGGAAGGAAAGACCAAAATGGATGTCAGAAGATGCTCTGAAATTTGCTGTTGAACACAGAGTAGCTAAAGAGAATGGAAGGAATGATGAGGTAAAGGAGCTACAGAGATGTCAAAGGGCAGTTTGAGAATGTAAAGTAATGCAATGGTTGGAAAGCCAAGCGAGGAGAGCATACTCGGGACATCTCAAGCCGAAAAAGAACCTAAAAGTGTAAAACGGAAGGCTCAGGTTGCGATGTTGAAGAATTCTCTGGGTAACATGCAGAGCCACGCGGGAAGCATTTAAAGAAGATGGAAGGAAAACAAAGGTCACCTTGTGAAACAGGACCAGGTTGGCATTCTTCCGTTTCAAGAGGTAGCATGCGACCAAGAAATGATGGTATGGAATGAAGAAGTCCAAGCTGCACTGAAAGCATTGGCAAACAAAACAAAACAAACAAACCCTCCAAGGACCCGACTACCCATTGAGATCTGTAGTCACATGTGACATACTCACTGGTCTTTGGCAAGAAATCTGGCAGACAGACTGGAAAAGATCTGTAGTTGTGCCCATTCGAAGGAAATGCAAAACAACAGAATTCAGAAATTATTGAATGAGATCATTAATATCGGATGCATGTGAGATTTTGTAGAAGGAAATTCAAATATCATTGCAGTGGTACCTGCACAGGAAACTGCCAGAAATCCAAGCGGGATTCAAGAGGAACAAGGGACAAGGAAAGTCCGTCCTGATGGCAAGTAGATCTTGACTGAAAGCAGAGCACCAGCAAGGCTGGTGGACTGTACAAAGGCACGGGACTATGCGGCTCACAGCAAACGATGGATAGCATTGCAAGGACTGGGAATTCCAGGACAACTTATTTCTGCTCCTGTGGAATATGCACATGGATCAAATGATTTGAACAAAACATGGGGCTACTGCAGGGTTTAGAATCAGGCAATGTGTGTGTCAGGGTTGTGTCCTTGTGTGCTGAGCAAATAATCAAAGAACCTGGATTCTATAGGGAAAAAACATTCGGCATCAGGCTTGGACGAAGAATCTTAAATAACTTGTGATATGCAGAAAACACAACCTTGCTTGTGATTCTTACAGTATAAATTGCCTTCAAGCTTGCTGCTTGTGTCTTTCCCAGACAGGTCCGACCTAGGTCCCTCAGAGTAGGTCCGCTTCCAGGTCTTCTTTGGTCATGTAAGGCACAAAAGAAACTTTCTTTGTGGATTATGATAAAGTAGTTGGGCCCCCACCCCATTAACTCAGAAAATATGATATTGGTATCAGAACCTCAAATTTATGTAAGCCAGAGGGCTCCAAAAAATTCATGGAGAAAATGGAACTAAAAGAAAAAGACATTTTCAACAAAACTTCTTGTAGTCCCCTCATACAGTTAAGAACCACAATCATTCAGAGAAGGGCATTACTTCCTAGTGTAGCCAAACGTTGTCATCCAGTTTAGAATGACTGGCATGTAAGCATGTTTGGCTTGGCAATTGGGTGTTTTTGCATTCAACAGCTTAAACCAACTCAGCAAATCTCCTAATGCAGCAGTTCTCAATCTGTGGGTCATGACCCCTTTGGGGTTGAAACACCCTTTCAGAGGGGTCGCCTAAGACCCTCGGAAAACACATATTTCTGAGTCTTAGGAACCGAGACACCACTCCTCTGTCCATCTCCAGGGGGGTCCGCCCACCTGTAGATACGCCCACATACAAGTACAAGGCATGAAGACTTTTACCTATGCTACACCATGCTTCAAGACAAACTTTCATTTATTTGTCATTAAAAATAAATATTTCACAATATATAATTATGTATTGCTTTTGTGATTAATCACTGCTTTAAGGATGTTCAATCTGTAGCAATGAAAATACATCCAGCCTATCAGATATTTGCATTATGATTTATAGCAGTAGCAAAATTACAGTTAAGAAGTAGCAAGGAAAATAATTTTATGATTGGGGTTCACCACAACATGAGGAACTGTATTAAAGGGTCTCAGGAAGGTTGAGAACCACTGTCCTAATACCTTGCCCTGTGCCCCACCCCCTCACACACTTACACACACACGCACATTGTTTTGGCCCATATTCCTCTTTTAAGATATTGTCTTCCCTTTACTTCCTATGACTTTCTCTCCCCTCCCTCCCCCCACCCACCCCCCAGCCCCTGGTTACCACCAAAGTTTGTTTCTTTGGGTAAATTATTTTTCTTGATTTTTAAAAATACAATATTTGCCATTTTGTGATTGACTAACTTCAGTGTAATAGCCACTACATCCATCCAAGTTATGATGTGTGAGATGGTTAAGGTTTATTGTGCCAACCTGGCTGATAAACACATGCGGAAGTAATTGAAGAGCAGAGAGATATATGGCTCAGTGAGCCTCACCTTTCTTTCTAGTTCTCGGGTCTCTTGCTTTCTGATGTTCGGCCAGGGATGGCTGCCTTACCCAGTTTTCTGCTTCAGCTGGCAAGGCTTACTTCCTGTAAGACATTCCTGAGAGGAAGCCACATGGACTTACCCCGATGCAGTCCTGGGTGCTGGAGCAGCCATGTGGAGACCCCTGCCAGTGCTGAGATGTTTACATGTGCACTAATTAGGCTTTCCTCCTGCAATCGGCGTCCTGTGTGTTTTGTGCGATGAAGGAAGACTTTGTGGATTTGTGCCGAACCTATGAGCTTGGGCAGCACTGAGCTGGGATGTTTTCTTAATGTACACTTGGCTTGTGGATTTGGCAGCACTGGGCTGAGATGTTTTCTTGATGTGCACTTACCCTTTATATAAAACTTTCATATATATGAGTTTTTGTGGATTTGTTTCTCTGATTTACCCATACTGGCACAAAGTGCTTCACCATTTCACCATGATTCTTTATTCCATTGTGTGTGTGTACCGTTTATCTATCCTTCCCCAATGGGTTTTTGAGTTGTTTGCACCTACTTGCTACTGTGAACAAGCTGGGTTAAACATGAGTGTGCATTTAGCTGTTCGTGTGATATTCCTTAATTTTATAGGATGTATACCAAGTAGTTCAACTACAAGGATTTTCATTTAGGCCTTTAGTCCATCTTGTTTTTATTTTGGTACACGGAGTGAGAAATATGTAAGTCCTATTTCCCTCTTCTGTAAGTAGAAATCCAATTTTGCCAACACCATTTGTTGACGAGATTCCCATTTAAACATTTAAGGTGTTTCAGCCATTTTTTTAAAAATCAGTGCTCTATTGGTGAGTGGACTTATTTCTGGGTTCCCTGTTCTGTTCTGTTGGCCTATGTTTCTCTCCTTGCACCATTACCATGGTTTTGAGTACCATGGCTGTTTAGTGGGTTTGGGGGTTGGGAAGGGAAAGACCTGCTACTCTGTTCTTCTTTACAAGTGCTTTGTTTTCTTCGCTCTTTCTTTTCCATATAAAGCTGGTGGTTAGGTTTTCCATCTCTTTGAAGAATGGTGGTAGGCTCTGGATTGGAATTACATTATATCTATAGGTGACTTTGGATAGTAATGACATATTTACACTGTTAAGTTTTCCTATCCATGACCATGGTATCTTCTTCCATAGCTGAAGTTCTCTTTTGGCTTCTTGGAGTAGTGTTTTACAGCTTTTTTTGTGTGAGTCTTTTGTCCTTTTCATCGGGTTTGTTGCTAAGTATCTCGTCTTGTGGGTGGCAATTGTAAATTTTTAAATTTTATTTTCCGAGTGCTCTTCATTAGTATTCTGGAATTGGATTCAGTTTTGTATGTAATCCTGTAGCCAGTCACTTTGCTAAAACTTTTAATTCATTCCATCAACTTTTTAAAGCAAATATTTGAGTTTTCTGTATATAGAGTCACATCGTCTGCAAATAGAAAGATACACCAGATTTCTTCAACTGTTCCCTCTAGTCTTATAATTTATAATCGTTCCAAACCAAACCAAATCCAAACTTTTCCAAATCTTTAAACTGTGTTTCATTATATTCCAACCATGCTTTCAATTCTGGATTATATTAACCTAGTCCTTTAGGACATTCTCAACTAATATGTTTCTATGTAGATAAACATATAATTAGCCCAAAGCAAATAGTAGAATAAGATTGCTTAAGTACTTAGTATTTAGTGTTTAATACAAAAGAGTAAACACTTTAGTGTTTAATACTTAATAAACTATGGATTAAAATTTATTTTTTAAATGATATTTTCCTTGTATACTGAAAGTTTCTCTTTTAGAAAGAAACTATTAAGCTATTTAGATTTGTAAACATTGAAGAATGGTAGCAAAAGAAAAATATGAGAGTAAGAGTAAGCTAAGTATGGTTTCAAACATGCATGTTTGAAACAGGACTTTAACAATGGCTGCACTGTGAACTTGGAAAATACATGAATGGTTGATAGGTCTAATTAGAGCCAGTAGGTGAATCTAATGACCATGTTGCTCTCCGTGCTTCTTTCTTCTTTGTGAAACAGAGAAACAAAGAGAGTACAGTGTCTTATTTGCAATTATTATTCTGCATGAGGCAATAGGGGATGTTCTGTATTCTGTTCTTTGGTTACCTTAGAGCATCTCTCGTGATGAGAAATTAAGGAGCAACTTCTTGGCCTGTGGGCACCAATAAATATTGATGAGGATCATTGAAATTTTCATTGCAAATAGAAATCCACTTGTCTGAACGCCCTTTGGAAATAACTGTGTTCTCGTAGATTACATTTTTGGGAACTTTGACTTGTGACATTCATTTAGAAGCTTGCCTAATTGTTAGGGGTTTACTGCTAGAGGAAGATTGAAATGGGATTTGACCTGCAGCTCTCAAATGCTTGTCTGGCCAAATCAAGACGAAGAAGAAGATTTCTCTAAAAAGTTAAGACCAAGTCTCTCCAAACAAGCAGGAAACCCTTTGTGTACATAGAGGTCACACAACACAGGCCCCCCAAAAATCATTACATAATAATAGTAAATAATAAATGTTTGCCTCTGCGGCCTTGTCATGAAATCCTTACCCTACAAAGTCGGTGTCCCCATATTAGAAAGGAGGAAAGTCGTGCACAGTGAGATGAAATAGGACACCCGGCATCACGCACTCATAGCCCCAATCTAAGAACAATTGGTTCCTATGACGTGGCCCTTCTTCATACTTGCCCTCATGAAGAGATCACGGGAGATATGGGTGCTGTAGCAAAGTGTGGTGAAGAAATCAGATGGCGGCCAGTGATTAGGAAGAACAGTGTGTGGGATCTTAAAGGCTTGTCTTAAAACAAACAGCCATCTAAGCAAGACGCTGGCCTAGTCTGCATGGAAGAAGCAGGTCATGCTGGGTGATACAAGGGCTGTAAATAATAAAATCTAAAACTGGGGCAGGGAACAGTATTAGAGCTTAAATTCTACGCACCCACTTTACAGAAGGCTATGGCTGACAGTGAAAGCCCAAACTTCACTTGCAGAGTCCCCATGTGAATTAAGCCTCGGGTGAATGCCCCCTGACCATTGACCAGGGACACGCATAACCTTGCTATGAGACAAAATGCATCGGAAAGGGGCTCTGTGCAGATGTAACTAGGTTAAAATATAACACCGTAACGTGATCTCCCTGTCCACCCATTTTAAATTAGTTCTAGGTTTTAATGTTTTCTTTCTTTCAGATTGAGTTTTTTCTGTTTTAGTTTGTAGCTATTGTTGGGGCTTTTTTGAGTCCGTTTTTCTTGATACAATATCTAAGATAGGTAAATCTATAGAGGCAGTAACTGAATTAATAGTTTCTTAGGAGTATGGCAAAGGAGGTTGGGGAGACATGAGTACAAGAAAGAAGATGTTTTAAAATTGTGGTGAAGATTACAATTCTCTTTTTCAAGGAGTGAATGATTTAATTGGATGATGTTAATCAAATGTCAATTAAAAAAGAGACTGGGCATCACATGGTGCTGGGATTCAAATCTCATCTGCGTAGGTTTAGTTTCCTACTGCGTAGGTCAGCTGCCTCACAGTGCTATGTGGACAGAAAGGAGACAATTGCCACCAGAAGTGGGTCCCAGGGGAAGAGTGTTAGCACCTAAGAATGGATAAAAGAAAAGCAAGTACCAGGAGTACCCTGCACACGTGAACACATTTTATGATGTGGCAGAAAGAGTACAACTAGCAAGTTACAAAACAGCAAAATTCATCCTAAGTGAAGACTTTTCCTGGTTTCAAGAAGCGATTGCCAAAGCACCACAAATTTGGAGCTCAATATATTTTTTCTCCAGAAAAAAAGAAATCACTATTTGAGGCCAGCTCTCTAGAGTATAAATGCAGGATATTGTGTCAAGCAAGTCATATCGGACAAGGCATAACCTGCTGGGAGGATTCGCTTTTGCTTTTTATGGGGCAACATCTCAGGTCTAAGAGACAAATTAAGAGACCCGCTACTAATTTGCAAGCCAAAGCGATCATAGTGAATATTTTAGACACATTCTGTGTAACTTCAAAAATGCTGCTTCAGATTCTTAAATGACACTCTACATTTAGAAACAGCTTTTTGTTTACTCTCCCTTACGTTTTCCCCACTCCTTTCCATTCATTTCTACAAGAAGCATAGGCATTAGGCTTTACACACACACACACACACACATATATATATATATATATATATATATATATATATATATATATATATATATTCAAATATGTTCTACTATCCTCTGTCCAATAAACATGTGTTTCTAGGCATTTTGCAAATAGATTTGCTCAGCCAATAACTATATGTACCTGAGTGGTGCAAATGGGAAACGTGTTCAACTGCCTCCTAACGTGTGGGGCATTTGAATCCCCCCAGAGGCAGCTCAGAAGGTAAGTCTAATGGTCCAGTCCCCCCAAATATGCTGTGGGCTCCTTATGAACCACGGTTCTTCTCAACCACACGCAGGGTCACCGGGAGCGAGAACCCACTGGATGGCAGCAGGTTTACCATGCACTGGGCACCGTGTGAGGTGCTGGGGCCATGCGTATACAAGGCAAGGTTCTTCCATTGTTGGGAAAATGACAAGAGATGGTTAACACACCTGTTTAGCAAGGATTAAGAAGTCAGTGAGCAAAGGACGATGTGGTGACTTAGAAGGGGCACACACAGGCTTGTTGATTCCAGCGCATAATTAAGAACAGCTGCAGGTGCACTGCTCTGTAATACAGCAAGGCCTCCTGGCTCCCTGGGAGTTACAAACCTCCTTCATTTACGCTAAGCAGCCCCTCCGGTAGCACTGGGATCTTTGGGCTTGTTTTGATAATAGATTTTCCTCTTTCTGCTACCCTGTAAAGTTGTTAGGGGCCCCTTATGCTACCTTTGTTCTTCTATTCAATCCTAAGGCCATTTTATTTTCTAAATACATAGGTAACGAAACATTCACCATGTCAACAATCCCAGCATGCACAGGTCAATGTGAGTCTCCTACTCTTAAACATGAGCATGAACCAATAATCTTCAAACACCAGGGCATCAAAAACGAAGGGGAGAAAACAAAGCAAAAGGGAGAATTAGCATTCTCAAGAATATAAGAGGTGATTTTATACCCGTGAAAGTCCTCTTTAAAGGATACCATAAGAAAGAACATTTGCAGAATCAACTGAGTCTGTAAATTACAAGCATGATGGTAGAAATGGAAAGTGTTAATGCATGAGTTAGTAGAATGATATGAAGATATTTAGAAGGTAGCAGAAAAAGATACAGGGATGAAAGAAAATGGACAACCTATTAGAAATCTGTGCATCAGAGTCCATCCCAGAGTCATACCTGGGAAGGAAAATAAACCTCAGAAAGATGAAAGAAAAAGAGAGGCAGTGAAAAATTGTCCAAAGAAAGAATTGAAGACAAAAACTCCTAGACTCAAGGTTCTAAATTTTTAGATGGAAAGGGCTCCCGGAGTCCCACACACAATCAAAAGCACAGTTCTTCAGAAAATCAAAATCTTAGGAAATAAACCAACCAGTCTCCCCAAAAGAGAGGGAGTTTACATGAAAGCATCAAAGATGAGCACTGAACTTCTTCACAGGGAAGCTCAAATTTTAAGAATCCTGGAAAGATTTTTGCAGCCTAGGATTTAGTATCCAGCCCAAGCTACCAATCAAAGGTACATGGATACAGACACATGATTAAATCACAAGAACTCAAAAACAACGAACTTCTGCACACCATTTTCCAACACGTTTCAGAAGGATATGCTCCATCAAAGCCAAGAAAGATGGAGGATCTCAGAACAAGAGCCCTAGCAGGGGGAAAGACAAAGAATTGGCTGGGCCGAGATCTTAGAAGGTCTTCTGAGATCAAGAAGCCCTGAATTTATGTGAAATCTGGAAAAGGGAAATGGCATGTTTATTTTGGGCTAAAATATTTTAGGTAAAGGAATTTCTAGCTGAGGTTGGGAAGAAAGAAAAGAAGTTATCTAATTGGAGGGCAAGCATGAAAGGACCTTAACAGTACAGAAGAGGACATGACATCTCCAGAGAAAAAGTGCTAGTACCCATCTGTCAGTGTGTCCTATCATGAAGCTGGAACTATGCCACCGGTATTTGAGATCTGAGCAGAGTCAGCCAGGGAGGAAAGTTTGCAACAGGGCTTTCCTACTAAAACAGACTGGGAGAGAAGGTCTGATGATGTACTTCCAAAAATTAACCCCCAAAATGGTATGGATCACAATGGAATATCACCCAATGCAGTGCTGGAAGATGAGACCACTAGGTGGGAAAACTGAAAAGCAAACTCACTGCCGTCCTGCCGGAGCTGACTCATAATGACCCTAGAGGACAGAGTAGACCTTTCTCCGTGAGTTTCTGAGGCTGCAACTCTGTTAGGAGTCCTCAAAGTACACAGAACTGTGAACCTCCTACCAACAAGAGCGAAGATGGAGCAGGACCAGGCAATGGTCCCTTCTGCGGTACATGGGATCACTCAGCAACAGCTAACAACAGCCACAACGAGAGAACACGTGAGGCTGTAGAAGTAGGGTGTGCCAAGCTGGGTGGACAGAGATGGCTCTGATTCCATCATTGATCCACTCAATGGCCTCGTACGCATGTGAAACTTGGGCATTGAATCGGGAAGAGCGACAAGAATCGATGCCTTGGAATTGTGGTGCCAGAGAAGAATATTGAAAGTACCTTCCATGGACTGCTCGGAGGAGAAGCTGGTCTCTCTGGGAAGAAATCCAGCTAGATCGCTCCTTAAAGTCAGGATGATGAGACTTCGTCTTATATATGTTAACACATTGTCAGTTGAGACCAGTCCCTGGAGAAGGACATCCTGTTTGGTAAAGTAGATGGACAGTGAAAAAGAGGAAGGTGCTCAATGAGAGGGATGAGAACATGGCTACGACACAGGGCTCAAGCCTAGGAATAGTTGTAAGGATGGCGCAGGACCTGTTGTGCGTAAGGTTGCTATGGGTCTGAATCAACTCAATGGCACCACCACCACCACCAACAACAATAACAACAACAACTTCCTAAAACTTATGAGGTTATGAACTTCAGAGAAAATCCCAACACTTTACCTCAGGCTTTTATACCATCAGATTCATTAAATCCACCTCTTAGAAATGCTACCCATTTGGGTTCCATGTCTCACCTGCCTTAACCATTCTCCCACCACCATGAGAAAAAGCAAACCAAGAATAAGAAAAAGAGGAAGGAACAGAGGTGCCCCCCAGAGTCTCATTCACTCTGTTATCATTAAAAGAACTAAAGATAGTCCTGGGAATTTTCTCTTCTCAGAACGTATTCTGAGAGTCTCCTATCTTCCTAAAAGATCGTGTTCGTATTATTCTCTGAGTAGTAACAATGGTCAGGTTTTCTGTTTATGTGCATTATCTCTTATTGTAAAGACTTCAGTTTCTTGAGGGCATAAAATAGATTTTTAAAAGGAAGACGTTTGGTGAGATGGGTTGACACCATGACTGTCTATGGGCTGAACACACCAGTGATGGGAAGGGCGGGGAGCATTTGGCCATGTTTTGTTCTGCTGTGCATGGGACCACTGTGAGTAGGAACTGCTCCAACGTCACCGAACAACAGCCCTACATCTCTATATAATTATATAGAAAGATATATGAATACAGGTGTAGACATATATGGTTACATGTAGCTGGGTGAGACAGGCTTCTCTAGAGAAACAAAACCAGGACACTTATGATTATATTTGTAAAAGTATAGGTTTATAGAGCATGAAGGAATACAACAGCTAGTTAGCACACACAGCAGTGCAGAAGATTCAGTCCACCTCACGTTCATGGGGCAGTTATATACTGAAGGTGAAGGTCCTTCCTACTCACACAGGCGGCTGGTCCAAGGCCAGGGAAGCAGACAGTACAGCGTCTCCCTACAGGCATGACAATCAGAGTCAGCCCTCAGGCAGCAGACACAGCAAGGTGGGGTGGCAACAGCAGAAGGATGAAATGTCAAGGCATAGCAGAGGCCTGTAGCACAGCAGCAACAGCAGCAGTGTAGTGATGCAGGTTATGATGGAGCCTCAAGAAGTAGCACGGCAACACGGTCCTCCACGATCCATGGGTTGGCTCAGCACACAGGCAGTGCAGCACAGAAAACCCAACTACCACAGTAGCTATAGGTATTTATTTTTAAAAGCCCTACGTGGAAAGTAAATACACTGAATGACCACGTCTTCACTGGTCTAAAGCGCTGGTTTGCAGTTTGAGTGGTCCAAAAACCAAATTCTCTGCCATCAAGTTGATTCTGACTCATAACAACCCTGAGGAGAGAGCAGAGCCTGGGTTTCTGAGGCTGTAAGACTCTGTGGAGCAGAAAGCCTCATCTTTCCACTGAGGAGCAGATGGTGGTTTGGAACTGCTGACTTTGCCATTAGCAGCCCGATGTGTAACCACTATGCCACCAGGGCACCTCAGATGGTTGCTATTGGGTGCTACTTGTATTTATGTAAATGTATCTATCTATCCATATATATCTATATAGATATATATATATGTAAATATGTAATAGAATACCATGAAATCTATCTATATATTCTTCAAATTGATTGTCTTAAATCTCCAGAACACCTGTCTGGTGTTGAGAGGACTTTTAAAAGTTCATGGAAAATTCCATGATTTTTAAATCCATTTTTCCATGAACTTTTGAAAGTGTTAATGGACACAGTTAATGGACTGTTCATTTTCTAGCCCATTTGATTCTTCGACCAATAAAGGTATTTTCCAGTGAACAATGAACATTAAGAGCAATCCAGCAGCCAGTTGAGTTGTCCGATAGATCAAAAATGCTCTTCTTCCTTCTATCACCAAGGCGCGGGAGCTGCTGTTGGTACTGATAGTCTCCGGGGAAGAGTGACTGAGCAGAATGAGGAAGAAGTGCAGCCGAGGGAACAATGTGCCTTCACATGTTTTATCAGCCAGGGAGTTTTGCTGCAGTATTATCCTCTTTCGAAAGCCTAGCTTAGTCTGTACTTCCCCTGCCAGTTGTTTTAATCAGATCAGAAGCATTCTTTTTAGTGTAAGCCTTTAAATCCCTTATCAGAGTTGGGCAGATCATAGGGTTCAAATAGCTGGAGGGAGTAAGACCTAACTCAGAATGGGAGGCTGGCATAGCTCATTATACATTGTTGGTGATTCTAGCTGGGTTTTTTTAAAAAGAAAGAAACCTGGCTAGAATCCTAATCTTTGTTTCCTCTGATAGCCGATCCACATTTGACTAATTCAAAGGGGGCTGGGTACTGTACTATTAATTCACCAAGTAGGCAAAGCATGGATCGCCAAGAATAAAAGTTGCCCCAGCAGCCAGTTAAATTTATTTGAACTTATTTTTCATGACATTCTGCACACTAGTCAATTTTCTTGGCCAGTGGACTAAGAAATGTTTAAGTCAGAATTTGTATAAACTCAAAATCAAACACTGCCACAGAATAGCTGCTGATACTCAGCAATCCTCTAAGATAGAGTAGAACTGCCCTGCGGGGTTTCCATACCACTTCCGGAGAGCAGAGGGCCCCATCTTCCTCCTGTGGAACAGCTGCTGGATTCAAACCACTGACCTTGGGATTACCAGCCCAACATCTTACCAAAGGGCCACCAGGGCTCCTTAGAATTTATATTGCTGGTAACAAATCAACAAACAAAAACACCTTGTTTTTTCTTATATTGTTATTATCATTCCTCAGTATTATGAACTGCAATTGCAACTTTTGGTATCAACTGTGGACAATTGAAAATTATGTGGCTTGGATGTGACAGATAGATGCTACTCAAGGCTGTCTGCTCACATATGTATTTTAAGTAGCTCATACTTAAAATCGAATTTTTAATTATCTTCAGCAAAATTTTTACATGCATGTGGGGTTAGAGATACTGTTCTTGAAATAAAGTTGGAGCACTGTCATGGCAGAGAACTTCCAGAAATTCAAGCCAGATTCAGAAGAAGACAGGGAAGGGGGAGTATTCTTGATGCCAGATGGAACTTGTGTGAAATCAGAGAATACCAGAAATGTGTTAACCTAAGTTTTCTTGTCTATGCAAACACGGTTGACTGTGTAAATCATAACATACTATGGTTCACATGACAAAGAAGGGGAATTCCAGAACATTGCAGGGTGCTCATGAGAACTTGGACATAGACCAAGAGGTGGGCACTGGAACCATCGCTTGAACTTAGGAAAGATTCTCATCAGGGTTGTATCCTTTCACATAGTTATTTAATCAGATGATGAGCAGCAAATACTATAAACTGGACTGGGTAAAGAAGCAAACGGACTCGGGATTAGAGTCCGAATGATTCACAATCTGATGTGCAGATGCCACCACCTTCCTTGTTGAGAGTGAGGAGGATTTACTGGTGAAGTTCGAAGACTGCAGCCTTCAGTATAGATTACACTCCAGCAAAGAGAAAACCAAAATTCGTGCAACTGAATCAATAAACACCATCTGAATGATTGGAGATATGATAGAAGATATCAAGTATTTCATTTTACTTGGACCCACAATCAACAACCATAGAAGTGACAGACAGGAAATCAAAGGCTCTACTCTAGAAGACCCCTTGAAAGTGTGGGGGAAAGAAATCAAGCTGTTCCTTTGAGGATGAAGGCACAGCTGGCCCGTGCCACATCAATCACTTCATTTTTAGTTGAAAGCTGAACATTGAATAAAGAAGGGAAAAGAATTGGTACCTTTGAATTAGTGTGTTAGCAAAGAATATGGAATCAACCTCGGACTCTCACCAGAAGAATCAGTGGGGTAAGAAGCAGCTGATGTGTTCCTTAGGAGTGGGAATGTTGAGGGAGACTTTATCTCAAGTACTTCGGACATGTGATGAGGAGGGACCAGCTCCTGGAGAAGGACATCGTGCTCAGTACAGCGGAGGGTCAGCCAAAAAGACCTTTAATCCATCGCAGGTATGGAATTGACAAGTCTGGATCCACCTGAGGGCATCCAACCACAAATACTCAGGTCCAGCTGTCTCAGATCACATTCTGGGGAATGCAGCATTGTGGGATACCTCAAGAAATGGGTTTTATCTGGGTGAAGGGAGACAGCGGGTGGTGTAAGATTTGAAAACAATAATGATATATCATTTATCGGAGGTTCGCGAGGTTGGAAGTTTGGGGGAGGGAGGATAAAAAGAGGAGCTGATACCTAGGACTGAAGTAGAAAGAAAATAAGGATGGCAACATAGGTACCAATGTGCTGGATACAAATGATGTGTGGAGTGTTTTAAGAGCTGTCAGAGCCCCCAATAAAATGATTTGTGAAGAAGAAGAAGAAGAAGAAAAGGAAGGAAGGAGAGAAGAAAGAAAGAAAGAAAGAAAGAAAGAAAGAAAGAAAGAAAGAAAGAAAGAAAGAAAGAAAGAAAGAAAGAAAAGTGGGTTTTAGAAAAAGGGACAGAAAGAAATTGGGAGGTGTGGCATGCTCCATCTCTCCTTGGACATGTTCAGTGACATTCACATATGAAAACAAAGCTATCCCATCCACTTCTGCTTACACAGCTGAATCCAGGGTGTTACATCCACTCTTGGTAGACAGGGTGAAATATTTTACGTATAAAACCTCTTAATGCGTACCCAAAGTACAGTGGCAAATATTTTTTGAGAAATGCTTCCCGAAATGGTCCCGCGGAACAGGATTCGAACAGAAGGCTTTCCGTCTTTGGGGGAGTGTGTTATTGGAAGGCACACACTATACAAGCATGAGTGTGCATTTGAACGTGCAGCTTGACCATCGGCAGAAGCGTGGAGAGGCAGGTCACTTATAACCAATGCCCTGCTCGGTGTTTCTACAATTTACCGGAGACCTCCTTTCTCATGCTCCCATCTCTAAGCTGCACCGAGGAAACCGCAGCTGCTGAAAAGTCAGAGAATGGAAAACGCGCCCAGCTCTGTGTCCAGTGTCCCAGAGTCCTGGGGGTGTAGTGGTTGTCCCACATCAATGAGAAATTTGAACAGATCTGCTTGTTGGGTTGAGAAGAGGAGATGGGCTTATCAATTGGCTATATGTAGTATTATTTCATGCCGTTTACCCCCAACATGCAGATAACAAGTGTAGGCTGGGGTTTCCTGACATGATGCTCTTGGCACTTTGGGTTAGATCATTTGTCCTGGGACGCTGCCCTGGCCATTGTAAGATGTTTAGTAGTACCTTTGGCTTCAGCCCACTGAAAAGCCAAACAATCCCCCCAAACCAAAACATTCAATGCCATCAAATCCATGCTGGCTTATAAACACTCTGTAAGTCAAAGGAGTAGAACTTCCCCTGTGCGTTTCCAAGGCTAATAATCTTTATGGGAGTAGAGAGCCTCATCTTGTTCCTGTAGAGCAGCTATTGGGTTCAAACTGCCAACCTTGTGGTTAGCAGTCCAACACACAACCCATTAGGATGCTAGGCATACTCTCTTCTTAGCTGTGACAACCAAAGTGTGTCAGACATTGCCAATTGTTATCCAGGGGCAAAAACTGCCTCCACGCAAACATTGCCCCCAGTATCCCCATTAAGGGAGCAAGATGAGGTTTTCTCCTCGTGTTAAACGTGTCCATCTCAGAAACCCACAGGGCACCCCCACCCTGCCCAGTGGGGTCACTACGAGCTGGAATTGACTTGATGGCATTGAGTTTTGTTTTGTTTTTTCCTACTCCCAGTGAAGGAACCTTGGTGGCACAGTGGGTCATATGTTAGGCTGCTAACTTCAAGGTCAGCCGTTTGAAACCACTGGCTGCTCCTTGGTGGGAAGATGAGGGTTGTGTTTCTGCTCCATACAGACTGGCAGCCTCAGAAACCCAGAGGGGGTCTGCTCTGCCCTCTAAGGTCACGAGGAGTCAGAATCAACTCAATGGCAGTGAGTTTGGTTTCGGATCCCCAAAATGGAGACCAAGTGGTTTAGACGACGTTCAGAAGTGGTCCTTCGGTGTTTTTCCTGACCAAGGATGGCTTCTGGAAAGTTTGGGGTTATTTGGTGTTTTTTTAAAAATCGCTGCTGCTCAGGAACGCCCTGTGGTAATCATTGTCTGGAACCCTCAACGTATGCCTAACATGCCACCTGCATTGTATGTTAACCAGTTGAAGAAAAATGTGGTTTATCTTGGCCTGAGAGAGAGTTCTGTCACCCAGATCCTGATTTTCTTTTAAAGTTACAAAGTAAAGGTGAGAGAAGAGCTGACTTCACTTGTGGTATGCACTTGGAGTCTGACCAAGGAGGCTCTTAGGTCAAATCTCCTTCAGAAATCCAGCCGCTGCTTCTTTTCACTGCTCAAACCAAGTGCACTTTCAAGAGAGCCTCCCTGTTACACTGTTTTTGTACAAACTGGGCGGGGGCGGGGGGCGACTTCAGAACTTATGTACATTTAAGGCTTGCTTTGCAAACCTCTTGAGTCCATGAGCTGCCTACATTTTAAGATCTTCAAATAAGGGTCTTAGATTTCCACACTGATATATATGATACTTAAGAAAATTGGTCATAAAGGTTGCTGATAATATTTGTTTAAATGTTTTTCACCCAGCTGGGTTCTTGAAGGATTGTATAATACCTTATCATGGCTATCAGTATCACTTCTGATGAAAACCCCAAACCCACTGCCGAGAAGTCCATACTGGTGACCCTGTAGAGAGAGGAGGACCACCCGTGTGGGCTCCCCAGACTTTAAGTCGTTATGGAAGGAGATGGCCTCAGCTCTCTCCGGAGAAGTAGCTGGTGAAGTCATACCGCTGACCTGGCAGCCCGACACAAGGCTCACTACACCACCTGGGCTGATGACATATTCTTTTTTCATTTAAAAAAAGAAGAAGAAGAAGGAAGAAAGAAACTTTGTCTAAGCAGATAAAAGTAGTGAAAATCAATGACCAATGATTTTTCTAACCCCAAAGCTCACTGTGATCTGAAAAACAGGTCTATTCACATTGGAAACCCACTTTCAAACAGGATGCTCTTTCAAAACTGTAAAAAGACATCGATGCTCTTCTAAAACATACTTGCTAAGCAGAGTACCCGTTTGACCGAAATTCAGGGTCAGGTAGGCCCTTCTTTTGCGGCTTCCACTCATATGAAGTTAGTTGGTGAATTAAAAAAAAAAGTTATTTGGCCTGGCTGTGTGCTACAAGGTGGTATCCATCTAGTCGTAAATAGTCACGAGATTTGCTACCTATGCTAGAAAACTTTGGTTAGCTATCTCACTTGTTCATAAGTAAGTTTTAATATTAACAGATTTCCTAATTTTAGAAAAAAACATTTTTTCTCACAGTGATACATATATATGTGTGATATGGATATGAATGTATTTGTCTTACAGTGTAATTTTCCCTGTCCATTGGCCACAGACGTCCTGGTGGCCTAGTGGGGTGATAGCTGGGCTGTGAAGGAAAGGTGGGCCCTTCTAAACCCCAGCAGCTCCATGGGAGAAGGAGGGGGCTTTCCACGCCTGGAAACAGTCACAGTCTCAGAAACCCACTGGGCAGTTCTTCCCTGACTTGTGTCACTGCGAGTCAGACCCAATCTGACGGCAGTGAGTTTGGAGTTTGGTTGTTTTTCACTCACAAAAATCCACCCTGATTTGGGGCTTTTGAGAAGAGTGTCATTGATGGCTAGCCTATCTCTCTTGTTTCTTTTTTACATTGTGGTAAATGCGCACGTGATCGAATATTTTCCATTTCGATCTGCTTCCCGGGTGCAGTTTGGGCCATTATCTTCTGTCCATCATGTCGTCTGGCCATCACCCTTACCTTATCTGGTCCCAGATGTTTCCATCGCCCTTGACAGAAGCTCAGCATCCCCCAAGCATTAAATCCTCCTCTTTTCCCCTCTTCCACCCGCCCCGGTAACAAGGAATCAACCCTGGCCTCTATACGGATGCGTGCCTAGTCTAGACAGTTCCTATAGGTGAGAACCTGCGCTAGCTGTTCTGTGTCAGAATTCAACCTTTGCTCGCCACAATGTTCCCAAGGCTCCCTCGTGTGCAATCGGGACTTCATTTCTGTTTATGGTGAACCTTTCACATTGGGTCTGCTGATTCATCGCTGGGTGGGCATCTCAGCTGTTTGACTATTGTCACTCCTGCTGAGATGAACGCTGGTTTGTGATTGCGTTTCTGCTTTCTGCTCCATGGGAATTCCTGGATCTTATATTCCGTGTATCTTATAGTCCATGTATCTTTCTGAGAAACCACCAAACCGTTTTCCAACTACAACAACAACCAGGCTCACTGTGGCATCTGACCCAGCAACCTCAGAGTACAGAATAGAACTGCCCACTGAGTTTCAGAGACTTTAATTCTCCACATGACTAGAAAGCCACCTTCCTCCCTCTGAGGGGGCTGGTGGTTTCAAACTGCTGACGATGAGGTTAGCGGCCCAATGGGTCACCGCTGGGCCACCAGGGCTCAGGCTCTCAAAAGCCCACTGCCACTGAGTTTGTTCTGACTCACTCCATAGGACGGCGAGGAACTGGCCCCCCGTGGGTTTGCAAGACTGTAACTCTTTAAAGGAGTGAAAAGCTTACCTTTCTCCCTCACAGTGGCTGGTGGTTTAGAACGACTGACCTTGTGATTAGCAGCCAAATCTCAGATTTTGAAAAAAAAAATTTTTAAACCCTTAATATTTCTTAAAAATATTTCAGATGATGTCTCTTCCTATCCCAAATGTCCCCCTGCCTGCCTTCCCAGCTCCTCTCTTCCTTCAAGATCCTGTTAGGTTTCTCAGGTTGGAAATACCTGGGCCTTGGCTGCAAGAGAAAAAATTCATGCTGAAGTCTGGTTTGGGATCCAAGTGTGTGTGTATAAAGGAGAGAAGACTTTCAGGTTTGACACAGGCTCCCTCTGAGCACTTCACACCCACATGTGGAAACCTGAGGCCGGAGAAAACTGGGGCACCACTGCAGAGAAGCAGCTAGAATAGAGGGGGTGGGCTCGAAGTTCCAGGCTTTGGGGGCTTCCCGCTGCAAGGCGTGGTTCACGGTACTGGTTGACCCCGTTAGCTGTGTTAAGCCCACCTGGCCTAGATTTGGGTCCTTCCAAGTATATTGGCTTCCTGTCCCAAAGGCCTGAATGTGTGCATGCCCGCTAGCCTTTAGGGCAGGTTGGGCTCACCTGATTGTCTGCAGCAGCCTCCTGTAGGGGTGCTTGTCATAGAGAGGGACGACTCCCTATCGGGCTACCTAACACTACCTCCTAAAGCTGGTGTTTCCATGGTTACCCAAACGCTGCCCACTGCCCTCCGTTGACTTCTGTTGTCCTGCCTACCCTTTGTGCAAGTGGTGTGGCTGACCCTGCCATCCACTCTTGCCAAGCTGATAGTGGTCGCCCCATTTGAGTAGCCTCTTATCCCTCTCTGTGGCCCCGGGCACTTTATAGTCACGTTTACACGTCTTCTGATGTTTTCTACACCTCATATTGTAACTACAGGGGTTGGCTTTGAAAAATGAGGTGAGTCTGCTTCTGGAAACATGTCCAGCCTTGGAAAACTCTCTGGGGCCGTTCTACTGTGAGTTGGAATCAACTCGAAGGCAATGCATCTGGATTTCAAATTATGGTGACATTCGAGTTACTCTCTTCACTGGGTTGGAGGCCTTTCTGAAACGAACCAACCTGTCGTCTTTGAGTCAGTCTAGTCTCTCGGAAATCCCATGTCTGTCAGAAGAACTCCCTTTACTGGGGTTTTGGATGACTGATTTCTTCGTAGGACTCGAGGGGCTTCAAGAGCTCATAGAAAAATGGAACGAAAAGAATGAAAATTTGCCCATGAAATTTCGAAGCCTCCTCATTGATGACCAGGCCTTTCTTCCTAGAGACCATGGGATTCGCTAGGACCACCCCCCCACCCACCCCCACCCCAGCCCCGGCAACCTTTAAGTTTGCAGTTGGGGATAGTTAACTCTGTGCTCAGCTTGCCGGCGGCGGCGCTTTCTTCAAAATCCACATTGAATGAAAGTGCTGTGGGTCATCTGAGCATTGCAGTGTTCCAGAACCATGCTGCATAGTCTTCATATGTAAATGAACAGACTTTATGTCAAACTGTGTCGGTAAAATCGGCTCTGGTGTAATTTTCCAGGGATCAGCGCAGCAGCCACCGAGGGGCTCGCCTAATGAAATCACAGGAGAGGTAAACACAAAAGCTAGCTTAGCTCAAGCAATCTCAAATAAATGAGAAGAAAATATGAAAATAGACCTTGATCCTGTTCTACTCCGTCTTCTCTCAGTCTCCCTCCCTCGGGCACCTTTGTTTTCTCCCTCCAAGATTCTGCCCACCTTACCTCCACCCCACCCCCACCCCCCTTCCCCCTCCTTCATTGACTGAACTCAACCGCTGGGCTTTTAAAAAGTTGTCCCGGGCATCATAGCTCAGCAAAATGCAGGGTCCCATATTACTTTTTGACTCTTAAAGTCTACAAACTTTAAAACCTAGATGCCTTGTGTTTGCTAGGACCAAGTCACCCAAGTCAAAATAAAAACAGAGCACGCCAACCAAGAATAACAAACCAAACTAAAAAGGTCTGGAAGGCGGCCTCATCGCTCTCTCACATGCGACCATTCTGAGTTCAAGTTTTCATCTCCAGTAAAAGTTTCCATTCAGAGATGGCTCTTTGCTCTCCTGCTCCGCCCTTCCCCTCCCAGTATTCTGAGTGTGGACAAGTTAGCAGAAGGGTTTGCATTGTTGTTGTTTACAGTCAGACTAAGATCCTTGGCGCCCGCTGCGCTTGCTTTCCTGCTTTTGTATTTTAAAGTGACGCTCACGCATTTGCAAAAGATCGCGCGTGCGCATTCTGCTCAGGGGCACCTCACGTTCATTGCCATGGCTGTGCTGCACAAGCAGGAACTAGAAAAGCACTTCCCTTCCCAGGGCTTTAACTACGGGGCGCCAAACCGGTTACTCCGTTGGGGCAAAGATCCACTGCTTTCATTTCCATGCGGAGGTTCAGGGCTGGGGGTTAGTCTGGCGCCACAAAAGGAATTAGGCGCTGGTTGGAGCAGAGACCTGAAGGCTATTAAGTTGATTTTAGGAATGTGTTGCCAGCGATGTAATAAATTTATTTGTAGCTCCAGGCAGTGCATGCATGGAATCTTGCTGCACCAGGTGTTTTGTTGTTTTGTTTTGTCTCAAAACCCCCAGAAGGAGGTAGAGGGTATGGATATTCTTGACAAACTTCATTCAGCTCTTAGTTCATGTTTCTATGAGATCAGGGAGGTGGTGGTGTTTCAACACACACACACACAGAGTTTGCTTCTATTTGTCAGTAGGAAAATATGATAGAACATTTCTTAAATACTTTAAAAGGGGGAGTAAGTTTCCCCAAACTTATGTACACACACACACGCACACAAATATAAACGGGATTTCAGAAAGCTTGTGGGAAAATCGAATGAAAGAATAATGTGATTTTTGCCCTAACTTTTTGAAGTCCCTTCATTTAGGGGAGGTCCCTCCAAAATTTGAGGGGAAATGCAAATTTCACTTTCCCTCGAACTTTTTTGAAGCTCCTCCACCCCTGTATGGACTTTCGGTTGGTTTCATATATTCCGTGCATCATCTGCAGAGACTTGAGAAAACGATGTCAGAGACCGGAGATTACCACCTAAGGAAGGGCAAGGCCACTAGGCCAGAAGGCAAGCCCTTTGCAAGGGTAAAGCTATTTGTCATCTTACTCACAGTGCCACCTCTCTGGACCTTGATCAACCAGGATGGGCAGGTTCGAAGCCACCCAAGCCTGCTTCTCACCCTCAACCGTCGGAAGTCTTTGTGCTGTTCATCGGCAATATAGTTCTTGAATGGGTTTGCACAGTTCTCCTTGAAGCTACGGTGTCATGCTTTCATTTTCGGGGAGGACACAACAGCCCCTGTGCCCCTCCCATCACAGCAACCAGATGCCTAAGGTAGCTCTCAGCACAGATGCCAACGGATCCCCCAATAACAGTATCTGTTGCGACTTTACCTTTGCTTTGTCTTTTGTCATCCGAAAACGGACACCTGAAACCAACGTTCTGCCCTAAGCCTATGTATGGGTTCAGTCAGTCCAGAGGTTCACACTTCTAATTCAGAAAGTGGAGCGTTGCAGAATTACATTCAAATCCATCACGGAAACACGTGTAAGCCCGTGGTGCTGGGTGTAAAGTCACGGTCCTCTCCTTTTTAGTTTTATTTATTTATTTTTTTGCAGTTTCAGATGATGAAAATAAGCACTTTCTCTTCGGGAGTGGCCCTGGGGGAGGGGCAGCACTCAACTAGATCCCTTGTTGAGGTTTCCGCAGGCTGGGGCTTGCTGAGCGGCACCCAGCCCACTGCCTGCTGGAGCACATCTGTTAGTCCCCAAGGAGCATTTTCCTCCCAACTTCTTAGACTTTGGGCTATGGACCCACATATCCACTCACTGCCATTGAGTCACTTCTGACTCACAGCCACCCGGTAGGACAGGGTAGAACTGCCCCTGTGGGCTTCCCAAACTGTCACTCTTTATGGAAGCAGAGATCCTTGACTTTCTCTCTTCATGAGACAGGGGGTTCGCAACCCTCAGCTTATGTTAATTTGCTATAAATTCATCACAAAACTTGCCAACCGAATTCTGGCCACGTGTCTGCCTCACTGGGAGGCTCTGGGTGGCGTCACTGGTGAACTCAACCTGCTCTCAGAAAACCCAAAACCCAAACCAATTCCCATCAAGTCCACCCCCACTCATAGCCACCTGTTAAGATGGAGTTAAAGTTTCCCAGGCTAGACATTGTTACGGGAATCCAGCCATCTCTCACCGAGAGCCTGGTGGGCGCAAGCTGCTGACCTCACGACAACAGCCCAGTGGCTAGCCCAGGATGTCACATGTCACCAGGGCTCCTTCCAGGGGTTCTTGAAAGACTAGCCTGCTGACCTGCTTCCATAAAGGTCACTAAGCCTTGAAAACCTAACAGAGCAGTTCTCTGTAGACGTGGCATCCTCAGGAGTTGAGCAGCTGGGCGTTGGGGGCATTTCTTTAGTCTGTTTTTAGTATGTCTCATGTACTTTGGACATATGATCAGGAAAGACCAGTCCATGGAGAGGGACCTCATCCTTGGTAAAGGAGAGGGGTGTCTAAAAAGAGGAAGGCCCTCTACCAGGCGGATTGACACAGTGGCTGCAACAATGGGACCCAGTATAATCACACTTGGGAGGATTGTGCAGTGTGTTGTTCTATTGTGTGTGCGTGGGGTGGCTAAGAGTCCAAACCCACTTGGCGACGCCTGCCAAGGATGACGGCTGTGTTTGGTGTCGTGTTCTGGTGACATCATGATGGAGGAGCACCAGAGGGTTCTCGTGATGGTTGAGGTAACGTCGCTCAAGACCACCAGTTTTGCGTGCATTCAATCAAAGCACTAATTTGCAAGTTAAATAAAGGAAAATGAAACTGCAACTAGAGTAGCCTGCAGGCCCATAGAACACGAGCATACATGAAGTAATGGGGTTACACAGAGGAAGCATAGGATACTAGTAAGCTGGATATCAGTCCTAAATCCACCCTCTACCACACCTGTTGGGATGTCACGTGAACAGGTTAACCTGCCTGAGACTCTCCTACCTCCTCCTTCTTGCTTGTTGTTATCAAGTTACCACTGATGCATGGGGACCCCAGGGACAATGGAACAAATGTTGCCCAGTCCTATGCCATGTTCACCACTGTCAACATGCTCAAATCATGTGTCGCTGTCGCTCAGTATCTGAAGTGCTCCAGGGGTTCATCTCCCAGCACTGTGTCAGAGAGTCCTGTGTGTGGTCCACGGGTTTTCATGGACTGACTTTCAGAAGGATCTCACTCCATCTTTCTTCCTAATTGTCCTGGGTCTGGAAGCTCCACTGAAACCAGTCCACCAGGGAGGACCCTGCTATGACTTCAAATGCCCTATATTTCCCGTGTGGAAATACCTAACTGGCTAAGTTGACATCCGCACCGTGTCCAGAGCATGGCCAGGATCCCCAAGACTAGCTTGGCATTCACACAGTGCACCCAGACCATTCACACCCTCAGTTCTAGTCTTTTTGACCTGTCTTTTCTGAGTGGACACTGTTTGTGTTGTGCAAATTCTCACACTCAAATTCACTGGCATTGAATCGATTCTGACTAAAGCTACCCTATAGAATGGAGGCGGACTGACTTTACACTGAATTGGAGTCGTTGATGTTGTTGCTGTTGTTGTTGTTGTTGTTGTTGTTAGGCGCCATCCAGGTATTCCACCCTATGCACAATGGAAGGAAACACCACTCAATCCCATGCCATCTGCACAATTGTTCTCATGAGGGAACTCATTGTTGCAGCCCCTGTGTCAATTCACCTGGAGGCCCATTGACATTTTCTCTGCGCCTCCACTTTACCAGGCATGATGGCCTTTTCCAGGGCCTGGTCCCTCCTGATAACCAGTCCAAACGACACAAGAGGAAGTCTTGCCATCCTGGCCTCCAAGGAGCACGGTGACTGTACTTCTGCCGAGACAGATTAGTTTGCTCTTTTGGCAGTCCAGGATGCTTCCCATATGCTTCACCAGCACCGCCGTTCAAATGCACTGACTGTCCTCAGACGTCCTTATCCAACATCCAACTTTCACGTGCCTCTGAGATGAGAAATACCATGACTTGGCTCAGGCGCACCATAGTCCAGTGGCGCCCTTGCTTTCCGACGCTGAAGAGTTCTTGCAGTGCATCCGTTAATAGCTTGACTGCGGGTTCCATGAGCGTTGATTGTGGATCCTAGCACGATGAAATCTGTGGCAATGCCAATATTTTCTCTGTTTATCATGTTCTTACTCACTGGTCCAGCGCTGAGAAGTTGGGCTTTCCCTCCATTGAGTCGTAATCCATACAGAAGGCTGCAATCATTGATCTTGATCATCAAGTGTTTTAAATCCTCTTCAATTTCAGCAAGCAAAGATGTCATCTGCATATCGTCATAAGCCTTCCTCCAATCCCGATGCCTCATTCTTCTTCATATAATCCAGTTTCTCTGGTTATTTGCTCAGCGTAGAACTGAATGAATATGATAAGAGGATACCGCGCTGACACACGTTTCCTGGGTTTAAACCACATGGTACACACCTTTCTGTTCCCACAGCTGCCTCTTGGTCTTTGAACAGGTTCCGCATGAGCACAATGACGTGTTCTTCAACTCCCATTCTTCTCAAGGCTGTCCATGGTTTTTAATGATCCACACAGTCTAAACCGTTTGCATAGTCAATAAAACACAGCAAACATATTTCTGGTATTCTATGCTTTTAGCCAAGATCAATCCAGCATCAGCGACGATATCTGATATACCTTGTTCCACACCCTCTTCTGAATCCTGCTTACATCTCTAGATTCGTTCAAATCTTGAAGCCTCATTTATGGCTTCAGTACCATTGGTTCTTGCTCGAATGCTATCTCCTGAGCTGGTGGAATGTTGACTTGTTCTCTCTGGTACCTTGACTCTGTGTTTCTTTCCATCTCCGGATGCCTCCTGCATCATTCAATATTTTGCCCATAGAATCTTTTAATATTGCAACTTGAATTGTTTCTTTTGTTCTTTCAGGTTAAAATATATTGATTATGTTCTTCCTTTTTGGTTTTCCAACTCTTGGTCTTTACAGATTTCATTATATTCTTTTACTTTGCCTTTTTGAGTTTTTATTTTACTTTGAAAATTTCTGTTCGGCCCTTTGACTTCATCCTTTCTTCTGTTTCCCTGAGCTGCCCTATATCAGTGTCTCTTCTGACATCCAATGTGATCGTTTCTTCCTTTCCTGTCGTTTTAATGACCTTTTGCTTTCTCCATGAATGATGCCCTTGATGTCATCTCACAGCTCGTTAGTGAGGTCTTTTGTCATTCTTGTTCAATGTGTCAAATCTGGTCTTGAGACCTTCTCAAAATTCAGGTTATATATTGGCTTTTGTGGACTTGTTTTCACTTCGTTTAGCTTCAACCAGAACTTACCCATGAGCAACTGATGATCTGCACCCCAGTCCTCCCCAGACCTAGTTCCAGTTGCTGATCCTGAGCTTCCTCGTCATCTCTTCCCACACATGAGAAAGATACATGTGATAAAGAAGTTGTTGGTCTTGCAAACACTATTGTGCACTCTCCTGCCTTGTATCTATCACCAAGTCCCCGGTTTCCAACCACTGTTCTTTCCTCTTTGTTTCCAGCTTTTGCATCCCAATCGCCAAGAATTGCCAATGCATCGTGATTGCATATTTGATCAACTTTAGACTAAAGACCTTAGTGGAATCCTCCAATTTCTGCATCACTAGCTTTAGTGGTTGGTGCGTACATTCGAATCACAGTTGTAACAATTTAATTTCCTTGTGTGTGGATAGATATTATCCCATCATAGACAGCATTGTACTTCAAAACCAGCCATTACATCTGTTTAAAACAACACATTAATTTTCTCAGTAAATTAGATAAATGCTTTTGTCTTCATCTTTTCTAATTTGCTGACTTAAAATCCGACAACCAGCTTTCCCTTTGTAGCTAAAGATTTGATTTCCTGTTCAACTTCCACATTGGACATCCTTTGGGATGAGTAAGTTCAATTTTAACAAGCTAGGAAAGACCAAGACAGTTTTCTGTGGGTAACTAACTTTTCTATAAGAAGAAACTGAAGTAGACACCCAGACGTGACCCTTTGTTAAGCCCAGCCTAAGTTGTGACCCTGGTTTCCTGCTGGAGTCAATTTTGTCTTGAAAGTAATCTGACACCTTCCTGTTGGTAAACTCACTGCCATTGAGTTGATCCTGAATCCTAGTGACCCCAAGAGATAAAGTAAAGTTGCCCCTGTGGGTTTCGGAAGATATAAATCCTTACGGGAATAGAAAGCCTTATCCTTTTCCCATTGGGCTGGTGGTCTCACGGTAGTAATCTTGAAGTCGGCAGACCGACATGTGGTCCGCTAAGCCAAGAGGGGCCCCTATTTTTAGGGAGACTGATTGGAGGTTGTGATTCTTTGCTACTAATAAATAAATAAATCTCCTTCCCATCGTTGGAAAGGAAAATGAAGAAGCTTGCAAGCCAGCTGGGAATGCTCAAAAGAGGTCTTCTCATCAAAACACTGGAGGATCGTGCGTGTCAGCGTTTGAGGACAAAGTATTTGGGAGTGTGGCTTTCAGCTGTCGGGCACCTGTTGTGTGGATTTATGACACAAGTTAGAGACTTTCATTTGTTTCCAGTGAGGCTGTGTGACTAGCTGCTTAGACATTATAGATGACAGAATTCATTTTAGAAAGCCAACAAATCCCTCTTAGTTAAAAAAACAAATCTATTTGCTTGTCTCTGTGGTGCTTGGTCAGCTTTTTAACTAGTTTGACTCCATCCAAACTTTCACATTCATTAAGATATAACTATCATTATTAAACCTGGCGATGTTACTATACCCATACATCAAGGGTTGATATGCATTAAACGAATATGATATTCATTAAATTATATGCATATCATATCAATGATATGTGTATGATATGCATTAACGGAATAAAGAAGGGAAATGCCATTTTGGCATTAAGATGCAATACACATTTCAGTTGTGGAAGGTTCCAGTTTTAATAAAAATAATTGCAATAAGCTACAGCAAGGTCCTAGAATCCACATACCAATCTCCCATGATAGCTGAGTACATAGGGTTTTACAAAACCTGAAACGAAATAGCATTTGCATGAATATCAATAGGAAGAGTTATGTGGGATGCGATTTTATTCAGAGTTAAGCTTTACAGTCTTCAGTTCATTTACTCCAGGTAACTGTCAACTTAGACATCTCAGATTCAGAATGAACGCTGATCTTCTAGAATAATTACCCTGGACAGTCTTACAGTCTCACAAAGCAGAAATTTTTCCAGTATTGTTCTTGAATTTTATTTCAAATGAAATATCAAAGTGGCAGATAAATGAAACCCTGACCAACTTGTTCAACTGTCATGCAATACTGCTAATTAACTTCGAATTTGGCAGTCTTGCACTTCTAAAGCACAGGTGTAAACCTAAAAACAAGCTTAATAATTCAGAAAATGGAGATGCAGTTAGCTAGCCTTGAGGTCTTTGGGCAAAAGAACCCTGATGGTGTAGTGGGTCCTGAGCTGGGCTGCTAACCACAAAGTCAGAAGTTCGAACCCACCAACCATTCGGCAGGAGAAAAGCATTCTGCTGCTGTAACGATTTAGAGTTGGAATTTCAAGGGGAACACTTGGCGCTCTCCTCTGGGGTCTCTTTATTTCATGAAGCGTTTTCCACAAGGTCATTTTAATGAGTGTGCAGGGTTAGCCTTGTAAAGGCAAAGCGTCACACAGTCAGTCCATCTTCGCTGGCCAGACACACAGTGTGTCTGCAGCCTATTTGCTATTGAAACAGTGCTGCGCAGCAAGGGACGGACCTCAGCCTTTTGCAGAGACTCATTGCTCTCTCTCCTCCGGATACATTCCTGGAAGTGGAATTTCAGGGTCAAAGGGTTTGCGAAATGTTGGGGCTTTTGATGAAACTGCCCTCCAGAAAGATGATCTCATTTATGGGCATGATTGAGAGGGCTCCATCCTTCTGTGCCTGCTGCCAACGCCTGATCTTACTGACTATAAAAACAGACTTAGAGGATTGTGGTGTGGTCCTCCACTGGGCTCTTCTAGAGAATCACTCACAAGAATGGAAGGACAATCAATGGACAGCTGTGCCGTGTGCACGTTGTATTGCCTTAAGACAACAGTATGCCTGCTTGTCTATGCGTTTGACAGTCTCTCTTTTTAAGTGCATGTTTCTGTCTCATTCAGACTGTGGCTGCAGCCGTCCTCAGCTTTCCAGTAGGTTAGGTTAGGGTAAGTTAATTTAGCTAGGTTAGGTTAAGTGAGGTTAGTTAGGTTAGGTTATGCCCAGCTTTGTACTTCCAGCTTCAGCTGATCCCTTTTGCCTTGAGGACAATGATTCAATCACTTTGACCCAACAAGTCATCAGTTGCTAGTGAGTGGACTGTGATTCCGGGGGCCAGGTGTCCGTTCAAGTAGATCTGTGATCCATCCTGTTTTTAAATGGCTGTGTTGTCTTTTGTTTGTTTGTTTGTTTGTTTCAGAAGCAGGTCACCAGCCCTTCCTTCTGATGTTCCTCTGGGTGGACTCAAAACTCCAACTTTTGAGTTAGCAGCGCGATTGTTTCAATAGGCTTGTCTTATAACCCGATACTTACTTAACCGTGCGCACAGACACAGTATTTTTCATGAAGCATTTTCTGTGTCATTTTAAGGATGTTTTCATGTTAGCGTTGTATGAGCAGAGCATTAAGCAGTCCACCCATGTTACCCTAACCATGAGTACAGACCAGGGACTCCAGAAAGAATTCACCACAGACCAAACCTCAGTTAAGACAGAGGCATGCAAGATCACCAAGACCAGGTCTCCTCGCCACTCAAAGCAAGAGCTGTCTACAGATGTATTTTCCTGGGAGGCAGGGCTTTGGGGGCGCTTTCAGCATAGATCCTCTGTTTTTTCCCTAGTGATTCTCTATTCCTTGAAGACATTTTAGGAGAGTTGTCTAGTGGGTGAACTCAACACTGAAAAGAGCCATCAATTTGTGGTATTGAATTTCGTCCTATAATTGCAAGTGGTATGGCTGAAGTGAACGGAAAACAGTCACCTTCACCGAGCCTGATGGCAGCTGCTTGCCTGGATGGCCTTCCCTCCCCGGGCCCATTGTCAGGGTGTAAGGTCGCTCCTGCAGGAGCCATGTGACACCTCCGAAGAGGCTGGCCAGTACAGAAGCAAATATTCTTGGAGAGAAGAAGACCTTTTTCATCACTGTACACCTGGCGTTTGGCCCACAGCAGGTGCTCAATAAATGTTTGTTCCATAAACAGCAGGAGAATTATTTCAGATAACATGGTAGAAAGCATAGCAATGCAAACAAAGTTCAACTGATTCTGGTAAGGGTCTTGATGCAAAAGAGTGAGAGAGAGAGAGAGAGAGAGAGAGAGAGAGAGAGAGAGAGAGAGAGAGAGAGAAATTACCCACAATCTGCCCTGCACTTTCATCAAATTCCAGATTGTGCACCTTTTGACACAACAAGTTTTTAGAATTTTCTTTGCCCTGTGTGACCCTGTGAAATAAATTGTCAGCCTCAATTTAAATGACTAAGAAGTAAGACAAGACACAGGGTGGTTATGTTCGTTAATATGGTTTTCAGAGTTTCTGGGGGGTGCGGACAGCACACTAGGCTGCTAGCCAAAAGGTTGCAGGTTTGAGTCAACCAAGAGGCACCTCAGAGAAAATGCCTCGTGATCGACTGATGAAATTCCGCCACTGGAAACCCTGTGAAGCAGCGCTCCACTCCACACATCAGAGGCCAGTAGGAGTCAAAATCAACCTGATGCCAACTGTGTTGTGTTGTGCTTTGCTTTGTGTTTTGTCCTCTTGTAACAGGGCTTCTTCTCCCCTGCCACAAACAGGTCTAGGCAAGCCTCCACGGTATCCCCAGCTCATTCCCTTCCCTCTGACGCCTGGAATAACCCAGAAATGAAGAAACTACAATTTCAAAACACCTCGATCCCTGTTTATTATTGGGGTTTCTTTATTTTGTTTTGCTTTTTGCTTTCAGATTTTTTCCCCCAGAAAGACTTAAAAGAAGCTAAGGATGCCTTTGTTTATAAGCCTCACCTGACTCTGAAATAATTGGTGTAGATCAAAGAGGTGCAGGGATAAGTGCCCAGTGATCCAGTGATCAGCTGATAACCGCACCTCTTTTCATGTCCCCAACAGAGTGGCTTTCACATTAGCAAGATCACACACTGGGCTCGTTTTCCCCTAATGGACAGCCAGCCCCATATCGGTGGGCGGAGCTGGGAGGGGGGTGCCTTATCTTCAGAGCAGAATGGGAATCAATGGAAAGAGCTGTCTGTCTGCCCAAAGGAAGGGAGTGGGCTGTAGTGGGGACAGGAGGTGGAAAGGGGCTATTAGGGTTTTTTTGGTTTAGTTTCTGAAAGGGTTATAATTAAAGCCTTCCAAACAATTGCTCAGAGGAAAGGTATTTGTGAAGGGTGTGTGTGTGTGTGTGTGTGTGTGTGTGTGTGTGTGTGTGTGTGTGTGTGTGTGTGTAAAAGAGCATCACAAGTGAGCTTTCTGCCCAGATCTCTGTGGGGAAAGCCTGCTCTCCAGTGGCACCTGGTGGAAGGTGTTCCATCCTGCAGTGCAGAAGTTTGGTTTTGTGATACCTGCTCTTCTCACAACCGCTCCTTCCAAAAGGGAAAGGGAAACAAACAAAAAATCCAAACTCACCGCCATCGAGTTGATTCCAACCCATAACGACTCTGTCTAGGGGGTTGGGGCGGTAAATCTTTCTGGGAACCGGTAGCCTCCTCGTTCTCTCCAGCAACTGGTGGACTTGAACTGCTGCCCTTTTAGTTAGCAGTCCAGTGTCTAATCCAGGATGCCCGTTGTGGTGAATGCTGTCGGCTATTGTGTTTCTGTATACTGTCCATGAAACTGTCAGCTGGCGCCACGTCTTACTGTGGTAAGGTCGCTTAGTCAGGAGGCCACTAAGTCAGGGTTTTCCCTCTTTGTCTTCCAGGTGGAAACAAGTTAACGAACCAACAGTTCCGTCTGAATTGGGCGTGGATCTCTTTTGAAAAGGAATACTACCTGATCAATGAGGACTCCAAATATCTCGACGTCGTTCTCAAACGAAGAGGTTACCTGGGAGAGACCTCGTTTATAAGTAAGTTCCATTCAAACTTCTGCCTCCGAATCCCATTTTCTAGCACACACGCCTGTCATTGCTGCGCTGATTACAGTGTCCAGCTTGGCTTCTTACTCTGGTGTGAAAGCTGAGGAAGACGTGTACACGTTGAGCTAAAGAAACAAATCTGTGTCTGGGTCCACACCGTAATTGATGACCCCACCCATAACCTCCGACAATGTCAGGCTTTGGAGTTTCCATCAAAGCCACCCCAGACCAGTTGCCAACTAGCGGGGCCCAACGCCTGGTGACCCCGTGTGTGTCCACGGGCTTTTCAATGGCTGATTGTTCCTAAGTTTTGTTTGTGATGAATCTCTGTGAGCTGCAATCGCCAACCTTTCTGTTAGCAGCTGGGGGCACTGACCGTTTTCAACCATCCAGGGGTTTGCCCTGCCCACCATGTTGCTCATGCCCAGGGGGCTCAGACATAGGAACCGTGTGGGAGGCTGCAGGACCCGCAGTGTGTGGCTCTCTTGTACAGAGGGTCGCCATGAAATAGCAGCGACTCGGTGGCACCTGACAATAACAACAGCTATGTTGCTGCCAAGTCAGTTCTGCTGCCGTGTGTGCAGAGGAGAGCTGCCCCACAGTTGGCAAGGCTGTCACCTTTCAGAAGCAGATCACTAGCCCTGTCTTCTGAGACGCCTCTGGGTGGAACTGAACTGCCAACCACTTGGCTAGTAGTTGAACTCTTAACCATTGGCCCCACCCGGGGAGTCTATACCAAAAAAACAAAACAAAAAGCCTGACTTCTATGGAGTCAATGCTGACTTATAGCCCCCCCCCCACCCTGTGGGTTTTTGAAACTGTAATTGTTTACGGGAGTCGAAAGCTCGGTCTTCCTCCAGCAGAGCTACGGGGACCTTTGAGCTGCTGACCATGTGGATCACAGCCCAAAGGGTAACCGCTATACCACAGGACTCTCCAGGGACTCCATAGAGAACAAAAACAACAAGAAAGCAGCAATGTGGCGTGACCCTAGAGAGTGGCACAGTTTTTGATCTTTACGGGAGTAGACTGCCTCGTCTTTCTCCCAATGGAGCATTTGGTGGGTTTGAACTACCGACCTTGCAGTTAGCAGCACAATGCTTAGTTCACAGTGCCACCAGGGCCTCAGAGAGGACAGAGATGGAAAACCATCAGAAATGCATGGTTGCTTCTTCAAAGTTATCTAGGAGGAACCCTTCACTGCTATAAAATAACAGCACTAAACTGGAAGTAATTACTCATAAATGAAATGATTTCTTTAGAGTTGCTAGGTCTTGTTCTAAGGTTCCTAAAAGTTGTTTAGTTTATGAAGGACTGCAGCGTAATTCAAGTTGTGCTGGAATGCTGTCATAGGTCGCTAAACTTCTCAGGAACCTCAGTTCAATAAAAGATACTGTGTACTATCTAAACCTGAGCCCCAAACAAACTTGAATAAAACTCTTTTCAACCTCATTTCAAGTTGACATCCTCTTTCATGTAACCATCACACAGTTAGGCTGTTGGTCATAACTGACACCGACGTGGTTTGTGGATAAAAACTGGAGTCAATCCTTCAGGACCAGTGGTGAGAGTGGCAATGCCTGGAGGGTGGAGAGAATGTGGGGTAGAAAGGAGGAACTGATTACAAGAATCTACGTATAGCCTCCTCCCTGGGGGATGGACAGCAGACAAGAGCTCGGGGGGAGACATCGGGCAGTGTAACATATGACAAAATAACAATAATTTATGAATGATGAAGGGTTCATGAGGGAGGGGGAAGTGGAGAGGGAGGCGGAAATGAGAATATGATATTAAGGGCTCAAGTACAAGGCAAATGTTTTGAGAATGATGATGGCAACAAATGTACATATGTGCTTGACACAATGGATGGCTGGATGGAAATTGTACGAGCCCCAATAAAATGATTTTTTTTTTAAATGGAGTCGAGGGGCTGCAGGAAAACCACACACCACAAAGACCGTACCGGTGTCTTTGTTTAACCTAAAGTTCCCCTCTTGGTGAGTATTCTAATAACTCCATGTCGACCGGCCCATGCACAGCATTGAGAAAGCTAGTTCTAAAAAACTCTTTGTTAAAATTTAATAATGAGTCTATGCTTCACAGTTTCATTGACAGGCCTTTCACATAGCGTATGTTTCAATAGTCCAACCACACTCACAAGAGGGGCAACAGTCACGACAGTCAATTCCAAGACATTTCTTCATCCTTGTCCTCACAGTGAGCTCTCATTTCCCGCCAGTCTCCCGTGTCATGTCCCTGTGGATCTGTAGATCTGTGGATCTGTGGATCCAGCTGTTGTCCCTGTAGGTTGACCAAGCCTGGGTTTCAGACGCAGAGAATCAGACAAAGTCAAAACAGTACCGAGAAACGGCCCAACTATGACACTATGAAATGGAGGAGAACCCACAATCAGTCACCAAGTTGGAGATATTAAATATTGAAAACTGGAGTCAAGAGGGAGATCGATGACAAGGGGTCGCGTGACTTACCTACAATGGCAGTAACCCACCCGGCAGTGAACTCTGCCACGTAAAAAGGCCTTTCCCATCTTGGTCCAGCATCACTGGAGGCTTGGGGGCTTTCACCTGTCATCCCTCGCCTTCTACAAATGGGGTGTTCAAAAATATTTAAGCTCTAATACCATTCCTTCCTCCAGGCTTGGATTTTTTTAAACAGTGTTTTGCAATTGTATTCTCCACTGACGTCATTTTTTTAAACAGAATACCACAATGCCAAATAAGAACTCTTGTCCTGAAAAGACATTTTCCCCCATGAACATGGAGGTGCTCATCAGCAATGCCACAAAGACTGATGGCTTGACCTGGTTAGCCTCACTTGATGAGTGGGTGGCCTGTGATGGCAGGAGGTTGGCAAAGCTTTGGAGAGTGACTCCCAGCTGTCAGTCAGCCAGGGTGGTAAGAGAATTCCTGGGAAGAGCCAGACTGGAAGCCGGACGAAAGTGACGGATGGCATCAGAGATGTTCTACAAGGAATCCGTATTGTGTCACTGTGACAGTCACCCTGCGCTTGCATTCCTGCACCATTAGCATTAGACAGATTCCATCACATCTAGTTTGCACAGAGTTTAGCATTGAACTACGCAAGCTTGGCATTAGACCGATTCCATTAGGCTGGTTTACCCAGAGCTTAGCGTTAAACGATGCTGGCTTCCTACTCCCATAAACAATGACAGTCGTGGCAAGTCAAAGAGGTCATTCTCCCCTGACCTACCGGGTCACTCTACCTCAGCATCGACTTTATGGCAGTGAATGGGGAGGGGGGGGTGTTGGTTTAAGTTTAGCATTAGCTTGGCTCTATTAGGCTAGTTTCCCCCTAGTGTAGCTTAGTATTGAACTATGCTAGTTTATCATTAGGTAGATTCTATTATGGCTAGCTACCTTCAGGAGCACACATACAAAATTAGACTTGCTTATCATTTTATGTATCAGCTTACCAGAGATGACTAGTCATTTCCTAACCTTTAACACCCATTCATAACTCAAATATGCATGCATTTCACAAAAGTATTTGACTCTCAAAAAACCTTTTGCTTCCCGTTATAGAACCTTTACCAAAGACAAGATTCTTTCTTCGGTACTTGACATGTATGATGTCTCTCATTCCACGCAACCCTTCGTATTCACTAGCTCAACTACTCTTTTCTTGAGTGCCTATTATCAGCCAGGCAGTTGTTAGCTAGTGGATTAGGAAGTGATAAAAATGAAGGTTGATATTTCTTGAGTTCTTATTATGTGCAAGGGAACCCTGGTCGCAGTTGTGCTGTTACCCACAAGGTCAGCAGTTTGAAACCACCACCAGCCGCTCCTAGAGAGAAAGACAGGGCTTTCCACTCCCAGATGGAGCTGCCATATAGGCAGCTCACAGGGGCAGTTCCACCCTGTCCTACACAGTTGCTGTCATCTCTATGAGTCAGCGGCAACTCAAGGACGGAGAATGTTGTTTTCTGTTCTTGTTGTTGTTGTTTAATTATAGACAAGATCTGATTCCAAATACTGACATCAGACAACCCTGTGAGAGGGGTGCTATTATAAACCCCCCTTTGACATCGAAGGAAGCAGAGAGGTTAGGTAATATGTTAGACAGCTCGAAAGGTGAGGAGCTGAGCTTTAACTCCAGAGCTCCCCACCTCTTAACTACAGGGTTGGCTCAGGGTCAAGCCCACGGCCACCAAGGCGATTCTGACTCATCGTGACTCCAACTTAAGACAGGATAGAAGAACAACCCCTTTGGGTTTCTGAGACCTTTCAGTGGCCACTCACCTCTTGGTTCACAGGTTAATGCCCTCGGCCACCAGGCCCCTCCCACAGCGCCATGCACAAAACCGTACTCACCCGCCATCAAGGGGATTCCAACCCAGTGGACCTGTAGGACAGGGTTGAATGGCCCCTGTGGATTTCCAAGACTTTCACTCTTGATGGGAGTAGAGTGCCGTCTTTCTCCTTCAGAGCACCTGGCGTTTTCCAGCTGCTAGCCTTGTGCTTGCTAAGGGTATCTTTGGTTTGAAGGATGGTTTTCTTTATATTAAGCCCATGATGGGAACATCTATAGAGGCAATAACTGGATTAATAGTTTCATAGAGTTGTGGCTCTGTACTCATTAAGCATTGGGCTGTGAGCCACATGGTTGGCAGTTCAAAACCACCAGCAGCTCCGCAGGAGAAAGACTGGGCTTTCTATTCTTGTAAACTGTCACAATCTTGGAAACCCAGACTGGGGGTCACTAGGAGTCAGTATCGTCTCAATGGCAGTGAGACGGTTATGGCAGGGGAAGTTGGAGGGAAAGGAGAGCTAATAACAATAAGTATAAGAATGACGAAAATGGTCTAAACTTGGTTGCACGGTTCTTTTGAATATATTCAAACCATTGAATTGTATGGCACATGAATTAAATGTCAATAAATCTTATATATATATAGCCCATTCATCAGGACTTGGTAGGTCAAAGACATTGCCTCTGACCACACCCACCAGCAAAAACAGTGATGGATATTACTAGCTGCGGCCATTGGCATTTGAGATTTTAACCTTTTACAGCCAGTGGGATGATTTGATTGGCATTCAGTAAGAATGATTACATGCTTGAATCCAGTGGGCATGCCTCTTAGCACACTGACGTCTTGTTAGTGTTGTTGTTTTTACTGCCTTTTGCCTATCTGAGAAAAGAATGCATTGTTGGTGAAAGCCAGGCTGCACGCAGGTGGCCAGGAGCGACATGAAGGAGACACGAGCAGATTCCGTGGCTGGCCAGGCTCCTGGGGACAGCCCCTCCACACACAGCGTGTGTTGTGGGAGCCTCCGAAAATGATTCTTTTCATCGTGGTCTCAGCAGTGGATGGCGGAGGTGTTGACAGCCGTGCTGTGAGTGCAGGAGCCAGAGGGCCAGAAGGACGTCCGGAGCAGTCACTAAGATATTTAGGCCAGTCATTTCTGGTGCTGGGCCCCTTTTCACTTGCCATTGAGTTAATTATGGCTTACGTGCTACTGAAAAGATAATATGCAATGTCATATGTGTGTGTGTGCGTTGTTTTTCTCTAAGGTTCATAGGACAGAAATACTTTAAAATAGAATGTTTTTCCTCCTTACGTGAAGATTAGCTTCACAATGCTGTCTTCAGGTGACTCAATAAGAAAACTCAGCTCCATCGCGCCTTAGCACCGGGAGCACAGCGGGTTTTGAAGGTTGTTTGTTTTCTGCTGTGCCTTCAGAGCCCTGCCCAGATCAGCACTCAGTGTAGAAGAGGGGCTTCCAATCATTCCAGGAAAATGGGAATGAAAAGAAAATGGAATCCCACCCCCCAAAAAAATTCTGTTTCATTTTTTATTGTGAATGATATGGAGGTTTACATTTCAGATAATTGTTTTACAATCAAGAATTTAAACATCTTATCAAATTTCCCAATAGCTTGCCTGTCCCCCTTCCCCACCCTTTCCAAAAATGCTTTTGAAGCTCCTATATCTGTGGGTGAATAGGAATGATTTGATCAGGATTCATTTCTATGTCGAAGAATAAGAAGAATTTAAAAATGAAAAAGATAACTTCGTCTTTCCTTCCAACTTCTTTGAAGGTAATCAGTGCTTAAAGAAATGTATTTGAAAATTATTTTTCATTAACTTGACTCACTGAGAATTCTAACACATGTGGATTCAGTCCTGACAGATATACTAGAGATATGAACTGTAGAGAGTATATGCTAGATATACAGTTAGTATGATGGTAATTTCATAGTATTTTACCCCTGACACTGGATTTTTGTGCTCTTACTCATTGCTTTTTGTATAAAATAGTCTATGGTCTAGGTGGGCCCTCAACAAAATGGCTAGACACTGTGGCTGCAACAATGGGCTCAAACCATTGTGGGAATGCCCCCAGGAACCTGCAGTGTTTCATTCTGATGTACAGAAGGTGGCTATGAGTTGACACCACCACATGGGCTGAGTACTTGGCACGCAGTCATGGTAAAGATATCTTGACAACAAGGAGCACACAAGCACCTGCTCAGACATTTTTTCCCTTGGTCCCACTGGGTGCGTTCGAACCTCCAGCCTTTCGGTGAGCAGTTGCGTGGGAACCATCTACACCTCTTTTCTCTGCCGGAGACAATGACCGCAAAGATTCCACAGCACAGAAAGCCTTCGTCCTCCAATTGGATCTGAACCTAAAAGCTCTATCTGAATTGTGTTTCTGTGAAGGTATTGGCACAAGAGATGGGACTGCGGAGAAAGACAAAGACTTCAAGGGCAAAGCTCAGAAGCAAGTGCAGTTCAACCCCGGCCAGAGCAGGGCCACGTGGAGAGTGCGGGTGGTGAGTGACGGCGAGCATGAGCGATCGGAGACCTTCCAGGTGGTGCTGTCGGAGCCGGTGCTGGCTGTGCTGGAATTCCCCTCGGTGACCACGGTGGAGATTGTGGACCCCGGAGATGGTAAGAGCTATCCGCGGCTTTCGTGCGTTGTCCCTGTTGGGTTCAGGGGTGGCGTCATGGTGACTCATTGGGCTGCTAACCTCAAGATCAGCCATTGAAGACCACCGGCTGCTCCTAGGGAGAAAGACCAAGGCTTGCTAGTTCCATGAAGAGGTACAGTCCCCCAAAGTCACAGGGCAGTTCTACCCTGTCCTGTAGGACCATGATGAGCCAGAATTGGCTTGATGGCAGTGGGTTCAGTTTACGGGTTATGAAGACAAAAATCGAAACACAACTCCATTGCCCTTAAGCGTATTCTGACTCATGGGGACCCCAGGGCTCTGAGTAGAAGTGTGATGCACACAGCTTTCCTGACGGTGACCTTTATGAAAGCAGAGGGCCAGTTCTTACTTCGGAGGTGCCACTGGGCAGATTTTACCTGCCAGCCTTCCAGTTGGTTAGCCTATTGTCATCAAATCAATTCTAACTCCCTGGGATTGCATAGGACACAGGGGAATGACACGACCTCCGTCAGGCTTCCAAGACTGTAAGCTGCATAGACGTAGACCGCCATCTCTCTCTACCACAGAATAGGGCGGTGGGCTTGAATCGTGGGCCTTTCTGTTGCCAGCTGAGAGCTTTCACCGCTGTCTGTCGGGGCTACTTTCCAACTGTAAAATCAGTCTTCCTAATCAACAGTCCAGCATTACAAGCTGTGCTTACAGGAAGAGAGAGCCTCACAAGCCAGTAAGAGAAGCTCTAACTGCAAGGTTGAAATTCAAACCTACCAGCCATTCCCAGGAAAATGATGGGGTTGTCTACTCCCTGTGAAGATGGTCACCCTGGAAACCTGTCTATGGGGTCTTGATGAGTTGGGATCAGCTTGATGGTGGGAGATTTGACAGGTTGGGTATTTTTGTTTGCTCATTTTTTCAAGTGAACAACCTCTCTGTTGGATGATTGGTGAGTCCTAACTCTCTGGATACCCCCATATTGTTCATGGCATTATTCTTGAATTAATTCATTACTTTGAAAACAAATGGTTGAAAAGTATTTCAGACCAATTTGGGGCTTAATGCGCTCCCCAGATTACATTTTATAATTTAGCTTGCCTACCTAGATTCACCAGCTCAAAATTTCCACTTGGCCATATGTTTCTTCATGGGCTACATGATCACCAGCCAACCCTCCACGCCGCTCTCCCGCCCCCCTTACTGTTCAGCGAACAGTGTCTTGAATCAAGGCTCATAATTTCTACTGTACTAAGGATTCTTGTCAGCACACACTTTTGGCTGATGCTGGTAAAAATGAACCTTACAGCTTTCCTGTGTAATTTAACCTTCCCCCTCCTGCTGCCACTGGCTTGTCTCAATGGGTTCAAAGGGGGTGGGGGGATGGAGGGCATGTGGGATGGGTGTGTTTTGCTTTTTTTCTTTGGCGCTGGCATTTACACAATCCTTGTCAAGTCTCTTCTGAAGCTGAGATCCTGTCAGGAGCCAGACATGGTTTTCTTTGAAAACGCCAGCCTGCTTTATTTTGTCAATCAGAAAACTCTTAAAACTTTCTCGCCAAGATACTATCTACCGAGTCCATGAAATGGAGATTGTGTGCCAATCCCAGTGTTAAAAGACGGGTGTAATTACAGAGAGAATGTAAGGAAGCTGGGGCCCAAGGGTCATTTCTTTAACTCACATTTCTGCTTTTACTTAAATGCGAATGTCAATTACACTTATGGTTTTCATTAAGGAACAGTCGAGCGCTCAATTAAATTTAATTTTATCTGCTTTAGCAAGGGATAAATAATTAAACATTTTCTAGCCCTGCGATTTTGGGGGGTAAACATTTGCATAATAAACCAGCTTCTCTCTATTGAGCGAGCCCGTGACAGCTTTAATAGACATTATAAATGGGCCCATTAGTTAAAGTTTGTTTGAAGTCTTTTCTTGATGTTCCATTTGCCAATTGGCATAATTGTTATCCTTTACATTAGTGAAGAAGACACTTAAACTAATTTATGCTTTCTCATTTATCAGCCCACACTGTGTACCCAAAACCCATCTAAGCAATGGGATGTTAAAAATGAAACACACACACACACAGAGACACACACACTGTCTCTCTCACATAATTTAGTTTCCATGTAAGCGATGGTACAGCCAAGTAAAACGTAGTCTTCCTTTCATGCAGTCATCTAAGGGTTCTTAGAATTTTCTGGATGAAGTTCAGCTCAATCCATTCCAAGCCCTTATCACCCCTATGGTAACTGACAAGGGTGCTGTAATGCCTGCCACATTCCGTGTTGTGTCGAAGACGATGGTCTTGAGATTGTAAGACCTAGTTTTATTTATTTCCAACTATCCCACTCCCAGCTGTACCACCACGATCAAATCCAACAGCCTTTATTAACATTCAATTTCCGAACACACACCACAAATGTTGCTGCTGTCTAATATGATTTCATCTTAAGAGAGTCCATACTTTTTTCTTTCTACAAAGGATCGATTTTTCAGCCATTCCCAAATGTTGATTGGTTCTTTGAACCCTTTCTTCCGACACTTTCCCTATCCATTTACTTGTTATAGGAATATTATGCCTAACAGCTTGCCCTCAGCATAGGGTTTCTATGTCATCAGATCTGTACAGTTGATTAAAAATATGTCAAGCTCACACATGCTCTAGGTACAGCACTGTATTAGGAATAAAAATATAATAAAAACATATCATCTCTTTTGTCAACGAGTGTATAGCCTAATGGGAATAAGAGCCTGTGAGTTTATAAATAAGTGATTACACCACGATGTGAAGGAAAACAATAGAGTAAATCCACAGCACTGTGGAAGCAAACAAACAGAAAGGCTTGTCTTAGTCTGGCGACTGCTTTTACTTGTGGGCCATTTTATACAAGCATACAAGTACTACTTTATCCAGGACCTACATTCCCAATGGCACTGACCAAAGTGCCATCCTAACTGAAGCGTCTTCAGCACAGACCGACCGAGTGCCAGCTGGCGTGCTGAGAAAGTCATGTACATCACTTCATTACGTTCTTTTCCCTTCTTCCGAGATATTTGGACCACTCTCTGCAGTTGATCTGATTCTTCTCGAATATTCCATTTCATAGGTCCTAAGTCTTAGTTTCCAAATTTGATAATAAAGAAGCCACACATCTTAATGTCTCTCTCTCTCTCCCTCTCTCTTTGTTCTACACACACACACGCAAACACAGTTATCCTGGATTCTCCCGTGTTCACAATTATACTCTAATAAAAGCTGCTCCATCTATTAATTTTTCAAAAACTAGGTGGTTGCGATTTAGGGGAGGATTCTGTGTGAGGATTTTATTCAGCACACCAGCATCTACATCTATTGGAAAAGCCACACGTACATGTTATCCTGGAGACCAGTCCCTGGAGAAGGGCATCGTGCTCGGTACAGTCGAGGGGCAGAGAAAAAGAAGAAGATTGTCGACCAGGTGAATTGACACCGTGGCTGCCACCATGGCTGCCAACATAGCCACGGTGACGAGGAGAGGGCAGGACCAGGCAGTGTTTTCTCTGTTCTGCGGAGGGGCCTAGGGGGTGCAACCAACTCAAAGGCACCTGACAACAACAACCACCTCTTCTGAGGACCTGCGGTGAAACAGTCCTTTATGGGGAGCTTCCCAGACCTTAGCTCATTTAAATTTAAATGTCACAGGTATTGCTGTGACTGCCGCAGCAACTCCGACTCACGGGCCGCCTCTCACAACGTAGCGCAGCTCCGTAGAAGGGTTTTCTTGGCCGGAATCTGCTTTAGGAAAGCAGCCTGCCAGGGTTTCTGACAGAGTGCCACTTCATGGGGGTGGACCACCCCCTTCAGATTAGCAGTGACTCGGACAAGATCTAACGCTCATCCCAGATAAGAACAGTACATCGGGAATAGACGGGAAATGCCGCACGCAACATAACTGAGCATCTACATACAGGCCCAAGGGCACCCGCATTATTCTCGACTGGAAGAGGCCTACAAGAATCCCCCTTGCGAATGAGAACCAGGCAAGCGTGCCTTTTATCGTCACTCCTGTTTCATATACTATCGAAAGTCCTAGCCAGAGCAATCAGGCAGAAAAGGTAAACAAAATGTATCCAAATTGGCAAGGATAAGTAAAAACCACCTCTACTTGCCAATGTTATGAGCCATGGAAGAGGAGCTGCCGTGATGGTTCATACCCAGCCACAGTTGTGAGGATGGGGCAGGATCAGGCAGGGTTCTGGGCTGGTGTGAGCAGGGTCACTGTGAGTCAAACTGGCCCGATGGCACCCAATAGTCATCCTGATACACAGAAAGTTCCAGAGGAGCAACAAGAACTTGAACTAATACAAGGATCCAGCAAAGTGTCAGGGTACAAGATTGACATACAGAAATCCGGCAGATTCCTCTACACTAACAGAGCAATCTGAACAGAAAATCAGAAACATACAGCTTTCCTCTGGTTCTTTAATGCTTCCTCCCGGCCGTCCCCAACACGCCACATCAGGACTCCAATTCTACCCTACCAACCTGACTAGACCAGAGCATGTACATGAGTACAGAAAAGAGCTGGAAACACAGGGAACATAGGGCAGATCAACTCCTCAGGACCAATATTGAAAGTAGCCATGCTAGTAGGGTAAGGTGGGGTGGAGGGGTGGAGACAGGGGGAACAAATCACAGTGACCTAGCTATAACCCCCTCCCAGGGGGCTGGACAACAGATAAGTGGGTAAAGGGAGACATCAGTTAGTGCAAGATATGAAAAAAAATTATAAATTATTAAGGGTTCATGAGGGAGGAAGGAGAAAAATGAGGAGCTGATACCAAAAATTCAAGTAGAAAGAAAATGTTTTGAATATGATGATGGCAACAAATGTTCAAATGTGCTCAACACAATGGATGAATGGATGGATTGTGATAAGAGTTGTATGAGCCCCCAATAAAATGATTTATTATTTTTTTAAAAAGAAGAAAAGAAAACCAAAACCATTTATAAGAGCCACAGGAAAGATAGAGCACTTGAAATAAAGCTAACCAGGGCCCAGAAGTCTATCAAAGAAAGCTACAGCGCACCTATACACCTGCATAAGGAACCAGAATGGACCCGCATACATGGAACGGCCTGCTGTCCTCGTGACTAGGAAAGCTTAGCCTTGTAAAAACCCCGTGCTACTCACAGCAATCAGAAATACAATACATTCCTGTTCCATAGTGCGTCATAGTTTTGTAAAGGAAAATTATCACTGACTTTACACCGAAAGGAAAGCACTGCACTGCTAAAGGAAAAGAGCAAAACAGAAGCCTCACACTCCTCAATCACAACACCTACTAAACAACCACAACAGTCGACACACTCTGCCAGTGCGACAGCAGACACATCGACCATCGGGGTAGAATTGAGCACCCAGGAGGAAACCCACCCCGGTATGGCTGGCTGATCTAGGACAAAGAACCAAACCCCACTAAGCAGGGAATACGCAATCTCCTTACCAAATGATGCTAGAAAACCTGGGTATCCAGTTGCAGAAAACTAAAACAAGATCCATATCACTCACCGTATTCAAAACCTAACTCAAGGTGGATTAAGATTCTAAATGTAGAACTTAAAACTATAAAGATCATCAGAGAAAAAATGAAGGAACACTTAGGAGCTGTCGTCCATGGCCTGCAATCACGATATAAATTTATTAAAAATGCACAGACAGCAGAAGGCAAACTAGATGGCTGGGGCCTGCTAAAAATGAAATGCATATGTACATCCAAAGAATAAAAAGAGAGCCCGCAGAGGGGAGAAACTTTTGACAAAGGCATTTCAGACATTAGACTAATCTCTAAAATTAATAGAAAACTTCAACATCTAAAAAAAAAAAGACGAGCAATCGAGACACGAGCAGACACTTCACTAAGGAAAACAATCAGTCAGCCAACAAACACACAATGAAATGCCCACAGTCATTAACCATTAGAGACGAGTCAAAACAGCAGTGAGATCGCATCTCACCTCAGCATTAATAGCAAAGTTCAAAAAATAGAAAACAGTGAATCCCTTTGAAGGTGTGGAAAGACTAGAACCCTTCTACACTGCTCCTAGGACTATTAAATGGCGTATCCACTATGGGAAACGGTGTGGCGTTTCTTTGGAAAATTGGAACTAGAAATACCATATGATCCAACAATGCTACCACTCGAGCTATATCCTAGAGAAATAAGAGCCATGACATGAATAGATAAATGCAGACCCATGTTCATCCCAGCACCATTCACCAAAGCCTTCTGAAGCAGCCCAAGTGCCCATCCAGGGATGAATAGAGAGACAAACTACAGCATGCATGCACACAATGGGATAATGCACAGTGTTCAAGAGCTGTGATGAATCTCAGAAACGTCTCGGCGTGGATAAGCCCAGCGGACTCCACGCTGAGTGAAAAAAGCCAATCACAAGAGGGCAAGGAGTGTATGCGACCACTGCTGTGTAAAATCAAGAGAGGTTTGCACACAGAAAGAAACATTCTTCGAAGGTTATCTGGTGTGAAAAGGCATGGGAAGGTAAATCGGTAACTAGAGGATAGCTATACATTAACTTAGGTGAAGGGAAAGGCAATATACCAAAGGGGAAGGTCAGCACAAAATCATGAAGGCAAAGAAAGACCTGAGAGGGACACCTGAGTTCAAGGTAACAAGAGTAAATACCATTTATTACATATACAATCCTGCAAAAATAATAATGAGCTACTAGTAGATGCGTAGCTCCAGAGCAGGCGTAGGAAGACAAATTGGATGACTCCCACCAATACTAGGTAGAAATAGGCACGACAGAAGCTATTTCTACATATAAGGAGCACTAGGGTACCATAGGGCTTACATATTGAGCTTCTAACCACAAGGTTGGAGGGTCAAGCCACCGGCCCAGTGTGATAAGGAGGCCATCTGCTCAGGCAAAGACTTACAGTCTCCGAAAGTCCAGGGTTCTACTCTGCCCTATAGAGTTGCTATGAGTCAGAATCGACTCAATGATATTGGTTATTTGTATGTATGTATCTATATGTGCTGCCAATATATTCATGACTATAGCAGAGCATACAGGGAGCAAACAAAGATAAGGAAGCATTGATAACAATCAACCCCCGCTGAGAGAATGCATCCCTGGGTCTGGCGCTCAGAATCATCGTCCCAGTGGACATCAGGGTCAAATGGCGCACAGACAATGTTCCACTTGAGCTTTGATGAACAGCAGCTGGGGTCTTCGAAGCTTGCAAGGGACCATCTACAATGTAACTGCTGGTCTCTTTCCATCTGAAGTAAGAAGAAGTGAGCAAAATCAAAGTCACACTGAAACACTTAGTCCAAAGGACCAATGGACTTAATCCGAAGGACTGACGGACCACGCTAACCACAAGCTCTCCAACCAGAGACCAGAAGAACTAGATGGTGACTGACTACCACTGACAACCATTCTCATCGGAATTACAGTGGACGGTCTTGGAAACAGTGAGAGAAAATGTAGAACAAAACTCACAAAAATGAAAAAGAACAGGTTTCCTTCTCTGACAGAAACTAGAGGGACGTCTGAGCCTTTGGCTCTTGGACGGTCTTAAGCCTTGAATTTCCCTCATACACATAGCTCAACTTCCAGCCAAACAATAGACTTGTAAGGTGGCCAATAACACCAAACTCAAACTCAAGTCCATGCGAACCCACAGTGACCCTACAGCACCAGGGTAGAACAGAACTGCCCCTGGGAATTTCCAAGACTGTTTACAGAAGTAGAAAGCCCCGTCTTTCTCCAGAGGAGCTGCTGATGGTTTCAAACTGCTGGCTTTGCGGTGAGCAGCCAAATGGCAAACACTACACCACCAGGAGAGGTATGTACTCCTGAGAACAATCAGCCAAGCAGAGAGCAAGAGGGCGGCATGTGTCCAGATGGCAGGATAAAACCCAGATGGCAGGCAGGAGGAAGTAACGAAGGACGGAGGGGAATACGAAAGACACTGAGGAAGTGAGAAGCATGTTGCTACATTGTGGGGACTACGACTGAGGTCGCGCATCAAAGTGTGTAGGAATCGTCCAATGGAAGGTCCATTCGGTTCTGTAAGCCCTCACCCAAGTCACAATAAAGCATTTACATTAAAAAAAGAAGAAGGATTTGAATATATTTGGGGGAAAAAAGGGAGGGGAGGGCTGATCTTTGCATGATCTGAGTGGATCGACCCATTTCATGAGCTAGAATTCAGATGACATAAGCTACTATATGAAATCCAAACATCAACAATTTTTTTTTAATTTTGCCCATTTGCAATGTTGACACAGAGAGATGTTTGGGGTGGGTCTGCCAGAATTAACAAAATGATAGCTAACTGAAGCCGATGACAGGGGAGTGATAGAGAATGCATGTAAGCACCTCACCTTGAGCAAATGCCAACGCCGTCTCTCCTTTTTGAACTCAGCGTGAAACGTGAAACAAAATCAAAATCATCCCAACCGTTTGTTAAAAGGAGAGCACCCATCTCTGAAACCCAAAGGTGGGCCAGGGGGCAAATGGTGCAAAATAGAACGTATTAGTCCTAGCAAGTCTTTCTGAGAGAGGCTACATTCCCCAAGACAAAGACATCGATGATGTTAAGGATTGCCCAGAGACTTGCTCTCACCCATCAGCTGGCAGAGCATCCGAAGTGAATGTTTGCACCTCATGCTCTCCTCAAATGGCCTTAATAAGCTGCGCCGCAATATCATGTGATTTAGGCCTATTTTCATTAGTCTCCTGCTGCTTTTTCAAATGCCTATTTTTAAAAAGTCTGTATTTCCATTCTGCTTTGAAAATCAACGAAGACACCATAGAAACGTAAGAGAGCTCTCCAGGTTTAGCCTTCAAATAGACCAGTGAAGGAACCCAGATTCAGGCCCTTGTTACCCCAGCAGCCATCAAGTGGGCTCTCTAAGTTTATGGAACCAATGGTGCCTGAGCCTGCACCAACCCTATCATAGGATCCAGACCGGGCCATTGTGGTCCAGGAAGTGGTCATGGACGGAGTTTGGAAGCAGACCCCCAGGCCCTTTTAGATCCTCTAGTCCATCTCGGTCTGAAATCTGTTGTACAACGTTGCACCATGCGAGCTCCCCGGCAGACTAGGGGTGGCCCCACCTGGGGTGCCCCTTGAGTTGGAGTCGACGCGACAACCACAGGTTTGGTTTGGGCTTTCTGGTCATTATCTGAGAGGAACACTTCAGAGTGGAAACAGTAGCAGAGGGAAAAGTTGGGTCCTGATCCTCATTGAACCAGGACGCATTTCTTGGTAAGTCAACTCTCAGAGCCTAAGTTTCTCATCTGTAAATTAACAGGAGGAGCAGGATAACTTCTGAGGTCTCTTCCACTGATTTAATTCGATTCCACCAAAAGGAGATTCAATTTGACTGGGAAGACTGTACATCATTTGTTGTTGTTGCTGCGAGGTGCCATCGAGGCAGTTACAGTACATCGAGACCCAAAGTACCACAGAGCAAAACACCGGCCGGTCCTGTGTCATTCTCACAGTTGTTCCCATGCTTGAGCCCATTGTGGCAGCCCTGTGCAATCCAGCTCCTGGTAGGCCTGCTTCTTTTGAGTTACAAAGCTTGATCCTTTTCCACGGACTAGTCCAAAGCATGTAAGATGAAGTCTCGCCAGCCTTGGCTCTGAGGAGCATTCAGGCTGTACTTTTCCCAAGACAGGTGTGTTTGGTCTCTCGGAAGCCTGTGGTACTTTTAGTGTTCTTCTCCAGCATCGTACTGCAAATGCATTCGCTCTTCTTCAACTTCCTTATACAATGTTCCGCTTTCACGTGCATAGGAGGCAATTGAAAGTCTGATGGCTTGGGTGTGGTGCACCTCAGTCCTCAGAGTAACCTCTTCACTTTTCGACACTTTAGAGAGGTCCTGTGCAGCAGATTTATCCAATGCGGTGTGTTGTTTGATCTATTGACTGCTGCTTCCATAAACATTGATCACAAACCCAAGTAATCATGTACCAGCAGCATTTATGAATTGAAAAGGCAGGAACTACTAGAGATTTAAAAACCATTATGATGTTGAGTTTGATTTCTAGATTTGATCATTCACTGGAATATTTTATGTCTACTTCCACCCTCTCTTCTCCTTCTCTAGATGTGGCTTTATTCGGTAAAAGTATATGTAAGGGGTGGGGGATAAATAATCAGAGGAATATTAATTTCCTTAGGTTTGTTGCTATATGAATCTCAGACCAAGCTCCTAGTGGCTGTGATTGTGTGTTCTCTCCGTAGAGTCCACGGTGTTTATCCCTCAGTCTGAATACTCCATTGAAGAAGATATTGGAGAACTGTTCATTCCCATCAGGAGAAGTGGAGACGTGAGCCAGGAATTGATGGTGATCTGTTCCACGCAGCAAGGTAGCTTGATTTGCAAACAAACTAAACAACAACTTGGAAGCATAAATAAGCTTCTTTAACATGTTTGGTCTAAAGCATTATATCCCACGAGTGGCGTCCTTTATTGTTACATCTTTGATAAAGAGAAAAAGCATTGATTCAGAGGTCTTCCTTCCATACGGCAGCATTGAAGACTGCACTATGGTGGCTTGGAAGGATCTACTACTATTTCTTTTCACCAAACCTTTCTGACTTCGATTGGTGACGTTCTGTAACACTCCAGGCTTTGGGGGAAATTGAAGATAAAGATCCTGAACTCAAGCCGGCTCAAATAAAAAGGGACTCTTTTGTTTTAAAATGTAGGCAAAGCAATGCATATACCCAAGGGAAATAAAACTAATGTCTAACTCATCTAATACCAATCTGAAACTTGTTGAAAACAATTGCCATATCTTTCATGCTCGTGGGTAAGTTTTCTCGGTGAAAGGTGGTTCTATAGAACATAGCATTAAAATCAACAGTGATAATCACGAGTGGAGCAAATATCTTTCTAGGAAATAACAGTGATTCTATAAGAATGCAAAAGCAACACTCATACACAATACTGATATCTGAGCAGTCGTTCATGTTCATGAAATTTGCCCTGAGAATATCTGGTTTAAAAGTCAGCCAGAGTCGTGTGTAAAGACGATGTTAGAATCCGAGAGGGCTCGAGATCCCAGAGTGAGTCGCTTAGCCTCCGTCAACCTGTCACCCAGTGTGTAAAAGTCATTGGAGTGGTTGGGAGGGTCACGAGGCAATGTGTATAAAGCCTATGGCACTTTGCTGCACATATTAATCATCCTAATAACAACCTTTTGCCCTCGAATCGATTCCATCTCATGGTGACCTTGTAAGACAGAGTACACCTGCTCCAAAGAGTTTCAAAGGCTTTAATCTTCTCAAACACCAACTGCCACATCTTTGCTGTAGAGCAGCTGGTGGGTTGAAATGATCTACTTCATTCACCACTGTGCCACCTGGACCACAACCTTTTAATAACAGCAACTGTTATTTTATCAGATTCGGTTGACCTAAAGGTTCGTGGACTGGGAAGACGGATGCACATACTTGAGATCTAATATATCTTGTGGGTGAGGCCATTGTGAAGTTGACTCACGGGACCAGTAGTTCTCCCTGCTGTTCGTCGTCACCAGGCCTCTCTGACTCATGGCAGCCACATGCACAAGAGGGACCTTGGCCAGTCCTGAGCCATCCTCCTGATGGTTGGGATGCTCGCTGTTGGGGCAATGGACTAATTGGAGGGCCTTCCAAACTAGGGGGCTCATGTTCCAGCACAGGCAATGTGCGATCCATACGACGCCAATGGCTAATCTTTGGAAGTGGGTCATCAGGTGTTTCTTCTTACTCTCTCTTAGCCTGGACGCTCCCATGAGTGGCCCTCAATGACCTTGAGTGACCCTGCTGTGGTTGAAAATGCTGGTAGCATGACATTCAGCATCTTGTCAGCACACAAGTCCTCACTGTTCGACAATGACAGGCGGGGGACTAGAAGTATTCACAGTTGCTACATTGGTTTCAAGGGTGTTAAAAGATGCCTGTGGGTCATTGAAATGCTCGCAGGTGAAGGGAATTGTTTCTGGAGAGACTTTTGCGATGCGCCCCACATCAAAGCCTTTTGGGTTCTCCCTGGCTCTAGGAACGGCCACTGGAACTGTCCCGACGTCCGTGCTGTCCTATTCCGATTACATATCCAGGCCCGACGACCACACCAGCATCATCCGCTTTGACAAAGATGAACGGGAGAAAATGTGCCGGGTCGTTGTCATTGATGACTCCTTACATGAAGAGGAGGAAACGTTCCATGTCCTTCTGAGCATGCCCATGGGTGGGAGAATTGGATCCGAGTTTCCTGCGGCCCAAGTGACAATTGTCCCCGACAAAGATGATGGTAAGTACCAATTTACCTTAAAAAAAAAATTCATTTCTTGTACCAGGTATTAAAATGTCAGGCACCAATCTCTAGACTGAAAAATAAGCATCCGAAAGAAGCATAACACTCACATGTGTTTCAGGTTTCCTTTATGTGATGACGTAACCTCGTTGACTGCTCAGATCCATGGGCTTGAATTTAATGTTCTTCATGGGCTGAAGGGTCACAGCTCTGTGTGCATCTTCTGTCCTTTCTGTGTGCATCTTCTGTCTTTCACAGTGCCCTTTCTGAGACGCATAGTCCATTCAACCAACATTGTATTTCATGGTAACTAACCAAAGCCCTCATCATAAACCCAATTGATTTTCTTTCTTTTGTTTGTTTGTTTGGGAGGGGTTGTTTTGGTTAGCGGTTTTGGAGTCTTGTTTTGAGTTTGCTTTTAAAAAGCTCTCCTTTGGAACTGTAACCTCAATTTTGACCAGCTATTTCAAAGAAGCCTGTCAGATGAGTTTAAATGAAGAACTAGAAAGGTAATCAACTTAGGGACAATTAAGTCCTTCTGACAGCTCTCTGCCCTCAAAGAAGAGAGTATTTCTCCCCAGGGAAAATCAATTAACCCGAGCTAACCCCTCTTTGCAGCTAGAAAAAGGAGCGCAGGGCTCCTTCTTAATCTTCCCAGTTTGAGGAACACGATGTGATTCTTTAGAAGGAAAGAGCGAAGGAGGGAAAACGTTGGGCATAACCCTGTGGGAACGTGAGCGTGATGCCCCAGGGAGGCCGAGTCCCCAGCACTGAACTATTTTTCACCTCCTCTTGAGTTTCTACTTCCTGGTGGATCAAAGAGGGAGGTGCGGGGTGGGGGGGGCGGCGCACGTGGAAAATCGTTGGGTTAGCAGAGACTTTGGAGGAGGCTCAAAATGCTTGGCTATCAAATCATTTTCCAGAACCAAGAGTTGACCGTGATCCCCCAGGCAGGGTGTAGGACAGTTTCGGGGTGAAAACGAAGGTGAGAGGTTAAGGCAGAAGCATGTCTTGTAAGCGTGGACCCTGTGCCAGGAAAGGAGGCTGAGGCCTTTGTGTGTCACCCTGCGTTTTCCTCCCAAGGCTCCTGTGAGCTAGATAACGGGGCCTGCTTTCTACTGGAAAGGTTAAGCGGTTGTTGATAAAAGTGAGGAATGCTATTAAGAATCATAACCAAAGTCTTGATTCTCTCTGAAACATAGCCTGCAAGTCGGCTCGGCCTGTTCGTGGCCGAAGGACAGAGGAGAGCTGCTCCATCAGGCTGTGGGGGCTGTAAAGCTTCACTGACGAGAGGCTGCCGGGTTTGAATTGCCAACCTTTCAGTTAGCAGCCCAACACTGCGTTAACCTGGACCAGAGGGGCTTCGTGACATTTAGCTATTACCCCACATACGAAAACAACGGTGATATTTTAGGGATTTGCTTGAATTGATCAGTTTAATACTTCTGTATAAAATTTTTAGTTGGAATGACTTGATTTTACACGGGAGGCCAGTTTTAGTATCAAGGCGGCCAGTGTCTTCTTTATCTACTGAAGCAGCACAATTATCTTCATAATGCATCTACCTGTTACACAGGTGTCTAGCTTTATCAGCTCCATAATTTAAACATTTAGCTCAATCGGTCAATCTCTGTGTGTGTGTTCAAAGTAACGAAACTCAGAGTAATTGAGTCCATTCTGACTCATTCCAAGCTTATAAGACGGAGTAGAACAACCCCTGTGAGTTTCCGAGACTGTAATGCTGTACAAAAGAAGAAAGCCTCATCTTTCTCCCTTGGAGTGGATGGTAGTTTTGAACTGCTGACCTTGTAGAAACACTATAAATACATGTCTACAGATATAAATTATATAACTACAAAGGGTCCTGGTGGCGGAAGTGATTGAGCGCTCGGCTTCAAACCGAAAGGCAGCTCAAACCTACCAGCTGTTCTGTGGGGCAAAGATATGGCAGACGACTTCTGTGAAGATCCACAGCCTTGGAAACCCTCTGGGGAAGTTCTCCTCTGTGCTGTACAATAAAGTCACCCAGAGTTGGCATCAACTTGACAGCCATTAGTTTGGGACTCTTAGTGGCTGGAGGTATAAATACAGATATGCATAGATTTCATTTAGAGACAGAGAACATAATGAATGGTGCCTCTTCCTTTGTTTCACTGATAAAAACCTGTCCTATACGGAGTGCTATGGCGTGCACATGGGGAACAATATAAGTGCACAAGGAACCCACTGTTCATTAGTTGGCAAGCCCTTGCACCTGCCAGCACGAGGGAAAGGCAGTGGTGGTACCCTGTTTCACAGATAGCAGCTGTGACACTCGGATGGGCTACCTGAGTGACTTGAACTTGCAGAGCCAGTACATGGCAGAGCCAGTGTCAGGGCCCCAAATGGATGGCCTTTCCATGATATCACTGCCTCGAAAACTTACCCCTAGTGGTGAAGAGGTTCATGGTACCTATGAATACATAATTTAAAAAAACATATTTATTATCAATATTAATTTTTCCAATCCATTGGCAAATGCAGGTCAAATGAATGGAGTAGCCAGGGAGCCCAGGGAAGGATTTGCTCCAGAGCACAGGGCTGTTGTGTATAATGTCGTCAACTCTGAGGCTTCCGAATGCCTGTTTGGATCTTCTCCTCTGCACCCCTATGATCAGAGAAGAACTTGTCATTCTCTCTGGCTCGCGGAACGGCCATAACCCAGAACTGGAGAGATGAGATCCACATCATCTATCCATCGCTGTCTGAGAGAGATTTATATCAAGAAAATGGTTCACACTGTTGTAGAAATGGGCAGGTCTAAACCCAGATGGATTCCGTCTGTGGGTCACATGTTAGACTGGTGGCTTCTCCTGCCTAGCATAGCTGCAAGGCTAATGAGCAGCAGAAAGACCATAGGCTGGTGGCTGCAGAAGCAACGAATCCAAGGTTAGTGGATCATATGACAGATAACTGATGACTCAGACAATTGGCAGGCCATATGGCAGTCCATTGGTTCTGGTCCAAAAATATCAAAGGTCAATGAGCCAGATGAAAGATGCTGATCTAGCCAATAGCAAGCAAACCTTCCCTCGGCATCCACTTCTGTAGGAAGCAGGCCACACACTTCAAGGAAATTTCTTTTCAAGTAACTGCATCAGGGGCACATCAGACTGTGACCTGAGTACAAGTGTTGCATCCCACCTAAATCTTCTTACAACTGATTGACTGTGATTACATTGTATCAGATCAGGTCAAAGGGGTTGCTAGGTGTTAACTGCCAAATCACTTGTAATCCTGGCTCAGCCAAATTGACACAAAACCATCAAAGACATATATATTTAACAGTCTGAGAGAAGAGAGTATTGCTCACCAAACAAGGTCACATAGGTGTTGAACTTGGGATCAGAGTAAACTAGCAGTGGCTATGGGAGACAGGATTTGTAGTATTAAGATGATAGAGTCCCCCAAGTTCCTGTAGGATCCCAAGGATGTGATTGCCTTGTTTAAATCATTCAATGGAGTGTCTGTCAAAAGAAGTAAGCTTGCTGTTAAGGCAGGGGTGGGGAATGTGCAACCCTGGGACCATATAAGATCCTCGAAATCATCAATAACAGCTAACATCGCACGCTTCACCAAAAAGAAGCCGTTTCAGCCATCACATTAGGGGTGAGTCTGTTAGTCTGGGTAGACTAGAGAAACAAATTCATAGACGCACTCATATGTGCATAAGAGAGAGTTTTATATCAAAGAGTAATTGTACATTAAGAAAACATCCCAGCCCAGTCCAGATCAAGTCCATAAGTCCAATATTAGTCCATATGTCCAATACCAAACTATAAATTCCTTTTCAGACGCACACAACACATGTAATGATGCCGAACACAGGAAGGCCAGT